>NC_139165.1:83289068-85692452 GCF_965202585.1 Thalia democratica
CAGGGTTCCCCGAAACTTTTAATAAAGGGACCATTTAATAGAAATTTAAAACGCTACGGCCCCTCAACAAAATTTATTCAAAATCTACCATTAAAAACGCCTTTTACCTTTTTTTTTACTCTTCATCATAAATTCCAGAATATCAAGTGTACGTTTCAAACTATGGCCTTATAACCCTCTGCGGACCCTTTGCTGCTCATAAAACAAACCAAGTTTAGGATATGATCCAGACTAACCAAAAGGCACATAAATATAGTTAAGGTACAAACAATTGCAAAAAAACATCAAACTGTAAATGAATTGACTATATACAGAATTTAAAACACAAGCCTTAATAAATTAACAATACACATGGAAAAGAAATATTTTTCAATAACATTAAAAGAGGACCTATTAATCATCTAAGAAAATCGCTGCTTGTAAAATTTAATTGCAGATTAAATCAAACTTTACAAATAAATGGTAGACACAGAATCAAGAATAACAACTAACTGAAAGTTTTGCTAACAAACATATTATTTAATTCATTTTTAAACTTAAATCAAAATTAATTGATGGTTTACAGGAAAGTTATTCGTTTAGATATAAGTTTATTTCACATTTCAAATTACTGATAATAAAGAATTATACCAAATATAAATATTGAAGTGATGCCTGCATGTAATTATTTTGTTATTACCTCTCAGTGAAAAACTGTTTTATGAGGTTCAAAAAAGATTTGTAAGTTTGTGGTACTGGTTTACTTTTCATCGGTACTGGTTTAAAAAGCCTATGAGATAAAATCCACGTCTTTTGAACTTTAAAGTTTGGAGATACAGTTGTTTCAGTCTATCAAGGCAAGACTTACGAAAAAAATTACAGTTTTTTAAGGCTATTCTGGTCATATGTATCAAACAGATTCTAATTTTTTTAATATTGGGATCAGTTAGTTTGTTGTATTCCAACTTAATATGTACGTAGAGGAGATACAACTTTTTAAGAATGTTTATATCTAGCAATTCAAAACTCTCTTAAAGATAAAAAGATTAAATTGATGCTATTTGGTAAACGTTAATAACATTGTGATTCCATTTAAAAATTTCAGAAACAAGTCCTAAATATAATAAAAAAACAAGCCTTTTTTTTTAACTCAAAGTCAAAAGTAGAGACAGGCATATTTTTAAATATTTAGAATCGAACATCAATTAGCATCTATAGTGTTTTTTTAATTTTTTAATCATTAGCAATTTTTTTTTTGTTAAGTTTTGTAAAAATAGCTAAAACTTATAGTGTTGTCCAGTAAAATTAACTTCTGAAGCTGTTTCATTTAGATAAACTATAAATAAGAGTAGGCCAATAACCAATCATTAAGAAACTCCACTAAAGACTTTCAAATATTATGAAAATATGTTACAAATTACTATTTTTGGGTTCTATCAGAAAGAAACTATTTGATTTAACTTTGTACATACTGTTGTAAATTTTGTCTTAGGATAAAGTTTTAATTAAAAATGAGAGACAGAATCGAAAGCTTATCGGATATCTGTTTAAATTACTTTAGTAGGCTTACTGTTGAAAAAATATATTTAAGTGCAAGTAATCCAATAATTTACAGCATGATTTTTTTTAGAGAGACAACAAAAGTTTTAGATGAAACAAAAAAAAAGCTTTGTTTAAGTATTATAGAATAAATTTTAACTTTAAAAGTTTTTTAAAAACTACTCGTCGTAGAAAGTGATCTGTAAATTGAAAGGTTATTTTTGCTACCTTTTTTATGAAATGGTATAACATATAGGATTTTCCATTTTGGTATAGAATATACATACAGAATATACATACAGAACAAGTATAACAGAGAACAAAAGAAAGTAGAAAATTAGAGATAAAATATTATGTTCAACACTCTAGTTTCAAAAAATACACAGGTTAGTTATTTCATTATCGCTTACAAATTTTTATTCTTTATTTTTAGAAACGTTTGCTTATGAATTGAAAATTTTGTAATGATGAACTTTAATAAATTACTTTTGAATGGACTTATCAAAAAAAAAACTTTATCAAGTTCAAATGTTATTAGAAAACTATTTCCATCAAGAAAAAATTTAATGCTAATTCAAGCAATGATTTCTTAAAGCATTTTGGTTTTGAAAAAAATCAAGATCTTAATTAAACACTTTTATTGCTTTTTGATACACACTATTTTAACATATGCTTTAAGATTTAAACTGATTATGGAGTTGAGTTGTAGTTTTCCTTCTAAGAGCCTGATTTTAATGGATAAATTTTGTTTTCTGTTTTTTGTATTAAAGACATAGATTGTTTGATTAAAAAAATTAAATTAAATAGAATCTCTTTACAAAACTCTTCTAAAGCTTTTGAACTTATTTATATTTTTTTTTTAATTTATATAATTATATAGAACTTTCTAACTTATGACTAATAAATATTCGTCAACACTTCAAAACTTGCTGTTCAAAAATCAGGGTAGAGTGTCTCAGAAAATGGTTGTGTACTAAGCAACATATATTCCAAACGAAATAACTTAAGTCTTTAGTATCAGTCAAAGATGAGTCTACTGAATAAAGCTCAACTTTATCTTAACACATACAACTACAAAACAGTAATTAAAGTATATTCACGTTTTTATGTATAACATTTATGAGTTTTTTATGTGGTGACCTAAAGAATTATGTAAAAACATTTTGGATTAAAATTCAACAAAACTTTTGTAAAAGTCATTTCAGGTTGTGCTCAAGATAATCATATCTTTATTTAGCAAGTTGATGTCACAAAAATTGTATAAAAAAATTTGTTTTGATATGATTTTTTGGTCATGTAAAAACAATAACTGAATATTTAGAACAATTTAGAGGGATGCAGAAGTTAAAATTACCAATTTTAGTCCATTAAGATTCAAACCAAAAAATTTAAATTTGGAATCATAAGAGTTAATAAAGTTAATTTTTATGTTAATGAACTTTTCTTGGTTTTTAAAATTAACAGCAACAGTTTATTTATCATGGATAGTGATATTCTTCAAAGCAGAGTTTCCTAGTTTTACATAAAACAATTTTTTTACATAAAGTATTAAACAAGAAAAATTTTATCTACATTTTTTTGATGATATTACGAAAACAACAAATAGACAGTAAAACGAAAACACCGTTAGTGCGATCCAGTATTTTTTCATATCTGATTTAAATATTATTGTATTTCGTTTTAAAAAACAAAATTTTAGGCATTTAATTTTTTTTTTTGAAAGAATGATCTTTAAGTAAACAAGCGGTCGTATCCCTAGCCTAAAGCTTATCTGTAATTGGTCTGCAGTCTTCTGTCATTTTGAGCTATATTTACTTAAAATAGTTTTACATTGCTTCTACTCTAGCTGAATTTTAGAATCAAAGCGGTCAAAAAACTCAAAAAGGTCCTTACAGCATTAAAATTTTATCATTTTGAAATTAGTTGTTTTTTAAATCTTAAATTCTAGTTATTTGAGTACAAAATTTTAACTAATCTTAATTAAAATAGACTTAGAAAGTAAAAGATAGACAATAATATTTGTTTTGTTTTTATTTTATTAGCATATATGTTTAACTTTTCTATTAGTACAAAAAAAAATTCTAATCAAAAGACTTTTTAAACTTTAAAACAAGCGTTACTTGAAATAACATTTTGAAAATTTACTTTACGATACAATGTTATTTTACTCAGAACAACTTTAAGTTTACCAAATTAGCTTTACTTTTTGTTTTTTTTTAATGCTTTGGTTTTAATAGAACTGAAACATGAAAAACAACAGAATAAAGTAATAAAAAAAATTAAAGTTAACGTTTTTGAAAAGATTCAAGGGTTTTTGAAATTCAGTTACTTTCTGTTCGGCCTCGATTTTGAGAATTCAACTTTTCGTTTACTACTGCGATTTTGTGAACTACTATGTCTATCGTTTTTTAATTTATACTTTGTTCTCTCTTGTTCTGTGTGACTTCTTTCAGTGTTTTGTGAAATCTTACGACTTAGGACTTCTACTCTGCGTTTACTGATGTGGTTGTGTATCTTTGAGCTTCTATGTCTATCACTTATTCTTCTATCATCTGGTTTGTGGAGTACTTTGTGATCTTTTATGTTACTTGGTGAAAGTCTGCGCTCCTTTTTATACTTTGGGCAGCGTATCCTTACAACTGTCTTTTAGCTCGCTTGTTGAACGTTTTCTTTTTGCAGATCTTATAACAGACCTTAGATCATCAGAGTTACGATTTTCACGACTTCTTCTACGTGTTTTGCTCTTCTCAAGGTTAATTTTATCTCTTGAAACGCGGCTGTTTTCATCACCACGTCTTTTACGGTGTCTGCTTGTGCTCGCTTTTCTGGATTCTCGGAGCTCTCTTAGTGGTGTCAGTTTTCTTCTTTTGTGATGATGATTCGTGGATGATGATCTAAAGATTTCATCACCTTGTCTTTTGTGTTGTATGTTTGTCCTTGGGACTCTTGATTGTTCCATTTGCGGTGCAACCTTTACTCTTTTGTGCTTATCATCTGTGGACGGTGAATTACGGATAGTTGAGTTTCTACTTATACCCGATGCAGCTTGCAAGTATGTAGGTGAAGTAGCAAGAGCAGATTTTTGATACAAACTGTAAGTATTTATCAAGTTCGGTGGATAAATGTTACTTAAATATGATTGCTGCTGCAAGTAGGCGTTCGACCAATCAGCTGTTTTTTGCACGGTTGAGTGACTAAATGTTGGCGGCTGAGCAGCAAAAGTAGATTTCTGGTTGAAGTTGTTCATCAAGTAATTGTATGGAGGAATGTTGTTTTAGGCCGGTTGAAATGAAGTAGCGCTTGGCAAATTTAAATTAACTACTGGTTGCACGGTAGGTTAACTTATGACGTTGGGGTTGTTCGATGATTCTAGAAGTTTAACTTTGTTTTCAGATCTGTTTTTAGCAGTAAATTTCGGCTGAATATTTCCTGAAACATTTTACATTTGACTGCAATTGTCATTTACCTGTAAATTATTTTAATGTTTTAGCTATATTTGAAAAATTTAAACTTACTTAAAATGTTTATCAACTGTCAAAAAGTTTTCTGTATAGGAATTTAATTTTAGTTTAATTATACATTACTCTTTATACACTGAAATTTTGCGGTTTTAGTTTATAACTGTATACAGCTAAAAGGTTATCACTGATATTTAATTGCAAAATCTATAAAGTAACACTTTAGAAAAATAATACTTACATTCGAATTTACGTTCAATTTTTTTTCATTTTTTGTTTGACGGAGAGATGTATAAGTTGATTTTCTTGATCAACTTTTATAGGAGTTTTGTTGTTTGACCGGATTGGATATTTCTTTCTTGAAACAAGTTCATAGGTACGAACTGCCTGTAAACTATTTTACTATTATTGTATAAAAGCAGCAATAATTTTTTTTTTGTTTTTAAATCTACATAATCTAATAAACTAGAGTACGTAAAAAGTGTTAATTCAACAATTAGAGGACGAAAACAAACCTCAAGATATTAGTGACTTAAAGTTAGATGAATTAATCTGATAATTAAAATAAAACATATTTAACTCTTTTACAACAATTCGATATGTATGTTTTTAATTTATTGTTTTGTTTTATAACCCTTTTTTAATATCAAAAATTTCAAAATGTAACTACTTATAAAAATTTTATTTTAAAGTAGTAGGAAAAAAAAGCGCCAAATTTTTAAAATAAACATACCTGTCTTAAGCTTTTTTCAGCGTAAAGATCATCAGGGGAGTTGTGTTTGCCGCATTGAGGGCAAGTTTTAGTTACTATAAGCTCGTTTCGAATGCATTCATCACAGAATACGTAACCACATTTCGTCAAAACTGCTTTTTTGAGAATTTTATCGCAAGTTGTGCAAATTGAATGCACCGGAATATTTTCATATTCTTTTTCGCACTTAATTTCTTCCTTAACAGGCGTTTTAAACTTTTTGCTTTCTTTATATCCAATCCTTTAATTATAGTTTTAGTTAATACTAAGAACTTTTTAGATTTTAATTGAATATATTACATTTTATTTTAACTATAATATATGTTCATTTTTATCTGAAGGCTGTAGTGTTATATATTAAAAACTATTTTTTTGCTACATAATTCTAAAACATTTGAATTTAAAGCCTTTATTTATTATTGTTAATAGTTATATTGAAAAATTTATTAAGTAATATTAAAGGTTATTGTACAATATATTTAAGTTTAAATTTAATGTAAAGACATTCTTTTAGATTTTAGTTGTTATAGAAATTAATAAAATCAGTAATAAATACTTACTTGTCTATTTTCAAAACAACGTAATTTCCGTTTCGATCAATCATTACACCAGGATTATCTTTATTAGCTTTAACTAACAGACTTCTTGGAATTCCGGTGGCAAATTTTGGCATTGGTGGAGCCTTTAAAATGTTTATAAATCATAAAAAAAAATTAGTCACTTAAACAATAAATTGTTTACAATAAATAAAACACTTTTTTTTAAATACTTTTGGTTTTGAACATTCGTTGGCTCTGTGACCTTCTTTGTGGCAACTTTTAGACCAAAAGGTTTTTTGAGGCTTTTTCTTATTTCCACTTATAAGCTTCATTTTGTGTAAGGTTTTTTGATCAAAAACATGTGAACTTTGTTTTTGCATTTCTTCGATTTTTTTCTTTTCGTTGTTTTCTGGCATGTTTTTCAATGCCTGTAAAGTTTGGTTAAAGTTAAAATTGTTTTATATGAAGAGTATAAAAGACAAAACTTTAAAAACTTTCAGTTTATACAAGTTAGAACAAAAGGAGAAATTTAAATTGATTTTAAAAATTATTAGAGATCTATTAATGTTTTGTTGCTAATTGGCTTAAAATTGAAATTTTAGATAGTTTTTAATTCCATTTAGCTAAATTTTAAGGTATAAATATTATAACCTATTTTTAAAAAACCTCTTTATTCAGTTATTTTTTTAACTATTTATATTAACTAAATTCAATTCGTTTTAAATTAGTACTAGTTTTACCTAATTACCGATGATAAGCTTAAATTTTCGAATATGTAACATTTAAGTTTATAGATTAGATTTTCATGCATGACTAAGTTTTTAAATAACATTATAGATAAGCATCATTTTTTAAGCAGTTTACCATTTTATTTTACTAGAAAAAGTCGCAATTTTTTTGTTAAAAAACCTGGTTAATAATAAAATATTTTTTTTGAACATCTTTATTTAAAAATATTAGTCATAAACACAAATAGGGTTTAAAAAAGTTTTGTATTTTACTTTCATTACACTTCGAATGCTTGATAGACATTATTTTAATACAAAATTTAAGACAACCAACATAATAAAGTATAAGTTATTGAAAAATTATTTAAAGAGTAAACGTACAGTAATCTTTTTTTCTAGTAATGTATTTTCATTTTTTGAAAATCTAGATTTCTAATTCTTCTTAACTTTAGAGATTATAGGCCCTTTCCTGTTGTTAATAAATTTGTAAGTTATTGTAATCACATCAATTGCCTAGTTTTAATGTTTGATCAGATTAACAAAATTAAGAAATACATAGAAAATAAATTATTAATTATATAAATATATATATTAAATATATTAATTAATTATATTAAGAAATAAATAGGTTTATTGAAATTTAGGTTTATTACTTCTTTTGAAGTAAAGTAAATAGCTATACTAATATAATCTTTAGTTATCTTTTATTTTGTTATGTGAATATTTATTCGATCACAATAATAATTTAACAAGTAATGAAACATATTTAATACTTTATACTTTTACTTGAAGTACTAACTAACCTTTTATATACAAGCAGTATGGCTTTCACTTTAACTTCAGAGCAGTAACTGTATTCTGAAAAATATTTTTTGTCAAAATACTTTGTGTTTTGGAAAGCTCAAAAAAGTTATATTTTACACACTTTAACAACATAGATCTATTAAATTACTTCAAACTAAATAAAAAGGACAAAATAAAATATTTTGCTATATATAAATTAAAACAAACTTCATAGTTAAATATAAGTTATATACTTTTGTAAATTCTAAAACTTTGTATTTAGAACACGTAACTTTAGTGCAGTAATATTTAAAGTTAACTAACCTTTAGTTGTGTGAAAATCCAACACAGTTAAACTGCTATGATGTGTTTGTTCTAAGTTCAAGTTTTTAATGATTCTATTTTTCACTTCAACAATAGGCATGCTTGAACTATCTAAAGTAATAATATCTATTTGCACCAGCAAACTTGTATTCGATAGTGTTGGACATTTTATTTGTTTTAATTACAGCTGAAAAATTAAAACTTTTGAAACACTTTATTAAGCTATATTTTCTTTAAGTTTGAAAGAAAAAGTTTGTTATAAAAGTTAATTGATAGTAGTTTTACATTTTACAAAAAAGTTTACTTTTAATCTAGTATGAAGAAAATGTTTGTATTAATCATTGAATTGTTACCGAGAAGTCTACAATATTTTACATAAAAATAAAGCACTAAAATGGCACTTAAATTTCAGTAATGGACCCAACAAGGCTACTTTACTCATTTTGTAAATTCTTGATTTTTAGTGACAGATGAAAACCTTAGTTTATTTTTTTTATCTTCCATTAGTACTTTTATAGTCATAAGTTTATTAAAACTTCTTTAAAAACTTCACAATGTTTGTGTTTTTTAAACTAACAATATTTGTTTAAATAATGTAGTAGTATAAAGTTAGTTAACATGTTGTATAATATTTTTATTTTTAAAAAGACTAATTCAACATTTTTAATTTCAAGACGTTTATTTTAATTGCCGATGTTAAAACCAACACATTTATATTTTTATATATCTGATTATTTTTATAAGTAAGCAATTTGTAAGTTGTAATTAAAAAGGAGCTTTACAATTTAAAACACTTTTATTGTAATGCAATAAAAAACAAATAGTTTTTTATTTAACTAACAAATTATAAAATACCAAATTTTATAGCTAAAAACATATAATGATATCTTAAAAAATATTTCAAATAAGTAATGGCATAAAATTATTATCTCAATCACTTAGCTGCGTAAAATAAAAGTTCTTTATACAATATGATGTATTAAGAAAACTTTTCCTATGATGGCGTACTTTGCAAAATTTAAACCTTTTAAACTACTTATTAAACTTAGAGCTGAGAAGGACGAAGAATTGACTATTATCTTTTTAAGAACTTTTTTGTAACAAACATTACTTGCAATTTTTGTTTGTTAGTGTATATACTTTTTAAACTTTCAATATAGTCAAAATTTATTTTTTTTAAATTCTAACAAACATTGACTTAAGCTTGAACTTAAAAAAACACGAAGACAAAATTGCACGAGTCCACAAATTTGCACGGTGCCAAATTTTCACGATAACACAAAATGGCACGAGTTACAGTTTTGCACGAATGTAAAAAAAACAGAAAAAAAATAAACAGAAAAGAAAAAGGTAAATTATAAGAAAGAAAAAAAGGTAATGACCGAGGATAAGGGTTAGTGTTAACAGTTATAGTAAAAATAAAAAATGACTAATAAAATTACAATAAAAAATAAAAGAATAATTAAAAAAAAAAGCTACCGACCGAGGTTAAGGCTAACAGTGGTAGTAAAAAACATTAAAAATTAAAATGAAAAGATAAAAAGTAATAAAATAAGAACAAAGAAAAAAAAATTACCAACCGAGGGTAAGGGTTAGAGGTAACAGTGATGGAAAAAGAAAATTAAACAAAAATAATTTGATAAAAATAATAAAATAAAAATAAATAAATTTAACCAATGCAAAACTGCCTGTTCGTGTAAAAGTGTCGTTGTGCAAAAGTATCTTTGAGCAATTTTGTACTCGTGCAATTTTATCTCCTCGTGCAAAAGTAGCTTCAAGCAAAAGTATGTTCGTGCAATTTCGTGCAGTCGTGCAATTTAGACAGCTACCCTAAAAAGAGAGTTTTTGTAAATAGTTAATATTTTAGTAAATTCTATAAGTAAAACTTATACTTTAGCTTAGCATTTATTAATTTATTAAAAAATTTTTGGTTTTATTTAAAATGCAAACTAGATTAAAATTATTCAAAAAGCTTAACTATGTCTAGATCACTAAGTTAAACTATACTGAATGTATGTTGAATATTTAATTCGAATGAACTATTTTATCATGTAATGAACTACTAATTTTTGGTAGTACAATTTAAATTGGAAAGATATACACATTTTTGTAATATATAACTTCTAGTGTCTTAAAAGCCATAAAACTTAGACCAGTGATTGTCACGCTAGTAAAAATTTGTGCACCCTAAGTTGAAAAAAATATATATCCCTTGGATTTTATTAAGTGCGCCAGTAGTGTTTAAAGTTTGGTAAATATTTTTATTTGTTTTTATTAGGCCTTAACAAAAATCTCTATGCTTTTATAAGTACTAATATAGGAAAGTTTTTGAACGTATTTATATACCATTTGCAACTTAATATCAATAGATTATTCATTTTGTTTTTTATATTTTATTACACAAAGCTGTTCAAACCATACAAGTTTCTTTGTCAAATGATAAATTTTATAGGAAATTTGAAAAAAAATTTGTTTAGTGAATAGCTTAAAAAATAACTTTAAATTATGACGTATGAATAAATATAAATACAAATATTAGAGATTTAGTAATTAAAACTAAAGGTATGTTTATTAATAGATTGTTAATAATTTTGTTTTACCATTTAATGCTACTTGCGTATTTAAGTTAGTTCTCCTCTTAAATCAAGGAACATGAATTTACGAAGTCTAAAGATATATAGAGGTGAGTTAGCATTAAGAAACATATTTTAAATAAAAAATATACAATAAATCTAGTTTGTGCAACACGAAATTAAATTAAAACTTGTTTTATTTGAATTTTTTAGAATTCTAAAATGCGTAACTAAACGAGAGTGCGTAACGTCACGAGTGCGTAAAGATGCGAGAAGTTACTATATATATTAAAAGTTAAGCTTTGATTTAACTACTAGTTAAGGACTTATTCTAAAACTAATAATTTATGTTGCTTTTTACTTAAAGTTCTGAATTACTTATGCAAAAACTAATTGTATTTACTTAATTTATGTAATTAATCAGGAAAAACGCACTATAAATCAGTATCATAGTTTACAAGGTAAAAAAAGGCAAGAAATAAAAGGTGTACGTTTAAACTGAAACAGCAACTTATCTGTCAACAGGACCTTCAGAAAATCTTTTGTTTACAAACACGTAAAAAAAACGGTTTAGTCTTGAACAAAAGTCAGGGAAGATGCAAAAGGAGGATAAAAAGGAAAATTTGAATTATACGCTTCGTAAACGCTGCCCGGAATCAGCAACTGTCTCGAAATACTTAAAAAAAGCGATTGACAGTTAGGTGAGAGACATTTGCAAGTCTGAAGTAAGTACTAAAAATGAAGAAGAGAATATAAAAATATTCTGAAGTGTCAAACCAAGTTGCAAACACACACGAAGAAATTGCAAAACAAATTTTTTGATAAAAGGCAAATGTGGAAGAAAAGTTTTTATAAGAATATTTAAATAAGATATTTTTGGGAATGATATAATGCAGCTTTACTTAGTAGTTTTCGTTCATAATTCACGCTTTTATGGAAGAAAATTACGCGGATTATTACCGCCATCTATGTAAATAACAACTTTTCAAAAAAAAAAGTTTTTACTATAAAAATATGTAAAAATTAAAGACAAAACAAAATAAACAGTTAAATACTTATTTATGTTTCTAAAATGACAATTAATAAACATTAGTTTGAAAACGTGTAATCAATTAAATGTATCCCCTAGAAACAAGGGAATTTACCCCAGATCAACAATCGCGGAACTTAAGTGTGCAGAGACAATCGAATAGATTACGACTTTTACAATCGAACTTAAAAGTATTGTTATCAGCCCCTTACATCTATTGCTAACGACTTACGTTGTTAAGTCTTTAATGATCAGAATAGTACAATAATAAATATATAAGTTATTTTGAATAAAAACAAAACTTAAAAAAATATAAAACAACTACTAGAAACTTTAAAATTTAATGATTTGAATAAAAAACAATCTTAGATAATCTTACTTAAATTGCATATTTTCTATTTATTGTTTTCATTATTTCTAAGTATCAGCAAAAGTAATATAGTATTTCAACTGATCTAAATCAGAGGTCGGCACTGCGACCTGCGGGCTAACTGCGGTCTGCAAGCACGTTTTTTTTAATGGAATGCGGTCCTCGAAGGAAATTTTGTGGCCCGCGAGCATGTAAATGTTGTCCGTTGAGCAAAAAAATATTGTAAGTTAAACTTATTTTGGTTTTTTGTTTAATTTGACCAATTTAGTTTTAAGTTCCTGTTTAACATTTTTAAACGCTTAAAGTTTACAGTATCAGCTTGAAAATGTACAAAAGACAGATTAGCATTCCAACAGGTTTTTTCTCATTTTCATAATAACTAATAAGTTAAATTATTGCACTTTGAAAAAATATTTTTTTTAATACGTTTTCATAATTTTCAATTGTGTAAAAATATATTTAGTTATAATTTTTATAGTTTTCAATTGAAATAGATTTTTCTGTATTTAGAATTTTTAAATATTTATCTTATTTTTATTCAAAATATAACATGTTTAATATGGTTAAAATTTAAACTATTATTATTTTTTGTAATAATCTTTAGTTATTTATTAATTTTTTCGATAATTAATTTTAATAGTTAAATTAAATAGCGAATTCCTAATAAAACATCTAAAATATACCATCAAACATTGTTATTATAAAAAAAAATAATTTTAACAGCTTTTTAAATTCTAGTTCTTAATTATAAATAAGTTTATTTTTTATGTTATTGGTTCCAGGTGTAAAAAGTTACTGATTAAATGTTTTGTTTAACAAACTTTTAAAATACGAACGCAAAGTTTTGAAATATTACAAGTATAAATAAAAAAAAACTTTAAAACTTTTATACGACTAAATTTTAATATTTTAATTAACTTAATTGTGTTTTATAACTGATTTTGATAGTCAAAGTTAACTGATATGTTAGAACTTGAAAAACTATTAGTATATTATGACCACAAAACTTTAAAATAAGTAATTAAAATATTTAATATTGATAGAGTGTTTTAAATTCCGTAAATTAAGTTTAATATTTTGTTAAAAGATAAAAAAAAGTCTAGTGATTTATTTTTTTATTTCTAATTACGCACAGAAAATAGTTTTTGTATTTACGTTGTTTAAAAAGATAAACGATATAACCCTTAAGAAATAGTTTTTATATGTATATATTTTAATCTTAAGCTTCTTAGCTCTTTTAATTTCATTATTAAAGTTACCTGAACTGTATTCAAAATAAATTATAAATTTACTCAAAGTAATAGTAAAGTTTTAACAAAAAGTTTATTTAAAATAAGTATTTGGAAAAAAAATAAACAAGAAACTGCCAACGTCAACAGAAAAAAAAGTTTTTTATCTTAACATTTCTAATCACACTTCGTTAAGACATGATAACATTTTTTTGTACTAAAATTTTCATTAACAGTGTTGTACTCTACAAACTCACTTTTATTCTTAGTGAATAATACTCCAACTAAAATTATATTATCACCAACACAACAAGCACCTACTTTTCCATTTTCAATACTTGTAAACTGAGGCGCATAAGTGATCAAAGTGAATTTACCACTTCTGCTGTCAAAACATTCCCAGCTATATTTGTGATATCCACCAACTGCAAACATTTTGTTGCTCAAAGTAACCAATGAATGACAAAATCTTGCCTCAACCATATCAGGCAAGCAAGTCCATTTGTTATCATGATGATCATACGCTTCTACTGATCTTAAAGTACTTACTTTTTTATCTTTACCGCCTGACACCACAATTTTACCTTCAAAAACTGCACAAGCTGAACAGCTTTCATTTAAGTTTTCAATATAGTTCCAACTTCTTTTTGAAAAGTTATACCGCAAACAAGAATTTATTCTGGTTCCGTTTTCCCAACCGCCAAATACATAAAATTCTTTCATAAAACTGCAGCCACTAAATTTATAACGATCGTCCGGAAATGATTCCAGAAAGTTAGAAAAGCTACAATAATCTCCGATATTCAGTCTTTTAGACAATAAATAGTCAAAAATGTAAACTTGAGAAACTGCAAAATTTTTTGAACAGTCCAAAAAATTACTTCTGTTTTTTTTAGCTTTTAATGACTGAAACGTCTTCAATTTTAAAAAAGTCAAACCCTCAAGTCCAGAATAAAAAGGTGAATGAAGACTTTGAAAAACAGTACTAAAACTATCATCGTGATTACAACGTCTCTTTTGGTACAAAGCAGGGTACTTAGAACGAAACATTTTAGTAGCCGCTGAAATAAATATACAAACTTATATTACTTTTGAGATATTTCTTATTGAAACACTATATTTATTATTGGAACATTATTTAAAAATAATCTTAAATAATTTTTTATGCTATGTAACATTACTCCTTGTAACATTACCAAATTTGACTAAACATTTTATTAAACATAAAATTTTTAGAAAAATGAACTATAATGAAATTAACTTCTTATTAAGTAATTGTCTATGCTTACTTTTGAAACGCATTGAAAATATTAGTTGGTATCAGAAAATTTATAGAAATATGACTTAAATATGTTACATTTAGGATTTTTATATAATTTAAATAACACTGCATGAATATATTTTTAAGTTTTTTTTAAACTTTTTCAATAAATATTATTAAACAGTTATAAGTCTTTTTGCATTTTTATCATTTATATTTCAAAAAAGTATGGTTTTTCTATAGTAAATTTTTCTAATTAACTTATAAATTGTTTATACAAATTCTTAAATTTGGAGTTTTCATTATGTGGTTACCCTCTAACTTTACTATAAGCTTAACAACTTTTAAAAGAATAAATATATAAAGCTATCTCAAGAATTTTCTAATTATATTTATTTGCTTATGTTGTTATACAAAAAAAATTGTACGTTTGTTACTGATTTACTTTATACTTATATTTCTATTCTCAAAATAATTTATTTTTGAATTACTTCTGTTTGTATCTGGGTTTTGTTGGTAATAAATTGTAGGTTTAGGAAAGAAAAGTAATAAGGCTTAATATTTGTTAATAAAAAATAAGTTTACTTAGTTGATTGATTGTTTTTTTTATAACTAAATTTTGATTTTAATTTTGTTAAATCAGTGGTTAAGCTAAAATGTTTAACAATTAAAAATACGTGAGGTAAAACATGAATACTTAAAGTTTTATTTATAAAATATTTGTTATCCATTAGTTTTTTTAATTAAAAAAAACCTGATATACAATTTGACCGTCAGATGTTTAATAAAATCAAAATAACAGCTAACAAACATTGATTTAAGAGTTTGTAAATACTAAAAACAAACAACTTTATTTTTTATCATTATAAAGTAGTGTACTTTAGAAGTTCTGTGTCTGAAGTAAAAATATTCGGAAGACCTAGTTTAAAACCAAGATTATGTTAATATATATATTCTTTTCAAGCTCCTTCTTTAAGCTTATTTGACTTAAGAAAATGAAAAATGGCCTCTTAATAAAACCTACGGCTGTTTTGTTGACTTAAATTAATCAGTACTGCTTGATTTATGGCAAATTTTCGTTAAATTTCTTTTTGTGTTATAAAAACAGTATGGCAGACCGCGGTGTGTGTTTAAAAATAAATCTAAATATTAATATAGCTCAGCAGTTCTAAAACTTTTTTTTCACTTTTGCTCCTTTTTAAAATTTTATTACCAAATTTACCCTTTTTGGAAGGTAAATACCATATAACCCCCAATATGAAAATAGTGTTTAATTCCTAAGAAAAAACTAGATTTTTTGAATTTTAAGTCTATAGTATAAAAAATCGTATAACTTAAAGAGTTTATTAAATCAATAAAAAATACAGTTAAATACTAACTTTTAAATTAAAAATACAGCTAATAAGTATTAACATACAAAATTAGTAACGAAGAAAATTTACTCCCTAAAACTAGTGAACTTACCCTTAGAGGAAAATTTAACTCAAGTTTCGAATCGCTTGTCAAGCTAGATATAGTAGCTTATTACCCCTAAATAAGTATTATTGGTGATCATTTTATTAGCTTTTGTCCATTTGTTTTTAGATTAAATTATATTCTTTATTCATATTGATCATTTTTAATTAAAAACTATCTATATCACAGTTAAACAGTAACTATCTGGATAAGTAAAAGTTAACTTACGTGATTTTTTTTTAAATTCTTACAACAACAGAATATACTTCTAAATTGATAATGAATAAATTCTAAACTCAAACTGAAATGTAGTTTAAAGCTCTTTAAAATATTAGTTTAGTAAATTTAATAGTAATTTTTAACTAATACAAAATTTTTGCCTTGAAAAAACTCTTAAATAAGTTTAGTTCTATTGTAAATAAAATTAGATTAGTGAATTTAGTAACATTACATATTTTGTTTATCTACAATTAAAATAATAACAGTAATTTGATACTTTTGTAGTGCACCAAATTGACAACTTGTAATTGCACTTTATACCAACTACAAAAATATTACTTTCAATAAAAGCTTTATAAATATTTAAAGTCCGTATATTGTTAATTAAAATACTTTACACTAATTCTTTTTCAATGGAAGAGAAAGCAGTAGAAAATTGCCATAATGCTCAATAAAAAGTAGGTTTTTTACTTTGTTAATGGCTGAATAAATTTTTTTACTTAAAAAAAGATTAATTTAGTAACAGTGACACTTTAAAGCTAATATATGAGAGTTAAACTTTTCTAATTTCACTGTATAAATTTATACAACTTTTAATAAACTTCTTTACTACTTTATTTTGTGAACTTTACGTCATTTCAAAAATCTCAAGTGTTTTTAAATTTTCTATTTAAAGTACATTGAATAAAACTTCAAACCTATAACATTTTTTGAAACTGTATTTTATAAATTTTAATTGTTTTTTAGTCCAGCTACATACTAAGTATTTGTTTTATAACAGTCTTATTTTAGTTATTTAAGCTTGGTTAACAGCATGTATTTCAGTTTCAGTTTCACTTTTTCATTTTAAATAAACTTAGTCTGGTTTGGTGTACCTCAGGCATTTTTCATGTATAAGTTACATTAACTGTTGGTAAAGTATTTTATTAGAGTATTAAATAATTTTTTATGCTAAAAAATAGCTTTAGCGCTTTAAAGTACAAACAGGTATAAATTTATTTTAGTTAACCAGTAAAAAATTAGTGAATTTTATAAAGAAAGCAGGCTATTTAGTTTGCAAAGATTATTTTCACTGACTAATAATAGAAAAAGTATATAGACAATGGTTGTTTATATGAATAATGTATAAAAATTAGCCATTAATGTTTTTTAAGCTTGGTTTTTATCGACACTTGGGTGGTAACTGAAATGATGAAGTTATTAAAATAAAGTTATTAAGCGTTTTTAAAGTTGACATTTTTTTAAAACTTAAGTATCTAATTAAGTGTTAGTTTTAGTCTAATAATTATGTACAATTTTGTAGGACCTCTATGTGTAGCTAAAAATTTTTTAAATAGATAGATTTAATAAAAGTAAAGATAATAAAAACTGTTTTTTTTTGACTAAAGCTAAAACCAACATGTTATACAAATGTAACTTAAACAGTGGGCCGCGAAGATTTTCAAACTTAAACATTTGGCCCGTAAGCACCATCTGCCTTCTGAACCAATCTTTAATCAATCTTTTATTATTTATAAATTTATCAAACACGTAATTTTGATTATTAAATTAAATAGCTAACTGCTAATAAGACGAAATTTTTGATTGTTATTTTTAATTATTATTGTATATTATTAAAAAATTAAATTAAAAAGCTTTATAAATTTTATATACCTACTATTATATAAGTTTTTTTTTTCTTAGGCTATTGTTTACAGCTGTAAAAAATTACTATTTAAGTATGTGTGATCTTTGAAGAAAAGTTTTTAAAAATAAAAAATAAGAAAATTGATTAACAATGTACTCTTAAATATTTTTTTCAACTAATATTTTAATATTATATTTAACTTATTTATATTTTAAATTTAGACTTTAGCTGACTAAAAGTTTAAACCTACTTTGACGTGATGTTTTATAACCTGAAGTAAAAGGAAAATAGTAATGTAAATCAGTACTTTAGTTAAATATCAACGGAAAATTAACAAAAAACTAACTTTATTTTTAGTTCTTTAAAATCTTTTTTACCACAAAATTCATTTAAATTAATCCTCAAAACAAACTTTGGTACAATTGCCAAGGATTATATATATAATTATATAATATAATATATATATAAAAATATACTTTTAAAACAAAAGCTATCAAAATAATGCTAAATGAATAAATAAATTTTATTGTAATTAGACATACTATCCATATAATAATCGTAGAAATGTGATAGGTTTATAACAATTTTCTAAGCTTTTTAATCTGCCTCAAATCACACGAGCGGTTTTTGCGTTTATTGAACGCTGTTGTAGATGGTTTTAGCAGTTTCATTGAGCTGGACTACATTCATGTGTTAAATATTTTTATTTAAACCACAGATTTGGATATTAGCTCGAAGTTTTAGCCTATGAAGCTGCTGATAATTAAGTGTGCTTAACTGAAAATACATAGAATAGTAAGCACTAAAAAGTATTACTGAACAAATCTTGCATGTATCAGACATTCCTAGCAGAAGTTTCTTTTATCAATAAGATATTTCCTACGAATCGATCAACTGGCGACAGAAGTTTAACTATAATCTGTCTGCAGCTCGATACGAAAACCTTGAAATGATTTTTTTCGAACGAGTGTTCGTGTTTGAGGTTAATGTGGAAGTTTCCCGTGAAAAAGTATAATATTCTGTTTAGTCGAACGACTTCGATGGTGACCAATGTAAAACATAAGAGGATTTAAATTAATCTCAGCTTGACTGTTGTTATAAACCAACTGTACATTTTCGATAGTTTTAATTTTTGTAAGTTGTTTGAATTAAGTCTTGCTGCATTTTAGTTCAAAACTTAATCAAGTTTTTAGCGATTTCTTCACTCTAAATATAATCACAAACTACCTAATATACCAAAAATACTTGTTTATAATTATTTTCTTACCTACTTGAAGTAGATCAAAAATAAAACATTTAGTGTTTAAGAAGTTGAAAATTTTGTTATGTGTATAGTTTATCATTTAAATTATAAAACTAACGATTTATCGGCTCTGCAGGTTAAAGTCTGGATTTTTTTCAAAAAATTCAGCCTAACCATAAAAATTCACGGAAGAAGTGAAGTTCTTAAATTTCATTTACAGTTCGATATTTTGTTATTATTAATTTATTATTTATAATTCACGTAAAGTAGTTTATTTAGTCGATTGACCATATTAATCAAAATTGTTTTTTGAAGGCTAACTAATTCAGAAAATAAACTTTTGAGGGACGGGTCATATCTTAAAAATTGTACTTTATATAATTTTAACCTCTATACGCAAAACTTTGTTAAGACAAGCTTAAAAAAGTACAATAATACTTGAATTAAATGTTCTGCTAATTTTAATAACTTGTATACTAATTAACTTTTTTAACGGTAAATTAGTTTTATTAACTAAAAGTTCTTAAACTTATTAAAGTTTTAATATAACCTTAATTTGTGTGTATGTTGATTAAAAATAAAGAACTATACAGGTGTATTATATTTAAATAAACGTATTAAAATGAGCATAACCATATTTTTTTATTAAAAAAAATAGTCGATAACTCCAATCATAAAAATAAACGAGACTCAAATAAAATGTCTAAACATAAAACATCTTTTAAACAATAGTACCAAAATTTATGTTTCTAAATTCCCAAAAATTACAAACTTAAGTTTTACATCTAGAAAAACTGCTAAAAACACTTATATTTATTTTATTTTTTCTTTAAACGTTTGCTGTTGCTTCCACTACTTCTGCTTGACTGGTTTCTCTTCCGTTTAATAATGCGACGTTTTGGTAAAACTATTGAAGGATCTTTCCTTTTAGCAAGTTGATAGAACATGTAAAAATATTCATTTACTTCTTTAGCCGTTTTGTTTGGTAGATACGTTTTTAATAAAGATGTTTTACAAATTTTATCAACTTTCTTGTTCATTGATAAGTTTTTAAGATAAAGTTTGTATAATTGATCAAATTCGTAATGTCCCAAATTAAAACATTCAATTTCATCCTTACTCCATCTCGCCTTAACTTCTTCCCTGTCTGTATGTATTGTTTTGCCTTCATCTATTTGCAATCGTTCGACTATTTCTGTAGCTGTTTTGTTTGGTAGATGCTTCTTTAAAAAACAAATTTTACATTTCCTGTCTGAGAATAAAACTTTATTTTGATCATTTTCAAGAGATAGTAGACCAAAATTGTTTTTTCCCAAATTAAGATTTTCAACTTCATCCTTACTCCATCTCACCTTAACTTCTTTTATGTCTTTATGGTTTTCTTTGTGTTTCTCGATTTGCAAACGTTCTTCAAACACTTTTTCCTTATAATGACTTTCGGGCCTTACATCTAAAAGGTCAGGGATTTCTGCAACATTTTTATGGATAGGTTTTGGAACTTCAAGTTTATTGGTATTACAAATGTTTAAGAGAGCACTAGCAGTACTACGATTCTCAAACTCTAGTTCATTTATTATTTCTTCTACCGAGTCCGTAGGAGTAGTTTGATCCGAACCTTTAAAAATGCATTTTTTTTATTTTTTTTTATTAAGCAAAGTTGCCTTTTTCGTTTTGTAAATTTACCTAAAAATCTCAATAAATTAGATTTTGCTAACTACTGGTAAAAAAGAAGTTTATTTAAAAAATATTTGAATAACGTTTAAAAGACAAAAATAAGATCTCAAACTCACTAGGTTTCGGTGACAAGTTGCTTGTTGTTAAATCATTATAGTGCTCTTCAGGCTTTTTATTGAAAAAATCATGGATTTTTGCACTGTTACGAAGTTCATGAATTGAATGTAAGTTGCTATTAGTTTGATTGTTGTTGCTCTGAATACCTTCTATTGTTCTACGCCCAGTTCGTCTACAATCTTTTCTTATCAACAATGTCGTTTGATAGATTCTCGTCGAACCTTTAAAAATGCATTAGCTTTTTGTAACCAATAAATAAAAGATTTAATTTTGTATCAAGTTTTGTATCGTTTTCTTTAATCTTTTATCTAATAAATTTTTCTAGCAAGCGATAAAAATAAAAATTTAAGTAAATAATAATTGTAATAAAATTAAAAAATAAAACTCACTAAATGACGATGTAGAGCTGTTTTTCATTTCACTTTGTTCTAGGTTCATTTTTTATTAAATTACTAAAGCTTATTTTATTATCTAGTAAAAAATAAACAGTTTAAAAATGGAGTAACCCTAATATAATGTATGTCAAGTATGTTTTACAGACTTTTAACAAGTATATATTGACATAAGATTTGTTAATACCAATTCGATTATCAGACCACAGCCTTCAGTAGACTGAGACCAGTTTTGTCCTTTTTAGGATTCATTAGTATGTCGTATTGGTATGATCTAACCTTACATCAATTTGAGCTTGTCTCACTGCGTACAAAATTCAAGGTTTAGACTCTGTAGACTTTTGACTATGTTTATGATAAAAGAAATTAATATACAATTTTATGAGAATTTATAGCTTTTCCAAAAAGATTTATTTTAAAAATAAGATATACCAAATGCTAAAATTAACTTAAGATAAAGAATTGAACTCTTAACTTTTTTTAAACTTAAAGCGTCTCTTTTTGTAGCATTGTTAAGTTTATTTTGTGCTATATTTGTAATTAAACTGTTACAAAAAAAAAAATTATATATAAAAAAACAACTACATAGCACTTGTAAACCTAAATGGTGCTTTTAGAACAACCTACATTAAAATACTTAACTACTACATTAAAAATTTCTATACACATCCTGTTGTAGGTTTTTATTTTTGCAACAAGTTTCATTTTTTAGACTAAGTATCTTTACCTTATATCATCTTAATTTCTTGTCAAGCGTTAGACCCGGGCATAAAAATATGAAGCATTTAAACTGAAATATATATTAAGAGCGAAAAGATGAAACAAACAAATATTGTTAATTTTAAAGGGTTGCCGTTATTTTTGTGTCAAAGACTTGTCCTGAGACATCTTGAGAGTGATTTCAAATTTTAAAAAGCAGATTTAGTGAATGAAATTTAAGTTGTTTAACAAAATTAGTTATAAAATGTCAAAATACTAAGACTAGATCAACTAAGTTTGATTTTATATCAGATAAAACTTGCCTGAAATTTTCAAAAATGATAAATTTATTTTGATGTTTTTTTAATTAAAATAAAAAACCTCGAGTTATCCTGAGTGTATTGTTTATTTCAAACTAGCCTTGCCTTAGTTATTAGGAAATTTTAAAGTATTTCAAACTCACCTGAGTTATCCTCGGTATTTGAGTGTGTGGTACAAAATAGTTTTATTTAAAAATAATCTTTATACTTTTTTAGGTTATAAATAGTTTGTATAAACTACTTGTTAAATCACTCCAAATGTAAAATATTTAATTTAACTTTTGCGAGTGAACAAACTTCCTAAATCATAATTTACTAATTATTAGTAACAATTACTTGTAAAAAGCAAAAGTTACTACACTTTAAATAAAAGTTTTGTTTCAATCGTTGGCTATGGAAACTAATAAAAAAAATGCTTTTATCTATAAAATTAAGACAAGTAAATACTAAAAAATTCAGTTTCAGAAATACTTCAATGATGCAAGAAAAATATCCGAGGTTCTAGGTATGGCTTCGTCATAAGATTGAAAACAAATTGCAACACTATTGCTAGTGATAAAATATTTGTTAAATTAATAAAAAAACAATATTAACAAGTAAAGATAAAAGTTTTCATAAAACTTCTTGAAAGGATTAAAAGAAATATAAAAATTTTACTTTTGTCATTAAAAAATACATTTTAATGTTTAAAACTGGATTTTACAAACTAATTCGTTGATATCTTTTTCTCGCAAAATAATATAATCAAATCAAATATTTATATAGCAACCCCCTTTTTATTTATTGATTGCTCATTTCTTTGTTGCCCAGTTTTTACTTATTTACTCTTAAAAATTTCGTCCACAATGAGAAAAATTGTTTAATTTTTACCCCGGGTAAAACTTATAAAAGAAAATAATGTATAAGTTAGCAAAAGTAAAATTCTGAGACTGCGAAAATTAATGTATGCACTGGCCTAATTATAAAACAAGCAAGGTGTTAAATGCATAAAACTAAATGGAAAATGTCTTTATGCTAGCTTATGCAGTTATTATATACTAAAATTCTGAACATTCACTTTTCAACATCTAATTTTAAAAGTTCTAGCCCAGAGAAAATAAAAAGTGATAGTAATGCTTATTCAGGGGTTAGTAAACTGCAAATTAGAACTTTAAGTTTTGCTGTTTTCAAATAAGTTTGTTTTTACTAAAAGTTTAAAAGCCCGTTATTGTAAAAGGCAGCAAACTCATGTTTTAAACCAGGATTTACTTTTTTTTCACAAAATCCCTGTTTAAAAAAATAAAAAGCTATGGCCTTTTCAACAAGATTTCCAAGAAAATTAAAAAAAAGTACTGACATAAACATATTATCTCATTAAAGTCTATATCAATACACTACATGAAAAAAAGTTCCTTATACAATAGCATGTATTCAGAAAAAGAATATTATGATGAAGTTTTTCGCATACATTAAACTTTTTTAAGTACTA
The DNA here is from genome assembly GCF_965202585.1 of Thalia democratica. NCBI lineage: Eukaryota > Metazoa > Chordata > Thaliacea > Salpida > Salpidae > Thalia > Thalia democratica. The sequence goes on from NC_139165.1 coordinate 83,312,847, forward strand.
ACTATAATTAAGAAAAAGGGCGAAGAATTATCTATAATCTAATTAAAATATTTTTTATAATAAACATTGGTTGAAACTTTGTTTACTAGTGTATATACGCTTTTTTAACTATCATTGTAGTCAAAACTATATTTTTTTTTAATTCTAAGTACATTGACTTAACTTGGACTTCAAATGACTATTTTTGTAAATAATTAATGCTTTTACACTCTTTAGAAATACATTTTAAAACTTACACACTAAATTTTAAAGAAAGTGTACTTTATATAAAAACAATTCAAGAAAATTAAACTATGCATTTTACTATATTAAAACATACTAAATGTATACTTAGTATCTAATTTTGATAATACGCTTTATAATCTAAGAAATTGAAAATTTTAGGTAATACTATTCAAATTGAAAAGTTTTAATATTTTTTTTATGTATATTATCTAGTGACTTAAATTAGACAATACTGTTGTAAACCCTCTTATTTTTGAGTAAGTTTTTATATCTGAAAATATTATTCTGTGTTTACCATTAAAATGTAATAAGTCTAACAAACTTTTATAACAAAAATAACTAAAAAAAAATTTCTTAAAACTGTGTAGAAACTCACGACCCTTTGAATTGAGATAAGTAGTTCATCCCTTGACTGTGCAAAACACCAACTGAAGATTTCATTTTTAGTTTTTTATCTTATTTTAAAATAATAAAGTGGTTAACAATTATGTACTTATTAAACAGAATAGATAAATAGTTATAATCAAATTATATACCTTACTTATCTTATAATTAGATTAATGATCGTAGTTTGATACTACTTTAGGTCACTAACATGATAACTTTTAAGTGCATGTCAATCAAATACAAAAGTATTAAAAATAAATAGGCTTCAATAATACTTTAGTTTGATTAACACTAGTACTATCAAGAAGTAAAGCATTGAGAAGTTATCCACCAAAACCTACCGCGCAAAAGAGCTTAGTGTTTAAGCTGGTTAAGTGAAATTAATTAAGTCAAGTTTTAGTAAAAAACAAGTAACTTTAAATATCGGTAAACATAATATTAAAATTAAATACTTATAGTTTTGAAAATTTCAATTCAAAAGATAGTACATTATAGTTTTATTAGTCAATTGTTAATGTTTTATTCGCTAAATCAGGGGTCGGTAAACTGCGGCTCGCGGGCCAAATGCAGCCCTCAAAGTCAAAATTCTCGGCCCGCGAGCTACTTTACAGCCAAAAATGTACATTTTTAAAAGATTACAAAATTTGTATTTTCTATTAAAAACTCACAGTTAAGCTCTTATCTCAATAAATACTCTTTACTAGTGCTCTATTGTTGCTTAATTTGACATATTTTGGTCTAAAGCATTATTTATCTACTGATTACTAAAATTTCATTTAAACAAATGCGTCCCTTGAAGATTTTTTTTCTAAATTTTTAGGCCTGCTTGTGATTTTACCCAAGAAAATAGGGCCCACGAGCTACAACAGGCTGCCGACCCCTGGGCTAATTAAATATTATTAGAAAATCTATTCCTTAAGCTTATTTCTTAAACGTAAGAATTAAGTTTTCCTTTGTTAATACTCAGTGTTATCTTCTTTGATCTCATAAATATCTATAATTTGATTTGAATTTTGATTTATATTTTGTTCTGTTAAATAGCATCTCAAACATGTTTAGCTTTTTAATTTTTTCGTAACCCTACAAATGACCATGTTGTTATTAGTTTATATATAAACTGTTTCAAGTAATATTCATTTGTTTTGTAACTAAAATACTTTAGCAGGTAGCTAGTAAAACAGTTTGTATTATTAGCTTTAAAATAAATACAAGTGTTAGCCTGAGTGTTAAACAAATTATTATAAATTCAACAAATTTCTTTACTAAACATTTTTTGTATAGCTTATAAAAATGTACTCAACTATGAACAAATAAGCAGTTTAGGATAAAAACTATTTACAAACCTTTTGCTTAAAGTTTTCAGAAAAATTTCTGTTAATGATTTGTTTTCGTTATTACATGAATCTGAACTTCCTTCACATCTTGATTGAGATTCTTCATTATCTGATTAAAAAAAACACATTGAGGTAAATAAATTCTAGACTTCTTTCTTATTGATTAATATTAGTTACAAAACAGTTTTATTTGTGCATTTATTTAGTACAATGCGACTTTGTCAAGTTATAATATGTTTAAGCTACATTTAGACATATTTCAAATTTAAAAATCTTTAATGTTTGGGTTAATTTTACCTAATTTTTTAATAAAGGTCAAACTTTCAAGTAAAATTATAGTAGAAGGCTGTAAAATTACTACCTAATATGGTTTATTTATTAAAAACCACAGCTATAAAAGCTATCAAAAACTTAGGTCTTCATAAACGGGTAAATTTCTTTAAGAAAGTTAAAACCTGAAAATTTTGTAACTTTTTTATACTTCTATAGCTTCATAAAAATTATCAGGTTAATTTTTAGAATCAATTTTTTTAAAGTACTACTGTGACAAGTTGTTTATATAACAGAATGTATTGAGAAAACTAATCGTACGATGACATATTTAATATACTTGAAACTTTTTCATAACATATTTTCTTTAAGAAGGACGAAGAAATATCTATAATCCCTCTAAGAACTTATATATCATATACACTTGTATTGAATGAATTTTGTGATATGTAAGATAAATTTTTGAAACTCTAACAAAATAAGCAAAAAAATCTCTTAATACATTAAGTCTAATGTTTCAATTTTATTAAAAATAAAAACTGAATTGTGGAACAATTCAAATTTAAAAAGAAATCTCAAACTAAAACAAAAACTGTATTTAACGTAAAAATTAACAAAATATAAGTTTGTTTTAACTTAAATAAAGATTAAATTAGCTTTATTATATAAAATGTTATATCACTGTTCATTGACACAATTTCACTAAAAATATTTTTGATAAAAATAAAGCCAAACTTTAAAAGCAGAAATAAAAATAGTTAATAAACTAAATATTCATTTTGCTGTTTTAGAAATAAAATAAAAACTCATTTTTAAGTTACTCAAATATTAAAATGTTATTTACAGATTTTCTTCTTATGTATAGAACAAAATATATATTTTTGATTATAAAAAAAATAAATTTAAACAAGAAATGGGTATAATGGTAATGATACAACTAATTTCTTTTTGATATACTTGCTCTAAAATTTATTAAAAATATAAAATTATTTATCTAATCACTTTTTAACTCTGTGTATGGTTGTTTATATAAACATATTAAGACATTTTAATATTTTCAATTAAATTACTACATCTAGTTATTTTGGTTTGTTATTACTTAATAAATTATTTTTTGAGATAAAAATTGTCTTATATGTTTAGTTTTAATTCAGTTTAATATTAGAAAGAAAATCTGTTAATTAAATTTAGTATTAGATTTATTTAATTTGAATAACTAGATAAAATGTAAGGTTCAGTTAAAAAAGTTTAAAATAAATTATATACACAATATACCAAACCTTACAACGGAGATAGTTTATTTTCACTCAAAAGTGCAAAACACCAACCTGAACATTTATATTGACAATTCAAAATTTAGCTTAAATGTCTGAACAACTAAAAGCTAACTCTTAAAACTTTAAAATAATCAATACTTGCCATTTAATTACTAAAACTAGAATTAAAAATTGCTTCTTTACGAAAAAAAAAAAAAATTAGAAAGCTTCAAATCGCTGAACACTAAATAATTTTCTATATCAGATTTTACTAAGTAAATTTAATTTTGTTTAGTTGTAGTTTTTTAATACAATATTTTGATTTTATTAAATATATATGACAAAAACTTAAACAAAATAAAATAATAACACATGAACATTTTAGATCTACAACATAATAAATACAATGCAAGTATTAAAAAAATAAGACGCTTTTAATATATGCAGTTAGTATAAGTAAAAACGCTTACTATAAATATAATTGACTTTTTGGTTACTTCAAATGTCTTAAAACTTTCAGTTAATGTACGTTTACTTGAAAGAATTTAATAAACGCTTAGTTAGCTAAAATGTTTTTTTTTAAATTCCTGAATAAACAATAATAATATATATATGTCGAGTAAATTTATCTCTTTTTATAAATGCTTATAATCTTGTAACCCGATATATGAATAAACTATTTAGTTTTATAAATAAGATTTACATTTTATTGTTCTAAATAACTAATTATATCTAAGTCAAATGACCGTGAAAGATTTATGATACGTCTACCAACTTTTTTATGACGTAAGTTCGTATCATATTGCATAACTTTCGTGATAGCTAATTGTAGTCTTTTAAACTCTACATGAACAGCAAAGTATAAGTTATAATACATTAGCTTAACGTTTAGGATTTATTAGAAAATTAAACTTTCTTTCTATAAAACCTATAAAAAATTTAATTCTAAACATAAAACAAGAAATATATTTTTCGTGAAAATAAGCAAAACTAAGGTTGTTCTAACTTCAATAAAATTTTTATTACAATTAAACATAAAAAGCTTGAAAATAGGTCCATTTGCACGACTTCACTAAAAAATGATAAAACTTAAAGCTTACCATTTGAAAACAAATTTAAATAGTAAATAAACTAAATTTTCACTTAGCTGTTTTCGGGAATCAAGAAAATAAAAACCTAAAATTAAGCAAATTATATAATGCAATGTTATAAACAGTTTTTATTGTTCCTGTAGATCACTTTAGGCTGCTTAAAAATTGTTAAGATCTTTTGGAGTTTATTTAATAGAATGAAAAAAAAAAAACAAGAATGATTTTATATTTACTCTAGATATTACTGAAAGTTTTGAAACTTACACTAGATAACACGAAAATAATTCTAAAATTTGATAGTTGTGTACGATTCATTAGGCTTATGGATCTTTTGTATCCGCTAGCTAAATAGTATAAACTTTATCTTTTTTTTTCTTGACCAATTATCCTAAACCTATATACATGCGTTATAGCTATTAACTTTTACACAATTTTGATTATTTTAAGAGTTTTTTCTAAAAAGTCACATCAAAAACAAATTTTTGCTTAAAATAGTAAGTTTAAGATTTATTTAAGACATAACATTTTTAGTTTAAATTTTTATAAATTCTGTGTATGATTGGACATACCTAATGTTTATACAAATAAATTAGTATCCACTTATTTTTAGTATATTTACTATATGTTTTTTTGTTTCATATATTACTTAATTTATTATTTTAGAGGTAAAGAAGTTCATATATGTGTAAGGTTTAATTTAGAATTCTATTAGGGAGAATTTAAACTTTAATAACAGCTTTATTAAACTAGACAACTAGATAAAATATAAATTTACATTAAAAATGGTTAAAATAATTTTTACGCACAAAATAAAAAACTTTAGAACGAAGATAGTTCATCTTCACTCAGAAGTGCAAAACATCAACCTGACAATTTTATATTGTCATGGAAAATTTTTTCTATATTACTGAAAAATCTAGATTATGAAAGTTAACTCTTAAAAATATAAAGTATTTAATAATCTTTATTTTATTACCGAAAATGTAATTAAAGTTGCATTTTCATATAAAAAATTCAATATATAGCTTAAAATCTCTGTACACTAAATCATTTCAATACTAGGTTTTATTTAGAAACATATTTATTTTGTTTTTTTATGTAGTTGTTTAATACAATACTTTTATTTCATAATATATTAAACTAATCAAGACAAAATAGAATAGTAAAACAATAACATTTTGATGAACCACATAAATAAATACAATGTATTTATAAAAAAAAACAACAAAAAATAATTTATGACACAGTTCTTAAAATCATTTAGTACAAATAGAAGCGCTTACTACAAATCTAATTTACTTTTACACATTATAGTTGCCTTTAAACTTTTAAAATGAACTTACGAGACACTATAAAAATTTGCTTACTAATGAAGTATTTACAAAATCCTTACTAATCTAAAACTGCTTTAAAAGAAAGTATATGTCAATGACGTGTAAACACTTTCTTCTTAAATGTAAGTTTATAATCTTGTAATACGATATGTATGTAAACCACCTAATTTCACTGAACAAGCTTACAGTTAACTTAACGTGAAATTTCTTTTTTTTTATTCTTTCGAAAACAGCATATATTCTTAAACTAATAAATAACAAAAACTAAACTCAAACTAAAATGAAGTTTAAGTCTTTATAATAGTTTAATTTAGTATTTTAAAAAATTGGTTAGAAAAAGACTTTAAATAATTTTTATGAACAAAAATACAAACCTTAGAACGAAGATAGTTCATCTTCACTCAAAAGTGGAAAACATCAACCTGACCATCTTATATTGTCATGTAAAACTTTTTCTTATATTTCTGAAAAGTATAGATTATGGAAGTTAACTCTTACAAATATAAAGTAATCAATAGTATTTATTTTATTACCAAAAATGTAATTTGAAATTGCATGTTCATATAAAAAACTCAATTTATACCTTCTAATTTTTGTACACTAAAACATTTTCAATACTAGGTTTTACTTAGAAAAATCTTTATTTGTTTTTTTAGTTGTTTAATACTATATAAAAATTCATAAATTTCTGTAATCAAGACAAAGTAGAATAGTAACACATTAAAATTTTTATGTACTACATAATTTACTACAATGCATTTATTGAAAAAAAAAACAACAAAAAATAATTTATGACACAGTTTATTTAAATCGTTTAGTACAAATAGAAACGTTTACTATAAATCTAATTTACTTCAACACACTATAGTTGTCTTAAAACTTTTAGAATAAATTATAGAAACACTAATAATATTTGCTTACTAAAAGAAAAGCTTGAAAAATGCTTACTAATCTAAAACTATTTTAAAAGCAAAGTACATATATGTCAATGACGTGTAAACACTTTCTTCTTAAATGGAAGCTTATAATCTTGTAATACGATATGTATGCAAACAAACTAATTTTGTTTAATAAGCTTACAGTTAACTTAACGTGAAACTTCTTTTTTTAATTCTTTCGAAAACAGCATATATTTTTAAATTGATAATAAATAAAAACTAAACTTAAACTAAAATGTAGTTTAAGTCTTTTTAAAAGTTTAATTTAGTATTTGAAAAAGATGGTTAGAAAAAAAACTTTTAATAATATTCTTAATTAATGTTTTATTCAAATGTAGTTGTATTGAAAATAAGATTAGATTGGTGGTTTTAATCTTATTATATGTTTTTTATCCATTTACAATTAAAGTAGTAACTATAGTTTGATACTAACGTGATAACTTTGAAATTCAATTTAATGCATTTACAAAAAAAAATGCGTACAATATAGGCTTAAACAATTATTTAGTTCGACAAACACAAGTAAGCAAGGTATACAACAATAAGAAGTTAACCCTCGATTTCTACCGCGCTAAATTGTTTATTGTTAAAACTGATTAAGTAAATATTCTATCTTAATTTTCTAATAATTTTCTTAAAAATATCTTAATTTTTCTAGAGTGTGTACTTTTAATGAAAATACTATTACAGCTTCTGTTTCTTAGATTTTTTTATCCGAGCTTTAAACATTCGTGTAAAAGTGTAAAGTGAAACAATATTTTAGCAATATAAACAGTTTTAAACCAGTCTCTAACCGCTAATTTTAAAACTTAAACTATAACTAAGTAAGTAAATCAATGTTTTGTCTTATAATTTTAAAGCGTTAAATTAATATGAGATTTTTTGGTAAAAACTCTATAAGCTTTGCCTATTCAACTTTTCCAATTTTCAAAACCATGGTATTTATTAGAAGGAGTTAAATTCTTTACAATGTATATTCAAGATCTGAGGAATTTTATAGCTTTAGATATAAGATAGACGACATTTTAAAGATTTTTGAATTATTTATCATTAATTAATCATCATTTAAATTGGTTAAGGAAACTAAATTAGTGAGACTTGTTCTGGTGGCTAATGTCAAACTATAATTGATTTGGGTTTGAATTTATTTAGGTTTAGTTGATAGGGTGGATAATAACTTGATATGAGTTGGAGTTATCGAATAAGAGATGAAATGAAAAGGAATTGATATAGCGGGCTAGCAAGCGACCACTGACCATTTAAAACCAAGTATTAAACCAATAATTTTTTTGTTCAGAACCGGGTTTGTTCTTTTAGGAACTTGTTATCGTTTTACTCTGCTTTCAAGTTTATTTAAAATTACGTCAGGTTAAATTTAATACAACTTTGATGTTTTGAAACTTAAAAACAACCCGAGAAATTCCAAAACTGATATCAAATTTAATGCTTTCAGCAATTTATAAAAAATACCTAAAATCTTATGGACAAATTCTTTCAAGTTGTTTTTTCTTTGTTTAGATAAAAAATTCTCATTCAATAAACTGCATTACTTTTCAAAAATTCATTAGTGTTTTTATGGCAATAGAGGATTTCTTTAACAGTTGAAAATTACAAAACCTCCATCGCAGAGATATATTTGTTTTATCTTTTGAATATATAACAAGGAATCCAGATATAGCTTACAACAATATCTGTTTGTTGAAATTTAACTGTTTTTAAGTTTTTTATAAGCGATAATTTTTAAAACTAAAAAAAATAATGTTACTTTATTATTTAATGAAACTAAATTATGGTATTTAATGGGTTTAAATATAAAGACATATCATCCGTTTACTATTATCATCGTTTCATTTCACCATGTATTTTCATCAGAGGTCAGTTTTGGATTTTTGTAGTTAGTTTAAAAAGATTCTACGTAGTTTCTTTTTAGATTCATACGCATTGTACTGGTCATTTTAGATCTTGAATTAGATTTTATTTTACTTTCTTACTAAGTTTAAGGCTTTGCAATACTTATTTTAAATATATTAAAAAAGTTTTTGTTACAGCAGCTTTTTTTTTAAGTTGCTAAATCTATATTTTTGTACCTGATTAAAAACTAATTATAATATTTATTGTACAATTATCACCAAAAACTTATAAAAACAAAGTAGCAATACGGATAGTTTAAGTAACATAGAAATTTACGAGTCTTTTATTTTGAAGTTTCTAACAAGGCTGTATATAGACAAATACATCTACAACCCGCGGGTCAGTTCAGGACCTGAAAACTTACGGCCTGCGGGTTGTTATCTAAGTTAAATCTAAACAAAATCTGAGTTAAATCCGGCAAGCAAAAAACGAAACTTCGCTCGCAAAAAAAAAAATTTATAATAAGTATTTTAGAACTTGAACTGAACAGCAAAAATAAAGGCAATATGTAACTTTTATGGAAGATTTGAAACTAGATATATTAGAAAAAAAAATGCATACGATCTGTTAATAGTTAAAATACATAGAATAATTAAGTAATTAACAAGAATTAAAATAAAATTATTTCGGCCCTAGAAAAACTAAATTATTCTACATCTGGCCCGTTTACTAAATAATTTTCCCATATCTATTGGATATAGTGATTCTGGTAAAGATATACTTTGTAAGTATTGTACGTAAAAACATTCATGTCCTAAGAATTTTTTTTAATCTTATTTCATTTCCTTTTGTTAAATGTGTTTTTTATTAAAATTAAAATTAGTCTGTTAGGCAACGTACAGCTAGAAAACAAAATTCTTTTTTAATTTCTAAGATTTTAAATTTTTCGGTTAAAAAAACATATGTTTAAATACTACAGAAAACTTTTTTTTAGTTTCCGTAAGTTTAGTATGCGATCAGGATAAATTAAAGGCAGTAGAAGGCATAAAAGAGTATTCGTTTTAAATATATATTTACTGCAATGGTACTTAAGCCAATAAGAACGATAAATCTTATTTAAATACAATTGGTTTAAGGTAGTTGTGTTTTTAATATTAAAATGTTTAAAAAAACTACAGTACAACTGTTGATATGAATATTGCACATTTTAACGTATATCTTGTTTAAATATAAACAGTAAGCGAATAGTTGTAAATTTTGAAAAGATTGTCGGATTTATGTTTAATGTATATTATACAAAATAATGTGTTTATATGAAATTATAAATACTTATTTAAGTATTACTAACCACATCTAACTACCTTCAATCTCTTTATATATAAAGAGCCTTATATTGTAGTTTTATCGTTGTACCTGAAAATCGTTAAGCAGTGAAATCTCGGTAGTACCACATAAACATTTAATCTGAACGTATTATCATTTTATAACCCTCCACGATTGTTTGAGAACTTTAGTATTATCTAACGAGAGACTTTTATAGTTGATTATATTTTAAATTCATGTTAAAATCAGTATGTAATTGCAAGTTTAACTAACATACAAAACACCTGTATTTCAGACGTGTTTTTGTTATTGTCATCACTAAATTCCACACAACAAATAAAAAATAAAACATAATAATACATTAGTATTTAAGCTTTAACCAACTAAGACAACCCAAAAGCTATTTAACTTAAATTTTTGGCAATTAATATTCGAATTGCTAATATAAGGAATGTTAATGTTACAATCAATTAATGTTAGATGTTAAATTATGCATGAAAAATCTAATATACTTTACTAAAAGAACAAAAACAAAAGTTAATTTAGTCATTATCATAGACTAATATTATAGTCTATATTATAGACTCTATTACATTATAAATTCTTTATTGTAGCATACTATAAAAACCTTTGTTTGAACCTAATAGTAAATCTTTTTAAAAATGGAAAACATCTGCTAACTATTTAAAACGTTTATCAAAAGAAAATACTTTAACATTAAAACTACAAAGCGTTCTGGATATGCCTTTTAATAAATAAACTTTGATTTTTAATTTACTGTAATTTAGCTTTTAATTTAATTAAGAGAAAACAAATTTATTTATATTGTGGAACAACTGTTATGAAATGAAATTTAATTGTTAGTTAATAATTATCAAGGTTCTTTACGAAAAAAAAAAAACAAATTGATTATAAATCTCACTTTAACTCAATAATAAAATAATATAACTAGAGTTTTAATTCATAACTTAAATTTTATTAATTATTAAATTATTTATGTAATAAAGAACAAAATACTAACATCGGAAACGAAAATAATGTTTTTTCAATTTCAACAAAACTAAATTCGCTTTGTAAAATTTCAACTAAATTTATTTTCTGAAAATTTCATTTTTAGTGTCGTATACATTAAACCCACTAGTTTTATCAGTAAACACATCAACTAAAAAACTTTTACTACCAACACAACAAGCACCCATTTTTTCATATTTTCCATAATTTGATTCTTTTTTTCCAATACTGACAAACTTTGGTACATTGGTAATCAATGTAAACTTTCCACTTCTGCTATCGAAATCTTCCCAGTTAAATTTTTATACCAACCAATTGAAAACATTTTGTTGCCTAAAGTAACCAATGAATGATGAGCTCTTTTTTCAATCATACTAGGGAAGTATATCCATTTTTTGTCATGATGTTTATACACTTCTACTGATCTACATGGTTTTGAAGAGGTTTCAACATCGTCACCACCTGAAACAACAATTTTACCTTCAAAAACTGTACAAGCTGCAAAGCTTCTTTTTTTGTTCATACTTTCTATGTATCTCCAACATTTTTGGAAAAATTGTACACAATACAAGAAATGTTAGAGTTCGAGCGATGTCAATCGCCCAACACATAAAACTCTTTCATAAAACTGCAAACACAGAAGTAAGAACGTTCATCTGGAAATGATTCCAGAAAGTCAGACAGTTCTTTAATATCCAATCTTTTAGACACCAAGTAGTCTTTAATGTATGTTGTAGAAACTGCATAGTTCTTTGAAGTGGCCAGAAAATTGTTTTCATCCAATTTATCTTCCAATGGTCGATTTGCTTCCAGCTTTAAAAATATTAAACCCGAAAGATTATAAACAAAACAATAATGACTGTTTTGAAAAACGGAATTATAAGCATCATTGTGATCGCAATGTCTGTTTTGGTACAAAACAGGATACTTACTACAAATCATTTTAATTTTACCTGGAAATGAATATTTTTAATCAAGTTTTTTTTTCCCATTTGTTTAATGTTTTGCGTGTATTTACTTAAATCATCAACAGCAAAAACTAAAATTCTATATGAAAGTGTAAAACTTTTATATTAGATAAGTTTAAAAAAAAATAACATCAAGTATGTTGATGAGCAAATGTTTCAGCTATTTCTAAATCACGTGTAAAAAACGTTTGGTGACAAACAAAGGTTTGTTAGCTACTATTATGTGTTCATTCAAAATTTACAAATAAAAAATAGACATCTGAATTAAACAGTAGTTTAAACTTCTAACTTTAAATTTTAGATAACTACTAAAGTGATTAATTAGATTCCGGAAAAAACCTATTTTGAATTTTTTTTTTGGTTAATGTCAAATAGTAATTTATACAAAAGTAAGCATTTTAGAATATAAAACAAAACAAAATGGTATAAACCATCAAAGAAAAGTTTAAGTAAACAAAATAACCAAAGATACTTTAAAAAATAAAGAAACTTTATAATCAAACTCTCTTTGTTTACATAATTCAGGTTTATTTAAAAATATTGGGATTGCGTCTAACCAAACTAAGTAAATTAAGTTTGTACAAATGTTAATAAACTTAAATCTTGATAAATCATAGTTGTTTGCACAATCGACGTTCTTGATTAGATGTTCTACTACTGAAGATCTTTTTGTAGCATTTATAACAGCTTTCGTTTTATAAATGGTTTTTACTTTTTTAAAATTTAATATACATTTGGGTATATGTTCAATTAGTCTCGTTTTTAGATGCCTAGATGTTTTCCCAAGACGACTTCTTTAGCCGAAGTAATTAAGTTTGTAAAAGTTACAACTTTTATCAAGGTAGGATACTGGGTCTTTCAGTTCCCAAAGAACTGATTTTTAAACTATTACATACTACTCTAGGTTTTACATAGTTATAAGTCTACTGTGTTATTTCTTGACCTTTTTCTGAAAAAAACGTGATACGTTACCCAATTATGGTAGTTTAAGAACCGCAGGAAGTTTCTCCGGTCCAGCAATTAAGTTACAAGTTTGTAGTTGTTGTTTATTGAGTTTGATTTAACGAAATGCTAGATGTCGGGGATGTTCTGCAAAAAATACTATTAGGTTTTTGCGGATGTTTATATTTATAGTTTTTTTTTTTCTATGTTTTGTAATTACTTAGGTGCACAATCTTATTTGCTGACGAGCTAAATATTTTTATTGTTAAGTGCAAAATATATAATGCAATATGTTTTATAGAAAATGTTGCAACTAACATAAGTCGTCAGGGAACGCAGTATTTTGATGCACAATTAAAATTTGTTAAGTCGCCGTAAATAGCGCTAATATTATTTCCTTAATTATAGATACGTGAATTAAGAAACGCACAAGCATATGTTAATATGAGAGCAGAATAACCATACTCGTTATCTTCTGAGTTTTTGTTGCTATAACTAACTTTGTAATTTGTTTACTACTACCAGCTGATTGTTTTGATCTGCTGATTGTTTAAAAAAATATATTATTATTTTTAATTCGAAATTTGTTAAATTTAAAAACAATTGTTTATAGTTAATTTCCATCTTTTCTAACTCGTAAAACCGAAAAATCCTAGTTTTTATTACTCGTTTCAAGTTAGAGTATAAATTATGTTGAAGTGCTTCTATACAGTGAAAAAAAATTTTTAACTTCTTTTGAGTCGTTCAAAAAATAAATTGATGCGTTTGTATATTTTAAACGTTGTCTGATGCAAAAAAATATTTATCGATTAATATGCACACCTTTTAATCACACCCAATACCTTGCTACTGCTTAAAAATAAGTGTTTAGTTTATAAGTATGATAACAGACAATGAAAAAATGAATATGTTCTATATAAACAAGTTAATTTAATTAAACTTTGAATTTGAAGTTTAGAGAAGAACGAGCAGTTTGAAACAATTCCTGTACATTTCAAGCTACCGTAAAAGAAGCCGGTAAAAAGCAGCCAGAGGATAAAAAGCCTAAAGACAAGAATCCGAGGACAAGTAGCCCAAGGACAAGAAGCCGGAAGACCAGAAATCCAATAAGAGCAGTATAAGACAACTCAATGACACTAACTTATATTTGATTTTTATTTTATATTTCAACTTAATTTTTGTAAATTGAGTAACTTATGATAGTATAACTAATGCAGCTTCTGTTTCTTACTTTTTTTTTGTCAAAGCCTTTAACACTTGTGTAAAAGTTTAGAGTTAAGTGGGATTTTAACGATTGAAACCGCTTTTAACAAAGCTTAACCTATATTAAAAAATACAAATTAAATAGTGTAATGAAATAAACATATAATTTTATAATTTTAAAGCATTTGAATAAATATTGGATTTTCTGTAAAAATAAACATTTTCTAAGCTTTTCAAAAACAACGTTGTTTATTGAAGAAAATTAATTTTCTAAATTGATTACATTACAAACAAGAAAATGTTTTGTTTTTAATATAAAATAAACACTAAATTAAAATTTTTAGCATAAGACCGTATTTGGTAAAGGCAATGTGCTTTAGCATGTTTTATTACAAAAACTGTTAAATTTTAAATGCTTCTTTTGCTTAAGATCTAAGATACTTATTAGTACTATTTGATCATTTGTGTTCAGTTGTAGTTTTTTCTACTTTTGTAGTTTTTTGTAGTGATTATTTATCTTTCTGTGTTGTTTAGTGTGTAAATAAAAATAAGTCTTTTGGTTTGTAATTTAGTTTAACATGTATTCTATATCTTTTCTATTCTCTACTACCCATAAGCAATCATTTTTATTGAGATAAGACTATATCGGACAAACTTCAAGGCATATGAAACCTGGACCAAAGAACATTTACCTGCTTGCATGATGAAATTTATAGAAGAAGAACCTGAAATCAATACTACAACAATCAAAAACGCAGATAAAAATTTTCAATTGTTGAACATTAAATAAGTAGTAGAGGATGTGCTAGGCAACATGAGAAATCTATATTTGAAATAATCAATCATTGTAATAATGTTTTTTATATCATTAAATCAGAGGTTATTTTACATTTTTAAACAAACCAGAATTGTCTATAAAAAAAAGTTAGATTTTAAAGTGTCTGTATTTACTTAAACTAGCTATTTTTTTTCTTTGATTGTATCTAGTTTAATTGATGGTTACTTTACACTGATCATTAATTACTTTGTTAGTTTTACTTTTTTGTTGATAAAAAAGAAATTACAATTTTATATTCTGTTTTACTTATAGCAACTAGTTCAGAACAAATTATTTGTTATTAGAAGATATGGCAACGAATGCGAAGTGTTTGACATGATAAGTAAAAAGATTTTTGCTTTTAAACAAGAATTTAAGTATTATAACTTTAGTCGGGTCGTTTCAATTGGCAAAAAAAAATTCTAATTTTCTACAGAAGAGAATCATCAATAAATTTTTATGACGTTGAAGAAACGAAAGGTCTGAACAATCGTTTGAAGCTACGAAGAATCTTGGCGGTTTTTCGACAGTAAAAATACCCTGGTATTAAATACCTTTGAAACAAATCATTCTTTTTATATAATATTTTCAATTAATACGATTTTAAATCTTTTAAACAGTTCTGCATTTAAAACAATTCTACTTTAAAGATAGTTCACATAAGAGTTAAACTCATAAATGAAAATTTTCCCTTTATGAGACCAAAAACTACTGTTAATAAATTAATTGCAGGAGTCGTTTTCTTCTACTTGGTTTTGTAGCTTAGTTTTGCAATCTATGTTTAATTTTACGTCTGCATTCTTGATTGATCTCTGTTTTGTAATAAACTTGAGGTTTGCAAACACTTTGAGTGTTTTTATTTTTTGTGTAGAATGTTTGGAGGAAAAGGAGTTTTTTAGAATGAAAAAAGGTCCACAACTTTTTTAATCTTATATTAAGTAGTTTCGTAAAAATTATATATAGTTTATACACTTTATTAAGCATTCCAATCAATAAAAAAAATTGAGTTAAGTTTTCTTAAGGTACAAAAACTGTTAAATAATTTTATTTTTCAAATTCAAAGCCATTTTTGTATATATTTAAACAGTAGTGAAATGTAGAAGACACTTTTATGTGAAATGAAACTAAAAAGTATAATTTTCGATTTAGTATAAGCATATAAACTATTTAAATCTTCTGTTCTAGTGCACTTATTTAATATAAATTAAATTAAGCTAGTTTATTTAGTGTAATTTTACTGATTTTATTTCTATATAATAGTCTGAGACAAGTTTTTGTTAATTGTTTACTCCATTAGTGTTAGTGCGGTTTCTTATTCTTATCTTTCCCTTCTGCACGCTTTAAGCCGTAGACATTCCTCACCGTTGACTTCTTCCTATTAACCCGTCTTGATCTTTCTTGTAACATCTGCTGTAGTGTATAATAACTTAAAATTAAACTTTCGATTTCGCTGTAATGGCAATAATGTTAACCTGCAGACGTATGTGGAGATTTTTTTTCTTGAGATTTAGCACGCGAGCAGGTGTTTGCGTCTTGCGTTTAGAATAATACTTTGATGTCATCGTTAAGAGTCAATTTTTAAACCATTGTTCAAATTTTAACAGTGGTCATGTTCTTCAAACAGTTTTGCTTGCTCAAACATCAGTTATAAAAAAACAAATACAAAAGTTGGCTTTATATAGATTGACAAGCAATAAAAATTCATTAATTGTTACATCGATTAAAATGTTAAGGTTAGTATACCAAATTTTGTTAAACTTTCATTAAAACAGAGATATAATATAAATATTATAGTTGTGTCGGTTATGTTATATTAAAACAAGCTTCTTTAATTTTCATTGTCAGATTAGGATTTTTGAAAATTTATAGTTGAAAAAAAAAAACATACTAAAAACGTTTGAGAAAAACTCGACAATGACTTTTTACTATGCAAAAACGCCGATGAATTTTACTTGAAAAAAAAACATATGTTTATAAATTTTCTTTAACTGTTTTACGTTTCACACGAGTTTTTTACAATAATTTCAGTTTAAGATAAAAGTTTATAAGCACTGCGCTAAACAGTCGTAAGATTTTTCAGCTCATTAACTAAGAGACAGTGTTTTTAAAATGTTGCATGACAAAACGTTTTTTATCTTAGTAAACATAATTTTAGGTTTGTATTTAAAAATATTTTTATACATTTTTTAACATGTGTTCTGTCACGTTTATTTAGTACATCTAAGTTTTGGTGTTAATGTGCAGATCTAAATATGCTAATAAATTAAGGGCATAGGGGGTCCACCTTGATTTTTACAAATTGACTTTTTTAATAAAGTTTTATATGTGGTATTAGACAATTTTAACCGCTTGAAAAATTCAGAGAATTTTTTGAGATATGAGCGGTCAAAGTTGGTTACCTCAATAGGTTCCTTATAGAAGGAGCAAAATAAATATGCGAAAAAAGACCATTTAACTATAAATCTATCTCATTTTCAAAGCAATCTTCTTCAAATATTTACAGAAATAGTATTTCAAATTAAAAAAAAAATCAATGCCCGAATTTTTTATTTTGAAAAATTAAATTTTTATTAAAGAAAAACTACTTTTTTTTCAGATGTTTTTGTCTTAATTTTTTTTATTAATATTTTTAAAATTCGAACATCTAAAGTATTTTAAACTATAAAAGGAACGTTTCCTGAAAGTTTGAGGTCTTTAGCTCAAAAAAGAAGAAAATAATAGGTTTTTAGTGATTTTTTAGATTTTCGAGAAAATTGACCCCGATAAATTTGCGGTCTTTACGTTTAGATCAGAAACTTTTTATAAAAAGTACAATATCTCAAAAGTTAAATAGTATTTTTTAATTCTATAAAGACTGGCTTGTATTTTGTACTTTAAGCATTTTTATAAGATTTAATGTTATTTTTAATTATAAAAAATGTCGGACCGCCTATGCCCTTAAAAATGGTCTGAAAATAATTTCGTGTAGATAGATTTACAATTAGTAGTACCTAAAAATGATAAATATCACTAAGCCAGTGGTCTTTAAAATGTGCATAAGTGCACACAAGTATACAGGAAGTTTATTTTAGGTACACGAAATTTATCTTTAGGGTTTATGAATCGTGCTTAAAAATGTCCTAATTATTGAATCTGACTTAAGATATTCTAGAGCTAGTGATAAGAGCAAAGATTTTTTTTTTGAGATTAATTAAAGATAGTTTCATAATCTACACTAGATGTTACAATAATTTTTGAAAGTTACACTAGGTCATGGTCTCCTAAAAATGGCCAAGTGTCCCCCTTGAGGGCCATTACAGAAACTTAGAGGGTCACGAGCAGTAAAGAGACCATAAGTTAAAGTTGTTAAAAACACTAACCAAAAGTTAAAAACACATAAAGTCATATAAAACACAAATACAATTTAGAAATAAATAATAATATTTTAATAGGAAGATTTTGAATAAAGTGTTGTAAAGGTGTTTTATATGTCTATGGTTTTTTAACACTGTTGATGTAATGAATTTGAAAATTAATTTTAAAGTTAAATATCTATGATAAAAGTTCGTTTATTCTAAAGATCAATGCAACGAATTTAAATACTAATCCTTATTCACATTCTACCGGTATTAGTAAAATCAACTAGTATTCTGACTCACAAAAAGTTCTTTAAGTTTTTATTTTAAAACAAAATTTTTGCAGGATTAATCTTAGTAAACTACTAATTTAAAATATTTTATTTTTATGGAAACAAAACAAACTGATTATTTATTTAAGAGGATATTAATTATGTTAGGTTTAATAATTTAAAACAGCAAAGTAGTCTTTATAATTTATATTAAAGTTTATGGTAATAATAAAATATTTAAAATGAAACATGAAGCTTACCTGTTTTTCAAAATTTAGTTTTTTTATTTTATTTAACAACTTAGTTTCCATTCTTATCTTAATAAAGTAAAAAAGAGAACATTTTCTCTAGATATATTTTATTAAAACTTATGACATATATACAAAAAACAAAAACACCATCAATACAAACAAAGACTTTTAAACTTTAGTACTTTTAGTTCATTTTCGTTCATGTTTAATTTTTGGCGAGAAAACCTTAATTTTTAGTGTCATACTCAATAAAATCAGCTTTATTATCATAAGAAACACCGACTAAAGTGACTACAGAAACACCGACCAAATTCCAACACAACGAGCACCTACTTCTATACTTTAAACGTTCATAAGTTTTGGCACATAAGTGATAAAAGTGAACTTTCTACTTTTACAATCAAAAATTTCCCAACTACGCTTATACTCTCAACCAACTGCAAACATTTTGTTGCTTAAAGTAACCAATGAATGACCGAATATTTTTTCTACTATGTCGAAAAATGGTTCAATTTTTTATCATGATGATCATATGCTTCTACTGGTCTTAAACTAATGTGCGAGCCTACACCACCTTGAAACAGCAATTTTTCCTTAAAAAACTTTACATACTGCACTGTTTCATAATTCAATCATTCTTTCTATGAAACTCTATTTTTTATATGAAAAATTGTACACTATGCAAGACCGTTTCGATTGTACACATTGATAGCCGCCAAACAAATAAAAGTTTTTCATAAAACTACAAACACAATAACAAGAACGATCGTCTGGAAATGAATGTAAAAAGCAAGTATAGTCTTAAATATTCAATGTTTTAGCCAACAAGTAATTATAAATAATATTTTTAGAAATTTCACAGCCTTCTGAGTCATTACAAAAACTGTTTTCTCCTTTTTTAGCTGTTAGTGAGCCATATTTCTCAATTTTAAAGAGGCTCAGAAGCATCAATTTAGAAGAATAGTACTTGTTCTTTGAAAAACAGAATTAAATTTATAATTGTGTTATGATGACTTTAAGCAATGTCTGTTATGGTACAAAGTAGGATACTTTTTACTTAATATTTTAATTAATCCTAGAAACTTGTTAGAATTCTGTTAAATTTTCAAGTCTCATTCTTTAATTTAATGCTATTAGTTTATAAAGCCAATAATTTTAAATCATTTAAAATAGGAGCTTAACATTTTTTTAGGAGTGTAAAACTTCTTAAGCTCTTCAGTTTAAGCGAAATTAAGTTCAAGTAAATTGCTGAGCTAACCTATAGAAAACAATTAACAAAAAGTAAATATGGATTTTCATAAAATCAGACAAATACTATTTTCTATTCTTTAAACTTAAATTTATAAATGGAAAATTAGTACTTCTATTTGTTTTTACATATATAATACTAGGATTAACTAAATTATTTAGATCAGTTTAGATAAGTTTAAAAACAGAGTACTTTTATTACTAATTTAAAAATTATAGCTTAGAATATGTTTAGAAGTTTTATGGGTTCTATCTTATAAATTAGTTATGTTATTAAAATATTTTTAGTATCAGTTAAAAGTTTAAATGGCTTTTTTTGAAAGTAGTTTTACTAGCGAGTTTTTATTTAGATGCGGGATTAAGTACATTCATTTGTTTTATTAACAAGTTTTGCAAACAAAAGCGTTGTACAAAAACAATTTTATTCTAAATTGGTTTACTACTAGTTAAGAAAAACTATATTGAATAAAAGATATTAGTTTTACACAATATGAAAACTGATTTAGAGGTAAACACTTATCACCACTATTATATCGAAAACATAATTACTATGTTAATTGGTTTTTTTTTAGTAACAGGTTTCTTGTACCAAACACTAAGGTTGAAAACAATATTATGAAAAACTTATTTTTTTTACTCTAGTTACAATGCTTCGCTTTGAAGTTTATAAAAACGTTAAGTGCGAAGTAATATTTTATACTTTATGAGATTCATTTTATGTCAGAAAAATTAAATTTGTAAATAACAATCTATCAATATTTAAAATTATCTACTGTTGATTAATATTAAAGCAGTTAATTTTCAGAGTACTTTTTATGCTAAACGTTAATAACATCTACTTTTGTGCTTCTTTATACAATAATAGCCAATAAAGTTGTATTTGTGGTTTTACAGGTTTGGTTATTAAACATTTTTGAGAACTTTATTAAACAGTTAAACTGCATTACTACTCGAACCCCTTTTCAGTCAGAAATAAATTGTTTACTTTTATTAGATTCTCATATTAAGTGAACAAGATAGATCATTGTTCAACAAATTGAAAAAAAAATCTTTAAGGACATTTAGTAAGTTGTGTTTTTTAACATTTTCATACTCTTAGTTTAATCGTTAATCATATGCTAGTTCTGAAATTTTTAAAGTTCTCATTCTTTCTATATATTATTTATATATTTTTATTATTTCTATATTTGTTATCTATTTTTACGGTTTATTATCAACATTTCAATTATCCACTCCTATATTGGCATATAGGATATCATTAGTTCTAGAACAAAATAAATGAAAGTTGTGTAAAAATTTTAAACAAAACTAAATAAAAGACAAAGTATTGAACTTAAGGTTTAAAACCTTGTGGTTTTAACTTTAAAGCTACTTAAGTCGAGAATTTTAAATTGTCTGATTTAAAACAAGTTAAAATTTTATTCTTTTTACATATAGAGTTTGTAACAAAGAAATATACGGAACCGGTTGGATCCCTAATTTCTGGACGAAGAATATTTTTCAAAATAAACATGCGTTTTCAAATATTGTATACAAATGTTTTTATAGTAAAATCTGACATCTAAGTTTGTTATTTATGCATAGTGTTTTGTTGCTTATTTTAAACAATTTTGCATTAAAATCATGTTTTATATCGTTTAATAAAATTATTAGAAATATGTTGGACCAACAAGGTCTTTTATTTAATTTAACTAAAATATACAATGGTAGTAGAATTACGGAAGCCGTTAGTAATACAATATATATTCGATTAGTATTCTGATTAAATATAAGTTTTGTGAGTATCATTTTGCGGGAAGTAAACTAAATTTGTTGTTAAGACAGTTATGTCAAGATAATAACCTTTTCTTAAGTTTATTTATAAAATTATTCAAACTAAATGGTATAAAAAGTTTATTAATTTTATAATTTCTATGTTTGCCAAATTATTTTGTTTTGATAAAGAGTTTAACAAAACTTTGTTTGGTTAGTCTCTGTAGGAAAATAAATATGAAGAGAATAAATATTGTGAAACTGGCTATGCGTGACATAGTTCATAGGGGATAATGTTTTAACATTTATCCTTGTTAAACTTTTCCATAGAGTTTACATAGTAGTTTACATAGTACTTAAAATGAAATAGAACTGTTTTCTATTAAATATCGTATAACTAAAGCTTTACTACGTAGTATCATAAAATATTAACTTAGTTAACTTTTAAAGATTAAATAGCTTAAATAGCATGAATGATTGTGCTAAAATATTTATCATTAGTTTAGATTATATAATGCTTAAATATGTATTGTTATTACTAATATATACACTACAACTGTTTAAGAAAAAAGTCTGTGAAAAAACTTAGTTCGTAACAATGGTTGCGTATATATTTAATTATGTGTTTATAATAGCTTGATCAACGTTTTTAAAATAAACATAAAACAAAACAAAAAAACTGAATAAAAATATATATGTAAGTAGCTACTTTATTGACTGTAGAAATTAACGAAAAAAAGAGTAACTTAACAAAATAATCTCTTATAAGACGAATTTTACGACTTGTTACTTTCATTCATCAACAGTATGTAGTTCACGACTAATCTTATCATAACATTTAAAATCAGAATTTATATCTTCTTTATCCAAAGTATCACCGTTCCTGACTTCTTTCAATAGTCCTATATTTTCTAATGGTCTTATTTTGTGTTTTTCATTGTATCTTTTTATATTGTAAAGTGCTTCTTCTTTTTTCTCTAACTGCTTTCTTTCAACGGTCCCTGCATAAGACAGAAGAAACTCTTTGTAGAATGGAGATTCTTGGTTTATATCCAAGTAGGAGCGATTGCAAAGTTGCCAGTTTTGCGCATATTCGAACAAATGATCTGTGTATTTAAAAAAGAGTTTTATAGCTTTTTTAGTTTGATTACAACAAATCTGTATATAAAAATTGTATTTTACAAAATAGTAAATTACAAAGTAAGCAATGCACAAAAGTAAATATACATAAACTAATATTGAATGACATAGCTAGTCAAACTATGGTATTAAATACTTACATTACGCAAAACTAATCAGTAAACTAATGCCAATTATAAAACTACTAAGTAACTAATATATTATTTTATATTAATCAACATACTCTAAAATATTTGCAATCGGCTAAAAATATTTTTTTAGTACCAAAAATAAATTATTTATAGAGTGCTTTACACTTTATTTACAATGTTTAAATTTTTTCATATTTTTTGATGATCTTTTATAATTTTTGCTTAAACTACAAATTAAATACCTTTAGTACAGACTTAATTACAAAGTATAAGTAGTTTACAGTTGTAAACTCTGAATCTTAAAAAAGCAAACTTTTTAAAATCTTCAAATTTTGAAGATGTTTTTCATAGTTATCAACAAAGTGAAAGTCTGGCAGAGGCTCAAACTCATCATATGTGCAGAGTAATGGGCTATGTTGACAAATATTTTCGTGGAAATATTTCCTTCCGTAGTTTAAAAATTCCTCTTCCAATGCTTTACTGCAGTCAAATCGCTTTTTCTAAAAAATCATTATGTTGTTCATTCGTTTTTGATTAAATTCTTCAAAACTACTTAGCTTTAAAACTTACAGGGTCCCACACTAGCAGTCCAGAAATCAATGATTGAGCAAAAACGTTATCCGTGATTCCCTTAAAGAACTTTTGGGGACTTCTGTCTTCAATCCAGCCGTAATATTTAAAAAAATCTAGTTTTTGAGAATCAGACAAACGTCTAAGACTATTTTGAATCATCTTTGAATTTTTTGAAGCAGTTAACAAGCTGTGCTGCTTTTCAACCTGAAAATGTTAACTTTTTGAAATAAAGTATACAACATTCACTCTTTAAAATATTGTTTCAATGCAAAACCTTTAGAATAAATAGTTATAAATTAAACTTTTGAACAAACAGTACATATCATAATGGTTAAGTGTTTATTTGAAAATATATGTGATAAACATTTTTTTAAATTATAGTACAGTGATTTTATAGTTTTATATTTATAGAATCTTTTAAACATTTAATAAGAAGATATATTATGTGATTTCAACTAAAAAATGATCGACTGAACTTAATAAAATTATCAACAAAATAACTTGCTTTGAGAACGATTTGAACAAAAAATAATTTAAGGAAGACCATATTGATAGTATAACATACTTTTTTGTAATAACTAACCAGCTTTGCATTATTAAATGAATTGCAAAGAAAAATATGCTTTTGCGTGAGAAGTTCAGCAAATATGCATCCCGCGCTCCAAACGTCCACTTCAGTTGAGTAGCTCTCCACACCGTAAACAAGCTCTGGTGCCCTGTTTAATTTATTATTTTTAGAATATAGAAAGTAGATTTAAAGTTACTTACAAGTAACATTATGTTGTTATAATGCAATGTTGAACTCAGGCATCAAAACCTGAGCCACCTAAATAGGACCTACAAGAAAAAACAAAAATAAAATAAAATACATTTATATTAAACAATAATAAATACTAAAAAATTTAACAAAGATAAAATTATAAAGAACTTATTAACAAGTTTAAACTCATTTTATGATAAAAAAGGCGATAAGGTAGTATATTACATACGAACACATTTGTACAAAATTTTATTAAGGTAAAATAATAGCCTGTTAGGGGGGAGGCGTAGCAATCTTAAAATAAATGATATTACAAATAGAAAAATAAAGAAATCAGTAGGTAGTTGAGACGTTAGAATTGTAACGCTATTCCAAGTTTCACTTGAATATATTTATATTGATGTATTTTTATAAAACACCAATGTGTTGTTTATTGAAACACAAATTTTATTACAACTATCTACTTAGCTACCTTTTGCATTTTGTGTCATAAAAATCAACATAAATATTATTTCAAAGTAGTTAAAAAATATAAGAAACATAATAAACCTATACACTGGAGTGACAACATCATAACATTTCTTGATACCAGTAATATCATCTGTGTAGCTTTTTGCGTTGCCGAAATCGCATATTCTCAACAAGCCGTTGTTATTCACCAGAATATTTGCGCTCTTTAGATCACGATGTACTATCTTTGCTCCGTGAATGTACTTCAACCCTATTTATTGAAACATAACGTTGTTTTTTATATAACATTAGTTGTAAGTAATGCTTTTTGAGTTGTTGTACTGTATTAAGAGATTTTTAGTTTATAAATAATGCAAAAAAAAAGTTAATAATTTATAGCTGTATCTTTAGTAAGGTTTTTTAATACAAATTTGTTTTTAAACTATTTCGAAAAAAAATATATAAACCCTAACGTACCTCTAAATAATTGATACATTAAAATAGAAACCCTCTCCATACCTAGCTCATACTTTCTAAAATAATCTAAGTCCTTATCCATGAACGGGAAAAGCAGGTAACTGAAAAAATAGTTTTATTTTCATTGCAAGAACTGTCATATAAATAACAACTAAGCTTTCATACATAGATTTTTTAAGTAAAAAACCAAATGCCAAAAAGGTTATCAAAAATCAATATTTTGTTTATGTTGCATATATTCATGTTAATTATAATTAGAATATGGTAAACATATTACTAAAAGTTTTCAAATAAACAAACTCCTTACGGTGTTACAATACTTAAAACTATAAAGCTGAAAACATAAACACCGACTTGCAGTTAGCATGAACAATATTCATTTTTAATTTTTATCTTTACTACAAATAAATAAAAAATCACAAAATAAAATATTTACTAAGCATATAAACACTTACATTTCTTCAACGTCAACTTCAAAGGAATTTATGACACCTAAAAGGCTGATTATCTGTAAAAGAAAGTTATTCTTATTTCCATGATACTCATAAACATAAGAACATTTTCTTCACTTAACATACCCTGCATAATTTGTTTTAAAACAGTGTTTTACTATTGTAAGTTAAAGAAAATATAAATTATTAAAATCTCAAACTAGAAATTATTTATAGAATTTTTTATTAAGCTCTCTTTTTTTTAGTGTAATGGTTTTACTACGTTTTTCTTAATACATAAAGAAGAATTAGAGTTAAGTTATTTATTAGTTTTTAAAAGTTTTTAAAATTTTATTTTCGTCTAAATTATGAAGACTTTATACACACAAAGTTAAAAATTATTAAAAATTTAGAAAGTTCAAGGTAAGAAATAAAGTAAGGAAAACATATGATTTTAAAAGTTGAGACAAAACTTACATTTTCATGATTCAAAGTTTCAAGCATTCTAATTTCTCTAATCACAACAATAGCAGTAGACAGGTTTTTAGTTGCGTAAGAAATCTTTTTCAAAGCTAGGTAGTTATCGTTTCTTGGATCTTTAACTTTCCTGTAAATATCATGTAAACTAGTCGGTTTATTATCAAAAAAATCTTATTTTTATGTGAAAACGATTATAAGTAACTTTATAACTGCAAAAAAAAAAGTTTTGAAAGTTGTGTAACATTTCTTAATTGTTTTATCTAAAATAAATTAAAAATAAAATTAGTTTAAATGAAAAAACAAACCATACTACGCCAAAACAGCCTGAACCAATTTTTCGTGGGACGTCAATAGATTTTTGCATTTTAATTTCTTCAACAATTTTATTTTTTGCAATTAAACTGTTAAAATGTTTAGTTTATAATTATACTACTCTTTAAAATTAATAAATATATACAAATATTATATAATAATAATTTAATTAATTAAAACTATTTATATAGCACAAAAATAAAGTTTGTCAGTTCTAAAATCATTTCTGACAACCTGACTTTTGTTTTACTATTTTTTAATTATATTTTTTATTACAGACTGTTTACTGGTGTATTTCAAAACTGATAATATACTATTTTACAACTATACATATACATATCAGTTGCGGCTCTAGTTAATGTTAAGTGCTGCACAGTTTTTACCTTTTTAAGGGAAGAATTCAGTGTTATAGAAAATTATTTTATAAAATACAACAAATATTGCTGCATTGTAACAGCACATTTTTATCAAGATGTCAAGAAATAAAGTTGATAATTTTTTTATTTGACAAACATTTAAGTTTAATTCTAAAAATACTATTAACAAATTTAATTTTACTTAAACTTATTAATTTAAAATTTTTCTTCAAGTACTTTAATACTAAAAACTTTTTTAATAATATATTTTTGAATTTCCTTTTAGCTTAAACTATCTTTTTATTTACATATTTTATTAATTTATTTTTTTTATCGTTAGTTAAGCTGTTAAACTTTTTTAAAAAACCTGAATGACACTAATACAAAATTAATGCTCTAAGCAAAGATAATACTATAATATTTTTATTTAATTGAAAGCATTAATTTTTATTCGGACAAAGCCTAGAGAAATGAATTGTCGACTTTTAGTGATCTATCAACTTAGAGCTCAAAAAAAATATTAATTTTTAAAATAAATTTACTTCTAGTAAATAAGTTTTATCTAATTTTACTGATGTTGTAAATATATTTTTGTTCATTCTTTATTTATTTATATATACTTACAGTTTATGTAATTAAACTTGTGTATTATCTTTTTTATCTGATTAAAACCAATTCTAGAAAAAGTTTGTTAATTTAACAACAAAACCTTTAAAACTAATAAGAAAGGACATTCAGTTTTAAATAAAAAGTAAATATATATTTTAAACCAGTCTATATCTGTATCTAAAGCATATACATTTTAGTGAAAAAAGACAATATTTTTATTATAATTTACAAAAGAAATCTATCAAAGATGGGTATAAAAAATTAATTTTTATTTTTCTAAGAACCACAATAACACTATTTCACTGCAAAGCAGATTTTCAAATTGTAAATCCTGTAATAAATAACAATAGTAAAAATCACAAAAAAAATAAAAACTATGTGAATTTAGTTATATTCTTAGAAAACGAAAATTAAGAAATTAATTAACAAAAAGAAAATTATTAATACTTTAAACCTTTAAAAACTGTATAAGCTATATATAGGTAAAGACAAACAATTAATTATACTATACAGTAAGCGATTGAAGTTAAATGGATTAAAAATTTAAACATTATAAAACTAAAAATTAAAGAGTAGGAAAATATTTTGACATAAAGGATGTTGTTCCCTTAGTTAAATTATAATGTTTTATTGTTTAAAAGAATTAAAAACAAAATACCTTTTGAGTTATAGACATTTTGTTAAGAAAGTTATGATAAGTTAAGACAGTTATCGTATCATGCAAAACAAAAAGGCTTTTTTTTAATGCATATTAAGGAAAAATATTAGAAGGGCTATATTTAAAATGTTAAAATAAAAGTTATAAAAAAAAAGAATTAAACTTTAGTTAAGTTACAAACATAAAAAGTATAAACTACTATTATATTGATTTTTTTTTATTATAAAAATTAAAAAAAAAAATTATTATAATGAATGCACACATCATTTAATACATTGAGAAAATATTCAATTATATATATTATAATCTTTAAACAATCATTCAATTAATACGGCGATGGGTATAAGTTTGTTTCTTCTGTCTAATTATTATGAACAAAAAGCCTCTTTCCCTAAACCTTTTAAATATAAATTGAAAAGTTCTACTCTACTTGCAGTCCACATGTGATGTTTAAACAATCACAATTTGAAATACTCATTTGAATAGAAAACAGTAGATTAACACAAACCATACTAACACAAGTACCTTATGCAACCTTTTTAGACTCCATATATCCCTACCAGACAAAAAACCTTAAACTAAAGAAACGAAATGATGACTCAATGCCTGTAGTACTTGAATGAATATTTACAGATTATAATTTATTTTGATGAAAGTTTTGCAAAGTCTTTAGTAATATGTTCCTGCATTATAATATAACATTTTAAGTTTTATTTTTTTTTAATTAAGTTAATAGTAGTTTATTTCTTTTATTGTTTTGTCTTGTTGTTGTAAAATTTCGTTCTTTTTCTTTTCTAATTTTATTAAACATTCTAAATATAACCCAGTAAATTTTCTTTAGTATAAATTTTTCGAAAAAAGCCATTTTGTTCTGCATGATAACAAGTCTTGTTGTAATCTGACGGTGTTTCCCCTAATATTTACTGAGTAAGCAAAAAAAAAAAGTTATAATTATATTTTTGTTATAAGTATTTAAAAATTTATATTTTGAGAAAGTTTTGATAAGTTTAGGTAAGGTTGGTTAGGGATAAGGGTATAAAGAAAATATAAATTTAATAATGCTTTTAAAAATTTTGCTGACTCAGCGAATATTAAGAGAAATACCATCAAATTACAATCGGACCCCATGATAAAATAACTATATTAACTTATCCATATCAAATATTTCTACTACTCAAAGTAATTTTTTAATGTCTAACCCTATTATTCGTTTTAAAGTCATTAAAAAATAATGCATTACAATTTAATTAAACATAGGAATAACATTTTTATGTCAAAATATTTTCCAACTCTATAAATTATATTTTTATAATGTTATGATTTTAAAATTGATTTTACTTTAATGCCTTACTAAATAATAAAGTTCATCTGTTTGTCTTTTTCTTTTTAAAGCTTATAATTTCTTTAAAGGTTTTATATCATCAACTATTTTTTTATTATTATTCTTAATGTTTATTAATTTAATTTTAATCTTAATTTGTCAATGAATAAATTGATTGGCATTATTTTTATACTTTTTGTCAATTTACTATTGTTATTTTATTACAGATTTGCAATATGAAAATCCGCTTTGCGGTTAAACAGTGTAATTGTGTTTTTAGACTAATAAAACTTTAATGGTTTATTATTGTCATATGAACACATAAACTTAAAAATAACCATTTAGTCATAGTATAAAAACATAATTTGAGCAATAAAGTCAACTTAATTTTTTTTCATGTTTCATAAGTTTTAAAACTTATTTACATAAGTAAAGATGTACACAATTCGATAAAAATGATATTAAAAAAAATTATATAAATTAAAAACAAATTTTTGTCATCTTGCCAGTGCTATCTTTGCAATAAGCTGAAACACATTTTGTATTTAAACTAAGGTGTTATATAGAACTCTTATTTTAAACAAAAATTTTAGTAGTTTCATAAATTTTTATGTTAAAAATGCTGGCGCATAACTAAATATCGTCATATTTTATCTGTTTCAAACTTCTTATATTTAGATATTCACACTTATTCAGTTTCATTAAGGTAAACTACGATTTCTATAACACACAGAAAATAACTATTAAAGCAATGGGAATTTCTATTTCAATTTAATTTAAATTTAAAATGTAAATGAATATAGCTGGGCCTCACAAAATATAAGTTAAGGTTCCTCTTGACCTTATAATTAAAAATTTCGTAATTTCAATATAAAAGAAATATTTGCTAACTGATGAAACTAACTGTTTTTATTAACCCAAAATTCCCGAATCAACCGTGAAAAGTCTGCTAGATTTTATAACAAGAGGTGAGCTTTATAATTTTTAAGTTTTAAAATTGCTGTTAATTTTTAGAATATTTTCCACGTTGCTTATAATATCAAAAATGTCAATAATAAATTTCTTAAACTTTTCAAAAAATACTTTTGTATAAACTTTTTAAATTTGAAGTTTTAATTTGTATCTAAACTGTTTTTCTTGCACAGGTAAGATGTTTTTGTTTCCTAATGTTTATCTTAAATTTAATTTGTATTATTTTAACAAAAGATAATTTAAAAAACACTTTTATTTTCAAATTGTACTATAGTTTTTGATATAAAAAGACTATGCCACAACTATTTTTTCAAAGCATAACACTTGATACTTTTACATTTTAGTAAATGAATACAAAATCTAGCTACAAAAGGCAGAAATGATTGTTTAGTTCTTAAATATGTAAACAACATAAAAAGTTTTTACTAATCAAACTATTAATATTATATATTTGCATTGTACAAAAACGTTAATAAAAGCTCACATATTGTATATAAGTGAATTGTTAGTTAATTGCAAAGCAAAACAAGTCTTTAGACACGTTTTGTAACATATTAAAAAAATTTCTAAAAAATGTTATTTAAAACAAACGTCTAAAAAAAAATATTCAAAAAATAATAATAAGGTTGAAAATAACCTGATTAGAAGTTTCTACATAGTTATAAAATAATTAAATAGCTAACGATTCGTTAATATTTTTTTTTTATTAAATTTTATTATTAATTTAAGTAAAAAAAAAATTAGTTTAACAAAATTTAATTATTTAAAAGTAGTTAGTTTTAGTTTTGTAATTAATTTATCGAAATAAAATTTTTTGATGAATTTAGAGTGGTCTTTGTGTTGACTTGAATTGAATCTATTTAATAGTTTTATTTTCCATGTGAATTTAAAACTTTTGAAAAATTATTCAGTATATGAAATTTATATAAACAATACAAAACTATTACATTCACTTCGTTAAATATTTTTATACATATTACGTTAACTTTGTATATTATTAATATATACTACGCTAAATAAGTTCACACGGCATACTGTTTTTAAAGAAATTATTAAGTTTCAATAAAAATAAATAAAAACTGTAACACTAAAGTTTATAAGACTTTTGTAAGCTTTAAGTGCAAAAAAAAAAATTCACAATAGTTTTTATTTTTAAACACGCTTAAAAAGACTTAAGTTGTTAAAATTTATAAAAGTAATTATTCAAGTTCGTGTTACTTCTTGTTTTTTAATAAGTTATTAATTTTGCATGGAATTAAAAAGATAATTTCATGAATTTTATTCTCTTAGTAATCTTGACAACAGTAATTAGTCTCAATATGTATTAAATTAGGTAATAGAATTTAGAAAGATACTTAGCATTCCTAAATTATAGGGTTTTTTTATGGCGCAATTTAACACATGCACACACGTTTATGAAGTATCGCGTTGATATTTTTCTAAATATATTTGTTTAGCTGATCAGTAAATGTTTAAAATGGTCATACTCTCAATTAAAGTATTATACGAAGGCTACTTAAAAAAAATTTAAAATTTGTTTAAAACATAATATTTTATTTTAGGATGTGCAGCTGCTCATTTAAGTATATTTGAAAAACGTCTTAGTTCAGTTTATAAATTTTTTATAAAAATAAGTTATATTTTAATAAACTTTTAAGCAAATTAGAAGTGGATCGAAACAATATTATCAGTTTGCTAGAAACTAAAGGGGTTTAAGATAATCCAACTTTCAGAAAATACATATGTGAAGAAGTTATTAACATAGTAACTTCAAAAACTACTCTTTTTTTTTAAATTATCAAAGATGTTTTATTTAAAAAAATTCCAGGAGTTTTTTATAATTTATTTCCCAATGTTATTAAATTAAATCTAATTTAAAATGTTTTACTATCTAGGGTACAAAGAGGTGTTAATCATTGTTTCTTCAACTATCTTGAGAATCTATTCAGAATTAAAAGTTTAATTTTTTTAGCAAATTGGATAAATTAAAATCATTCTGAAAGTAAAACTTATTTTAAGGATTTAATAGAAAGGTTTCGATTACCTTTATTGAGCTAAAAATTAATGCTTGGTGTTTTAAAATCGCATCGACTTTGCTCAGACAACAAAAATTCTAATTTTTTTTTTCTACAATCACTATTACTTTTAAAAGATTTACAGTAGATTAGTCAAACAAAATTTGATGATCTCTGAACCTTTTTTATGCAATTACAGCTTGTTGTTATGTTATTGCTGCCATTATTATAAAGTTATTTACTAGTTTTTGCGTAAGTAATTGCACAAAATTGGAATTATACCACAGTATCTCTTTTTTATTGTTGCAAGGTTATTGACTTACGCTAGACTAGGGGTGGGCAACGTACGGCCCGCGGGCCGGATCCGGCCCTCAAAACTTTTTTTAGTATAAATGGAATCCGGCCCGAGTACGAAATTTATCCGGCCGACAAGTGGATGATCCGGCCCGCTAGGCATTTTTAAAGTTTGTTTGAAATTCTACAAGCTAATGTAAATATTACAAAATTTGTACAAAACCTTTTTTAAATTATTTTCACTAAACAAACTGTAAGACTTTAACCTAAAAATGTTTTAAAAACTGGCTTTTAATTTTTATAGTAATAAAAACACTCTTTTGTTATAGTACCTTGTTCTGTTTCTAGTCAGTTGAATTAATTCTTTCTCAAATTATTCAAACAATTTGTTTGCTGATATAAGTTTGATGATCTTACCTATCATAATGATTTTCATAAAAAATGACATGTAAAAAGTTGATGTATTTCCCAGATGTGTAGTGAGTTGTTTTTTTAAATGTTAAGAAAAGTAGCTTTTAATAACATTGACACCTACATTAAGTAAAACTGCTTAACTTTACATTTTAGTAGAATATTCCAAGTTGAGACTACAGTTTGCACTTTTTTCTGCTATTGATATTTTAATTAAGGAATTTTTGATTAATTAAATGGTTAAGTTTAATGATGACTAACTGATGACAATGTTTCAAAATAATATCTCATTAACTTTAAGTATGATTTTTTTAAGAAATTCTTTTGTGTATGTTTGTAATAACAGTTTACATACTAACTAAATTTTGAATAAATCTTTTTAAGTTTTTTTTAAATTTAAAGATAGTAGTTTAATACTGTAATGTTTGATAGCTTCTAAACAATATTATTAATAGAGCCTCGAGCCAAGGATTACCAAAACTAGATAATTTCGAATAATTAAATTTTTTTAATATTTTATTTTGAAATCTAAGCTCAAGTAACTTTTAGTAAGTAAATTACTGTTTTTATAAAACTAATAGTATTAAATCGGTCCAGAGTTGTAACAAATATAGAATTATGAGTACTTAACAAAAGTAAACTCAAAATTTTATACTTAAGAACCTTGGTAATTAATAAATTGCTTCAAAATTTTATAACACCAGATTAATTAGCCTCCAGCCGGATCCAAGTCTTTTGAAATTAGTTCTATTGAATAGAATCTATTCGGATACGAAATCTTGTCTAAATTTAGTATTTAGCCGGATCCGGATAACATTTTCAAATGAAGATCCGGATCTAAAAAAGGATCCAACTGAATCCGGTAGATCACTTACTCGAAATGCTCCGGCCCTCTAAGAACTAATTTTTTTGGATCCGGCCCGTCAACTATTTACGTTGCCCACCCCTACGCTAGACCAATCAAAACTTGGGCCACAAAACAAGGGCAATACATCTGGTACGCTTGTTTTGAATACGATTAACAAGCGTAATTGTATATGTTTTATAAGTGAATTCAATTAATATCGTATTCAAAACGAGCATACCAGATGTCTTGCCTAGTGGACACTGTGTAGAACGATGCACGGCAAAAGACAAATTGTCTACCGAATCTATGATTCGGACTTGGATTCGGATCTGGCCGATACCGAAATTTAGGATTAGGTAGACAACTCTAAATTTTTGAATTTTACTTAATTGTATGTCAAAGTTAAATAAAATCTAGAACTAGTCAATGATTTCACGCTTGAGTGGATATAAAAATAATTATTTTACACTTAAAAATCCTTATCAATTTTGATTTAGAGTTTTGCACACAGTACAAAAACGATGATATTTTTTTTTTGTTAGACTCTGAAATAAAATTAAGAACATATGTAAAGCGTTTAATCTCAGCATTTTGGATAACCGCTTTTATTTATTAATTCTATGTTTAGTGTCTTATGGTTGCTCGTTGTAATGACCTGCTACATTATTTATACAAAGAAAAAAATGCAACTTAAATATGTAACATTAAAGTAGATGCTTGCATACTTTTAGCTATATACTTATTAGCAATATTTTATCATTTATTTAATTGATGATATTATCTTATGCTATAGAGACTGAAACAGCTAAATTTAAGTGTCCAGTACTATGTGGCTAACTATAAAAACGATCAAGATTCGAATATTACACTGGAAGAATAGCAACTGGTTGATAACATTATTCTCGTGTTCGAAGTTTTTTTTAACAAAAGAGTATAGTAAAAATAGTATAATGCTCTTAAGCATGATCCCGCATGCAAAATCAATGACAGCGTTTGTTAACTTTTCTAAAATTTCAGAAAAAGTATCAAATGTTTGTAAAACTTTAGCCAAAAGTATAGGAGACTTGCGAAAAAAAGTTCTATACTAATAACAACAACTTAAACCTGAATAACAACGAATTACTGTTAGTCACAACAGCTTTTGATCTTTCGATATCGACTTTAGCTTTCCCTTCTTACCTTCAAAATAATGTTAAAGAGTAGCTAAAATTAAATGTTAAAAAGCATGTCTGTTTTGAGGCTAATTAAGGTGGTGATTCTTCTATATTGCCACTAAAGAAACCAAAACTAAACCACTTTGTAAATTTTGATCCGAAGAAGTTTTTATATCATTATTATTTGTTTAAAACACAATCAAACATAGCTACACAGGAGAAAGAGCAACATGACTCTATTGATAAGGAAATTGAAGCAGAAATAAAGGGCTTTTTTGCTATAGAAAATTTGAATGCAGATTCTGAAGAGGATGAAGTCTTAAACTGGTAAGATTTGAACACAACAAAATACCCACTTCTTGCCAGTTTAGGAAGAAAATATCTTGCTGCACCATCATCTTCTGTGTATTTTAAAATATTGTACCTTGAAGCTGGAACTTTGTACAAGCAGAAGCGCATTCGATTGCTTCCGGCGAATAACTTTTGTTTCTCCATCACAACTTGAAAAAACTGGAATAATCTTTTGTAGTATAACAGAGATATATTTTGCTATTGTAGTTCGTTTTAATTTTAAGCATCTTCTTAATTTAATCTTCTTTTTTTTTGTTATGGTAAACGTGTAATATATATTACGGCTCGATGTTTTTTCAAATGCACTTTGTTTTATACATATGAACCCTTGCAAAAGCTTATGTTCTAAATCTTTTATAGCCACGTAATTTAAACGTAGTTTTTTTTTAATTTCTTTTGTATATTTTTTCTGCTTTGAGCATTTATTAAAATCTATAATTTGTTTATTTTGCATAACAAAAGTACAACCTAGTTGTTAATGTTGCTTGCCTGGACATCACAATATTGAGACTAAGTTTTGGGTATGCAAGTTATTTTTTTTTCCAGCAAGACAATCGTTTTTTCGCATGCTTTTTAATTAAGTTGTTCTGAAATACAAATATAAATATTTACTTTCAAATTAGAAATATTGCCAAAACTGTTTTTTTAGGAAATCAGTAATAGTATAATACGTAATTATTGTTTATAAACTTGTATTGATTTACATAACGAGCAGATTAAATCTTTCGGATTCCAATTATCAAAATATTCATATTTGCATTCGGATTCGGCCGGATCAAAATTTCAAAATTAATATTTGGATCCGGATTCGGCTCAGTTCTAATTTAAAAATAAGATTCGGATTCAGCTGAATACTAAACTTAAATAAATACTCTGATTTGGATTCGGCCGAATCTTAAGTTTTTAGATTAGGTAGATCACTATATTAACTTTTTAATAAAAATAAAGTGTTTTTAGGTATTAATTAGACCTATATACGCATATTTCATTTTTTTAAAATAATAACTATTATTAGAGTTCGGGAACTTAAAAAAGAACTCAAAAAGTCCAAATTTTAGGACCGATTTCAAAGAAGTGTTCGCTAGAAATACAGAATCTATATAAGTATGCTTCCCTAATCAAATGCTTTTATCATTCATTTGACTTTAATTTAATATTTAAATACCCTCTGTATTAATTATCACATAATCACTAGTTAGTTTCTAAAATACTTTATTACCGAATGTATGCAATAATTACCTTCAAGGGAACGACATCGCCATCTTTGGAATACCGTGGACATTTCACTTTTAGTTATACTTTTTAAAAAACTCTAAAAAAAAAATTTTTTTTGTAAATTTCATTGGATTCAATTTAACTTATTACTTTTTTTTTTGGCCTATTGGCTACTACTTTCAACATCTAACTACATATAAAAAAGACATGGTTTATTCGTTTGAGGTTTATTTTAAAAAAAACAGTAAGTTATTGTAAAAACGGTATATATAGTTAATGGCAATAAACTGTCTAAAGTGCATATTTATTCTAAAATTATCAAGTTATTGTTGTTCGCAAACCGCATACTTGCTAAATGGCCCATTGTACCTTGCTTCAGTTGAATGCACCCGCAATGTAATTTTGTTCAAGCTTTGTATATCTTTAAGAACTATTATGAACTGATTGTTGTTTAACCTTATAGCAGTTTCATCTAACTTTCCATTGACATAAACATGTGGAACCTGTTTAAAAAATAAAACAGTTGATTGTTAACACCAAACATTAAACTTAGGGTAGCAGCATTAGTTAAAGTTTTTACATGTATATACTTTTTAAGACATAAACTAATAAAAACTCACAAAAGATACAAAGCTATCTTCAACTGCCACGTTCGACGGTAGTTCAAAGTCAACCTTGCACATATTCCATTTATTATTTTCAGCAAAAACCGCTTTCTTAATGGTCGGCACTCCAGGAGTGAGTGACGAAGTTTTCACAGCGACATCTTCCCACAAATCATCTTCATCAACTTGCTCCCACATTGGGCCATAGTGTAATATCTAAATTTTGTTTATTAAGTTTTCTTTTTAGTCTTGCTAAATAAATGCTCATTATTTTTAGTAACACTAAAACGTAAACTTGGTCAGACAAATTTAAAAACGCACATTTCATAAAATTTTTATAACAAATTGAATATATTTGTTATTGTTTATGTCCAATAGATTGTTTTAGGTAACTCAAAGATCAAAGTTAGATCAACAATATGGTTAATGTTTGTCAAAAATCTTAAAGTTTAAGTATTTTAAAACAATTTTTCTTCAGTAAAATCTGATATATTATTAGTATTATTAATGTTAAATTTTATTAGTATTATTAATATTGCAAGTTTACTGTCTTACACTTGTCCCAGGCATCAAAACTTTGGCCAGTTAGAATGAAAAACAAATAAAGAAGAGACGAAAAAGAAAACGTAGAAGAAAAGATTCGGATTGCTTAAAATCAATAACTATAAATTAGCTTCAAATAAATGGATTCACATTAAAATAAAATTAACACATAAAACTAATATTAGTTAAGTGATAATACGGTTTAAGGTAAATAGTTTTTGCCAAACTAGTCTTTTAACCTCCCAATAAAAAACTTCATCATCAACCTTGACCTTTGAGTTTCAACAATAACAAACACAGTTGCACAATATTTCATTTTAGCATCAATTTCCAGTTTCTCACCAACAAAACTTTTTCTACAAATATAAGCAATACATTCTGAAATGCTCAAGTCAATCTTTTCAGTGATTTAGATGGAAAAATTAGCAACCAAGTTATATTACGCTATACCTCAAATTATGTATCTGAGTCATTTTTCTTCAATTCATTTAGAACACACTAGACCGCCAAAGTTCAAACCAACAATCAAAATTTTAGAATTAACTTTTTTCTTGAAGAAACATCAACCCGATTTATACAATCTGACTTTCAGATTCTAGTTCTTATTTTTTTGAAACGGTTTGATGTTTATTTTATGGTTTGTTGGTTTGTTATTTTTTTTGCTTCGTTGAGACATAATCTAGACCAAGGTTCCCCAAAACTTTCATTAAAAGGTTCACTTTATAGAAATTTAAAACGCTATGGCCCCTTCAACAAAATTTATCAAAAATATACCATTAAAAACGCCTATGACCTTTTTTTTACTGTTCATCATCAATTCCATGATATCAAGTTTAAGTTTCAAACTATGGCCTTATAACCCTCTGTACACCCTTTGCTGCTCATAAAACAAGCCAAGTTTAGGATCTGATCCAGACTAACCGAAAGGAACAGAAATATAATTAAGGTACAAACAATTGCAAAAAAAAACATCAAAAGTGTAAATACATTGACTAATTACAGAAATTAAAACACAAGGCTTTATGAATTAACAACACAGATGGAAAATAAATACCTTTTAAAAACATTAATGAGGACATATTAGTCATCGAAGAAAATCGCTGCTTTTAAAATTTAATTGTAGGCAAAACGAAACTTCACAAAATAAATGGTTGACAGAGAATCAAGAATAAAAACTAACTGAAAGTTTTGCAAATAAATATATTATTTAATTCATTTTTCAAATTTAAGTCAAAATTAATTAACGTTTCACAGGAAAGTTATTCGTTTAGATATAAGTTTATTTCACATTTCAAATTACTGACAATAAAGAATTATATCAAATATAAATATTGAAATGATGCCTGCATGTAATTATTTTGTTATTACTTCTCAGTAAAATGTTGTTTTATGAGGTTCAAAAACGATTTGTAAGTTTGTGGCCTTTTCACCGGTACTGGTTTATAAAGCCTATGAGAACAAATTCACGTCTTTTGTATTTTAAAGATTGAAGATAAAGTTGTTTTAGTTCATCAAGGTAAGACTTATAAACAAAAATTACAGTTTTTAAAGGCTATTCTGGTTATTTATTTTAAACAGATTTTTTTTTAATATTGGAGATCAGTTAGTTTGTTGTATTCCAACTTAGTATGTACGTAGAGGAGATACAACTTTTTAAGAATGTTTATACCTAGCAATTCAAAACTCTCTTAAAAGATAAAAAGATTAAATTAATGCTATTTGGTAAACGTTAATAACATTGTGATTCAATTAAAATTTTTAGAAATAATAACTCCTAGATATAGTAAAAACTAAGCCTATTTTTTGTTTAATTCAAAGTCAAAAGTAGAGATAGGCATATTTTTAAATATTTAGAATCTAACATCAGTTAGCATTTAAAGTGTTTTTTTATTTTTTTAATTATTGGCATTTTTTTTTTGTAAAGTTGTATAAAAATAGCCAAAACTTATAGTGTTGTCAAGTAAAATTAACTTCTGTAGCTGTTTCATTTAGATAAACTATAAATAAGAGTAGGCCAATAACCGATCGTTAAGGAACTCCACTAAAGATAGTTAAAGACTATGAAAATATGTTACCAAAATACTATTTATGGGTTCTATCATAAAGAAACTCTTTGAACTAACTAAGTATATACTATTGTAAATTTTGTCTTAGGATAAATTTTTAACTAAAAATGAGAGACAGAATCAAAAGCTTATGGGATATCTGTATAAATTACTTTAGTAGGCTTACTGTTGAAAAAAGATACTTAAGTGCAAAAAATTTACAGCAGGATTTTTTTAGGGAGACAACCAAAGTTTTAGGTGAAACAAATTAAAAAAACTATATTAAAGTATTATAGAATA
The DNA here is from genome assembly GCF_965202585.1 of Thalia democratica. Classification (NCBI taxonomy): domain Eukaryota; kingdom Metazoa; phylum Chordata; class Thaliacea; order Salpida; family Salpidae; genus Thalia; species Thalia democratica. The sequence goes on from NC_139165.1 coordinate 83,353,105, forward strand.
AATTTTAAACTTAAAATTTTTTTAAAAACTACTCGTCATAGAAAGTGATCTGTAACTTGAAAGGTTATTTTTGCTATCTTTTTTATGAAGTGGTATAACAAATAGGATTTTCCATTTTGGTAAATAATAGATACCTAGAGATCAAGTACATATAACAGAGAACAAAAGAGTGTAAAAGTTAAAGATCAAATGTTACGTTCAATGTTTTAGTTTCACATGATACACAGATTTAATTATTTCATCATTGCTTATAAATTTGTAATCTTTATTTTTAAAAACTTTTGCTTATGAGTTGAAAGTTTTGTATTTGTTTTAAATTAAATAGAAACTCTTCACAAAACTCTTTTAAAGCTTTTGAATTTATTTATATATTTTTTTATATTATAAATACACTATTTTATAATTTATTACTGATAAATACTTCTCAACACTTCAAAACTTACTCTTCAAAAATGTAGGTAGAGTGTCTCAGAAGTTGGTTGTGTACTAATCGACATATATTCTAAACGAAATAACTTTATTGTCATTAGTATCAGTCGAAGATGAATCTACTGACTAAAGCTCAACTTTATCTTAACACATACAACTACAAAACAGCAATCAAAGTATATTCACGTTTTTATGTATAAAATTTATGAGTTTTTTTTCTGGTGACACAAAAAGTTATTTCAAAATATTTTCGGATCAAAACTCAACAGAGTTTGTGAAAGTTATTTTAGGTTATGCTCAAGATAATTCTATTATATTTAGCAAGTTAACGTCACCAAGATTGTATAAAGAAAACGGTTTTGGTATAAAGTGTCTAAATTTTCGGTCATGTTTAAAACAATTACTGAATATTTAAAAGAATTTAGAGGGATGCAGACGCAGAAAACTACCAATTTTAGTCAATTAAGATTCAAACCAAAACATTTAAACTTGGAATCATCAGAGTTAATAAAATTATTTTTTATTTATTAAATTTTTCTTAGTGTTTAAAATTAAAAGCAACACTTCTGCTTCTTAAAATCTTTATATTATGGATAGTGATGTTATTCAAAGCAAAGATTACTAGTCTTTTTTTAAGGCTGAAATTATAAAACTATGACCCTCTAACATAACTTCTAAAAAAGCTACCACTAGATATGCCTAAGACCTGTTTTTTCTTCGCTTTTCATCATTGAATCCAGAATATTAGTGTAAATTACAAATTATGGCTCCAAAATGGCCCTTTTACTATTCTCGGTAGAATCGTAAATTTTCTTATTCACTAGGTAATTACTTAGGGTCTAAAGGATTATTGTTTTTATTTTAAAAATAACATTAAGATTTTTCCTTGTTCCAATTTCGAAAAATAATTTTTAACTTATCTAAAAACATATAGAATTGATTAAAACTTAAATATTTAAAATAGATCTTTTATAGTTTTAAACAATTTTAAAAAAGCATATTTGTACGGAGATTATAGTTTTACAAAAGACTGAGCTTAAGGATTTAGGACCACAATTAAATAAATGTAAACTAGGTATTATACTGATATAATAATTATTAAATTTTTCGTTTTAAAAAATGTATATGTCTATTATGAAGCCTGACTAAGTAGGCAAAGAGTTTCTTTAAAAAAAAATTTTACTAAAATGGTTTTACTTACTTGAAATTCGACTCTACTATCAGGCTTCAGTGTAGCGTCTTGAAAGAAAAACGAATTGTCAGTTAAATTAACTATAGTTCGATTTTGACTGTAAGAAGGACTCCATCGTAGGCTGTAAGTTTTATTGTTGTCCTTTTCAGCAATTGTTCTGTCAGTGATATTGAATGAAATGAAAGGAACTGGCTTGATAGGCGTCTCACTGGTTTTCTCATTTAATTCTATACCTATAAAGTAAATAAAAAGTTCTAATCAGTTTGTTAAGGAGTGTAAAGGCTGAATTATAAAACATACCTTTCAGCTTGCATCCACAGTAAGAATAATAATCTGCAGAAAAAGATTGTGAAACAAATTATTTACATTATCAAATAAGTTTGATTACATTATAACCATTTTTATGTTTGAAAAAACAATTCTTACTAAATATATAAGATGTAAGTTCTTAAATACGAATATATTTGTTTCGTTTAAAATATACTTTGATTGTTTATACTACAAACTAGATTTATATTTGAGATTTTAAATTGAACAAAAATAGTCTTAAATTATCTAAAGATAAGGAGACAGGTATACAAGAATAATTACTAAAAATTTCTATTTGCAAAACTAAGTTTCAGCCTTAAAGGGGTATTGAGTTACAATATAAATCTTTTTGATTTGAAAAAAAAAGTTAAACTCTATTTGAATAAAATTTAAATTGTAACTGAAGATCTTTTAAAGGGTGATACTTAGTTTTGCAATCAAAAATCTTGAATAATTATTCTTGTACACCATATTTTGTTAATCCAGAATCAATAGGTTTTAAAATTTAAAAAATAATTTGCTTAATGATTTATAATTTAAAAAAACCACAGAGATCTTTTTAACACAGTGAAACTAAGTATTATGCACAACTTTAAGCCAAATAACATGATTTAAACTGTAGCTAATATTTTGTTAAGTGAATTAGCAAATAAAAAACTTACTTGGGTTGCATCCAACTGTTGTACTGTTCCATTTTGAACAATGAGCTTGAGCTTTTTTAAATGGAAATCTTTCGCCAAAATCATACACAGTAGGCCATTCATTAGCTACCCCTATCAATAAAAATATAATTAGTTACTGACTACTTATGATTTATTAAAATAATTTTATACACTACGCATGTTTTCTAAAAACTTTATTTTATTTAATCCTTAATTAGATCAAAATAATAGTTAATATTTATTACATGAATAATTGCATGATCCAGTTAGGTCTTAAGATAATAAACGTACAAAAATTTTTAATGATTATTCTAAAACAAACTATAATTTTGAAATATTCCAGAAACGCCTTTTGCAGTGCATTTAATCTCAGTGTACCCTCTGAGAGCAACTGGATTTTTTATAATCAGGTAACTGAGTCTGTCATTTCCTAATAAGCTAGTTGAATATTCAGTAGAAAACTGCCAATAATCTTCCGTGTTTACTCCGTTAACTGTCCATTGAATCCAGGAATGTGGGAAATATTTGTATGTACCGTTTCCTCTAAACATGCAGTAATACTGTGTGCCTATTTTGTCAGATACCCTCTTATCTATGAGCTGAATGGCACCTTCTGAAATATTAAAAAATAATTAAATTAGATACTTATTTGTTAAGGTAGTTAAGATAAAAAATATGATGTTATAAATCTATATCAGGTCTGAGAAGTTCTCAAAAAGTGGTAGACAAAATTTTCCTTAAAACATAACAAATATAATTATTCATTTTTCTCCAGCTAACATTTTTCTTAACATAAAATATCTTATTAAACATTTAAACCATTTTATAGACTTCATAAAATTTACTACATTATTACAGAAACCTTCATTTATTTATTTGAATTTTAACTATTTGCCTTAAAAGCGTCAGCAAAAACTATAAATCAAAAATCTGAAAGTTTTCAAACATTGTATGTTAAAACTAGATTATAGAATGTTGTACATTGTTTTAATTAACTCCTAATTTAAAAAAAAAATAAGCATGGTTACTAGTTCAAAATACTTATTATTAAACTATAACACAGAATCAAATTTATCTTACAAAAAGACATCAATAAGGTTTATATTAAAAAAGTTAGTATAAACATTCAAAATACTAAGTTTTTACTATAAAATGTTTAACTAAAAGACCGTTACTACATTTCAAAACTAATATTAGATCTTAACTTGCAAGCATTAATAAAAAGTTTAAACTTTATGATAAACTTTTTTATAAGCAAAGATTGTTTTTACCGAAAACAATACAAAAAAAGCGCTTTAATTAAAATATTAGCCTAGAATACATTAAGAAGGTATACTTACCTGATTGGTGAAGAAAAAAGACCAAAACAGTTACGAAAAAAAAGGTATTTTTCAAACAATCCATTGCAGGTTTTAATATTTATAGTTTACCTAAAATTTAGTAGTTACAAACATTTTGCTTATTTATTTAAGGAAAAAAAAAAGGTTCTTTTTTTTTCTTTAAAAAGCTGTTATTTAAATTTAAAGACTTTCTTTGTTTTAATGTAAAATAAACAACTTTTAACGTTAGCTTTCTATCCAATAGGACAACTTTATTGATTACTTTTAAGCTGTATAAATATAATTTTTTTAAATCTTTTAAAAATAGCCATTTAATAAATCTAATTTCAAACTACTTAAAACTATATGTTTTTAATGATATTATAATTCATGTGCAACAAAAATAGAAATAAAAATGAGAACTTGAAATATGAAAAAAGAAAGCTTAAAGCTGTAATATAATAGTTGTAAGTGACACGTTTTTATTAATTTATTTGTTTTGTCACCAAACATGTTTGCAAGTGATGCATAAAACTACTTGTCTAACACAGCTTAAATTCAATTAATTTATTAAATATATAAACTATTTAACTAATTGAAAAACTAATTTTATTATTTGTTTTTATTTTAGTTTTTAAAATCCAGTGCAGACATGTTAAAAAGCTCTGCTTTGTTTACTCGAGCGTGAAATTACTAACTTAAAACGAACTAAAGTTAAGACGCTTCATTGCTGAATTACCATAGTAACTCTTAGCATTTTAACAAGTCTGATCCAGTGTGTTCAAAAGGGTTATTTACAGGCCCCACATCACAAAAAAGTTTTCTTTTTTATTGTAATCACTAACTAGCATTTCAATCTAACGTTTTTTAAACTGAAAACATTATATTTGCAATAACTAGTAAAATTGTTTTTTTAACTTAAGCCCTTAGAGTTTATTAATTTTTTTCTTAATTTTTGAACTATAGTGTATAACTTTAAAATTTAACGAAAAAGTAGCTTAAAGTTTTGTTTTTGTTAGGTACAATAACTTTCTTAGGGAAATCATCTATTTTGTTGATATATCATGTAAATTAAAACCAAAAGATACTTTTGGGAACGGGAAAAATATGCACGAAGAGACTTTTTCCACGAAGGGTCGTTTTTAAACAAAAGTTGAGAAAAAATAATAAAACATAAAGTTAAAGAAAATATTAGCAAAATGAAAAACAAAAAATAATAATTTAATAATCAGTTAAAAAACAACGAAAAAAAATTACCAACCGAAGGTAAGGATTTCTGGTAACAAAGGTTGTAAAAACTGGGAATAAAAACAACAAATAAGATTTTTGAAACAAGAAAAAACTAAATAAATAACTTAATAAATAAACCAAACAGAAGAAAAATTTAAATTAAGTGATCTTAAGGGTTAGGGGTAACAGTGATGGGAACGGGTCAAATATGCACGAAGAAATTTTTGCACAAAGGGACATTCTTGCACGAAGACATTTTTAAATGTAGATATATTTTACATGAAAGGTCATTTTGCACGAGAGTAGAAAATTGAAAAAAAAAGCAATAAACAATAAAAAAGATAAATTAATACAAAATAAGAAAAAAAAAATTACAGACCGAGTGTAAGGGATAGGGCTAACAATTACAGTAGAAATAAAATTAAAATTAATATAGCGTAAGCAAAACATTAAAAAAAACAGTAAAAAAATAAACTAATAAAAAATATTAAAAATGAAAAATGAAAACTTACTGACGATGGTAAGTGTTAATGGTAACAGTGATATCAAAAAAGGAAAATTTTTTAAAAAAATAATAAAAAAAAGGGAAAACAAAATTACTGACTTAGGGTAAGTGTTGGGGGTAATAGTAACTGTATAAGAAATTATTGATTAAAGTTAATAAAAACAATTAAAAAATTTCTACTTGTGCAAAAGTGACCCCTCGTGCAAAGTTCACGCCGTACGAAAATGTCTTTCTGCAAAGATATCCCTGCGTGCAAAAGTGTACCTTCGAATATTTTAGACTCCTACCCAACAGTGATATAAAATAAATAAAACAAAACATAAACAAAAAATAAGATCACTTAAATTATTATAAAAAGGTCACTTATTATTATTATGTTAAAATGAGTAAATTTGAATAAAGTCTTAAATAAGGTAATTCTTTGTAAAAATAAGTATTGATAGATAAGTTTATTTTAGCTTAAAATATCTTATTTAAAAAACCAATGGTCATCTACAACTTCTGTTGGAAAAAATCAACAAATATTAGTACAGAAAGTAGTTACAAAAAGTTATCAAATAAAAAACTAAGCAAAATCATATATTTAAAAAAAGCATTTTCATTACTTTAAAAAAAACTTCAAAAAGGAACTTTGTAGCTTTTTTTTAAGCAATATTTCAGTTTATTTTTAATAGAGTTTTCATAATTAGAATATACTGATTTTCTTACCTTTTTGATTAATTAAGACTAAAAAATAGTCTTTCAAATTAAGTAACTGACAAAGATATTTAAAGCTAACTTTAAACTAATTTAAAAAATCAGGTTTTCATTATTTTCTTCAGTGTTAAAATTACACTGGTTTTTATAAGAATTAAATTTTATTGATGTTTTCAGGTATATAAACATAATAAAAAGTATTAAAAAACTGTAGCTTCATAAAAATTTTTCAACACTTATTAATTAAAGTGCAGTTGTAAATCTTATGGGTAATAAAATTAATATTTTAAAATGAGAACTTAAGTTGTGAAAACTGAATACTAAAAGCTAAAATATAATAGTTGTAAGTGATACGTTCTTAAAATGTGTCTGTTATATCAACAAACATGTTAGCAAGTGATGCATAAAACTACTTGTAAAAAGCAAATTAAATTCATATGTAACTTATTCTAAGTTGCTTGTACATTTTTAAAACTGCTTAGTTTTTAATAACTAGTTACATAAATCAATCTTCATTAGTAAATCAAAATAAAGAATTAAATATTTTTTACTTCAATGAAAATAATAACTATTCATGTTTTATTTATTATAAGTTAACTTTTCGCCTAAACTAGTAAATAAAATAAAATTGCAAGTTTTAGTCATAGTATCCTGTTTTTAAAAAGAAGCCCTAGTTATTATGAAATCAACTTTTATTTTATTATGTAACACTGTTTAACCTTTATAAAAAAAGTATAACTTCAAAACAAAACTCTGTTACTTAAAATTTTTTGCTTTAAGAATCATAATTACTTGCAAATTTATTCTATATTTAAAACACTTTATAAGTTTCAATTCAAAAGTTAAACACACTTTGTGTGGAAATAGTTTAATACAACAAACTGTTTTAATTTAAAATGTTTCAATGAAACATTAATGATTTATTAAGCTTTTTATGATTTTTATCTTAAATTTTTTTTTTTTGTTTTTTTATATACGATTATGAAGATTTAATTCATAAGCAAGACTTTTTTATCAAAAAATATAAACTATAGAAAAATATTGAAATAAGTTTAAATCATTAATTTAACTGCATTTAGAATTTTCACCACTTGCACAGTTTAACAAACCAAGTCAATAAAATTAAAAAGAACAATAGTTAAAAACAAATAAAGTTAATTAGTTAAATTAACAAACTATATCCAACCTTGTTTCGAGTTTACTTAAAGGTATATAATTTAGCTAAAGATAAAATGATATCCATAGGTACATTCTAAAACTTACTAAACAATATAATTTTTTACTTACATTGATAAAGTTGAGTAGAACTTTTCTATTATTTTTAGTATAGGGTTATTCATTTTTTAAATTCAGTAAAAAATTCAAAAGAAAATAATTACATTTAACAACGTTGTGTTAATTATAGCCTGGGTAGTCAATAGCAAATACGATTCAGTTAAGTTTTTTCTGTGTAAAAATAACAACAGTAAAGTATACTTTCGATAAGTTATTTATAGAATAAAATATTTTATTTATATAAATTATCATTTATCTACTAACCAATTATAAGAAATTATAAACAAACAGAATAGTTCTGATTATTTTTTTCTAAAAATAATTGTCCAAACTAGCTTATCTATTACTCTCAATAATAAACTAAAATTCTACACGTATATTAATTAAAACATAAGACTGTTTTTCAAGTCATTTTACATCCATATTCTTTAAAAGGTAATTTATTAAAAGAGCATTTTAGCTACTTCCATTTAAATTATGTGTATAAGGGTTGCAGTAAATGCTAGAAACGAAAACTTAACCATAATTTAGTTTTTTTTTATTTTAGCTGTTGTAAATTCCAAACTTATACAAATAAAATATACTGTGATTTATCTTATAATATATTAAACAAAAAACTATACCGTTAAATAATAATAAATTTTATTTAAAGCAACTACACTTTTAAGACAAATCACCGAAATATATTTAGTAATCTAAAACTTAGTTTTTGTGCATTTATGTGTATTTTTAAAAGCTATTTTGTTTGTAAGTTAATTGTTTTAAAAGAAGTTTTGTCATCAATGACGCTGCTTTAAATGCAAATTTTGCACTAAGTTTTATACAATTAAAATCATGGCAATATAAATGTAAAAAATTAGTTTTTGCATATACAGCTGCTCAATTAATAGCAACTAAGATGTTAGTTGTGTGTAGAAAAAAGTTTTACATAATATTTTATACTATTTAGATTTAAATTATTTAATTACTTGAAATTAGTTGCAAAATTTAATATAAATAATTTCTTAGAAGGAAAATAGTTTCACTTCAAGGCAAATTAATATCTAAATTTTTTTTTTATCGTAGTTGTTTAATATTATATTTCATGTTTGAATGTTTAAAACATATTAGCGGTCTCTAGTTTAAAGTATATGTACAAATAACTTTTTTATAAAGTATTATCTGCATATTTCAAAAAATCCTTTCTATACAAAAATTAGAAAAGTTTAACACTGGCTTAATCTAAAGAGATTTTAATTTGATAATAATAAAACAAAATGCATGTTTTTCCATTCAATAAAGAAGACAAAACGTAACTGGTAATAATACAATGTAGAAATAATAAATTGAAAAAAAAATAGCTTCAAGTATTTGGGTTTTATAACTGAATGGATTATCAGAGAAATAAATCTAAAGTTTCAAATAACAATTATAGTAATCCAACAAACAAGCTTTATTATAATTTTTTGAAAATGTTTTTATTAGATAAAGCTATTTTCTAGAAATATCATTATGTTCACACGTGTCTTATTTAATATTAGTATATAAGTTGTCCTGGACAAGACACTTAAGGTATCCGTCGTGGACGATTTAACGTGAACCTGGTCTTAGGAAAGCGTATTTTTTTTTTGTTCAATAAACAAGATATAAAATACTTGAAAAGTGTATTAATAGCAAGACACTGATTAGTACTTAAAATACTGATTAGTATTTATTGGGGCATCTATTTTTTAACTTTTTTTTAAATATTAAATGTTTCAAAGCGTTTATTATGGTGTACATAAATGTCAAAAACTATTAAAGTGTAAATTTTTAAATACATCTAAACTTGATAAAATTGTGCTACTTTTATAACAAACTAGTATCAAATAATTCATATGAAGATTTATTTTTGCTAAATACCTTTTAGGTTTATTTTAAAATTACAGTATACATGAAAAAAAAATTTAACATAGTTGATTTATTATTTGAACCTTTGTTTAGGTTGAGCAATAGTTTTCAAACATTATTGATACCTAATACCAAACAAACATACTGTCACAAACTGTTTGTTTATGAAAATAATACTTTTTCAGAGAGTATCAAAGAGATAAATATAGTAAATACTTTTATGTCCTGTTATGTGCTTACCAATGTGCTCTTAGGTGAGATATTTTAATTTATTGTTGAACAATTGTATCAAATTGACATACCTTTACTCAAAATTAAAGTTTCATTTAACTTGCAAGTTACCAAAAAATAAGTGACGAATTCAGTTTTTAAAACAAAAAGTTTGTAAGACTGACGGTGTCGCAATTCGATCACTGAACGACTTGTTTATTTTATAAGTTTAGCAACAAGGGGTCTTTTTTTAAGTAGATTCATTTTTCAGAGTTTTATCCAAACTATAAATTTATTTTTACTTTTATTTAAAATTATGCTTTTTTTATATTAAGATCCAAAGTTAGTAATTTCATTGGTTTCTTTTATTGGTAGCATATTAAAAAACAATAAAAAAGACAACTTTATTTGAACTTGTCTTATTCTAGAAGATATATGAAATTTATTTTTGTGAAGTAAAGAGTTGCAATCTCCTTGTGTATAGTGTAAGTGCACTTTATTTGGTTAACTGTCTAATTGACGTAACAGAATATGAAATACTAGAAGTAGTTATGGTTTTTTTTTTAATTATCTATGAAGATATACTAACGAAATGGCTTCATCAAAAAAATAAATTAGTTTATCTTAATTTAGTTCATGTAAGCCTACAGTACATGGTTTCCACACTCTTAATATACTAAGGATAACTCAGACAGTTTAAACATTTGAAAATTTCAGGATAACTAAGGCTAGTTTAAAGCTATGTATTAAAAGTCATTTCTCAAAAAACCCTTTTTATGTGCATTTGGACCATAAAACTAGTCAAACATTGGATAGCAGTTCAAAGGAAACGGTTGTCTACTTCTGTCTCAGGAAATTAGCATGAGCTTCTAGGAGTTCTTTCATTAGGAAAGAACTTAAAAATATCTACGGAAAAACAGTTTGTAATAAAGAGATGGGTCTTCTTCAAGATTGAAACTGTGTAAACAGCATTAACGGTATTGTTTTTGACACTGTTCTCGAACACAAGGCCCTACTCAGGTGAATGTATGACATTCCAGAAGTGTCTTGGTAAGACAATATTTCGGCTAGCTTGCGGGGGTCATGTACTAGAGCTGCTACTAGATAAAGTTGTTAGTTCTTTAGCTATATAAAATTTAAAAAAACCCTGAGAAAGAAGTCTTATCTTTTATGATGGAAATTATTTTAATTTGAATACAATTCTGATATTCGTCAAAAATATCAAAACTGTCTGCGTGATGATTATAAAGAGGTTTTTAAACTAGCCTAAATTTACATTGAAATTCAACTCTTTCACTCATAAACGTATTGAACTTTTTCTAGAGCTAGATAGATAAGATAAGTCATTTACGCTTTTGAAATAATTTTGCTTCCACAAAAGATGTCATAGAAAACAGTTTTAGACACTTTTTTTATACTTAAATATTTCGTTATTTTTGTATAAACTGCTACCTTGCCTATTGGTTCTATTGTGATTCAGCTTCATCAGCTCCTGGCAACAACTTTGATCTGTTAATTACACTTAAAAACACGAAATTACCGGTAAGTTATGTGCTATTTCTACATTAAAAGCCATGAAAAACCATCTCTGGTATATTGTTGAACAACTAATTCCTTTGAGTTTGTTTGTCGATGATACCAGTCAATCAGTCAAAGCTAAAGTTGCTGATGCTTTGTATTAATAAATAAATCAGGATAGGTCCAAAAAATTAAAAAAAAACATTGAGTTACCTCTTCATCCTGTTTGGTCTAATGTTAGTCAAGATTTAGCAGACTTTGTTGGAAGAACTTTATACTTTTATTTAAATACTGGACTGCAGTCATACTCTTCTCATTTAACAGCCAGAACTCAAAGTCTCGTGACAAGAAATTAGCATTAGCTTCTAGGAGTTCGTTCATTAGGAAAGAACTTAAAAATATCTACGGTAAAACAGTTTGTAATAAAGAGGTAAGTCTTCTTAAAGATTGAAACTGTGTAAACAGCATTAACGGTATGGTTTTTGACACTGCTAGCTCTAACACAAGGCCATACTCAGGTGCTTGTATGACATTCTCAGGTAAACTAATATTTCCGCTAGCTTGATGGGGTCATTTACTTGAGCTGCTACTAAATAAGTTCTTTAGCCATAAAAAAATAAAAAATCTTGAGAATAAAGTCATATATTTTAAAGACATGATAGAAATTATTTGAATTCGAAAATACTTCTTAAAATTGTCAAAAGTAACAAAATTGTTAATTGCCTTATCTGCGTGATTATTATAAAGAGGTTTTCAACTAGCTTAATTTTACATTGAAATTCAACTCTTGCAAAGTTTCACTCATAAACGTCTTGAACTTTTTCTAGAGCTAGATAGATAAGTCATTTAAGCTCTTGAAATAATTTTGTTTCCACAAAAGATGTCATAGAAAACAGTTTTAGACACTTTTTTTGTACTGAAATATTTGTTATTTTTGTATAAACTGCTACCTTGCCTATTGGTTCTATTGTGATTCAGCTTCATCAGCTCCTGGCAACGACTTTGATCTCTTAATTACACTTGAAAACACGGAATTAATGGTAAGTTATTTGCTACTTCTGCACATTAAAAGCGATGAAAAACCGTCTCTGGTATTTTGTTGAACAACTAATTCCTTTGAGTTTGTTTGTCGATGATATCAGTCAATCAGTCAAAGCTGAAGTTGCTGATGCTTTGTATTAATAAATAAATCAGGATAGGTCCAAAAAATAAAAAAAAAAAACACTGAGTTACCTCTTCATCCTGTTTTGTCTAATGTTAGTTAAGATTTAGCAGACTTTGTTGGAAGAATTCTATACTTTTATTTAACTACTGGACTGCAGTCATACTTTTCTCACTTAACAGCCAGAACTCAAAGTCTCGTGACAAGATTGCTTTGATGCAAAAAAAAATGGTAAATTGCATGAGCGTGGTCAATGACGCTGCCGAACCAGTAGTTAAACTTCCAGAGATTTTATAACTTCGTCGAGAAAAGAAGACACGTATCCAGACAATCAACAAGCTCTCGAGGAGGATAGGAAGAAAGTGCCAAACCTCAGTACTTAAAATAGTTCAAGAAACGAATATTGTAATTTGTTTTACTTTCGATTTTATTATAAAATTCAACTCTTAACAAATATTTTTGTTTGATGTATTTTTTCAAAGTTATAAAAACCTGAACAACTGTTTTAAAATCTTATTTTATATAAGTATTGATATATTCTAAAAGTTATTTTGATAGCAAAACTTAAAAAAAATCAAAATTTTTTTTAGGTATACCAATAGAAAGCAAATTTTTCAAACGCTTTTTGCTCTAACAAGATAATAGCTAGGAAAATATTTAGGATTTTTTTTTAAGTTTTCAAATCAACTTTTGATGCAACTCAACAGAAGACTCAGTACTTTTTAAAGTTGTCTTACTTTTACATTTCTATCTCTTAAATGCGGTCGATCTTGACTAAAAGTATCGTTAATATGCCAAGACTCTCAGTATTAATAATTCCCATCTTCAGGCGACAGGAAATTACAAAATTATGTTTTTTTTTTCTCCTTAAAAATTAATTTAATTCTCAGCAAATTTTTTGACAATCTCCGATTTTGCAATTAAAATATCAAAAAATTAATAAGTATTTAAGAGGTAGTAATTTTTTTAATTTAATCTGAAAAATCTAATTTTAATCAAATTTTAACTACAAACAAAACAAAGAAAAATACGATTTTTGTTTCATTTTGTCTTGGAAATATAACAACTGTCTGGATTATCAGAACCTAAATCTTGAAAGTTTTTCAAAGTTGTTACTTTGACAACTACTTAGCCTACTAATTGGTTTACTACTCGTCATACAAATAGGCCCACTATTGGCAGCTTAATCATAACTTCACTAACACAATTCAACAAACGTCAGCAAACAAAAAAGTGTTAGTTAAGAGATTAGTAAGCTGAAAAAAGGTTTTCAAGAAAAAGAGTAAATATTAACCGTAAGAATGCAATTCCTTAAATACCATTAGAAAAATTGAAAGACAGCTTTAAATTTAAACATAATTGAATGTAAAGTTGCAAAATTTTTTATTAAGTCGTAACATTTAGATTTTTATAGTTACAAAAAGGTTAGTTATTTTTTGTAATTTACATAAAGCTATGCTATTCTAAGCTTTATCATTGTCTTTTTAACTAAGAATAACCAATAGCTTTAATTATATATATACTACAAATTAATTATTTTACAAGGTTTAAAACAGAAAAGTTTATTAAAATTTTTGTTATCAAAAATTAGTTGAAAACTAAAAAAAAACAAAGTACTTTATGTTACTCTAATCTAAACAAATTATTAGAACATTCAAATCTGTATGACTTTAATGTATTTATAAATAATCTTTGTTTATTTGACACAAAAAAAGATTATGACTATTGAACTCTTAAAAAGGAAACTAACGAAAAAAAAAACTAGTACTTTAAAAAGTTCAATTTTAACTATAAAATACTATTAAAACGGTTACACAGATTATCATGAAGGTATAGTAAAATGTTTTTGTTCCAATCCTAGCAAAACAGTTGTCCAATCTATAAAAAAAACGATCGATATATTAATTTTGATTGTTATAACTTCTAATATATGTAGGTAATATTAGATAACAGAAAACGTAAAATAAACACTTAAAGTTTTAAAAGATATAAACAATTAAATGAGCTTCATTTATATATAATATATAATTTTAAAACTAAATAAACATATCTCTTGTAAGTATAACCGCTAAATTGTACATAATAAGTTGTACCCTATACATTTCTCTACAACTAATAGACAAAGTCTAATAAAAATTTTCTATAAACTACTATTTTGGTTTTGGAAAAGGTTTCGTTAGAACTTGATTTTTTAAAGGTATAGCTAAAATATCGCTACTTATAACATTTTTAGCCAATTCTTTAAAAAGTTTCATTTTTCAGAAACAATGAAAGTAACTGAAATTTGCCATTAATAACATATTTATTGACAGCTTTACAACTAACCCTTAGAAATATTTCATGACCATGTCTATTACTACTGTTTAGTACATTTGTTGTCAATACAAATCTGTTAAAAATATTATAATTTACTGTTAACTTACATTTTTCTTAAATGTTAGAAAAAAGTATTTTAAAACATGAACTAAAGCATTCAAGGAATATTATTAATTTCATACCTAACAAGCTTCACAAAATATTGATAATAAAAATAATGAATATTTTAGATTTTTACCGAATTTTCTCCGCATTTAGTTCCCTGCAAAACGTCATAGACGTAATACATGCCTACTTTATTCGATTTCTTCTAATTATTATTGGGAAAACTTCGTCTAATTTCACTGTAATAAAGTTCATAAATCCAAGAGCTTTTACCGCATACCAAGTATGAACAAGAACTGTACTGTTGATGAATTTAAAGCGTAAAACTAGAAAGAAAACAATAGTATTGCGTCAATCATTAAAGTATTGCAGTTAAAAACAGCAAAAAATTTTAAATTAATTTGCTATCTCATTAATGAAAGAATTTTTAAATCAGTAAAGTAATATGATTTTCAGTATCATTTTACTCTAAGTTTATAAGTAACAAAAATAATTCAATAAGCATCTTACATCATCGTAGCTCCTATATGTAGGAGATACTAGTTTACACTGATCATCATAACTGTAGTCTGTTCCAGGATATTTAGTAGGTGGAGTCATATAATTTTTCCCGTTTTCATTTTTCAAATAATTGTTATCAATGTATTTTCTGTTTTTAAAAGCTACGTTACAAGTTGAACCGTTTATTTAAAACAAAATCTGCTCATTTATTAATTTATGAGTTGTCAAAATTAAGTATATAGTTTAACTAAAAGCACTCTTAAATTTTTGTAACTTAAATAATAATAATAATTCAACACATCATAATTTAGAAATGTTAAATCAAGAATAAAACTAATTTCTAATTAATACAGCTACTTATATAGTTATGCTTATCAAAGCTTTCCACATATCTAAGTAAGATTTTTAAATTAAATTCAAAACAATACTAATTATTAAAATCTAAACCCTAAAAAAATTAGCTCACTTGAGGTAGAAGTCAAACATTTTTCTGTTACATTCAGACCAATCAATCTTTTCATAAGTTCCAGCTTCTTCAATATAGTCCATGATGTATCCGGTTGTATGAATCGGTATTCCGCATTTCCGAAAAGTGTGATGTAATCCTAGTCTATTCGTAGAAAAATTAATTATCAGTTTTTAGAAACAGAAGATTTTGTTTAACATTTTTAATAATAATTTTTTTGTTTTCCTGATTTTCGGTTCCAATAGTACTTTACTACTAACAGAAACTTTGTTACTTAAATTACAACTAACAAAATTATAAGGTAATCTTTTTTTTTAAAGATTCTTAAATTTAAAAAAAATTGTGATAAGAATTTTATCCAAATTTACTCAAAGTGTAAGTTTTATTCTTAATGTTTTATTTTTCGTTTATGTAAAGGAATTTTTTACTTTTCTGCAAACTGAAGTTTTATAAGTTTGTTTAACCCTTTATTAATCTATTTTAAAATTAAAACATATTATAACATCTGTAAATTTAAAAACTTTTTAAATAGTAAAAACTAGAGCATTAACTTAAATCAGCATACTTTAAAGCAGTGGTCATCAAGCTGATCAAATTCTGTGTAGACCAAGCTGCAAAAAAATAAAATCGGTGCACCCCAAGATATAATTTTAATAAGCGCCACTAGTGGTGGGACTACGTAAACACTTTTTTTAGCGCATTTTTTCTTAAAAGTCATAACTCAGATTGTATTGTTATGCAAACCATAGCAAACAACTGAAGCTTTTCATTTGATTCTCCTTTTAATTGATCTCTTTATTTGTTTTACCTTATTTTCACAATGATATTTTACTTATATGGCTTTGTCTTACATACTTAATAATCAAACACTTTTCCGTAATTACTACAAAATCCCCAGTTCAGTATTCTCAAATACTTTATTAAATGTTAACTACATATTTAATCTAACTCTGTATATTCTTTTAATCTCAAACTTTTATGCACCCCAAAAAAAAGTTTCGTGTACACTAGTGTGCACCAGTGTACACCTTGACGACCACTGCTTTAAAGTATCATTCATATGAGAACACTAACCGTAAACTATAAACTTTCATAACATTATGTAACATTATGTCATTATTAAGTTTTTGTGTGTTTCTAAAATAGTAGTTGTTTTTTAATTTTAAAGTTACTGTATTTATTTCTTCCTAATAAAGCTCATTTTGATGTCTCGACTTTTCAGCAAATTAAATACTACTTCAAAAACAAGGATAAAATCTTAAGAAATAGATTATAAGACTTAAATCATTATTTACTCGGATATAAATAAAAAACATTTAGTAAATGTATTTTATTGTACCTTAATTCAAATAAAGTATTTTTTTATTTTCTGTTTTGCTTCACTTAATTTTTGATTCAAGAATTTTTTTAGTAATGACTTTCACTTGACAGCAAATCAGCAATATTGTAAATACATTTTTATTCAAATAAATATAAAGTTATTTAAAACCAATTAAAGTTCTAAAATGCACTCAACTAACAAGTGACCGAGTTCGTGTGCGACAGCGTAAGCAATGCGTGAATACTGAATATTTTTTCCTCCAACTCCAACTACTGCAGCCGAATAATTTGAGCCAACAGACGCTATCATATTAGCTTGTCCTGGTTTTGCGTTAGAAAGTTAAGAAGTAATACGTAAAGTTAAACTTAAAAGCAATAATTATTGTTTGAGTATCTGACTAGTTTGAATTATAGTTGTACCGGACTCACTATCCGGGTCCGGATCCGGCCGGATATTGCCATTTTTGTCTGATATCCAGATCTGACCGGATCTTGATATGAAAAAAGATCCGGATCCGGTTCCGGCCGGATCTAGTTAGTAAAAAAAAGCATACAGAAAATTATTTTTTTAAAAACAAACCCTGTGATAATTAAAAAGAGTCATTTTTGTCAGTTAAAATTAAACACCTACCGTGATTGGCTCATTTTGTACACGTGACTAATTTACATTTGTTTACATTTAAACTTTGAAATAAACATTTCAGAAATTTAACTCTTTACCTATGTTGTAAAATTAAAAACTTTACTACCAAATTTTCAACCATATGGCTACTTGTTCTACTGACTATTAAATTAAAGTATTTTTTTTCAGTTTTTAAAAACCTCATTCTGCCTCAGGCTATTTTTTTTATAAAACCTCAGCCTAGTTTTAAGATATTTTGAAAAACTCAGGCTAGTTTCCTTCTAGATTTTGAATGAGTTTGAGCTGATCCAGTTTTCAATATTTTTTGATTTTCTAGTTAATTTTGTTCAAGAATTTGATTTCATTGTTAATTGTAAATATTACCTATAATCGTCAACAATGTGGCTAGCTGTTCTACTTGTTATTAGATTAAAGTTTTTCTTTTCAGTTTTTAAAAACTTCATTCTGACTCAGGCTGATTAATACTCACTTTACAGGGTTCCCATATCCCTAAATTTCTGTAGATATCATAGATTTTTGCAATTATTTAAAAAAATTACCCTAGATTTCACTAAATAAAATTAAAAAATCATGAATTTCCCTAGATTTCTCTAGATTTTACTTTTTTAAAGTGCTGGACCAATTTTATGATATATATATAGTATGACATAATTGACCTAATATGACTCACTATCCGGGTCCGGATCCGGCCGGATATTGCCATTTTTGTCTAATATCCGGATTCGGCTGGATCTTGATATTAAAAAAATATCCAGGTCCGGTTCCGGCCGGTTTCTAATTTGAAAAAACTATCCGGGTCCGGCCGGAACCTAATTTGAAAAAAAAATCCGGGTCCGGGTCCGGTACATCACTAGTTTGAATAGATCAACTTGAATTATACAATAAAGAAAACCTTACTCTGTTGTAGTATTTTTCTAATATCGCACTTAACTACAGAAAGCAGTTAACAAAAAAAAATAAGTAGTTGTTATTCAAGATAAGCACTAAAAAGACAACTTACCACTACCGTTTGGAATTGCGTCAGTTAAATAAATTGTAGCCTGTCCAACTTCGTGATACTTTCTCAAACCAGTATTGGCGAGATACTGCATTTTTTTCATCCATCCAAATGGCAGCATTTGTTTCTTGACGTCTTCTAACGGCAGCAAAATGGGTTTTATGACTTCTATTGCGACTGACTGTGTCGTTTTTAAACACTTAGTTTTAATATTGTTGTGAAAAATTTATGTAAAACTCAAAAACTAAATTTAAATTAAAAGGTAATAAAATTTATAAAGATTATAATTTTATTTTTTAATTATGAATGTTTATCAAACTTTAGAAATTACCTCCTTTTCATTCTATTCTTTTCCTTTCAAGATATTGAATTTTTTTCATCGATACTTTAAATGGACGTCCTAATTTTTGATAATAGTAAGCCACCTGTTTTTATTAATATCTCTATTTATCAGTAATGAAAAAATTTATTTGGTTTTATTTATTACTTATTCTTAAATTATTTATTGCATACTTTTTTTAATTACGTCGTCATTATATATAGGTAAAAACTGCAACTCAATTTTTTGTAAATAGTCCATTAACTATTTATTTTTATTAAAGTAAATGTCAGCAAAAGTTTACAGAGCATAAGCATAGACTTTTGTATGTAAAGCTCAAGTTAATATAATTTTGATCGTACCAATTCAATCATCAGACCACTAGCCTTTAGTAGTAAAAATTGTGTATTTTAGTCAGTTAAATTAGTAAATGACTCATGAACTTTTACGTTTAAAGTTTTTTTCAACAATAATATCTAAAACTAGTAACTTTTTCAGCATATTCAGTTTTTTGCTTATGAATAAATACTTTGAGGTCTAATGAACTTTTATTTACTTAATTGAGATATAAAGGTTCAAAGTCAGAGGGTTCAACAGATCTCTTATGTAAAAGCTGAGACTATTATTTTTGATAAATACTTTTGTTTTTTTACAATAATAACCTTATCTTCTAAAAATTATTATAATAATAATATTTCATTATTGATAATAAATCATATTGCCAAATTTCCAAAATTTCTTATAAAATACATTTTACTGTAAGTAAATAAATTTTGTAAAAAACGTTAGACCCCCATTTGGCTAAAATGTCTTTTGTTTTTCTTTAAAGGTAACAAAAAACTTTAAAATGTGTCACATGCTTTTAATATGAGTTTTTTAACAAAACAAAAAAAGTTGGTTAAGGAGGTACCGTAAACTTTAGATAAAAAATAAATTACTAATTTTCCTTTTGAGTAGAAATTTGCTAAATATACATTTCTTGTTAAGTATGTACGTAAGAGACGTGTTCAAAAATCGTATTTTAGAGGTAGATTACATTATTTTTAGCTATTAGAAATTGAAAAAGTTTTATATATTGGAAAATTTTAATATTTAAAAATTCTATGATGCGTTTTGCTTTAAGTTTGTTTAAAGAATGCTTGATTAGAACCGTAATAATCTTAACATTAATTTTTGTTATAAAAAAATGTTTAGTTTTAAAAGAATTAAATTATATAGCCGGAAATAAACAGTCGTTTAAAATATCCTAAAGTTAAATTGCTAAATTAAGATTAAAAAACTTTTACCTGGCTGTGCACTGCCCATAACCAGTTTTCCATATCTTCTAATGATTTAAACTTTTGTTGAGTTTCGTAATCAACCACATATTTAACGTATAAAACTTTAGTTTCTATGTTCGGGTGACTTTTGAAATATTCAACAGCCTCTTCTACGTCTGAATCGTCTGCACTGTAGGTTTTGTCAGCTGTTTTTTTTTGAGATAATTATAGTTTTGACTTTAAAGTATGCTATACGGTTAATTTTTATATAATCAACGAAAATATTGGCAAAAGTCTACAAAGTCTAAGCCTGGACTGTAGTATGTCGTGAGACAGGCTCAAGTACAACATAGGGTTTGATTATACCAACTCGATTATCAGGCCACAAGCCCTCGGTAGATTGAGACCGGTTTCGTCCTTATTAGGACTTATCAGTCAGTCGCAACCGAAAAACCTACAATCATCAATCTACAAACGGTTTATGATGCGTTCACAATAAGCAACCTTCTGCTGGTATTGATCCGTCGGAAGCCAATCATTTCTAACCCGCTATCATTTCTAACCCATTCACTTCTAACCCAATCATTTCTAACCCGATCACTTCTAACCCGATCACTTATAACCCGATAATTTTTAACCTGATTACTTCTAACCCAATAATTTCTAACTCGATCACTTGTAACCCGATCATTTCTAACCCGATCACTTCTAACCCGATCACTTCTAACCCGATCATACCTAAAGCGATCATTTCTAACCCGACCACTTCTAACCCAATAGTTTCTAACCCATTCTATTTAATTATTTTATTTTTATTTTTTTATCTGGATTTCATGCAAAAACAAACTAGTCTTAATAATGTTATAAAATGCTTTTTCTTTTTTAGTCTCTTTAAAACATTATGATTTTAATGTGTTTCTATTTTTAGTAATATCTTAACATAAGTTCAATTGATTTTTATTGTCTCATTTTTTGATATTTCATCCTACACATAACTTTTTTTTTCATTATTTCATACTTTTTTGTTCTTTAAATCTATTTTAACAGACGTTTTAGTTAATCATATACAGTTCACTAAATCGTTTACTTTACAATATTTTGAACTCTTCTTTGTAGGATTTTAAAGTAAGCAGTTATAACTGTATTTAAGTCGGATCTTATAGTAATTCACGTCACTATAATAATTCTAACATAAGCAAATTTTAAAAAGTTAACCTTTACAACTGTGTGTTCAGATACAAAAACCTTTATATTACGGTCTAAAAACTACATTGTAAGTCTATTGTAAATGTTGTATTGTTGATGACTAATGTATTAACGTTTTATAGTAGGTTAGTTATATGTTTCATTTTTACTTTACAAATTATTATACAACTCGCATAGGCCTATTAATGTAATGGAATTCAATCAAACATTATGAGAAATTAAATACATTTGTTATATTAACTGGAAAAGCATTATTTTTAGGTCTAAACTAGATATTAAAACAGTTATGTCATATAACGAACCGAAGAAGTATGTTACGTCGATTGACCGTCTTGGTTGACCGTTCTAGAGCAAAAAAGTCATTAATGATTAAACAGACATGTTTATTTGTAAAACAAGTCCGAGTACATCAAATCTCGCCTTGGTAATTTTCTTTATAACCATCACTTAAATTTATATATTATACAAAAAATTTTTATTAAGACTTAAATTAGTACTTTAGTTGACATAATTTCTTTAAAATTTACTTTAATATGAACAGTTGAAGTAACGCAAGTAAAAATATTTAAAGTACTATAAAAACATTTTGAAGCAGAATAATAAATTAATTATAGTTAATTTGAGTATAACTAGGAGCAGAAATTTATAAAAACTCCTAAAGTTCTTTGTTTCCTTTAATCAACTATTTTTGCAGACGATTATTACATGCAACATATTTACTTTTTATTCATTACAGTAAAGCCAGCTTAAAGTGTTTTGACTTTATTCTCGGTGTTTTTTTGCACCTCTGTATTTTTATAAATGTCATGAGTGTTTTCTTCATTAGAAACTTAAACCTATATTAGAGTGTCACAATACAAACTATTTTTATTATCTTATTTTAAGTTTTCAAGTTATGTAAATCAGTCAAATAACATATACTTATATTTTATATTTAATTATCGCTAAATAATCTTAAGTCTTTGTGTTTTTGGAAATCTGTGAAACAATAAATTTTAAAATACATCAAGAATTTTTAAAAGAAGTTTCTGCTATTAATCGTGAGATACAGTTTTTGCATTTCTAAGTTTTGAAAATTTTTAAATTTTTATGGTAAATATATATATATTTTGCTCTATATACATCATATTTTGAAAGAAAAAAAAACGCAAAATAATAAGTTTTCGACACTAAACTTTTACAGTTAAGTTTGTTATATCTTATATAATTTTAAACATAGTTTACCATTGGCTAAAAGAAAGAAAATTAAATTTAAGTTTTAGTAAATGAAAGGTTCTAAATGTTAAAAAAATGTCTACCTCTATTTTTGACTTATTAAACAGTATACACTTTCGTTTTAAGAACTTAGAACTTAATAATGATAATTTTAAATGAAACCACCATACTAATTACGATTACTAAATTTTATTAACTGTGTTATTTTAAGTTTCATGTATACTGATATTAACATTCTTAATAAGTTGTATTTCATACAAATTCGCCCTAAGTTTGAATGCAACTTGCCAATATGGTCTTTATACTAAGAAAAAACATATTAATCACATAGAATCTCTTCAAAGAAAAAGTATATAGTAGTCTTTAACGGCTGCAATACTCATTATATTTCTTACATTGACGACTATTAAAACTTAATAATTAATCTTTAGAATTCAAAAAACTTATACTTCTCCTAATGCTTTTTAGAACTAATTAACAACAAGTAATTTGTAATCAATTTTAAAACCTTATAAAAATAATTAATTATCACAAAAATAAATTGAAAAATTCATATAGTCACAATTGTTTTTCAGTTTAAATGTGGAATTAGTTTTCAAACAAAACTAATTCTACAAAACAATTGAACAACTTTAATTTAAGTCTAATTAATTGAGATAAGATATTTTACACTAGAAACTATCAGTAATTTAACAAGTTTAAATTAATAAACCATTGATTTATTATGTAGAATTTGGTTCATGCTATGATTTAATTAGCAGCGCCTTTCCTCTCTAAATAAAAAACCGTTATTCAAAAATTTCGATAGATATTTATTTGACCTGTATTCTTAATGTGCTCTGAATTCATCATTTTAGATTTAGTGGTTAGTAAATGCACTTAAATTTTTGATTTTTATTTTAATGTATGTACCTTAATTCCAATAATGTTTATTTTAATTCTCTCAATTATGCTTTGGCAAAGCGACAAAATTATTGATATAAAACAATGAAATACCACACGGTTGCACAAATGTTTAGAACTTGACTCTAAAAACCAGGATGTGTATATTCGGTTGATGTTTGAACAAGAATAAATTTTATTCATCAACTTTTGTAGTTTGTTTGAATTCTGACTTTCTAGTGTGTTCTAAAGGAATTTTATAAAAG
Source organism: Thalia democratica (assembly GCF_965202585.1). NCBI lineage: Eukaryota > Metazoa > Chordata > Thaliacea > Salpida > Salpidae > Thalia > Thalia democratica. The sequence continues at coordinate 83,376,976 of NC_139165.1, forward strand.
TAATCATGAACCTTATTTTAATGAAGAAGTGCGTGATTTAGACTATTTTGCTGATTGCTGCACTAAAATAATTGAAATAATTTACTAAATCATTTCAATATGTGTTGCTGAATTTTGAATAGAAGGTTTTCTTTTTAAAGAAATCGGAAGTTAATTCTAAATTGAAAGATTGTGTAGCTGCGTTTGGTATTATTGAAACTCACTAATCGATATAATATTTAAACTTGCTAATTAAGGAGTTAAAACCAAATTTGTTAAAAACCTTCTCCTTCAATATATAAATAAGTTAATTAGTATTATAGTAAAGTGTTGATTTCTTTTGCTTTAATCTATAAATATTAGATAAAACTGTAGTTTTTGGCTTTTAAGGTATATAAATCTTCGTATCTAGGTGTCATTCAGTTTAAGTGGCCTAGATTTTGATAGCTAGGTCCAGCGTAGGGTAACAAACTTCCAATAACAATAAAATTCAAAAACTAAATTTTAACAAAAACTGTATGAACATAAGTTTTATTTTAAACAAAACAAACTAAACTTCATTAAAAATCAATTATGTTGAGATTAGATTGCTTTTAAAATAAACCGTTACTTTAAAACAATAATAAACAAACATAATGATACATATCAGGTTAATAATTGTCGGGTTAGATCGGATTAAAAACGATTGGGTTAGAAATGATCGGGTTAGATATGATCGGGTTAGATATGATCGGGTTAGAAATGATCTTGTTAGAAATGATCTTGTAAAAGTGATCGGGTTAGAAGTAATTGGGTTAGAAATGAATAAGTTAGAAATGATCGGGAAAGAAATGATCGTTTTAGAAATAATCAGGTTAGAAGTTATCGGGTTAAAGTTATCAGGTTAGAAATGATCGGGTTAGAAATGATCGGTTTAGAAATGATCGTTTTAGAAATAATCATGTTAGAAGTTATCGGGTTAGAAGTTATCGGGTTAGAAGTTATCAGGTTAGAAGTGATTGGGTTAGAAATGATCGGGTTAGAAATGATCGGGTTAGAAATGATCGTTTTAGAAATAATCAGGTTAGAAGTTATTGGGCTAGAAGTTATCGGGTTAGAAGTGATCGGGTTAGAAGTGATCAGGTTAGAAGTGATCAGATTAGAAGTGATCGGGGTAGAAGTGATCGGGTTAGAAATAATCGGGTTAAAAGTGATCGGGTTAGAAATGATAGCGAGTTAGAAATGATAGTAAACCTGATCAGTGACGTTATTGTCCTATTGGACAACGTAATAAACGTTGCACGGTAAAAGACAATGCTGACGCCAATGATCAATACCAGCAAACGGTTGCTTCAAATAAACGAATCATAAACCGTTTGTACATTGATGATTGCAGATTTTTCGGTTGCAGATTCAAAAGTGTAAAACCTACAGTCATCAATCTACAAACGGTTTATGATGCGTTTAGTCTGTTGTAGTCTGTTGATCTTGTAGTCTGTTGATCGAATTGGTATGATCAAGCATTATGCTAAATTTAATATTTCTATAAAATTATTTTGTTCACGATGCCAACCTGTTTTATCGCCATAATGAGTCCATCTTTTAGTTCTTCGTAGTTTATCAGATCGTGTTTTGTAAATAACTCCATTGTTCATAGTAATTTTCTAAGTAAATAATGTAATTTACTAAGTATATTTTTTACTATAAACATTACAGCTTTTCAGTTAAGAAAAATAGTGTTCGGAAACTCAACACATTATGTTTGAATAGTTTGAAGATTTTATTTATAAGTATTTTGAGTATATGTAAAGTAATCTATCACTAATATTTTTAACTGCATCAGTTAACTAGATTAACTTAAAAAAGTAACATCTTACAAATATAACTTTTCTTTCACTATAAATAAATAAATAAATAAAATATATATTTAGTTTCACCACTTCAGGACATAGTTGAATATCAGCAGTTATTGAGGAATCATAAACATCAGTTCCTTTATAAATACAAGTATCATTTTTGTTCCTTTGTACTTCTACTCTTAGCACAAATGGCAATGAATTTCTTGCTCTTATAAAAAGATGGAATTGATTCACCTAAAATATTTTCATAACAACTATAAGCCGAAATATTTATCACAGAATTAAATTATTAAAAATGTCGTTAATTAAGCTAAACAAAGTTTTAATACATCTACATATCTTATTAATAAAATATAACGCAAAATATTTAAAATATAATTTAAAATAAAAATAATTTTTGAAATTAAAAAAAAAACAAATCAATTTTTTTTTATTAAAATCATCTTAAGAATAAAAAATAAAAATTGCTATACCAATATTGTGAAGTATATAAATAATCTACAACAATTTTTTTTACGAGCTAAGTGTTTTTTAAGGTGATTAATAAATGTTCACGTTGTTATTATTGTTGCTTATATTTTTAAAGCTAACTGAAAAAACTAAAATATCTATTGTTGAACAATAAAAAAAAAACACTAAAAAATTTTGATCTAAGGACATGATGTACAAAGGAGTCTTTCGGTTATCGAGTCGTACACCAAATGCTTATAATATTTCTTACGAGCTATTACACTAATTTTTGTATCATCTAAATATTTAAATCTTTAATAATAAAATAACCAATTGAATGAAATGAAAGAAAAGAAAACCAAATGAAAATTCACTAAGTTTTGTGTTTAAAAATGTAGTTAAATACTGGTCTAATAACATAAGAACTAAAAAAGTGTATATGTATATATATAATTTTAAATTAACTTACAAAAGGGGACCAACAATACTAATAGCTAAAATATTAATAGTTGAATAATAGGTTACCGTTACAGCTTCTTTATTGAAAGTAAAAGTTAAACACTCTGAAATATTTTTACATTAACTTTTATTAGTATTTTGTCCTGGAAAGGTAACTTTTCTATGTTATTCAATAATTTTACTTGTACAGTAAAAAAACATTTACATTTGAATAAATAAATAAAGTACGGTATAACTTTCTAATAGTTATAAAAGTGAATTCTACCATAACTGAACTTATTTTTTAGAAATGAAAACAAATAGGTAAGTAATGTGTCATTTATGCACTTAATAAGAAACACAAACAATAATAAAGAATAACATTAATAACAACAACAAACTTCCTTCTACTTTAAAACTAACATTTTTATATTTTGAATACACATCTAAATCTAAAATTGTAATAAAAGAAAGCAAACAATATTTGCAAACATAAAACAAAAGTTTTTTTTGATTTCCTTAGAAAACAAGATTTTTCAACATAAGTTTGATTTTAACGCTTATCTCAGCTTACTATTTCAATACTTAACTTTCTGTTAAAGTATGTACACTATATTTTTTTTATACTTTGAAATGCTAAAAAAAGTTTTGTTATAAAAATAATTTTAGTATACAATTTGTACTCACAGTCATGTTTTCGCTGTATTTTTCGTTAAAAAAATCTTGAGTTGACTTCAATAGATTCTTTATGTCATTGCTTACAAAGTACCCATTAGACTCACAAACAAATATTTCTGAAAGTTCTTTAGTATCTATAGGAGCGCTTCTAGTGCACTGTTTTAAAGTATTGTAGTTAAATGCATATCTAATAACTTTATAGTTAAAATAACTTCATCATCAGCTTATTATGTTTAAGTTTTAGTAAATTTAAAATTAATGTTGTCCTTAAACTAAAATTTAAAAAAAAATTTTATCCGTTACTTTTTACACATTAAGTAAACTTAACATAATACTTTATAAACACCAAACTTTAAAGCTAACCAGAAAACAAAGTGTTGTTAATAAAGTAACAACAACTATTAGTTTCATCTCTATTTCTTCTATTTGTAGTATTAAGTCTTCTAAATTTTTTTTTATATATTTTTATGTTGTTAATGAGTAGATATGTATAATTTTAGTAGATATAAACAAATAAAATATCAAAGTATATAGTTTTAACTAGAACAAATTATATTACAATGAAAAAAATCATGCTAATATAAACCTTCTAATCTATTTAGATTAATAAAAGATCTATGTTTTCATTGCTTTTGAATCTTTTGATCTTTGCTTTTGAATATAAGTTTTATTGTGAAATCTATGTATTTTAATTCTTATTTTCTGACTAACAATAATACCTAGGAGTTTTAAGTTTAGACTTAGTAAAAAATCAATGTTGTATGTGTCGTATCGTATATAATCAGAATTATATAAAACTCATGTTTATCTTTAAATTAAATCAGAGTAGTTTATTGATGTGATAACTTTCTTTTATATATTTATATTCTTAAAACTTATCTTATAGTCAAAACATCACACAAATAGTGATGATCATTATACAAAACGTATATTAAATACAGAATGTAAAACAACATAGTTACAGCTTATGTATTCTACAATATATACAATACATACAATTGCAGTAAAACTAGATATAACTTAGGAAATTCTCATCAGTAGAGTACAAAGCTAACAAGAGATAATATTTTACAAACTTTTATAGTAACCAAATGGTCATAAAGTAATCAAGAGACTAATAAAAGACAACAGCAATTAGGAACAACTAAAATCATTTAAGTTTACTTACATTATACTTAATCTACAATAAAACTGAATATCAATATAATGAAAACACTTTTATAAACTATTACAAAAATAAAGAACAAGATAGTCAAAATCTTTTTACTTACATAAAACAGGTTTCTTTATTAAAATACAAGCAGCTTCTAATTTGGTAAAATCGAAAACATTCCTACAAGCTATAATAATTTTAAATATTTTTAGTCTACATTTAGACTTATACTTTAGATAGGAACTGTTTGCACATGTTGTATAATTAACCAAAGTTTCTGCAATGGATGAACGTTTAGATGCATTAAAAACCTTGACCGGTATAACATGTTTGTTATTTGAAAATAAAATTTCTCTACACTCTTTGGAACATGCTCTTTTATCATTTTCCTTAGATTCTTTGTTTTTAATCCAATATAACTTGCTTTACAACAGCAGCTGTATTGGTAAATTACCACACTTTTATTTTGGTTTGGTATTGAATTCTTACCACCTGGTTTCAATAGTGGTTTAGAGGTGAAGACGATTGTAGGTTTGCTGCATAATAATTATTTCTTATCAATTGTCTAATTTTCCTTTCTAACACGTCTGAGCTTTTAGTAATGAATCAAATTTTTTGAAGTATTCAAGCTTTTTTCAGGTCCTAATGTCTTTATTTTATCCAAATTGTTTTATTTATTTATGATTATTATTACAATTCATTTACACTTGAAGAATTTGGATAAAATAAAGACATTAGGACTTGAAAAAAGCTTAATACTTAAAAATTTGATTCATTATTAAAAGCCAAGAAATGTTAGAAAAGAAAATTAGAAAATTGACAAGAAACACTTATGCAGAAAACCCTAGAATCTTCTTCACTTTTAAACCACTATTAACACCAAGTGGTAAGTATCCAATATCAAACTTTAATAAAATTATGGTAATTTACCAACACAGCTGCTGTTGTAGAGCAAGCAGTATTGGATTAACAACAAGACATCTAAGGAAAAGGTATATTTTTATACCTCATGTTTATTTTTATAATTCTTAATTTAATAATTAAACAGAAGGTTTTATGTGTATGTTTCTGCATTATATATTAACTAAACTTATGACAAATACTGCTTTCAAAGATTAGACAACACAAGTCTATTTAATGATTTTCTTTTGTTTTTATCACTTAAAACAAGTATTTATTAGTTTGAACAAACTACTTTACTATGAGTTACAACGTACAAAGCAATAAAACTTTACTAAACTTTATAAGTAACTTAAATTATAAAGTATGTTACAACTTTTTATTGCATTGTTAAAATTTTAAATCTCTCAACTGTTTTTGTTTGATATAAACTCAAATAACCATAAACACAGGGTTGCCACTGGTTTTTGAGAAATTTCTTTCAGTTTTTTCGAACTTCTTCCAGGTTTTAAAAGTACATGTTTATAAGTCAATTTTTAACTAAAAATTTAGTTTAAGGTTAAAATACTTCGTTAATTAGTATAGCAACATGGAAAGTACACAATGAAGCTACTTTAAATCTGTATTTTAATAATAATAAAAATAGATGAAGACAAGATTTTTTTATCTTAACATAGATTTTTCGTGTCACATCAAAAATTTACTACTTTACATGTAAAAGTATTTTAAATTCCAAGGTTTTCCAGGTCTGTTAATGGTTTATGTTCAAAATTTAAGACTTTTCCAGGTTTTTTTTTTTCAAAATTTCTAATTCCAAGTTTTTTTTTTCTCGTTTTTTTTTTTTGTTAGCCTAAATTGTAAAATTCCAGGTTTTTCCAAGATTCCAGGTTTTGTGGCAACCCTGTAAATATTAACTTCAGATTTAAATCAAATTCTGCAGTATTTATAAGAACGGTGAAGAGCTAGCTGCAAGATTTAAAAATTGTTAAATAAGCATTTCAATCAAAAAAAGGAATTTTTTAAAACAAAACTGGTATGTAAAATAACAAAATATTGAAAGTGGACCAACTAAAACTCATTCTAGATCTAAAAATTTTGACTTGAAATTTAATAACAATCTTAAAAATTTTCTGAGGTTTTTATAAAAACTCAAAGCTTCCCTGAGTCCTCCTGAGTTTTGAAAAAAAGATAAAAATACCTTAAATCTCCCTGAGATTTTCTACAATTTCAAAATATCCTGAGTTTGTTGCAACTCTAACATTATTTAAAGAATTTTAACAAGCAAAATTTATTATTAAATCAATCTTTAAAACACCTTAGTTTTCAATTTATATTAGAATAATACTACATACAACTAAGCCAGTAAAAATCAATATATTTTTTTTGTTCTAGAAGAAACAAAAGTAAAAAGACCATTTTTGCTAAGACACTTATTTACAAAGTTTGTGAAGAAAAATATTTTATTTATACTTTTTTTTGATCAAAAACGTAACTTTACTTTTAATCATTTATTAACTACATAAAGAATAACATTAAAAAATTACTAGCTGTTACAAAACAATTTTCACTTACAGACTCTTTTAGAATTTTTTTTTCATTCATCAGCAAGGTTTTTTAATAAAGAGCAAAAATAAAACTTGTATTTTTATACTGTTGACTTTGTTTTATTAAATGTCTAGTTAAACAAACGCAGAAAAATATAGAACTTTGTATTTAGAACTTAATCATATTATTTTTTAGTTGTAAAAGAAATAAAAAACAGACTTTTTAGCTAAAATTTTATTAAATCTTTAAAGAAAAATGGTTTAAAAATAGTTAATGTTAAAGTTTAAATTTATTAAATTTTCTTCGAACATTACAGTAACCAGTTAAATTTTGAGTGACTTTTTTGAGGTTATTAGAAATTCTAATATGAATTGATTGTATTATCTTAAAATGTTAAACTAAGATTTGTAAAGCCAGAAGTTGTAAATTTTTTTATCAACAAAAACTAATTTAAACTATAAACAAAACTGATATTTCAAGGTAAAACTACAATGTTTTATTTAGTATTCAGTGTTCAGATTTTTTTTTATTTTTAGCACCCCTGATACTTTTATTTCTTTACTAGCTTTATATACTTAAACTTTATAGAAAATACAGGAAGAGATGTTGTATTTTTTAAATACTACATTAAAGAGATACAAATTGCGGATTTAAAGTTTAATACATTTTTTAACGATGTTTTGAATTTTCATCAGTAATTTTAAAATAAAAAAATATGTTAAATAACTAAATATTAGTGTTAAACAACTAACTATACAAAATAAATTAAATAATATGATCTATAAAATCAGTAATCGTTAAAATTATAGTTTACAGTAAAATTACAGGTTATAATGTTATAAAAATGTTTATACATTGTTAAAAGAAAATTATGTATAACTACTCAAAAATTCTTATTGTTTGGGTAATACCCGGTTTAGTTAATAGTTTGTTTAAAAATGATTAAAGCGTTTAATTGAAATAGCTTCGCTGATCAAGGAAAGAATATCTGATAACAACTTTGGTATTTTAAAAGAATGTAGAAACAAATTTGAGACCCAGATTTTGAAAATGACTGATGAAAAGTCAAAATTCTAAATCTGCAATGTGTATCTCTTTAACATGGTATTTAAATTGTATAGATTTTTTTTTTGACGACCTAACTAAACAAACATTAGCAGTATTTTATTGTTTCAATCTTATTTTAATCAAATTATAAGTGCGTAGATAACTCAACATGGTTGATAAATTGACGAGATAAGTTGAATTTAGACAAATCTTATTTCAGGGTATACAAAGTCTTTTCAACTTAAAAACTTTTGATTTAGTAGTTTACTTTATTATACTTAGAAATATGTCTTGATTTTCTTACAACATATATTGTAAAGTTTTGTAGATTTTTTTTTCAACTAACACAACATCTAAATTACAAAACATTTTTAATTTTACGTCTTAAGTAACTTAAAACATTGCCAACTGCAAAAGCTAGCAATTATAAATGGCAGTCAAATTTGCTATTTGTTTTTTAAATAACTATAAAAAAAATATTGACTATGAAAATAAAATTATTTAATTAGGTTTATATGACTAAAATTATAGATGACTTCGATGAATATAAATAAATAATAAACTATATTTGGAATTAACAGTATAGAATAGTTTAAATGTTATATGAAATAAAACGAATTCGGTCGTAATGTTTATGTTAATTAACTTTTTAGTTTAACAGATATAGCAAAGTTCGACGTTAAATGGACAATTCATCTCATTTCTACAGTTGAAAGTTTTATTTGTTTTGTTTTCAGCTTCTAAAATCTTTTTATTATGTGAATTGGTTTAAAATTTATCAATTTTTATTAATTTTTACAAACCTAAAAAAATATTCAAAACTTTGCACAAAAGTACTTAAATAGATTGTATAATATATATTAAAACTATTAATAAGACCTACATACGTATTTATTATTTTTTAAATATACATAGCATTTTGAATATGGTTCAAAACTATTTTTTTCGAGTTTTCGTAGTCGGAGTTAGGATTTTCCGAATTTTAATTGTCATAAACCATACATTTTTTATATAATATTTCTATTCAAGCTTGGTTAATTCCTATGCATTACACACTAACATACACAGATGCTTTTTTAATTAACTTTTTAATGTACACTTGATTAAGGTATGTTAATTTTTTAAAGTCCGTATATTAATATTTAAAATAGTTGACAAAAATTATTTTTTAATGGATACGAAAACAATAAATAATTGCCATAATGCTCAAAAAAATAAGGTATTTACTTTGTAAATGGCTTAATAAATTTCTATACTTAAAAAACGATTATTTTAGTAAAGTGCCATTTCAGAGCTAGCTTATAATAATTAAACTTTTCTCATTTGACTGTAATTAATTTATCCAACTTTTAATAAACCTGGTTACTACTTTATTTTGTGAACTTTAAGTCATTTCAAAAGTCTCAAGTGTTTTTAAAATTCCTATTTATACTACTTTGAATAAAACTTCAAGTCTTAAATTATTATAAAAATTTGTAGTTTATAAATTTGAATTTTTTTCTAGTCTAGCTGCATAATATGTATGTTTTTATGACAATTTTATTTAAGGTATTTAAGCTTGATTAACAGCAAGTCTTTCAGTTTTTAATTTTCTTTTTCAACGAACTTGGTTCGGTTTGGTGTAGCTCAGGCATTACAGACAAGACATCCATGTATAAATTAGATAAATTGTTAGCAAAGTATTTTAATCATTATTTATGTTAAAAATATTGTTTTAGCTTTTTATAATACAAGCAGGTATAAATTTATTTTAGTTAACAAGTTAAAAGTTTAGTGAAACTTATAAAGATAGCTAGCTATTTAGTTCTCAAAAATTATTTTTAACGACTAAAACTAAAAAAAAAATATATAAAATGGTTGTTTATATGAATAATGTATAAGAGTTAGCCATAAATATTTTTTAAGCTACGTTTTTATTGACAGTTGGGTGGTAACCGATATAATGAAAATATCAAAAATTAAGTTACTAAGTGCTTTCAGAGTAGACAATCTTTAAAACTTAAGTATCTAATTAATTTTTAATTTTAGTCCAATAAATATGTACAATTTTATAGGCCGTCTATGTTGGTTAAAATAATTTTACATTTATGAACTTAACAAAAGAAAAGATAATAAAAACTGTTTTTTTTTTGACTAAAAACTAACACTAACATATTTTAAAAATATAACTAAAACTAAAACTGCGGCCCGCGAAGATTTTCAATCTTGAAAATTTGGCCCGCGAGCTCCAATTGCCTACCGAACCTTCACCTAGCAATATAGACGAGTTCAAAATTAAAAAAAAACTCTTTGATAAGCTTAGATTAATTTTAGTTAGTTTATTATAAATACTAATAAATACTGATAAATAAACTGACCGTGTTTTTTTTTTAGCTCAGATAACTTGATATTTTATTAAAGATCTACTTTATTTATTATTATAATGCATACAGGTTTTAATATAATTCTGTCACTCCGTGCTAAATTGATACTCCGCGTTAAAGTGACGCTTTCTGACATCTACCCGGCTAGGTAAGTTGTTTAATATGTTTAAGAATAAATTCAAAACTTTCATTTAAATTTAAATACAAGATTTAGCAACGTAGATTTAAAATAATTAAATTGAAGCTTATGAACAGTATAATTGTTAAACTAATAGTTTTAAAAAAGTCGTTATGTTATTTATTTAGTTTTAGCAATAATTTACATAAGAACATAGCTTTAAATCTTGTATTGATCTCTATAAGCTAGGTTTTTTTAGATATTTTTAAAAGTTAACATAACTTAATTACTACTAATCGATAAGTTTTTAAAATGAAATTTTTACTAATAAAAATTAATTGTTTTACGCGTTTACTCAAGTTACTTGTAGTTTTCTTTTCCACAACTTTTTAATTGACTTTTTCTTTAATACGACTACTACGTTTTTATCGAATTGTTTTAAAAAGTTAGCTATTTTTTCTTCCATTACTAAATATACACTAATAAAATTAAAAAATTAACCAACACTATAAATAACAAATTAGTTTTGTATTGAATAACGCATAAGCTAAATATTGCGTTGTAATAATGAATCTTTATCATAAATAGTAATTTCAATAGTAATTTAGTAATAAACATAGTTAAATAAAAACATAATTTTTTTTACAAAAATAAATGTAATGTATCAATTCAATTTATTGATTTATATCTATATTAAAGTTACTAATCTTTTATAACACATATTCTGTTTGTTAAACAAATTAATAAAAGTTAGATATATAGGTATTAAACATATACAAAAACAACACAAATCTTCTGATTTACATATGTTAGAAGTTTTATTTCAAAGTTACCAAATAAGGTCTAGTTTATCAAAGTTTACTTTAAAAACGTAACAAAGTACGGCAATGTAAACAAAGCAAACAAGTGATTTAAAAAAATATTTTATTTCATATCCGGTGTTATTTTTAACTAGCCCTTTTTGCATTTCATATCCATGCTTGTTTTTACCATAATAGTCTACCAGTACGTCGTAAACTTTAAAACCATTCTTAGTGTACACTGAAATTGCAACTTTATTGGTAACTGACGCATTTAAACTGACCGTAAAACATCCTTTTTCCTTAATCTTCTGCTCAAACATACTCAAAAACTTACTCCCTAGTTGCAATCTGCGAAAGTTCGATGCAACTGAAAGTGAGGTGATGTGACCACATTTTAAAGCTTGTTCGTCATATATCTAGAAAAAATTCATTGAAAAATAAGCATATAATTGTTTAAAAGCAAAACTCTCATAAACCAATTTTTTTTTGTTATCTTTTTCAATTTTTCGACCAACCTCGCCCATTATGTATCCAACTATATCGCCACTAATGTTTTCAGCTTTTATAAACAATTCTGGCCATTTTGTAAGGTAATCATAGTAAAAGCTATGTATATAGTTTCCAGTTTCCTTGTCAAAATTGATATTGTTGAACTTTAAAAAGTCTTTGCATTTGAAGTTGCTGAAGTGAGTCATGCTTTTAATTTATTTACCTAAATGTAGATTTTAGTGAGATAAACTGTAATAACTAAAGAAGTAAAAATGTACTGTTACAACTACAAAAACATTCTTTTAAAGTTGAGACGTTTTTAAAGATTTTTAAAAGAAAATTTCTTTTAAGTTAAACAATGCTTTTGTTCATTAAATAATTATTAAACATATTTAAACTTACAAGTTGTATACTAAGTAAAACAATGAAGGCATTTTGAAAAAATGTGGTTAAACTTAAATTCAGTATTTTTAAAAATCTTTTGTGCATTATAGATGTTTTAAGACACACTGCTTTAAACAATAAAAAATGTGCAAATTTAGAAAATAATACAAAATAGGTAGTCTTGTTTTACAACAGTGGTGATTGTTAAAACATTTAAAATGAAAAAGCAGCTTCTAAAATACTTTAAAAAAAATGAAATGAATATTTTATCATACTAACTAATAAAAGAATTAATAAAAAAAGCTTATTAAATATTCGGATAATCTTTTAAAACTTCTAATAAAAAAAACAAATTTATTTTTTAAAATACGAACATGCATCAGTTTAAAAAATTACACCGGAAGCGACAAGTGTTGATGTCATTAACTTTACACGAGTAAAGAGAAATTTAAACTATCACCATTCTTTTATATTGAACAGACCTTAGCTATTTTTAACCTCTATAACTGTTTTTTTATATCAATACTAAATTTTAATTTTACTTTTGTAGAGAGATAACATTTAAAATTATTCAATTTTTAGCAGTAAGTAATATTGTTAAAGTAACAAGTACTTAAAAGATAATTAATACATCTAAATAAAAAAAATAAAAGTCAGATTTTTTTTTTAAATATTTTGAAACTTTGATAAGTTCTAAAATTGCCGTTTATATTTAGTTGTAATAAATAAATAAAATACTTATACTTTATCTCTATTTTATAAAAAAGTATATCTAATAAAGTATAGAAGTGAAATATGTTAGTATTTGTTAGGGGATGCGCAAATTATACTATTAAAAAAGTTAAATACTTTATTTAAAATAATTTAACTAAATGAATAAGTCTAAGTTACTGTTTAAAATAACACTCAAGTATTTTAAAACGTAGTGTTTTTAAGTAAACTTTAACTAGTATTTTTGACTTAAAATTCAATTGTACTTTTCTGTACTTGCACAATAAGAAACTTACTAACATAGAAATAGTACTTAACTTATTAGTTGTAAACAAAAGTTTTTATATTAAATATATACCAAAATTATTGGTATTTTATTTGTTTTTTTATAAACAGCTAAATTTATTTTAGAAAAATAGCAAAATAAAAGATATAATTTAGTCAGGCTTAGCAAAAAATTAAAAATAAAACCATACGTAACATTGTCTAGTAGCAAAAAATATTCGTCTAAAATATGTAATGTATTTCAAAAAAAAAAAAATTCTCAAAACAAAAATAAAAAGGTATCAAATATTAGGAAAACTTAGCTTTAAATAAACAGAATTGTTAAGTAATCAAATTTTGTTTTATAGATTAGAATTTGTAAACCAACACAACTAAAATTTGTTAATAAATCTAAAAAAAAGAAGACATGTTAATAGATACTTTAATAACATTAAATTAAAAAAACATTGATATTTTAAAGTTTAGCTTGTTTATTAGATGAATTTAAGAAAAACAAGCTTAAAGTGATTTTTTTTTCTATTATTTAGTAACTTTCAGCTTTGTTACACTTAAGATCTGTAAAAATTTGTAGAAACAAAGTTATATTATAAATAATTCTTTACTAATATAATAGAAAAAACAGCTTTTAGTGATAAAAACATCTTGTGTTGGTCTGCTTTTTAGAAATTGATTTGTTTTAACCTTTGCAATAAGCTATTATAGATTTTAATTTTGCAACGTTCTATAAAATATCATTAATACTAGTATCTATATTTGTTTTACTAAAAATGTCAAATATTACGAAGCAAATCTGTTATTTATTTTAATATATGCTCTAGTATACTTTATATTCAAACTAAAAATCAATTTAGTTTGGATACATAAGAGTTGCCCATTTTTTATTTAAAAATAATGTCCTGAGATAGTTAAAAACTTGGAGTGTACAAAAGTTGCGTAATGTGGTCTTTTTGTTAGGAGGTGCACAAATTTTATTAATTTCAAAAAAGTTCTCTAACTCCCTTACTTAAAACTTTTATATTAGGTATATAAAAATATTATTTCAGATACTGCTATTTAAATGGTTTTCCTATCTGAAAAAGTCTAAGCTACTGTTCAAAATAAAAAACTTATATTTTAAAATTTAGCATTTTTACAAAAATATAGCTTGTTTTTTAATCAAAACTTGATTTTTTTTTCTACACTTGCATAAATGTAAACTAACTAACATAAAACTGACTAACATAAAACCAGGAAAGTAGCTAGCTCAAAAAAGTTACGAATCTGCAAAAATTAAAACATATGAAATAACTCGTGATAACGTCCTAGCGGGAACACAGCAATTTAAACTACCTCTAATGTTATAGAGTTTATTCTGAAAAGTAGCAGTTATGTTAATACATCAAAAATGTAATGTTGAGGTACGAGTGATAACTGTATACAAGGCAATTTAATTTGCTCCACAACCCCTATGACTCTTTATGTCTTGCCACTTGTGTAAACCAAGAAAACATTCATTAAACGGAAGGAACTTTTTATAGGTAGTTTCAAATATTGGATACTTTCAATTGCAGCAAATTTGCAAAAATTAAAAAAACAAATATTTTGATGACGTCATTAACTTTACTTTAGGTAGTTTTGAACCTTAAACTTGTAAAAAAAACAATATTGCTGTCTAAGCCTATGACAAATTCACTTATTTAATTTTCTAAAATATGAAAACTATCATATCTGAAATAAAACAATAGAACAATACTAAACATTTCCCTATTATATTTAAATTAAATTATAGAAATATTTTTTGTTAACATAGAGTTACAATTTTTAATTCAAACATAAATTAAAAAAAATGATTTTTAAAATTTTTCTTTTATAGTTTATTGATAAGTTTAATTCATAAAAAATTTTGAACTAGTTATACATGAGTTATGTACTTCAATAAAAGCTACCTTTTTATAGTTTGAAATAAAGTTAACAGGGTGGCCAGCAAACCTAACTAAATGTTTATGGGAACCTTTGAATTTTGTATAAAATCCTAGAATGACTTGAAATTCTGATCACTTATTTTGTCTAGAAAAGTAAATAAGACTTGAATTTAAAAAAATATATTAAATTTTGAAAAGTTGAAAGAAGTCTTAAAATTTTAGGAGCCACATTGGATACAGGAAGAGTGTAGATCATTTTTATTACAAGTTGATAACACTTTATGAAATTTAATCTAAACTACAAGTATCTTTATACAGACTTTTTATACCAAAACAAATTTTTGATATAAAACATTAAAATAGGAGAGTACAGTAGGTTTTAATTGTCATTTTTTACTATTTTTTAAATATTGAAAGGAATACTTCCTTAAAATTTGAGCTCGGTTGCCAAAACACCTGGAAACCAGGAACTTGACAGTTTAAAAAAAAAAACTGGAAAAACCTTTAACTTTTTAAACTAAAAAAATTGAAAAAGCCTAGTGTTTTAAAAGAAAAATCATCAAAAAATCTGTAATTTATAAACTACTTCTACATGTAAAATAATGAAATTTTTATAAAATATGTTAACTTAAAGTCATCAATAATCTATAAAAGAAAAATTTTCAAAGTCCATAGCTTAATTTGTGGTTGAATTTAAAATTGTAACTTACACAAAAATATCAAGGTTGAAAATTATATTTCCTTAGTTTTGTTAACATAGTGAAATGTTTAGTATTGTTTTAAATCAGATACAATTATTTTTATATTTAGAAAAATAAACAAAGTGAATTTATCATAGGCCTAGACAGCAAATTTATTTTTTTACAAAGTTTAACATTAAAAACTACCCAAAGTAAAGTTAATGACATCATCAAAGTATTGGGTACTATTTTTTTTCAAAATTGAGGCAAATGAAAGTACCCAATACTTAAAAATAGCCATAAAAAGTTAAAAAGTCCTACCCTTCATTAAAATTAAGTAAAAAAAATCACCATTTAACTCAAAAACACCTATACTGTTTTGAAAATCAAACATTTAATGTAGTCAATAGTAATAACAAGTTATGCAAATTTTGTAACATAAAATTTTATAGTTTTGATTTTTGAAGCTACAGCTTCCTTTAGGTTCAATTTTGCATCGCAGCTTTTTGACAAAATAAAGCTTTAACGCCCGAAATGTTACAATTTGGATGCAGTTAATTTGTTCATTTTTTTACGACACTAAATATGCTAAAGAGTACATATATGTCAAAATTATGTCTCAGGAGTGCAAAATTAAGCGTAAATGAATACTAAAAGCTAAGACAGCAGAGTCTTTCAAGCTGAAATAAAAGCAAGTTTTTTCGCATATAAGTATACGTTTCTGTAGATTTGCAGAGCTACGTCCCTGCATAAAACTAATACAGTTATTAATTAACAACAACTTCTGTATTATGCTGAGTATTTTTGCTTGTAAATAGGAAAAAACTATCAAGTTTATTAATGTATAATGAATATAAAAGTTTTACAAAACAGCTTAACACTTTTTAAAATAAATAACAAAGTAAAAATAAAAAAAAAAACAAATAGACAGAAACAAGAAATAAAGCAAAATCTATTTGATAGTTCACTTATTGCAAACTAAGAAAATAAAAGACATAAAAAAACTTTAGGTTGAACTATTTAAAAAAAAAAATAACTTAATAATTTAATTTAAAATATACACCAACTTAAAAAAAATAGTCATATTTAGTTTTCAATACTAAAAGTCAAATGACAAACTATTTAGTTAAGGTATATATAATAGTTCACTGTTTGTAAGCTTACAAAAATTAGATTAAAAAAAATCTATTAAAATTATGACATAGTTATAAAAAAATCTAAAAACTTTTTAAATGTAGTTTTTAATGAGTTGTAGAAAAAAATTATTGTAACTTTTGTTGAAAAATATTCATTGTTTTTCATTTAGGTAAAAAAAGTTAGTAAACTCAACATATCAAAGTTGCCACTATTTAGAAAAAAAAGTGTTGCAAGTTAATTTAAAACCGTCCTATGTGACATTAAACAGTCCTTAATCATTAAAAGGTTTTGCAAATCAAAAAGAAAAAAAAAACCAAAACTAAAAAGTTGAGTTATTTAAAAAAATTTGTCATAAAATTTAAAAATTCCAACTAATTCAACTAAACCTCATTCAAAATCTATAATAAAACTGTTCAGAAAAGAAAAAAAAAACTAGTCTGAGTTATTTTTTTATACAAAACTATTTTAAGTCAGCCTGAGTTAAAAAAAAAACTTTAAAATATTCTGAGTTATCCTGAGCTGTACTGTACTATTTCATACTGATATTTTCTAATACTTCAATATATCATGAGTGTCCTGAAAATCTTAAGTGTGTGGCAGCCATGAGCAGCTTTTTAAAAGTTTTTGGTACTAAACAACCGTATGAAAAATATTTTTATAATATCAATTTTTTATATTTTCTTAAAATATACAAAAACCTAATTTTTCCTTTATTGAAAATAAATAATTTAAAATTTTTAGACTATAATATTTTAATATCATTAGCAGTTCGTAGGAAAACTTACGTTTATAAATATTTTTTTGAAAGTTTATGACTTAATTTAAAAAAATTCGTTTGTCTTATAAAAAACTACGTAGTAAAATATTAAAAATAGTTTACTATAAGCTGTTAAAGTTTAACTATTTCTTAACTTGAATATATATTTCTTAAATATAATTCCGAGACCCTCCTTTTGTTACAGTGGATTTTAATAACCGAACAAATTTTTTAAATATGAAAAAAAAATTAGTTCATATTTACTAAAATTTTCTTCGTTTAGCAATCAATAAAATGTTTAAACTTATTTATTTTTCCAATACATAACTACATAAAATGAAAATAAATTAACTGATAGAAGTTGAGAGTCTTGAAAATATTTCTAAATTATTAAGTAAAAAAAGCTAATAAACTAATTTACTACAAGAAATAAGAAAAAAAACTAACGCAGATTATAAGTAATTTCTATAAATATGTTGGAATAATAAAACTTAAAAACAATTTAAGTTTAATTGAAAATTCTTAAAACTTTGATTAATGTGAACTATAAAGAATTTCGAACTCTAAAACAATTTTATTTTGTATAATCAATAACTCTTATATTTACACTATAAAACATGCAAATAAAAATACAACACAGTTCTACAAATAAGTCTAATTACAACTTTAAACAAGATCTCAATACCAATTCTATATCACTATATTACAAGTCACTCTCTATGTTATGTTTTTAGTGCATTTAGATTAAATTTTACACGCTTCAGTAGTTAGGCTAATTTTGTAAAATTTAACATTCAAAAATTAACAATGGATTAGCAAAAGAAAGGTGCATTCCTAAAAATTTTTTCTTTTTCACATTTCGGATATTCGCTCAACCTTCTGCTTCACTCATGCTGGAAAAATTAAAATGTGCTGTTTCTCCTAAATCTAATAAATAATCAGCAAAACAAAAAGAAAAAAAAATCTAGTTTAATTTAAACTAGCCAAAAAACTAATTTCAAAAAACATTTTAAGTAGATTACCATTAAGGTGGAAAAACAGTTTTAAGAACTATATTTTTATTGCTTTTAACAACTTATAACTTTTTATGATATATGCAGAAATAAGTTATCAAGATATTTAACTTCAAAAAACTTTTGACAAAGTACTATAAACCTGGTGTCAAAATTACAATGTTTGCATAACAAATAAATTGAAATATATACGTCACAAACAAACATTAGTCAACTGTCATGCCTAACTTAGCCCTATAATACTAAGGTTTTTTGGTCTATATTATTGTATTATGCTAAATATTTTTGCATGTAACTAGGGAAAAATTATCAAGTTTATTAATGTATAATGAAAATAAAAGTTTAACAAAACAGCTTAATATTTTTTAAGATAAATAACAAAGTAAAAAATAAAAAAAGTTAGTCAAATAGATAGAAGTAAGAAATATAGCAAAATCTATTTGATAGTTCACTTACTGCGAACTAACAAAATAAAAAACATAAAAAACTTTATGTTGAATTATTAAAAAAAAACATTTTTTTAACTAAATAATTTAATTTAAAATATACACCAACTTAAAAAAAATAGTCATATTTAGTTTTCAATACTAAAAGTCAAATTATAAACTATTTAATTAAGGTAAATATAATAGTTCACTGTTTATAAGCTTACAAAAATTAGATTAAAAAAAAAAATTATTTAAGACTTAATTATAAAAAAATCTAAAAACTTTTTAAATGTAGTTTCTAGTGAGTTGTAGTAAAAAAGTATTGAAACTCTTGTTGAAAAATATTGATATTTTTTCATTTAGGTAAAAACAAATAGTAAACTCTAACATATCGAAGTTGCCACTATTTAGGAAAAAAAAAGTGTTGCAAGGTAATTAAAAACCGTCCTATGTGACATTAAACAGTCCTTAATGATTAAAAGGTTTTGCAAATCAAATGAAAAACCAAAACTAAAAAGTTGAGTTATTTAAAAAAAATTGGTCATAAAACTTAAAAATTCCAACTAATTCAACTAAACCTCATTCAAAATTTATAATAAAATTGTTCAGAAAAGATTTTTTTTTTTTTATACAAAAGTATCTTAAGTCAGCCTGAGTTAAAAAAAAACTTTAAAATATCCTGAGTTATCCTGAGCTGTACTGTACTAATTCATACTGATATCTTCTAATACTTCAATATATCATGAGTGTCCTGAAAATCTTAAGTGTGTGGCAGCCATGAGCAGTTTTCTAAAAGTTTTTGGTATTAAACAGCTGTATGAAAAATATTTTTATAAGATCAGTTTTTTACAATTTCTTAAAATATACAAAAAACTAATTTTTCCTTTATTGAAAAAAATAATTTAAAATTTTTAGACTATAAATTTTTAATATCATTAGCAGTTCGTAGGAAATTTTACGTTTATACATATTATTTTGAAAGTTTATGACTTAGTTTAAAATAAATCGTTTGTTTTATAAAAAACTACGTAATAAAAGTTAAAAATAGTTTACTATAAGCTGTTTAAAGTTTAACTATTTCTTAACTTAAATGTATATTTCTTAAATAGAATTCCGAGACCCTCCTTTTGTAACAGTGGATTTTAATAACCGAATATTTTTTTAAATATGAAAAAGAAAATAATTTAGTTCATACTTACTAAAATTTTCTTCATTTAGAAAACAATAAAATGTTTAACTTATTTATTTTTCCAATACATAACTACATAAAATGAGAATAAATTAACTGATAGAAATTGAGAGTCTTGAGAATATTTCTAAATTATTAAGTAAAAAAAGCTTATAAACTAATTTGCTACAAAAAATGAGAAAAAAAAACTAACACAAATTATAAGTAACTTCTATAAATATGTTGGAATAATAAAACTTAAAAACAGTTTAAGTTTAATTGAAAATACTTAAAAAACTTTAAATAATGTGAACTATAAAAAATTGAGAACTCTAAAACAATTATATTTTGTTTAATCAGTAACTCCTAATTTTACACTATAAAACATGCAATTAAAAATACAACACAGTTCTACAAACAAGTCTAATTACAACTTTAATCAAGATCTCAACACCAATTCTATATCACTATATTACAAGTCACTCTCTATGTTATGTTTTTAGTTCATTTAGATAAACTTTTACACGCTTCAGCAGTTAGACTAGTTTTGTAAAACTTTACATTCAAAAATTAACAATGGAATAACGAAAGAAATGTGCATTCTTAAAATTTTCTTATTTTTCACATTTTGGAAGAGGATCTTCACTTTACTTTCTGCTTCACTCATGCTGGGAAAATTCAAATGTGCTGTTTCTCCTAAATCTAATAAATAATCAGCAAAACAAAAAGAAAAAAATCTAGTTTAATTTAAACTAGCCAAAAAACTAACTTTAAATTATTATATATGAAAAAAAGAGTTATCAAGGTATTTAACTTCAAAAAACATTTTACAAAGTATTATAAACCTGGTGTCAATATCACAATATTTGCATAACAAATAAAATGAAACATACTACGTCACAAACAAACATTAGTCAACTGTAATGCCTAACTTAGCAATATAATACTAAGTTCTTTGGGTCTATATTTAGTATAAAATTATGTTTACTATAATAAACGTCTTAAATATTATAAAAACTTTAAAAAATTACTGTTGAGCTCATTTAAATGTGTTTTTAAGAGAAAATTATGTATATGGTAGTTATTTGTGTCTGATCAAAAATTAATCACTTTCCATGTAAAATTTGTTAAAGTTCCAGAATTATAAATTTTTGAATTCCAAATTTTTTAGATATTTTAAGCCTAAGTTGTCAAATTCCAAGCTTTTGCAGAATTAAAGGTTTTTTGATAATACTGATTGTTCACATTTATATGTTTAAAATTAATATAAAAAAAAATTCAAATTAAATCAGCTGCAAGACTTAAAATAAAAATAAGTTATAATTAAAACCATAACTGTAAGTTGAACAAAACGACATCACAAGTTTACTTTGCCACTCTTTAAAGCAAAAAATTCAGATTGAGCCAGACTCAAAACTAGTCTGATATTTTAGAATAAAATAAGTAATTTAAGCCAAAAACTGAAAACAAAAAATCAAAATTAGCCTGAGATATGAAAAGTTTTCATACTACCTTGACTTAGTCTTAGTGTGTGGCAATGTTAAGTTGTTTATTACCTGATATTTAAACTATTTTGACTAACAATATACATTCTTAATAAATTTACCATTCCTAAATCTAGTATATATAAAACAGGTAGTTCAAAAAATGAGCATATGTAAACTTTTATATGTTAAGCATATAAATAAACTTAAATTGTCAAATGTATGAAAAATGAAAATGTATACTGAGTAAAACCTATTTCAATTTATGTCATCTTCATTGTTTTTAATGCGTCTGTACACACTTAGATATCCTATGTAGAAACAATTACAATAAAAATTTATGCATAAACCACACTTAATCCAACTGAAGTATCAAATAAAATGCTGTTCAAAAAATAAGCACACTAGTGTGCGTCAGGGACGTAGCTAGCTCTAAAATGTAAAAAATCTGCAAAAACAAAAAACGTATGAGATAACGCGTGTTGGGGTGTAGTTTTGATAGTTGAATTAAACCTCTGATTGCAAATGAAAATAATTTAAAACAACTTTATAAAATATTGTTGTTACTAAAAAAATAGATTAAAAAGCTTTATAAGTTCTAGTTTTTTTTTCTTTTATATAAATTTATTTTCTAGGTTATTGTTTATAGCTGTAAAAAATTTCTATTTGAAAGTTTTATCTTAAATATTGTTATCGTCAAACACTAAGTCTTTGAATATTACAAGTAAAAAAAGTTAATTAATTAAAAATTCTTTAAGCATTTGTTCAACTAATACTTTAATATTTTATCTAACTCAATTCTATAATCTCTAATAACTTTAGCTGACTAAAAGTTTAAACAAGTTTTGACGTGATGTTTTAGAATCTGAAGTAAAAAGAAGATAGTAATAAAAGTCAATACTTTTATGTAATCAGTAACGGAAAATTAACAAAAATAAGTTTTATTTTTAGTTTTTTTTTTATTTCAAAACTCACTTTAATTAGCCATCAAAACAAATTTTAGGTACAATTTTCATGAACAATAACAAATTTACATCTCAAACAATAGCTATAAAGATAATGCTAAAAGAAGAAATAAACTTTACTGAAATGAAACATATTAACAATATAATAGTCGTTAAAAATGTGTTATGCAAGTTCCAATTTTCTAAGCTTTTTAATCTGCCTCATATCACACAATCGGTTTTTACGTTTATTGAACGCTGTTGTAGCTGATTTTAGCAGTTTTATTGAGCTGGACTACAGTCACGTGTTAAAAAAATGTTTAAAGCTCAGATTTGGATATTAATCCGAAGTTTAAGCCTATGAAGCTGCTGATAATTAAGTTTGCTTAACTTAAAAGACATAGAATAGTAAGCACTAAAAAGTATTACTGAACAAATCTTCAAGTTTTACCGTAACGATATTTGTAAAAAAATACTAGTTACTGTTTTACACGATAAAAATGACTACATTTAAAAGTAACACAGAGGTTCTTGTACGTATATTTCGTGTAAACAAAACAACTTTAGAACATTAATATTAGCAGGCTTTGGTGAACAACACAAAAATTGTTAGATCTTTGAATTACACAAATAGAAACAAAAAAGAAGTATAAGTTCTAACTTAAATGCGCAAATAGCGATTTTGTGCGAAAGCAGTATCTACAAAAAAGTTAAGTTTAATTACTTCATAGTTATGAAAATTACAACAGATTAATAACGTCTGTTGATAAATATTCAGCTTCAGCTGAAAATCGAGTCAAGGTATCAGACATGTTTGACAACAGCAGTTTATTTTATCAATAAGATATTTCCTACGAATGGATCAACTGGCGACAGAAGTTCAACCATAATCTGTCTGCAGCTTGATAAGAGAACCTCGAGTAGAATTTTTTCGAACGTGTGTTCGTGTTTGAGGTTAATGTGGAAGTTTCCCATGAAAATGTATAATATTTTGTTTAATCGAATGACTTCGTTGGTGACCAATGTAAAAAATTAGAGGATTTAAATACAATCTAAGCTTGACTGTTCTTAAAAACCAACTGTATATTTTCGTAAGTTTTAATTTTTGTAAGTTGTTCAAATTAAATCTTTGCTGCATTTTAGTTTAAAACTAAGTTTTCAGTGACTTCTTAACACTAAATATACCCAAAGTACTTGTTTTTAATTATTCTCTTACATATTTGAAGTAGATCGAAAACAGAGTATTTATTGTTTAAGAATTTAAAACTTGTGTTATATGTGTATTAAGGTTATTTTTAAAATCGGCAAACTAACGATATACCGGCTCGCAGGTTAAAGTCTGGATTTTTTTATAAAAATTCAGCCGAATCATAACAATGCACGGGTGAAGTGAAATTCTTAAAACTTAAATTACTGTTCGATATTTTGAAATTTTTAGTTTATTACTTATAGTTCACGTAAGGTAATTAATCTAGTCGATAGACCATATTAACCGGAAATTTTTTTGCTAGTTAACTAGTTTAGAAATTAAATTTTAGCTGGCCGGGTCATATGTTGAAATTATACTTTAAAAGATTTTTATACCTCTATACGTAGAACTGTGTTGAGACAACCATAAAAAAGTACAATAATACTTCAATTAAAAATTCGGCTGATTTAAAACAGTTCGTGTACTAATTAATTTACCTAACTTAATTTATTTCATTTGTTTAACTAAAATTTTATAAACCTTATATACGTTTCAATATAAGCTTAATTTATCTGTATGTTATTTAAAAGTAAAGAACTATATAGGTGTACTATAATAACAAAAAGGTTTTAAAATGATCATAATCATATTTGTTTATTAAAAAAGGTAGTCGATAACCCCAATCATTAAAATAAACGAGACTCAAAAAAAACGTATATACAAAAAGTGTCGTTTAAATAATAGTACCAAAAATGTGGTTTCTAAATTTCTAAAAATTACAAACTTAAGTTTTACATCTAGAAAAACTTCTAAAAACACTCATGTTTATTTTATTTTTTCTTTAAACGTTTTCTGTTGCTTCCACTACTTGTGCTTAACTGGTTTCTCTTCCGTTTAATAAGGCGACGTTTTGGTAAAACTATTAAAGGATCTTTCCTTTTAGCAAGTTGATAGAACATGTAAAAATATTCATTTACTTCTTTAGCCGTTTTGTTAGGTAGATACGTCTTTAATAAAGATGTTTTACAAATTTTATCAACTTTCTTGTTCTTTGATAAGTTTTTTAGATAAAGTTTGTATAATTGATCAAATTCGTATTGTCCCAAATTAAAACTTTCAACTTCATCCTTACTCCATCTCGCCTTAACTTCTTCCCTATCTGTATGTATTGTTTTGCCTTCATCTATTTGCAATCGTTCGACTATTTCTGTAGCTGTTTTGTTTGATAGATGTTTCTTTAAAAAACAAATTTTACCTTTCCTGTCTGAGAAAAAAACTTTATTTTGATCATTTTCAAGAGATAGTAGACCAAAATTGTGTTTTCCCAAATTAAGACTTTCAACTTCATCCTTACTCCATCTCACCTTAACTTCTTTTATGTCGTTATGGTTTTCTTTGTGTTCATCGATTTGCAAACGTTCTTCAAACACTTTTTTCTTATAATGATTTTCGGGCCCTACATCTAAAAGGTCAGGGATTTCTGCAACATTTTTATGGATAGGTTTTGGAACTTCAAGTTGGTTGGTATTACAAATGTTTAAGACAGCACTAGCAGTACTACAATTCTCAAATTTTAGTTCATTTATTATTTCTTCTATCGAGTCCGTAGGAGTAGTTTGATCCGAACCTTTAAAAATGCATTTTTTTATTTTTAATTTAGTAAAGTAGTCTTTTTCGTTTTGTAAATTTACCTAAAATTCTCAATAGATTAGATTTTACTAACAACTGGTAAAAAGGAAGCTTATTTAAAAAACATTTGAATAACATTTAACAGACAAAAATAAGATCTCAAACTCACTAGGTTTTGGTGACAAGTTGCTTGTTGTTATATCATTATAATGCTTTTTAGGCTTTTTATTCAAAAAATTAGGGATTTTTGCACTGTTACGAAGTAAATGAATTGAAGGTAAGTTGCTGTTAATTTGATTGTTGTCGCTTTTAATACCTTCTATTGTTCTACGCCCAGTTTGTCTACAACCTTTTCTTATTAACAATGTCGTTCGATTGATTCTCGTCGAACCTTTAAAAACGCATTAGCTTATTGTAAGCACTAAATAAAGTATTTGATTTTGTTTTAAGTTTTGTATGGTTGTCTTTAATTTTAATTAACTAACTTTTTCAAGCAACTGGTAAAAATTAAGACTGGAATAAAAATAATTGTAATGAAAATTAAAGAAGAGTTTTAAACTAACTAAATGACGACGTAGAGCTGTTTTTGATTTCACTTTGTTCACGATTCATTTTCATTATTTTACAAAAGTTTATTTTATTATCTAGTAAAAATTAAAATTTAAAAAAAATGCTGTAACAATAATATACTGTATGTCAAGTATATTTTACAAATTTCTAACAAGTTTATATTGACATAAAATTGGTTAATACCAATTCGATTATCCGACCACTGCCTTCAGTAGACTGAGAACAGTTTAGTCCTTTTTAGGATTCATTGTTAAGTCGTATTGTTATGATCTAACCTTACATCAATTTACCTTGTCTCACTGCGTACGAAAGTCAAGGTTTAGACTCTGTAGACTTTTGAACATGTTTATTATAAAAGAAATTAATATACAATTTTATGAGAATTTATAGCTTTTTAAAAAATATTTGTTTTAAAAATAAGATATACCAATTGCTAAATTTAACTTAAGATAAAGGACTGAACTCTAAACTTTTTTTAAACTAAAAGTGTTTCTTTTTGTAGCCTTGTTAAGTTTATTTTGTGCTATATTTGTAATAACCTGTTATAAAAAAAATGTATATAAAAAAACAACTACATAGCATTTGTAAATCTAAATGGTGCTTTTAGAACAAACTACATTAAAATACTTAAATACTACATTAAAATTTTCTATACATATCCTGTTGTAGGTTTTTATTTTTGCAAGAAATTTCATTTTTTAGACTACATATCTTTACCTTATATCATCTTAATTTCTTGTCAAGCGTTTGACCCGGGCATAAAAATATGAAGCATTTAAACTGATATATATATATTAAGAGCGAAAAGATAAAACAAACAAATATTGTTAATTTCAAAGAGTTGCCGTTATTTTGTGTCAAAGACTTGTCCTGGGACATCTTGAGACCGATTTCAAATTTTAAAAAGCAGATTTAAGTCAATGAAATTTAAGTTAATTAACAAAGTTAGTTATAAAGTTTCAAATTACTAAGACTAGATCAACTAAATTTGATTTTAATATCAGATAAAACTTGCCTGAAATTTTCAAAAATATTAAATTTATTTTGATGTTTTTGTAATTAAAATAAACAAACTTGAGTTATCCTGAGTATATTGTTTATTTCAAACTAGCTTTAGTTATTAGGAAGCTTTAAAATATTTCAAACTCATCTGAACTATCCTCGGTAGTTGAGTGTGTGGTACAAAATGGTTTTATTTAAAAATAATCTTTATACATTATTAGTTTATAAATAGTTTGTATAAACCTTACTTGTTAAATCACTTAAAATGTTAACATTTTATTCAACTTTTGCGAGTGAACAAACTTCCTAAATCTTAATTAATTCATTTACTAGTAACAATTGCTTATAAAAAACGCAAATTGCTACATTTTAATTAGAAGTTTTGTTTCAATCGTTGGCTATGGAAACTAATAAAAAAGATGTTTATATATGTAAAATTAAAACAAGCAAATTCTAAAAATTTCAGAAATAATTCAATGATGCAATGAAAATATCCAAGCTTCTAAGAATGGCTTCATTATAAGACTGAAGACAAATTGCAACACAATTGCTAGTGATAAAATACTTGTTAAAAAAAACAAACAACATATTAAGAAAAAATAAAAGTTTTCATAAAACTTCTTGGCAAGATTAAAAGAAATATAAACTGTTACTTTTGTCATTAAAAAACAAAGTTTAATGTTTAAAACTGGATTTTACAAACTAATTCGTATAATATCTTTTTCTTGCAAAATATTATAATTAAATCAAATATTTATAAAGCAGTCGCCTCTTTTTTATTCATTGCTCATTTCTTTGTTGCCAAGTTTCTACTTACTTACTTTTAACAATTTCGTCCACAATGAGAAAAATTGTTTAATTTTTCCCCAGGTAAAGCTTTAAAAAAATAAAATTAGTGTATAACTTAGCAATAGTAACAAAAAGTAATGTATGCACTGGCCTAATTATAAAACAAGCAAGGTGTTCATTGCATAAAACTAAATGGAAAATGTCCTTATGTTAGCTTATCCAGTTATTATATACTTGAATTCTATACATTCACTATTCAACAGCTAATTTTAAAAGTTTTAGCCCAGGGAAAATAAAAAGTGATAGTAATGCTTATTCAAGGGTTAGTAGATTGCAAATTAGAACTTTAAGTTTTGCTGCTTTCAAATAAGTTTGTTTTTACTAAAAGTGTGAAAGCCTGTTATTGTAAAAGGCAGCAAACTCATGTTTTTCACCAGGATTTACTTTTTTTTTTCACAAAATCCCTGTTAAAATAATAAAAAAGCTATGGCCTTTCAACAAGATTTCCAAGAAAATTAAAAAAAAAGTACTGACATAAACACATTATCTCATTAAGGTCTATATCAATACACTACATGAAAAAAAAGTTCCTTATACAATAGCATGTATTCAGAAAAAAATATTATGATGAAGTATTTCGCATACATTAAACTTTTATAAGTACTAACTATAATTAAGAAAAAGGACGAAGATTTATCTATAATCTATTTAAAATCTTTTTTTTATAATAAACATTGGTTGAAACTTTGTTTACTAGTGTATACATGCTTTTTTAATAATCATTGTAGTCGAAACTATTTTGTTTTAATTCTAAGTAACATTTACTCAAACTTGGACATCAAATGACTATTTT
Organism: Thalia democratica; assembly: GCF_965202585.1. Classification (NCBI taxonomy): domain Eukaryota; kingdom Metazoa; phylum Chordata; class Thaliacea; order Salpida; family Salpidae; genus Thalia; species Thalia democratica. Next base: position 83,405,701 of record NC_139165.1, read on the forward strand.
TGTAAATAATCAATGCTTTTACACTCTTTAGAAACACATTGAAAAACGTACACAATTACTTTTAAAGAAAATGTATACTATATAAAAGCCATTCAAGAAAATTAAACTATGCTTTTTACTATATTAAAACATACTAAATGTATACTTAGTATTTAATTTTGATAATACACTTTATAATGTAAGAAATTCAAAATTTTAGGTAATACTATTCAAAATGAAAAGTTTTAATATTTTTTGTAATGTATATTTTATAGTGACTTAAATTAGACAATACTGTTGTAAACCCTCTTATTTTTGAGTATGTTTTTATATCTGAAAATATTATTCTGTGTTTACCATTAAAATGTTATAAGTCTAACAAACTTTTATAACAAAAATAACTAAAAAACAATTTTTTAAAACTGTGTAAAAACTCACGACCCTTTGAATTGAAATAAGTAGTTCATCCCTTGACTGTGCAAAAAATCAACTGAAGATTTCATTTTTAGTTTTTTATCTTATGTTAAAATAATAAATTGGTTAACAAATATGTATTTGTTAAATAAAATAGATAAGTAGTTAAAATCAAATTATATACCTTACTTATCTTATAACTAGATTAATGATCGTAGTTTGATACTACTTTAGGTCACTAACATGACAACTTTTAAGTGTATGTCAATCAAATACAAAAGTATTAAAAATAAATATGCTTCAATAATACTTTAATTTGATTAACACTAGTACTATCAAGAAGTAAAGCATTGAGAAGTTATCCACCAAAACCTACCGCGCAAAAGAGCTTAGTGTTAAATCTGGTTAAGTGAAACTAATTAAGTCAAGTTTTAGTAAAAAACAAGTATCTTTAATTATCGGTAAACATAATATTAAAATTAAATACTTATAGTTTTGAAAATTTGAATTCAAAAAGATAGTACATTATAGTTTTATTAGTCAATTGTTACTGTTTTATAGGCTAAATCAGGGGTCGGTAAACTGCGGCTCGCGGGCCAAATGCAGCCCTCAAAGTCAAAATTCTCGGCCCGCGAGCTACTTTACAGCCAAAAATGTACATTTTTAAAAGATTACAAAACTTATATTTTCTATTAAAAACTCACAGTTAAGCTCTTAACTTAATAAATACTCTTTACTAGTGCTCTATTGTTGCTTAATTTGACATATTTTGGTTTAAAGTAATATTTATCTACTGATTACTAAAACCTTAATTTAAACAAATGCGGCCCTAAAATATTTTTTTTTTAATTATTAGGCCTGCTAGTGATTTTACCCAAGAAAATAGAGCCCATGAGCTACAACAGGCTGCCGACCCCTGGGCTAATTAAATATTATTAGAAAATCTATCCCTTAAGCTTATTTCTTAAACGTAATAATTAAGTTTTTCCTTTGTTAAAACTCAGTGTTATCTTCTTTGATCGAATAAATATTTATAATTTTGTTTGAATTTTGATTTATATTTTATTCTGTTAAATAGCATCTCAAAAATGTTTAGCTTTTTTATTTTTTTCGTAACCCTATAAATGACCATGTTTTTATTAGTTTATATATATACTGTTTCAAGTAATATTCATTTGTTTTGTAATTAAAATACTTTTGCAGGTGGCTAGTAAAACATTTTGTATTATTAGCTTTAAAAAAAATACAAGTGTTAGCCTGAGTGTTAAACAAATTATTTTAAATTCAATAAATTTCTTTACTAAACATTTTTTGTATAACTTTAAAATTGTAATCAGTTATAAACAAATAAGCAGTTTAGGATAAAAACTATTAACTAACTTTTTGATAAAAGTTTTCATAGGAATTTCGTATTAATGATTTGTTTTCTATATTACATGAATCTGAACTTCCTTCACATCTTGATTGAGATTCTTCATTATCTGATTAAAAAAAACACGTTTAGGTAAATAAATTCTAGACTTCTTAGTTATTGATTAATATTAATTACAAGACAGTTTTATTTGTGAACTTATTGAGTACAATGCGACTTTGACAAGTTATATGTTTTAGCTACTTTTAAAAATATTTCAAATTTAAAACTCTTTTTAATATTTGACTTAATTTTACATAATTTTCAATAAAGGTCAAACTTTCAAGTAAGATTTACTGTATAAGGCTGTAAAATGACTACTTAATATGGTTTATTTTTTAAAAACCACAGCTATAAACGCTATCAAAAACTTAGGTCTTAATAAAATAGTAATTTTGTTTCAGAAACCTTTAAACCTTAAATATTTTTGTAACTATTTTCAACTTCTATAGCTCTATAAAAACTGGTCAGATTAATTTTCAAAATTATTATTTTTAAATTACTGCTGTGACCAGTTATTTATATAACAGAATGTATTGAGAAAATTAATCGTACGATGACATATTTCACATACTTGAAACTTTTTGATTACAGATTTTCTTTAAGAAGGACGAAGAAATATCTATAATCACTCTAAGAACTTTTTTATCATATACACTTGTGTTGAATTGAATAAATTTTGTAATAGGTTAATTAAATTTTTTAAGTTCTAACAAAATCAGCAAAAAATTCTCTTAATAAATTACGTCTAATGTTTTAGTTTTATTAAAAATAAAACTTGATTTTAAAAAAATTTAATTTTTTCAAAAATCTTAAACTAAAACAAGAATTGTATATACCGTATAAATAAACAAAATACAAGTTTGTTTTAACTTAAATAAAGATTAAATTAGCTTTATTGTATCAAATGTTATATAACTGATTCATTTAAACAGTTTCACTGAAAATATTTTTGATAAAAATAAAGCATATACTATAATCTATAATTACAAAAACTAGAATTAAAAATTGTTTTCTTTATTAGAAAATATAATTAGTAAGCTTAAAATTGATGTACTCTAAATAATTTTCTATAACAGGTTTTACTATATAAATTTAATTTCATTTAGTTGTAGTTGTTTAATACAATATTTTGATTAAATATATATGACAAAAACTTAAACAAAATAAAATAATAACACATGAACGTTTTAGACCTACAACATAATAAATACAATGCAAGTATTAAAAAAAAGACACTGTTAATAAATGCAGTTAGTATAAGTTAAAATGCTTACTATAAATACAATTGACTTTTTGGTTATTTCAATTGTCTTAAAACTTTGAGTATAAACTTTTTTGAGATATTACTAATTTTCGGTTACTAAAGATAATTCACTTAATGCTTAGTTAGCTAAAAGGTTTTTTAAAACTCCTGAATAAAGAATAACATATATATATATATATATGACGAGTTAATTTATCTCTTTAAATAAAAGCTTATAATCTTGTAACCCGATATATACATAAACTTATTAGTTTTTTTAAGAAGGCTTACAGTTTATTGTTCTAATTAACTAATTAGATTTAAGTTAAAGCACGGAGAAATACCTATAGTCCCTCTTTCAACTTTTTTATGACATACATCTGTATTGTATTGCATAAATGTCGTGATAGCTAATTTTAGTTTTTTAAACTCTAACATGAACAGCAAAATATAATTTATAATACATTAAATTTAACGTTTAGGACTAATTAGAAAATTTAACTTTCTTTCTATAAAACCTATAAAAAATTTAATTCTAAATATAAAACAAGAAATATGTTTTTTGTAAGAATAAGCAAAATTTAAGGTTGTTCTAACTTAAATAAAATTTTTATTACAATTAAAGCATAAAATTTTAAAAATTGGTCCATTTGCACGATTTCACTAAAAAAAGTGATTAAACTTAAAAATAGCCATTTAAAAATTATTTCAATTTTTAATAAACTAAATTTTTACTTAGCTGTTTTCGGGAATCAAGAAATAAAAACGTAAAATTAAGCAAGTTATATTGTAAAATGTTATTAACAGTTTTATTGTTCCGGTAGACCACTTTAGGCTGCTTAAAAATAGTTTAGATCTTTTGGAGTTTATATAATGAGCATAAAAATAAAGCAGAAATAATTTTAAATTTATTCTAGATATTACTAAAAGTTTTGAAACTTACACAACATAATACGAATATGATTCTAAATTTTGAGAGTGGTATACGATTCATTGGGCTAATGGATCCGGTAGCTAAATAGTAATAAACATTATCAACTTTAATTTTTCTGGACCAATTATCCTAGAATTATATACGTACGTCATAGGTATTAACTTTTATACAACCTTCATTATTTTAAGAGTTTTTTCTAAAAAGTCACATCAACAACAAATTTTTGTTTAAAATACTAAGTTTAAGATTTATTTAAGACATAAAACTTTTAGTTTAAATTTTTTTAATTCTGTGTATGATCGGATATACCTAATGTTTATACAAATAAATTATTATCCTCTTATTTTTAGTATACATACTATATAACTTTTTTTTTAATAATATATTACTTAGTTTGTTATTTTAGAGGTAAAGAAGTTCATATATGTGTAAGGTTTAATTCAGAACAACTATTGAAAAGAATTTAAACTTTAATAGTAACTTTATTAAACTAGAAAACTAGATAAAATATAAATTTACATTAAAAATGTTTAAAATAATTTTTATGCACAAAATAACAAACCTTAGAACGAAAATAGTTCATCTTTACTCAGAAGTGCAATATCAACCCAACCATCTTATATTGACATGTAATTTTTTTTTAAATATTTCTAAGAAATCTAAATTATGAAAGTTAACTCTTACATATGTAAAGTAATCAATAGTATTTATTTTATTACCATAAATGTAGTTGAAAATTGCATTTTCACATAAAAAACTTAATTTATAGCTTCTAATCTCTGTACACTAAATTATTTTCAATACTAAGTTTTACTTAAAAATTTTTAATTTTTTTTTAGCTTTTTAATACATTATAAAAATTGATAAATTTCAATAATCAAGACAAAGTAGAATAGTAACACATTAAAATTTTGATGTACTACACAATTTACTACAATGCATTTGATGAAACAACAAAAATAATTTATGATAGAGTTTATTTAAATCATTTAGTACAAATAGAAACGCTTACTATAAATCTAATCATTTCCACACACTATAGTTGTCTTAAAACTTTTAGAATAATTTATAGAAACACTAATAATAATTGCTTACTAAAAAAGCTTAAAAAATGCTTACTAATCTAAAACTGCTTTAAAAGAAAAGTATATGTTAATGACGTGTAAGCACTTTTTTCTTAAATGGAAGCTTATAATCTTGTAGTATGATATGTATGTAAACCAACAAATTTCACTGAATAAGCTTACAGTTAACTTAACGTGAAATTTCTTTTTTTATTCTTTCGAAAACAGCATATATTTTTAAACTAATAATTAACAAAAACTAAACTCATACTAAAATAAAGTTTAAGTATTTTTAAAAGTTTAATTTAGTATTTTAAAAAGTTGGTTAGAAAAAAACTTTAATTTTCTTATCTATTGTTTAAATCAAATGTAGTTGTATTGAAAATTAGATTAGACTGGTAGTTTTAATCCTGTTATAATTTTTTTGTCCATTTACAATTAAAATAGTAACTATAGTTTGATACTGACGTGACAACTTTTAAATGCACTTTAATGCATTTACAAAAATATGCTTACAATATAGGCTTAAACAACTATTTAGTTCGATAAACACAAGTAAGCAAGGTATACAACAATAAGAAGTTAACCGCCGAATTCTACCGCGCTAAAGGGATTATTATTACAACTGATTAAGTAAAATTGAATAAGTCAAGTTTTATCAATTGTACAAACAACTTCCAATAGCGATAAGTATCAAAATAAAAACTTATAATCTTTTATACTTAGAGTAAGAACGATAGTACATGATAGTTTTATTGCGGCAATAGATAGTTTTTTATTGGCAAGTTAACTACAATCATTAAATATATCCATATGAGTTTATTTTCTACACCTAAATAAATAAGGTTTTTGTATATGAAGACTAAATGTTGCTTTCTTTTATCTGATGGGTATTTACAAAAAAAAAAAAAAAAAAGAGTTAATATGTTCTAGTTTAACATGGATTATATTTAGTTTAGATTTTTTTGCTATAAAATAGAACGTGATATAGTTATTTTTCTAATGCAGCAAAAAAGAGCTTAGCTTTAAGAAGTAAAAGAAGCCCTACGACAAAAAACTCTAGGGCAAAAAGCCCGAGGACATGAATCCTGAAGAAAAGAAGCCGGATGACAAGAAGGCCAAAAGAACGATTATAGACATTTCAATGACTTTATAATTTATACTTAGGTTTTATGGAATATTTTATCTTAATTTTTATAGACTTTATAGTTTTAGATGAAATAACTTATTACAGTTTCTGTTTCTTAGATTTTTTGATCCACACTTTGAAGATTCGTGTAAAAGTTTAAAGTTAAATAATATTTTAGCAATACAAACAGTTTTCAACCAGCCTCTAACCGCTAATTTGAAAAGTTAGACTATAACTAAATAATTAAATCAATGTTTGTCTTATATTTTTAAAGCGTTAAATTAATATGAGATTTTTTTGTAAAAACTCTATAAGCTTTGTCAATTCAATTTTCCAAATTTTCCAAACCATGTTATTCATTAGAAGGAGTTAAATTCTTTACAATGTATATATAAGATCTGCGAAATTTTTTTGCTTTAAATATAAGATAGACGACATTTTTAAAGATTTTTGAATTATTTATTATTAAGTATTCATCATTTAAATTGATTAAAATTTACGCGGAAACTAAATTACTGAGACTTGTTCTGGTGGCTAATGTCAAACTAGAATGGAATTGGGTTAGAATTTATTTAGGTTTAGTTGATAGGGTGAATAATATCTTGATATGACTTAGAATTATCGAATGAGAAATGAAATGAAAAGGAAATGATATAGCGGGTCTTTGACATTTATGCAAAATTTTATTTTCTCTTATGTGTCCAAATTTTGATAATTTAAAGAAATTAATGTTTTTCACTTGATATTATGTCTTTCCTTTAAAAAACAACAAATAAATATATTAAAACTATTTCCCAAAAAAACTATTTTTCACAAACAAAATAAGTGTTAATTTAATATGAGTGTGTTTCTAATTTCTTGATTGAACTGGAAATAACTTGTTGGCTAAGGGAACATGAGAGAATCAAATAAGAGAGCGCGTGATCTACAGTCCAAAGAAAATTCTAGAAAAAGAATCGAAAAACTATAAATACGCCTCATCAGAGCGTGAATCAGGTCATTTACCTCGAAACAAGCACGAAGCGACACTCTGCTGCTCGCAAATTTGAGCGTTAGCCGCCATCTTGGAAAAGCTAGCTGATCTTTGAGAAAAACCTTCTCTTGGTGCTCTGAACATAAGTCGTCATCTTGGAAAAGCTAGATGACACCCGAAAAAACCTTATTAATCAACAACGTCGACGGGGCGAACAACTCGATTTGAGTTGTTAACGTGCCATACTCATAAGCCTACGCATACTGTAGCAGACAACTTCTTTGGATTAATTTCAACACTGAATTCCACGATTGAGTCCACAGCGTTTAAGGAAACAAACTTGAACATTCATCTTATCGAATAAGCCCACACAGACTGTGGCGTCACGTCAACCTTAGCTACACTTCTACGAACAAGTTGTTTTCGTACTTTTGATTAATTCTGGCGTAATATTTATCGTATTTATATTATCGTATCTACTTACTATTGTACTTCTTTGTAATATTTATATATATTTATATCATCGTGCCTATTTAATATTGTATTTTATCGCCACGCTCCGATTACGGAAAGGTACCGAAAGAAGACCAAGCAAACGTTCATCAAGATTCTGTAAACGAGACGGACCAACGTCGAGTGCCAGAAACTGAGTGACCGGAGACCAGTGAGACGTCAAGGAGGGAATTCAGAGCACGTTTCCCCATCTAATTATTAACTTTAAATGTTTAGACTTATTGTGAGCTGTCATTGCGTTTTTTTGTACATAATAAAAAAACTTTACTTAGTTTTATTATATTTAGTTATATAAATTATATAGTTATGTCCTTAAAACCCCTAAAAAAGGCATTAGTCTTGAAAGTGCCACGCACACATTCGTGCACCGAAATGAATTGTTTCGAGACTACTGCTAACCTTGAATCTGATGAGATTGTCGAGCCTGAGACCGAGGCGATTTTGAAGGAAATCAGTGAGGCTCCTATTCTGGGTAACAATACGGGCTAGCAAGCGACCACTGACCATTTAAAACCAAGTATTAAATCAATAATTTTTTTTTATTTAGATCCAGGTTTGTTCTTTTAGTAAATTGATATCGTTTTACTCTGCTTACAAGTTTATTTAAAACTACGTCAGGTTAAATTTGATACAACTTTGATGTTTTGAAACTTAAAAACAACCTAAGAAATTTTAAAACTGATATCAAAGTTAATGCTTTCAGCAATTTATAAAAAATACCTAAAATCTTATAGACAATTTCTTTAAAGTTTTTTTTTCTTTTGTTTAGATAAATAATTCTCATTCAATAAACTGATTTACTTTTCAAAAATTCATTAGTGTTTTTAGGGCAATAGAGGATTTCTTTAACAGTTGAAAAATACAAAACCTCCATCGCAGTGATATATTTTTTTATCTTTTGAATATATAACAAGGAATCCAGATAAAGCTTACAACAATATCTGTTTGTTGAAATATAACTGTTTTTAAGTTTTTTTACAAGCGATACTTTTTACAACAAAAAAAAAACTAATGTTACTTTTAAATTAAGTTATGGTGTTAAATGGGTTTAATTATAAAGACTTATAAACCGTTTACTATTATAATCGTACCGTTTCATTTCACCATGTATTTTCACAGAGGACAGTTTTGGATTTTTGTAGTTAGTTTGATTTGATTCTACCTAGTTTCTATTTAGATTCATACGCATTGCACTGGTCATTTTAGATCTTGGTTTAGATTTTATTTTACTATTTACTAAGTTTAAGGCTTTGCAATACTTATTTAAAGCTTATTAAAATAGTTTTTGTAATACCAGTAATTTTTTGATTCAGTTGCTAAATCTTCAATTATTGTACCTGATTAAAAACTAATTTATATTTTGTACATATATCACTAAAAATTAAAAAAAAAAAAACAAATTAGCAGTATGGATAGTTTAAGTAACATGGAAATTTACGAATAATTCTTTTTGAAGTTTCCAACAAGGTTGTATATAGACAAATAAATCTACGGCCTGCGGGCCAGTTCAAAGCCTGAAAATTTACGGCCTGCTTATGTTTACAAAATCCGTAAAAGTTAAATCCGGTAAGCAAAAAATGAAACTTCGCTCGTAAAAATAACTTTTAAATTTACAGTAAGTATTTTTGAACTTGAACTGAACAGAAAAAATAAATACAATTTGTAACTTTTACGGAAGATTTGAAACTAGATTTATTAGAAAAAAAAATATATGACTTGTTAGTAGTTAAAATATATAGAATAGTTAAATAACTAACGTGAATTATAATAAATTTAATTATTTCGGCCCTAGAAAAACTGAATTATTCTACATCTGGCCCGTTGGCTATTTTTTTTCGCTTTTTCTATTAAATTTAGTGATTCTGGTAAAAGTATACTCTGTAAGTATTGTACGTAACAACATTAATATCTTAGAAATTTTTGATTTAAGTCTTATTTATTTCCTTTTTTTTAAATGTCTTTGGTTCAAAATTAAAATTAGTCTGTTAGGCAACGTATGAGCTCGCAAACAAAAGTCTTATTTAATTTTTAAGATTTAAATTTTCTTGTTTAAAAAACTTTGTATTTAAATACTACAGAGTTTGTTTTAGTTTCCGTAAATTTAGTAAAAGTGTATTGCGATCAGGATAAATTTAAGGCAGTAGACGGCATACAAGAATAATCGTTTTTAAGTTATATTTACTACAATGATACTTTAGCCAATAAAAACGATGAACTTTATTTTAATATAATTGATTTAAGGTATCATTATGTTTTTAATATTTAAATGTTTGATAAGAACTACAGTACAACTGTCAATATGCACAGTGCACATTGTAGCGTATATCTTGCACAAAAATAAACTGTAAGTAAATATTTGTAATGTTAAAAAGAATATTGGCTTACTATTTTATGTATGATATATAAAGTAATGTAATTTAATAAAGTTATGAATACTTATTTAAGTGTTACTAATTACAGCTAATTACTATTCTACCTCTTTAGATATAAAGTGCTTTATGTTGTCGTTTTATTATTGTACCTAAATCTCTTTAAGCAGTGAAACATCGGTAGTACTACATAAACGTTTATTCTGAACGCATTATCATTTTATAACCATTCACGATTGTTTTAGCACTTTACTTTTATCTAGCTAAAGTCTTTTATAGTCTATTATATTATAAATTCATGTTAAAATCAATACGTGTTTGTAAGTTAAACTAGCATACAAAACACCTCAAACCAGATGTGTTTTGACTATTGACGTCACTAGAAACCGGGTAACTCGAGGGCACAAAATTGCACGAGCAGAAAATTTTGCACGGAGACATTTTTGCACAGGTTATATTTTTTAGAATTTTATATATTTTCATTTTACCACACTGTTACCTCTGAGCCTTATCGTCGCTCGGTAGTTTTTTTTATTAATAAAAATATTTTTTTTCGTTTTTTTACCAATCACTCTTACTCCAAACCCTTCGCCTCGTTCATTAACTTTTTTTTTTGTTTTTTTACAATTTTCCTTTTATTTATTATTCTTTTTTATTCTGATTATTTTTCCTGTTTTTTTACTCTTGTGCAAAACTGTAACTCGTGCAAAATTGACCGTTGGTGCAAAATCGTCTTCCTGCAAATTTGTTACATGTATTCCAAGGGTGTTTTGATTAATGACATCACTAAAAACCACACCACAATTTTAAAAGCAGAACATATTATATATTAGTATTTAAGCTTTAACCAAATTTAAAACATCTTTGCATAAGAAACAAACTATCCAATTACATTTAGTATTCAAAAACCTATTTCTTGTGTATTTATAGTGTTTTGTTAAGAGCTATTTTATTTGTAAGTTAGTTGCTTTAAAAGTAGTGTTGCAATCAATAACGCTGCTTTTAATACACATTTTGCACTAAGTTTTATACAAATACAACCATAGTAATCTAAATGTAAAAATTAAGTTTTGCAGATACAGCTGCTCAATTAATAGCAGGTAAGATGTAAGTTACTCTTAAAAAAAGTATAGTTTGACAAAAATGAAAGTTATTTACGTTATGCTTGAAATTAATTATATAAAAGGTATGAACAATTTTTAGAAGGAAAACAGTCAGCTGTGTTCGTTTTAAACCTAAGATATTTTTTTTGTAAATGTTTCACACTTGTGTTTTATGTTTGATTGTTAAGAAAGCGTTTAGCTGTCTCTAGTTTAAAAAAGATGTACAATTAATTTTTTTAGTAAAGCATTATCTGCAAATTTCAAATAAACCTTTCTATACAAGACACTGCTAAGTTTAATTTGAAACTAAAAAAATTCAACACTGGCTTAATTTAAAAAGATTTTTATTTAATTTTAATACAAAAACATGCATAATTTTCCTTCAATAAAGAAAAATAGAACGTAATTTGTAATATTACAAAAATCGAAATAAAATAGCTTCAAAAAGATCTAGCTAGAAGTATTTGCATTATAGAACAAAAAAATGTTTGAGATAGATAAAATTTAATGTTTACATAGAAATTGAAGTAATCCAACAAACAAAGTTCATTATAATTTAATAAACAGTGTTTTAATTAGATGAAGCTAGTTTGTAAAAAAACATTATGTTGACACATATCTGGTTTAATTAAGTATAATAATTGTCCTTGACAAGACGTTAAAAGTCCGTAGTTTGTGAATATTCATTCACCTTATCTTAGATACAAATATTATTAGCGTATTTTTGTCGTTCAACAAACTTCATATATATAAAACACTTGAAAATCATGTAAGCTACAAAAACAGATTGTTGGATCTCCTTTTTATAAACTAGCTTTTTTAGAAAAATAATAATTGATTTTTCTGTATTATTTAAGTTATCAAATTCACTAATATGTCCTAATTTTACAAATTTTGTTGATTCACTTAAATTTCATTTATTTTACCCAAGTATTCTATTTTTTACTAACAGAACAAAACCCGAGCCTTTTTCAGGTTTGGGTATAACGAATTTATCGTTTTTGTTGATGGTAATAATTGTATTTACTATTTCTTTTGTATTGGAGAAATTGACTTTTGTTTTAGTATATAAACTTTCATTGTAGGAACAGCAAATTTTAGTCCTTATGATACTGCATTTAGTTCTTAGTGTGACAAACTTGTCCACTTATAATTTAAATAAAAAAGAACTAAATGCATTATAATACGGACTAAACTTTGCTGTTCCTACAAAGAAAGTAAATAAAGAACTGACTTATTTAAAGTTTAAAAACTTTTTAAATCAAGTAAGTTGCCTTTAAACTACGAATAGCAATGATTTCAATACATCCAAGGCTAACTTGGTAGCAATTGCTCACAACTACACTTAAACATTGCCGAACAAAGTAACTTCATCAGTACAAAAGAAATAGTTAACAATATTAATACCATCAAAAAGAACGATACAAAACGTTATAACCAAGCCTGATAAAGGCTAGGATATTATTCTCTTAGTAAGCACAGAACACTTGGGTAAAATGAATCAAGTTTTAAGTTGTTCAACAAAACTTGTAAAATAAGAACATACCAGTGAATTTGATAACTTATATAATACAGAAAAATCAATTATTGATTTTCTAAAGAAGCTAATCTATAAAAAGGAGATCCAAAAATCTGATTTCATGGCTGTTTAGTCAATTGGTTCGATTAGGCCAAGGATGTCCGATCTTTCAAAGCTGCATAAAGAATATATATTTTTCAGACTTATTCTGTCGATGATAAATTCTCAACAGCATAACTTTTCCAGATTTGTGAATTATTTATTAGAGACAATTTCAACTTACTACTTACAGTTTGTTGTAAAAGACTTCTTCTAAGAATATTGAAAGGATCAGAAATACCGAATCAACTAATACCGGTTTAACATCATTTAAGGTAAAGCAACTATTTACTAACGTGCTATCAAAAAAATCATGTAAGGTTAGTGTTGATAAATTATATGAAACAAAAAAGCAACTTCAGAGAAGAGTAATTCTATAAAGCTGATGAAAATAGCAACGAATGGTGCATCGTTTAACTTCAATAATGTAATTTACAGTCAGATAGACGGCTTGGCAATGGCGTCACTGTTAGGTCCAATTTTTCTAACAACTTTATCGGATATTTAGAATCCAAAATTTCTGAAGATCTGTCGTTACAGGTTGTCTACATTAGATACGTTGACGATTGTTAAGTTATATCCGAAACTGAAAGTGAAAACGTATCTTTATTTCAAAAACTAAATTCTTTATATGAATAGATTTTTTTCGCTAGAGAAATAGAAGGAAACAACAAACTGCCACTTATATAAATGTTTATAACAAAAATAAAACAAGTTTCTTAAAGCATAAATATATGAAAACAACTTTCAATGGACAGTATTTATCCTACCAATCTTTTTTTAATAAGAAACGAGAAGTAAATGTAAAAAAAACGCTTTACCATAGAGCCTAGAAGGTTTGTTCTAAAGAACTACTTCATTTAGAGGTGAACACAATAAAATATGTTTGAATAAAAAATAGACAATAACCAGATTTGATAAAGAGGGTTATATAACCACATCACAATAACCTTAATAAAACTAAAATTAACGTACTAAAGAAGTTCCAAGCAGTTTTTTAGCTATCATATATTAGAAAAACATCACGTGTATTTGATAATAAAGTAAAAAATTTAATAAAAACATCTTACAATCGAGTTAGTCCAAGAATTATACTTCTCTCAAAACCTTTATTAAAAAGCAGCTGAAGAATCCGAGACGAGACCAAGACAAAAGTTGTATAGTAGACAAATTTAATTGCTTCTGCGAAAGAAGCTATATCGGTCAAACTTTGAGGCATTTAAAGACCAGGATAAAAGAATGTTTACCTGCTTGTGTGTTAAAATTAATTGAAAAACAACATGAAATTAAGACTACAGCAACCAAAAATGCAGCTAAAGTTTCAGCTGCAGAACAACTAATAAAAAATAGAGGTTGTACTATGAAATATGATATATCTTGATTTAAAATAATTCATCATTACAATAGTGTATTTGATGTCGTTAAGCTGGAGGCTATCTCTATATTTTTAGAGAAGCCAAAACTGTGCAAATAAATAAAAAAATTGATTAAAAAGTGTCTTTATTTAGTTAAGTTATCCATTTTGTTTTCGTTAGTAGTATTTTTGTTCAATTAATTATTACTTTACATTGATTATCTATTCCGCTAATTACTTTGTTAGTTTTAACTTTTTGTGTTTTTCCAGAACAACTATTGATAGTTTTTGTTTGTTATAGGGTTTGTTTATCATAATGTAGTATGATAAAAAATTTCATATAAATTTTTTTAATTATGTAGTAAAACTTTGACAAATAAAATTAAACGTTGTTTTTGTTCTTCAATTTCAACTTTAATTTTTGTATTTTAATATAGATTAATTATGTTATTTTCATTTCAATGAAGTTTTTCAAATGACATACTAGTTATAGTTTTATTTTTGAATTTTAATCATCTTAATAATCAGATATATAATAAAGTGAATTATGTTAGTTTCCAGTTAAAATGTTTAACTAAATTGTAAAACTTGAAATGTCACTTTTAAACAAATTAATGTTAAAACCCTAATTGTACTAAACTACTTAATAAACAAACATTGGTTTTTAGTTGGACGAAAAGTCATGAGAAATTAAATTATCAGCATAAGTAAACTAAAAAATAAAGCTTGGAACATTTAAAATATTTAAAAACAAGTTAAGCAGTCACGCTAAAACGGCACGTGAAAATAATGCTTTTAAAACATTATTCATGATTTTTATTTTAATTAGTTTTATTTTCTTTTTTTTAAATATTTTTTTAGTTCTTATTTTCATTACCACTGTTACTCCTAAGATTAATAACATAAAATCAGTTTTGCTAGCATTTGTAAATTTAGATTTATCAGTGGTGGTTTCGGTTTGAATTGATTTTGTTGCCTGGGAGATTTATGCAAGAGTCAGACCAATATAAGTTTGTTTAAACAGTTGTGCTTCTTAGTTATTTTAAATCAAATTTAGTAAGTAGTAGTGAGTAGAATTTATAGAGAAAATCAAATCAGGAATTCAGGACAAAACCATTATGAACAAAAAAAATGTTACGCGGGCCGGAAATGATTTTGTCAATTTAACTAGCATACAATGCAGATACATTTTGTTGCTATTTATCTTTATCTTTTTATTGTATATACTTTTTCACTTTAATTTTGAGCAAAAATTAATCTAAACTTTATAATAAAATCCAAAAAATTAGATTTTTATAAACTAACAAGTTATTTTTAAAATGATAAATTAACCTTAACACATTCCAAAGTACTTTCTTATAAGTATTTTAGAAACCGGTTTAAACACAAAATTAATAAATTATTAGTTTATAAAAAATCCTACTTTAATAAAATACATGTAGTTTTTTATACAAAGTAGCCAAACATACCAAAGTTTACTGAACGACAATAACAGACGCTCATCTTATTTGGTTCTAGGATCTGGTGCACAATAAACCTTTTGGTTATCAACTAGCACATTAAAGATACCTTTCAACGATGTGTATAGAAACACTGTCTGGATAAAACTTATAAATTTTATTAAACTAATTAAATATAAAATTAAAAATTAAAAAATCATTTTTTTTTGTTATTATACAAAAATTTTTTTACATAGAGTATTAAACAACAAAATTTTCATCTACATTTTTTTGACGATATTACGAAAACAACAAGTAGACAGTAAGAAGAAAACACCTTTAGTGCGATCCAGTATTATTTCATACCTGAGCTAAATAATATTGTATTCCGTCACAAAAACAAAATTTTAGGCATTTAATTTTGTTTTTGAAAGAATAATCTTTAAGTTAACACACGGTCGTATGCCTAGCCTAAAGCTTATCTGTAATTGGTCTGCAGTCTTCTGTCATTATAAGCTATATTTACTAAAAAAAGTTTTATCTTGATTCTACTTTAGCTGCATTTTAGAATTAAATGGGTCTAAAAACTTTCGCTTGACAGCTTTCACTGTTAGCATGCGGGTTCAAATTGACGACCCTAAAGTTAAATAGCAAGATTTTTTTTGATCAAGTCGACTTGTCTTCACTTATAATGCAAAAAAAAAAGAATAAAATTAATACTAAGGTCGTTAACAGCATTAAAATTTTGTTATTTTGAAATTAATTGTTTTTTAAATCTAAATTCTAGTTGTTTGAGTAGTAAACTTTAACGAATCTTAATTAAAATAGACTTAAAGTAACACATGGACAATAATATTTATTTATTTTTAGTTTATTAGCATATATGTCCAATTTTTCTATGAGTACAAACAAAACTTCAACTGATAAATGAATTAACATTATTTTAAAACTTTTAAAACAAGCATTACTTGAAATAACATTTTGAAAATTTTACTTACGATGCAATGTTATTTTACTCAGAACAACTTTAAATTTACCAGATTAGCTTTACTTTTAGTTTTTTTTCAAATGCTTTGGTTTTAATAGAACTGAAAATGAAAAACAACACAATAAAGTAATAAAAACACATAAAGTTAACGCTTTTGAAAAGATTCAAGGGTTTTTGAAATTCAGTTACTTTCTGTTCGGCTTCGAATTTGAGAATTTAACTTTTCGTTTACTACTGTGATTTTGTGAACTACTACGTCTATCGTTTTTCAATATATCATTTTTTCTGTCTTGTTCTGTGTGACTTCTTTTAATGTTTTGTGTAACCTTACGACTTAAAACTTCTACTCTGCGTTTACTGATGTGGTTGTGTATCTTTGAGCTTCTATGTCTATCACTTATCCTTCTTTCATCTGGTTTGTGGAGTACTTTGTGATCTTTTATGTTACTTGGTGAAAGTCTGCGCTCCTTTTTATACTTTAAGCGACGCGTATCCTTACAACTATCTTTAAGCTCGCTTATTAAACGTTTACTTTTCGCAGATCTTATAACAGACCTTAGATCATCAGAGTTACGATTTTCACGACTTCTTCTACGTGTTTTGCTCTTCTCAAGGTTAATTTTATCTCTTGAAACGCGGCTGTTTTCATCACCACGTCTTTTATGGTGTCTGCTTCTGCTCGCATTTCTGGATTCTCCGAGCTCTCTTAATGGTGTCGGTTTTCTTCTTTTGTGATGACGACCCACGGATGGTGGTCTAAAGATTTCATTACCCTGTCTTTTATGATGTATGTTTGTCCTTGTGACTCTTGATAGTTCTTTTTGCGGTGCAACCTTTACTCTTTTGTGCTCATCATCTGTAGACGGTGAATTACGGATAGTTGAGTTTCTACTTATACCCGATGTAGTTTGCAAGTATGAAGGAGAAGTACCAAGAGCAGATTTTTGATACAAACTGTAGTTTTTCATCAAGTTCGGTTGATAACTGTTACTTAAATATAATTTCTGCTGCAAGTAGGCGTTCGACCAATCAGCTGTTTTTTCCAAGGTTGAGTGACTAAATGTTGGCGGCTGAGCAGCAAAAATGGATTTCTGGTTGAAGTTGTTCATCAAGTAATTGTATTGAGGAATGTTGTTTTGAGCCGGTTGAAATAAAGTAACCCTTGGCAAATTTAAATTAACTACTGGTTGCACGGTAGGATAACTTATGACGTTGTGATTGTTAAAAGATTCTGAAAGTTGAACTTTGTTTTCAGATACTTTGTTAGTAGTAATTTTTGGCTGAATTTTTCCCGGAACATTTGTCATTTGACTGCAATTGTCATTTACCTGTATTTTTTTAATGTTTGAGCTACATTTGAAAAATTATAACTTATTCAAAATATTTATCAACTGTCAAAAGTTTTTCTATATAGCAATATAATCTTAGTCAAAGTAAACAGCACTCTTTATGCACTAAAACTTTGCAGTTTTAGTATATTAATATTTTTTAGTAATGGGTTATCATTGATATTGATTTGTAAGATCTATCAAATTACACTTAAAAAAAGTAATACTTACGATTAAACTTTTTTCGTTTTTTTGTTTGACAGAGAATTGTATAAGTTGATTTCCTTTTTCAACTTTTACAGGAGGTGTGTTGTTTGACCGGATTGGATTTTTCTTTCTTGATGCAAGTTCGTATGTACGAACTGCCTGTTAATTATTTTACCATTGATGTATAAAAGCGACAAAAACATAAATTCTGTTTTAAAAACTATATAATATAATAAATTAAAGTACGTAAAAAATGTAATTTCAACAAACAGGAGACAAAAATAAACTTTCAAGATTTTTTTGACTTAGAATTCTATAAGTTGATCTAATTATTATAATAAAATATATTTGATTCTTCTCGACAATTTTAATTCATATTTTAAAACTTAGTTTTGTTATATAAACGTTTTTTATTTTTGATAAATTAAAAACATAATGTCCTAAAAAAATATTTATATATATTTTTTTTATAGGAATGGTATAATAATAAAAATACCTGTCGTAAGCCATTTTCAGCGTAAAGATCATCAGGGGAGTTGTGTTTGCCGCATTGAGGACAAGTTTTAGTTTCTAAAAGCTCGTTTCGTATGCATTCATCACAAAACACGTGACCACATTTCGTCAAAACTGCTTCTTTGAGAATTTCATCGCAAGTTGGGCAAATTAAGTGATCTGGAATGTTTTCATGTTCTTTTTCGCACTCACTTTCTTCCTTAACAGGCGTTTTAGACTTTTTGCTTTCTTCACATCCAAACCTTTATTTAAAGTTTTGGTTAGTTCAAGAAACTTTTTAAACTTTATAATTTAATTTACTTTATTTCACTATATTCTTAATATAACATATATACTTTTATATGAAAATGGTAGTTTGTTTTATGAAAGCTGTAATTTTATATATTGAAAACTAGTTTTCTGCTATATTCTTCTACATTATAAAAATTTAAAGTCTCGTTATCATTGATAAAATTTATATTAAAAACTTTAAAATGTTATTTTATATAAATGTTATTTATATAAATTTTAGGTTATTGTAAAATATATTTTAATTTAAATTTAATGTAAAGATATTCTTTTAAATTTTAAACGTTATAAAAGTTAATAACATAAATAATAAATAGTAACTTTTTCAAAACAACGTAATTTCCGTTTCGATCGAACATAACACCAGGATCATCTTTATTAGCTTTAACTAACATACTATTTGGAATTCCAGTGGCATATTTTGGCATTGGTGGAGCCTAAAAATATTGATTGAAAAAAAAATTATTAACTGTTAAAATTTCGTTTAAACATTAAAAAACAAAATTATAATAAATAAAACACTTTTTGTTAAATACCTTTGGTTCTGTACATTCGTTAGCTCTGTGACCTTCTTTTTGACAATTTTTACACCAAAAGGTTTTTTGAGGCTTTTTCTTATTTCCACTTATAAGCTTCATTTTGTGTAAAGTTTTCTGATCAAAAACATGTGAACATTGTTTCTGCATTTCTTCGATTTTTTTCTTTTCATTAATTTCTGGCTTATTTTTCAATGCCTGTAGAGTTTGGTTAAAGTTAAAATTGATGTATTTGAGGACTAGACAAAAATACAAAACTTTAATAACTTTCGGTTTATAAAATCTAGAACGAAAGTAGAAATTAAAATGGATTTCTAAAACTGTTTGACATATGTTAATGTTTTGTTGAGACTTCGCTTAAAACTCGAATTTTAGATAATTTTTTATTCCATTTAGCTAAAATACAAAGTATAAATAATTTAAAACTTTAAAAAAAAGCTTTTAGTTCAGTTTTTCTTTTGACTACCAATAGTAATCAAATTCAATCCGTTTTAAATTTAGTACTAATTTTAGCTAATTACACACTGATAAGCTTAAATTTTCGAATATGTAAGATTTTAGTTTTTTGTTTAGATTTTTCATGCATAAATGAGTGTAAAAATAACATTATAGACAAGCATTATTGTTATGTGCAGTTTACTGTTTTATTTTACTTGAAGAGGTCGCAATTTTTATTTGTCACCGAAAACTGGTTGTTAATAAAATATTTTATTTGCACATCTTTATTTAAAACTATTAGTCATAAACACTAATAGGGTTTTAAATTTTTATTATTATACTTTCATAACACATCGATTACTTGATAGAAATTTTATGATATCAAGTGTAAATCAATCAACATAATTAAGTATAAGTTATCAAAAAGTTATTTGAAGAATAAACGTACAGATATTTCTTTTCCAAGTAATGTATTTTCATTTTTTGAAATTCTATATTTCTCATTCTTCCTAACTTTATAGACAGTAGGCCCTTTCCTGTTTGTTAATAAACTAATAAGTTATTATGAATACACCAGTAACCTAGTTCTAATGTTTAATAAGATAAAGCAAATTAAGAAATACAAAAAAGTTTAATTGCAATTTAGATTTATTACTTCTTTTATAGTAAGTTTGATATCTTTACTAATATAATCTTTAGTTATCTTTTAAAACTAAAACTTTTTAACTATTTGTTGATCACAATAATAATGTAAAAACTAATGAAACATGTTTTATACTTAATACTTTTACTTGAAGTAATAACTAACCTTCTATACACAAGCAGTATGGCATTCACTTTAACTTCAGAGCAGTAAGTGTATTCTTAAAAATATTTTTTATTGTAAAGATACTTTGTTTTTGGAAAAGCTCAAAAGAGTTATATTTACAAAGTTCTATAATTTTTAAATTTACTCGTCTGTACAAAATGAGACTGTTTTTAATTTTTTTTGTTTATAAAAAGAACCAAAATACTTTAAAATGCGCATCTATGCAATACTGTTATTTAACATCGCATAACACAAAGAAAACTATATTAAAATGCTTTGTTGTTTTTTTATATATCTTTTATAGGCTATTTTTAGTAGTTCTTTGTAAGTCGAATATATTGGCTAGCAGCCTATTATGAAAAATAAGGCAATCCAAAATTAAAAAAAGTCATTTACGGGTCTGATTTAATAATTATAAACTAATATATAGAAATTTAAATTCTTAGAAACAGCAGCTATGTATTGAAATAAACAGGTCGGCTGCAAATAATGAAATTTAAAACTATTTCTTTTAAAAAGCTATGCAAATAGGGTAAACCAATAATACACTGTTACATATATACCATCTAAACCTTAATTCCTAACCCTTTTACCAAAATTTTAAATTTAAGCTCTTACGTACCTCTAACCTACCTTACCTAGCATAAAGCAAATAAATACAATAGTTTGGTTAGTACAAAAATAAATAGGAAGGAATTGATATCAGAAGAGACTATAATTTAAAGCTGAAATGAAGTAAGCATAAAACAGGTAGCATAGTTTATGATTATTTTGTAATTTTACATGCTATATGAACATAAACTTTTTTTACATTGTTTAATTATTAATCTTTTGATTAGAAAATACTTTATGCTTTTAGCTTTAAACATGGCAACACAGCAAAAACTCGCCTACTTAATTAAAATTTACTAGTTTTCACACTTTAAGAACATAGATCTATAAAATTACTTCAAACAAATTAAAATGAACAAAATAAAATATTTTGCTATTAATAAAAACACAAACTAAATAGTTAAATAAAAGTTAAACACTTTTTGTTTTCAAATCCTAAAACTTGGTAAATAGAACACGTAACTTTAGTGAAGTAATATTTAAAGTAAGTAACCTTTAGTTGTGTTAAAATCCAATACAGTTAAACTGCTATGATGTGTTTTTTTTAAGTTCAAGTCTTCAATAATTTTATTCTTTACTTCAACAATAGGCATGCTTAAACCATCTAAAGTAATAGAATGCTTTGTATCATCACCAGCAAACTTGTATTCAATTGTGTTAGACATTTTATTTATTTTAATTATAGCTGAAAAAATAATATTTTTAAATAATTTATTTAACCTATATTTAAAGTTAGAAAGTAAAAGTTGATTAGGAATATTGAATAATAATTGTATTATATTTTACAAAAAAAAAATTATATAGCATGAAAAAATGTTTGTATTAAATATTAAGTTGTAATCGAAAAGTCTAGAAAGTTTAACCGAAAAGTAAAGCATTATGTTTTTCAATAATTTTATTCTTTACTTCAACAATAAGCGTGCTTCGACTAAGTAATAAAGTGCTTTCTATTGCCCCTAACAAACTAATATTCACTTGTGTTAAACATCAATATTTAGTTTCAATTTAAAAGAAAAAGTTCTTCAGAAAACGTAAATTATAATAGTATTAAAATTTACAAAAAAAATACTTTAAATCTAGCACGAAGAAAATGTTTGTATTAAATACTGAATTGTTATCGAAAAATCTACAGTACTAAACGTAAAAGTAAAGCTTTAAAATGGCCCCTACATTTCAGTTTTGGCTGAAAGAGCGCTACTTGACTCATTTTAGAAAACTTTTCAGAGACAGAAGAAAGCCTTGGTTTACTTTTTTATGTTCCATTAATAATTCAATAAAAATAAGTATATTAAAACTTCTTTAAAACATCACAATCTTTGTGTATTTTAAATAAAAAATATTTGTTAAAATAATTGTAGTAGTTTAAAATTAGTTACTAGATTGTAAAAATATTTATTTTTTAAATGCTAATTCAAAACTCTAAATTTTAAGACCTTTATTTTAATTACTGATATTAAAACCAACATATATTTATTTTTTACTTTGCTGACCAAATTTATAGGCAAGCAATTTGTAATTTGTAATGAAGAAAGAGCTTTATTATTTCGAAAATAAACAGCACATAATAATGCCTTGTTATCATAGCTTTTATTATAATCTAATAAAATACACATAGTTTTTTAATTAACTAAGAAATTATAAAATACCAAAATTTATAGCTATAAAAATGTAATGATATCTTAAAAAGTACTTTAAATAAGTAATGATATAAAATTATTATCTCAATCACTTAGCTGCATAAAATAAAAATTCTTTATACAATAGGATGTATTAAGAAAAAAATTCCTATGATGGCGTACTTTGCAAAATTTAAACCTTTTCAACTACTATACTAACTTCTAGTGTCTTTAAGCCATATAAATTAGACAATATTGTTGTAAACCCTCTTTTTTTGATTATTTTTTTATGCCTGAAAATATTATTCTGTGTTTACCATTAAAACCTAATAAGTCTGACAAACTATCATAATAAAAATAGTTGAAAAAATTACTTAAAACTGTGTAGAAACTCACGACCCTTTGAATAGAGATAAGTTGTTCATCCCTCGACAGTGCAAAACACCTACTGAAGATGTCATTTTTAGTTCTTTATTTTATAATAAGATAATAATGTGATTAACAAATATGTACTTATTAAATAGTTCAGAGTATTAGTTATAATCAAATTATATATCTTACTTTTTTTTATAATTAGATTAATGACCGTAATTTGATACTACTTAAGGTCACTATTATGACAATTTTTTAAGCATGTCAACAAATACAAAAGTATTAAAAATAAATAGGCTTAAATAATACTTTAATTAGATTAACACTAGTATTATCAAGAGATAAAGCAATGAGAAGCCGTCCACCAAAACCAACCGCGCAATTGAGCTTAGTTTTTAAACTGATTGAGTGAAATTAAACAGGTCAAGTTTTACTAAAAAAACAAGTAACTTCAAATATCGGTAAATATAACATTAAAATCAAAAACCTACTATTTTAAAAATTTCAAGTAAAAATGATAGTACTTTATAGTTTTATTAGTCAATTGTTTGCTAAATCAGGGGTCGGTAAACTGCGGTCAATTGCGGTCCTCAAAGTCAAAATTCTCGGCCCGCGAGCTCCTATACAGCCAAAAATGTACATTTTAAAAAGAATAAAAAATTTAAACTTTTTATTAAAAACTCACAGCTAGGCTCTTAACTTAAAAAATACTCATTACTAGTGCTCTATTGTTACCTAAATTGACATATTTCGGTCTAAAATAATGTTTATCTACTGATTACTAAAAATTCATTTAAACAAATGCGGCTCTCAAATACTTTTATTCTAAATTATTAGGTCCGAGATTAAATTCACCAAAGAAAGCCCGCGAGCTACAACAGGCTGCCAATCCCTGGACTAATTAAATATTATTAGAAAATTTATTTATTTAAGCTTATTTCTTACACGTAAGAAACAAGTTTTTCCTTTATTAAAACTAAGTGTTATCTTTATTGATCTAATAAATATTTATAATTTGGTTTTAACTTTGATTTATATTTTATTCTGTTAAATACTATCTCAAAAATTTTTGGGCCTTTTTATTTTTTTGTAACCATACAAATGACCATATTGTTATTAGTTTATATATAGACTGTTTCAAGTAATATTCACTTGTTTTGTTTGAATTAAAATATTTTAGCAGATGGCTAGTAAACAGTTTATATTATTAACTTTAAAATAAATATGTGTGTTAGCTTGAGTGTTAAACAAATTATATTTAGTTCAATAAATTTCTTTACTTAAGATTTTTTGTATAACTTATATAATTGTACTCAGTTACGAACAAATAAGCAGTTTAGGATAAAAACTATTAACTAACCTTTTGCTAAAAGTTTTCAGAAAAATTTCTGTTAATGATTTGTTTTCTTTATAACATGTATCTTAACTTCCTTCACATTTAAATGAGATTCTTCATTATCTGATTAAAAAACACATTTAGGTAAATAAATTCTAGACTTCTTTGTTATTAGTGAACTTTAAACAATACAGTTTTGTTTGTGCATTTATTTAGTACAATGCGACTTTGTCAATTTCACATAATTTTTTTGTTTTAGCTACCTTTAAACATATTTCAAATTTAAAAATATTTTTAATATTTGGGTTAATTATACATAATTTTTTAATAAAGCTCCAACTTTCATGTAAGATTTACTGTAGAAGGCTGTAAAATGACTACTTAACTTGGTTTATTTATTAAAAACCACAGCTATAAACGCTTTCAAAAACTTAGGTCTTCATGAAATAGTAAATGTGTTTAAGAAACCTTTAAAACTAAAAAAAATTTGTAACTTATTTTTACTTTTATAGCTCTATAAACACTGATCAGGTAAATTTTCAAAATCATTTTTTTTAAGTACTACTGTGACAAGTAATTTATATAACAGAATGTATTGAGAAAACTAATCGTACGATGACATATTTAATATACTTGAAACTTTTTGATATCATATTTTCTTTAAGAAGGACGAAGAAATATCTATGATCCCTCTAAGAACTTTTATATTATACACACTTGTATTGAATTGAATAAATTTTGTAATACGTAAATTGAATTTTTTTAACTCTGACAAAATCAGCAAAAACATTTCTTAATACATTACGTCTAATGTTTTAGTTTTATTAAAAATAAAACTTGATTTTTAAAGAATTTTATTTTTTTTAAATCTTAAACTAAAACAAGAATTGTATTTACCGTATAAATAAACAAAATACAAGCTTGTTTTAGCTTAAATAAAGATTAAATTAGCTTTATTATATAAAATGTTATATAACTGATTCATTTAAACAATTTCACTGAAACTATTTTTGACAAAAATAAAGCATATACTATAATCTATAATTACAAAAACTAGAATTAAAAATTGTTTTCTATTTAAAAACAAAATAATTAGAAAGCTTTAAATCGCTGTACACTAAATAATTTTCTATAACAGGTTTTACTACGTTTATAAGGAAATTTAATTTCGTTTAGTTGTAGTTGTTTAATACAATATTTTGATTAAGTATATATGACAAAAACTTCAAAATAAGATAATAACACATGAACGTTTACGACCTACAACATAATAAATACAATGCAAGTACTGAAAAAAAGACACTGTTAATAAATGCAGTTCGTATAAGTTAAAATGCTTACTATAAATACAATTGACTTTTTGGTTATTTCAATTGTCTTAAAACTTTCAGTATAAACTTTTTTGAGACATTACTAGCTTTCGTTTACTAAAAACAGTTCAATAAATGTTTAGTTAGCTAAAAGGTTTTTTAAAACTCCTGAATAAAGAATAATTTATATATATATATATATATGACGAGTAAATTTATCTTTTTAAACAAAAGCTTATAATCTTGTAACCCGATATATGAATAAACTATTTAGTTTTATAAATAAGGTTTACAGTTTATTGTCCTAATTAACTAATTAGATTTAAATCAAATGACCGTGAAAGATCTATCATACCTCTACCAACTTTTTTATGACATAAGTTCGTATCATATTGCATAACTTTCGTGATAGCTAATTCTAGTTTTTTAAACTCTACATAAACAGCAAAATATAATTTATAATACATGAAGTTAAACGTTTAGAACTTATTAGAAGATTAAACTTTCTTTCTATAAAAAATTAAATTCTAAACATAAAACAAGAAACATATTTTTCGTAAAAATAAGCAAAATTTAAGGTTGTTCTACCTTAAATAAAATTTTTATTACAATTAAAACATAAAAAGCTAAAAATAGGTCCATTTGCACGACTTCACTAAAAAAATGATAAAACTTAAAGCTTACCATTTGAAAACAAATTTAAATAGTAAATAAACTAAATTTTCACTTAGCTGTTTTCGGGAATCAAGAAATAAAAAACCTAAAATTAAGCAAGTTATATAATAAAATGTAATGAATAGTTTTTATTGTTCCAGTAGATCACTTTAGGCTGCTTAAAAATTGTTAAGATCTTTTTGAGTTTATTTAATGAGAATGAAAAAAAGCAAGCATGATTTTATATTTACTCTAGCTATTAATAAAAGTTTTGAAACTTACACTAGATAACACAAAATAATTCTAAAATTTGATAGTTGTGTACGATTCATTAGGCTTACTGATCTTTTGTATCCGCTAGCTAAATAGTAATAAACTTTTATTTTTTTCTTGACCAATTATCCTAAACTTTTATACATGCGTTATAGCTATCAACTTTTACACAATCTTGATTATTTTAAGAGTTTTTTCTGAAAAGTCACATCAAAAACAAATTTTTGCTTAACATATTAAGTTTAAGATTTGTTTAAGACATAACATTTTTAGTTTTAATTTTTATAAATTCTGTGCATGATTGGATATACCTAATGTTTATACAAATAAATTATTATTTTGTTATGTTTAGTATACTTACTATATCACTTTTTTTTGTTTCATATATTACTTAATTTGTTATTTTAGAGGTAAAAAAGTTCATATATGTGTAAGGTTTAATTCAGAATACTATTAGGAAGAATTTAAACTTAATAACAGCTTTATTAAACTAGACAACTAGATAAAATATAAATTTACATTAAAAATGGTTAAAATAATTTTTACGCACAAAATAACAAACCTTAGAACGAAGATAGTTCATCTTCACTCAGAAGTGCAAAACATCAACCTGACCATCTTATATTGTCACTTAAAACTTTTTTTTTATATTACTGAACAATCTAGATTATGAAAGTTAACCCTTTAAATTAAAAAGTATTTAATAGTATTTATTTTAATACTAAAAATGTTAATAAAACTACATTATCATATAAAAAATTCAGTATATAGCTAAAAATCTCTGTACATTAAACAATTTTTAATACTAAGTTTTAATTAGAAACATCTTTATTTAGTTTTCTGTTGTTGTTTAATACAATACTTTTATTTCACAGTACATTAAACTAATCAAGGCTAAATAGAGTAGCCACACATTATTATTTAGATGAACCACATAAATTAATACAATGTATTCATAAAAAACAAAACATCAAAAAATAATTCATGACATAGTTCTTAAAATCATTTAGTATAAAATAAAAACGCTTATTACAAATCTAATTTACTTTTACACTTTATAGTTTTCTTTAAACTTTAAAAATAAATTGTAAAAATACTAACGTATTTGTTTACTAATAAAAAGCTTAATAAATGCTTACTAATCTAAAACTGCTTTCAAAGAAAAATATTTGTCAATGACGAGTAAACACTTGCTTCTTAAATAAATGCTTATAATCTTGTAATACGATATGTATGTAAACCAACTAATTTTATTAAATAAGCTCACAGTTAACTTAACGTAAATTTCATTTTTCATACTTTTTGAAAACAGCATATATTTTTTAGTTATAAATGAAGAAAAATTAAACTCAAACTAAAATGTAGTTTAAGTGTTTTTAAAAGTTAGGTTAGTATTTTCAAAAGTTGGTTAGAAAAAAACTTTAATTTTCTTAATTACTGTTTTAATCAAATGTAGTTGTATTGAAAAATAGATTAGATTGGTGGTTTTAATCTTGTGATATAATTTTTGACCATTTACAATTAGAATATTAACTATAATTTGGTACCAACTTCACAACTTTTAATGCACTTTAATGCATTTACAAATTGCCTAAACTGATTAAGTGAAGTTAAATAAGTCAAATTTTATCAAATTAACAATCAACTTCTAATAGCGATAAGTATAAAAAAAAATTATAATTTTTTATACTTAAAGTAAGAACGATAGTACATGATAGTTTTATTGCGGCAATAGATAGTTTTTTATTGGCAAGTTAACTACTGTCATTAAATATATCCATTTGAGTTTATTTTCTACACCTAAATAAATAAGGTTTTCGTATATGAAGACTAAAATGTTGCTTTCTTTTATCTGATGGGTATTTATAATTAAAAAAAAGAAAAGTTGATATGTTCTAGTTTAACATAGATTATATTTAGTTTAGACTTTTTTGCTATGAAATAGAACGTGATATAGTTTTTTTTTTCTAATGCAGCAAAAAAGAGCTTAGCTTTAAAAAGTACAAGAAGCCAGTAGACAAAAAACCCTGCGACAAAAAGCCCTAGGGCAAAAATCCCGAGGACATGAATCTTGAAGAAAAGAATCCGGAAGACAAGAAGGCCAAAAAGAACCATTATAGACATTTCAATGACTTTAAAATTTATACTTAGGTTTTACGTAATATTTTATCTTAATTTTTCTAGAGTGTGTAATTTTTGATGAAATAACTATTACAGTTTCTGTTTCTTAGAGTTTTTGATCCGCGCTTTAAAAACCTGTATAAAAGTTTAAAGTTCAACAATATTTTAGCAATATAAACAGCTTTAAACAAGGTCTAACCACTAATTTAGAAGTTTAACTATAATAAAGTTATTAAAACAACGTTTTGTCTTATAATTTTAAAGCGTGTTAATTAATATGAGATTTTTTTTTGTAGAAATTTTTTTCAATTCAATTTCAAGGAGTTGATTTCTTTACAATTTATATATAATATCTGAGAAATTTTCTTGCTTTAAATATAAGATAGACGACATTTTGAAATATTTTGGCATTCGGCAGTAATTGGTGAAGGCGATGAGCTTAGCATGTTTTATTACAAACACTTTAGATTTATTATACTTCTCTGACATAAGCTTAAAGATACTTATGAAAGTTATTTGATCATTTGTGTTCGGTTGTATTTTTTCTAGTTTTAAAGTATTTTGAAGTGGTTATTTATTTTCCTTTGTTGTTTATGTTGCAAATAGAAATAAGTCTTTTGATTTGTATATCAGTCCTAAATATCTTATACACCTTTTCTACTTTTTATTTCATATAAGCGAACAATTTTATTGAAATAAAGCTTTATTGGACAAACTTCAAGGAATTTTAAAACCAGGATAAAAACACATTTACCTGCTTGCTTGTTGAAATTTATAGAAAAGTTACATGAAACTAATACAACAGAAACCAAAACGCAGGTAAAACATCTTCAAATTTAAAAAACTAAATAAATGGTAGAGAATGTGCTAGGAAATATGAGAAATCTAGGTTTAAAATAATCGATCATTGTTATCGTGTTATTTAGCGAGTTTATTTACAAGCAACTCTAATTCATCAGTTTTATATTTAGGTTTTTTAGGTCGTGCTTACTTGCATCTTTAATTGCTAGTATGCTTCAGTTTTTTCATTATTTAAATTGTTTAAAATTGATACGGAAACTAAATTTATGGGACTTGTTCTGGTGGCTAATGTCAAACTAGAATTAATTTAGGTTTGAATTTATTTAGAAATATTTTATAGGATTGATACTAACTTAATATGAGTCGGAGTTATCGAATCAGTAATGAAATGAAAATGAATTGATATAGCGGGCTAGCAACCGACCACTGACCATTTAAAACAAGTATTAAACCAATAATTTTATTTTTGTTGTTTAGATCCGGGTTTTTTCTTTTAAAAACTCGGTATCGTTTTACTCTGCTTCCAAGTTTATTTAAAATTACGTCAGGTTAAATTTAATAAAATTTTGATGTTTTGAAACTTAAAAACAACCCGAGAAATTCTAAAACTGATGTCAAAGTTAATGCTTTCAGCAATTTATAAAAAATACCTAAATTAATATAGACAATTTCTTTCAAGTTGTTTTTTCTTTGTTTAGATAAATAATTCTCATTCAATAAAATGCTTTACTTTTCAAAAATTCATTAGTGTTTTTATGGCAGTAGAGGATTTCTTTAACAGTTGAAAGTTACAAAAACTCCATCGCAGAGATATACTTTTTTGTCTTTTCAATATACAATAAGGAATCCACATGGAGCTTACAACAATATCTGTTTGTTGAAATATGACTGTTTTTTAGTTTTTTTACAAGCGATAATTTTTAAAACTAAAAAAAAATAGTGTTACTTTTAAACTAAATTATGGTGTTTAATGGGTTTAAATATAAAAACATATGAACCGTTTACTACTATAATCGTTTCATTTCACCATGTATTTTCATCAGAGGTTAGTTTTGGATTGTTGTAGTTAGTTTAAAAAGATTCTACGTAGTTTCTTTTTAGATTCATACGCATTGCACAGGTCATTTTAGATCTTGGATTAGGTTTTTTTTTTACTTTCTTACTAAGTTTAAGGCTTTGCAATATTTATTTAAAGTTTATTATAATAGTTTTGGTATCAGCAGTAATTTTTTGATTCAGTTGCAAAATTTTGAATTTTTGTACCTGATTAAAAACTAATTTATGTTTTGTACATATATCACTAAAAATTAAAAAAAAAACAAAGTAGCAATATGGATAGTTTAAGTAACATGGAAATTTACGAAGAATTCTTTTTGAAGTTTCCAACAAGGCTGTATATAGACAAACAAATCTACGGCTTGCGGGCCAGTTCAGACCTTAAAAATTTACGGCCTGCCAATGTTTACAAAATCCGTAAAAGTTTAATGAAACTACGCTCGCAATAAAATAAATTAAAATTTACAATAAGTGTTTTTGAACTTGAACTGAACAGAAAAAATAAGGGCTATTTGTAACTTTTACAGAAGATTTGAAACTAGATTTATTAGAAAAAAAAATATATATGATTCTTAGTAGTTAAAGTACATAGAATAGTTAAACAACTAACGTGAATTAAAATAAATTAAATTATTTAGGCCCCAGAAAAACTGAATTATTCTACATCTGGCCCGTTGGCTAATTTTTTTTTGCCTTCTCTTATGAATTTAGTGATTCTTGTAAAGATATACTTTGTAAGTATTGTACCTAAAACATTAATATCCTAAGAAATTTTTGATTTAAATCTTATTTTATTTCCTTTTTTTTAAATGTCTTTGGTTAAAAATTAAAATTAGTCTGTTAGGCAACGTATGAGCTCGCAAACATAATTCTTATTTAATTTTTAAGATTTAAATGTTCTTATTTAAAAAACTTTGTATTTAAATACTACAGAGTTTTTTTTTTAGTTTCCGTAAATTTAGTAAAAGTGTATTGCGATCAGGATAAATTTAAGGCAGTAGACGGCATACAAGAATAATCGCTTTTAAAATATATTTACTGCAATGATACTTTAGCCAATAAAAACGATGAATTTTATTTTAATATAATTGTTTTAAGGTATCATTATGTTTTTAATATTGATATTAAATGTTTGATAAGAACTACAGTACAACTGTCAATATGCACAGTGCACACTGTAACGTATATCTTGCACAAAAATAAACTGTAAGTGAATATTTGTAATGTTAAAAAGAATATTGGCATACTATTTTATGTATGATATATAAAGTAATGTAATTTAATAAAGTTATGAAAACTTATTTAAGTGTTACTAATTACAGCTAATTACTATCCTACCTCTTTAGATATAAAGTGCTTTATATTGTCGTTTTATTATTGTACCTGAGTTTCTTTAAGCAATAAAACATCGGTAGTACTACATAAACGTTTATTCTGAACGCATTATCATTTTATAACCCTTCACGATTGTTTTAGCACTTTACTTTTATCTAGCTAAAAACTTTTATAGTCTATTATATTATAAATTCATTTTAAAAACAGTAAGTGTTTGTAAGTTAAACTTGCATACAAAACACCTCAAACCAGATGTGTTTTGACTATTGACGTCACTAGAAACCGGGTAACTCGAGGGCACAAAATTGCACGAGCAGAAAATTTTGCACGGAAACATTTTTGCACAGGTTATATTTTTTAGAATTTTATATATTTTCATTTTACCACACTGTTACCTCTGACCCTTATCGTCGCTCGGTAGTTTTTTTTATTAATAAAAATATTTTTTTTCGTTTTTTTTTACCAATCATTCTTACTCCAAACCCTTCGCCTCGTTCATTAACTTTTTTTTTGTTTTTTTACAGTTTTCCTTTTATTTTTTATTCTTTTATGTTCTGATTATTTTTCCTGTTTTTTTACTCTTGTGCAAAACTGTAACTCGTGCAAAATTGACCC
This sequence comes from Thalia democratica, assembly GCF_965202585.1. Taxonomy (NCBI): domain Eukaryota; kingdom Metazoa; phylum Chordata; class Thaliacea; order Salpida; family Salpidae; genus Thalia; species Thalia democratica. Next base: position 83,438,454 of record NC_139165.1, read on the forward strand.
TTGGTGCAAAATCGTCTTCCTGCAAATTTGTTACATGTATTCCAAGTGTGTTTTGGTTATTGACATCACTAAAAACCACACCACAATTTTAAAAGCAGAAAATATAATATATTAGTATTTAAGCTTTAACCAAATTTAAAACAACTTCGCATAAGAAACAAACTATCGAATTACATTTAGTATTACAAAACCTATTTCTTGTAAATTTATAGTGTATTGTTAAAAGCTATTTTGTTTGTAAGTTAGTTGCTTTAAAAATTGGTGTTGCAATCATTAACGCTGCTTTTAATACATATTTTGCACTAAGTTTTATAAAAATACAACCATGGTAATCTAAATGTAAAAATTAAGTTTTGCAGATACAGCTGCTCAATTAATAGCAGTTAAGATGTAAGTTACTCTTAAAAAACGTATAGTTTGACAAAAATGAAAATTATTTACATTATACCTGAAATTAATTATATAAAAGGTATGAACAATTTTTTGAAGGAAAACAGTCAGCTGTGTTCGTTTTGAACCTAAGATATTTTTTTTTGTAATTGTTTCATACTTGTGTTTTATGTTTGATTGTTAAGGAAGCGTTTAGCTGTCTCTAGTTTAAAAATGATGTACAAATGATTTTTTTAGTAAAGCATTATCTGCAAATTTTAAATAAACCTTTCTATACAAGACACTGCTAAGTTTAATTCGAAACTAAAAAAATCAACACTGGCTTAATTTAAAAAGATTTTTATTTAATTATAATACAAAAAACTTGCATAATTTTTCTTCAATAAAGAAAAATAGAACGTAATTTGTAATATTACAAAAATAGAAATAAAATAGCTTCAAAAAGATCTAGCTAGAAGTATTTGCATTATAGAATTAAAAAATGTTTGAGATAGATAAACTTAAATGTTTGCATAAAAATTGAAGTAATCCAACAAACGAAGTTCATTATAGTTTAATAAACAGTTTTTTATTAGATGAAGCTAGTTTGTAAAAAACATTATGTTTACACATATCTGGTTTAATTAAGTATAATAGTTGTCCTGGACAAGACGTTAAAAGTCCGTAGTTTGTGAATATTCATTTACCTTATCTTAGATACAAATATTTTGAGCGTATTTTTTGTCGTTCAACAAACTTCATATATATAAAACACTTGAAAAACATGTAAGCTACAAAAACAGATTGTTGGATCTCCTTTTTAAAAACTAGCTTGTTTAGAAAAATAATAATTGATTTTTCTGTTTTATTTAAGTTATCAAATTCACTAATATGTCCTAATTTTACAAATTTTGTTGATTCACTTAAAATTTCGTTTATTTTACCCAAGTATTCTGTTTTTTACTAACAGAACAAAACCCGAGCCTTTTTCAGGTTTGGATATAACGAATTTAACTTTTTTGTTGATGGTATCAATTGTGTACACTATTTCTTTTGTATTGGAGAAATTGACTTTTGTTTTAGTATAGAAACTTACTTTGTAGGAACAGCAAATTTTAGTCCTTATGATACTGCATTTAGTTCTTAGTGTGAAAAACTTGTCAACTTATAATTTAGATGAAAAAGAACTAAATGCATTATAATACGGACTAAACTTTGATGTTCCTAAAAAGAAAGTAAATAAAGAACTGACTTATTTAAAGTTTAAAAACTTTTTAAATCAAGTAAGTTGCCTTTAAACTACGAGTAGCAATGATTTCAATACATCCAAGGCTAACTTGGTAGCAATTGCTCACAACCACACTTAAACATTGCCGAACAAAGTAACTTCATCAATACAAAAGAAATAGTTAACAAAATTAATACCATCAAAAAGAACGATACAAAACGTTATAACCAAGCCTGATAAAGGCTAGAATATTATTCTCTTACTAAGCACAGAACACTTGGGTAAAATGAATCAAGTTTTAAGTTGTTCGACAAAACTTGTAAAATAAGAACATACCAGTGAATTTGATAACTTATATAATACAGAAAAATCAATTATTGATTTTCTAAAGAAGCTAATCTATAAAAAGGAGATCCAAAAATCTGATTTCATGGCTGTTAAGTCGATTGGTTCGATTAGGCCAAGGATGTCCGATCTTTCAAAGCTGCATAAAGAATATATATTTTTCAGACTTATTCTGTCGATGATAAAGTCTCAACAGCATAACTTAACCAGATTTGTGAACTATTTATTAGAGAAAATTTCAACTTACTACTTACAGTTTGTTGTAAAAGACTTCTTTTTAGAATATTGAAAGGATCAGAAATACCAAATCAACTACTACCGGTTTAACATCATTCAAGGTAAAGCAACTATTTACTAACTTGCTATCAAAATAATCATGTAAGGTTAGTGTTGATAAATTATATGAAACAAAAAAACAACTTCAGAGAAGAATAATTCTATAAAGCTGATGAAAATATCAACGAATGGTGCACAGTTTAACTTCAATAATGTAATTTACAGTCAGATAGACGGCTTGGCAATGGCGTCACTGTTGGGTCCAATTTTGCTAACAATTTTATCGGATATTTAGAATCCAAAATTGTCGTTAGAGGTTTGTTCTGTCGTTAGAGTCGAGATCTGTCGTTACAGGTTGTCTACATTAGATACGTTGACGATTGTTCAGTTATATCCGAAACTGAAAGTGAAAACGTATATATATTTCAAAACTAAATTCTTTATATGAATAGATTTTTTTCGCTAGAGAAATAGAAGGGAACAACCAACTGCAATTTATATATATGTTTATAACAAAAAATAAAACAAGTTTCTAACGAATGTATATAGGAAAACAACTTTAATGGACAGTATTTACACTACCAATCTTTTTGTAGTAAGAAACGAGAAGTAAACGTAATAAAAACGCCTTACAATAAAGCCTAGAAGGTTTGTTCTAAAGAACTACTTCATTTAGAGGTGAAGACTATAAAAGATATTAAAAAAAAAGATAATCACCAGATTGGATAAAGAGGGTTATAAAATCACATCACAATAACCTTAATGAACCTAAAATTAACGTACTAGAGAAGTTCCAAGCAGTTTTTTAGCTACCATATATTTGAGAAACATCACGTGTATTTGAGAACAAAGTAAAAATCTAATAAAAACATCTTACATTCAAGTTAGTCCAAGATTTATATTATCTCAAAACCTTTATTAAAAGCTGAAGAATCCGATACGAGACTAAGACAAAAGTTGTATAGTAGACAAATTTAAATGCTTCTGCGAAAGAAGCTATATCGGTCAAACTTTGAGGCATTTAAAGACCAGGATAAAAGAATATTTACCTACCTGTGTGTTAAAACTAATTGAAAAAGAACCTGAAATTAACACAACAGCAACCAAAAATGCAGCTAAAGTTTCAGTTGCAGAACAACTAACAAAAAATAGAAATTGTGCTATGAAATATGACATATCTAAGTTTAAAATAATTCATCATTACAATAGTGTATTTGATCTCGTTAAGCCGGAGGCTATCTCTATATTTTTAGAGAAGCCAGAAATGTGCAAATAAAAAGAACTTGATTAAAAAATGTCTTTATTTAGTTAAATTATCCATTTTTTTTCCGTTAGTAGTATTTTTGTTCAATTAATTATTACTTTACATTGATTATTTATTGCGCTAATTACTTTGTTAGTTTTAACTTTTTGTGTTTTTCCAGAACAACTATTGATAGTTTTTGTTTGTTATAGGGTTTGTTTATCATAATGTAGTATGATAAAAAACTTCATATAATTTTTTTTTAATTATGTAGTAAAACTTTGACAAATAAAATTAAACGTTTGTTTTTTGTTCTTCAATTTCAAGTTTAATTTTTGTATTTTACTTTAGATTAATTATGTTATTTTCATTTCAATGAAGTTTTTAAAGTGACATACTAGTTATAGTTTTATTTTTGAATTTTAATCATCTTAATAATCAGATATATAATAAATTGAATTATATTAGTTTTCAGTTGAAATGTTTAACTAAATTTTAAAACTTGAAGTGTCACTTTTAAATAAAATTAATGTTTAAACCCTAATTGTACTAAACTACTTAATGAACAAACTTTGGTTTTTAGTTGGACGAAAAGTCATGAAAAATTAAATTATCAGCATAAGTAAACTAAAAAATAAAGCTTATAACGTTTAAAATATTTAAAAACAAGTTAAACAGTCACGCTAAAACGGCACGTGAAAATAATGCTTTTAAAAAATTATTCTTGATTTTTATTTTCGTTAGTTTTATTTTCTTTTTATTTAATATTTTTTTAGTTCTTATTTTTATTACCACTTTTACCCCTAAGATTAATAACGTAAAATCAGTATTGCTAGCATTTGCAAATTTGGATTTGTCAGTGGTGGTTTCGGTTTGAATTGCTTTCGTTGCCTGGGAGATTTATGCAAGAGTCAGGCAAATATAAGTTTGTTTAAAACTGTTGTGCTTCTTAGTTATTTTTAATCAAATTTAGTAAGTAGTAGTGAGTAGGATTTATAAAGTAAATCAACTCAGGAATTCAGGGCAAAACCATTTTGAGCAAAAAAATGTTGCGCTGGCTAGAAATGATATTTTTAATTTAATTAGCATAGAATGCAAGATACAATTTATGTTATTTATCTTTATTTTTGTATTGTATATACTTTTTCATTTTAATTTTGAGCAAAAAATAATTTAAATTTTAAAATAGATGTTAAAAGGCTAGGTTTTTATAAACTAAAAATTAATTTTTAAATTATAAACTAACTTTAACGCGTTCAAAAGTACTTTCCTATAATTATTTTAGAAACCGGTTTTAACACAAAACTTTATAAATTATTAGTCTATGAAAAGTTCTACTTTAATTAAATACAAGTAGTTTTTTTATACAAAACAGCGAAACATACTAAACTTTACTAAACGAAAATAAAAGACGCTCAAATTATTTGGTTCTAGGACCTGGTGCACAAAAAACCTTTTGATTATCAATTAGCACATTAAAGATACCTCTTAACGACGAGTATAGAAACACTGTCTTGAAAAATCTTAAACATTTTATTTAACTATTTAAGTAATTAAATATGTCTTAAAATTATTTAAAAAATTTTTGATATTATAATAAATTTTTTTAAACAATATAAATAAGACTCATTTAAGGTGTAAATTTAAAATTGATAAGAATTTGTTATTAAAATAATAAATTTATATCTTTATAGTTTAAACAAAATAAAGCCAGCAGGGCCGAGTAATGCTTAATTCCTTTAGTACTGCCTTATGTCAATAAGAACTCAGGAGTTTTAGAAATAGAGTTCTATCTATTAGTAAGTAGGACTTATCATTCGGCAAAGCCGATTGTAAATTTTGTATCCAAACCAATGTTTAGACCTGGGGGCAAAAATCCGATAGCAGAATTTAAACAAAGTATGGTAGTTTACCAGTTTAAGTGCTCCTGTGAAGCTAGTTATATCAGCATGACCTCAAGACAACTTGGCAAAAGAATAAGGGAACATATTCCAAATAGTATCGATGAATTTCGTATGAGTAATAAAAAAACTAAATCTATTAGAATAATAAATGCTTCTAAAAGATCTGCTATTGCTGAACACTTAGTAAATAACCTTGATTGTGTTTGTAATTATAAATTAAAAAGATTTAAAATTATTAAAAATTGTTTTAACATTTCTGATTTAATTAAACTTCAGGCTATTTGTATTTCGTTAAGAAAACCTAAGTTGTATAAACATAAAGATTTTGGTTATGCTGTTTAGTTGTTTTCTTAAATTTTTTTATAAGTTGTTGATTTCTTTTTTATTTTTCTACTTTTAGTTGCATTATAATTAGAAGTACTTAAGTACTTACTTTTTTCTTTATTTTTAATTACGTTGATTGCATTTTCACTATATAAGCTAGTTTTGAAATTTTATTTATATTGTTTGGTATACAACTGATGAAAGAAGCATGAAACATATGATGTTCTGAAAAGTTGAGTTTAATTTATATTTTTATAAAAACTAATTGTTTCATTAGCATACAACAATTTTTTTTTCATAAAGTACTAAACAACAAATTTTTTTCTACATTATTTTTAAGATATTACGAAAACAACAAGTAGACAGTAAAACGAAAACACCGTTAGTGCGATCCAGTATTATTTCATATCTCAGTTAATTAATATTGTATTTCGTCTCAAAAACAAAATTTTAGGCATTTAATATATTTTTTTGAAGAATAGTCTTCAAGTTAACTAGCGGTCGTATCCCTAGCCTAAAGCTTATCTGTAATTGGTCTGCAGTCTTCTGTCATTTCGAGCTATATTTACTTAAAAAAGTTTTATCTTGCTTCTACTCTAGCTGAATTTTAGAATCAAAGCGGTCCAAAAACTCAAAAAGTTCGTTTACAGCATTAAAATTTTATCATTTTGAAATTATTTGTTTTTTAAATCTTAAATTTTAGTTATTTGAGTACAAAATTTTAACTATTCTTAATTAAAATAGACTTAAAAAGTAAAAGATGGACAATAATATTTATTTTGTTTTTATTTTATTAGCATACATGTTTAATTTTTCTATGAGTAAAAACAAAAAGTTCTAATCAATTTTGAAAATTTACTTTACGATACAATTTTATTTTACTCAGAACAACATTAATCTACCAAATTAGCTTTACTTTTAGTTTTTTTAATGCTTTTGTTTTAATAGATCTGAAATATGAAAAACAACACAATAAAGTACTAAAATCACATAAAAGTAACGCTTTTGAAAAGATTCAAGGATTTTTGAAATTCATTTACTTTCTGTTCGACCTTGATTTTGAGAATTCAATTTTTCGTTTACTACTGTGATTTTGTGAGCCACTATATCTATCGTTTTTCAATCTATCTTTTGTTCTGTCTTGTTCTGTGTGACTTCTTTCAACGTTTTGTGAAACTTTACGACTTAGAACTTCTACTCTGCGTTCACTGATGTGGTTGCGTATCTTTGAGCTTCTATGTCTATCTATTATCCTTCTATCATCTGGTTTGTGGAGTACTTTGTGATATTTTATGTTACTTATTGAAAGTCTGCTCTCTTTTTTATACTTTGAGCAGCGCGTATCTTTACAACTATCTTTTAGCTCGCTTATTAAACGTTTTCTTTTCGCAGATCTTATAACAGACATTAGGTCAACAGAGTTACGATTTTCACGACTGCTTCTACGTGTTTTGCTCTTCTCAAGGTAAGTTTTATCTCTTGAAACGCGGCAAACTTCATCACCACGTATTTTATGGTGTCTGCTTCTGCTTGCATTTCTGGAATTTCCAAGCTGTCTTAATGGTGTCAGTTTTCTTCTTCTGTGATGATGATTCGTGGATGGTGATCTAAAGATTTCATCACCTTGTTTTTTGTGATGTATGTTTGTCCTTGGGACTGTTGATTGTTCTTTTTGCGGTGCCAACTTTGCTCTTTTATGCTTATCATCTATGGACGGTGAATTACGGATAGTTGAATTTCTACTTATACCCGATGTAGTTTGCAAGTATGTAGGTAAAGTATAAATAGCAGAATTTTGATACAAACTGTAGTTATTCATCAAATTTTGTTGATAACTGTTACTTAAATATGATTGCTGCTGCAAGTAGGCGTTAGACCAATCAGCTGTTTTTTGCACGGTTGAGTGACTAAATTTTGGCGGCTGAGCAGCAAAAATAGATTTCTGGTTGAAGTTGTTCATCAAGTAATTGTATGGAGGAATGTTGTTTTGAGCCGGTTGAAATGAAGTAGCGCTTGGCAAATTTAAACTAACTACTGGTTGCACGGTAGGATAACTTATGTCGTTGTGGTTGTTAAAAGATTCTGGAAGTTGAACTTTGTTCTCAGATACCTTTTTAGCAGTAATTATTGGCTGAAATTTTCCCGAAAAATTTTTCATTTGATTGCAATTGTCATTTACTTATATTTTTTTTTTAATATTTGAGCCAAATTTGAAAAATTAAAACTTACTTTAAATGTTTATGAACTGTCAAAAGGTTTTCTGTAAAGCAATATAATCTTATTTAAAGTAAACAGTACTCTTTATACACTAAAACTTTGTAGTTTTAGTATATAATTTTTTAAGTTAATAGGTTTTCATTGATATTGAATTGTAAAGTATATAAAATAACATTAAAAAAAATAATACTTACGATTAAACTTTTTTCAGTTTTGTGTTTGACGGAGAATTGTATAAGTTGATTTTCTAGATCAACTTTTACAGGAGGTGTGTTGTTTGACCGGATTAGGTTTTTCTTTCTTGATGCAAGTTTGTATGTACGAACTGCCTGTAAATTATTTTACCATTGATGTATAAAAGAGGCAAAAACATAAATTCTGTTTTAAAATCTATATAATTTAATAAATTAGAGTACGTAAAAAATGTAATTTCAACAAAAATGAGACAACAATAACTTTCAAGATTTTATTGATTCAAAATCCCCTATATTAATCTTATTATTCAAATAAAATATATTTGATTCTTCTACAAAAAATTTATATACATGTTTTAAATCTTAGTTTGTTGTATAAAGTTTTTATATTTTTGAAAAATTAAAGACATTATATGCTAAAAAATATTTATAAAGATTTTTTTTTAGGAAAAGTATAAGAAAAAAAAATACCTGTCTTAAGCTATTTTCAGCGTAAAGATCATCAGGGGAGTTGTGTTTGCCGCATTGAGGACAAGTTTTAGTTTCTAAAAGCTCGTTTCGTATGCATTCATCACAAAACACGTGACCACATTTCGTCAAAACTGCTTCTTTGAAAATTTCATCGTAAGTTGGGCAAATTAAATGATCTGGAATGTTTTCATGTTCTTTTTCGCACTCACTTTCTTCCTTAACATGCGTTTTAGAATTTTTGCTTTCTTCATATCCAATCCTTTATTTATAGTTTTAATTAGTTCAAGAAACCATTTAATCTTTATTATTTAATTTACTATATTTCACTATATTTTTAATATAACATATATAATTTTTTAAGAAAATGGTAGTTTGTTTTAGGAAAGCTGTAATTTTATATATTGAAAACTAGTTTTCTGCTATATTCTTCTACATTATAAAAATTTAAGTCTCGTTATCATTGATAAAATTTATATTAAAAACTTTAAATTGTTAACTTTTTAGGTTGTTGTACAAAATATTTTAACTTAAATTAATGTAAAGATATTATTTTAAATTTTAAACGTTATAAAAGTTAATAGTATAAGTAATAGATAGTAACTTTTTCAAAACAACGTAATTTCCGTTTCGATCGAACATAACACCAGGATCATCTTTATTAGCTTTAACTAACATACTATTTGGAATTCCAGTGGCATATTTTGGCATTGGTGCAGCCTAAAAATATTGATTGAAAAATTTTATTAATTGTTTTAAATTTTGTTTAAACATTTAAAAAATAAAACATTTATAATAAATAAAGCACTTTTTGTTAAGTACCTTTGGTTCTGTACATTCGTTAGCTCTGTGACCTTCTTTGTTGCAATTTTTACACCAAAAGGTTTTTTGAGGCTTTTTCTTATTTCCACTTATAAGCTTCATTTTGTGTAAAGTTTTCTGATCAAAAACATGTGAACATTGTTTCTGCATTTCTTCGATTTTTTTTTTTAAATTAATTTCTGGCTTATTTTTCAATGCCTGTAAAGTTTGGTTAAAGTTAAAATTGGTTTATTTGAGGACTATACAAAAATACAAAACTTTAATAACTTTCAGTTTATAAAATCTACAACGAAAGAAGAAATTAAAATGGATTTCTAAAACTGTTTTAGATATGCTACTGTTTTGTTGAAACTTCGCTTAAAATTCGAATTTTAGATAGTTTTTCATTCCATTTAGCTAAAATTCAAGGTATAAATATTTTTAAACTTAAAAAAAAAAACTCTTAGTCCAGTTTTTTTTTTGAATAACAGTATTATTTAAGTTCAATCCGTTTTAAAATTAGTACTAATTTTACCTAATTACACTTTGATAAGCTTAAATTTTCGAACATGTAAAGTTTTAGTTTTTTGTTTAAATTTTTCATGCATAAATAAGTTTATAAAAAACATTATAGACAAGCATCATTGTTATGTGCAGTTTACTGTTTTATTTTACTTGAAGAGGTCGCATTTTTTTTGTCACTGAAAACTGGTTGTTAATAAAATATTTTATTTGCACATCTTTATTTTAAACTATTAGTCATAAACACTAATAGGGTTTAATATTTTTTTTATTTCACTTTCATAACACTTCGATTACTTGATAGAAGTTTTTAGATACAAAGTGTAAATCAACCAACATAATTAAGTATAAGTTTTACAAAAGTTATTTAAAGAGTAAACGTACAGATATTTCTTTTCCGAGTAATGTTTTTTCATTGTTTGAAATTCTAGGTTTCTCATTCTTCCTAACTTTATAGACAATAGACCCTTTCCTGTTTATAACAAACTTATAAGTTAATATGATTACATCAGTAACCTAGTTTTAATATTTAATAAGATAAACGAATTAAGAAATTAAAAAAAGTTTAATTGCAATTTAGATTATTACTTCTTTTGTAGTAAGTTTGATATCTTTTCTAATATAATCTTTAGTTATCTTTTATTTTGTTATATGAACTATTTGTTGATCACAATAATAATGTAACAACTAATGAAACATATTTTATACTTAATACATTTACTTAAAGTAATAACTAACCTTCTATATACAAGCAGTATGGCATTCACTTTAACTTCAGAGCAGTAAGTGTATTCTGAAAAATATTTTTTATTGTCAAGATACTTTGTATTTGGCAAGCTCAAAAGAGTTATATTTACAAAGTTTCAAAGTTTTTAAATTTACTCGTCTGTACAAAATAAAACTCTTTTTATAATTTTTTCTGTTTATAAAAAGAACCAAAATACTTTAAAATGCGCATCTATGCAATACTGTTATTTAACATCGCATAACACCAAGAAAACTATATAAAAAAAAATTGTTTTTTTTTATATATGTTTTAGAAGCTGTTTTTAGTAGTTCTTTGTAAGTCCAATGTATAAGTTAGCAGCCTATTATGAAAAATTAGCCAGTTCAAAGGATAAAAGTCATTTCTGGGTCTGATTTAATAATTTTAAACTAATATATAGAAATTTAAATTCATAGAAACAGCAGTTATGTATTGAAATAAACAGGTCGGCTGCAAATAATGAAATTTTAAAACTTTTTCTTTTAAAAAGCTATGGAAATAGGGTAAACCAATAATACACTGTTACATAAATAAACCTCAATTCTTAACCCTTTTACCAAAGTTTTAAATTTAAGCTCTTACGTACCTCTAACTTATCTTACCTAGCATAACACAAAGAAATATAATAGTTTTGTTTGTACAAAAATAGTTAGGAAGAGATTGATATCAAAAGAGACTATATTTTAAAGCTGAAATGAAATAAACATAAAACAGGTAGCATAGTTTATGATTATTTTGTAATTTTATATGCTATAAGACAACATAAACTTTTTATTACGTTATATAATTATTAATCTTTTGATTAGAAAAAAAAAACTGTACTTTATGCTTTTAGCTTTAAACATGGCAACACAGCAAAAACTCGCCTGTTTAATTAAAACTTTACTAGTTTACTCACTTTAAGAACATAGATCTATGAAATTACTTCAAACAAATTAAAATGAACACATTAAAATATTTTGCTATTTTTAAAAAAAGAAACTATATAGTTAAATATAAGTTTAATACTTTTTCAAATCCTAAAATTTTGTAAATAGAACACGTAACTTTAGTGAAGTAATATTTAAAGTAAGTAACCTTTAGTTGTGTAAAAATCCAATACAGTTAAACTGCTATGATGTGTTTGTTTTAAGTTCAAGTCTTCAATAATTTTATTTTTAACTTCAACAATAGGCATGCTTAAACCATCTAAAGTAATAGAATGCTTTGTTTTGGCACCAGCAAACTTGTACTCGATTGTGTTAGACATTTTATTTATTTTAATTATAGCTGAAAAAATAGTATTTTTAAATAACATATTTAACTTATATTTAAAGTTAGAAAGTAAAAGTTGGTTAGAAATGTTGAATAGTAGTTGTATTATACTTTACAAAAAAAATATATAGCATGAAAAAATGTTTGTATTAAATATTGAGTTGTAATCGAAAAGTCTAGAAAGTCTAATCGAAAAGTAAAGCACTAAAATTATTCAATAATTTTATTCTTTACTTCAACAATAGGCATGTTTAAACCATCTAAAGTAATAAGGTGCTTTTTAGTGGAACCAGCAAACTTATATTCAATTGTTATAAACATATATATTTAGTTTGATTTTAAAAGAAAAAATCTTTAGAAAACCTAAATTATAATAGTATTACATTTTACTAAAAAAATTACGTTCAATCTAGCATGAAAAAATGTTTGTATTAGTCATTGAATTGTTATCGAAAAGTCTACAATATTAAATGTAAAAATTAAGCTTTAAAATGGCCCCTACTTTTTAGTTTTGGCCGAAAGAGCGCTACTTGGCTCAATTTAGAAAACTTTTCAGAGACAGATGTAAACCTTGGTTTACTCTTTTATCTTCCATTAATACCTTTATAAACATAAGTATATTTAAACTTCTTTATAAACTTCACAATGTTTGTGTATTTTAAATTGAAAATATTTGTTAAACCAATTGTGTTAGTTTAATATTAGTTACTAGGTTGTAAAATTTTTTTATTTTTAAAAAGGCTAATTCAAAAATCTAAATTTTTTGACGTTTAGTTTAATTACTGATGTTAAAACCAAAACATATTCATTTTTTATTTTGCTGATTATTTTTTTAGGCAATAAATTTGTAAGTTGTAACGAAACAAGAGCATCATTATTTCTAAAATAAACAGCACATAATAATGCCTTGTGTTCATAGCTTTTATTGTAATCCAATAAAATACAAATAGTTTTTTTATTTAACTAAAAACTATAAAAGACCAAAATTTATACCTATAAAAATGTAATGATATCTTAAAAAATATTTTACATACGTAATGACATTAATTTACTATCTCAATCACTTAGCTTCGTAAAATAAAAGTTCTTTATACAATAGGATGTATTAAGAAAATTATTCCTATGATGGCGTACTTTGTACAATTTAAACCCTTTTAAATACTTATAATAATTAGAGTTAAATAGAACGAAGAATTGACTATTATCTTTTTAAGAACGTTTTTGTAACAATTATTATTTGAAATTTTTGTTTGTTAGCGTATATACACTTATTTAATCTTCATTAAAGTCAAAATTCATTCTTCAAATTCTAATAACATTGACTTAAGCTAGAACTTTAAAAGACGGGAATGGGTCTAAAGTAACCCTTTGAGCAATTTTATCCCCTCGTGCAAAATTAGCTTCGTGCAAAAGTATCTTCGTGCAATTTTATCCCCTCGTGCATAAGAAGCTTCGTGCAAAGTATCTTCGTGCAGTTTTGTGCATTCGTGCATATTTTTCCGCTTGTGCAACTTTGTATGCTATTGCAATTTAGACAGCTACCCTAAAAAGACAGTTTTTGTAAATAGTTAATGCTTTTACACTCTTTGTAAATACTTTATAAAAGTTGTACTTTCTCTTAGTATTTATTAATTTATTAAAAATGTTTTTGATTTTATTAAAAATGCAAACTAGATGAAAATTACTTAAAAATTTTAACTATGTTGGTCACTAAATTAAAATATACTGAATGTATGTTGTATATTTAGTTTAGATAAACCATTTTATTATGTGATGAACTTAAAATTTTCGATAGTACTTATTAAATTGGAAAGTTTTAAACATGTTTGTAATATAGATTTTCTAGTGTCTTAAAAGCCGTATAACTTAGACCAGTGATTAAAATAGTCAAGCTGGTTAAGTGGTCAAGCTGGTTAAAAATTGTGCAAAGTTGTATAAAAATGAGCAAAAAATGTGTAAAATTTTAAATCATCTTTTCTGCAATGCCTACTAAAATTAGTATTCCTATTATACAATTTTAATAATAAATTTTTAGTTGTACTAACTTTATTAAATTTCATTCAGAGACTAATATTTTGTTAAATAAAAAATATTTACACAAAAAACTACGACAAAAAGATGAAAAAGAACACAAAAAATATTCAAGATAGTTAAATGGGAATCATCCCTTTGTATTTCTGGATAGTACCTAAAATCTTTTTGTATTCTTGTTGCTGGCTTTTCATTTGATAGATCTGAAAATTATTGCTGAAATAAAAATAAAAAGTTAAACTAACAAGCCTGAATAGTTTAATGATTTAAACTTAGTTTAAACTTATTTAATAAGTAATTTGAGTGTTACTAAAAACTTTTTTTTGAAAAGCCTTTTTAAGAAGCTCTAAATATATATTGTCACCTACTTTTGAATTAATGAAAAACTAAACTTATTAAGCTAAAATTTTTGTTAACTGCATATAAAATCGTATAGCATTTATCAGATGAAATAAGACGGAGACTTTGTTATACGAAACCCTGATAGTTCTAATACCTTTCTAATTTTAGAACTATTAGAACTTTAGAAGTATTCTATTTGAACTCATTAATTGAAATAATTTATTGTTATAAAATTGTGTTTATTTAATAATTTGATTAATATTATTTTGTTCTAAATTATGATAGTATCGTAGGATTTTGTATTGTAGACAAACCTTAAACAAGAAAATTTAAAAAACTTAAAATAATTTTAACAATAACCATATGAAAGTCTTTGAGAAAGATTTTCTATGATAATAGCTAAGGGACGACTTTTTTAGAACAAAATTAAATAAACATTGAAAGTCTAATATAAAATAGGTACGAAAATGGTCATTAATGATGAAATAATTAAAAGAAAAACAGAATTTAAAATAATAATTTATCAGGGCTGTAATTAGTTTAACTACCAATCATTTTAAATTAAAAATTTTATATAAGAGAATATGTATTTATTTATGATAGATTTTTAAGTCAATTAAAAGTTTTAATACTTCTCATGTAAAAATCTTTAAAATTACAGGTTTTTAGTGGTTTTATCTACAACTTACTTTTTATTTTTTTTTATTTTTCAAATTTCAGATTTTTAAGTCCAAATTTACTTATTCTAGAGTTCCAGGTTTTTGGCAACTCTTAAACTAACAAAACAAATTTAAAGTTATTCAAAATGAAAATTAAATTTTTAAATATATTTGATTTGTAGTATCAAAGTATTGACTTGGCAGAATTTTATCTAAGACATGAATAAGTTTAAAAAAAAAAGACTAAGAGATTTAAAAAATATATTACAGCTAAATTTCTTAATAGAATAATGAAATTGGATTAAGTCATTCTGATATTAATGAACATTAATTAGCTACTATAAATATTCAAACAAGTGTGGCAAGCCTGAAACCTTAAAACAAGACTAAGTTATCCTAGGTCTTAATTAGTAAAGATCCTGGCAGTTCTATTACTTTTCTAATTTTAAAATCATTAAATTTAAATCAATTATTGCAATAAATGGTAATCATTTACTAATTTAATTGCTTATCTTGTATATTAAATTATGATAACATAGTAGGATTTTGTATTGTAGGACAAAACTTAAACAAGAACATTTAATATAGTTTTAACAAGTTTAATACTAACCATATGTAAGTCTTTAATGAGAATTATTTGAGATGTTAGCTAGAAACGACATTTTTATAATAAAAACTTTATAAACATTGAAAATCTAATTCTAATATAAATGGGTACGAAAATGGACATTTTTAACAAAATGTTAAAAAAAGAGGATTTAAAATGAGTTATCAGGGATGTATTTAGCATTACTAAAAAACTTTATAAATTAAAATATTTTAATCACAAAAAAAGTCTATATTATGATACATTTTTTGAGTCAATTTGGAATTTTATTTCTTGACATGTAAACATCTTAAAGTTTCCGAAATTTTAATGATTTTGTCCATAACTTAAGGTTTTTTTTTTAATTTTCCAATTTTCGAGTTTTTAAGCCTAAATTGTCTTATTCTAGAACTTTAGGTTTTCGGCAACTCTCAACCTAACAAATGAATTTAAAGTAATTTTTGAACCAATTTTTTCTTTAATAATATTGGTATTATCAAATTAATAATAATAGAATAACTATTTCACATACATGAATAAGTTCTTAAACAAAATGATTGAGAGATTTAAAAAATATATAACATCTTTTTTTTTTAATAGAATAACGAAATTGGCTAAAGTCATTCTGATTTTATTAAAAATTAACAAACTACTTTAAATATTCAAAGAAATTTGGCAAACTGAAATCTTAAAACTAAACTAAGTTATTCTGACCTTTAATTTTACAAAACCCTTGTTGTTCTATTACCTTTCTAATTTTAAAGTTATTAGAAATATTTTTGTTTAAACTCATTAAATTAAAATATATTATTGCAATAAAATGGTAATCATTTACAAGTTTTATTAACAATATAATATGATTATATAGCAGGATTTTATATTGTATAACAAAACATAAATTTGAAAAATTAATAAAGTTAAAATAAGTTTAATACTAACCATATGTAAGTATTGAAGTCAAATCTTTTGGGAAGTTAACAGAGAGACGACTTTTTTAGAATGAAACTTTGTAAAAATTAAGGTCTAATATAAAGTAGGTACAAAAACAATCATTTTTAACAAAATGATCAAAAAAAAGGATTTAAAATGAATTATCCGGGTTGTAATTAGCATAACAAAAAAAAAATTATAATTAAAAAATTTAAGATATTAAAAAATATATACGTAATGATATATTTTTTTAATCAATTTGGAATTTTATTACTTAACATACTAAAATCTTAAAAGTTTTAGGTTTTTAGTGACTTTGTCTGTAACTTAGAATTTTTTTTCAATTTTTCAAGTATTAGGTTTTCAAGCCTAAATTGTCTAATTCTAGATTTCCAGGTTTTTGGCCAATCTAAAACTAAAAAATAAATTAAAGTATTTTACAATAGAAAAATATCAACTATTTAAAATTATTTTATTTGTAGTGACAAATTATTAAACAATTTAATCTCAGATATGAATAAGTTCTATAACAAAAAGACAGAGAGATTTAAAAAAAATACTATGTTTTGAGTTTTAAAAAGAATAATGAAATTGGCCTAAATCATTCTGATGTTATCATAGATTACTGGGCTGTAATTACTCACTGTAATTTAAGTACTATGTTTTAAAATATTTTTTTTACGCATCCTAACAATACTATATAACAAAAATCGTACTTGAATGCAACTATACTTTGTTTTTAATAATAACAATTTAAACTACGATAAAGTTTAATTGTGACAATGTTTAAAAAAAAAAACTACTAAAAGTATAATTAAAATAACTTACAATTAAAAAATAATTTCTTTAGCAAATATTATCAGCTATACGGAAGCACTTATCTGGTTGGAATTTCTATCAATAGTTTATAAATTAAAAATTCATAAAAAAAGACGAACTAAAACTGTAACCATCAAATGTTTTAAATAATATGGCTTTATAAATTATATTTTCAAATGAAAATATCGGAAAGTCATACTATATAAATTTCTAAAATAAAAAAATGAACAAAAATGTACAAAAATATTATTTACTGAGTATATAAACAAAACATGAACAAATAAATTTTGTTTTATAAGTATAAGCTTTTACTTGTTTTTTAGTTATAGCCATCACGTATTTTCATAAATTTAAAATTTTTTTATTGTCATTAATATTTAACTAAGTTAAAAGAGACATAACGCATTATATTTCAAATATATGTAATGATCATACTTGTTAAATCATACTACAATCATACTACAAATTTATAATTTTACAATTTATATTTTTTATTTGGTTTTATACATTTAACAAAAAATTTATTATGTGTTTTCAAGTAAAAAAATTGTTACAAAGATTAATGAAAAAACCAAAAAAAAACTGTGAGTAAAACATACTTTTTTTGTAATAATTAACCAGCTTTGGGTACAATTTGCAAAGAAAAATTGTTTGTGCGTGAGAAGTTTAGCAAATATGAACGCTCTCCAAAATTATATTGTTTAATTTGTTATTCCTAAAACAAAAAAAGTAAATTTAAAAGATTTCTAATTATTTACATTAATGTCTTTTATATGACACCAATACTGAACAAAATAAAAATCATAAAAACTTTGCATTTAAATTTAATTTAATTTATAAAAACTGTCCATTAAACTAAAAACAAATCATGAAAACTTTTTTTTTGTTTTAAGGATACACGTTAATAGATAAAAGAAGATTCTTTATTTTTCTTACGTTCTGTATTTTGTCTCAAAAAAGTCAACAGAAAGAAACGTAAGTAATTGAAAGCGATTAGAAATATACTAAGCCTATACACTGAATTGACAACATCATGATATTTTTTGATACCAGCAATGTCATCTGTGTAGCTTTTCACGTTGCCAAAATCGCATATTCTCAACAAGCCGTTGTTATTCACAAGAATATTTGCGCTTTTTGGATCCCGGTGCACTATCTTCGCTCCGTGAATGTACCTCAATTCTAGTGGTTAAAGCGTTTTTTTTACATAAAAAATAAATATTAAGTAATGCATGCATAAATGTAGTGAAGTATTTTGAATTTTTTAGTTTAAAAACATTGAAAAAAATTATAGATTATTCATATTTGAAGCATAAACTTGTTTTTTTCAATACAAGTTTAATTACACAGTAATTAAGAAAAAAAGTCAGAGACATGTTAAAAAAACTAACTAACCTCTAAGTAATTGATATATTAATAAGAAATTTACTCTAAATTTTGCTGACACTTTCTATATCCTAAGTTCCTATCAATGAACTTGAAAAGCAGGTAACTAAAAAATAAGTTATAAGTTCTTAGATATAATATAAGTAATAACTAAGCTCTCATGCATTAATCTTATAAGAACAAAAAATCAAAAGTATTAAAAGTTTTCGTATATACATACTTATATTGCTTAAGTTGCAGAATTTCATACTAATATTAATTAGATAATGGTAAACATATTACTAAATGTAAGTTTTTAATTTAAAAATCTCCTTACGATGTTGCAGTAGTTTGTATAAAATTATAAAGCTGAACAAAAAGCACATTTTTAAACTTAAATAATTTTATAACGTTTTTTTGACGCATATAAATAGGCTTAGTGTACACTACTTTTTAACTTTTCGTTAACTTTGTATGATTAAAAACTTTAGTTTTGCTGTAATAAGTAAAACTTATCAAAAATGTTTAAATTATACTTAACGTATAGTCTTGTTTTTGACAAAAAAAAAGTTATGCTTATACTACAAACTTTTATGTAGTAGTATATCATACAATCTTATAAAAATGATAAAGTAAAGAAAATATATAATAGTTTTTTTTTAAATAAACTATTTATATACTTAAATCAAGTTATTTCATAATTTTTAAATAAATAGATAAATATTTTTAAAATAATCACGTTTAATAAAAACCAATTAATGTATACTAAACAAACATAGAATTTTGAATTAGCCGTCTATTGAGTAGAAAATATAAATTTAAAAACGGTCGATTTTGTTAATAAAAAATAAATTAAATAATTACCTAGAACACTAAAATATTTATAACCATAGTGTGTAAACTTCATACAAAAAACAGTTACTTAAATTTTCGATAAAAAGTAAGTTAAGTGTAATTATTTAAAAACTAAAGTAGTTCAAGCTAACATTTTCATGTTTAATAAGTTCAAGCATTCTAGTTTATCTCATCACTCTTATAGAAGTAGATCGGTTTTTAATTGCATAGTAATTTTTTTTTCACAGCTAAGTAGTTATTGTTTATTGAAAATTTCATTCTCCTGTAAGAAAAAAAGTATTCAATTCAGAAAATTAAACTTTTTTTATTTTTAGCTTATAATTGATGACAACTATAAATAAGTTTGTAACAATATGAAACAAAAAAATTTTTTAAACAAAGAGCTGAGTATTAAAAAAAACATAAAATATTTAGTTTATAAGATAAACAAGCCATATTACGCCAAAAAGCCTTAACCTTTGTTTGTGGGACTTTTATATATTTTTTCATTTTAATTTCAAAAACAAGTTATTTATGCAAATCAGCTGTGAAATACTTTTACGTAAAGTTATGTCAGTTGCTGTTTATCACAGTTTGACTTAATGATATTAAAAACATAAACACTATAAAATTATTTACGAAATTACTTTAGATGTAGAGTTACAAAAACCTAAAATAATATTTTATAAATAATGTTTTATTTTTCTATTTGCAATCACAATAAATATAAACAAAACATTTTATTAAAAAACAAGTTTTATAAAACTTTTTTTCTTTGTTATAATATTTTTTTCATACACAAAGTTTTTAAGCACTTTTTTATCGTTCAATAAACAATGATAAATAGGGCATATTGCATCCTATGAATAAACACTTAATAAAAAAACTTCTTTGTTATAGGGTTTGTTTATCATAATGTATATGATAAAAACTTTCTTATATCTTTTTTTTTAACTATTTAAGTAAAACTTTGACAAATGTAATTAAACCTTTTTTATTTGTTTTTCAATTTCAAGTTTAGTAATTGTATTTTACTATAAACTAACTATGTTACTTTCAATTAAATGCAATTATTGAAGTGACATATTGGTTATAGCTTTAATTTTGAATTTTATTTATCTTAACATTTATAAATATAGTAAATTCACTTATGTTAGTTTCAATTTAATCTGTTTAGCTTAATTGTAATACTTAAAATGTCATTTTTAAATTAACTAATTTAATGATTAAACATTGGTTTTTAGTTGCATGGAAAACCATGAGAAACTAAATTGTTAGCTTTAGAGAAGTGAAAAAATAGATCTTAAAAGGCTTGGAATAATAAAAAAACAAGTTAAACAGTCAGACTACAACAGCACATGAAAATAATGGTTTTATAAGTTTTTTTATGAATTTCATTTTAATTTATTTCTATTTTTATTTTATAATACTTTTTTGATTATCTTTTTAATTTATTTAAATTTCTTTATTGTGAAGTTTTGCTTATTTTATTTTTGTATTAACTTTAATTCATTTATTTATAATTAAGTTTCTTTTTTTCTAAGTCTTATTTTTATTACCACTGTTACCCCTAAGATTAACAACATGAAATCAGTTTTGCTAGCATTTGCATGTTGAAATTTGTCAGTGGCGGTTTTTGCTTGAATTCCCTGGATTGTCTTGAGTCAGGCCAATGAGTCAGGATAATATAAGTTTGTTTAAAACAGTGGTGCTGTTTAGTTTTTTTTTAACTGGATTTATAAAGTGAACCAACTCAGGAATTCAGGACAAAAATATTTTGAACAAAACAGAACAAATTTGCGCGGGCTGGAAATGATTTTGACGATTTAACTAACAAAAAATGCAAGTTACATTTTGTTGCTATTATAACCATCTGACGTATCATCATAATGATCTGACCTAGGGTCATTATAACTTAAAGGAATACAATGGTTATGAGGGGTAAATGACATGTTAGGGGAGCGAATTATGGAAAGTTAAATGTTATAATTTTATTAATGCGTTACTAAAAACTAAGTAATTATATGAATGATATTTTATTCATAACTTGTGAATTAGCTTATAATACAGTGTTATAACGTCTTTGTGGCAAAATATTTTAAAGTTAAAGCAACCTAAGAGTAAGTATTTGATAACTTTACTAGTATTAGAAAACTCGAAAACTAATAACTTTAGTTTTCGATCTAGTTAAAAAACTAATCTAACTTATACAAATATATGTTCTAAAAACTTCAAACAACGAATTATTTAACTTAAGTGATATAATCAAGTTAGAGTAAAATTTAAATAATTACAACACACCAGGCACATGGCTTGGTACATTTCTGCAAATCTACAGAAACGTATACATATATGCGAAAAAACTTGCTTTTATTTCAGCTTAAAAAGACTCTGCTTTCTTAGCTTAAAATATTTATTTTATCTTAGTTATGCACTCCTGAGAGATAATTTCGACATGTATGTATTCTCTAGCACCTTTAGTGTCGTAAAAATTAAACGAATTAAATACATCCAAATTGTAACATTTAGCGCTTTAAAGCTTTAATTTGTTAAAAAAATGCATTGCAAAATTGATGCTAATGGAAGATGTAGCTTCAAAATCAAAATCATACAATTTTATGTTACAAAAATTTGGATAACTTGTTGTTACTATTGACAACGTTAAATGTTTAATTTTTGAATGTTTTTGAGTTAAATTGTGATTTTTTTATACTTAATTTTAATTAATGTTTTCTGGGTTTACACAAGTGGCAACACATAAAAGTCATGGGGGGTGTGGAGCAAAGTAAATTGCCTTGTATACAGTTATAACTCGTACTTCAACATTCCATGTTTGATGTATTAACATAGCTGCATAGTTTTAGATTAAATTCAACAACATTAGAAGTAGTCTAAGTTGCTATGTTCCCGCTAGGACTTATCTGCCGTTATTTCAGATGTTTTAATTTTTGTAGATTCGTAACTTTTTTGAGTTAGCTACGTCCCTGCAACACACTACAATTTATTTCTACACTACTAATTTATAAAACTACATACATTAAATAGAAAGTACAAAGCAGTTCAAAACAACTAAAACAACAAGTAGTTATTATAGTTTAAGCGATTAAGTAAAGATACAAGGAAAATTAACTTCGACAACGAATTGAAGTAAATGAAACTCACAATACTGAATCTGGACATAAAATGTGACAAAATGTACCGAATTTAGGAGTTGCTGCTAAATAAAGCAAGGGGTGAACTTCAACTGGACTTGTTTACTAGAAGATGCGACAACTTGTAATAAAACGACTTATAAAAATTAAAACTGTACTGGCTGCTTAGCCAAATCTTGATTGTGGGAAGCGCATTGAAATAAGCAACGCTCCCGTTTTATAACGAAGCTGACTCGAGAGATAAGCAACGAACAGACAAAGTACGAAATTTTATTACAAAAGGACCTCAAAAGGATGTTTAAGACTTCTGGTAGTCAATCTCGAGATAGACAAGAAACAAAAATAATTTATACCGCTTTCTGCAAGAAAAGGTTGCCCTTCACCATTAATATTGAGGTCCACAACAGCGTCTAATGCACCAATAAAATACCAAGATTTGAGTATCGAAGCAACAAAGTGGGCAAAAGCAACTTTAGATTATAGGGTCAAATTGTTTACTTGTTACTTGGCTCCAGATAATCTTAAAAGTGAGGTCTGGGAAACTTTGGACATAATATTGAAGAATTTCACCTTAGGATGGCAGCAACCTTTGTAGGTCATGAAGAGCGGCACTTAGATAACACTCAAAACAATGACTATGGGGTTCGCGAGCCGGGCTTCAGAACAAAAATAGCAAGGAGACGCAATAACTTAGTTTGGCATGAGAACCAAAACAAATTTTGTTATGATTATGGTAGTAACCAACCTAATCAGCAGCATAATAGTCCTGTTCGCGACCAATGCGCAAATTTTCAAAGTGAAAAACTTTGTTACTTGCAATTAGCCCATGAAGAAAAGGCATTAGAATATAGAAACACTGACTCTTGTCCAATGGCCCACCTCATAAAACATCAACGAAAAAACGGTTTCCCAACTGCTAATCAGTAGGAGGCTACGAAGATGGGAGAAAAACCTCTAATAACAACTCCCAAGACAGCCCACAACCTGGCCGCCAAAAAACTTCCATCTAATCCATGTATTATAACACAAAATAAAAATCTAGCAGTACCCACAGTTTCATCTAACACAGCTTAATTTAATCGTTTCATCCCATCTCTTTTAAAGTCTAATGTAAAAACAAAAGTCATACAATCTAAGCAACCAGCTCAAGACACAAATTTTCTTACCACGTCAGTAGATCCTGCGGACTTGCCGAAGGATTTACAATTTGCAGTAGATAACAAAACTATCGTGTTGTTCCTAGTTGATACAGGCTGCAAATTCTCAACGCTGCCCAAGACAAAAAAAAACAATAAGCCAGCATTTCTAGCCGTTCAGCAAGATCATACAAGAAATAGGCGATAGTGAGTTGCATCCTATAGGCCATGCCAGTGTCGAAATTATTCTAAGTATTTTAGAACCTGTAAAACACAATTTTTGGTCGACTGAAGAGAGCAGAAACTATGGCATCTTAGGCATAGATATTTCAAAAGCAAATAAACTTATGTTTGCTTCACACAAATCTAAATTATATGGCAAAACATCTGAAGGCACAGCTAAAATATATACAGCTGTGCCTTCAGTTCATTCACTCCCGTAGTGGTAAAAATTAATAAAGGGGAGATTAGAGATCATAACCGCTACGATAGCCTCAAAGAAGAGTACTTAGCGCTGTTACAGAGACTCCTAAATATACTCAACTACCTAAACACGATCATTGTTTAGAAATAATATTAGACGACTGTAAACCACGTATGATGAAACAACATAGGTGCAAGGAAGTTTGCAAGCAACAAATTAACAAGCATTTTCAAGAACTCACTATGAGAGGTGCGGTAGTTATAGGAAGAGCCGATGTGTGCGCTAGCCCCATTACTGTAGTTCCAAAAAAGGACGGTAAATTACGCATTTGCGTCGACTATACAAGCCTTAACAAAAATACAAAACCTTTATTATACCCTTTACCACGTTTAGATAGACCATTCAGAGAAAATACTAGGTGGCACGCGGTTCTTTACCACTCTGTATCTAAAGGAAGCTTATTATAGTCTCCCCATCCATCCTAATTCTGAAAATCCTGCTGCAATTACTACTCCTTCAGGGACTTATATACCTAGACGTACAATGTTTGGCCTGCGGAATGCGCCATTTCACTCCCAGCAATTCATGAATTATACATTTGAGCGATGTAGCGACTTAACTGAAAGAAAATTTTCAACATGAACTTAAAACAGACTTAAGAAAAATAGGCAAGACCAAAAGCCTAGTATAGGGGTCGGCAAACTGCGGCCCGCGGGCCAACTGCGACCCGCAAAGGGTAAATCTGTGGCCCGCGAGCACTTTTATTTTTTGAATTGAATGCGGCCCGCGAAAGAAAATTATGTGGCCCGAAAGCATGTAAATGTGGCCCGCTGAGCAAAAATATATTATTAGTCAAAGTTTTTTCGGTAGTTTCATTTATTTTGATTATTTTCGTTTTGAGTTCCTGTATAACATTAAAAAAACTAAAAGACTTTACTGCTTTGGCTTAAAAATGTTGAAAAGACAGATTAGCATTCGACTAGTATTTATTTTACAAATTCATAACAACTTTCTTCTTATAAAAGCAAGTTATTATCTGAAACAGAGTATAAAGAGTGCTTTGATTTAGTAAATTACATGTATAATACTTATTTAATAAATGAACTAAATTCAAATATTTTCTATTATGTACAAGAGAAATGCACAATAATTGACTAAAATGTCGTTTATTTAAAAATAAAGTGTTTAGTTTAACATGTAATTTATATTTATATTTCTCTTATAGATTTATTATAACTATATGTTATTTTTTAGTGTACACATACACTTTAAAAACTACATATCAATGAAAACTTAGGCTTATTATATTTTGGTTTCAACATGTTTTAATTTTTAGAAGTTTTCTGTGCACTTTGAATTAATTCCTATGCACACAGATGTACTCAGATGCTCAATTTTTGAACTAATTCTTTGTGTAATACTTATTTAAATTAAGTTAAGTTTAAAATAATGTATCATTATTATTTTTATAAGACACACTTAAAATAATATGTTTGACATAAACTAAAATAGTTTTTGTTAGGTATATATTTTCAGTTTTCCAACAACATTTTTTAGAAAATTTTTGTATGTTTTGCCATTTTTCGCGTTTATTAACTGATTATATTACTCCATAATTTACAAAAAAAAAAGTTTCAATCAAGCTATCGCAAATATTAAACTTTGGTTGTAAATGTGCGCTACACTTTAAAAAAATACTTTTTATTGAAGTTTAATAGCATCTGAATTTATTTTCTAATTATTGAAGATTAAAAATTCGTGTGAAAAATTCGTCTGATAAGTTTTAAATTGCATTTTAAAATTCAAAATCTGTCTTTAATTTGATATTTTCAGAGCTTGTAGAGTTTTATATAGCTTTTTTTCCTTTATCTGAAGCCTCTATATAGTCTTAATTTTGTTTCAAAAGTCATAATATTTTACTATATATCATAGAACAACTTTGTTTTTTCCTTGTAAAACCAAGTTAGGTTTTTGATTTGCGATGTAAGAAATACCAGAAATGCTAATAACAGTAACCTAGCTTTTATCTTTATAATCAGTATTATTAAAATTTTACTTTAGAAAAAAATTAATTTTATTTTTTTAACTCATAGACTCGTTATAACATCAAACAAAAATTTAACCAAAGTACATGCCAAAATTAAACTCAGTAAACATATTGACTTTTTGTTTTTCTACTACTTTTGAAACTGTCGGTGGTAAAGTTCGTTGGACAAAAATGGGTTCAGTACTTAAATAATTAATTTCATAGTTTTCTAAGCTTGTTGTCTTTGCTCATATTGGTTCCTTGTATATTAAAAAATGAAGTTAATTGATCAACAACATAAGTCCAAGATATGGTTTTTTAACAAAATCATATTACCATCGTGTATCTAGCAATAACTGCAGTAGCAACATTGTGTACAAAAACTTGAAATTAACACCCATTATACTAAACATTGCACCTTTGCAACTCAAATTTCGTTATCTATTTTTGTGCTTTAAATTTGAATTGAACCTAGAAATTTTTCTAAAACTTCAAGATTAGTAAAAACACAACTTATAAAAATTCTCAGATGAGCAGTATCTGTTGTATCAGTGCTCTCATCTTAACATATTGATTAACGTCCTAATTTGATTTTAATAGCTTTAAAATCTTCAGACATCTTCTAAACACGAATTCTTGTCGTGATTGAAGAAATAAACGAAAATTTTTTACTACCGCCAAAAAAAATTCTTGAAAAAGTTTTCAATTCTAAACGGTATCTACTTTTTAGTAATTACTTTTGCTACTTATAACTTGCCTTAACAATTTTTTTACTACCGCCAAAAAAATTCTTTAAAAAGCTTTCAATTCTAAACGGTATCTACTTTTTAGTAATTACTTTTGCTACTTATAACTTGCCTTAACAATTTTTTCGGATCATTCTGTAATTACAAGAAGATAAGCATGTGCTTTGTTGAAACTGACTTAGGTAGTTTGTTCTTTTTTATTTCGTTTATTGCAAACTCCTAACTTACGTTTTTTAAACCTTATTGATCGCTTTATATTTCACATTTACTCTTTTTAAAAACAATTTAAACTTAAGGCATTTAGTTTTTATTTTTAAAGAATAATCTTTAAATTAACAAGCGGTCGTATTCAAAGCCTAAAGCTTATCTGTAATTGGTCTGCAGTCTTCTGTCATTATGAGCTATACCTACTTAAAAAAGTTTTATCTTGCTTCTAATCTAGCTGGATTTTAGAATCAAAGGGGTCTAAAAACTTTCGCTTGACAGCTTTCACATTTAGCATACGGGTTCAAAAAGACGACCCTTAAGTTAAATAGCAAGATTTTTTGATCAAATCAACTTGTCTTCACTTATAATGCAAAAAAAAAAAAAAAAATTAACGCTAAGGTCGTTTACAGCATTAAAATTTTATTAATTTGAAATTATTTGTTTTTTAAATCTTAAATTCTAGCTGTTTAAGTAGTAAATTTTATCTAATCTTATTTAAAATAGACTTGAAAAGTAAAAGATGGACAATAATATTTATTTTAATTTTAGTTTGTTACCATATATGTTCAATTTTTCTATGAGTACACACACAACTTTAACTGATAAATCAATTAACATTTTTTCTAAACTTTAAAATAAGCATTACTTGAAGTGACATTTTTAAAATTTTACTTACGATGCAATGTTATTTTACTCAAAACAACTTAAAATTTACCAGATTAGCTTTACTTTTAGTTTTTTTTAAATGATTTGGTTTTAATAGAACTGAAATATGAAAAACAACACAATGAAGTAATAAAAACGCATAAAGTTAAAGCTTTTAAAAAGATTCTAGGGTTTTTGAAATTCAGTTACTTTCTGTTCGGCCTCGATTTTGAGAATTCAACTTTTCGTTTACTACTGTGGTTTTGTGAGCTACTATGTCTATCGTTTTTCGATTTATCCTTTGTTCTGTCTTGTTCAGTGTGACTTCTTTTAATGTTTTGTGAAAACTTACGACTTAGAACTTCTACTCTGCGTTTACTGATGTGGTTGTGTATTTTTGAGCTTCTATGTCTATCACTTATCCTTCTATCATCTGGTTTGTGGAGTACTTTGTGATCTTTTATGTTACTTGGTGAAAGTCTGCGCTCCTTTTTGTACTTTGAGCGACGCGTATCCTTACAACTATCTTTTAGCTCTTTTATTAAGCGTTTTATTTTAGCAGATCTTTTAACAGACCTTAGATCATCAGAGTTACGTTTTTCACGACTTCTTCTACGTCTTTTGCTCTTCTCAAGGTTAATTTTATCTTTTGATACGCGACTGTTTTCATCACCACGTCTTTTACGGTGTCTGCTTGTGCTCGCATTTCTGGATTCTCCAAGCTCTCTTAATGGTGTCAGTTTTCTACTTTTGTGATGATGATTCGTGGATGGTAATCTAAAGATTTCATTACCTTGTCTTTTGTGGTGTATGTTTGTCCTTGTGACTCTTGATTGTTGTTTTTGCGGTGCAACCTTTACTCTTTTGTGCTCACCATTTGAGGACGGTGAATTACGGATAGTTGAGTTTCTATTTATACCCGATGCAGCTTGCAAGTATGTAGGTGAAGTATAAATAGCAGAATTTTGATACAAACTCAAGTTATTCATCAAATTTTGTGGATAACTGTTACTTAAATATGATTGCTGCTGCAAGTAGGCTTTCGACCAATCAGCTGTTTTTTGCACGGTTGAGTGACTAAATTTTGGCGGCTGAGCAGCAAAAATAGATTTCTGGTTCAAGTTGTTCATGTAATTGTATGGAGGAATGTTGTTTTGAGCCGGTTGAAATGAAGTAGCATTTGGCAAATTTAAATTAACTACTGTTTGCATGGTAGGATAACTTATGATATTGTGGTTGTTAAAAGATTCTGAAAGTTGAACTTTGTTTTCAGATACTTTGTTAGCAGTAATTTTTGGCTGAATTTTTCCCGAAACATTTTTCATTTGACTGCAATTGTAATTTATCTGTATTTTTTTAATATTTGAGCTACATTTGAAACATTAAAACTTACTTTAAATGTTTATGAACTGTCAAAAGGTTTTCTGTAAAGCAATATAATCTTAGTTAAAATAAACAGTACTCTTTATACAATAAAACTTTGCAGTTTCAGTATATAAGTTTTTTTTTTATTTTCTAAGTTTCCATTGATTTTGAATTGTAAAATATAAAAAATAACATTAAAAAAAATAGTACTTACGATTAAACTATTTTCAGTTTTGTGTTTGACGGAGAATTGTGTAAGTTGATTTTCTTGATCAACTTTTACAGGAGGTTCTTCTTCTCGACAAATCTGTTTCTTCGTCAAAACTGCTTGTTTGAGAATTTCATCGCAAGTTGGGCAAATTAAGTGTTCTGGAATGTTTTCATGTTCTTTTTCGCATTCACTTTCTTCCTTAACAGGTGTTTTAGACTTTTTGTTTTCTTCATATCCAATCCTTTATTTATGGTTTTAGTTAATACTAGGAACTTTTTAGATTTTAATTAGTATATTACATTTTATTTTGAATATAAAATATGTACATTTTTATCTGAAGGCTGTAGTTTTATACATTGAAAATTATTTTTTTGCTACATACTTCTAAAATATTTAAATTTAAAGCCTTTTTATCATTGATAATAGTTATGTTAAAAAATTTATTAAGTTATATTATAGGTTATTGTACAATATATTTAAATTTAATGTAAAGACATTCTTTTAGATTTTAATTGTTATAGAGATTAATAAAATAAGTAATAAATACTTACTTGTCTGTTTTCAAAACAACATAATTTCCGTTTCGATCGAACATAACACCAGGATCATCTTTATTAGCTTTAACTAACAGACTTCTTGGAATTCCAGTGGCAAATTTTGGCATTGGTGGAGCCTTTAAAATGTTTATTAATTATTTAAAAAATTTAAAATCTTTTAACAATAAATTGTTTACAATAAATAAAACACGTTTTGTTAAATACCTTTGGTTCTGTACATTCGTTGGCTCTGTGACCTTCTTTGTGGCAACTTTTGCACCAAAAAGTTTTTTGAGGCTTTTTCTTATTTTCACTGATAAGCTTCATTTTGTGTAAAGTTTTTTGATTAAAAACATGCAAACACTGTTTATGCATTTCTTCGATTTTTTCCTTTTCGTTTTTTTCTGGAATGTTTTTCAATGCCTATCAAGTTTGGTTAAATTTAAAATTGTTTTATGTGAAGAGTATACAAAATCACAAAACTTAAGCTTTCAATTTATACAATTTAGAACAAAAATAGCAATTTTAATTGATTTTTAATACTATTAGAGTTATATTAATGTTCTGTTGATATTGGCTTAAAATTGAAATTTTAGATAGTTTTAAATACCAATTAGCTAAATTTCAGGGTATAAATATTATAACCTATTTTAAAAAAACCTCTTTATTCAGTTTTCTATTTTTGACTCTTTATGTTAATTAAATTCAATTCGTTTTGAATTAGTACTAGTTTTACCTAATTACACAGTAATAAGCTTAAATTTTCGAATATTTAACATTTTAAGTTTATTATTTGAAATTTCATGCATGACTAAGTTTTTAAATAACATTATATAAAAGCATCATTGTTTAAGCAGTTTACTATTTTATTTTACTAGAAGAAGTCGCAATTTTTTTGTCAACAAACTTGGTTGATAATTAAATGTATTATTAGAACATCTTTATTTAAAACTATTAGTCATAAACACAAATAGGGTTTAAAAAAGTTTTGTATTACACTTTCATTACACTTTGAGTGCTTGATAGACATTTTTTTATACAAAATGTAAGACAATCAACATAATAAAGTATAAGTTATTGAAAGTTATTTAAAGAGTAAACGTACAGTTATCTTTTTTCCTAGTAATGTATTTTCATTTTTTGAAATTCTAGATTTCTCATTCTTCTTAACTTTATAGACTATAGGCCCTTTCCTGTTGTTAATAAATTTGTAAGTTGTTATGATCACACCAATTGCCTAGTTTTAATGTTTAATAAGATTAATTAAATTAAGAAATACAAAAAAGTTTAATTGAAATTTAGATTTATTACTTCTTTTTAAGTAAAATAAATAGCTATACTAATATAATCTTTCGTTATCTTTTATTTTGTTATGTAAATAATTTTCTGATTACAATAATAAAGTAACAACTAATGAAAGATGTTTCATACTTAATACTTTTATTTGAAGTACTAACTAACCTTCTATACACAAGCAGTATGGCATTCACTTTAACTTCAGAGCAGTGTGTGTATTCTGAAAAATATTTTTTGTCAAGATACTTTGTGTTTTTGCAAGCTCAAAAATGTTATATTTTACACACTTTAACAACATAGATCTATTAAATTACTTTAAACTAATTAAAATGGACAAAATAAAATATTTGCCATATATATTAAAACAAACTTCATAGTTAAATATAAGTTATATACTTTTGTAAACTCTAAAACTTTGTATTTGGAACACGTAACTTTAGTGCAGTAATATTTAAAGTAAGTAACCTTTAGTTGTGTAAAAATCCAAGACAGTTAAACTGATATGATGTGTTTGTTCTAAGTTCAAGTTTTTAATGATTCTATTTTTCACTTCAACAATAGGCATGCTTGAACTATCTAAAGTAATAAAGTGCTTTTTATTGGCACCAGCAAACTTGTATTCAATAGTGTTGGACATATTATTTATTTTAATTACAGCTGAAAAAAATTAACACTTTTAAATAACTTTATTAAGCTATATTTATTTAAGGTTTGAAAGAAAAAGTTCGTTATAAAAATTAAATGATATAAGTATTACATTTTACAAAAAAAAATTACTTTTAATATAGCATGAAGAAAATGTTTGTAGTAATCATTGAATTGTTATCGAGAAGTCTACAATATTTAACGTAAAAATAATGCACTAAAATGGCACTTTAATTTCAGTAATGGCTCCAAGAAGGCTACTTTGCTCATTTTGTAAAACCTTGCCTTTTAGTGACAGATGAAAACCTTAGTTTATTTTTTATCTTCCATTAGTACTTTTATAGTCATAAGTTTATTAAAACTTCTTTAAAAAATTTACAATGTTTGTGAATTTTAAATTAAAAATATTTGCAAAAATAGTTGTAGTAGTTTAAAATTTAGTAATCAGGTTTTTAAGTATTTTTATTTTAAAAAAACATAGTTCAAAAATTTAAATTTTAAGGCGGTTATTTTAATTACTGATGTTAAAACCAACACATTTATATTTTTATTTATCTGATTATTTTTTTTAGGCAAGCAATAAGTTGTAATGAAAAGAGAGCTTTAATATTTCTAAAATAAACAGCACATAGTAATGCCTTGTAATCAAAACTTTAATTGTAATCCAATAAATAAAATTAGTTTTTTATTTAACTAGGAAATTATAAAAGACTAAAATCATTAGCCTTAAATATTAAATGATGTTTTAAACAAGTAATGAAATAAAAATATCATCTCAACCACTTAGCTGCGTAAAACAAAAGTTTTATACAATAGGATGTAATGAGTAAACGAATCCTTTGATGACGTACTTTGCAAAATTTAAACCTTTCTAACTACTTATTAAACTTTAGTTAAGAAGGACGAAGAATAATTTATAATATCTTGATGCACTTTTTTATAACAAACATTATTTGAAATTTTTGTTTGTTAGTATATATACACTTATTTAACTTCCATTATAGTCAAAATTCATTTTCTAAATTCTAACAAACATTGACTTAAGATTGAACTTAAAAAGACGGGAACACTAAGACAAAATTGCACGAAGAGACTAAATTGCACGGGTGCACAAAATTGCACGAAGCCAAATTTATACGGTAACACAAAATGGCACGAGTTACAGTTTTTAACCATTGTAAAAAAGCGAAAAAAAAAATAAACAGAAAAGAAAAAGAAAAATTATTAAAAAAATCTACCGACTAAGGTTAAGGGTAACAGTCATAGTAAAAAAATAATTAAAAATAAAAAGATAAAAAGTAATAAAAAAAAAAAAAAAAAACCTACCAACCAATGGTAAGGGTAAGGGTTAACAGTGATGGAAAAAAAAAATATTTAATACAATTAAAAAAAAAGTTTAACCGGTGAAAAATTTCCTGCTCGTGTGAAATTTTCGTTGAGCAAAAGTATCTTTGTGCAATTTTGTACTCATGCAATTTTATCTCCTCGTGCAAAAGTAGCTTCGTGCAAAAGTATCTTCGTGCAATTTTGTGAAGTCGTGCAATTTTGTACGCTCGTGCAATTTAGACAGCTACTTTACTAAAATATTAACTAAGTAAAACTTATACTTCAGCTTAGCATTTATTAATTATCAAAAACTTTTTTTGTTTATTTAATATGCAAACTAGATAAAAGTTAATCAAAAAGCTTAACTATGTCTAGATCACTAAATTAAGTTATACTGTATAAGTATGTTGTATATTTAATTTGGATGAACTATTTTATCATGTAATGAACTAGTAATTTTTGGTAGAACTATTTAAATTAGAAAGTTTAACACATTTTTGTAAAATATATTTTCTAGTGTCTTGAAAGCCATAAAACTTAGACCAGTCATTGTCAAGCTAGTAAAAATTTGTGCACCCTAAGTTGCAAAAAATATATACGATATCCCTTAGATTTTATTAAGTGCGCCAGTAGTGTTTAAAATTTTGTAAACATTTTTATTTGTTTTTATTAGGCCTTAACGGAGATCTCTATGCTTTTATAAATACTATTATAGGAGGGTTTTTGAACGTATTTATATACCATTTGCAACTTAATATCAATAGATTATTCATTTTTATTTATTTTTTATTACACAAAGCTTTCCAAAACCATACAAGTTTCTTTGTCAAATGATATATCTTGAATAAAATTTGAAAAAAAAATTGTTAAGTGAAAAGCTTAAAAAATTATTTTAAATTATGATGTATGAATAAATTCAATTAAATACAAAAATTAGAGATTCAGTAATTAAAACTAAAGGTATGTTTATTAATAGATTGTTAATAATTTTGTTTTTCCATTTAATGCTACTTGCGTATTTAAGTTAGTATTCCTCTTGAGTCAAGGAACATGAGTTTACAAAGTCTAAAAATATATAGAGGTGAGTAAGCATTAAAAAAAATATTTTAAATTAAAAATATACAATAAACCTTGTTTGTGCAACATTAAAATAAATTAAAACTTTTATTATTTGAATTTTTTAGAATTCCAAAATGCGTAACTAAACGAGAGTGCGTAACGTCACGAGTGCGTAAAGATGCGAGAGGTTACTGTATTTATTAAAAGTTAAGCTTTGATTTAACTACGAGTTATTCTAAGACTAATAATTTATGTTGCTTTTTACTTAAAGTTCTGAATTACTTATGCAAAAACTAACTGTATTTACTTAATTTATGTAATTAATCAGGAAAAACGTACAATAAATAAATCAGTATCATAGTTTACAAGGTAAAAAAGGCAAGAAATAAAAGGTGTACGTTTAAACTGAAACAGTAACTTATCTGTCAACAGGACCTTTAGAAAATCTTTTATTAACAAACACGTCAAAGAAACGGTTTAGTCTTGAACAAAAGTCAGGGAAGATGCAAAACGAGGATAAAATGGAAAATTTGAATTATACGCTTCGTAAATGCTGCCCGGGATCAGAAACTGTCTCGAAATACTTAAAAAAAGCAATTGGCAGTTAGGTGAGAGACATTTGCAAGTCTTAAGTAAGTACTAAAAACGAGACAGGAATCAAAAAATATAAAGTTTAAAACCAAGTTGCAAACACACACGAAGAAATTGCAAAACAAAATTTTTGATAAAAGGCCAATGTGGAAGAACAGTTTTTGTAAGAATATTTAAATAAGATATTTTTGGGAATGATATAATGCAGCTTTACTTAGTCTTTTTCGTTCATAATTTACGCTTTTATGGAAGATAATTACGCGGATTGTTACCACATCTATGTAAATAACAAATTTTCAAAAAAAAAGAAAGTTTTTACTATAAAAATATGTAAAAATTAAAGACAAAACAAAAAAAAAACAATTAAATACTTATTTATGTTTTTAAAATGACAATTAATAAACATTAGTTTGAAAACGTATAATCAATAAAATTTATCCCCTAGAAACAAGGGAATTTACCCCAGGTCAACAATCGCTGAACTTATGTGTGCAGAGACAATCGAAAAGCTTACGATTTTTACAGACGAACTTAAAAGTATTATTTATATCTTAATTATATATAAGTTTATTTTTTATGTTATTGGTTCCAGGTGTAAAAAGTGATTAAATATTTTGTTTAACAAACGTTTAAAGTACGAACGCAAAGTTTTGAAAAATTACAAGTATAAATAAAAAAAACTTTTAAACTTTTATACGACTAAATTTTGTTATTTTATTTAACTTAATTGTGTTTTATAGCTGATTTCGATAGTTAAAGTTAAGTGATATGTTAGAACTTGAAAAACTATTAGTATATTATGACCACAAAACTTTAAAAGAAATAATTAAAGTATTTAATTTTGATAGAGTGTTTTAAATTCCGTAAATTAAGTTTATTATTTTGTTAAAAGATAAAAAAAAGTCTAGTGATTTACTTTTTTATTTCTAATTACGCACAGAAAATAGTTTTTGTATTTACGTTGGTTAAAAAAATAAACGATATAACCCTTAAGAAAAATTTTTTATATGTATTTATTTTAATCTTAAGCTTCTCAGCTCTTTTTATTTAATTTTTAAAGTTACCTGGACTGTATTCAAAATAAATTATAAATTTACTCAAAGTAATAGTAAAGTTTTAACAAAAAGTTTATTTAAAATAAGTATTTGGAAAAAAATAAACAAGAAACTGCCAACGTCAACAGAAAAATAGTTTTTTAACTTGATATTTCTAATCACACTTTGTTATGACATGATAACATTTTTTTGTACTAAAATTTTCATTAACAGTGTTGTACTCTACAAACTTACTTTTATTCTCAGTGAATAATACTCCAACTAAAATTATTTTATCACCAACACAACAAGCACCTACTTTTCTATTTCCAATACTTGTAAGTTGAGGAGCATAAGTGATCAAAGTGAATTTACCACTTCTGCTGTCAAAAAACTCCCAGCTATATTTATGATATCCACCAACTGCAAACATTTTGTTGCTCAAAGTAACCAATGAATGACAAAATCTTGCCTCAATCATCTCAGGCAAACAAGTCCATTTGTTATCATGATGATCATACGCTTCTAC
Organism: Thalia democratica; assembly: GCF_965202585.1. Classification (NCBI taxonomy): domain Eukaryota; kingdom Metazoa; phylum Chordata; class Thaliacea; order Salpida; family Salpidae; genus Thalia; species Thalia democratica. The sequence continues at coordinate 83,474,859 of NC_139165.1, forward strand.
TGATCTTAAAGTACTTACTTTTTTATCTTTACCACCTGACACCACAACTTTACCTTCAAAAACTGCACAAGCTGAACAGCTTCTTTTTTCATTCATGTTTTCAATATAATTCCAACTTCTTTTTGAAAAGTTATACCGCAAACAAGAATTTATTCTGATTCCGTTTTCCCAACCGCCAAATACATAAAATTCTCTCATAAAACTGCAGACATTAAATTGATAACGTTCGTCCGGAAATGACTCAAGAAAGTTTGAAAAGCTACATTAATCTCCGATATTCAGTCTTTTAAACACTAAATTGTCAAACATATAAACTTGAGAAACTGCAAATTTTTTTGAACAGTCCAGAAGATTATTTCTGTTTTCTTTAGCTTTTAATGACTGAAAGGTCTTCAATTTTAAAAAAGTCAAACCCTCAAGTCCACAATAAAAAGGTGAATGAAGACTTTGAAAAACAGTACTATAACTATCATCGTGATTACAACGTCTCTTTTGATACAAAGCAGGATACTTAGAATGTAACATTTTAGTAGCCGCTGAAATAAATATACAAACTTATATTACTTTTGAGATATTTCTTATTGAAACACTATATCTATTATTGGAACATTATTTAAAAACAATCTTGAATATTTTTTTATGCTTTGTAACATTACTCCTTGTAACATTACGAAATATGACTAAACATTTTATTTAACATAAAACTATAGAAAAATGAACTATAATGAAATTAACTTCTTATTAAGTAATTGTCTATGCTCACTTTTGAAACGCATTGAAAATATTAGCTGGTATCAGAATATTTATAGAAATATGACTTAAGATATGTTACATTTAGGATTTTTTATATAATTTAAATAACATTGCATGAATATATTTTTAAGTTTTTTTAAACTCTTTCAATAATTAGTTAAACAGTTACAAGTCTTTTTGCATTTTTATCATTTATATTTCAAAAAAGTATGGTTTTTCTAAAGTAAATATTTCTAATTAACTTATTAATTGTTTATACAAGTATTTAAATTTGGAGTTTGCAGGATGTGGATACCCTGTAAATTTACTATAAGCTTAACAACTTTTAAATAAATTAACATATAAAATTATCTCAAGAATTTTTTAAATGTCTTTATTTGCTTAGCTTATTATACCAAAAAAAAATTGTTCGTTTGTAACTGATTTACTTTATACTTATATTTCTATTGCCTAAATAATTTATATATAAATTACTTGTGTTTGTATCTGGGTTTTGTTGGTAATAAATTATAAGTTTAGGAAAGAAAAAATAATAAGGCTTAATATTTGTTAATAAAAAATAAATAAATTTAAGTGATTGATTATTTTTTAGATAACTAAATTTTAATTTTAATTTTGTTAAACCAGTGGTAAAGCTAAAAACACGTGAGGTAAAACATAAATGAAGATTTATAGTTTTATTTATAAAGTATTTGTTATCCATTAACATTTTAATTGAAAAAAATCTGATATTTAATTTTTCCATCAACTATTAAATAAATTAAATGAAAGTTAACTAAATGGTGACTTGAAATTGTATACTTTCTAACATTTAACTAGGTAACTAATTAATTTTAAGGTAAAATAAAGTTTTAGCTTTGTTATATCAGTGGCTAAGCTAAATTTCTTAACACATAAAAACTTAAAGTTTAGATTTGGATTTTTTATCCTTTTATTTCTTAATTGAATTATTTTATTTTAACCGTCAAATGTTTAATAAAATCAAAATAACAGCTAACAAACATTGATTTAAGAGTTTGTAAATACTAAAAACAAACAACTTTATTTTTTATTATTATAAAGTAGTGTACTTTAGAAGTTCTGTGTCTAAAGTAAAAACATTCGGAAGACCTACTTTTAAACCACGATTATGTAAAGATATAAATTCTTTTTAAGCTTATTTGACTTAAGAAAATGAAAAATTGCCTCTTAATCGAACCTACGGCTGTTTTGTTGACTTAAATTAATCAGTACTGCTTGATTTATGGCAAGTTTTCGTTAAATTTTTTTTTCTGTGATATAAAAATATTATGGCAGACCGCGATGTGTGGTTAAAAATAAATCTAGTGGTTAATATAGTAGTCTAGCTCAGAGGTTCTAAACCTTTTTTTAATTTTTTGCTCCTTTCTAAAAGTTTATTACAAAATTTACCCTTTTAGGAAGGTAAATACCAAATTAACCCCCAATATAAAAATAGTGTTTAATTTTCAAGAAAAAACTAAATTTTTTTAATTTTAAGTCTGTCAAATATAAAAATCGTATAACTTAAAGAGTTTATTAAATCAATAAAAATTACAGTTAAATACTAACTTATAAATTAAAAATACAGCTAATAAATATTAACATACAAAATTAGTAACTAAGAAAATTTACTCCCTAAAACTAGAGAATTTACCCAAAGAGGTAAATTTAACTCAAGTTTCGAATACTCTTGTCTAGGTAGATATAGTAGCTTATTACCCCTAAATAAATGTTATTGGTGATCATTTTATTAGCTTTTGTCAAGTTATTTTTAGATTAAGTTATATTCTTTATTCATATTGATCATTTTTAATTAAGAACTATCTATATCACAGTTAAACAGTAACTATCTGGATAAGTAAACGTTAACTTATGTGATTTTTTTAAAATTCTTACAATAACAGAATACACTTTTAAATTAATAATGAATAAAATCTAAACTCCAACTGAAATGTAGTTTAAAGCTCTTTAAAATGTTAGTTTAGTAAATTTAATAGTAAGTTTTAACTAAAACAAAATTTTTGTCTTGAAAAAACTCTTAAATAAGTTTAGTTTTATTGTAAATAAAATTAGATTAGTGAATTTAGTAACTATACATATTTTGTTTATCCACAATTAAAATCATAACTGTAATTTGATATTTTTGTAGTGCACCAAATTAACAACTTGTAATTGCACTTTATACCAACTACAAAAATATTACTTACAATATAAGATTTTAAAAATATTTAAAGTCCGTAGATTGTTAATTAGAGTAGTTTAAACTAATTCTTTTTTAATGGAAGAGAAAGCAATGGAAAATTGCCATAATGCTCAATAAAAAGTAGGTTTTTTACTTTGTTAATGGCTGAATAAATTTTTATACTTAAAAAAAGATTAATTTAGTAATAGTAACACTTTAAAGCTAATTTATGAGAGTTAAACTTTTCTAATTTCACTGTATAAATTTATACAACTTTTAATAAACTTCGTTAATTATTTATTTTGTGAACTTGAAGTCATTTCAAAAATTTCAAGTGTTTTTAAATTTCCCATTTATAGTACATTGAATAAAACTTCAAACCTATAATATTTTTCGAAATTGTATTTTATTGATTCTAATTTTTTTTTTAGTCCAGCTACTTATTAAGTATTTTTTTTATAACAGTCTTATTTTAGTTATTTAAGCTTGGTTAACAGCAAGTATTTCAGTTTCAGTTTCAATTTTTCATTTTAAATAAACTTAGTCTGATTTGGTGTACCTCAGGCATTTTTAATGTATGAATTACATTAACTGTTGGTAAAGTATTTTATTAGAGTATAAAACAGTTTTTTATGTTAAAAAATTAACTTTAGCGTTTTAAAATACAAACAGGTATAAATTTATTTTAGTTTACTAGTAAAAAATTAGTGAATTTTTTAAAGAAAGCAGGCTATTTAGTTCGCAAAGATTATTTTCACTGACTAATAATAGAAAAAAATTATATAGACAATGGTTGTTTATATGAATAATGTATAAGAATTAGCCATAAATGTTTTTTAAGTTTGGTTTTTATCGACATTTGGGTGATAACTGAAATGATGAAGTTATTAAAATAAAGTTATTAAGCGTTTTTAAAGTTGACATTTTCTTAAGACTTAAGTATCTAATTAAGCGTTAGTTTTAGTCCAATAATTATGTACAATTTTGTAGGAGCTCTATGTGTAGCTAAAAATCTTTTAAATTGGTAGATTTAATAAAAGTAAAGATAATAAAAACTGTTTTTTTTCTGACTATAGCTAAAACCAACATATTATAAAAATGTAACCAAAACAGTGGGCCGCGAAGATTTTTAAACTTAAACATTTGGCCCGTAAGCACCATCAGCCTGCCGAACCAATCTTTAATCAATCTTTTATTATTTATAAATTTATTAAACACGTAATTTTGATTATTAGATTAAATCGCTAAATGCTAATAAGACAAAATTTTTAATTGCTATTTTTAATTATTATTATTGCATATTGTTAATAATTTAGACTAAAAAGCTTTATAAATACGTTCCTACCATTATGTAAGTTTTTTTTCTAGGCTATTGTTTACAGCTGTAAAAATTTACTATTTAAACATGTGTGATCTTCGAAGAGAAGTTTTTAAATATTACAAATAAGAAAATTGATTAACAATGTATTCTTAAATATTTTATCCAACTAATATTTTATTATTATATTTAACTTATTTATATTTTAAATTTAGACTTTAGCTGACTAAAAGTTTAAACCTACTTTGATGTGATGTTTTATTACCTGAAGTAAAAGGAAAATAGTAATGTAAATCAGTACTTTAGTTAAATATCAACGGAAAGTTAACAAAAAACTAACTTTATTTTTAGTTCTTTAAAATCATTTTCACCAAAAAATTCATTTAAATTAATCCTCAAAACAAACTTTGGTACAATTACCAAGGATAATATAAAATATACTTTTAAAACAATAGCTATCAAAATAAAGCTAAATGAATAAATAAATTTTATTGTAGTTAAACATATTATCCATAATAATCGTAGAAATGTGATAGGCTTATAACAATTTTCTAAGCTTTTTAATCTCCCTCAAATCACACAAGCGGTTTTTACGTTTATTGAACACTGTTGTAGCTGATTTTAGCAGTTTCATTGAGCTGGACTACAGTCACGTGTTAAAAAAATGTTTAAAGCTCAGATTTGGATATTAGTTCGAAGTTTTAGCCACGAAGCTGCTGATAATTAAGTTTGCTAAACTAAAAAGACATAGAATACTAAGCACTAAAAAATTTTACTCAACAAATCTTTAACTTTTACAGTTAAGAATTTTATAAAATAATACTAGTTACTGTTTTACACGATAAAAATGACTTCGTTTAAAAGTATTACAGAAATTCTTGTACGTATATTTCATGCAAACAAAACTACTTTAAAACATTAATATTAGTAGGCTTTAGTGAACAACACGAAAAATGTTAGATCTTTGAATTACACAAATAGAAACAAAAAAGAAGTATAAGTTCTAACTTTAAAGTGCAAATAGCGGTTATGTGCGAAAGAAGTATGTACAAAAAAAGTTAAGTCTATATACTTCATAGTTATGATAATTACAACAGGTTAATAACGTCTGTTGATAAATATTCATCTTCAGCTGAAAATTGGGTCAACGTATCAGACATGTTTGACAACTGCAGTTTATTTTATCGATTTATTTCCTACGAATGGATCAACTGGCGACAGAAGTTCAACCATAATCTGTCTGCAGCTCGATACGAAAACCTTGAGTAGAATTTTTTTGAACGAGTGTTCGTGTTTGAGGTTAATGTGGAAGTTTCCCGTGAAAAAGTATAATATTCTGTTTATATTGGAGTTTTAACAATAAACTATGTTAAAATATTATGTTTACTCGAACGACTTCGAAGGTGACCAATGTAAAACATAAGAGGATTTAAATTAATCTCAGCTTGACTGTTGTTATAAACCAACTGTACATTTTCGATAGTTTTAATTTTTTTAAGTTGTTTAAATTAAATCTTTGCTGCATTTTAGTTCAAAACTTAATCAAGTTTTTAGCGATTTCTTCACTCTAAATATATTCACAAACTACCTAATATACCAAAAATACTTGTTTATAATTATTCTCTTACCTACTTGAAGTAGATCAAAAATAAAACATTTAGTGATTAAGAAGTTGAAAATTTTGTTATGTGTATAGTTTATCATTTAAATTATAAAACTAACGATTTATCGGCTCTGCAGGTTAAAGTCTGGATTTTTTTCAAAAAATTCAGCCTAACCATAAAAATTCACGGAAGAAGTGAAGTTCTTAAATTTTATTTACAGTTCGATATTTTGTTATTATTAATTTATTACTTATAGTTCACGCAAAGTAGTTTATTTAGTCGATTGACCATATTAATCAAAATAGTTTTTTGCAGGCTAACTAATTCAGAAAATAAACTTTAGAGGGACGGGTCATATCTTAAAAATTGTACTTTAAATAATTTTAACCTCTATACGCAAAACTTTGTTAAGACAAGCTTAAAAAAGTACAATAATACTTGAATTAAATGTTCTGCTAATTTTAATAACTTGTGTACTAATTAACTTTCTTAACGGTAAATTAGTTTTATTAACTAAAAGTTCTTAAACCTAATTAAAGTTTTAATATAACCTTAATTTGTGTGTATGTTGATTAAAAATAAAGAACTATACAGGTGTATTATATTTAAATAAACGTATTAAAATGAGCATAACCATATTTTTTTATTAAAAAAAATAGTCGATAACTCCAATCATAAAAATAAACGAGACTCAAATAAAATGTCTAAACATAAAACATCTTTTAAACAATAGTACCAAAATTTGTGTTTCTAAATTCCCAAAAATTACAAACTTAAGTTTTACATCTAGAAAAACTGCTAAAAACACTCATATTTATTTTATTTTTTTTTTAAACGTTTGCTGTTGCTTCCACTACTTGTGCTTGACTGGTTTCTCTTCCGTTTAATAATGCGACGTTTTGGTAAAACTGTTGAAGGATCTTTCCTTTTAGCAAGTTGATAGAACATGTAAAAATATTCATTTACTTCTTTAGCCGTTTTGTTTGGTAGATACGTTTTTAATAAAGATGTTTTACAAATTTTATCAACTTTCTTGTTCATTGATAAGTTTTTAAGATAAAGTTTATATAATTGATCAAATTCGTAATGTCCCAAATTAAAACATTCAACTTCATCCTTCCTCCATCTCGCCTTAACTTCTTCCCTGTCTGTATGTATTGTTTTGCCTTCATCTATTTGCAATCGTTCGACTATTTCTGTAGCTGTTTTGTTTGGTAGATGCTTCTTTAAAAAACAAATTTTACATTTCCTGTCTGAGAATAAAACTTTATTTTGATAATTTTCAAGAGATAGTAGACCAAAATTGTTTTTTCCCAAATTAAGATTTTCAACTTCATCCTTACTCCATCTCACCTTAACTTCTTTTATGTCTTTATGGTTTTCTTTGTGTTTCTCGATTTGCAAACGTTCTTCAAACACTTTTTCCTTATAATGACTTTCGGGCCTTACATCTAAAAGGTCAGGGATTTCTGCAACATTTTTATGGAAAGGTTTTGGAACTTCAAGTTTATTGGTATTACAAATGTTTAAGAGAGCACTAGCAGTACTACGATTCTCAAACTCTAGTTCATTTATTATTTCTTCTACCGAGTCCGTAGGAGTAGTTTGATCCGAACCTTTAAAAATGCATTTTTTTTTTTTTTTTTTATTTAGCAAAGTGGTCTTTTTCGTTTTGTAAATTTACCTAAAAATCTCAATAAATTAGATTTTGCTAACTACTGGTAAAAAAGAAGTTTATTTAAAAAACATTTGAATAACATTTAAAAGACAAAAATAAGATCTCATACTCACTAGGTTTCGGTGACAAGTTGCTTGTTGTTAAATCATTATAGTGCTCTTCAGGCTTTTTATTGAAAAAATCAGGGATTTTTGCACTGTTACGAAGTAAATGAATTGAAGGTAAGTTGCTGTTAATTTGATTGTTGTCGCTTTCAATACCTTCTATTGTTCTACGCCCAGTTCGTCTACAACCTTTTCTTACCAACAATGTCGTTCGATTGATTCTCGTCGAACCTTTAAAAATGCATTAATTTTTGTAAGCAATAAATAAAATATTTGATTTTGTATCAAGTTTTCTATCGTTTTCTTTAATTTTTAATCTAATAAATTTTTCTAGCAAGTGATAAAAATAAAAATTAAAGTAAATAATAGTTGTAATAAAACTAAAAAAAAAAACTCACTAAATGACGATGTGGAGCTGTTTTTCATTTCACTTTGTTCAAGATTCATTTTTTATTAAATTACTAAAGCTTATTTTATTATCTAGTAAAAAATAAACAGTTTAAAAATGGAGTAACTCTAATATAACGTATGTCAAGTATATTTTACAAACTCTTAACAAGTATATATTGACATAAGGTTTGTTAATACCAATTCGATTATCAGACCACAGCCTTCAGTAGACTGAGACCAGTTTTGTCCTTTTTAGGATTCATTAGTAGGTCGTATTGGTATGATCTAACCTTACATCAATTTGAGCTTGTCTCTCTGCTCACAAAATTCAGGGTTTAGACTCTGTACACTTTTGACTATGTTTATGATAATAGAAATTAATATACAATTTTATGAGAATTTATAGCTTTTCCAAAAATATTTGTTTTAAAAATAAGATATACCAATTGCTAAATTTAACTTAAGATAAAGGATTAGAAATCGAAACTTTTTTTTAAACTTAAAGCGTCTCTTTTTGTTGCATTGTTAAGTTTATTTTGTGCTATATTTGTAATTAAGCTGTTACAAAAACTAATTGCATATAAAAGAAACAACTACATAGCATTTGTAAAGCTAAATGGTGCTTTTAGAACAAACTACATTAAAATTTTCTATACACATCTTGTTGTAGGTTTTTATTTTTGCAACAAATTTCATTTTTAGACTTCATATCTTTACCTTATATCATCTTAATTTCTTGTCAAGCGTTAGACCCGGGCATAAAAATATGAAGCATTTTAATTGAAATATATATTAAAGGCGAAAAGATGAAACAAACAAATATTGTTTTTTTTAAAGGGTTGCCGTTATTTTTGTGTCAAAGACTTGTCCTGAGACATCTTGAGAGTGATTTCAAATTTTAAAAAGCAGATTTAAGTGAATGAAATTTAAGTTGTTTAACAAAGTTAGTTATAAAATTTCAAGTTACTAAGACTAGATCAAGTAAATTTGATTTTAATATCAGATAAAAATTCCCTGAAATTTTCAAAAATATTAAATTTATTTTGATGTTTTTGTAATTAAAATAAACAAACTTGAGTTATCCTGAGTATTTTGTTTATTTCAAACTAGTTTTAATAGGAAGCTTTAAAATATTTCAAACTCACCTGAACTATCCTCGGTATTTGAGTGTGTGGTACAAAATAGTTTTATTTAAAAATAATCTTAATACATTTTCCAGGTTATAAATAGTTTGTATAAACCTTACTTGTTAAATCACTTAAAATTTGAAATATTTAATTCAACTTTTGCGAGTGAACAAACTTCCTAAATCTTAATTAACTCATTTACTAGTAACAATTACTTATAAAAAGCAAAAGTTACTACTTTTTAAATAGAAGTTTAGATTCAATCGTTGGCTATGGAAACTAATAAAAAACAATGTTGATATCTATAAAATTAAAACAAGTAAATTCTAAAAGTTTCAGAAATACTTCAATAATGCTATGAAAATATCCAAGCTTCTAAGAATGGCTTCATCATAAGACTAAAGACAAATTGCAACACTATTGCTAGTGATAAAATACTTGTTAAAAAAAAACAAACAATATAATAAGTAAAAATAAAAGTTTTCAAAAAACTTCTTGACAAGATTAAAAGAAATACAAACTGTTACTTTTGTCATTAAAAAACAAAGTTTAATGTTTAAAACTGGATTTTACAAACTAATTTGTATAATATCTTTTTCTTGCAAAATATTATAATTAGATCAAATATTTATATAGCAGCTTCCTCTTCATTTATTGATTTCTCATTTCTTTGTTGCCAAGTTTCTACTTCCTTACTCTTAACAATTTCGTCCACAATGAGAAATATTGTTTAATTTTTTCCCCGGGTAAAATTAAAAAAAAAAAAAATAATGTATAACTTAGCAGAAAAGAAATTCTAAGACTGCGAAAAGTAATGTATGAACTTGCCAAATTATAAAACAAGTAAGGTGTGCAATGCATAAGACCAAATGGAAAATGTCCTTATGCTAGCTTATCCAGTTATTAATCACTTGAACTCTATACATTCACTATTCAACATCTAATTTTAAAAATTCTAGGCAAGGGAAAAGAAAAAGTGATAGTAATACTTATTCAGGGGTTAATAAACTGCAAATTAGAACTTTAAGTTTTGCTGCTTTCAAAAAAGTTTGTTTTTACTAAAAGTTTAAAAGCTTGTTATTGTAAAAGGCAGCAAACTCATGTTTTAAACCAGGATTTCCCTTTTTTTTCTCAAAGTCCCTTTTAAGAAAAACAAAAAAAAAAAGCTATAGCTCCTTCCAACAAGATTTCCAAGAAAATTAAAAAAATTACTGACATAAACATTATCCCATTATCAATAAGCTACATGAAAAGAAGTTCTTTATACAATAGCATGTATTGAGAAAATTAACATTATGGTGAAGTACTTCGCAATCATCAAACTTTTTTAAATACTAACTATAGTTAAGAAGAAAAACGAAGAATTATCTATAATCTAATTAAGAACTTTTTATAAGAACATTGATTCAAACTTTTGTTTACTAGTGTATATACGATTATTATCATTGAAGTCGAAATTATTTTTTTAAATTCTAACAAATATTGACTTAAACTTGGACTTCTAATGACACTTATGTAAATAATTAATGCTTTTGCACTCTTTAGGAATACATTTTAAAACTTACACACTAGCTTTTTAAGAAAATGTATACTATATAAAAACCTTTAAAAAAATTAAAACATGCTTTTTACTAAATTAAAACATACTGAATGTATACTTAATATTTAATATTAATGATACATTTTATAATTAAAGAAATTTAAAATGTTAGGTAATACTACTCAAAATGAAAAGCTTTAATACTAATTGTAATATATATTTTTTAGTGTCTTAAAGCCATATAAATCAGACAATATTGTTTTAAACTCCCTTTTTTTTATTATGTTTTTATGTCTGAAATTATTATTCTGTGTTTACCCTTAAGATTTGATAAGTCTAAAAAACTATAATAATAAAAAAAATTGAAAAAAAATGCTTAAAACTTTTTAGAAACTCACGACCCTTTGAATTGAGATAAGTAGTTCATCACTCGACTGTGCAAAACACCAACTGAAGATGTCATTTTTAGTTCTTTATTTTATATTAAAATATTAATGTGATTAACAGATATGTACTTATTAAATAGAATAGATTAGTAGTTATAATCAAATAATATATCTTAATTATTCTATAATTAGATTAATGACCATAATTTGATACTACTTTAGGTCACTAACACGACAATTTTTAAGTGCATGTCAACAAATAGAAAAGTGTTAAAAATAAATATGCTTCAATAATACTTTAATTAGATTAACACTAGTATTATCAAGAAATAAAGCAATGAGAATTTGTCCACCAAAACCTACCGCGCAAATGAGCTTAGTTTTTAAACTGTTTAAGTGAAATTAAGTAATTCAAGTTTTACTAAAAAAAAAGTAACTTAATCTAGTATCGGTAAACATAATATTAAAATCAAAAACTTATAATTTTAAATATTTCAAGTAAAAAAGATAGTTTTATTAGTCAATTGTTTGAGTTTTATTCGCTAAATCAGGGTTGAGTGCGGTTCGTGGGCCTAATGCGGCCCTCAAAGTCTAAATTCTCGGCCCGCGAGCTCATTTACAGCGAAATTTTTCATATTTAAAACAACAAAAATTAAATGTATTGCAATAACAACTCACAGTTAGGCTCTTAACTCAATAAATACTCTATACTAGTGCTCTACTATTGCTTAACTTGACATATTTTGGTCTAAAATAATATTTAGCTACTGATTACTAAAACATCATTTTAATAAATGCGGCCCTCGAAGATTTTTTTCTAAATTATTAGGCCTGCGATTAAATTTAACCAAGAAAACAGGCCCCGCGAGCTACAACAGGCTGACGACACCTGGGCTAATTAAATATTATTAGAAAATTTATCAATTTAAGCTTATTTTTTACATGTAAGAAATAAGTTTTTCCTTTATCAAAACTAAGTGTTATCTTCTTTAATCAAATAAATACTTATGATTTGGTTTGAATTTGATACATACTTTATTCTGTTAAATAGTATCTCAAAAATTTTTAGCTTTTTTATTTTTCTCATAATTATACAAATGACCATGTTGTTATTAGTTTATATATAGACTGTTTCAAGTAATATTTATTTCTTTTGTTTGAATTAAAGTACTTTAGCAGGTGGCTAGTAAAACATTATGTATTATTAACTTTAAAATAAATATGTGCTTGAGCTTGAGTGTTAAATTAAGTTTTTCAAGTTTAACAAATTTCTTTACTAAAGATTTTTTGTATAACTTATAAAAATGTACTCGACTATGAACAAATAAGCAGTTTAGGATAAAAACTATTAACTAACTTTTTGATAAAAGTTTTCATAGGAATTTCGTATCAATGATTTGTTTTCTTTTTTACATGAATTTGAACTTCCTTCACATCTTGATTGAGATTCTTCATTATCTGATAAAAAAAAAACACATTGAGGTAAATAAATTCTAGACTTCTTTGTTTTTGATTAATATTATTTACAAGACAGTTTTATTTGTGCATTTAGTTAGTACATTGCGATTTTGTCAAGTTATAATATGTTTTAGCTAGCTTTAAACATATTTCAAATTTAAAACTCTTTTTAATATTTGGGTTAGTTATACATAATTTTTTAATAAAGGTCAAACTTCAAGTAAGATTTACTGTAGAAGGCTGTAAAATTACTACTTAATATGGTTTATTTATTAAAAACCACAGCTATAAACGCTATCAAAAACTTAGGTCTTCATATAATAGTAAATTTGTTTAAGAAAACTTTAAACCTAAAAATAAATTCTAACTTTTTTTTTACTTATATAGCTCTATAAAAACTGATCAGGTTAATTTTCAAAATCAATTTTTTTGAAGTACTACTGTGACAAGTTATTTATATAACAGAACGTATTGAGAAAACTAATCGTACGATGACATATTTCACATAATTGAAACTGTTTGATAACAAATTTTCTTTAAGAAAGACGAAAAAATATCTATAATCACTCTAAGAACTTTTATATTAAATACATTTGTATTGTATTGAATAAATTTTGTAATAGTTAAACTAAATTTTTTAAACTCTAACAAAATCAGCAAAAAATCTCTCAATACATTACGTCTAATGTTTCAGTTTTATTAAAAAATAAAACTTAATTTAAAAAAAAATATAAATTAAAAAAAAATCTTAAACTAAAACTAGAATTGTAAATAATGTAAAATTAAACAAAATATAAGTTTGTTTTAACTTAAATAAAGATTAAATTAGCTTTTTTATATAAAATGTTATATAACTGATTCAATTACTTAATTTCACTAAAAATATTTTTGATCAAAATAAAGCCTAACTTTAAAAATAGAAATTAAAATAGTTAATAAACTAAACATTCATTTTGCTGTTTTGGAAATAAAATAAAAACTCAACATTAAGTTACTTAAATATTAAAATGTTATAAACAGTTTTTTTTTCTTATGTATAGCTTAATATATATATTTTTCATTATAAACAAACTAAATTTAAACAAAAAATGGGTATAATAGTAATTATTCAAACAATTTCTTTTTTTGAATATTTGCTCTAAAATATATTCAAAACATAAAATTATTAGCTAAACACTTTCCGATTCTGTGTGTGATTGTTTATATAAACAAATACAATATATTTTTTATTTTAATTTTAATTACTATATCTATTTTTTTTTTGGTTTAATATATTACTTAAAAACTATTTTTGAGGTAGAAATTGTCCTATATGTTTAGTTTTAATTCAGTTTAAATATTAGAAAGAAAATCAGTCAATTAATTTTAATAGTAGATTTATATAATTTGAACATCTAGATTAAAAATATAAGATTTAGTTAAAAAAAGATAAATAAATTATATATACAAAATAACAAACCTTACAACGGAGATAGTTTATTTTCACTCAGAAGTGCAAAACACCAACCTAAACATTTATATTGACAATTCAAAATTTAACTTTATTTGTCTTAAAAACTAAAAGTTAACTCTTACGATGATATAGTAATCAATACTTGCCATTTAATTACTAAAACTAGAATTGAAAATTGCTTCTGTATGAAAACAAACTAATTAGAAATCTTAAAATCGCTGTACACTAAATAATTTTTTATATTAGGTTTTACTAAGTAAATATAGTTTCGTTTAGTTGTATTTGTTAAAGACAATATTTTGATTTTATTAAATATATATGACAAAAACTTTAACAAAATAAAATAATTACACATGAACATTTTAGATCTACAAAAAATAAATTTAAAAAAAAAAAAGACGCTGTTAATAAATGCAGTTAGTATAAGTAAAAACGCTTACTATAAATATAATTGACTTTTTGGTTACTTCAATTGTCTTAAACCTTTCAGTATAAACTTTTTTGAGACATTACTAATTTTCGTTTACTAAAATAAATTCAATAAGTGTTTAGTTAGCTAAAAGGTTTTTAAAACTCCTGAAAAAATAATAATATAAATATATTTGACGAGTAAATTTAACTCTTTTAATAAAAGCTTATAATCTTGTAACCCGATATATAAATAAACTATTTAGCTTTATAAAGAAGGCTTACAGTTTATTGTTCTCATTAACTAATTAGATTTAAGTTAAAGGAGTCAGAAATATCTATAATCCCTCTATCAACTTTTTTATGACATACATTTGTTTTGCACAAATGTCGTAATAGCTAATTTTAGTTTTTTAAACTCTAACATGAACAGCAAAGTATAATTTATAATATTTAAAGTTTAACGTTTAGGATTAATTTAAAGATTTAACTTTCTTTCTATACAACCTATAATAATTTTAATTCTAAAAATAAAACAAGAAAAATGTTTTTCGTAAGAATAAGCAAAATTTAAGTTTGTTCTAACCTAAATATTTTATTACAGTTAAAAATTGGTCCATTTGCACGATTTCACAAAAAAAAGTGATAAAACTTAAAAATAACTATTGAAAAAAATTAAAAGTTAATAAACTAAGTTTTCACTTAGCTGTTTTCGGAAATCAAGAAAAAAAACCTAAAACTAAGCAAGTTATATAGTAAAATGTTGTTAACAGTTTTTATTCTTCTGGTAGATCCCTTTAGGCTGCTTAAAATTTGTTAAAGAAAGCAGGAATAATTTTAAATTTACTCTAGATATTACTGAAAGTTTTGAAACTTACACTAGATAATACCATAATAATTCTAAAATTTGAGAGTTGTGTACGATTCATTAGGCTTATGGATCCGGTAGCTAAATAGTAATAAACTTTATCAACTTTAATTTTTCTGGACCAATTATCCTAAAATTATATACATGCGTTATAGCTACAAAATTTTATACAACCTTGATTATTTGTTTTTTCTGAAAAGTCACATCAACAACAAAACTTTGTTTAAAATATCAAGTTTAAGATTTATTTAAGACAAAATATTTTTAGCTTAACTTTTTTCAATTCTATTTATGATTGGATATACCTAATATTTATACAAATAAATTATTATCCTGTTATTTTTAGTATATTTACTATATAACTTTTTTTCTGTTTAATATATAACTTAAAATAAAATTTTAGAGGTAAAGAAGTTCGTATATGTGTAAGGTTTAATTCAGAATAACTATTAATTAAATTAGAGTTTATTTTATTTGAATAGTAGCTTAAATAACTTTATTTAAAGTTTAATAATAGTTTTTCTAAACTAGACAACTAGATAAAGTATAAACTTACATGAAAACTTACATTTAAATAATTTTTATGCACAAAATAACAAACCTTAGAACGAAGATAGTTCATCTTCACTCAGAAGTGCAAAATATCAACCTGACCATCTTATATTGTCATGTAAAACTTTTTTTTATTTTCTGAAAAATCTAGATTATAGAAGTTATCTTTTACAAATATAAAGTAATCAATAATATTTAACGAATTACCAAATATGTAATTTGAAATTGCATTTTCATATAAAAAACTCAATTTATAGCTTCTAATCTTTGTACACTAAATCATTTTCAATACTAGGTTTTACTTATAAAAATCTTTATTTTGTTTTTTTTAGTTGTTTAATTCTATATAAAATTCAAAAATTTCAATTATCACGACAAAGTAGAATAGTAATACATTGAAATTTTCATGTGCTACACAATTTACTACAATGCATTTATTGAAAAAAAAACCCAACGAAAAACAATGTACGACACAGTTTATTTAAATTATTCGTACAAAAAGAAACGCTTACTATAAATCTAATTTACTTCCACACACTATAGTTGTCTTAGAACTTTTAGAATAAATTATAGAAAAACTAATAATATTTGCTTACTAAAAAAAAAGCTTAAAAAATGCTTACTAATCTAAAATGCTTTAAAAGAAAAGTATATGTCAATGACGTTTAAACACTTTCTTCTTAAATGGAAGTTTATAATCTTGTAATACGATATGTATGCAAACAAACTAATTTTATTTAATAAGCTTTCAGTTAACTTAACGTGAAACTTCTTTTTTTAATTCTTTCGAAAACAGCATATATTTTTAAATTGATAATAAATAAAAACTAAACTCAAACTAAAATGTAGTTTAAGTTTTTTTAAAAGTTTAATTTAGTATTTGAAAAAGATGGTTAGAAAAAAACTTTAAATAATATTGTTAACTAATTTTTTAATCAAATGTAGTTGTATTGAAAATAAGATTAGATTGGTGGTTTTAATCTTATTATATATTTTTGTCCAGTTACAACTAAAGAAGTAACTATAGTTTGATACTACCGTGAGAACTTTGAAATTCATTTTAATGCATTTACAAAAAAAAATGCTTACAATATAGGCTTAAACAAATATTTAGTTCGACAAACACAAGTAAGCAAGGTATACAACAATAAGAAGTTAATCGCCGAATTCTACCGCGCTAAAGGGTTTATTGTTAAAACTGTTTAAGTGAAATTGAATAAGTCTAGTTTTATCAATTATACAAACAACTTCCAATAGCGGTAAGTATAAAAACAAAAACTTTTAATCTTTGATACTTAAAGTAAAAGAGATAGTACATGATAGTTTTATTTTGACAATAGATAGTTTTTTATTGGCAAGTTAACTACTGTCATTAAATATATCTATTTGAGTTTATTTTCTACACCTGAATAAATAAGGTTTTCGTATACGAAGACTAAAATGTTGCTTTCTTTTATCTAATGGGTATTAATAATTAAAAAAATAAAAAGAGTTGATATGTTCTAGTTTAACATGGATTATATTTAGTTTAGACTTTTTGCTATTAAATAGAACGTGATATAGTTTTTTTTTCTAATGCAGCAAAAAAGAGCATAGCTTTAAAAAGTACAAGAAGCCAGTAGACAAGAAGCCCTACGACAAAAAACCCAGCGACAAAAAGCCCTAGGGCAAAAAGCCCGAGGACATCAATCCTGAAGAAAAGAAGTCGGAAGACGAGAAGGCCAAAAAGAACCGTTATAGACATTTAAATGACTTTATAATTTATACTTAGGCTTTATGTATTATGTTATCTGATTTTTTGTACAGTGTGTAATTTCAGATGAAATAACTATTACAGTTTCTGTTTCTTAGATTTTTTGATCCGCGCTTTAAAGATTCGTTTAAAAGTTTAAAGTTAAAATATATTTTAGCAACATAAACAGTTTTAAACCAGGCTCTAACCACTAATTTGAACAGTTAAACTATAACTAAGTAATTAAATCAACGTTTTGTCTTATAATTTTAAAGCGTGTTGATTAATATGAAATTTTTTTGTAAACACTCTATAAGCTTTGTCAATTCAATTTTCCAAATTTTCAAAACCATGTTATTTATTAGAAGGAGTTAAATTCTTTACAATGTATATATAAGATCTGAGGAATTTTTTTGCTTTAAATATAAGATAGACGACATTTTTAAAGATTCTTGAATTATTTATTATTAATTATTCATCATTTCAATTGATTAAAAATGATGCGGAAATTAAATTACTGAAACTTGATCTGGAGGCTAATGTCAAAGTATAATTGATTTGGGTTAGAATTTATTTAGGTTTAGTTGATAGGAAGGAATATAACTTGATATGAGTTGGAGTTATCGAATGAGAAATGAAATGAAAAGTAATTGATATAACGGGCTAGCAAGCGACCACTGACCATTTAAAACCAAGTAGTAAATCAATTATTTTATTTTGTTTGTTAAGATCCGGGTTTGTTCTTTTACAAACTTGGTATCGTTCTACTCTGCTTTCAAGTATATTTAAAATTACGTCACGTTAAATTTGATACAACTTTGATGTTTTGAAACTTAAAAAATCCCGAGAAATTCTAAAACTGATGTCAAAATTAATGCTATCAGCAACTTCTAAGAAATACCTAAAATCTTATAAACAATTTCTTTCAAGTTTTTTTCCTTTGTTTAGATAAATAAATCTCATTCAATAAACTGCTTTTTTTTTCAAAAAATCATTAGTGTTTTAGGGCAATAGAGGATTTCTTTAACAGTTGAAAATTACAAAACCTCCATCGCAGAGATTTTTTTTATCTTTTGAATTTATAATAAGGAGTCCAGATGGAACTGACAACAATATCTGTTTGTTGAAATATAACTGTTTTTAAGTATTTTTACAAACGATTCTTTTATAAAAAAAAAAATAATGTTACTTTTAAATTAAACTATGGTGTTTAATGGGTTTAATTATAAAGACTTATAAACCGTTTACTATTATAATCGTTTCATTTCACCATGTATTTTCATCAGAGGTCAGTTTTGGATTTTTGTAGTTAGTTTGAAAAAATTCTACGTAGTTTCTATTTAGATTCATACACATTGCACAGGTCATTTTAGACCTTGGATTAGATTTTTTTCTACTTTCTTACTAAGTTTAAGGCTTTGCAATACTTATTTAAAGTATAATAAAATAGTTTTTGTATCAGCAGCTTTTTTTTTTGATTAAGTTGCTTAATCTTCAATTTTTGTACCTGATTAAAAACTAATTATAATATTTTTTGTACATTTATCACTAAAAATTTATAAAAACAAAGTAGCAATACGGATAGTTTAAGTAACATGGAAATATATTAAACTTTTTTTTTTAAAGTTTCTAACAAGGCTGTCTATAGACAAATAAATCTACAACCCACCGGCCAGTTCAGGGCCCGAAAATTTACGACCTGCAAATATTTACAAAATCTAAATTAAATCCGGCAAGCAAAAAATGAAACTTCGCTTGCAAAAAAAAGTTAAATTTATAATAAGTACTCTAGAACTTGAACTGAACAGCAAAAATAAAAGCATTATGTAACTTTTACGGAAGATTTGAAACTATCTTTATTAGAGAAAAAAAAATACATATGATTTGTTAATAGTTGAAATACATAGAATAATTAAGTAATTAACGAGAATTAAAATAAAATAAACTATTTCGGCCCAAGAAAAACTAGATTATTCTACATCTGCCCGTTTACTAAATAATTTTCCCATATCTATTGGATACAGTGATTCTGGTAAAGATATACTTTGTAAGTATTTTGCGTAAAAACATTCTTTTCCTAAGAATTTTTTTAAATCTTATTTCATTTCCTTTTGTTAAATGTGTTTTTTGTTAAACTTAAAATTAGTCTGTTAGGCAACGTACAGCTATAAAACAAAATTCTTTTTTAATTTCTAAGATTTAAATTTTTTTGGTTAAAAAAACTTATGTTTAAATACTACAGAAAACTTTTTTTTAGTTTCCATAAGTTTAGTATGCGATCAGGATAAATTAAAGGCAGTAGAAGGCATAAAAGAGTATTCGTTTTTAATATATATTTACTGCAATGGTACTTAAGCCAATAAGAACGATAAATCTTATTTAAATACAATTGGTTTAAGGTATAGTTGTGTTTTTAATATTAAAATGTTTAAAAAAACTACAGTACAACTGTTGATATGAATATTGCATATTTTAACGTATATCTTGTTTAAATATAAACAGTAAGCGAACAGTTGTAAACTTTGAAAAGATTGTCGGATTTATGTTTTATGTATATTATACAAAATAATGTGTTTATATGAATTTAAAAATACTTATTTAAGTATTACTAACCACATCTAACTACTTTCAATCTCTTTATATATAAAGTGCCTTCTATTGTAGTTTTATTGTTGTACCTGAAAATTGTTAAGCAGTGAATTCTCGGTAGTACCACAAAAACATTTAATCTGAACGTATTATCATTTTATAACCCTCCACGATTGTTTGAGAACTTTAGTATTATCTAACTAGAGACTTTTATAGTTGATTATATTTTAAATTCATGTTAAAATCAGTATGAAATTGCAAGTTTAACTAACATACAAAACACCTGTATTTCAGACGTGTTTTTGTTATTGTCATCTCTAAATTCCACACAACAAATAAAACATAAAACATAATAGTACATTAGTATTTAAGCTTTAACCAACTAAGACAACCCAAAAGCTATTTAACTTAAATTTTTGGCAATTAATATTTGAATTGCTAATGTAAGGAATGTTAATGTTACAATCAATTAATGTTGGATGTTAAATTATGCATTAAAAATCTATAATACTTTACTAAATGAACAAAAAAAAAAGTTAATTTAGTCTTTATCATAGACTAATATTATAGTCTATATTATAGACTCTATTACATTAAAAATTCTTTATTGTAGCATACTATAAAAACCTTTGTTTGAACCTAATAGTAAATCTTTCAAAAAATGGAAAACATCTGCTAACTATTTAAAACGTTTATCAAAAGAAAATACTTTAATATTAAAACTACAGAGCGTTCTAGATATGCCTTTTAATATATTAACTTTGATTTTTAATTTACTGTAATTTAGCTTTTAATTTAATTAAGAAAAAACAAATTTATTTATTTTATGTAACAACTGTTATGAAATGAAATTTAATTGTTTGTTAAAAACTATCAAGGTTCTTTACGAAAAAAAAAAACAAATTGATTATAAATCTCACTTTAACTCAATAGTAAAATAGTATAACTAGAGTTTTAATTCATAACTTAAATTTTATTAATTATTAAATTATTTAAGTAATAAAGAACAAAATACTAATATCGGAAACGAAAATAATGTTTTTTCAACTTCAACAAAACTAAATACGCTTTGTAAAATTTCAACTAAATATATTTTCTGAAAGTTTCATTTTTAGTGTCGTATACAATAAACCCACTAGTTTTATCTGTAAACACATCAATTAAAATTATTTTATTACAAACACAACAAGCACCTATTTTTTCATATTTTCAATACTTTGATGTTTTTTTTTTTCAATACTGACAAACTTTGGTACATTGGTAATCAATGAAAACTTTCCACTTCTGCTATCGAAAACTTCCCAGTTATATTTTTTATACCCACCAATTGAAAACATTTTGTTGCCTAAAGTAAACAATGAATGATGCGCTCTTTTTTCAATCATACTAGGGAAGTATATCCATTTTTTATCATGATGATCATACGCTTCTACTGATCTACATGGTTTTGAAGAGGTTTCAACATCGTCACCACCTGACACAACAATTTTACCTTCAAAAACTGTACAAGCTGCAAAGCTTCTTTTTTTGTTCATACTTTCTTTGTATCTCCAACATTTTTGTGAAAAATTGTACACAATACAAGAACTGTTAGAGTCCGAGCGATGCCAACCGCCCAACACATAAAACTCTCTCATAAAACTGCAAACACAGAAGTAGGAACGTTCATCCGGAAATGATTCCAGAAAGTCAGACAATTCTTTAATATCCAGTCTTTTAGACACCAAGTAGTCTTTAATGTATGTTATAGAAACTGCAAAGTTCTTTGAAGTGGCCAGAAAATTGTTTTCATCCAATTTATTTTCCAATGGTCGATTTGCTTCCAGCTTTAAAAATATTAAACCCGAAAGAATATAAACAAAACAATTATTATTATTTTGAAAAATAGAGTAATAAGCATCATTATTAACGCAATATCTGTTTTGGTACAATACAGGATACTTACTACGAATCATTTTAATTTTACCTGGAAATAAATAGTTTTAATTAAGTTTTTGTCTTAATTGTTTTATTGTTTTGCATGTATTTACTTAAATCATCAACAGCAATGATTAAAATTCTTTATGTAAGTGTAATACTTATATATTAGTTAAGTTTGAAAAAACCTTTATTTTTTAACTGAACACATTTTTACAAAATTTTAAAAAGTATTTTGATGAGTCAATGTTTTAGCTATTTCTAAATCACTTTTAATAAACGTTTGGTGACAAACAAAGGTTTGTTAGCTATTATTATGTGTTCAAATTAAATTAAAATTGTGTAAAAATGTGTTCAGTTAAAAAAAAAAGTTATTTGAATAAACCTACAGTTTTTTTAACTACTAGCATTAAACATTAGATAACTACTTAAGGTAAAAAGATTCTGGTAAAAACCTTTTTTGAATTTTTTCTAATAAGTAATTAATGAAAAAGTAAGCATTCTAAATTTTAAACCAAAACAGAATATTAAAAACAATCAAAGAAACACTTTAGTAAATAAAATAACCAAAAATACTTTTAAAAAATAAAAAAAGTTTATTGTCAAACACTCTCTGTTTACATAATTTAGGTTTATTTAAGAGTATTGAGATTGCGTCGAACCAAACTAAATTAATTTAGTTTGTACAATTGTTTATAAACTTAAATCTTGATAAATCATAGTTTTTTGCACAATCGACGTTATTAATGAGATGTTCTACTATTGAAGATCTTTTTGTAGCATTTATAACAGCTTTCGTTTTGTTAATGGTTTTTACCTTATTAAAATTTAATATACATTTGGGTATATGTTCATTTAGTCTCGTTTTTAGATGCCTAGATGTTTTCCCAATACAACTTTTTTAGCAGAATTAATTAAGTTTGTAAAAGTTACAACTTTTATCAAGGTAGGATACTGGGTCTTTCAGTTCCCAAAGAACTGATTTTCAAACAATTACATACTACTCTAGGTTTTACATAGTGATAAGTCTACTGTGTTATTTCTTGCCCTTTCACGAAAAAAAAACGTGATACCTAAATAGGAAAAATTTAAATACCTAAATTTCGATTACCTAAATATGTAGTTTAAGAACTGCAGGAAATTTCTCCGCTCCAGCAGTTAGGTTACAAGTTTGTAGTTGTTGTTTATTGAGTTTGATTTAACGATATGCTAGATGACGGGGATGGTCTGCAAAAAATACTATTAGGTTTTTGCGGTTGTTTATATTTATAATTTTTTCTATGCTTTGTAAGTGCTTAGATGCACAATCTTATTTGCTGACGAGCTAAATATTTTTATTTTTAAGTGCAAAATATATAATGCAATATGTTTTATAGAAAATGTTGCTACTAACATAAGTCGTCAGGGAACGCAGTACTTTGATGCACAGTTGAAATTTGTAAAGTCGCCGTAAAGAGCGCTAATATTATTTCCTTAAGCATAGATACGTGAATAAAGAAACGCATAAGCATCTGTTAATGTGAGAGCAGAATAACCATACTCGTTATAATCTGAGTTTTTGTTGTTATAACTAACTTTGTAATTTGTTTGCTACTACTAGTTGATTGTTTTGGTCTGCTGATTGTACAAAAATATATATTATTATTTTTAATTAAAAGTTTTGTTAAAATTTAAAAACAATTGTTTATAGTTAATTTCCATCTTTTCTAACTCTTAAAACCTAAAAAATCCTAGTTTTCATTACTCGTTTCAAGTTAGAGTATAAATTATGTTAAAGTGCTTCTATACAGTGAGAAAAAAAAAGTTGATAAGTTTATATATTTTAAACGTTGTTTGATGCAAAAAAATATTTATCGATAAAAATGCACACCTTTTAATCACACCCAATACCTTGCTACTGCTTAAAAATGTGTATTTATTTTATAAGTATGATAATAGACAATGTAAAGATGAATATTTTCTATGTAAACAAGTTAACTTAATTAAACTTTGAATTTGAAGTTTAGAGAAGAACGAGCAGTTTGAAACAATTCGTCCTGCACATTTCAAGCTACCGTAAAAAAAGCCGGTAAGAATCAGCCTGAGGATAAAAAGCATAAAGACAAGAATCCGAGGAAAAGCCGGAAGACCAGAAATCCAATGAGAGCGGTATAAGACAACTCAATGACACTAACTTATATTTGATTTTTATTTTATATTTCAACTTAGGTTTTGTAAATTGTGTAATTTTTGATAGTATAACTAATGCAGCTTCTGTTTCTTACTTTTTTTTGGTCAAAGCTTTTAACACTTGTGTAAAAGTTTAGAGTTAAGTAGGACTTTAACGATTGAAATCGTTTTTAACAAAGCTTTATTCTTTATTTAAAAAATACAAATTAAATAGTGAAATGAAATAAACATTTAATTTTATAATTTTAGAGCGTGTGAATAAATATTGGATTTTCTGTAAAAATAAACATTTTCTAAGCTTTTTCAAAACAACGTTGTTTATTTGAAGAAGTTAATTTTTTAATTTAATACATAAGAAACAAGAAAATTTTTCGTTTTTAATATAAAATAAACACTAAATTAAAATTTTTAGCATTCGACCGTATTTAGTAAAGGCAATCTGCTTTAGCGTGTTTTAATACAAAAACTGTTAAATTTTAAATGCTTCTTTTGCATTAAATCCAAGATACTTATTAGTACTATTTGATCATTTGTGTTCAGTTGTAGATTTTTCTACTTTTGTAGTTTTTTGTAGTGATTATTTATCTTTCTGTGTTGTTTAGTGTGTAAATAAAAATAAGTCTTTTGGTTTGTAAATAAGTTTAACATGTATTCTATATCTTTTCAATTTTCTATTACCCATAAGCAATCATTTATTTTAAGATAAGACTATGTCGGACAAACTTCAAGGCATTTTGAAACCTGGACATTTACCTGCTTGCGTGATGAAATTTATAGAAGAAGAACCTGAAATTAATACTACAACAATCAAAAACGCAGATAAAAAATTTCAATTGTTGAACATTAAATAAGTAGTAGAGGATGTGCTAGGCAACATAAGAAATCTATATTTAAAAAAATCAATAATTGTAATAATGTTTTTGATCTCATTAAGTCAGAGGCTATTTTACATTTTTAAAAAAACCAGAATTGTCTATACAAAAAAAGTTTGATTATAAAGTGTCCATATTTACTTAAACTAGCTATTTTTTTTCTTTGATTGTATTTTAGTTTAACTGATGATTACTCTAAACTGATTAATAATTACTTTGTAAGTTTTACTTCTGTGTTGATAAAAAAGAAATTACAATTTTATATTCTGTTTTACTGTGAGTTTCAGAAGAAAATTAGATAAATAAATATACTAAACTGTCAAAAAGAAAGCTTGAGAGAAAACTAAATACATTTTATGTATCTATTTAACATAAAACTTTAAAAACACTATACACATTTCAAGTTAAACAACTAATTTGATGAGTGTAAAGTCTTTCTATGAGTAGCTGTCAAATTAACACGAGCGTACAAAATTGCACGAGGGCACAAAATAACACGAAGATACTTTTGCACGAGGAGACTAAATTGCACAAAGACTTTTTTGCACGAGCATAAAATTTTGAGCGAAGAAATTTTTGTACGGGTTACATTTTTTTTCTATTTTTATTTTTTCTTTTTTTTTTATTTATTAATATTTTTACCTTTAAAAAATTATTTTAATTTACTTTATTTATTTTTATACTATCACTATTACCCCTAAACCTTACCTTCAGTTGTTAGCTTTTCTTTTTTTGTTTATTTTTATTTTTACTTTTTTTATTTTAGTAATAAGTTTTATTAATTAATTTCTATTTTTATTTTTATTATTTCTGATACCCCCTACCCTTACCCTCGGTAAGTTACTTTTTTTTCTTTTAGTTTTTATTATCAATCTGTCTTTTATTTTTAAATTTTTTTAATAATTTATTTCCGTTTTTGTTTTTACTCTCGTGCATATTTGTGCCCTCATGCAATTTTGACCTGTTCCCCTTACTATATACATGCCTATTGATAAATATTTTCAAGTTCAATTTTTTAACGTGTTTAATAAACATAAGTTTTTACTTATGTTATGTTTACCACTAAAACATGTCCTGGGCAAGACATTAAACTGTATCTGTGGTGTACGACTCGAAAACCGAAAGATTTTTTGTTCACCAGGTGTTTAAATCAAAGTTTTTCAATGCTTGTTTTTCTTTTTTTAAATCATTAAACAACTTAATTAAAGACGTAATTCTTATAATCTAAATTGTTTCAAATTTAGGTGTATAATTTTAAACTTTTGTTACTTCTTAACATTATGATTCAACTAATAAGTTTTAATACCTAAATAGCAGAGCAGTATTTTAATTCTTTATGAAATTTTGAATTGAACTTTAGTTGAACTCGAAAGCGAACGAGAAAGCAGATCAATTGGATTTCGACGTTAGCAAGAAGCATCACTACGCCAGTTTCCAGTCCAAAGCGACAGTCGCCATTTTGAAATAACAACGTCAATCGAAGTTCTCAAATCTTGTCAAAAAATTATTACGTTACAATTGTTGGTTGTGACTGCACAAGCACTTCAACTTAATCATTCACAGCGTGTTTTGAGTGATTCTTATTTAATTACTTCGACGAGGCGCATAGCTCAAATTGAGGTTTGCGTGTCTTTAATTTTTAATTTAATATTTTACAAATATCGGGGCGTCAAACTCGACTTGAGTCTGTAACGTGCCTTAGAACTATAGCGCAGTTGTACCAACAAAGTCTTTTATTTTAAAAACTTTTATTTAGATTAAATTAATAAATTACCGTGTTTTCGTGTTGGGTTTTATTAATTAAAAAAGTTTTATTTGTTTGTTCAAAGTTTAAACAATAAAATAAATAATTTTGTTAAATTTTTCTGCATCATATTTATTGTATGGTTAAATCAGATCTTAAAATTAATTAAAATTTTTAATCAGTAAATTTCGTTAAGAAAAAAATTTTTTTTTTTAATTTTAATTTATTTAGTTTCTAAAGTTGATGAAGGAAAAATAAAGAAAATTTGAAACTTTAAAATGAAATTTTTTAAACTAGTATAAAAATTAATTTTAATTTGTAGACACTAAAAAAGTCAAAGAATACTTGCCAGCCTACTATGTGATATAAAAAATTCAATATATTTTTTAACACGATAAAAAAAAATTACTTTAACTATATGTTTTACTTGTAAATTAAGCTTTATAAAGTATTATTAATCAAATTTATTTAAAAATTCCTTTGTTTTATTATTATCATCTTAGAGTTATCAAAACTTAATATTCTTTTATTTATTCAATTGCATAAATAGCTTCACTAATCAAAACATTTTGTAAAACTAAACTATTGGTATAATCCATGATTTATAAAGTTACAATGTCAGTACCTTAAAATGGTTTTATGTCTTAGTTTTAAATCAACTATTTAGAGTGTTTTTTTTTTTGTTACTACTAATTAAATTTATTATGTTTATAATTAGAAATACTTTATTTGTTTAATATATAATTTTTTTTACTAGAAAAATTCAATCGATATTTTGTTTTTTAAATTTTATTACAAAATTACGATATTGTTTTTTACTAAGCATGCTAAAGATTTGATACAATAACATAAATCAATTAAAAAGTAAAACCTTAGATAAAACCATATGTAAAAAAAAAAGAAGGTTTTAAAAATATTTTTAGAATATATATATTTCTAGCAATAAAGTTTTTATACTAAATAAAATTAATTGTGAAAACTTTCTGTTTTGCATTATAAATTGTTACTAGGTCAATTAGATTATTTATTTTAGAGCAAAAAATATTAACGTATTTATGAGACTTACAAATAAACTTTTTTTATATAAGAATATTTAAATAATATATTGGAAACGGACAATTCAATGACGTCAATAACATAATACAACAAAGCTTTTATAAATCTGCAAGGAAAAAAAAAATGAAACGTTTGTATAAATGAGTAGAAATAACTCCCAAAATCCTTTCGAAGAAGATTATCAGGATGATATTTTTGAATAGACCCTGTCATTTGATAGAACTTAATTTAGATTTTTATTCTTTTAGGCAATGGTAAATTATATCTAAAGATAAGAAAAGAAATATTACATAATAAACTTAAATACAAAAGATAAGTGTCGAAAACTTATTAATTTGATTTTTTTATATTTCTTTTAAAATATGTTGTGTATAGAGCAAAATTAATTTAAATTTTTTATAAAAATTTAAAATTTTAAAAATTTAAAATTGCAAAAATAATTTTACACGATTAATAATAAACACTTCTTTAATATTTTTACTGAACTCTTTAATATGTTATTATTTCACAGATTTCCAAAAACATTAAAACTTTAGATTATTTAGCGATCATTATATATCAATTTAAAATATAAGTTATTAGATTAATTTATACAACTCATAAATAAAAGGTAAAAAAGTAATTAATAATATGCTAAGTTAATTCTAAAATAAAGAACTATATAAAAAATACTTTTTACGTAACATATTAAAGCAATATGTTTTAAAAATATCAATGATTGAACTAACTTATTTTAATTATTTTAATTACTCTATTAAGATTTGTTTGTTTTTGCATAAAATCCTAAAAAAATAAACGTAAATAAACAAGTAAAATAGGTTAGAAACGATCGGGCTTGAAACGATCAGGCTAGAAGCGATCAGGTTAGAAATGATCGGGTTAGAAGTGATCGGGTTAGAAGTGATCCAGTTAGAAGTGATCGGGTTAGAAATGATCGGGTTAGAAGTGATCGGGTTAGAAGTGATTAGGTTAGAAGTGATCGGGTTAGAAATGATCGGGTTAGAAGTGATCGGGTTAGAAGTGATTAGGTTAGAAGTGATCCGGTTAGAAATGATCGTGTTAGAAATGATTGGGTTAGAAGCAGACATGTTATAAAGCATTGTTTTTTAAGGTTATAAAATCCCCGGTAGTAGGAAAATGATACAGTCAATGAAACTACATGTAATAACATTATGTTACAAACAAAATATAACTATTCCTAAAATAGACTAAATGATTAGTTTTAAGAATAATTTATTAATAAGAAGTATGAATCCATATAATGGTGGTTTATGTTTTTTAATTTTATTAAGGGTAAAATAATTAAAAATAATTTTTTTTGGTTAAAAAAGGTTATTAATCTATGGCTAGCAATTTTTTTGGTTAAGAAAGACATGTTTTTTGTGTTTTTGTTATCTTAAGTTGTTCTTTATTTATAAATATGATTAAACTGACAAACATGAGGGTTTATAGCTTAATAATATTTATATGTGTAAACTAATTTTTAAATGCTTGTTTATGTCACCCTAATTTTATTTTGATTTAAGAAATGTAGATATACATAGAAATTAAAAAAAAAATTAATAAAAAATTATTAAAAAAACTCAAAATGATATATTTTTTTCAGATTTCTAGAAATGTAAATATTTTATTTAAAGAACTTATTTTAAAGTATTATTTTATCATTCTAAGATTTCATTTACAAACTTGAAGTTACCATTTGACTATTCTAACCTTACTTAAATTTTTATAGTCATTATGTAATAAAATCAGTAGATATTTTTTTCTATAATAGTTAGTTTTTTTCACACTTATCTTAGATTGTGTTAAAATAAATTTTAGTGCTTTATCTAAATCTGTTACAATTATTCTGTAAATACAGGGTTGCCACTTTACCTGAAATACTGAAAAAACCTGGAATTTGACAATTTAGGCAAAAAAACCTGAAGTTTTAACCAATTTCACATGTTCAGTAATAAAATTTCAATTTGTATCAAAAAATATATCATGTAAATAAAGTTTTTTTTGTCATCATCTAAATTTTTTTTATTAAAAACATATTTAGAGTAGCTTTACAGTATCTTATCAATGTTTTTATACTATTTAACACAGTTTCCTACCTTAAACTTAACTTTAAACTAAAAATAGACCCAAAAGTATGTATTTTTAAAAACCTTGAGAAAATTTGGAAAACCTTGAAATAAATTTGTAAAAAAGAGTGGAAACCCTGTAAATATAAATAACTTTTAATATGATACTTTTATTTGAATTATATTTCTCAGTCTTTTTAAATGAATTTTTATTAAATTTAATAAATTGAAACAATTTTGGCTACTTAAAAATTGTTGTCAAATTTGAATTACTTATTTAGGGTGGCCACAAAACCTAGAATCCAGGAAAAACCTGGAATTTGAAAATTCAGGAACATAAAAACATGGAGTTTTAAAATGAAGTTTTGTGTAGAGACAAAACATCTTTCAAATAGATCTTTTTTTTTGTACCAAATTTTTCTTAAGGATAAAAGTATAAAGCACCAAAAGTTCTTAAATAAGTGTCATTTAAGTAGTTTAAATCTATCAAAAAACACCTTTTTTAAGTTCAGTTTAAATCTTATGGTAGTTACAGGGTTGCCACTTTACCTGGAAACATGGAAAAACCTTGAAAATACTGGAATTCGACAATTTAGGAAAAAAACCTGGAAAAACCTTGAATTTTTAATAATTTTTACATTTTCAGTACTAAAGTTTCAATTTGACAAAAACAATCTATCATATAAACAAAATTTTTTTGTCATCATCAAAAGACACATTTAAAGTAACTTTACAGCATCTTCTAATGTTGTTGTACTATTTAACACAGTGTCATTTATAGAAATTAATTTAAAACTAAAAATAGACCTAAAAATGTTTACTTTTAAAAACCTGGAAGAAATTTGGAAAACCTGGAAAAAATTTTGAAATAACGAGTGGCAACACTGTAGTTATTATAACTGTTAATTTAAGTTGTGTTATTTTTACGTCCTTTGGATATAATTTAGGTGTTTTATTGTAATCTATAATTAAATTATATTAGTTTTATGTTTAACTCCTACAACTTTTTATTAAAATTCCAATATAGTTTAAAAATACACAAAAAAAAATTGTTTTTAAAAAAAATCTGGAGTTTGACATTTTAGGCAAAAAAAAAACCTGGAGTTTGAGAAAATTTGAAAAAAACTGGAAAAACTTGGAATAATTAACTAAAATTACTTTAATACTTGACATTTTAAACAAATTGTACATGGTAAGTTTAAAAACTTTTATTTGACACAATAAATCTACCATTTAAATACATTTTTTTTGTCATCATCAAACATATTTATATTAAAAAAACACACTTGAAGTAGCTTTACATTTTAATGCTTTTATGCTATTTAACACAGTTTTTACCTTAAACTTAAGTTTAGACTAAAATTAGATTCATAAACAAGTACTTTAAAAAAACCTAGTATAAATTTTAAAAACCTGGAGAAAATTGCCAAAAGTCTGTGGCAACCCTGTGTTGACCATGTGTCTTTTTGTAATGAATACTAACAGTTTTTTTTTTGTAATTTAGTAATTATTTTTTAAGTTACTTATTAAAATATATCATAAACACCTGCTTCTCTGTTAGTAACAACAGTAGAAGTCTTTCTAGAAGATCCACAACCATTAGAGGGTTCACCACCTATAGATGTTTCAATTCCCAAAAAACAAAAAAAATAAGAAGTATCTGAAATCGTGGAAATCGGTTTTTGGGTTCAAAGGTATGTTTATCAGTGCTTAAGTTTAGTAATTTTAATGTATAATACAAAGTTAAGTGTTTATTTCTTACAAGTCAGAAACTAATTATTTTCGATATTTTTCTACAATTATGCAATACCTAGCCTTTGTTTTTTTAAACATTTTACTAGAAAAAAATTCTAAAGCTATTTTTAAAGCATATTTAAGCTGTTTACTTATTGCTTTAATAATTAGTTATTTTTACTTTATATTTTATTTTGATGTTTGATAAATAATTATTTTTTATGAAAATTCCTATTTACTTTGTACTTAATAAACATTTATTCTTTTGTACTTTAAAATATTTTTATCTAACAACTAAAGTTGATTTAACTGTTATTCATACCTAATTCAGTTTGGTTATTCAAAAACTTAGTAAAACATCTTTTCTGTTCATTATCAGTAAAACATCAGTTAAACATTATTAAGCACATACTTGAACACTTTATTGGTTTTTTATATATATTTCAATTATGAAAAAAAAAACGTAGTTGTAAGTTTATATAAAAGTTTGCTTTAATTACAACAATAGCACTGATGATTTTAATCATTAAAAAAAATACCATAAGGAGTAATTCACTTTTATTTAGTATTTAGTCTTGTATTTTGCATTATTAAATAACCTACCGGTTGTTTATTATGTACTATTTTCTTTTTAGAAACAAATTACATATCATAAATTAACTTTTTTTTTTTGTTTTATAAGAGTATATTCTTGTTTTTGAAAGAGAAAATAACACTAAACATGAAAAGCGAAAGACAAACCATATGCATTCATTAACAAAAATAATTTTTAGCAAAATTTTAAACCAACCAAATAATATAATTAAGTTAAATTTATGACACAAACACGAGTAGTAAAAAACTTTTTCTAACGATTTAAAATAATTTTCTAATATTTTGAAACATCTTTCTAAAATAAACTTTTCTAAACTTTCTAAATTTTTTAAAATTAACAAGCACAGCGTATTTTTCAAATTCAGCTGAACGTAAAATAAACTGTACTACTACTTTGTCATAAATATTATTAAAAAAATCAAAATTTAAATTTCAGTTTACATTTGTAATAAACTTTAGCTTACTGAGAAGTACATAAAGTTTTTTTTTTCATGTACAAAACAGCTGTCTGATCTATTGGTTTTATATAATTAGAAAAATATTCTTGTATATATGTATATATATACATATATAGAACTAAAATGCACAAAATAAACTTTTGCTTGGAACAGTTGTTTCTAAGATAAACAATGATTTGCATGCTGAACGTATTGGTAATTTGCTTAACCATGGCTGTATGCAATTGACTATGCTTTTTATGCACAAAGTTTTAAAAAGTTTAGTTTTAAATAACTATTCACTTAAATATAAATAAGCATCAACAACTTTTTATTATACATATTTTATATCAGTCAAAGTTAGTATAAAAGTTTTTTTATATTGTAATATTAGGTCTATACAAAAATATTAATGTAAAGCAAGACAGCACTTTTACTTTTTTTTGTTAATAAGTATTTTTGTAAAAGGTCAACGAAGTTAACATTATTCTTCAAAGAGCTAAAGTAGAACCTTTTCATTTGAGATATGCAATTAACAGACTTAAAGAGATCTCAAAAAAATCATTTACATACCAAACTCAAGTAAGTGAAGTTTGGATGGTTTTAAAGACTTAAATTGTATTTGAGCTATTATTTAATCTGTATAAACTCAACTTTATTATAAAAACATTTCAGCACAAATTTAATTTTTAATTGATTTATGAACGCAAACATGATATTCATTGATCAAACATAATTAACATGTTTTGTATGAGCTAGTTGTATTAAAATTAGAAAATGTTTTTCATGTATACACTTAATATTAATGATATTTATTGTTTATATGTTGAATTGATTTTTAGAAAATGTTAGAAATTAAGTATAAAATAACAATTTTAATTAATTATTTCATAGCTTCTTTTTTGAATGAACCTAAATATCGTACTGAAGTCAAAGAGGAGTATAAAAGTGTAGCGTTTTCTAACAAAGCAAAGGTTAAGCTTCTTAAAAGTTCTTGTGTATATTCAACTTAATTTGTTAATATCTAAACATAACAGTTTATTTGTTGTTCGTAAAGAGTATGTATAACATCAATATCTTATTTTATTTCAATTTCAATACTAATAAACGATAAAAACATATATACATGCAATTTATTACAATCAAAGTGAAGTATTCAATAATTAATGTTATATTTTAGTCTTCATTAATTAGTTGCTATACATTCTTAAATTTGTTATGTAATTTAATCGTAAGTTTAATTGATTAACAATTTTATTTTGAGGTTAAGTGACAATTGATTAAAGGACTAAATATTAAAAAACAATTTTTATGTTAATTAAAACTGTTTCTTATTAGAATTAGAAATAAACTAGATTAATGATACTTAAAAATTTTTGGTTAACTTATCTACTTATACATTTCAATGTTTTTGAAAACATTCTTTTAAATGTAGTGTAAAATGTAGAATATTGCTTTTAATAACAAACACTGGTTTGATTTTAAATTTGTTATTTGTATCTTTCAAAATTTTAACCATAGCTTGTTTTTTACAGGTCAAATACATTTTTATAACATTTGTTCAAACCTTTATCAGTGAAGTAGATAGCAGAATGCCAAATAGTTTGGATTTTAAACCATGTTAAGTAAACCAAGTTAGTAATTTATTAATATTTTATTACTCGAGATGTTGTTAGTATTTAATAAATAAGACAAGTTGAAACAAAAATAAAAGTTTTAATTTTTTTAGGCGTTAAAAAATTGGACACCAGATATTGAACGTTTTATACAACATGAAAAAATTAAACAGTTATTTGATATTAATGATAGAGAAACGATAATACAACAATATAGAAGTCTGCCTCGAAATTATCAAACAAATTTTGGTTAGCTAATAGAAGACACTGTTAATATTACCTACTTACTTACGTTTTAAAGATTTTAATCATTTCCTAAAAATGTTAGATTTTTATATAATAAATTTTAAAACGACATAATTTTTGTTAAACTAAATAGTTACATGCTTAATTCATAGAATACTTTTTTATATACATTTTATGAAAGATAAATACTTAGTTTTTTTATAAACTTTTATATTTACAGAAAAAGCTACAGATGTGAAACTTTGGATAAGTAATCCTAACCAATACGTACACCTCTCTAAGTTAATGCTGAAAATGTGCACAATCCGTTTTAGCAATGCTCAAATTGAACGTGATTTTTTAGTGATGAATTACACAAAAATAAGCGACAGTATAACATGAGTAATGCCTTGCTAAACGCCTTAATGGTAATAAGGTATGCAAATTATTTAGTTTTATGTTATAAAATGTTTTACCATAATAAAAATAATATAGTAAGTATTGACAATTTAGAATATACAATTTTACCACATCTGTTAAGAAATACTATTTTTGGAAGACTTTTAGATCCTCATAGTTACATATTTAATTTTCGTTATAAATTGATAAACAATTTTTTAACAACAATGAATCTATTAGAAGATTTTAGTTGTAAATGGTGAAAAAAACAAATGGACATGAAATTTTATTTAGTTATCCTAAACTAAACGGTGTAAGTTATAAATAGTTCGAAAAGGTATACGTTTAGTTTTATTTAAACAAAGTAATTTCATATACTTTTTTATAAATGTTTTAATTTTTTTAAGTTTAATCATTAATTTTTAATTAAGAATAAAAATCAAAGTTTCTACATTTGTTCAAAAATAAAATATAAAAGTTTTTTGTTTTTGTTAGATCTATTATAGTATTTTAATAATCTATTTGTTCAAATCTTAATCCTTAATATATTACTATTTCAATATACAGATTTTAATACAAAAATGGATCAGTATAAGGTTTTTTAAAATCTTCAGCTTTTCATTTGTTTTTATAGAAGTAAAAACTATACTCAAAAAAGTAGTTGTTATGTACAAAATATCTTAAGGATACTTAAATTCTTCAATTAAGTATTAAGCAAGATGATTATAAATAATAACTTATCTTAGATCAACCTGCTAACGCATGGATATATGCTGTAAAACGTTTCCACTATCCGAAACCCTAATAGATGAAGTTTGAAAATCTAGTTTATATAAGAACAAAAGCCACAATGTTAGGAAATTGTTGACGGAGGAAGAATATAAACAATTTAAACCTTCTAGTAAGACAATGTTTGCAGCTAACAAATTAATATAAACTGTTTTTAGGCAAAATCAAACAACTTTAACATATAAAAAATTTCAACAATTTTTTGCTATTACTTAAGTTAAACTTTAGATTCTTCAAAAGAAATTGCTGTTTTAAGAATGTACGTTATTAATGGCTATAAAATAGCTTTGTTCAAAGCTCGTACTGTGGTTTTAGTTTTCTTAGTATTGTTAAAATCTTTTTTTTACTAAGTGTAATACTTAATAATAGAATCTGATTTCAAACCATAGTAAACTAATACAGTTTTTGTACTTACAATAACTAGTGTAATAATTGTTGAACATTAGAACTTTCCACTATTTATATGTAGTAAAAAACATAAATAGCTTTTGTTCTTTTATATTTTAAACTTAGAACTTTTGAAAATATTTTTGTCATAAACGTTTTACAACTATTTCTTAACTCTATGTTTTCTTTCAAACGTTCATTTAATCTGTCAAAAGTTTTTTTAGCAAACTAACTTTGGCTCAAGGTCGAATATATTTTTATTATAAATTTTAAGCAGTAAAACTTTTTGCTTTTTATCAAAAAAGAAATCAAATTAAACGTATTAGTTTTTCATTAGATTTTTTTTTAAAGATATATGCAAATCTAATTTTTATTTGTTGAAATGTCTCAGTTTCCAGCTTTTTCATAATACAATGTTCTTATGTTGTGCAATTGTTCTTTTATTAATAAACACTTTCGATTTAACTCAAGTTAGTTATCTTTGAATCATAAAAGAATGTAGAGTAAATTAGTTAGTTACAACATAACTTTTTACTCAATTAAAAATTTATTTAAAACTTATATTTTTAATTTTCTCACATTTTTCCATTTTATCACAAACTTTGAGGGTTTAATAGGTTAATGTCAAAATAAAGTGCTACAAATTTATATGTTTTATTTATATTAGATAAAAATATATTTATTGTTAGGAACAACTACGAAATAATTACAAACAATACTTTTGAATAATTCAAAATCGAAATAATGAAAAAATACTAGTTTATAAGTAATAGCTTTAAAATTGATTTTATCTCTTAAGCTTGATTTTTCTATTAAAAAACTCTATGTTAATTGAAAATTTTTTTTAAATGTTTTTATTTATAGCTTTTTTTTACATTATTGCTACAATTTTTATAAAAACTATACTACTAACTAATTCGAGTAACAAATTTAGTATGCTAGTCGCGGATTCTCACCATGTAATCACCTTTAGTAGAATTTGCTTGTATGAGTTTTTAAAGCAAATTTTTATTTGTGTTAAGTTGAGTGTCACACAATGTTTGTATACATTAGAACAATAATTTTAGTATTTAATTTATAAAGCATACAAAAGTTGAATAAAATGAGTTTCACGTGTTTTTCATTTGAAGTTAAAGTTTATTTGAATTAAAATTTATTTATAATAAATTTAAGTAGTTTTCTTAATAAGCATAAGAATCAACTTAATTTTAAATTTTGATAGTCGTAAATAAAAATATATCTGTAGTAAAATTGTTTATACCTTTTAATATTTACAATTGTTTAAATATTAGTTTCTTGTATACTAGAGAATTTAAATATTTATAAAAGAGGATACAACAAAATAATAGATAAATTAATAAATACTTATTCAAAGTATTATAAAAACTGCAAAGTTACGGAGGAAAATGAATTTATTATTAAAAAGTAGTTTTATATTTTTAAAGCTTTAAGCTGAAAAAAAAAAAATTAAACTGTACTTATACTTTTTTGGAAGACTTATTTTTAAATAATTTGTAAAATATTACAATTAACTGTGGTCATTTAACAAACGGGTTGTTAAAATAATTAAGTACGTTTTTAAACAAACATTAACTTTAATTACCCTTATAATAAAGTTATTAAAACAAAAATTTAAAACTCTAAATTTTGAAGCTTATGTGAAGTAATAGATAAGAACTAGCTATCATTTAAAAAGTTAACTTACTATTTTTAAACTTTAAACCAAAGAGAATAAGTCGAGCGCGCTCAAACGTGACATTTTCTAATTACTCTCTTTTACTTTTATAGTTATCTCTTCAGCGCTAAAAGCGTGTTTTTATTCTTTGATGGTTTTAAATTAAAGAGAGTAATGTGAGCGCTTTAAGCGTACTATTTATTTATCTGTTTTGTTTCTTTATTTTGTATAGATTTCTCTCAAGCGCTCAAAGTGTGTTTTTTATTTGAAGGCTTAAAAATTAAGTTAGAAACTCGAGCGCGCTGAAACATACCATTTAATTTACTCTTTAATTTCTTTTGTTTTTATAGTTGTATCTCAAGCGCAAAAAGCTTGTTATAACTGTATTGTAAGCTTTGTTTTTTTATAAAAAGTTTAACATTAAAAAAGAAACAAGTTCAAAACATTTAAAAAAAAATTACTTCAATACAACTTTAACACTAAACTTTATAAGCTTTAGTATTTTATTTAACACACTTTGATTAGATATGATTTAAAGTTTTTAATTTAATTTCTAATCTTTAAATTATATTTATTTATTACTAATAAAGATTTTTTTATACCCAAGTTTGTCCGAAGCAATTTTGTTAATACTTTTGCTTATAATGCGTTTAACAAAACATTTCATTAACAAAGACTAGTTTTTGGGCACTCAGGGTGACTTTTTATTTTCAAATAGTAGCAACCTAGAGACTCGTACATCCATATAAAAGTATATTTTTAGTAGAAATAAATTAAAGCAAAAATTTTAAAATCGAAAAGTAAAATATTTCAAAATAATTAATTTAATATTTTTTTAAGGTAGAGAGAATTATCAAGCTGATATTAACAACAGTTAAATCAATAAAATGCTTCTGATTAATTGATGCAAAGTTTAAATATTTATTACAATTACAACTTGTTGTTTCTACATAGTTATATAAAAAAAATAGAACAATGGACAACTTAGCTTTCAAAATAACTAATTTAAAGTGTAAACAATTTCTTTTTTAAGTCAAAAAAATATGAAAAAAAAAATTGAAGTTTTTAGAAAAGACTTTAACTTCAACTTAATTTGTTAAATAGTTAAAAAAAAAACCAACAAAAAGTAATCTTTATATAGGTAGAAATGTAACCTAAAAGCATAATTTTAAAATTTTTTGCCAACTTTTGTAATTATTTTTGTTTAACATATAAATGCAAAACAAAAACATACAGCTTTTAAAACACTTTTTAATACTTTCTATGAAGTTTTAATCTGTTAACAAAATTTTCATTGTAGAAAATAATAAACTTTTTAAAACAAATCAGTTTCACTATCTAAATTAATAATCTGTTATATCAATAGTAAACTTGATCAAAGTAGTTACAACAGTTGTAAAAATAATAAACACGATACTTTTTACAATTTAAACACATGATATTTGTATCTATGTATGTAGATAAGAAAACTTTTTTTAATTTGAATAAACTTTAATTATTGATAAACCAAACTACAGTATATAACTATTTATACATTTTAAACATGTTGTCTTTTGTACTTCACTGTTGTTAAAAATTGAAATCATTCTTCTTTCTGCTATCATTCCACTGTAGGGGATATAACTTAAAAAAAGTGTAATTAAAAGATTTTAAATCTTTTTGTTATTACTTATTCACACACTTAGTATCAATTGCAAACAAAAAACAAATATATAAAATATTTTATTACAACAAAAATTAACAGTGACAGTATGAAA
This sequence comes from Thalia democratica, assembly GCF_965202585.1. NCBI lineage: Eukaryota > Metazoa > Chordata > Thaliacea > Salpida > Salpidae > Thalia > Thalia democratica. The sequence continues at coordinate 83,514,441 of NC_139165.1, forward strand.
AATTTTAAAGCTATTATCAAGGTTCATGAAAAGAAAAAGAAAAAACATTGAACTAAATACAAAATATTTTTAATACATTAGTTTTATTTCATATTATTAATATTTATAAGAAGCTTTGAAAATATAAACTTAAGGGTTAGGTTTTCTAAAATAAAATTGATAACTTATCATCAAACTTAATAAAAAACAAATGTCTTTTTAATGAAATTATATAAAAAACTTGAAAACTAAACCTATATGAAGACAGTAATCATTAAAACTTAACTAAAGTTTCTAAGCAAAAATAAAAACTCAATATGTTACTAGAAAAAGTCAACATTTAATAAAAATAACTTTGTTATCACATTGTTTATTAAATCAACAGCTTTGATTGATAATATAATTAAAAAGAAAAATTTATAATTAAATAATTTTGAAATAAATCATTTGTACAAGTAGGTATTTAACTAGTATTTACTGTTTAATTATATAGAAATTAGACATTTCTAATGTTAATAATTATTAGAGGTCTAAAAAGCATGTAAAACTAAAAACCTACTTAATAAATTTTAGTTAAAGGTTTATCAAATATTCTATTAATTTTATTAAACGTTTTTTCTAAAAAAAAAGTGTTTAATATATACCTATAATATATATACCTTTAAGTCATAATATAAAAATTATACATTAAACTTTTTTTAATTTTGTAAGACTTAAACTACTTTCAAAAATACTATTGCTAAATAAATAGCAAAAGCTACTAAAGCATTACAATTCTCTTAAAAATGTTTTTAACTACAAGAATACATAAAAAAAACACCCAAGCTGTTTCTGCAGGAGAGGGATATCAAATGACATATTCACTCCTCAATAAAACCATTACACTTGTCTAACAACTGGATAATTACTAAACAGGTTAAACTCAATGACTGCCGATAATCTAATTATTTTTTATATAAAATTTGGAGTATTTATAAATTAAACAAAAAAACCAAGTCCATCAACTATCATGCTCTCAAGGAATTCTTTCCTTAACAAAACCATTACCAGCGTTTTCCTCTCTTCCTCGAGGTCTTTGCTAAATTTTCTTCCACCAAATTCTTCTGTTCTAGTAGCAGACAGGATCAGGTTAATGTGCTTATCAAAAGCACTGAAGTAAACTATAAATGTGCAACTATCTTATTAATAAGAAATTTTATACAATTTTTGTGATGGTAATAAGGTAATTTCCAAAATCTTAAACTATTATTTTACCTACAGTTATACATCAGTTATTGATAAAGTAGGTTGTCACTCTTTAAGGCATAAAAAACAGCTTTAGTTAAATCAAACTAGTTTGAGTTTGTCAGAAAATTAAAAAGTAATAATGAAGATGAGTCAATTAATAAAAATCTGCTTTTTATGACACTTAAAATAGACAAAAATTTTTAATAATAACAAAATAACTTTGTAAAATATAGAACATAAGTAAACACGCATTTTAAGAAAAACAAATAGCTAGAGGTTAAGTAAAAATAACTAATCTAGACTCAGTAAACCAAAGAATTTTTATTTAAAACTAGTCACAAAAATTTCTGAGTGTATGCAACCTTATTAATTACAGGTAATTTAATATTTACTTGTAATATATAGTTATCTAAGCACTATTAGTTGTTAAGCTAAACAAATAAGGACCAGACATAAGGGAAATCCTGGTGTATATATAACAGTAAGTTAAATGTATCAAATGATACACTTGATGTGATATGAATTTTTACCGCATAGAGTGTTTTAAACTTATAGTTTATCAACAAATACTAAACTAATTTTAAGTACTTGTAAAACTAGGTTGACTTTTTTCCATAAATCATAAATAATATGTATAATATAATATTTTTTTATTTTATTTGCCTGTAAGTAATTTAAGCTAATAGGTTTTAGAAACTACACATTTCTTTAGTTGTAAACACTTATCAGGCTGCCACTCGTTTTTTCAAAAATTTTTTCAGGTTTTTAAAAGTACAAAAATATTGAAATACACATTGTCTAGTTTTTGTTAAAAGTTAAGTTTTAGGTAAAATCAGTGTTAAACAGTAGGAAAACATTGAAAAATACTGTAAAGCTACTCTAAATGTGTTTTTTAATAAAAAAAATGATAAAAATATTTTATTTATGTGGTAGATTTTTAATGTAAAATTAATTTTGTTTTACTTAACATGTAAAAAATGTTTAAAATTCCAGGTTTTTCCAGATTTCTAGGTAAGCTGGCAACCTTGAGTTATAGTTAAAATCTTACGAATTTTAAATTAAATGCTTAACATTTTTGTGTATACAATAATTCAAACACTCTCGTTTGATTTTAGAGCAAGATCATTAGATTTCAACTTGAATACAAGGAAATCAATTGAAATATAAAATTAAAAAAAAATTCTTAACAAAAAATGTTTTGTCCTATAAAGCTCTTAATTTACCTTTTTTTTTTAAATCTTTAAAACATTGAAATTGTATATAACAATAATAATAATTTTTTAACTTCTTGAGTAAAAGATTTGGCCTGATACTTAATGCCATTAAAAGATACATTTAAAGACATTGCTGACAGTATTAGTTACCTGATTAAGGGATCAGTAAACCAGTCAGCGGTTTGTATTCAAAATTCTAATGCAACTAATATAAATTAGTTTTATTTTCAAAAGTTAAGTGATTCCAAAAAAAATTAAGTGTTATCTTTAAAAAAAAACTAACTATTGCCTATTTTTTCTTTGTTTAAGGTAGTTTTTGAGATAAATATTTAAAATTAAAAAACTTAGTAAGTACCTAATTCACTTAAAATTTTTTGATTTCTACAGTTAAGAAGAAATTAAAATAACTTTTTAGTCAAACATTTAATAAAAAACTAAAGCTTTTTTTTTTTAATTTTTTAAGTATATTGGTTTTAAAAATTATCCCTATTTAAACTAATTGTTTGTAATAAAGTAAATAAAATACATTGAAAACTTGAAATAAATTGCTTAGATTTATAGAAAAAAACAAAATTTTTTGAATTTATGTGATAATTAAATGTGTAAGTTTAAATTTTCATAGGTATATTTTCCATAGGGTTGCCACTCATAGGTCAAAAAAACTTATCTAAGTGACAAAAAGCTGCTCAAGTCAAAACTTAGAAACATTTGAAATTTAATAAAATATTTTTTTTTAACAAACTTGGCCATAAAAAGCAAAAAATGAAAATAAGTCAACTAAAAATCATTTAAATCTAAAAAAATAATAAGTGTTAACTAAATCATTGTTAAACAGTAATCCAGGTTTTATTCATTCTTAAAATCATAAATTTTCATTTATACTTAGACCAAATCTATCATGACAAATGTATATTTTTAATTGGATAGTACAATCAGTTTTAACCTTTGTAATAAACTATGTAGTACAATATAAGTAGTTAGAGCACAAGAAATAAGTACATGACTGTACACTTAAAAAACATGTCTGTAAAATTTGAACACTATTACGAAGAAATGTCTGTGTTAGAGTGCTTTATGTAATAGATTGTACTTTGATGAAAGCAAAAAAAAATGTTTATTTAAAAAAGTTCAGATGGTCATAAAAAAATAAGTCTATTAGATAAAAAACAAATTGATAAAAAACTGTAGTTTTAACAACATGTCTGCAAAACTTAACTATTTTTTTTTCAAATAAATGTATGTGTTAGATCACTTTTCTGATTTTTAAATGAAAAAAGGACTAAATACTCAATTATTTAAGTAAAAATCAATTTTTAAAACAGGTTTAAAAAACTTAGTTAGGAAATTATAAAATATAATTTAAACAACTAAATATAATGAATAAAATTTCTTTTTTTAATTTTTCTGCACTCACTTTCAAGTGTTTACAAATATACATTATGAAGTTATGTAACTTCTGTGTTTGAATGTAAGAAATAAATTTATTTTGGTAAATTCCCTTGGGAAAATAAAAACAGCTAGAATTATTGAGCCTTATACTTATAACATGTCTGGTTAGAAGTGATCCGGTTAGAAATGATAGCTGGTTAGAAATGATCGGCTCCAATACTATGGTGGGTTAAAATATATACCATAATTATTTTCAAAGTTTAAATAAACTTAAATTCCTGGAGCACTCACTTATACTAATCAAAAAAAAGAAAGTAATTATGGTAAATTTTTTTAAACTTAAAAACTTATTTCACATATAAACAGCTTAAATTTACACTTTATTATTACTTCTTATTAAGTATGAACGGTGTTATTTTTAACTTAAAAGTGTTTTTCGTTTCAAAAAATTTATATTTAATATATAAAAAGTAAATTATTGAACATTAAAAAATCTGTAATGTGCTAAGTTCAACTAGAGTAATTAAGATATTACAAAGTACATATATAATATTCCCTTATCAAATTACCCTAAGCGAAATGTTTTATTTTGATTCCGATATCTAACTTTGTCAATCTACGATGTCTATGACTTTCTTTAATAAGAGACAAGTCAAAAATGCCATTTTCCCGAGTAAATAGTGTGTTGTTTATATAAAAATTGCTTTTTTTTTCATTATTTCCCAACAAGTAATTGACATCAACATTATCAGTCAAATCACTAAAATTTACACTTTATCATACTTAAGGAGAAGTTTTAAGATGCGTTTTGGACATAAAGCCGCAAATTCGGCATTTTTTAAAATGAAAGACTTAGTAAAACATTAAAAAGGTTTTACTCAATTTTCTAACAAGTATTGGTTTTGGAATTTGCACAAATGATAAATCTGTTTAGGCATATTTTTTAATCGCAACCTTTCTATTTGATCTATAATCAATTTGATTTTGTTATTTTACCTTCTACGACTTGGCCTCATAAATGTTTTTTGATTTGATTTTTTATGTAACACTAAACGGGAATTAATATTTAGCTTTTGTGAGTTTTTATGTGATTTGCTTGTATAGTACTTTTAAATTAAATTTAAGCTTACTTATAAAAATCAGCAAGCGTTTCAAATAGTCGAAACTTGTTTTTCAAGTCTTTGTTAATTATATCCAAATTCCTAATATATTTGAAAATAACAGATGTGTTCTGTAACCGCTCTGTTAATAATCGAAATTTTATATTTATTTAGTTTTATAATTTAAAACATAATAAAAGGTTAAATTAATAGCTTATACTTTATAAAAAGTCAGAACAATTAAACTAAAAATAATAACAATAACAAAAATATTAGACTAAATTTTAAGATTATAAAAAAGTTTATCGTAGTTTTTAGATATACATTATACACTTTAAAAAACTTTGACTGTTATAAAAAAAATGTTTTTCAAATGCGAATAATTAGTAGAATTTTATATTTTAATGTTTATGCAATGCACTCTTGTAAATGGGCATTTTCAAGAATATTATATTGAAACTGATAAACTAATCAACAAACAGCATTAAATTTAAATCATTGTAAAATAACAACGAGTGTAAAGTTAGCTTGAATATTTTTTTTAAATGTCCAAACTTTGGATCTAATTATTTTCTTTATCTTATTAGCTAATTAAAAGCTTTTTTTTTTTTATAGAAACGGTCCTTTGTCTTTAAACTAAAAAAATTCTATTGGATTGCAATTTGGTTTTTTGAGTGGTGCCTTATAGAAAAGTTTGAGTTATTAAAAAAAAATTATTTTATGAGTTTGAATAAAAAAAAAAATAGTGTAATTTTTTTTTTTAATCTTCTTAATAATATGTGTATAAACAGCTAAAATATGTTTTACTAAATGTCAATATTTTGCACAATTTGACCTTAATTGGTTTTTTTTATGAATTTTTGAATTTTATGAATTATAAACTCAAACTCATAAAAAAAAATTCATAAAAAATATTGACAGTTATTAATGAAAAAATTATAGTCATTTACACACATATTATTAAGAAGATTAAATAAAAATTATAAGTTGTTTTCTACTCAAACTCATAAAAAAAATAAAAAAAACCCAATTTTTTCTAAAGGGCCCCACTCAAAAAACCAAATCCCTATCCAACGGAGTTTTTTAGTTTTAAATCAAAGGACTATTTTTTAGAAAAAAAAAAACAATTAGCTTTTAAGATTAGAAAAATAACTAAACACTAAGTTTGGACAAAAAAAAATTATTCAAGCTAACTTCACACTCATAAAATAACAATAACAAGTTTACTAATGTTGTTGAGTCTTAATGTTAATTTGTCAACCAGCTTTGAGATTTGATTTGAGCAAATTGATTTGGAATCCAATCTGTATTGATTGTTGACCATCAAACAATGGTGTTGAGTCTTACTGTGAGTTTATAGACCAGTTTTGAGATTGGTTTTGAACAGTTTGTTTTAGAATTCAATTTGTATTGATTACTGACCTCTAAACAGTGTTGTTGAGTCTTAATTTAAATTTGTCAACCAGCTTTGAGATTTTTTATGAGCAGTTAGTTTTTGAATTCATTTTGTATTGATTACTGGCCTCTAAACAGTGTTGTTGAGTCTTAATTTAAATTTGTCAACCAGCTTTGAAATTGGTTTTGACCAGTTTTTTTGGAATTCATTTTGTATTGGTTACTGACCTCTAAACAGTTTTGTTGAGTCTTAATTTTAATTTATCAACCAGTTTTGAGATTGGTTTTGAACAGTTTGTTTTGGAATTCAATCTGTGTTGATAATAAACCTTCAACAAGTGCAGGGTTACCAAAAAACTTGGCTACATGGAAAACCCTGGAATTTGACAATTTAGGCTAAAACCCTGGAGTTTGATAAATTTTGAAAAAAAAACCTGAAAAATCTGGAACTTTAAACACTATTTACATGCTAAGTAGAAAAATTTTGATTTGACAAAAAATTGTTACCTTAAATATATAAAGTTCTGTCAGCATCAAAATTTTTTTTATAAAAAATCACATTTGAAGTAGCTTTACCATATCTTTTTAATGTTTTTATACTGTTTAAGAAAGTTTTGACCTTAAAATAAATTTTAAACCAAAAGAAGACTCAACAATGTGTACTTTTAAAAACCTGAAGGAATTTTGGAAATCTGGAAAAAACTTTTCCAAAATTATTTGCAAAACCTGACCAGTGGTGTTGAATCTTACTGTGAATTTGTCAACCAGTTTTGATATTAGTTCTTATCAGGTTATTTCTACGCTGGTAAGGAAATTTAATCTGGATTTCCTTGTTCTTTTAACTTCAGTTCAGTCAAAATGACAGATATAGATTATTTAACAAAGTGATCCAAAGTTTTAAGATATAAAAAAATAATTAAGGAAGTTATTTGAATGTTAAATAAAAAAATTTGTTGAATTTTAATAGTTTTTTGTTACAGTGCGTAACAACCAACATAGTTTTGAAGATTATTTATTATTAGTCAAGTTATTTATAAATTATAAAATTTCAGATCATAAAAAGTATTATAACTTAGTTTATTAACTTGTTCTCATAAGCATGTTTAGTATCAAAATATTAAGTTTCTACATGGTTTACTTTCCTTAATTTGAATAATGAAATACTTAATTGGAAGATTAAACAAAAGTTTGTTGATGTCATTCGTTGTACTTTAAAACTATTTTGATAGTTTTAAATGTTAAAAAGAATATTGTTGTTTTAATGTAATAACTAAGAAAATGTTATGTTGTAATTTATTTGTAGTTTATATAGAATGCACCCTTGTTTAAAGAGCATTTACATGAAAATCAAAATAAAACTGAAAGACCAATCAACAAACAACTTGTAATATTAATTGAAATTAATATCAAATTAACACTTAAAAGGTGTGTTTCTTGATATTTTTATTCATTGAGTTGATTGGTTTTGAGCAGTTTGTTTTGAAGTTCAATCTGTATTGACTACTGACCTTCAGCCAGATGTGTTGAGTCTTACTATGAATTTATCAACTATTTTTAACATTGGCTCTAATCAGATTATCTCTACATCTTTTTTTTTTTTGGAAATCTAATCTGGATTTATTTGTTGTTTTGACTTCAGTTCATTCTCAGCTCGGTTTTGCTACACATTTTAGTGCAGGGTTTCCCAAACTTTTTTTCAAATGGTCCCTTTAAAGAAATTAAAAAAGCTATGGCTACCTTTAACAAGATAACTCAAAAACTTATCATTAAAAGCACATAAGAATTTTTTTTTGCTCTTCATTATCAACTCAAGAATATCTAGTGTAAACTTCAAAACTACCTTTAAAAACACCTAAGACCTTTTTTCTTTGTATTTGCTATTCAACAACAAATCTAGTATATCTAATGTTAGTTTTCAAATTATAACATCATAATCCCCCTGTGGCTCTTTTGCTGCTCATGGCCTGCTGAATATCTGTCAATGCCCCCTAAGTTGCCACTTGGCCCACTTTAGGAAACTTTGTTTTAGAGATTGGACATAAACAACAATTTAACCACTTGTATTTACTTAACTGCAAATTGATTAGGGTTTATGTTAAGTTAAGTTATTGTTGTGTTGCTGACTTTTATATTTGTTTAACTGCCAATTTTCGTAATATTTTTTAATAATTTTTACTAATTTCCATGCTAAATTGAATAAAATTGATATTAAAAATATTCTTGTTGTTTAGTTTATGTTTAAATGTTTGCAAATATTTTATATTTAAATTTAAATATAGAAAACGGACCTCAAGTATAATTCCGTCCTCTAGCCTAGATTTAGCTGAGCTACCTAGCAGAAATTCTTCACAAACGTAATAAAGTGACCATCAATGCTAAGGGTAATCCTAACAATTTCAATGTTAAATATTGTTTGATAAAAGTGTTTGTGTCTAATTCAATGACCGAAAGTTTTTGTTTAAACTTCAGGTTTTCAGACAAGAATTTGTTTATTTTTCCGACCAATATAAAGCTTATTGTAATGTTTGTATTATTTTGTGTAAATTACACTAGTGTGAACTTCGCTCGAATGGTTTTTTATGTAATTAATTTTTTAACTAAACTTTAAAACCAATTATTTTCAAATTGTTTAATGCTAATTTGAAACTTGTTTTTTATTCTAAAGAACGTTATTTTTCTTTGATTTCCACAATAATTTCCATCGAAATTGGGTTTGAATTTTGTAGTGGGGCATTTAAAAATTTTGAGTTTTTTTCTACATTTTTAATTTTACGAGTTTTTCTTCAAAAATAATAAACATTTTTTTAAGTTTATTTTTTTAACATACTTAAAAAACTAAGTTTAAAAATGAATTTAGTATTTTTTTTTATACCATAAGCCTAAATAATTCTTAGAAAGTTCCAACTTTGCAGGATTTTAAATTTTTAAGTTTACAGAATTTTATGCAAAAATAATTTTTTTTAGTAATTGTTATTTAACAGACTTGTATAGCTAAGTTTCATAATGTAATTTTATTTTTCTCCCAATTAATTATTGTTTTTTAAATATATGACCCATACAAGTTTTACTTAAACTCATTGAACTTTAGCAAAAAATTCCTTAAATAGCTTTGCTAAAAATTTATGTAAATCTTGTATGGGTCGTATATCTAAAAGACAATAATTAATTGGGAAAAATATAATTACATCATGAAACTTAACTATACAAGTCTTTTAAAAACAAAATAAATAAAAATATTTATTTTTGCATAAAAGTCTGCAAACCTAAAAATTGAAAATCGTGCAAAATGGAATTTTCCGAAAAAAAAAAATTTAGGCTGACGGTATTAAAAAAAGTAAATTGCATAATAACAAGTTTAAACTTAGTTTAATAAGTATGTTTAAAAGAAAATTAAAAAAAAGTTATCCATTTCGGAGAAAAACTTGTAAAATTAGAAAAATAGATAAAGTGTCAAAAGTTTAAAAGGGCCCCACTACAAAAGTCAAATCCCAATTTGATGAAAATTAATGTGAAAAACAAAGCAAAAGAACGTTTATTAGAATAAAAAAACGTTCCAAGTTAGCATTAAGGAATTTGATAATAATATGTTTTAAAATTTGGTTTAGATAAAAATTAAAAAAAAATCCATTCAAGCCAAGTATTCGCTCATAAAATTACGTTTTGTTCAAAATAAACTTTGGCTGAAATTGTTTTACAGAAGTGCTCAAAAAAATATCAGTAAACTCGTTTAAACACTAGAATGATAAATGTAATTTAAATTAGCAGTTTACGACGGAAGTAGTAACCTTTTAACAGAAACAAAATGCAAAGCATTAACAACAAAGTGTGGTAAGAAGTAATTAAAAAACAATAACATTTAAGAGTAAAGAAACTTATACATTGGAGCATGTACAAGTAAAATTTATGAAATTCAGTGTCAAATCAGTATAATACTAGAATTAAACTTACTTAAATAACCATAGATATTTACAAGAACTTTATTATAATTTACTACTTGGAAAATTATATAACATTCAAACAATTTTAGAAATAAACTGAACTTTTTGGCTAATAAATAATGGCTATGAACTTATCAAAAAATGGTCTTTTAAAACCATCAGAACAATTAATAAACAAAAAAGATGTGAACCATAAACGAAAATTACTGGCTGAAGACAAATCTAATAGTTTTGAAAAATGTTTTAGAGGTTCAGTAAAGTACGACTTCGTCGAGCTTTGCAAAGAAATATGCTCTAAAGATTTGGATGTAAAACATTTACAATCTAATAAAGATGTACAAGGTAAAATGTTTATAAGTTTTAGCTTTGCGTTTAAAATTGTAGTAAAATAGTTGTTATTTTTTATATTTGTCAAAATAATTATAGTTTTGCTAAATTGGTTTATTTAGTCTTGAGTTTATTTAAAACTGTAGATTTTTTTTATCAAAACTTTAAAAAACAAACCGTTTTTATAAAGAAACCGAACATTTTTGCTTTCTTTTTTGCATAAAGTTATTCTTTAAAAAAGTACCAATTACAAATTTTGTCGGCTTTAAACTTATTTGATTATCATTTCAACTTAAATTTGTTTAAAAAGTATATACTTAAAGTTTATATTTATTTTGTAAATACTCAAATTTGTAGAATAATAGTATAATTTTAGTTTTAGTTTCTTTTACTTACAAAAATTATTCTTAAATGTTTTTAGATGAAGCTATGCAAAACAATAATCATATAGCTTTGATTTTTAAAAGGAATAAAGCTTTGCTCAAAGAAGATGTAATCTTTGAAAAAAACTTTTTTTTTGAAGAAAAAGTATCTGTTAAAAATGTCACTTTATTATACACCCTTGCAAAAGTCTTCAATTTATCTCGTCTTAAAGAAACAACGTTACCCTACATACAACGTTGCTTTTCAATGGTAGTAGAAACTCAAAGCTTCATGGAGTTAAAACTTGAACTAGTTGCAAAAATACTTTCAAGTTCAGAAATAAGCATTCACTCTGAAGTTGAAGTATATAATGCTGTCATTAATTGGTTAAAGTACAAAGTTAAAGACCGCAGCAAGTATGCAAAACAACTGTTACTAGCAGTTCGTCTTCCTTTACTTTCGGATTGCGCTCTAAACTGTGTTGTAAATAGTTCTTCATCATTCATTCAAAATAATGAATTCGCTCATGAACTAAAAGAAATAGTAGCAAGAACGGATTACTCTTTCAAAAACAAACAAAGCGTATACTACAAAACTAGATATTGTAGCCAGGAAAAGTTTCACACGTTGATTTTCTGTGGCTTTGAAGAAACTTGTTTTAAAGCAACAAATGATGTTAACAAAACCAAAAGAAACAACTTGAATAGTATAAAATTTATTCCAACTTTGTATAAGATGCTTTACTATTCTAAATCAGTTTGCATAAAAGGCGAAGTCTACTTGCTAGATGTAGTTGATCATGAACAAGATATTATAACCTCTGTAGAAAAATATTCACCGTGGAAAAAAACCTGGACTAAATTTGCTAGTATGGTGGATGATCGTAGATGCTATACAGCTTGCGCATACATGGACAGCATTTTTGTGATCGGTGGTATGCTAATGTTAGATTCGTGGATAACTCTCAACTCCTGCTTGCAGTTCAATACTACGAGCAAAAAATGGAAAGAAGTCTCAAGAATGAAGGAGGCAAGAGAAGGATTAGTTAGCGCTGTATTTGAAGGAAAAATAATTGTGTCTGGAGGTCAGGACATTAGATACAGAGCCTTGAATACTGTAGAAGCGTATGACGTGATATCTGACAAATGGACGTCAATGCCTAACTTGGTTAAAAGTATACGTCATCAAAAACTTTTAGCAGTTAAAAACAAACTGTATGTTGTTAGAACAGATGGCAACGACTTCGAAGTATTTGACACGATAAGTAGAAAATTTGTTGTTTTTAAACAAGAATTTAACTATGACCATTTCTATCAAGTTGTTTCAATTCAGAATAAAATTATGATTTTCTACACAGGAATCTCTTCAATCATTTTTTATGATGTTGAAGAAAAAGAATGGTCTGAACAACCGTTTGACGCTACCAAGGAACTGAACGGTTTTTCGACTGTAAAAATACCTTGGTATTAATATTCTTTGAAACAAAACATTCTTGTTATACTAGACTTTTAATTAAAACAGTTATAACTCTACAAAACAGTTCTGGATTTAAAACAATTATTCTTTAAAGATAGTTTACACAAAAGTTAAACTTAATAAAAAACTTTTCTATTATATGAAACCATGAAAAAACCTACTGTTAATAAATTAGTCGCAGGAATCGTTTTCATCTACTTAGTTTTGCAAACTATTGTGCTATTTTACGTGTTTATTTTTGCTTGCTCTGTGTTTTGTAATAAACTTGAGGTTATGGTTTTTTTTTGTGTCGAAAGAGTATTTTAAAATGAAAAGAAATCTAAAACTTTCTTTAAACTATGTGAAATAGTTTTATTTTTAATAAAAAATATGTAGTTTAGTAACTTGATCAACAATTTCAAAAAGAAAACGAATTAATTTGTCTTAGGGTAAAAAATGTATTAAATAAAATAATTTTTCATGTTCAAAGCCAAACTTATAAGTTTGTATACACTAGTGAACAATAGATGATATGTATAGTTTTTGTTTAGTATAAGCATGTAAATTATTTAAATATTATATACCAGTGCACTTGTATAATATGAATTAAATGCAGCTGGTTTATTTAGTTAAAATTCACTAAATTTAAATTTTGTATAAGAGTCTGAGATAAGTTTTTAAATTGTTCACTTCATTGGCGTTAGATGCGGCTTCTTCTTATCTCTCCCTTCTGCACTCCTTGAGCCGTATGCTTGCCTCTCCGTTGACTTCCTCCTATTAACCCGTTTTGATCTTGTAACGTTTGATATAATGAATAACAGTGGTGTATTATAGTATTTTGTCAGGGATTCGAAATTTACTTTTATCTAAAAATCCCCTAACTTAAGACTTTTGTATTTAGCTATAAAAAGCGTTTTTGTAAGTGATATCATTGGAATAAATCAATTAAATGAAATAAGATCGAAGTTAATGTTCTACAAAATACCTATATTTTACAAAATTATACAATTAAAAAAATTTCAAACTTCTTTAGAATTACTTATACTTGCAAAAATATAAAATTACTCAATAAAAATGGTTTTTACTACTTACAGTAAAATTAATAGATATAAAAATGAATATATTCATAAAACGACAATATCTGTTTTATTTACAAAAAATACCAATTTCTAAAATTTACAATACAACATAAATGTTAGCACCTCATTGCACATTATATATTACACAAAATTATATTTTAGTAAAATTTTATAAATAGAATAGATTGCTTGTTTATTTAATGTAAATTAGGTATTAATTCTAGAAAATCAAATCTGAATTAAACCAAAGTTAAACCAAGATGAACTTAGCTTATTGCTTTTTAAAATTTTTAATTAAATACAAATGAAAAACTGTGAAAAAAGAAACATTAAAAGTAAAATGTATAACACAAGACATAGAGAAAAATAGTTTTATGGCAAGTGTCAAACGTAAGACTTAATGGCAGTGAATCTAAAGAACAAAAAAAAAGCATAAAAAATATATTTTAACGAAATATTAATATACAAAAGTTTTTATAGTTTGAAAAATATTCTGTCACAACTAACCTGAAAAATAATTCTAAAGCGAATTTTTTATATAAAATAGCTAAATATATTTAATAATAATAACAAAATAGAAGTATTCTAAGTCAGACAAAGCGTAGAATTTGTAAATAAAACTAGAGGTCTAATAATATCTAATATAAATGTAAATATATAATAATAAAAAATATATATCTGAAACATGTAATGATTATCAAAATCTTAAGTAGTTACAAAGAAAAACCTAAGTTTGTCCTAAACAAAAACTTAAATGCTTATTTTTTACCTTTGTAATGAAAATGCATCCTTTTTTCTTTTTTGATTAAAAATAAACTCAAAACTTCCTCGTTTAAGCAAATACAGTTTTAATTAAGTCTCTACCAATAGAAATAAAACTTAAGGAGTTTAATGTAGACTGACCAATGGTATTTCGTAAACACGTTATTTAATCTCTTTAAAGATGAAAATATCCTTTCAACTTCAGTTGAACACACAAGTATAGTCATTAGAATTTGTAAAGATTTTATAGTTTCACTAAAATCATCAGAAATATTGTTATTCTTTATGTACAGCAGAGTTTCTATTTATCCTCCTATGTGCATTTCTTTTTGATTGTAAATACCATTAATTCGGTTTGTAGATTTTTACAATCTACACCAGGATAAAAGTTTTTCACTGCTTCGATAAGGTCATAAGTAAGACATTTGGGATATTCTTAAATGTCCTATAAAATTGAACTTTTTGGAAAAATTTACCCTTACACTGTCACAAATATCTTTAGCAGAAGAAGAGAGACATATGTTTCCATTATATGTAGCACTAGAATTACGAGCTCTATTAAAAGCATCTTGAAAATTTTTCACACGTTGTTCAACTTTTTGCTAAGTTAAATTTTGCTTTACATTACATTATACAAAACATCTACTTCAGGCATAAGCTTAGAAAAAATTTTCAACCAAAAGATTTAACTTTTCATCATTTATATCATCATCATTTTATCATTATATATAGCTTTGGATCCAGAAAGAAATTTCACTTCAACTACGCGTCTTTTTTCTGGTTACTTAGAAAAAAAAGTAGGAATTTGATTTGATTTAGCAAAAAAAGTTCTGCCTCAACTAAAAAGAAAAACTAAAAAAGTTGCAACTAGCAGCCATCGAAAGCACTAATTTTAGCTGATGAGCAGCAAAATGTACGTAATAAGCGTTTTCATATGTTTCCCTTACTTTCACATGAACCCCTTCTATTCTTCCTTTCATGACCGAAGCACCGTTATAAGTCTGATAAGTTGTTTACTTGTCACTCTGCATGATTTTCCTTAGCTCATTTAAAATAACTTCTGAAATAAATTCTGCATTTACTCTTTTTAGCTAAGAAATCACAAAACCTCTCATCGTCACTGTCATTGTTGGTATATCTTATCACTATAGACAATTGATTTTGCACGCTCACATATGTTGCTTCGTCCGCAATTACTGCTATAAAGTGTGCCTGCCGTAAATTGAGATAAAGCTTCCTTCCTGTAAACTTCAAAGGCAAATGACAAAATTAAATGTTGTATTATTGGAAACACTCCTAACAATGCTTTACTTGTTTAAAATGCGTTTTAAGATCTGTGTCAAGTTTGCTAGCAAACTTAAGCAAAGATCTCAAGCCATTAGGACTTAAAGAATCTTTAAATTTATTTATGCCGTCTCAAAGCTATTTCTTGGACTCCGCAGTAAAGCACACTAATAAAAACACTTATTTTAAAGCTTTTAACATGTACAAATACTAACAACTACAATAATATAAATTACCAATTATACTGTATCTACTAATTACATCTATTCAAGTACTATATTTTAGTATACCATTTATATTATATTAAAGCTCTTTATCATAAGGTCGATAAGAATTCATTAAAACTATTTTGTTGTAGGGAGGAACGTTAGTACAATGACCGGTTTAGCTAAGACAATATTTTGAAAATGTTTTATGGCATAACTATTTGTATCGTAAATACTTTTTTATTTTTGTATAAATTTAAAATTAAAAGTATTTTCAAACATTTACTTACATATGTGTTCAGTAACATTTGTTTAGTACAACTAAGTTTTGCTGTTAAATTTCAGATATTAAGGTGGAAATAAGTTAAAAATGATGTATAAAAACTTTTATTAATGAATTTAGAATTAGAAGTTATAAGAAATGAAAAATATTATTTAATCATAACGACAAATTCAATTAAATTAATTGTTTAAAAGAAAACTATACTAGTACAAAAAATTAAAAACACAAAGTTAATATAAAACACCAACACTATTTGAATATAAATACTAAGATTTTAATATGAGAATTTGGAATGAAGTCTTGTAAAGATCTTTTAATGATTTACAGTAACATCTATAGCAGTGATTTATAGGACAAGTTAGTATATTCTAAAGAGCATTACAGCAAATTTAAATACTGATTTTTTTGACTTATTTTTCCGGTCTTAGTAAAATCAACTAGTGTTCTGACTTTTTAGATATTTATATTATGCCGTTTATTAAAATAAACTTTTTATAAGTTTAATGTTAAAAATCTATTGATTAAAAATATTTTAGTTTTCATGCAAGCAAAATGAACTAGATATGTGTTCAAATGAATACTAGTTATATTAGGATATATCATCTGAATACAGCAAATTTGATTAAAAAATTTTAATTTCAGTTTATAGTAATATTTATAGTTGTATTAGTTGTTTTGCAAACTTCGTTTTTATTACTGTTTTACAACTTAATTTTTATACTTATCAAAATAAATTTAAAAAAACATTAGTTTCGCAGTCTATAGTTCAACAAAACTTATGACGTTTAAACAAAAAAAAACTAAAAAGGTTTTTGAACTTTAGCATTTTTAAACAAACTTTCTTTAAATTTTAAAAGTTATCTGTGAAAAAACTTTTTTTTAAATATCGTACGCAATTAAATCAGTTTTGTTAACATACTTGTCTTTTATATCGTTTAATAAAATTTTTATAAACATGTAGGACCCACAAGGTCTTTTAATTAATTTAATTAAAATCTTCAATAAAAGTAGAATTAAGGAAGCCGTTGGTAATACAATATCTGTTGGATCAGTATTCTGATTAGTTATAATTTTCATGAGCATTAATTTGCGTAAAGGACACTAAAGTTATAGTTAAGACATTAATGTCAAGATAATTAACTATGCTTAAGTGTATTTATGCTACTAGATATTGAAAGTTTATTAAATTGTAAAATTTCATGTTTACCAATTTTTTTTTGTTTTTGTATAGAGTTTAACAAAACTTTATTTGATTAATCTATGCAGGAAAATAGTTATGAACCAAAGAAACATTTTGAAATCGGCTTAAGCTACGTAGTTCAAGGGTTTAGTGTTTTAATATTTATCCTCGTTTGACTTTTCCATAGTTTACTTACTACTATACCAGGAGTTTGAATAATAAATAGAACTAATTCTTTTATAGTAAAAAACTAAATTTAACAAATATTGTGTTGTTTTAATTATCGAAATTTTATTGTACTACCAAAAGACCCGTAGTTTAGGATAACTTTATTACGTAGTATGATATAATGTTAACTTTATTTAAATTTGAAGATTAAATAGCTTAGATAGCATGAATGTTAGTGACTTCGTACTTCATACTAGTTATACCGTGTTATTATTTATCTATACACTACAGTTTTTTAACGATAAAAGTTCATAAAAAACTTAGTTACTAACAATGGTTGCATATAAATTTAAATATGCGTTTAATTAAGTTAATAAACAATATGTTTTTAAATAAAAATTATATGGTACGTAAATAATTTATTATAAGTGTAGAAATTAAAGAGAAATCGAGTAAACTAAAAATAAAAAAACTAAATTAAAACAATCTCTAATAAGGCGAGTTTTACGACTTAATACGTTCATTCATTAAAAGCATGTAGTTCATGACTAATTTTTTTATAACATTTAAAATCGGAATTTATATCTTCTTTATCCAAAGTATCACCGTTCCTTACTTCTTTCAATAGTCCTTTATTTTCTAATGGTCTTATTTTGTGTTTTTCTTTGTATTTTTCTATATTGTAAAGTGCTTCTTCTTTTTTCTTTAACTGACTTCTTTCAACGGTCCCAACAGAAGACAGAACAAACTCTTCGTAGAAAGGAGACTCCTGGTTTATATCCAAGTAGGAGCTATTGCAAAGTTGCCAGTTTTGCGCATAATCAAACAAATGTTCTGCGTATTTGAATATTAAATTATAGATTTTTAAATTCGACAATAAAAATTGTAAATTGTACGTTACAAAATAATAAATCAAAAAATAAGCAGTGCACAAATGTAAATATACGGTAATTAATGTCGATTGACATAGCAAGTCAAACTAAAGTATTGCGTACTTATTCGACGCAGTATATTTCAGTAAACTAACAACAATTATAAAAATATATAAACTACTTAATAACTAAGTTCTTTTATTTTATTCAAATTAGGACTTTTTGAAGCCTCAAATTCAATTTGTCAGTACTTAAAAAAATATATATTTGTAGTGTGCTTAATACTTTGATTACAACGTTTATACATTTTCATACAAATTTTCGACGATACTTTTTTACTTATATATAACCTACATGTTAAATAACTTAATTTTAAAATATACAGTGCTTGATTAAAAAATATAAGAAGCTTACAGTTGTAAACTCTAAAAGTTAAAAAAAAAAAAACTTTTTATAATATTCACATTTTGAAGATGTTTTTCATAGTCATCAACAAAATGAAAGTTTGGCAGAGGCTCGAAATCACCATAAGTGCAGTAAAATGGGCTATGATGACAAATATTTTCGTGGAAATATTTCCTTCCGTAGTTTAAAAATCCCTCTTCCAATGCTTTACTGCAGTCAAATCGCTTTTTCTAAAAAAACATTATTTTATTCATTCGTTTTTGATTACATTCTTCAAAAACTAATTAGCTTTAAAACTTACAGGATCCCACACAAGCAGTCCAGAAATCAATGATTGAGCAAGAACGTTATCCGTGATTCCCTTAAAGAACTCTTGGGGACTTCTGTCTTCAATCCAGCCGTAATATTTAAAATAATCTAGTTTTTGAGAATCAGACAAACGTCTAAGACTTTTTTGAATCCACTTTCTATGTTTTGAAGCGGTTAACAACCTGTGCTGCTTTTCAACCTTAAAATGTTAAATTTTTAAAATAAAGTATACAACATTCACTCTTTAAAATATTAATTCAATGCAAAGCCTTTAGAATAAATAGTTATAAATTAGACTTTTGAACAAACAGTATATAAATAAATCGTTAAGTGTTTGTTTGAAAATATATGTGATAAATAATTTTTTAAATCATAGTACAGTGATTTTATAACTTTACATTTATAGAATTTACTTAACATTAAGTAAGAAGATATATTATGTGATTTCAACTAAAAAATGATCGACAAAGCTTAATAAAATAACCAACAAAATAACTTGTTTTGAAAACGATTTGAACGAAAAAAATATTTTAAATAAAACCATATTGCTGGTAAAACATACTTTTTTTGTTGTAATAACTAACCAGCTTTGGGTATGAATTGCAAAGAAAAATATGCTTTTGCGTGAGTAGTTCAGCAAATATACATCCCGCGCTCCAAACGTCCACTTCAGTTGAGTAGCTCTCCACACCGTAAACAAGCTCTGGTGCCCTGTTTAATTTATCATTTTTAGAATTTAGAGAGTAGATATAAAGTTACTTACAAATATTATTATATTGTTATAATGCAATGTTGAACGCAGGCATCAAAACCTGAGCCACCTAAACAGTACAAACAAGAAGAAAAACAAAATTAAAATCTAATACATTTATATTAAACAAAAAATTAAACAAAGTTAAAATTTTAAGAAACTCATTAACAAGTTTAAACTTAATTTCTTGATAAAAAAGACGATAACATAGTACAATACATACGAACACATTTGTAGAAAACCCATAAAGGTAAAATAATAGTCTGTTAGGGGGGAAGCATAGCAAAATTAAAACAATGGATATTACAAATAGAAAAATAAGTAATTAGTAAGTAGTTTAGACAAGATATATATCTAAAAAAAATTTGTTTATGTATTTTTCTCTATTGCTTTTAGCAGAAATTTACTGATATTAAAAGTATTTAAATTAAATCTTTTTAGTTTTAAGCGAAGATGTTCCACCCACCCACACGATACCACATCCTCTGGTAACTTGTTTCATACAACTTTTTCTCTGTGTAATAATGAATTTTGCCACTGATTGTTAATTTATGTTAACATTTTACTTTTTGTTATTTCTTCTTAACTAAAGTTTCTTATCGGAAAAAATTATATTTACTATCGAAAATATCTTATATTTGCCATTCATAATTTAAAGAAGCGTAATTAAACCAAATCCAATGTTTAATATTCCCGAGATCAAGTTTAACTAATTTATCAATATATGATGTATTGGATATCATTCAACGATAACATGTAAAACGCGTAAAATTTCCTTGCACATACTTAATTATATTACTGTCTTTTTAAAGTAGAGTAACCAAATTTGTGTATTGGTTCAACTTTAATACAAACGTATATTTTAAATAGTTTTTTCAAAATAGTAGGTTTAGAACTAGTTTTAAAATTGAATTAGTTTTAAAACTTTTATATTTGATAAATTAATGCTTGTGCAACTTTTTATAAACAATTTATGTGTTCATTCCTTTTTAAATTTTTGTTATTATTCCTAATTGCTTAAATGCTTTAACTGGTTGTATGTTTAATAGATCAGTCGGGTCAAACAGTTTATTTTGTTTATTTTTAGACGTTTGCATTTGTTAGGATTTAGATTGAGTTTTCTTTTTTTTTTTAGCCATTTGTAGATATTATCTAGATCAAATTTTAATAAGATACTTGACTCATTAAATATTTATTTATCATCTGCAAATTAACTCATATCACTTATAAAATCAATTTTTGAATTAATATCGTTAATGTAAACTAAAATAAGGGGACCAATTAAACCACCTTGTAGTAATCAACTGTATTTCGCCGAAGGGTTTGACAGCGTGTAGTTAATGGCAACTCTTTGTAATCTCCCGCTTAAAAATTTGTTGAAACACTTCACTACGGATTCATGTAGTCAGTACTGACTAAATATATTTAATAATCGTTTGTGTGATACTGAATCAAAAGCTTTTTTAATACCAGTGTAAACTGCTTTGATATATTTTGTTTTTGGGATAAGGACATATCCATAAATGTTAGCATGTTAACATTCAACTTTCAACAAGCGTTTAGAAACAAAACCAAATTGCCTATTAGATAATAAATTATATTTAAGTATATGATTTGAAATTTTTATAGATATAATTTGTTGAAAAGTTCGAAAAAAGTCAACAGCCAAATACTTGCTTGAATTTTAACGCGTTGTGTTTGTTACCTTTCTAATAGACTGGAATGACAAAAAACATTTTTCTTTGTTTTTTCACTTAAGCTAATTGTATAGAGCAACTGAAAACTAATAAAAGCTGAAAAATTACTTATGGAACTGCATACTAAATAAAATAGGGCGGGGTACTTTCTAGGGTCTTAATGATTTTGTTTTTAGGTGTTTAATTGATTTTTTATTGCCTTCATAAGTTATAAAAAACTTTATACTTTTTTGAGCTAGTTCAATACTTTGGTGGCTATCATCTCTTTTAATTATCTTTTGAAAACTTCTGTTAAAAAGTGAGACTGTTTCAAAATCTTAGGTTACTGTCACAATTTTCATTGTCGTTTAAAAGGGGTAATGAAATACTTAATTTAAACTTAGAATTTATGTTACTATAACTTTTTTATACGTTTATAAAATGTGTGTTGTAAATAAAATTAAATATTTTTTAACTTCAAATACTTTAAGGGAGTTTCTGTATAGGACAGCAACACCTTTAACCCTACTTGTCCTATCGTTACGGATTATTTTATAGTTAGAAGGTCAGTGTTTCAGTAAGAAAAATATATCAATAACATTCATGCAAAATTAATTTTATAAAAATTCAACCATGATCAATACAGATCTTATGTTAGTGTATTCGATTGTTAGTTTTCTACTGTTTTGAATTGTTATATCTATTAAAACAAACTTTTTATGATTAATAATAAATTTATCAGAAAATTATAAATCTTTAGAAGTTTTATAAACTGTTAACTATCAGTTTTTGCTACTAATCCCAGAGTTCCTGTAAGTTAAAATAAAACGGCTGTCATTTTGATTCAACGATTTTATTTGTTCCTGATTATGTATTTACATTTAAATTATTCTGGTCTGCTATGTCTTCCCTTACTTTAACTTCTTTTTTTTATATTCTGAATGATTCAAGTTCTAAGATGGTTTTATCAGAGTTGATACAGTTTTTTTTCCTTCCATTATTCAAAGCTTTCATATTTCTCAGTTTTAACAGTTTTTGATCAGAGGCTACATTATTAAGTTTGACTATGATCGATCTATCAAGACATTATTTTTGTCTTTTGTGATCTTACCCACAAGATATTAATTTATTAATTTTTTCTCCTGGAACTTGTTGGATAGTTTTAAAGTCATTTTAGAGCTTTCAAGAAAACTAGTAGTTGACTTTCTACACTCAGGCATGTTAAATACAATTATATATAATGTTTTTTTTTTCTTCTAACTTTTTTTCATTTTCTGCTTCAATTTTCCTGGCAGCTACACTTAATTTGGTATTGATATTGATAAAAAAGTCTGTTGGTTACATTGTTTCTATTGCATCAGTATGAGTAGAAAAAAAATTGATTCAAATCTTATAATTTAGAACTAAACTCTGTTTTAAATTCCAAAAAACTTAATTGTAGCTCAGTAATTATTTCTATTCAAGGAAGTAACTTTCATACTGCACATAAAACTTTGTCAACTTTCTGAATTTTAACGAACTCTTCTCAATGTTCTTACTTTTATCTTTATAATCACTTTTCAATCTACAAGCATCGGCTTGGTTTATATTAAATTCATTGTTTTTTTTTACATCCAAAGGCAATTAACTTTTCTTCATTAGTTTTCCTATTTTAGAACTCTCAATATAGGCCTTGGCCTCAGCTCCCAAGGACATTTAATTATTTCACTACAAAAACTTTATTCAAATAGAATTTACTTATTTTGATGCATTTTTTTATGGAATACTAATATGTTGTTTATTGAAACACATTGTTTATTATAACTATCAATTTTACTTAGTGTTTTGTGTCAAAAAAGTTAACATAACTATTATTTGAAAATAGTTAGAAAATACAAGAAATATATTAAACCTATACACTGGAGTGACAACATCATAACATTTTTTGATACCAGCAATATCATCTGTGTAGCTTTTTGCGTTGCCGAAATCGCATATTCTCAACAAGCCGTTGTTATTCACCAGAATATTTGCGCTCTTTAGATCACGGTGCACTATTTTTGCTCCATGAATGTACTTTAACCCTATGTATTGAAACATAAAGTTGTTTTTTATATAACATTAGTTTTAAGTAGTACATGTTTAATTGCAGTAATGTATTGATAATACTTTATTTTAAAAATAATGCGAAAATGTTTTTTATAATTGTTAGTTGTATTTTAAACTACGTTTTTTAATACAAGTTTATTTACACACAATATAGAATTATTACACAAAAATAAACTTACCTCTAATTAATTGGTACATTAAAACAGAAATCCACTCCATACCTAGCTCACACTTTTTAAAACAGTCTAAGTCGTTATCCATGAACGGGGAAAGCAGGTAACTGAAAAAATAGTTTTATTTTAATTGCAAGAGCTGTCATATAAACAACAACTAAGCTTTAATACATAGACTAAAAAAAACGCCAAAAAGGTTATCAAAAACATATATACATATTGTTTATGCTGCATAATTTCATGTTAATAATAATTAGATTATGGTAAACATACTACTAAATATTTTCAATTTAACAAACTCCTTACGGTGTTACAGTAGTTAAAGCTATAACGCTGAAAACATAAACACCGACTTGCTGTTAGCATGAAAAATATTTATTTTTTAATTTTATCTTTAAAAAAAAATAATTAAAATAATCATTAAGTAATATATTTTTTAAGCATATAAAAACTTACATTTCTTCAACGTCAGCTTCAAAGGAATTTATGACACCGATAAGGCTGATTACCTGTAAAAGAAAGTTATTCTTTTTTACATATTACTCATAAACATAAGAACATTTTATACACTTAACATACCCTGTATAATTTGTTTTAAAACAGTGTTTTACTATTGTAAGTTAAAGAAAATATAAACTGTTAAATTCTCAAACTTTAAATTATTAATAGATTTTTTTATTAGGCTTGTTTTTTTAATGTAATTGTTTGAACACGTTTTTATTTATACATAAAGAAGGTTTAGAGTCAGGGGTCGGCAAACTGCGGCCCGCGGGCCTATTGCGGCCCTCGAAGGGTAAATCTGCGGCCCGCGAGCACGTTCTTTTTTTTTGAATGGAATGCGGCTCGCGAAAGAAATTTTTGTGGCCCGCGAGCATGTTAATGTGGCCCGCTGAGCAACAATATGTTTTAAGTTAAACTTTTAATGGTAATTTGGTTTTGTTTTATTTCGTTTTAAGTTAGTGTATAAAATTTTTAAATAATAAAAAGCTTTTACTGTATTAGTTTAAAAGTGTGAAAAAAACAGATTAACTTTCTAACAGGGTATTTTCTCATTTTCATAATAGCTTTCTTCTTACAACAGCAAGTAATTATTTGAAAAAAGAGTGTAAAGAGTGCTTAGATTTAATAAGTCAGTTATATAATAGCTACTTAGTAAATAAACCAAATGCAAATGTTTTTCATTTTGCACAAAAGTAATGCACAGTAATTAAATTCAATAGCTTTTCTTTACAGTTTAGGTATTCATTTTAAATGTATTTTATACCTAAGTTTCTTTTATAGATGTATTATTACTAAATATTATATTTAAGTGTACACAAATAAATTTAATATAAAATAATAATAAGAAATAAGGTTTATTTGATTTTTCTTTTAACGCGTTTCGATTTTTTAGTAGTTTTTTTCACTTAAAATTAATTCTAATACACACAAGTGTACAAAGATGCTCATATTTTAAACCACTTTTTATTTACTGCTTAAGTTAGATTAAGTTTAGTTTATGCATAAATGTCTAACATTATTGTATCTAAACGTAATTTCTAAGTGTGTTCAGAAACATTTAAAACAATATATATGACATAAATTAAAATAGTTTTTGTTATGTACACATTTTTATTTTTCAAACAAAACACATTTTATTTTCCAAACAAAACACAATTTATTTTTAGGCAAATGAAGTTAATTGTTGTGCATTGCATACTAATATAAACAATTGCTGTTTTTTGAAACTACCAATTTAATACAAGCTAGATTCAAGGATGGTAAATTTATTAAGTTTGTACATTGTGAATCAAATAAGTTCAAATTCATTTAAATAAATAACTAAACATTGCTACAAACTCAGACTATGACCATTTGAAGATTTTAAATCTCAGACCAATTTAATCTTTTTTCAGTTATTTACTTGAATTGCTTTTTGTATACGAAAATATCAGGCTAGTTTTTTGTCACTAAGGCTGGCTTTTTTTTTCTTTAAAGAGTGGCAAATTAAATTTATGATGTATGTTTTGGTCAATACACAGTGTTGGGTTGAATTATAATATATGTTAAATTTTAAATCTTGCAGGTGATACAATTTGAATTACTTTTTATACTACTGTATATAAGTGTGAATATTCAGTGTTGCCAAAAAACTTGAGTCCCGGTTAATCTTGGAATGTGAAAATTTATACTTAAATAATCTGAAAAAGTTTGAGTTTGAGAACTTTTGAAAAACCTCGAATTTCAAACAATTTTTACATGTAAAGTAATGAAATGTTGATATGAAACAAAAATTTACCATATAAATATTTTTATTAAAAACCACATTTAAAGTAGCTTAAGAGCATCTTTTTAAAATTGATATTAAGTTTAAAAGATCTTTTTTACCTTTAGTTTAATTTTATACTGAAAACAGAAGAAAAAATTTGTACTTTCACAAACTTTTTATTGGTGCATTTCACCATTGCTTATAAAATCTATTTACCTATTGCTGTGCTTTGCATTGGAACTAAACCTAGAAATTCTTCTAAAATTTCAAAATTAGTAAAAACAACTCAAAGAAAAATTCTCAGATAACAATATATGTTTTATCAGTGCTCTCATCTTAACAGATTGATTAAAGTCCTAATTTGATTTATGCTGCTTTATAATCTTAAGGTATTTCTTAAACACGAATTTTGTTGTCAGTAAAGAAATAAACAAAAATTTTATACTACCGTCAACATAAATTCTTTAAGAAAATTAAAATTCTAAACGGTATCTTCTTTTAATTAACTAATTTTGCTACTTTATAACTTGCCTTAACTTTTTCTTCAATCAGTCTGTAGGTACTGAAGATAATCATGTGCTTTGTTGGAACTGACTTAAGCGATTTGCTTTTTTTCCGTTTCTTGCAATAACTCCTAAATAAAGTTTTTCAATGCTTATAGCTCGTCTTATATTTCACATTTACTCTTTTCAAATGCAAGATTTTTATTGCAGATAAAGAATTAATATAATTCTTAATAAAAAGTTAGTTATTCTTCTTCATTAAAGGCTTAATAAGCTTTTATACTTTTGTTAAAAATGTTTAATAAACCGTAATGGTCCATTGAAACTGACTTATAATACTTTTTTTATTTATATTTAATTCACTTGTGACGATCGCTCGGCTCTTCGGTACTTTCCCTAGACGGAGCCGGCGGTCGAGACTTCTCTGTTTCGCTAACAACGGGATCAGGCGCGTTGGCTGACTCAGAGCGAGTTGTCATTTTGGCCAATTTCTTGGCAACTTGTTTTGAATTCATGTCGCGCTACTTATCGATTAATATACCGCGAATAAATGGTCAAGTAGTATAAGCTAAAACAACAAAAATGTATAACACAATTATTTATTAAAAGAACTCACAACGTAAAATATAATACACCAATAATGCTTTTTAATCGTAAGTAAATGAACACAAGTATAATATAAGACTAAAACTAGCAAAAAGTAAAACACTGACTTTTGTTCTATATCGTCTATGCGATCAAGAAGCGCATGCGATAAAAAGTAACGTTATCGTTCATGCGTAGTATATATAGTGCTTTAACAACCCCTTTTTCCCAATTCTCTCAATTTATAACAGAGCATGTCTGTTAGACTGCTACACTCCGTCTAGCCCGAAGAAGAAATGACTGTGGAGGCTTAGGGATTTCAATAACGCATTTCCCGAGCGCTCCCCTTCCCCCACTCCAGTCATTTTTTTTTGAATTAAATGAGAGTATGGAAATTTTAAGGATGTTATTATCACTTATACCACGAAATTCGATTACATGCAAATACTAAACAAGTTTAATACACAAAGCATAAAGCTTAAAATAACGTTGATGTAGTGTTTACTTGTAATGTAAGCTAAAAAAAATTGTTTTGAAAAAAAAATAAAGCTATAAGCATGAAAAATTAAAAA
The DNA here is from genome assembly GCF_965202585.1 of Thalia democratica. Taxonomy (NCBI): domain Eukaryota; kingdom Metazoa; phylum Chordata; class Thaliacea; order Salpida; family Salpidae; genus Thalia; species Thalia democratica. The sequence continues at coordinate 83,541,972 of NC_139165.1, forward strand.
CACGAAGGAGTGAAATCTTAAAGCTTACGGTTCCTTCTGTTAAAAACGTACCAATAACATGTTAGTATTGTAAAGCATGCACTTATTTAAAACTTGACATTGCAAATTTAAAGTAGCAGTTAACAATGTAAAACTAATACTTGTAACAACACACATAAAAATTTACTTTTCGTGTATAATTTCTATTTTATTTTTAAAGTATTATAATTGTTTTTCTTTTTTTTTTTACATATACAATAAAAAATGAATGGTACATACTAATCACTTGAAAAAAGTAATAGAAAATAAAAAAAAATTTAAACTTAGTTAAAAAATTTGTTAAGTATATACAAACCCTAAATGTTATACAATTTGTTTGTACTCAGCAACTTGAATCAGTTTTAAAGTTCTGCAGCCAAATCTTCCTTCTTTCCACTTCTCATCAAGACAAAACGAGTGGTGCTTGCTATGAATATCACAGTTGTAATGAACCAACCGGATGCAAAAACAACAAGGAATTTCCACTGAATGGTTGTAAATGTTAGCAAGGTCTTATCTACATCGTGATCCTCGTGGAAAAATGACGTATCAGCGATTTGTAGTGTTTTCTCACGTTCAAGAGTATTGAGTAAACATGCAAATCTCCATTTGCTAGCTAAACAAGATTTGTTGTGACAACTGAGTTCTTCAAACGAAAGCTGAAATTGTTTCTTCATGGTGCTATTTTTAACAATTTTAAAATATGCTAAATGAAAGTTAACCGTCTTAATCTTTAACTTCGCTAGCCACCGAAACGTTGGCTTAAATCTGTTCGTCGTGGCAAATGTCGAATTACTCACTGCGACTAAATTTCCTTCTTTGCTACGTTTGAAACTTGCCGCACGTTTGCATGACTCACTGTCAACGGTGGTTCTGAATGTTTGAAGCCTGACACATTCTTTTTGACCAAAAAAGAATTTTGAACATTTGTGTACAGAAGTTTCAAGACAGCATGCGAGGGCTATAACTTCTCCATGAGCTTTGGGTGTTTTCAAACCAAACTCAATCGGGTTACGTTTAGAGTTTTTATCTTCTGGGATTTTGCGTAAAAGAAGATTAGTCTCATTTGCAGTACAAATAGGTAACACAATGTTGTTAACTTTAAGTTCTGCTTTCACACATAAAAGCGATACCAACAATAGAAGAAAATGTATGGTTTTCATTTTACTTTCCAACTAAACAGTTTGAAATAGTTATAGCAAGCGTTTCAGTGGATATATATAGGCAACAGAAGAAAAAAGAATAGATGAAGAGAGAACGGGAGTAGTGTTGATTGTGACGTCAAGACTTCCAACCATTGTGATTGTTTATTTATAATCATATAAAAAGAAAAAAATGTTAAATATAGCATAAACATTAAAATAGTTTAATAAAAATAGTCTAGTTTATTAACTAAACATTGTATTTATAATGACATATACTATTTTTATCGTTTAACGTAAAAATGAAGTAAGCACTGATGTCAAACAATAACTGAAAGAATGCTGTAACCGGCCGATATAATTTAAACAAAATATTAAATCGCAGTCTTTTTTGTTTTTTGAAAAAACTTAGTTTTACCTTATTTTTATAGTTATTTAAATAATTAGAAAATAACAACGATAATTAGCTTTGAAATTGCTTAACGAGGTATAATGTTTATTTAACAATAACTATAATCATTGCTACACGTCGTAAAAAACCAATCAGCTAAAGCATTCTCGCAATATTACAATTATACAAGAAAAGATGATATTTACGGACAAAAAAGGTTAACGATTTACAACTCATTTCCCTTACTTTGAACTGAAACAGAAAACAACTCTGACTGATTGTCTAATGAGCTTAACAATTAAGAAAGTAATTTGTTACTCAAGAGAATAAAAGTTCAATCATTGTGTTTTGCTAGAAACACTACTCTTAATTAATTCAATCAGAATTCTCATCGATCGCAGTTCAGAATTATTGTTGCATAAAGCTCACAACAACAATGTAAGATAAATTAACTTTTAGACTGAACTTATTAAGTTTCAAATAGATTTTTATTACTTATTTCATAGTGCGTTTACATTTTAATATGTTTTCTTTAATAAGAAATGAAACAACAATTAAGAAATAAATTGTCAAAAAAACATATCAGTATATATAAAATGTGGGAGTAAAAATCAAAGCAATCGTTCTGCATTAATTTTAAAACAAGTACAGGAAATAAGCTGTTTTGAAACTATAAATTAAGAACAACTCCTATTTATTTAAAAAAATATATCAAAAGTAAATATTTGATATTTTAAAACAGAAAATCTCAACATATACTTGTTTACTTACGTAATAGACTTGTCATATACTCCTTAAACATGAATTGTTTAACAATTTTTATTCTATGTTATTAGTATGAATTTCAAATAATAACAAAATTTGCTAATTCAAGGTAAAGAAGAATTCTTAGTTACTACGCTTGAAAATTGTAACAATTTCAAACCTATTTAAGGCTTAATTCTATGTTAAAAAGTGTATAACAAATAAAAATTACTTTTTACGTTTAAACAAAAAGAAGAATAAAAATATTAATGTTTAAGAAAAAATATAAAAAAATTAACACAAACAATAAACAACACTGACATTAATTGAAATTAATTTTTAAACTTTGCAAGCATTTTAAAGGAAAACGAACTAAATTCTAAAGAATGTAGATCATAATACAAACAAAGAAAATAACAAACATGTATTCAACATTTTCTTAAAACTTGACCCTTCATTCAAGGAAGAAAAAATGCGTTAATTTTGCTAAAAGACTAAACTTGTAAGTAACGCTTCTTTTTATTAAGAAAAACATCAACGCGTGTTTGATAAGTTGCAAGTTTAAAATACACGACCTTTTAACGTGCTTTTGTTTTGTTGCGCATAGCTAAACAAAAACTAAATTAGTTTTATTGCTCAACGCTAAAACTCAAGTGCCGCTGATAATAATTTAACTGCTTTGTAGAATTAGTCATCGCTCGGTTCGTCAGCGTAATTAATCGTGAACTTGTATTTTACGCAAACTTATAAGGTTGGCTTATTTTATTCACTGGCTCATTGTAAATAATGTTTCGCTGCTGATATCGCTTAAGATGACGTATATTTTTAAACGCTTTACTTGTGCACGAATTATTGTTTACAAGTAATGAACTTGAAGTGTAATTACTATTAGAAGGGCTGATATAATCTGTATTGACAATAAGTTTAGAATGTTGATACGGTTCTCCGAAACGTTGTTTTTCTAGCTCGTTATTGACTATATGTGTTTCTGCACTTGTCATATTAACGGATTTTACGGTCGGCACGGGCAGCCTTTCCACGGTCGAAGGCTGCTTTGTTATGACGTCACAATAGGCTTCTGCGCTAGCAACCTCGTTACTATCCTCAACCGGCGCAAGAGACGTCGAATGTTGTTCAGCATCAACCTGAACATCATCTGTCTTGCTAAAATTTTCTGCTTCTGTTGACTCGTTTCCCGATTTTAAAGAAGTCTTAAGGTTACTAATATCGCCGCTAAGGTGCTTTAACGTGGTTGATTCTGAGTCGAAATCAGTTTGCTCAGATGTTTTAAACACACAGCCGACTGTCTTAACAAGAGGTGGCTCTCCCCTCTCCTCCCTACCTCTTACTGTCGGGAGGGAGGGGTGCCCGTTTTTTTGATTAAAGGGGCCCTGCCGATTATGGAAATTTTGGTTGTTTGGGGGATGCCCTTGACTATGAAAACTTTGATTGAATGGAGGCCCTTGACTTTGGAAGTTACTTGGACCATGGGTATACCCTGAATTATTATATCTATTATTAACCTGAACGGGGTTCTGGTTAAAAACTTGGCCGTTTGGTGGCATTGCATTCTGATACTGCATATGGTTCGGCTGAACGTTGCCGAACCCTATGTTATTGTTCGCTACGTTCTGATAGTTTATATTACTGTCGTAACGCGCGTTTTGATTATTATAATCGATTTGTTGATCGTATTCAACTTGATTACTTTGATTATGTCTATAAGGGCGACGCGAAGATTGCTGTACATGCGAATTTTTATTATTATTTTGTTTCTTTTTATGAAAATTCTGCGATCTTTGCTCATAACGAAATTCTTGAGCTTTTTCTAGAATCTCCGAGTGAGATCCAGAGTAAATCTGTTCAATTTTTACTAAAAAATCATCTAGTTTAAGCGTAAAAGCTTCTTCAACTTTCTTTTTTAGTTCGATTGGACATATAGCTGACATAAAATGCTTTATCATACTTTCCTTATCAGCTTTAGACAACTTTTCAGCTAGGCACTTATCTGACTGGAAAGACGCCTGCCCTAAGGTACTCTGTTTAAATCGAAGTATGTGTGGCAAACTAGATTTTTTGCCAATAAGATAAGTTTTTAAATTAGGGTAGTTGAAATGACACTCGCTATTTGTTTCGCGAAAATAAATTATGTCATCTCGAGGCCAAATATGAATTAATAACTCAAGTTTCTCACGATCGCTATCGATATGAAACGACTTACAGCGCGACTCGAATAATTCGAGTTCCGCGCGAGGTTCCGAAATATTTCGAAGTTGTCGGAATAACTTAGCGTTTTCGACTATCTTACGGCGCAATCGATCTTGTTCAGTTTCAACACATCGAGCGCCATTTTCTAAATTATAAACATTGCTATTATCTGACAAGGATTCTGTCATTAGCGCACGTAACTTGTTTCGTAAAGCGTTCGTGCGACGGCTTTCTTCTATCGCCGATATTCTTAGCTGTAATTCTGTCTGGCTAAGGTTTTCTATATCGTCCTGCCTAAAACTAAGGTGCGGACTAGCTTGTACACTTTCAGCTGTTTTTCTTGGATAAAGCGAAGAGTGCGAATTTTCTACGCTCGCTGTATATAAATCGTGCGTATCTTGTGGACGCAAAGAGGCGTTATAGTCCTCCTTTGCTCTTGGTACGCTATTAATATTTTGTTGGTATGCAGAGGCATCCGTGCTCTGCATACCCGCTTCGCAATTCTGTCTGCTTGCTAAGGTACTGTTTTTGGTTATAAAAATGGGTTCGGACCCGAGGACGCCACTGTGACGATCGCTCGGCTCTTCGGTACTTTCCCTAGACGGAGCCGGCGGTCGAGACTTCTCTGTTTCGCTAACAACGGGATCAGGCGCGTTGGCTGACTCAGAGCGAGTTGTCATTTTGGCCAATTTCTTGGCAACTTGTTTTGAATTCATGTCGCGCTACTTATCGATTAATATACCGCGAATGAATGGTCAAGTAGTATAAGCTAAAACAACAAAAATGTATAACACAATTATTTATTAAAAGAACTCACAACGTTAAATATAATACATCAATAATGTTTTTTAATCGTAAGTAAATGAACACAAGTATAATATAAGACTAAAACTAGCAAAAAGTAAAACACAGACTTTTGTTCTATATCGTCTATGCGATCAAGAAGCGCATGCGATAAAAAGTAACGTTATCGTTCATGCGTAGTATATATAGTGCTTTAACAACCCCTTTTTCCCAATTCTCTCAATTTATAACAGAGCATGTCTGTTAGACTGCTACACACTGTTAATAAAATTCGTTATTTCTTTATTTAGTTAACTTTCTTTTAAACAGGGTTGCGAAACAAGCAGGCTTGTTTAAAAGTTTGAAGAATACAGACTAGGTTAAACCTGTTTAAGACATTTTTTTAAGACTCAGGTGTGTGTGAAACTTTTATTTTAAACACTTTGAATTTACAGAACATTTTTACAACCGTAATGTAGTTTACTAATTGTATTTTTCTTTCTTGTCTTCTTAAATATAGTGTACTTATTTGTAATGATGATATTTCATTTAGGTATTTAAGCTTGGTTAACACTAAGTTTTATGCTTTTTCAACTTTTAGTTAACTTGGCTGGTTTGATATAACTTAGACATTTTCCTGTTAAAGTGGCAACCATGTAAAATACTAATTCAATACTAATAAGGTATTTTACTAAAGCATTTGAGAGTTAATCATGTTGAAAATTTGTTTTAGATTTTCACATAACAAATAGGTAATAGATTTATTTAGTTAATTAATTACTGAATTTTTTAAAGAGTGTAAACTATTTTAGAGGCAAATTTTTTTTTAAATAAATGCTTTTAGAAACATGAAAAAAGAGTTGTTAGTAAAAACAAGGCATAAAAGTGACCTCTAAAATATTTTCAAGCTCGAATTTTTATACAGAGTTAGGTTATAAGTAAAATTACAAAATATTAAGTTTAACCTTTTAGTCTTTAAGAAAGTACATAGCTTATCATGACTTAAGTACATTAGTCAATGTAAATTTTTTACTATAAAGTATTTATGATTTAAATAGACATTATCTGTATATCTAGAAGTATTTTGAAATATCAAAGTGAATAAAAGTAAAACTTTCTCTAGTAAGATTAAAAGTAAAATGTTATTCAAATGTCTCTAAAACTAAAACTGCGGCCCGCGAAGACTTTGAAAACTTGAAATTTGGCCCGCAAGCACCAACTGCCTGCTGACCCCTGGTTTAGAGTAAACTTATTTACTACTAATCAAAAGTTTTCCTAAACTTTAATAAGTTTACAAATTTTGGTTTTGACTTAATTATGAAGAATATATATATATATATTGTTTAATTTATCAAAAAATTAGAAAGCTTAAGGTAAAAACTAAAATAAGCTAAAACTTTTATTTTTAATTTGAGACAAAACTTTCATTTACATGATTCATGGTTTCAAGCATTCTTATTTCTCTCATCACACCAATAATAGTAGACCGGTCTTTAGTTGCGTAAGAAACCTTTTTCAAAGCTAGGTAGTTATCGTTTCTTGGATCTTTAACTTTCCTGTAAAATATCATGTGAACTTGTCGGTTTAGTGTGAAATTAAATTACTATCTTTTTTCACTATCTTTAAGTGAAAACTACTATAGTTTTAAAACCATACTACTATTATTTATATACTTAATAATAGCAAAAAAAAGAGCTTTTTAAATTATATAACATTTCTTAATTGTTTTACCTGAATAAACAAAAATAAAACTAGTTTATAAGAAAAAAACAAACCATACTACGCCAAAACAGCCTGAACCAATTTTTCGTGGCACTTCAATAAAATTTCGCATTTTAATTTCTTCAACAGTTTTATTTTTTGCAATTAAACTGTTAAAATGTTTTATTTAGATTTATTACACTGTTTAAAAGGTATAAATATATCAAGTATTATATATATATATATATAATTTAATTAATTAAAACTAATTATATTGCCTTAAAATTAAATTTGTAAGTTCTAGAATATTTTTTGACAACTTGAATTTGTTCTACTATTTTTCAATTATCTTTTTTCTACTAGACTATTTACTGCTGTATTTCAAAACTGATAATTCACTAGTTTACAACTTTACAAGTGCATGTCAATTGCGGCTCTAGTTAAAGGGAGAATTCAGTGTTATAGAAAATATGTCATAAAATACAGTAAATATTGACTGCTTTGTAACAGCTTTTTTTAATCAGGATGTCAATAATTAAAGTTGATTTGTTCTTTATTTGACAAATAAGTAAGTCTAGTTCTAAAAATACTGTTAACAAATATAATTTTATTTAAACTTATTAAATTAAAAGTTTTATTCATATAGTTCAATACTAAAAACTTTATTAATCATTTATTTTTGTATTTCCTTTAAACTTTAACTATCTTTTAATTTACATATTTCTTTTTTTTCTAGTTAAGCTGTTAAACTTTTTTATAAAACCTAAATGACACTAATACAAAATTAATGCTCTAAGCCCTGATAATATTATAATATTTTCATTTAATAACAAGCATTAAGTTTTAGTTGGATGAAGCCTAGAAAAATGAATTGTCAACTTTTAGAGAACTTAGAGCTCAAAAAAATTATTAATTGTAAAAATCAATCTAAACTATCATGCTTTTAATTTAAGGTGCTTTTAAAAAGTATGCCTTTTTAAAACCATTAACTAAAATTCCATATGTCTAAAGTAAATAAGTTTCTTTTTTCTTAGTTTTTTTTTTTTACTTCTAGTAAATAAGTTTTATCTAACTTTACAAATGTTGCAGTTAATATATTTTTGTAAACAGCATTTAATAGCTTTAAAAAAGTTTACACTCTTTAATTATTTACATATACTTAAAGTTTATGTAATTAAACTTGTGTATTTTATTTTTTATCTGATGAAAACCAATTCTAAAAAAAAGTTTGTTAATATAACAACAAAATCTTTAAAAATAATGAGAAAGGACAAAACAGTTTTAAATAATAAGTAAATATATTATTTTAAACTAGTCTATATCTGTAACTAAAACAAATATATTTTAGTAAAAAAAACAATAGTAAGCTAAACATATTATTTTAAATTAGTCTATATCTGTAACTAAAACAAATATATTTTAGTAAAAAAAAAGCCAATAGTAAGCTATATAACTCTTTAATTAAAAACATTATTTACAAAAGTAATCTATTCAAGATGGATATTGAAATTTTTTAAAATTGTTAAAAACACAATTATAATGTTTCACTGCAAAGCAGATTTTCAAATTGTAATAAAATAATGATAGTAAAAATGAAAAAATGTATAAAAATTATGTGAATTTGGTTATATTCTGATAAAATTTTAATTAAAAAGTAAGTAATTTTTAAGAAAATTACTAATGCTTAAAACCTTTTTAAAAAAGTATAAGCTATATACAGGTAAAAAAAAAAACAATTGAACTATAGTATACAGTAAGACATTGAAGATAAATAAATGAAAATTAAAAATATAATAATAATAATATAAATAAAAGTTATAGAGTTGGAAAATATTTTGACATGAAGCATGTTATTTCTATGGTTAATTTATAATGTGTTTATGTTTAAAAGAAATAGAAAAAAATACTTTTTACAGGATTGCCACTCTTTGGGTCAAAAAATCTTCCCTGAGTAACCTTAAACTTCCCTGAATTTTTTTCAAATCCTTAAAATTTTTATTATTTATTTTAAAATTACAATGTTAATTCTAAGAATGTTGAAGAACTAGCCGCAAAGCTTAAAAATTTCTAAAAAAGCACTTAAAAATAAATAAAATTAACTGTTTAAAAAAAAATTTGAAACTGGTATAGCTAAATCTCATTCTAGATCTAGAAAAAAAAGTTCCCTGAGATTTTTTAAAACGTTAAAATTTCCCTGAAATTTTCAGAAAAAATCAAAACTGCCCTGAGTTTCCCTGTGTTAAAAAAAAGAATCGAAATTCCCTGAGATTTTTTATAACTTGAAAGTTCCCTGAGTTTCCCTGAATTCCCTGAGTTCCCTAAGTGTGTGGCAACCCTGATTTTAGTTATAGACATTTCGATATGGATAAGTTAAGACAGTTATAATATCATGCAAGACAAAATGGCTTTTTTTGAAAATGTATAATAAGGAAAAATACTAGCAGGGTTGTATTTAAAGTAATGAAAATAATTGAAAAAAAAGAACAAAACTTTAGTTAAGATATAACCATAAAAAGTGTAAACTACTCTTAACTTCACTTTTTTTTTCAGTTATAACAATTAAAAATAAAAATATTTTTCTTATAATGAATGCACAAACTGTTTAATACATTGACAAAATATTAAACTAAATATATTACATTCTTTAAAAAATCATTTAATTAATGCAGGCATTGGGTTATAAGTTCGTTTCTTTTGTCTAATTATTATGAACAAAAAGCCTCTTTCCCTAAACCTTTTAGAAATAAATAAAGAAGTTCTACTCTACTTGCAGTCCACCTATGAAGTTTAAATAATAACACTGTAAAAACAATGACCTACAGAATAGTACTAGTCTTAAGGTCCTCAACTTTGCAGATGACACAATGTTATACAAAACATATACAAAAGACACACATCTAAATGACAGTAAAATTTTTGACATAGAACTAAAAAAGGTATCAAATTGGCTCATGGGAAACAAACTTACACTAACTCTTAATAAAACTAGAAGCATTATTCTATATCTATCAAAAAAAAACTTTCGGAAAAATAAAGATCCTAATGTAAAATTAGGTAAAACAGTTATAACAAACACAAATAGCTACAAATATTTGGGAATAACTATAGACAGAAATTTAAAATGGTCAGAACACATAGAAAATATTAAAAAAAATTAAAAAAAACATTGGATATATTATATAAAACCAGACACTTTATAAATGAAAAAGCATTATATTCGATTTTTAATTCTTTGCTTATGAGCAATGTTAGATATGGCTTGTTGTGCTTGGGAAGAGCAAATAAAAATGTATAAATGATATCAATGTTCTCATGAATAAAGCACTATGATGCATACACTATAAGAAATATGACGATAGTGTAAGAGAATTAAAAACTGAAAAAAAAAATTAGATGTTGAAAGTCTGTATCTATATGAATTAGGTCTGTTTATGTTTAAGTTTAACAATAATTTGTTACCAGATAACTTTAAAAATTTCTATAAAAGTGTAACAAATGTCCATAGTTTCTTAAGAAACAATTTTTTTCCTACCTTGATTCAATAGCAAAATAAATCATAAATCACTATCCTTCCAAAGTAGTAAGTTTTGGACTAAGCTACCATTATGTTTGAAAATTATAAGTTAATTTGGAAAATACCAGGATGAACTTTAAAGTTATCTTTTAAATAGTGATTCTCAAGGTCATTAGTGATCATTCCTACTCGTTTATTTACTTTTATTTAAGAGGTAAATAGTATTTGCATTTAATACCAAATTTTTATTTATTTTTTTTTACTTTTGTTTTTTTGTTCGAAAGTTGATTTGTTTGGTTACAGTAACATCGGTTTAGTCTAGGTAATATCATTTTCTATATAGTTATTTTTTAAGATTATTTTATATAATTACTATTTTGAATTAAGTTCAGAATATTTACAACACATTTTTTTTTCTTATGCTTACAAACTTTTTTTTTTAGCAGGCAAATGTAAAAAAATAGATAAAGATATTTTTACTTTAGCAGAAAATAAAGTTTTTGAATAATAAGCTAACAGAATTGTTTCAAGCAAACTTAAGTTAAATTTTATTTATTTTTATTTTATTTTTGAGAAAATCATAGAAAAAGATCTTATTGTTCATTTTTGCAAATGTTGCTTGCTTTCTATTATTAGTTTTAGACTTGGACAAGTATTCAAAAAAAAAGTATATTTCAAAGCAGAAGGATATTTGTTGTTCGTAATATATTTATTGTCAAAATTATTATGGTTTTTTTCTTATTAAAAGAATAAATGTTACAGTACTTATCTTCAGTTTTATTTATTAAAGTTAAGTTCAGTTATTTTAAAAATTTATTCTTTAAAATCCTTAAAAAATATTTAAAAAATTTTATCTAACTGAAATATAAAATTGTTTTTACTGTTTAAGTTAAATTATTAAATAAAATAAAAATTACCTTTTTAACACAAAATATTTATAAAAAAATTTCGTAAAAATGTTTCAGCGTATTACATTTAATTTCTCTGAGAAGTTGTAACTTATAATTCAGGTATTCACATGATTGTAATTAGTGTTGTTTATCTTTTTTTAAAAGTTAAATTAAAGTTATATATATTTTTTAGTTCTTATGTTACTAAACAAGATTCATAGTACATAATTAAACACAAAATTCAGTTAATTTTCGTTTAGTTTTATTATCTTTCATTTTTCTTTTAGTTTCACTGATTGTTTTATTCTTAAAGATTTAAACATTCAAATAATAACAAAACTGTGTGTTATAGCTCGTAAGAAACTTTATAAGCATGTGGTGTACGACTCGATAACCGAAAGATTCCTTTGTACACCAAGTCCTTAGACCAAACTTTTTGAGCGCTTTTTTTATCGTTCAATAAAAAATACTAACAACTTTAAATTCTCATATGAATGGAAAATAATAGATTAATACAAATCATACTAACACAAGCACCTTATGCAACCTAAAAAACTCCATATACTTCTACCAGAAAAAAAACCTTAAACAAAAGAAACGAAATGATAACTTAATGCCCGTAGTACTTGAATGAATATTTACAGATTGTAATTTATTTAGGTGAAAGTTTTGTAAAGTTTTAATAATATGTTCCTGCATAATAATATAACATTTTAAGTTTTTTTTTTAAGTTAAGTTAATAGTTTTTTTTTTGTTGTTGTATCTTAAGTAAAATGTTGTTTTTTTTATTTTCAAATTTTTTTAAATGTTCGAAATACAACCCTTCTAATGAATTTTCTTTAGTATAAATTTTTCGAAGAAGGCAATTTTGTTTTGATAACAAGTCTTGTTGTAATGTGACGGTGTTTGTCCTAATAATTACTGAGTCAGCAAAAAAAAGTTGTTATAATCTTATTTTTATTTTTAGCTATTATAAATTTATATTTTGATAAGACTTCCGAATAAATCGTGAAAAGTCTGCTAGATTTTATAACAAGAGGTGAGCCTTATAAACTTTAAGTTTTAAAACTGCTGTTAATTTTTAGCATATTTTCCACGTTGCTAATATTGTCAAAAATTTCAATAATAAGTCTCTTAAACTTTTAAAAAAATACTTTTGGATATACTTTTCAAATTTGAATTTTTAGTTTGTATCTAAACTGTTTTTCTTGCACAGGTAAGATGCTTTGTTTCCAAATGTTTATTGTAAATCTAATTGGTATTATTTTAATAAAAGATAGTTTAAAAACAATTTTTTTTTTTAATTGTACTATAGTTTTTGATATAAAAAAGTATGCATTAAATCTTTTTTGAAAGCATAACACTTGATACTTTTACATTTTACTTTATGAACATAAAATCTAGCTACAAAAAACAAAAACTATCGTTTAGTTCTTAAATATACTAATAACATAAAAAGTTTTGACTAATTAAACTTTTAATGTTAAATTTTTTATAATATAAAAAGGTTTATAAAAGTTCACATATTATATATATAAGTAAACTGTTACTTAATTGCAAAGCAAAACAAGTTTTCAGACACGTTTTTATCACATATTAACAAAAACTTCAGTTAAACCTGTTATTTAAGACAAGAGTCTAATTTAAAAATTTCAAAAAAAAAAATAATAAGGTTGAAACTTACCTGATTAAATTTTTATTATTTATAAGTGAGTGGTAAATTAATTTCATACAAACGAGTCGTTGATATTTTTTTTTTATAAAATATGAATATAAATCAAAATAAAATATTTTAGTGAAACAAAATTTAATTATTTAAAAGTAGTTAGTTTTAGTTTTGTATATAATTCATCGAAATGATCATTTTTAATGAATTTAGAGTGGTCTTTGTGTTTACTTAAACTAAGTCTAAGATAATTTTAATTGTATTTAAATAGTTTTATTTTCCATGTCGATTTAAAACGTTTGAAAAATCATTTAGTATATAAAATTCAAATGAACAATACAAAACTATTATATTCACTTTGTTGAATATTTCTATACATACTAAGTTAACTTTTTATATGATTAAAATATACTACGCTAAATAATTCCACACGGCATACTGTTTTTAATGAATTTATTAAGTTTTATAAAAATAACAAAAAATGTAACAAACAATGTTAAAATGCCGCAATTAAAAATGTAACACTATAGTTTATAAGACTTTTGTAAGCTTTTAACAATAGGGTTGATCACGCCAATTCGATCATCAGTATCAACCCTATTGTGGAACTTGAGCTTGTCTCACGGCAAACGAAAGTCCAGGCTTCTGCTCTGCTGACTTTCGCCGATGTTTTTTGTTGATTGTAAGCTTTTAGTGCAATATTTATGATATTAAACATAAAAATTTTTTTCATAGTAATTTTATTAAAAACACGATTAAATATACTTAAGTTATAAAAATTTATAAAAGTTATTATTTAAATTCGTAATACTTCTTCTTTTTAAATAAGTTTATAACTTTACATGGAATTAAAAAGATAGATTCATAAATTTTATACTGTTAGTAATCTTGACAACAGTCATTTGTTTCAATATGTATAAAATAAGGTAATTTAATTTAGAAAGGTACTTAGCATTCCTAAATTTTAGGGTTTTGAAAATGGCGCAATTAAACATTTGCACACACGTTTATGAAGTATCGCGCTAATTTTTTTCTAAAAATATTCGTTAAGCTGTTCTGTAAATGTACAAATGGTCATACTCTAAATAAAAATTTTTTACGAAGGCTACTTCAAAAAAAATTAAAATATGTTAAAAATGTAATATTATATTTTATCTTAGGGAGAGCAGCTGCTCATTTGAAAAGGTCTTATTTCAGTTTAAAATTTTTTATAAAAATAACTTATAATTTAATAAACCTTGAAGCAAATTAGAAGTGGATCAAAACAATATTATTAGTTTGCTAGAAGCTAAAGGATTATGGATATTGCAAATTTTAGAAAATACATTTGTGAAGAAGTTATTGATAAAGTGACTTTTAAAACTATCAAACATGTTTTATTTAAAAAATTTGCAGGAGTTTTTTATGGTTTATTTTCTAATGTTATTAAATAAAATCTAATTTATTTTTTTTTTACTATCTAGGGCAAAAAGAGGTGTTAAGCATTATTTCTTCTTTTAAATTAAGAATCTAATCAGAATTACAAGTTTAAATTTTTAGCAAGTTGGATAACTGATAATCATTCTGAACGTAAAACTTATTTTCAGGATTTAATAGAATAGATTCGAGTACCATTTTTGAGCTAAAAATTAATGCTTAGTGTTTTTAAATCGCATCGACTTTGTTCAGACAACAAAAATTCTAAAAAAAAAATATCTACAATCACTAGTACTTTTAAAAGATTTACAGTAGATTAGTCAAACAAAATTTGATGCTCTCTAAACCTTTTTTATACAATTACAGATTGTTGTTATGTTATTGCCGCCATTGTTATAAAGTTATTTACTAGTTTTTGCTTAAGTAATCGCAAAAATCTGGAATTATACCACAGCATCTCTTTTTTATGGTTGCAAGGTTATTGACTTACGCTAGACTAAGGGTGGGCAACGTACGGCCCGCGGGCCGGATTCGTCCTGCAGAGTGAAAATGACCGGCCCCCAACCGTTTTTTAAACTTTAATGGGATCCGGCCCGCAAGCGAAGTGACAGACCCGCGAAGGGTCAATATTACAAAGTGTTTATAAAACTTGGCATCATATTTTTACAAATCAAAACTGTAAGAACTTGACTTCAAAAATATGCTAAAAATGACTTTGTAAATTAATGTGTTCCAATAAATATACCATTTTGTCCTAATACTTTGTGTTGTTCTAACTTAGTTGTAATATATTTTCGTCAAATTACCCAAGCAAAGTGTTTTTTTAAGTACGATGTTTTAAATACGTACCTTTGTCAATTACAATGTCAATTATATTTATAGACATTGTTTTAACATCTGACATGTCTCAATATATATCTTAAGTTGTCAAACTTGATTTGTGAATTTAAATGATTTAAAAAAGTGATCCACTGTATCAATATAACTAGATTTCGACCGAATCCGAAGATTATTTTCTAGTTAGAATCCGACCGGATCCGGATCTCGACTTAAAACTAGTATTTAGTCGGATTCGGATCTAAATAGTCATTATTCGACTGGATCCGGACACTATATCCGGTAAATAAATAATTCAAATTGCTCCGGCCCACAAAATACTAAATATTTCCGGGTCCGGCCCGTTGATTGAAAAATGTTGCCCACCCCTACGCTAGACCCATCAAAACTTAGGCTACAAAACAAGGGCAATACATCTGGTACGCTCGTTTTGTATACGATTAACAAGCGTAATTGTATATGTTGTATAAATGAATTCAATTAATGATCGTATTCAAAACGAGCATACCAGATGTCTTGCCTAGTGGACACTGTATAGAACGTTGCACGGCAAAAGACAAGTTGTCTACCGAATCCATGATTCGGACTCGGATTCGGATCCGGCCGAAACCGAAATTTAGGATTAGGTAGACAACTCTAAATTTTTGAATTTTACTTAATTGTATGTCAAAGTTAAATAATTTCTAAAACTAGTCAATGATTTCACGATTGGGTGGATAAAAAATATTTATTTTACACTTAAAAATCCTTATCAATTTTGATTTAGAGTTTTGCACACAGTATAAAAACAATGATATTTGTTTTTGTTAGACTCTGAAATAAAATTAAGAACATATGTAAAGCGTTTAATCTCAGCATTTTGGATTACCGCTTTTATTTATTAATTCTATGTTTAGTGTCTGATGGTTGCTCGTTGTAATGAACTGCTGCATTATTTATACAAAAAAAATACAACTTAAATATGTAACATTAAATCAGATGCTTGCATACTTTTAGCTATATACTCTTTGGCAATATTTTATCATTTATTTAATTGATAATATTATCTTATGCTATAGCGACTGAATAAGCTAAATTCAAGTGTCCAGTACTATGTGGCTAAATATAAAAACGATCAAGATTCGAATATTACACTGGAAGAATAGCAACTGGTTAATAACATTATTCTCGTGCTTGAAGGTTTTTTTTTAACAAAAGAGTATAGTAAAAATAGTAGAATGCTCTTAAGCGTGATCCCGCATGCAAAATCAATGACAGAGTTTGTTAACTTTTTCAAAATTTCAGAAAAGTATCAAATGTTCGTAAAACTTTAGCCAAAAGTATAGGAGAAGCTTGCGAAAAAAGGTTCAATACTAATAACAACAACTTAAACCTGAATAACAATGAATTACTGTTAGTCACAACAGCTTTTGATCTACGATATCGACTTTAGCTTTCCCTTCTTACCTCCAAAATAATGTTAAATAGTCGCTAGAATTAAATGTTAAAAAGCATGTCTGTTTTGAGGCTAATCAAGGTGGTGATTCTCCTATATTGCCACCAGAGAAACCAAAACTAAAGCACTCTGTAAATTTTAATCCAAAGAAGTTTTCATACCATTATTCTTTGTTTAAAACAGAATTAAACACAGCTACACAGGAGAAAGAGCAACATGATTCTATTGATAAAGAAATTGAAGCAGAAATAAAGGGCTTTTTTCTATAGAAAATTTGAATGTAGATTCTGAAGAGGATGAAGTCTTAAACTAGTGGAACTTAAACAAGACAAAATACCCACTTCTTGCCAGTTTTGCAAGGAAATATCTTGCTGCACCAACATATTCTGTGTATTCTAAGATATTGTTTCTTGAAGCTGGAAATTTGTACAAGCAGAAGCGTATTCGATTGCTTCCGGCGAATAACTTTTATTTCTCCATCACAACTTGAAAAAACTAGAATAACCTTTTGTAGTATAACATAGATATATTTTGCTGATGTAGTTCGTTTTAATTTTAAGCATCTTCTTAATTTATTCTTCTTTTTTTTTGTTGTGGTAAACGTGTAATATATATTACGGCTCGATGTTTTTTCAAATGCACTTTGTTTTATAAATATGAACACTTGCAAAAGCTTATGTTCTAATTCTTTTATAAACACGTAATTTAAACGTAAAATGTTTTAACTTCTTTTGTATATTTTTTCTGCTTTGAGCATTTATTAAAATCTATATTTTATTTATTTTGCATAACAAAAGTACAACCTAGTTGTTAATGTTGCTTGCCTGGAGATCAAAATATTGAAACTAAGTTTTGGGTATGTAAGTTAATTTTTTTTCCAGCAAGACGTTCGTTTTTTTGTTTGCTTTTTAATTAAATAGTTTTGAAATATAAATGTATTTATTTACTTTCAAATTAAAAATATTGCTAAAACTGTTTTTTAAGAAATAAGTAATAATATAATACGTAATTATTGTTTATAAACTTGTACTGTATTTACATAACGAGCAGATTAAATCTTTCGGATTCCAATTATTAAAATATTCATATTTGCATTCGGATTCGGACGGATCAAAATTTCAAAATTAATTTTTGGATCCGGATTCGGCTCAGTTCTAATTTAAAAATAAGATTCGGATTCAGCTGAATACTAAATTTAAATAAAGACTCGGATTTGGAGTCGGTCGAATCTTAAGTTTTTGGATTAGGTAGATCACTATGTTAACGTTTTAATAAAAATAAAGTGTTTTTAGGTATTAATTAGACATATATACGCATTTTTATGTTTTTTAGAAATAATAATTATTATTAGAGTTCGGGAACTTAAAAAAAGAACTTAAAAAGTCCGAATTTTAGTGGTCCGATTTCAAAGAAGCGTTCGCTAGAAATACAGAATCTATGTATTGTATAATAAGTATGCTTCCCTAATCAAATGCTTTTATCATCTATTTGACTTAAATTTAATACTTAAATACCCTCTGTATTAAAAATCACATAATCACTAGTTAGTTTTTAAAATACTTTATTACCGAATGTATGCAATAATCACCTTCAAGGGAACGATATCGCCAACTTTGGAATACCGTGGACATTTCACAATTTTAAATGTAATCTATTTCAGTTATACTTTTTAAAAAACTCTAAAAAAACATTTTTTAGGAAATTTCATTGGATTCAATTTAAGTTATTACTTTTTTTTGGCTTAATGGCCACTACTTTCAACATCTAACTACTAATAAAAAAGACATCGTTTATTCGTTTGAGGTTTATTTCATTCAAAAAACAGTAAGTTATTGTAAAAAAACAGTATATACAGTTTATGGCAATAAACTGTCTAAAGTGCATATATATTCTAAAGTTAACAAGTTATTGTTGTTCGCAAATCGCATACTGGCTGAATGGCCCATTGTACCTTGCTTCAGTTGAATGCACCCGCAATGTAATTTTGTTCAAGCTTTGTATATCTTTAAGAACTATTATGAACTGATTGTTGTTTAACCTTATAGCAGAGAATATTTGTTTGTTTTTACCTTTAAAATCTAATAAATATACTAAACTTAAAAAACAAACAAATACATAAAACTATGTAGAAACTCACGACCCTTTAAATTGAGATAAGTAGTTCATCACTCGACTGTGAAAAACACCAACTGAAGATGTTATTTTGAGTTTTCATTTGTATTAAATAATACAGTAATTAACAAAAATATACTTATGAAATAGAACTGATAGTCGTTTAAATCAAGTTATACACTTATGTTTTTATAATTTGATAAATAACCGTAATTTGATACTATTGATACTACTTAATACTTTTAAATACATTTCAATTAAATACAAAATAATTAAATAAAAAAGGCATAAATAAACTTTAGTTTGACAAAAAAAGTAAATAAGGTTTACAGCGATGAGATGTTGTCAACCGAAACCTAATGCGCTGAAGAGCTTAGTGTTTGAAATGATTAAGTAAAATTTTCTTAGCGGAACACTTTAAATATCATGGTCAGATTTCAGTAGTCTAAAAAAATAAAAACTTTGAAAAAAAAAACATTCTAAAATGTATACACCATGATAAAAAATGTATGAGAATCGACTATAATTAAACCCAATTTTAATAAAATGTCTTATTAAAATAAATAAATGTTAATTTTATGGTAAAATTGTTATGAAAAAAGTACTATTTAAAAAATACTATCTCATTAAAGTCTCTATCAAGAAGTTTCGTAAACCATAAGTTTTTATGTGATAACATACAGCATGATAGTATTAATAAAAAATTCCTTTCATGACGTACTTCGAATCATTAAAGCTTTTAAACTACTAATCGGAGTTAAGGAGGACGAAGAATTACCTACTCTTTAAAAAATGTTTTGTAGCAAACATTAATTGAAATTTTTGTTTACTAGAGTATAAATGCTTATTTGACTTGCATTATAGTCGAAATTTATTCTTCATACTCTTACAAACATTGACTTAAACTTGAACTTAAATAGACTATTTTTAAATACAATGATGTTTCTACAATCTTTGTTAATACTTTTTAGATCTTTTGCACTAGCTTCATTTTTACTAATATATTGTAATTATTATTTTGCTAGATGTATACTAGATGAAAATCATTTATAACAATTAATCTACGTTTACTTATTTTAATGTCTACTAAATCAAAACATACTGAATGTATATGTTGTAGTGATGATCCGTTTTATCATGTAAGAAATTAAAAACTTTTGGTAAAACTATTTAAATTAGAAAGTTTCACACTTATATGTACTAAATATTTTCTTGTGACTTTAAAACCAAATAACTTAGACAATATCGTTGAAAACTTTTGTATTCGGAGTGTGAATTTATGTCTGAGAACATTTTTCTATGTTTTCCTTAAAATAAAATAAGTCTTATAGAATTTGTTAAAAAAACAAATATTTAATTAACTGTAGAAACTCACGACCCTTCAAATTAAGATAAATAGTTTAGCACTCGACTGTGCAAAACACCAACTTAAGATGTTGTTTTTAGTTTTTATTTTATGTTAAAATAAAAAATTAATTGTCAAACATGTACTTAATAAGCTATTTAGTTCGCCAAAGTTATTTTCAACGACTAAATCTAAAAAAAAGTTATAGAAAATGGTTGTTTATATGAATAATGTATAAAAGTTAGCCATAAATGTTTTTTAAGCTACGTTTTTATTGACAGTTGGGTGGTAACTGATATAATGAAAATATCAAAAATTAAGTTATTAAGTGCTTTTAAAGTAGACAATATTTAAAACTTGAGTATCTAATTAATTGTTAATTTTAGTCCAATAAATATATAAATTTTATAGGGCCTCTATGTATAGCTAAAAGAATTTTACATTTATGAACTTAACAAAAAAAAAAGATAATAAAAACTGTTTTTTTTTTTGACTAAAACTAAGACTAACATATTATAAAAATATAACTAAAACTAAAACTGCGGCCCGCGAAGATTTTCAAACTTGAAAATTTGGCCCGCGAGCTCCAATTCCTTGCCGACCCTTCACCTAATATAGACGATTTCAAAATGAAAATAAAACTCTTTGATAAGCTTAAATTAGTTTTAGTTAGTAAAATATAAATACTAGTAAATACAGATAAATAAACTGCCCTTGTTTTTTTTAAAGCTCAGATAACTTTATAGATTATTAAAGATCTGCTTTATTGATTATTATAATGCATACAGGTTTGAATATAACTCTGTCACTCCGTGCTAAAGTGACACTCCGCGTTAAAGTGACGATTTCTGACATCTACCCGGCTAGGTAAGTTGTTCAATATTTTTTGGAATAAATTCAAAGCTTTTATTTAAATTTAGATACAAGGTGTAGAACGTAGATTTAAAATAAATAGATTTTAGTTTATAAACAGTACAATTGTTAAACTAATAGTTTTGAAAAAGTCGTTATGTTATTTATTTAGTTCTAGCAATAATTTACATAAGAACATAGCTTTAAATCTTATATTGAACTCTATATCCTAAGTTTTTTTAGATATTTTTAAAAGTTAACATAACTTAATTACTACTTATCGATTAGTTTTAAATTTAAATTTTTTACTAATAAAAATTGATTGTTTTACGCGTTTACTCAAGTTACTTGTAGTTTTCTTTTCCACAACTTTTTAATTGAGTTTTTCTTTTATACGATTACCATGTTTTCATCAAATTATTTTAAAAAGTTACCTATTTTTCCTTCCATTAGAAAATATACACTAATAAATTCAAAAATTTAACTACCACTTTAAATTACAGATTAGTTTTGTATTGAATAACACATAAACTAAATATTGCGTCGTAATAATGAATTTTTATCATAAATATTAATTTCAATAGTAATTTAGTAATAAACATAGTTAAATAAAAGCATAATATTTTTTACAAAAATAAATGTAATGTGTCAATTCAATTTATTGATTTATATCTATATAAAAATAATATAATCTTTTATAACAGATATCTGTTTGTTAAACCAATTTATAAAAGTTAGATATATTGGTATTAAACATATACAAAAACAACACAAATCTTCTGATTTACATATGTTAGTAGTTTTATTTCAAAGTTACTAAAGAAGGTCTAGTTTATCAAAGTTTACTTTAAAAACGCAACAAAGTACGGCAATACAAACGAAGCAAACAAGTGATTTAAAAAAAAAAAATATTTCATATCCGGTGTTATTTTTAACTAGCCCTTTTTGCATTTCAAATCCATGCTTGTTTTTACCATAATAGTCAACCAGTACGTCGTAAACTTTATAACCATTCTTAGTGTACACTGAAATGGCAACTTTATTGGTAACTGACGCATTTAAACTGACCGTAAAACATCCTTTTTCCTTAATCTTCTGCTCAAACATACTCAAAAACTTACTCCCTAGTTGCAATCTGCGAAAGTTCGATGCAACTGAAAGTGAGCTGATGTGACCACATTTTAAAGCTTTTTCGTCATATATCTAGAAAAAATTCATTTAAACATAAGCATGTATTTGTTTAAAAGCAAAATCTCTCATAAACCAATTTTTTTTTTAACTTTTTCAATTTTTCGACCAACCTTGCCCATTATGTATCCGACTACATCGCCACTAATGTTTTCAGCTTTTATAAACAATTCCGGCCATTTTGTAAGGTAATCATAGTAAAAGCTATGTATATAGTTTCCAGTTTCCTTGTCAAAATTGATATTGTTGAACTTTAAAAAGTCTTTGCATTTGAAGTAGCTGAAGTGAGTCATGATTAAAATTTATTTACCTAAATGTAGATTTTAGTGAGATAAACTATAATAACTAAAGAAGTAAAAATGTACTGTTACAACTACAAAAACATTCTTTTAAGCTTGAGACGTTTTTAAAGGTTTTATAAAAGGAAATTTCTTTTAAATTAAACAATGCTTTTGTTCATTAAATAATTATTAAACATGTGTAACGCCTCTGGCTAAAAATTAAATTTAGCAAAAGAGTTTTCTCTAATTAGGGGTTTTTTATTAATTTGTTAACTTTGCCGCCTTTAGTTTTGAATGATGAGATTTGAAAAAGCTCAAGCTGAACTTCCTGGTGCTAAATTGTGAGTATTGTCATTAATCTATTATTTTCTAGTTCCGTCTCTTAAATTGAAATTTCTAAATTAGTTAAATTGAAGTTAATTTTACTGTGGTTTGCATAAATTTGAATAAACTCTGCTGTTGATAAAATAAAATTGTAGTTAATTGTACTTTTGATTTTGCATAAATTTAAATAACTAAACTTTGGTGTTAATAGATCATTATATTGAAATTATCTGTAAATTGGTTATACAAAATTGAATAAATAAGCTTTGTTGTGGATAATTAGTTAAGAAGCAAGCTGCTTTTTGGTGCTCTTAATAATCTCTGAAATTTACAAACCAAATTTGATTAATCTAAATATCTAAATATCTAAAATATCTAAATATCTAAAATATCTAAATTTAATTAAATAATTAGTGGGCCATACCTAACTATTATATAGTATATAGTGGGTATAGCATAATGAGTAATAGAGCCAAGCCCACCAAAAAGGATAGTATGTTCTCTAAAGAGGACATACATCATGCCTTAGACAAGGTCAACAACCCCGAAACTCGCTGTAGCCAGCGAAACATTGACAGAGGAATCAATAAAAGGGGTGTTGACCCACACTCTTCGCGCCGTAGCCAACCTGGTCCATCAGACCAACCACACCCTACGTGCGAAAGATATGGTGACCCGGACGTGAGTGAACACGCTTTAATTGAGGGTATAGAAATCAGTGCCGAGATTGACATGAACTTAGGGGAGGATCAGTCAGGAAATAACCAAAAGGGGGAAGAGCCCCAGGCAGCGATGGGCAGTTATCAACAACCTAGAGACCAGCCTAATCCAAGTGGTCTGCCAAGGCAAAGCTACCCACCCCAACAAAATTCTACACCTAGCAACTATGGGCCTCCACCAAGGGTGACAGGACCACCTAGCAATAGCTCCATTCCTCCAGCAAGAACCTCACCCTTGCCACTCCAACCTAACAGCTTAAACATGGACTGTTCCCTCCAAAACAGCAGGAGACCCCCTGTTCAAGTGCCACCTCAAGAACTGAGTGCTGAAGAGTTAGTATAGGGGATCAAAGATTTGAAGGAACAAATTCGACAAGCTAAACTTCAAGAGGAATTTCGAAAATTACAAGAAGAATTACATGGATTGAGAAGTCCAAATCCATCCACAAGGACAAATCACGACATCTCAACTCAGGGTAGACAGAATACATACATGGATCCTCAAATCCAGGTTCCCCACCAGGTTTCACACACCTCAAGGGCTCAAGACCTACCAAGGAGCCAGGTGACCAGTCGCTCTCCTCCGAACTATAGAGGACCTTCAGTAGAGCAAGGAGGGTCGGGTGTGAAAGAAAACTTCCAACCATGTGTTCGCAGTCCGTCGTACAACTGCCAACCCCAGCCAGAAGATAGTAGGTATGACGTCACAGTAGACATAGGTGGCAGTACGCCCCGCACAACAACAAGCCAGCTGTATAAACTAATGCAAAAAAAGGGCGATCTTGTCAGTCAAATCGGATACTTAAAGCGCGATACAGAGCAGTTAAAAATAAAGCTAAAACACTTTGAGAAGATCGCCAACAATTATGACATTCGATCGGATCAAGATCTTTACAGGCTGCTTGAAACATTAGTGACCTGGAAAGAGAGAGAGAGCTACTACCACAGATATAAACCAGAGGATATGAACTACGACACGTTGAAAGAGTTCCTAATGAGTGGGCAAGAGCGAGTAAGCAACGTGCTACTGGCAAGAGCTGACAGGCACTCCATGTCAAGTAGGGAACTAGGTGATGAGATTAATCATTGGTTAGCTGAGTTCAGAAATGAAGGTGTATTAACAAAATTTCTCACAATACATTTAGCACCTCCTCGTTTAAAAAATCGTTTACGGGAGAAGCTTCACCTGAAAGACAAAGACTTTCAAAATGCTTGGAAAGTAATGCTCGACACAAATGAGCAAGAGGCAATGGGACGAGCTAGGAATATAAACTATAGCAATGCCCCGCGCTCAAATCAAAACAGACCAGCCCAAGCACAGCAGCAATGGACAGCCATTAACAACAATGAATTTATATGCAGAAACCATCAGAGATTTGGTGTAAATACCCGTTCCTGTTTTGACAGGAGATGTAGTATGCACCATCAAACCATATCTCAGCCTCATTCAAAAAACGAGATCCCAAACTCTCTGCAGTGAGAGGGAGAGTGATTGGGGCTACACTATCTCCCACAAGAGCTGTCCAATTGGTAAATAAAACCGCCCCTCGACAGCAACCCCCATCTCAACCGAGACCAACCAGAAATGCCTCAAACTGCACTATAAGTCATCCAGGAAATGAAGTGTCCACACCTTCAAACAAACCAAAGATGACTTTTCATATAAAGCAAACAGCCTCACGTAGTGCAGCAGAAACACCTGATGAGAACCAAAGTTCTGAGCAACCGCAGCCAGCATCAACAGGGCCAGCGTCAACGGTCAGCGCCGCCGAAGCCAGCACCTCCACGACAAGCGCCAACGATCCGAGCTACCTTAGCCAGCACCACATCGGGCAGTCCCAACGGTCTGCGCAAATACAGCCAGCATCACCAGGGCCAGCGTCAACGGTCAGCGCCGCCGAAGCCAGCACCTCCACGACAAGCGCCAACGATACGAGCTACCTTAGCCAGCACCACAATGGGCAGTCCCAACGGTCTGCGCAAACACAGCCAGCATCACCAGGGCCAACGTCAACGGTCAGCGCCGCCGAAGCCAGCACCTCCACGACAAGCGCCAACGATCCGAGCTACCTTAGCCAGCACCACAATGGGCAGTCCCAACGGTCTGCGCAAACACAGCCAGCATCACCAGGGCCATCGTCAACGGTCAGCGCCACCGAAGCCAGCACCTCCACGACAAGTGCCAACGATCCGAGCTACCTTAGCCAGCACCACAACGGGCAGTCCCAACGGTCAGCGCAACCGCAGCCAGAATCACAACAAAAATCTCTCGACACTACCAATCACAACAAAGATAAAAGTTTAAAAAAATGGACATTTCAACTAAATAAATTCCCTGCACCCAAACCGAAGAACCTCCCTCAGGGCCTACTATTTGTAGCGGATTCAAACACAAATGTCATTTTTTTGGTTGACAGCGGATCCGAAATTTCAATCCTACCGAAGGAATTGACTAACGGTATAGACAAATATTTTCCTGAACAAAGTAGAATCATCCAAGGGTTTGGTAACAAAACAACCCACCCTATTGGTAGCGCGGATGTCGAACTTCAATTGGGGAATTTAGAACCCATCAACCACTCGTTCTGGGTTATTCAAGAATCATGCCACTTTGGCATTATTGGCATGGACCTGTTAAGAAAGAACAAACTAGCGATCCTGCCATCTACCTCTCAACTATGCAAGATGGGGTCAAACGAATCAGCTAGACTGTTCGCACCTGCTGAGTTGCCCACCCCTATAGTCGCTTCAGTCAACCACATCAACCTGGGTGGTAAGAATACGACTCCGTTAGAAAAATGCAAAAGACTATTAATGGACTTCCCTGAAATTACCAGGAAGCCAACCTACCACGCAAAGCCAAAACACAACTACGAGCTCGAGATAATATTGGATAATTACAAGCCTGCCATGGTCAAAGCCAGGAGACCTGGTGTTTTTTTGTACAAGCATAGAAAGATATTTGGTACTTTTTAGATGAATACTACTTAAGGGCTTATTCAAATAAGCAACATTTGATTTTCACTGATTATTTTGTACAACACCTAGAAGCTGCTTGCATTTTTTACATTATTGTTAAATGACTTAACTTTAAGAATTTTTTTAATTTTAAAATTTATGGGGTTTTTGATTTTATATTTATTTGTACAACCATTAAAAATTGGTATCTTATAGACATGTATTTTTTTTTTTGTAATTATCTTAGCTAAAATAGGTACTGTGTGATGTTTTATATAAAAATCTAAAATGTTCTATATTGCATTGTTTTTTGGTTGTCTCCTGTTTAGCACTGGGAAAGCTTGCCAAGCAAATTGTAAAAATCATGGCTCAGTAACTTTCACTCATCTAGTTTGGTGGGGTAAGTCGAACTGCCACACCCCAGAGACCTCAGAATGAACCATTCTAATAAGAACAAGCTGCCACTACGTACAGCAGAATGGTAGTGACGATGTCGATTCGTCTGGAAATGCATACATGGCAGCACATCTTCGAATCCCATGAGGGCAATGCCAACCCGTCTGCTGATGATGTCAAGCAGACCCTCAAATCCGTTGGCGTTGATGGCGATGGTGAACAACGCCAGGTCGCCAGCGATTAATTCGCGGAGAAGGACGTCAGTGGAGCCAAACTTCCCGCCAGAGTTCCGGGAGAACCGCTACAAGAAGAGCGGCCGCAGCTGGAGCAACCAGAGAAGAGGAGGAGAAGGCGAGTAAGAAGAGGCCGAGCCTCAACCTCCAGTGTAAGAGTAAGGAATCATCATCATGAACGGTAAACACTGACTTTTAAACAAGCTTTTGACTCATGATTGTAATTAGGAACTTGTAAATTTATATTTTAAAAAAAGTCTTTTCTTTACAATTTCTTTAGAATTTCTTTTTTATTTTGTAAAAAAAGCATTTTTACCACACTTAAAAAGTGTCTTAAGCATTTACTACATTTAAATACTTATAGTTTTAATTTTACTTTAAAAATAGCTAGTAGAGTGT
The DNA here is from genome assembly GCF_965202585.1 of Thalia democratica. Classification (NCBI taxonomy): domain Eukaryota; kingdom Metazoa; phylum Chordata; class Thaliacea; order Salpida; family Salpidae; genus Thalia; species Thalia democratica. Next base: position 83,569,524 of record NC_139165.1, read on the forward strand.
TTAAATCGAGATTTTGAATTAGCTCAAAAATGTTGTTATATGCAAGTACGTTTTAGCACATAAAGTTGATGATCATAAGTATCTCTTAAAGTATTATTTCTGTTTATTACATGTAAATTACAAAAAGAAAGTTATAAACTTATGTTGCATGCTTATATATCTCTAAGTTGAGTGCTTTAGTGTATAATGGTTTTCACCTGGACTATATTTAAAGTTTTTTTCAGTTTAACAAACGTTTAACACCTTAAAACTAATATTTATCTAAAAAACCTAAGTTAAAATTCTAAAAATGTTTAATAAGAGGGGAAAATGTAACGCCTCTGGCTAAAAATTAAATTTAGCAAAAGAGTTTTCTCTAATTAGGGGTTTTTTATTAATTTGTTAACTTTGCCGCCTTTAGTTTTGAATGATGAGATTTGAAAAAGCTCAAGCTGAACTTCCTGGTGCTAAATTGTGAGTATTGTCATTAATCTATTATTTTCTAGTTCCGTCTCTTAAATTGAAATTTCTAAATTAGTTAAATTGAAGTTAATTTTACTGTGGTTTGCATAAATTTGAATAAACTCTGCTGTTGATAAAATAAAATTGTAGTTAATTGTACTTTTGATTTTGCATAAATTTAAATAACTAAACTTTGGTGTTAATAGATCATTATATTGAAATTATCTGTAAATTGGTTATACAAAATTGAATAAATAAGCTTTGTTGTGGATAATTAGTTAAGAAGCAAGCTGCTTTTTGGTGCTCTTAATAATCTCTGAAATTTACAAACCAAATTTGATTAATCTAAATATCTAAATATCTAAAATATCTAAATATCTAAAATATCTAAATTTAATTAAATAATTAGTGGGCCATACCTAACTATTATATAGTATATAGTGGGTATAGCATAATGAGTAATAGAGCCAAGCCCACCAAAAAGGATAGTATGTTCTCTAAAGAGGACATACATCATGCCTTAGACAAGGTCAACAACCCCGAAACTCGCTGTAGCCAGCGAAACATTGACAGAGGAATCAATAAAAGGGGTGTTGACCCACACTCTTCGCGCCGTAGCCAACCTGGTCCATCAGACCAACCACACCCTACGTGCGAAAGATACATGTTTAAACTTACAAGTTGTATACTAAGTAAAAAACTGTAAACATTTTGAAAAAATATGGTTAAATTCAGTATTATAAAAAACTTTTGTGCATCATAGATGTTTTGAGACACACTGCTTTAAACAATAAAAAAATGTGCAAATTTAGAAAATAATACAAAACAGGTAGTCTTGTTTTACAACAGTGGTGATTGTTAAAACATTTAAGATAAAAAAGCAGCTTCTATAATACTTAAAAAAAAAACAAAATAAATATTCTATCATACTAATTAATAAAAGCATTAATAGAAAAAACTTATTAAATATTTGGATAATCTTACAAAACCTTTAACAAAAAAAAATATTTTATAAAATAAGAAGATGCATCAGTTAAAAATTTACACCGGAAGCGACAAGTGTTGACGTCATTAACTTTACACGAGTAATGAGAAATTTAAACTATCATCATTCTTTTATCTTGAACAGACCTTAGCTAACTGTAACCTCTATAATTTTTTTTTATATCAATACTAAATTTTTAATTCATTTTTGTAGAGAGATCACATTTAAAATTATTCAATTTTTAGCAGTAAGTAACATTGTTAAAGTAACAATACTTAAAAGATAATTAATCTATCTAAACAAAAAAAATTAAAAGTCAGATTTTTTAAAAATTATTTTAAAACTTTAATAAGTTCTAAAATTGCCGTTTATAATTAGTTATAAAAAATAAATAAAATACTTATACTTTATCTGTATTTTAAACAAAGTATATCTAATAGTGTATACAAGTGAAACATGGTAGTATTTTGTTAGGGGATGCGCAAAATATTTAAAATAAAATTAAATACTTTAAATTAAATAATTTAATTTAATGAATAAGTCTAAGCTACTGTTTAAAATAACACTTAAGTATTTTAAAACGTAGTGTTTTTAAATAAACCTTAACTAGTTTTTTTTAAATTCTAATTCAGTTGTAGTTTTCTGTACTTGCACAAATAAAACTTACTAACATAAAAATAATACTTAACTTATTAGTTGTAAACAAAAGTTTCTATATTAAATAGAATCATTTTCAAGTAACTAGGAAAGCACTATTAAAGTTATTGGTATCTTATTTTTTTATATTAACAGCTAATTTTTTTTAGATAAATAGCAAAATAAAAGATATAATTTAGTCAGGCTTAGCAAAAAATTAAAAATAAAACTTTACGTAACATTATCTAGTAGCAAAAAATGTTCGTTTATAATATGTAATTTATTTCAAAAAAAAAAGAGTTCTCAAAACAAAAATAAAAAGGTGTCATATATTAGTCAAACTTAGCTTTAAATACACAGAATTAATAAGTAATCAAATTTTGTTTTATAGATTAGAATTTGTAAACTAACATAACTAAAACTTGTTAAAACATATAAAAAAAGAGACTTATTAATGAATTTTTTAATTAAGAAAAACAATTTGAAATTAAAGAAACATTGAAATTTAAAAGTTTAGCTTGTTTATTAGATGAATTTAAGAAAAACAAGCTTAAATTGATTTTTTTCTTTATTTTAGTAACTTTAGCTTTGTTACACTTAAGATCTGTAAAAATTTGTAGAAACAAAGTTATATTATAAATAATTGTTTACTAATATAGTAGAAAAACAGCTTTAAGTGATAAAAACGTCTAGTGTTGGTCTGCTTTTTTAGAAATTGATTTGTTTTAACCTTTGCAGTAAGCTATTATAGTTTTTAATTTTGTAACGTTCTATACAATATCATCAATACTACTATATATATTTGTTTTACTAAAAATGTCAAAGATTAGGAAGCAAATCTGTTATTTAATTTAATATATACTCTAGTATACTTTTTATTCAAACTGAAAAATCAATTTAGTTTGGATACATAAGAGTTGCCCATCTTTTATTTAAAAACAGTGTCCTGAGTTAGTTAAAAACTTGGAGTGTACAACAATTAGGTAGTGTGGTCTTTTTGTTAGGAGGTGCACAAATTTTATTAATTTCAAAAAATTTCTCTATTTCTCTAATATAAAACTTTTTTATTAGGTATATAAAAACATCATATTAGATACTGCTATTTTAATGGTTTTCCTATCTGAAAAATTCTAAGCTACTGTTCAAAATAAAAAACTTATATTCTAAAATTTAGAATTAAAAAAAATATATATAGCTTGTTTTTTAATAAAAACTTGGGTATTTTTTTCTGTACTTGACAAATGTAAACTAACTAACATAAAACTGACTAACATAAAAATAATATACTTATTAATTATTAACAACTTCTGTAGTATGCTAAATATTTTTGCATGTAACTAGGAAAAAATTATCAAGTTTATTAATGTATAATGAAAATAAAAGTTTTACAAAACAGCTTAACATTTTTTAAGTTAAATAACAAAGTAAAAAATAAAAAAAGTTAGTCAAATAGACAGAAGTAAGAAATATAGCAAAATCTGTTTAATAGTTCACTTATTGCAAACTAAGAAAATAAAAGACATAAAAAAGTTTATGTTGAATTATTGAAAAAAACATTTTTTTAATAAATAATTTAATTCAAAATATACACCAACTTCAAAATAAAACAGTCATATTAAGTTTTCAAAACTAAAAGTCAAATGATAAACTATTTAAATAAGGTATATATAATAGTTTACTGTTTGTAAGCTTACAAAAATTAGATTTTTAAAAATTCTATTAAAGTTATGACTTAATTATAAAAAAATCTAAAAACTTTTTAAATGAAGTTTCTAGTGAGTTGTAGTAAAAATTATTGAAAATCTTGTTGAAAAATAATGATATTTTTTTCAATTAGGTAAAAACAAATAGTAAACTCGAACATATCGAAGTTGCCACTATTTAGGAAAAAAAAGTGTTGCAAGGTAATTAAAAACCGTCCTATGTGACATTAAACAGTCCTTAATGATTAAAAGGTTTTGCAAATCAAAAAGAAAAAACCAAAACTAAAAAGTTAAGTTATTTAAAAAAAATAGGTCATAAAACTTAAAAATTCCAACTAATTCAACTAAACCTCATTCAAAATCTATAATAAAAATGTTCAGAAAAGAAAAAAAAAAAAAGTTTTTTTATAAAAAACTATCTTAAGTCAGCCTTAGTTAAAAAAAAAAACTTTAAAATATCCTGAGTTATCCTGATCTGTACTGTACTAATTCATACTGATATCTTCTAATACTTTAATATATCATGAGTGTCCTGAAAATCTTATGTGTGTGGCAGCCATGAGCAGTTTTCTTTAAGTTTTTGGTACTAAACAACTGTTTAAAAAAATATTTTTGTAAGATAGTTTTTTATAATTTCTTAAAATATACAAAAACCTAATCTTTCCTTTATTGTGAAAAATACTTTTAAATTTTTAGACTATAATTTTTTAATATCATTAGCAGTTCGTAGGAAAACTTAGGTTTATAAATATTATTTTGAAAGTTTATGACTTAATTTAAAATAAATCGTTTTCTTTATAAAAAACTACGTAGTAAAAATTAAAAATAGTTTACTATATGCTATTTAAAGTTTAATTATTTCTTAACTTAAATATATATTTCTTAAATAGAATTCCGAGACCCTCCTTTTGTAACAGTGGATTTAAATAACCGAATAATTTTTTAAATATGAAAAAAAAATAATTTAGTTCATAATTACTAAAATTTTCTTCGTTTAGCAAACAATAAAATGTTTAAACTTATTTATTTTTCCAATACATAACTACATAAAATGAAAATAAATTAACTGATAGAAATTGAGAGTCTTGAGAATATTTCTAAAGTATTAAGTAAAAAAAGCTAATAAACTAGTTTGCTACAAAAATGAGAAAATAAACTAACACAATTTATAATTAACTTCTATAAATATGTTGGAATAATAAAATTTAAAAACAATTTAAGTTTAATTGAAAATACTTAAAAAACTTTAAATAATGTGAACAATAAAAAAATTAGAACTCTAAAAAAATTATATTTTGTTTAATCAATAACTCTTATATTTACACTATAAAACATGTAATTAAAATACAACACAGTTCTACAAATAAGTCTAATTACAACTTTAAACAAGATCTCAATACCAATTCTATGTCACTATACTACAAGTCACTCTCTATGTTATGTTTTTAGTGCATTTACATAAACTTTTACACGCTTCAGCAGTTAGACTAGTTTTGTAAAACTTTACATTCAAAATTTAACAATGAAATATCAAAAGAAAGGTGCATTCCTAAAAATTTCTTCTTTTTCACATTTCGGATATTCACTCTACCTTCTAATTTACTCATGCTGGAAAAATTCAAATGTGCTGTTTCTCCTAAATCTAATAAATAAACAGCAAAACAAAAAGAAAAAAAATCTGGTTTATTTTAAACTAGCCAAAAAACTAATTTCAAAAAATATTTTAAGTAGATTACCATTAAGGTGGAAGAACAGTTTTAAGAACTATATTTTTATTACTTTTAACAACTTAAACTTTTTTATGATGCAAAAAAGAGTTGTCAAGATATTTAATTTCAAAAAACCTTTGACAAAGTATTATAAATCTGGTGTCAATATTACAATATTTGCATAAAAAATTAAATGAAACATACTACGTCACAAACAAACATTAGTCAACTGTCATGCACTACTTAGCCCTATAATACTAAGTTTTTTGGGTCTATATTTAGTATAAAATTATGTTAACTATAATAAATGTCTTAGTATAGTATAAAACCTTTAAAAAGTTACTGTTGAGCTCATTTAAATGTGTTTTTTAGAGAAAATGATGTATATGGTAGTTATTTGTGTCTGATCAAAAATTGATCACTTTCCATGTAAAAATTGTTAGAGTTCCAAAATTATAAATTTTTGAATTCCAAATTTTTCAGTTATTTTAAGCCTAAGTTGTCAAATTCCAAGCTTTTCCAGAATTAAAGGTTTTTTGGTAATACTGATTGTTTAAATTTATATATTTAAAATTAGTATATAAAAAAAAACAAATTAAATCAGCTGCAAAAATAAAAATAAAAATATGTTATAATTAAAATCATAACTGTAAGTTGAACAAAACGACATCACAAGTTTACTTTTAGTTTTATACACTCTTTAAAGCAAAAAATTCAGCCTGAGCCAGACTCAAAACTAACCTGATATTTTAGAATAAAACAAGTAATTTAAGTCAAAAACTGAAAAAAAAATCAAAATTAGGCTGAGATATGAAAAGTTTTCATACTACCTTGACTTAGTCTGAATGTGTGGCAATATTATGTTGTTTATTATTTGATATTTAAACTATTTTTACTAACAATATACATTCTTAATAAATTTACCATTCCTAAATCTAGTATATATTAAACAGGTAGTTCAAAAAATGAGCATATGTAAACTTTAATATGTTAAGCATATAAATAAACTTAAATTGTCAACTGTACGAAAAATTAAAATGTATACTGAATAAAACCTATTTTAATATATATCATCTTCATTGATTTAAATGTATCTGTACACATTAGATATGCTATGTAGAAACAATTACAAGAGAAATTTATGCAGAAACCATACTTATTCCAACTGAAGTATCAAAAAAAAATGAGGTTCAAAAAATAAGCACACGTGTACACTAGTGTGCGTCAGGGACGTAGCTAGCTCTAAAATGTAAAAAACCTGCAAAAACAAAAAACGTATGAGATAACGCGTGTTAGCATGTAGTTTTGATAGTTAAATTACACCTCTAATTACTAATTAAAATAATTAAAAACAACTTTATAAAATATTGTTGGTACGAAAAAAATAGATTAAAAGGCTTTATAAGTTCTAGTTTTTTCTTTTCAATAAGTTTATTTTCTAGGTTATTGTTTATAGCTGTAAAAAATTTCTATTTTAAAGTTTTATTTTAAATATTGTAATCTTCAAACACAAAGTCTTTGAATATTACAAGTAAAAAAAGTTAATTAATTTAAAATTCTTAAAACATTTGTACAACTAATACTTTAATATTTTATTTAACTCAATTAAAATTTAAATTAAGACTTTAGCTGACTAAAAGTTTAAACAAGTTTTGATGTGGTGTTTTAGAACTTGAAGTAAAAAGAAGATAGTGATGAAAGTCAGTACTTTTTGTTAATCAGTAACGGAAAAGTAACATAAATAAGTTTTATTCTTAGTTTTTTTTTTATTTCAAAATTTATTTAATTAGCCATCAAAACAAATTTTAGGTACAATTTTCATGAACAATTACATATTTACATCTCAAACAAAAGCTATCAAAATAAAGCTTGAAGGAGAAATAAATTTTACTGAAATGAAACATATTAACAGTATAATAATCGTTAAAAATGTGTTAGGCTAATACCTAATTTCTACTTTTTCAATCTGACTCAAATCACACAAGCGGTTATTACATTTATTGAACGCTGTTGTAGCTGATTTTAGCAGCTTCATTGAGCTGGACTACAGTCATGTATTAAACTTTTTTATTTAAATCACAGATTTGGATATTAGCTCGTAGTTTAAGACTATGAAGCTGCTGATAATTAAGTTTGCTAAACTTAAAAGACAAAGCAAAGTAAGCACTGAAAAAGTATTACTGAAAAAATCTTCAAGTTTTACCGTAACGATATTTGTAAAAAAATACTAGTTACTGTTTTACACGATAAAAATGACTACATTTAAAAGTAATACAGAAATTCTTGTACGTATATTTCGTGTAAAGAAAACAACTTTAGAACATTAATATTAGCAGGCTTTGGTGAACAACACGAAACTGTTAGAACTATGAATTACACAAATAGAAACAAAAAAGAAGTATAAGTTCTAACTTTAATGCGCAAATAGCGATTATGTGCGAAAGCAGTATGTACAAAAAAGTTAAGTCTATATACTTCATAGTTATGATAATTACAACAACTTAATAACGTCTGTTGATAAATATTCAGCTTCAGTCAAGGTATCAGCCATGTTTGACAACAGCAGTTTATTTTATCAATAAGATATTTCTTACGAATGGATCAACTGGCGACAGAAGTTCAACCATAATCTGTCTGCAGCTTTATAAGAAAACCTTGAGTAGAATTTTATTTGAACGAGTGTTCGTGTTTAAGGTTAATTTGGAAGTTTCCCGTGAAAATGTATAAAATTTTGTTTAATCAAATGACTTTCTTGGTGACCAATGTAAAAAGTTAGAGGATTTAAATACAATCTCTGCTTGACTGTTGTTAAAAACCAACTGTACATTTTCGATAGTTTTAATTTTGTAAGTTGTTCAATTAAATCTTTGCTGCATTTTAGTTCAAAACTAAATCAAGTTTTCAGCAATTTCTTAACACAAAATATATTTCAAAAACTACATAAATATACCCCAAATACTTGTTTTTAATTATACCTTACCTGTTTGAAGTAGAACGAAAACAGAGTATTTATTGTTTAAGAATTTAAAACTTTTGTTATATGTGTATAAAGGTTATTTTTAAAATCGGCAAACTAACGATATACCGGCTCGCAGGTTAAAGTCTGGTTTTTTAAAAAAAAATTCAGCCGAATCATAACAATGCACGGGTGAAGTGAAATTCTTAAAACTTAATTACAGTTCGATATTTTGAAATTTTTAGTTTATTACTTATAGTTCACGTGAAGTAATTAATCTAGTCGATAGACCATATTAACCGGAATTTTTTTTGCTGGTTAACTAGTTTAGAAGATAAATTTTAGCTGGCCGGGTCACATGGTGAAATTATACTTTAAAAGATTTTTATACCTCTATATGTAGAACTGTGTTGAGACAACCATAAACAAGTACAATAATACTTCAATTAAAAATTCGGCTGATTTAAAACAATTCGTGTACTAGTTAATTTACTTAGCTTAATTTATTTCATTTGTTTAACTAAAAGTTTTTAAACCGTATATATGTTTCAAAATAAGCTTAATTTATCTGTATGTTAGTTAAAAGTAAAGAACTATATAGGTGTATATAATAACAAAAAGGTTTTAAAATGATCATAATCATATTTGTTTATTAAAAAAGGTAGTCGATAACCCCAATCATTAAAATAAACGAGACTCAAAGAAAACGTATATACAAAAAGTGTCGTTTAAATAATAGTACCAAAAACTTGGTTTCTAAATTTCTAAAAATTACAAACTTAAGTTTTACATCTAGAAAAACTTCTAAAAACATTCATATTTATTTTACTTTCTCTTTAAACGTTTTGTGTTGCTTCCACTACTTGTGCTTAACTGGTTTCTCTTCCGTTTAATAAGGCGACGTTTTGGTAAAACTATTAAAGGATCTTTCCTTTTAGCAAGTTGATAGAACATGTAAAAATATTCATTTACTTCTTTAACCGTTTTGTTTGGTAGATACGTCTTTAATAAAGATGTTTTACAAATTTTATCAACATTCTTGTTCTTTGATAAGTTTTTTAGATAAAGTTCGTATAATTGATCAAATTCGTATTGTCCCAAATTAAAACTTTCAACTTCATCCTTACTCCATCTCGCCTTAACTTCTTCCCTATGTGTGTGTATTGTTTTGCCTTCATCTAATTGCAATCGTTCGACTATTTCTGTAGCTGCTTTGTTTGGTAGATGTTTCTTTAAAAAACAAATTTTATCTTTCCTGTCTGAGAATAAAACTTTATTTTGATCATTTTCAAGAGATAGTAGATCAAAGTTGTTTTTTCCCAAATTAAGACTTTCAACTTCATCCTTACTCCATCTCACCTTAACTTCTTTTATGTCTTTATGGTTTTCTTTGTGTTTATCGATTTGCAAATGTTCTTCAAACACTTTTTCCTTATAGTGATTTTCGGGCCTTACATCTAAAAGGTCAGGGATTTCTGCAACATTTTTATGGATAGGTTTTGGAACTTCAAGTTGGTTGGTATTACAAATGTTTAAGACAGCACTAGCAGTACTACGATTCTCAAATTTTAGTTCATTTATTATTTCTTCTATCGAGTCTGTAGGAGTAGTTTGATCCGAACCTTTAAAAATGCATTTGTTTTATTTTTAATTTAGTAAAGTTGTCTTTTTCGTTTTGTAAATTTACCTAAAATTCATTATAAATTAGATTTTACCAACAACTGGTAAATAGGAAGCTTATTTAAAAAACATTTGAATAACATTTAACAGACAAAAATAAGATCTCAAACTCACTAGGTTTCGGTGACAAGTTGCTTGTTGTTAAATCATTATAATGCTTTTTAGGCTTTTTATTCAAAAAATTAAGGATTTTTGCACTGTTACGAAGTAAATGAATTGAAGGTAAGTTGCTGTTAATTTGATTGTTGTCGCTTTTAATACCTTCTATTGTTCTACGCCCAGTTCGTCTACAATCTTTTCTTATCAACAATGTCGTTCGATTGATTCTCGTCGAACCTTTAAAAACGCATTAGCTTATTGTAAGCACTAAATAAAGTATTTGATTTTGTTTTAAGTTTTGTATGGTTGTTTTTAATTTTAATTAACTAACTTTTTCAAGCAACTGGTAAAAATGAAGACTGGAATAAAAAATTATTGTAATGAAAATCAAAGAAGAGTTTTAAACTAACTAAATGACGACGTAGAGCTGTTTTTCATTTCACTTTGTTCACGATTCATTTTCATTATTTTACAAAAGTTTATTATATTATCTAGTAAAAATTAAAATTTAAAAAAAATGCTGTAACAATAATATACTGTATGTCATGTATTTTTTACAAATTTCTATCAAGTTTATATTGACATAAAATTGGTTAATACCAATTCGATTATCCGACCACTGCCTTCAGTGGCTGAGAACAGTTTAGTCCTTTTTAGGATTCATTGTTAAGTCGTATTGTTATGATCTAACCTTACATCAATTTAGCTTATCTCACTGCGTACAAAATTCAAGGTTTAGACTCTGTAGACTTTTGACTGTGCTTATGATAAAAGAAATTAATATACAATTTTATGAGAATTTATAACTTTTCCAAAATATTTATTTTAAAAATAAGATATATCAATTGCTAAATTTAACTTAAGATAAAGGATTGAACTCTAAACTTTTTTTAAACTTAAAGCGTCTCTTTTTGTAGCATTGTTAAGTTTATTTTGTGCTATATTTGTAATTAAGCTGTAACAAAAAAAATTGTATATAAAAAAAACAACTACATAGCATTTGTAAATCTAAATGGTGCTTTTAGAACAAACTACATTAAAATTTTCTATACACATCCTGTTGTAGGTTTTTATTTTTGCAACAAATTTTATTTTTAGACTTCATATCTTTACCTTATATCATCTTAATTCTTGTCAAGCGTTAGACCCGGGCATAAAAATATGAAGCATTTTAACTGAAATATATATTAAGAGCGAAAACATGAAACAAACAAATATTGTTAATTTTAAAGGGTTGCCGTTATTTTTGTGTCAAAGACTTGTCCTGAGACATCTTGAGAGTGACTTCAAATTTTAAAAATCAGATTTAAGTCAATGAAATTTAAGTTGTTTAACAAAGTTAGTTCTAAAATTTCAAATTACTAAGACTAGATCAACTAAATTTGATTTTAATATCAGACAAAACTTCCCTAAAATTTTTAAAAATATTAAATTAATTTTGATGTTTTTGTAATTAAAATAAACAAACTTGAGTTATCCTGAGTATACTGTTTATTTCAAACTAGCTTTAGTTATTAGGAAGCTTTGAAATATTTCAAACTCATCTGAACTATCCTCGGTATTTGAGTGTGTGGTACAATATAGTTTTATTTAAAAATAATCTTATCACATTTTCCAGGTTATAAATAGTTTGTATAAACCTTACTTGTTAAATCACTTTAAATTTGAAATATTTAATTTAACTTTTGCGAGTGAACAAACTTCCTAAGTTTTAATTAACTCATTTACTAGTAACAATTACTTATAAAAAGCAAAAGTTACTACTTTTTAAATAGAAGTTTAGATTCAATCGTTGGCTATGGAAACTAATAAAGAAGAATGTTGATATCTATAAAATTAAAACAAGTAAATTCTAAAAGTTTCAGAAATACTTCAATAATGCTATGAAAATATCCAAGCTTCTAAGAATGGCTTCATCATATGACGTAAGACTTCTTGACAAGATTAAAAGAAATACAAACTGTTACTTTTGTCATCAAAAAACAAAGTTTAATGTTTAAAACTGGATTTTACAAACTAATTTGTATAATGTCTTTTTCTTGCAAAATAATATAATTAAATAAAATATTTATATAGCAGCTTCCTCTTTATTTATTGATTTCTCATTTCTTTGTTGCCAAGTTTCTACTTACTTACTCTTAACAATTTCGTCCACAATGAGAAATATTGTTTAATTTTTTCCCCGGGTAAAACTTAAAAAAAATAAAATTGATGTATAACTTAGAAGAAAAGAAATTCTAAGACTATAAAAGTAATGTATGAACTTGCCAAATTATAAAACAAGCAAGGTGTGCAATGCATAAGACTAAATGGAAAATATCCTTATGCTAGCGTATCCAGTTATTAATCACTTGAATTCTATACATTCACTATTCAAAATCTAATTTTAAAAATTCTAGGCAAGGGAAAAGAAAAAGTGATAGTAATACTTATTCAGGGGTTAATAAACTGCAAATTAGAACTTCAAGTTTTGCTGCTTTCAAAAAAGTTTGTTTTTACTAAAAAGTTTAAAAGCTTGTTATTGTAAAAGGCAGCAAACTCATGTTTTAAATCAGGATTTCCCTTTTTTTTCTCAAAGTCCCTTTTAAGAAAAACAAAAAAAAAAACTATAGCTGTTCCCACAAGATTTCCAAGAAAATTAAAAAAAATTACTGACATAAACATATTATCTCATTAAAGTCTATATCAATAAGCTACATGAAAAGAAGTTCTTTATACAATAGCATGTATTGAGAAAATTAACATTATGGTGAAGTACTTCGCAATCATCAAACTTTTTTAAATACTAACTATAGTTTAGAAGAAAAACGAAGAATTATCTATAATCTAATTAAGAACTTTTTATGACAACATTGATTCAAACTTTTGTTTACTAGTATATATATACGATTATTATCATTGTAGTCGAAATTATTTTTTTTTAATTCTAACAAATATTGACTTAAACTTGGACTTCTAATGACATTTATGTAAATAGTTAATGCTTTTGCACTCTTTAGGAATACATTTTAAAACTTACACACTAGCTTTTAAAGAAAATGTATACTATATAAAAACCTTTAAAAAAAATTAAAATATGCTTTTTACTAAATTAAAACATACTGAATGTATACTTAATAATCAATTTTAATGATACATTTTATAATTAAAGAAATTTAAAATGTTAGGTAATACTACTCAAAAAGAAAAGCTTTAATATTATATGTAATATATATTTTTTAGTGTCTTAAAGCCATATAAATTAGACAATATTGTTGTAAACTCCCTTTTTTTTGATTATGTTTTTATGTCTGAAATTATTATTCTGTGTTTACCCCTAAGATTTGATAAGTCTAACAAACTATAATAATAAAAAAAATTGAAAAAAAAAACTTAAAACTTTTTAGAAACTCACGACCCTTTGAATTGAGATAAGTAGTTCATCACTCGACTGTGCAAAACACCAACTGAAGATGTCATTTTTAGTTCTTTATTTTATATTAAAATATTAATGTGATTAACAGATATGTACTTATTAAGTAGAATAGATTAGTAGTTATAATCAAATTATATATCTTAATTTTTCTATAATTAGATTAATGACCGTAATTTGATACTACTTTAGGTCACTAACACGATAATTTTTAAGTGCATGTCAACAAATAGAAAAGTGTTAAAAATAAATATGATTAAATAATACTTTAATTAGATTAACACTAGTATTATCAAGAAATAAAGCAATGAGAATTTGTCCACCAAAACCTACCGCGCAAATGAGCTTAGTTTTTAAACTGTTTAAGTGAAATTAAGTAATTCAAGTTTTACTAAAAAAAAAGTAACTTCAAGTATCGGTAAACATAATATTAAAATCAAAAACTTATAATTTTAAACATTTCAAGTAAAAAAGATAGTACATAGTTTTATTAGTCAATTGTTTGAGTTTTATTCGCTAAATCAGGGTTGAGTGCGGCTCGTGGGCCTAATGCGGCCCTTAAAGTCAAAATTCTCGGCCTGCGAGCTCATTTACAGCGAAAATTTTCATATTTAAAACAACAAAAATTAAATATATTGTAAAAACAACTCACAGTTAGGCTCTTAACTCAATAAATACTCTATACTAGTGCCTTACTATTGCTTAACTTGACATATTTTGGTCTAAAATAATATTTAGCTACTGATTACTAAAACATCATTTTAATAAATGCGGCCCTCGAAGATTTTTTTCTAAATTATTAGGCCTGCGATTAAATTTAACCAAGAAAACAGGCCCCGCGAGCTACAACAGGCTGACGACACCTGGGCTAATTAAATATTATTAGAAAATTTATCAATTTAAGGTTATTTCTTACATGTAAGAAATAAGTTTTTCCTTTATCAAAACTAAGTGTTATCTTCTTTGATCTAATAAATACTTATAATTTGGTTTGAATTTGATACATACTTTATTCTGTTAAATAGTATCTCAAAAATTTTTAGCTTTTTTATTTTTTTCGTAATTATACAAATGACCATGTTGTTATTAGTTTATATATAGACTGTTTCAAGTAATATTCATTTCTTTTGTTTGAATTAAAGTACTTTAGCAGGTGGCTAGTAAAACATTATGTATTATTAACTTTAAAATAAATATGTGCTTGAGCTTGAGTGTTAAATTAAGTTTTTCAAGTTTAACAAATTTCTTTACTAAAGATTTTTTGTATAACTTATAAAAATGTACTCAACTATGAACAAATAAGCAGTTTAGGATAAAAACTATTAACTAACTTTTTGATAAAAGTTTTCATAGGAATTTCGTATTAATGATTTGTTTTCTTTTTTACATGAATCTGAACTTCCTTCACATCTTGATTGAGATTCTTTATTATCTGATAAAAAAAAACACATTAAGGTAAATAAATTCTAGACTTCTTTGTTTTTGATTAATATTAGTTACAAGACAGTTTTATTTGTGCATTTAGTTAGTACAATGCGATTTTGTCAAGTTATAATATGTTTTAGCTAGCTTTAAACATATTTCAAATTTAAAACTCTTTTTAATATTTGGGTTAATTATACATAATTTTTTAATAAAGGTCAAACTTCAAGTAAGATTTACTGTAGAAGGCTGTAAAATTACTACTCAATATGGTTTATTTATTAAAAACCACAGCTATACACGCTATCAAAAACTTAGGTCTTCCTATAATAGTAAATTTGTTTAAGAAACCTTTAAACCTAAAAAAAATTTCTAACCCTTTTTTTTACTTTTATAGCTCTATAAAAACTGATCAGGTTAATTTTCAAAATCAATTTTTTTGAAGTACTACTGTGACAAGTTATTTATATAACAGAACGTATTGAGAAAACTAATCGTACGATGACATATTTCACATACTTGAAACTGTTTGATAACAAATTTTCTTTAAGAAAGACGAAAAAATATCTATAATCCCTCTAAGAACTTTTATATTAAATACATTTGTATTGTATTGAATAAATTTTGCAATAGTTAAACTAAATTTTTTAAACTCTAACAAAATCAGCAAAAAATCTCTCAATACTTTACGTCTGATGTTTCAGTTTTATTAAAAAATAAAACTTGATTTAAAAAAAAAATATAAATTAAAAAAAAAATCTTAAACTAAAACTAGAATTGTAAATAATGTAAAAGTAAACAAAATATAAGTTTTTTTTAACTTAAATAAAGATTAAATTAGCTTTTTTATATAAAATGTTATATAACTGATTCACTTACTTAATTTCACTAAATATATTTTTGATCAAAATAAAGCCTAACTTTAAAAATAGAAATTAAAATAGTTAATAAACTAAATATTCATTTTGCTGTTTTGGAAATAAAATAAAAACTCAACATTAAGTTACTTAAATATTAAAATGTTTTAAACAGTTTTTTTTTCTTATGTATAGCACAATATATATTTTTTATTATAAAAAAACTAAATTTAAACAAAAAATGGGTATAATAGTAATTATACAAACAATTTCTTTTTTGAATATTTGCTTTAAAATATATTCAAAACATAAAATTATTAGCTATACACTTTCCAATTCTGTGTGTGATTGTTTATATAAACAAATACAATATATTTTTTATTTTAATTTTAATTACTATATCTGGTTTTTTTGATTTAATATATTACTTATAAAACTATTTTTGAGGTAAAAATTGTCTTATATGTTTAGTTTTAATTCAGTTTAAATATTAGAAAGAAAACCAGTCAATTAATTTTAATAGTAGATTTATATAATTTGAACAACTAGATCAAAAATATAAGATTTAGTTAAAAAAAAGTTAAATAAATTATATATACAAAATAACAAACCTTACAACGGAGATAGTTTATTTTCACTCAGAAGTGCAAAACACCAACCTAAACATTTATATTGACAATTCAAAATTTAACTTTATATGTCTTAAAAACTAAAAGTTAACTCTTACGATGATATAGTAATCAATACTTGCCATTTAATTACTAAAACTAGAATTGAAAATTGCTTCTTAATGAAAACAAACTAATTAGAAATCTTCAAATCGCTGTACACTAAATAATTTTTTATATTAGGTTTTACTAAGTAAACATAGTTTCGTTTAGTTGTATTTGTTAAAGACAATATTTTGATTTTATTAAATATATATGACAAAAACTTTAACAAAATAAAATAATTACACATGAACATTTTAGATCTACAAAAAATAAATTCTTAAAAAAAAAGACGCTGTTAATAAATGCAATTAGTATAAGTAAAAACGCTTACTATAAATATAATTGTTTTTTTGGTTACTTCAATTGTGAAACCTTTCAGTAAAAACTTTTTTGAGACATTACTAATTTTCGTTTACTAAAAACAATTCAATAAGTGTTTAGTTAGCCAAAAGGTTTTTAAAACTCCTGAAAAAAGAATAATATAAATATATTTGACGAGTAAAATTAACTCTTTTAATAAAAGCTCATAATCTTGTAACCCGATATATAAATAAACTATTTAGCTTTATAAAGAAGGCTTACAGTTTATTGTACTCATTAACTAATTAGATTTAAGTTAAAGGAGTCAGAAATATCTATAATCCCTCTATCAATTTTTTTATGACATACATTTGTATTGCACAAATGTCGTAATAGCTAATTTTAGTTTTTTAAACTCTAACATGAACAGCAAAGTATAATTTATAATATTTAAAGTTTAACGTTTAGGATTAATTAAAAGATTTAACTTTCTTTCTATACAACCTATAATAAATTTTAATTCTAAAAATAAAACAAGAAATATGTTTTTTGTAGAATAAGCAAAATTTAAGTTTGTTCTAACCTAAATAAACATTTTATTACAGTTAAAAATTGGTCCATTTGCACGATTTCACAAAAAAAGTGATAAAACTTAAAAATAACCATTAAAAAAAATTAAAAATTAATAAACTAAGTTTTCACTTAGCTGTTTTCGGGAATCAAGAAAAAAACCTAAAACTAAGCAAGTTATATAGTAAAATGTTGTTAACAGTTTTTATTCTTCCGGTAGATCACTTTAGGCTGCTTAAAATTTGTAAAAGAAAGCAGGAATAATTTTAAATTTACTCTAGATATTACTGAAAGTTTTGAAACTTACACTAGATAATACCATAATAATTCTAAAATTTGAGAGTTGTGTACGATTAATTAGGCTTTTGGATCCGGTAGCTAAATAGTAATAAACTTTATCAACTTTAATTTTTCTGGACCAATTATCCTAAAATTATATACATGCGTTATAGCTACAAAATTTTATACAACCTTGATTATTTGTTTTTTTCTGAAAAGTCACATCAACAACAAAATTTTGTTTAAAATACTAAGTTTAAGATTTATTTAAGACAAAATATTTTTAGCTTAACTTTTTTCAATTCTATTTATGACTGGATATACCTAATATTTATACAAATAAATTATTATCCTGTTATTTTTAGTATATTTACTATATAACTCTTTTTCTGTTTAATATATAACTTAATTTAATATTTTAGAGGTAAAGAAGCTCGTATATGTGTAAGGTTTAATTCAGGATAACTATTAATTAAATTAGAGTTTATTTAATTTGAATAGTAGCTTAAATAACTTTATTTAAACTTTAATAATAGTTTTTCTAAACTAGACAACTAGATAAAGTATAAACTTACATTTAAACTTACACTTAAAAAATTTTTATGCACAAAATAACAAACCTTAGAACGAAGATAGTTCATCTTCACTCAGAAGTGCAAAATATCAACCTGACCATCTTATATTGTCATGTAAAACTTTTTTTTATATTTCTGGAAAATCTAGATTATAGAAGTTATCTTTTACAAATATAAAGTAATCAATAATATTTAGCTAATTACCAAATATGTAATTTGAAATTGCATTTTCATATAAAAAACTCAATTTATAGCTTCTAATCTTTGTACACTAAATCATTTTCAATACTAGGTTTTACTTATAAAAATCTTTATTTGTTTTTTTTTAGTTGTTTAATTCTATATAAAATTCAAAAACTTCAATAATCACGACAAAGTAGAATAGTAATACATTAAAATTTTCATGTGCTACACAATTTACTACAGTGCATTTATTGAAAAAAAAACAACAAAAAATAATTTACGACACAGTTTATTTAAATCATTTAGTACAAATAGAAACGCTTACTATAAATCTAATTTACTTCCACACACTATAGTTGTCTTAGAACTTTTAGAATAAATTATAGAAACACTAATAATATTTGCTTACTAAAAAAAAAGCTTAAAAAATGCTTACTAATCTAAAACTGCTTTAAAAGAAAAGTATATGTCAATGACGTTTAAACACTTTCTTCTTAAATGGAAGTTTATAATCTTGTAATACGATATGTATGCAAACAAACTAATTTTATTTAATAAGCTTACAGTTAACTTAACGTGAAACTTCTTTTTTTAATTCTTTCGAAAACAGCATATATTTTTAAATTGATAATAAATAAAAACTAAACTCAAACTAAAATGTAGTTTAAGTCTTTTTGAAAGTTTACTTTGGTATTTTAAAAAGTTAGTTAGAAAAAGCTTTAATTTTCTTAATTAATGTTTTAATCAAATGTAGTTGTATTGAAAATAAGATTAAATTGGTGGTTTTAATCTTATTATATATTTTTTGTCCAGTTACAACTAAAGAAGTAACTATAGTTTGATACTAACGTGAGAACTTTGAAATTCATTTTAATGCATTTACAAAAAAAATGCTTACAATATAGGCCTAAACAAATATTTAGTTCGACAAACACAAGTAAGCAAGGTATACAACAATAAGAAGTTAACCGCCGAATTCTACCGCGCTAAAGGGTTTATTGTTAAAACTGCTTAAGTGAAATTGAATAAGTCTAATTTTATCAATTATACAAACAACTTCCAATAGCGGTAAGTATAAAATCAAAAACTTTTAATCTTTGATACTTAAAGTAAAAGAAATAGTACATGGTAGTTTTATTGTGGCAATAGATAGTTTTTTATTGGTAAGTTAACTACTGTCATTAAATATATCCATTTGAGTTTATTTTCTACACCTGAATAAATAAGGTTTTCGTATACGAAGACTAAAATGTTGCTTTCTTTTATCTAATGGGTATTAATAATTAAAAAAATAAAAAGAGTTGATATGTTCTAGTTTAACATGGATTATATTTAGTTTAGACTTTTTGCTATTAAACAGAACGTGATATATATTTTTTTCTAATGCAGCAAAAAAGAGCATAGCTTTAAAAAGTACAAGAAGCCAGTAGACAAGAAGCCCTACGACAAAAAATCCTGCGACAAAAAGCCCTAGGGCAAAAAGCCCGAGGACATGAATCCTGAAGAAAAGAAGTCGGAAGACAAGAAGGCCAAAAAGAATTATTATAGACATTTAAATGACTTTATAATTTATACTTAGCTTTATGTAATATTTTATCTGATTTTTGTATAGTGTGTAATTTTAGATGAAATAACTATTACAGTTTCTGTTTCTTAGATTTTTTGATCCGCGCTTTAAAGATTCGTTTAAAAGTTTAAAGTTAAAAAATATTTTAGCAACATAAACAGTTTTAAACCATGCTCTAACCATAAATTTGAACAGTTAAACTATAACTAAGTAATTAAATCAACGTTTTGTCTCATAATTTTAAAGCGTGTTGATTAATATGAGATTTTTTTGTAAAAACTCTATAAGCTTTGTCAATTCAATTTTCCAAATTTTCAAAACCATGTTATTTATTAGAAGGAGTTAAATTCTTTACAATGTATATATATGATATGAGGAGTTTTTTTTGCTTTAAATATAAGATAGACGACATTTTTAAAGATTCTTGAATTATTTATTATTAATTATTCATCATTTCAATTGATTAAAAATGATGCGGAAATTAAATTACTGAGACTTGATCTGTAGGCTAATGTCAAAGTATAATTGATTTGGTTTAGAATTTATTTAGGTTTAGTTGATAGGAAGGAATATAACTTGATATGAGTTGGAGTTATCGAATGAGAAATGAAACGAAAAGGAATTGATACAGCGGGCTAGCAAGCGACCACTGACCATTTAAAACCCAGTATTAAACCAATAATTTTTTTTTGTTAAGAACCTGGTTTGTTCTTTTAGGAACTTGGTATCGTTTTACTTTGCTTCCAAGTATATTTAAAATTACGTCAGGTTAAATTTAATACAACTCTGATGTTTTGAAACTTAAAAACAACCCGAGAAATTCTAAAACTGATGTCAAAGTTAATGCTTTCAGCAGTTTATAAAAAATACCTAAATCTTATAAACAATTTCTTTCAAGTTGTTTTTTCTTTGTTTAGATAAATAATTCTCATTCAATAAACTGCTTTACTATTCAAAAATTCATTAGTGTTTTTATAGCAATAGAGAATTTCTTTAACAGTTGAAAATTACAAAACCTCCATCGCAGATATATATATATATATATATTTAAATATATAATAAGGAATCCAGATAGAGCTTACAACAATATCTGTTTGTTGAAATGTAACTGTTTTTAAGTTTTTTTACAAGCGATAATTTTTAAAACTAAAAAAATAATGTTACTTTTAAACTAAATTATGGTGTTTAATGGGTTCAAATATAAAGACAGATGAACCGTTTACTTTTATAATCGTTTCATTTCACCATGTATTTTCATCAGAGGTTAGTTTTGGATTGTTGTAGTTAGTTTAAAAATATTCTACGTTGTTTCTATTTAGAAACATAAGCATTGCACAGTTCATTTTAGATCTTGGACTAGATTTTTTTTACTTTCTTATTAAGTTTAAGGCTTTGCAATACTAATTTAAAGTTTATTAAAATAGTTTTTGTATCAGCAGTAATTTTTTGATTAAGTTGCTAAATCTTGAACTTTTGTACCTGATTAAAAACTAATTTATGTTTTGTACATATATCACTAAAAATTTAAAAAAACAAAGTAGCAATATGGATAGTTTAAGTAACATGGAAATTTACGAATAAATCTTTTTGAAGTTTCCAACAAGGCTATATATAGACGAACAAATCTACGGCCTGCGGGCGAGTTCAAGGTCTGAAAATTTACGGCCTGCCAATGTTTACAAAATACGTAAAAGTTAAATCCGGCAAACAAAAAATTAAACTTCGCTCGTAAAATAAACTTTTAAGTTTACAGTAAGTATTTTTGAACTTGAACTGAACAGAAAAATAAAGGCAATTTGTAACTTTTACGGAAGATTTGAAACTAGATTTATTAGAAAAAAAAATTTGTTAGTAGTTAAAATACAAAGAATAGTTAAATAACTAACGTGAATTAAAATAAATTCAATTATTTCGGCCCTAGAAATAATGAATTATTCTACATCTGGCCCGTTAGCTAATTTTTTTTGCAATCTCTATTGAATTTAGCGATTGTTGTAAAGGTATACTTTGTAAGTATTGTACGTAAAACATTAATATCCTAACAAAATTTTTGATTTAAATCTTATTTTATTTATTTTTTTTTAAATGTCTTTGGTTAAAAATTAAAGTTAGTCTGTTAGGCAACGTATGAGATCGCAAACAAAAGTCTTATTTAATTTATATGATAAAAATTTTTATGTTTAAAAAACTTTATATTTAAATACTACAGATTGTTTTTTTAGTTTCCGTAAATTTAGTAAGAGTGTATTACAATCAGGATGAACTTAAGGCAGTAGAAGGCATACAAGAATTATCGTTTTTAAGATATATTTACTGCAATGATACTTTAGCCAATAAAAACGATGAATTTTATTTCAATATAATTGATTTAAGGTATCATTATGATTTTAATATTTAAATGTTTAATAAGAACTACAGTACAACTGTCAATATGCACAGTGCACATTGTAGTGTATATCTTGCACAAAAATAAACTGTAAGTGAATATATGTAATGTTAAAAAGAATATTGGCTTACTTTTTTATGTATGATATATAAAGTAGTGTGATTTAATAAAGTTATGAATACTTATTTAAGTGTTACTAATTACAGCTAATTACTATCCTACATCTTTATATAAAAATTGCTTTATATTGTCGTTTTATTATTGTACCTGAATTTCTTTAAGCAATAAAACATCGGTAGTACTACATAAATGTTTATTCTGAACGCATTATCATTTTATAACTGTTTACGATTGTTTTAGCACTTTACTTTTATCTAGCTAGAGACTTTTATAGTCTATTATATTATAAATTCTTGTTAAAATCAGTACTTGTTTGTAAGTTAAACTAGCATACGAAACACCTCAAACCAGATGTGTTTTGACTATTGACGTCACTTAAAACGGGTAACTCGAAGGCACAAAATTGCACGAGCAGAAATTTTTGCACGGAGACATTTTTGCACAGGTTATTTTTTTTAGAATTTTATATATTTTGATTTTACCACATTGTTACCTCTGACCCTTATCGTCGCTCGATAGTTTTTTTATTGGTAAAAATTTTTTTCTGTTTTTTTTACCAATCACTCTTACCCCTAACCCTTACCCTCGGTCATCAATTTTTTTTTGTTTTTTTACAATTTTCCTTATATTTTTTATTCTTTTTTATTCTGATTTTTTATATTTTTTTCCTGTTTTTTTACTCTTGTGCAAAACTGTAACTCGTGCGAAATTGACCCTTGGTGCAAAATCGTCTTCCTGCAAATTTGTTAGTACTCAAGTGTGTTATGATTATTGACATCACTAAAAACCACACCACAATTTAAAAGCAGAACATATGATATATTAGTATTTAAGCTTTAACCAACCTAGATAGTCTTAAACGCTTTATAATTTTAATTTTTGGCAATTAATACCTGAATTGTTAATTTTAGTGATAATAATGTTACAATCAATGTGTTTTAATTTCAGTTATCAAATTGTGCTTAAGACATTTAATGTACGTTACTGGATGAACAAAAACAAAAATTACTTTATTCTATTACATTTATAACTGTTTATTATAATATAATACAGTAACCTTTGCTTACACCTAATAATAAATCGTCTAAAAAATTAAAAACTTCTGCTGACTATTTAGAATGTTTATCCAAAGAAAATCCTTAAACATTAAAGTTAAAGAGTGTTCTAGATATGCCTATATAATATATTATCTTTAATTGTTAATTTACTTAAATTTTAGCTATTCATTTAGTTGAGAGAAAACAAATTTTCATGTTTTATGTAACAACTAATATGATATTAAACTTGTTTTATTAGTTTAACTATGAAGGTTTTTTTCAAACAAAATATTTAATTGATATAAAGCTCACTTTAATTCAATTATAAGTTTTAACAATATTTTTAATTCATAACTTAAATTTTATTAATTATTAAACTATTTAAGAAATATAGAACTAAATACTGACATCAAAAACGAAAATAATGGTTTTTTAACTTCAATACAACTAAACACACTTTGTAAAATTTAAACTAAATATTTTTTCTGAAAGTTTAAATTTTAGTGTCGTATTCAATAAACTCACTAAACATTTTTACCACTAAACATACAAATTAAAATAATTTTACTACCAACACAACAAGCAGCTATTTTTCTATATTCTGCAAAGTTTTTTTCTATTTTTCCAATACTGACAAACTTTAGTAGATTAGTAATTAATGTAAACTTTCCGCTTCTACTATCGAAAACTTCCCAGTTATATTTTTTTAATCCATCGATTGCAAACATTTTGTTGCCTAAAGTAACTAATGAATGACGATATCTTGTTTTTATCATATCAGGCAAGTTAACCCATTTATCATCATAATGATCATACACTTCTACTGATCTAAAATTATCTTTATCTTGACCACCTGACACAACAATTTTGCCTTCATAAACTGTACAAGCTGCAAACCTCCTTCTTTTGATCATACTTTCTATGTAACGCCAACATCTTTGTGAAAAATTATACACCAAGGACTTTTTTGAGTTCCAACGATTGCAACCGCCCAACACATAAAACTCTTTCATAAAACTGCAAATACTGAAGTAGGAACGTTCCTCCGGAAATGATTCCAGAAAGTCAGAATATTCTTTAATATCCAATCTTTTAGACACCAAGTAGTCTTTAATGTCTGTTTCAGAAACTGCATAGTTTTTTGAAGTGGCCAGAAAATTGGTTTCATCCAATTTATTTTTCAATGGTCGATTTGCTTCCAGCTTTAATAATCTTAAGCCCCGAAGTTTATTATCAATAAAATATTGACCATTTTGAAAAACGCAGTTATAAGCATCATTGTGATCGCAATGTCTGTTTTGGTACAAAACAGGATACTTCTCACAAAACATTTTAGTTTTACCTGAAAATGAATTGATCAAGTTTTTATCCCAATTACTTAATATTTTGCATATATTTACTTGATTATCAGCAGTTTAAATAACCATAAATACCTGATATAGTTACTGAAACTAATCTAATATAAACACATTAATTTTGGTATATTTGTTTTATAAATTACATGCATCGGTAATTTAGACTAATTTCGTTAACTTATGATATAATTAGACTATGAACTAAAAAATGTAAATTAATGTATATAATTTTTTATCTGCTTTATTAATGTTTTAACCTTTAATATTTGAAATTTTTGTACTACATGATTAAGTGTTATTAAGATTATATTTTACAACCTATGTAACTGTTAATAATATCTCAATGTATTTTTTGAAATAAAAACTAAGCTTACACATAAACTTAGAAAAAAATTAGTACAATTATTTCTTTTTTTTTAATCTTTTAACTAACTTTAACTGTTTAAAAACTTTATAATAAAGTCAAACACGAGCTACTCAATATAATTTTAAATTATTATATATAAAGTTCCGTACTAATGTCAGGTAAATATTTTTATTGTTTTGAAATACATTTTATAACAGATTAAAAACACAACTTTCAATATTTTAAAGCTATTATGAAATATAACATCGTTTTCTAATCAAAGTCGGTAATTAAAGGTAGGACAAACCAAAGCATTACGAACATTTTCCCTTTAAGTTCTGCTGATTTCTTGTCAATAGTAATAACTGTTACATATTTTAAATAATATTTTATCAAGTAGTTTAAAATATTTCGTTAATTTGTTTATGTTTTATAACGTAATTCAACCTTTTAAATATTTTTGAAAACTTTCTTTATGTGTTTTACGCTTTTTTAAAAATTGTAGAGTTAAGAACAAACTTTAAATAAAACTTTCTCTTTTATAATGTTATTCGTAAATGTTTGAAAAATAATGGGCACATATATGCTTCATTAAATTATAAAGATTTATATCAAAGAACTTATTATTATTTACTTTACTCTTTTGTAATATAACGACGAAGAATACATACAAATCCTAAAAAAAAAAAAAACCTATTTAGATACATTCTTTTTCTCTGAAATTTAAATTTAAACACTTATAAAAATTAATTTTTTTTGAGTAATTTTATATTAAATTACTATTGGAATATTCAACATCTGAAAAACAATTTTGTAAACTACGGCGAGCAATTTTTCATAAAGAAATAAATTTTAACTTGAGCTTAAGACAGATTGTTACTTAGCGATTATCTAACGAACTTAAATAAGATATTGTAACATCAGTCTTTGTTTTAATAACTGAAAGCGATTGTATAAACAAACACGTATATAGACAGTTTTTTTTGTCTGCTTAAATTTTATATCTATTTCATTTTAAGCAAAAAAAACTAATGGTTTTTATATATTGAATCAAAAGTGTTGTATAATTCGACTGGTAACTTTTATAGCGTTAATTTTGTAGATTTTATATTTTTTATTCATTTTTCTGTTCAATTTTTTAAAACCAAGTTTTCAAGAAAAACTTTTTAACTACGGTAAGTATTAATTCTTTGAACAGAAACTTTAGCACGCAAATTTTGTGTGGTAAAACAACTTTTAACTGGGCAAATTAATAGAACAATATTACGGGCAAATTATAGCAAAAGACTTTTCTATCTAAAGCAATCATATAAATAATATTCTAATATTAAACACTTCATTGTTTTTTTTTATTAAAGTTCTTAGTTCTTTTTATAAAACTCACAAAAACGTTAATTTATATCTACTTATTTATAAGAAAAACGTTTTTTTATGGTAGTCTTTTTGGGCTAATCCGAACAAGTAACTATAAATTTTAACAGATAGACTCTAAAATTCTGTTAAAAACAATATTTTAATTTTGTTTATTACAGTAAAAGTTTTTTGATAATTAGTAAGTTTGTGTAAAAAATTTTTTTATTAACTGAATAAACTACTAACATTTAAACTCTATAAATTAAAAGTTGAAGAATATGTATTTTTTTCTATTACTAGTTCACCTTCAATATATAATGGAATTTTAGAAGAAAATTCGACATTTCGATTTTTTTAAGCCTGTTGTAACTATCCTTTTATGTGATAATATTAAATGCTTCCAATTTACTTAAAAAGTAAATCAAAGTTAATGCAAATTAAATATAAAAGTTCATTGAAAACTAAAACTGTATGCAGCGAATAAAATTTTTGTTTTTGTGTAATACTATTATAATTTATTTTCAATATTTTTTTTTGTAGCCTAATATTTGCATATATGTTTTAATAAAACTCTTGTAAACTTTAATATTAAAATAAAAAGTAACCAAAAATTCTACAAACTACACAACTTTAACTAAAAGATAATAAAGTTAAAGCTAAAAATTAAAATTATTCTACTTTTTTACTAACTTTACACTAATAATTACTATACTTAAGAAAATATTCTTGCTTCTTTTATTTGTCATCATTTTTTCTTTAATTTCTAAAATTTAAATATTTACGGTATGAGTATTTCAAAATGAAGACAACAAGTACTTAAAAAAATTCTTAAGTTCTGTATAAAAATCGCTATTGCAATCAGGATGAATTCGACATTATATTTTGTAGAAGGTATACTAAAAAAATTACCAACTTTTAAACTTTAATTGATCGAAATTTCATGTTATTATGTTCAGGAAAAGCAACTGTAATTAGACCTCACATATATTCTGATGTATATAAGTTTTATATCTATTCACATCAATACTGACTTTTTTTAATCATACACAGTAATTACTTTACTCATAAATCATTCTCCTTTTAAATTATTCAAATTAGTACAAATTAACTTATCCTACTGTGTTAATTTAGTTATAAGAAATTAGGAATTTATACATAACTAAAATAAGTTTTAGTTTTATTCATCATAGAATAATATTTTGTAATCAATTTTGATTAACTATAACCTATCGAAGTGGCATTTTCTAAATTTTCTCAACAAGTTTTTTCATACAAATATAAATTTTTTAACAATTACAATTTATAACAATAAATAAAATAATTTAACAATATATAAATTTTAATATATTTTCAAGAAAAAAGCATTTAAGTCTTAGTGATTACCTACAAACATTTTTTTTTCAAGTTTCAAATTTTTTTTAAGATATGGCTAAAGGAAATCTCAATAAAAATTCTTTTTTATTAATTTTACATGTTCAATTTGAATAATAAAGTCTTTAAGTCTTTTTATATTGTAATATTGTTAAAATGACCTGCAACCATTTTTTTTTCAATATATGTTATATTTTGAGGTATTGCTTCTGAAATATTTTGTAAAATTAAAGTTGTCATGTAACAAAAAATTCTTTTTAACCAAACCAGTTACTTGTTTACCTTACATTGAACTTAAAATTTGTTTATACTTGCATTGAACCATAATTTTCTTAAAAGGTTTGAAAATAAAATATTCTATCATTAATAAACAAGACCAGCTTCTATTTTGCTTACCTAAAACATTATTTAAATTATATATTGACTGCACTAATAAAAGTTTAAATTCAAAAAAGTTTAAATGTTTTAGCTATTATCCGGTTTCAGTGAATTTCTTAATTTGTTTTTTAGGCCGCTTTTATAAAAAAATCCTTTTAAGGCTTTTAACATGTACAAATACTATCAACTATATTACTTTAACTTACCTGTTAAGTAAAATGGTTTCAGTTATTTATACTTTTTCTACTTTCACGTTTCGTATAATTTATGCATTAATAATAAGTTTGAATTAGTGTTATTTAAATTTAAATTATTTCTATCATCTATCTAAGTATTATTTTTTAGTATTCCACTTACAACACATTAAAACTAGTTATAATAAGGTCGGTGAAAATTCGTTGAATCTATTTTATTGTTGGAAAACTTTGGTACAAAGACCCTTTAAACCAAAACATTACTCAAAAATATTTCATGGCAAAACATTTTTTTTCAGTAAACACTTTTATATTTTGTATAGATTTATATTTAAAAATATTTTTAGTATTTTTAAATGGTACAACTAAGTTATGCTGTGAATGTGCAGATCTTAAATTGACATAAATTAAAAACTATCTCCAAAACTTTTGTGTTTAGATAGCATTATTATTAGAAGTATAAAGTAAGGATAAATACTTTTTAAGCATAAGGACAAAATTCAGTTTAACAGTTAATCAAAGAGTAAACTATAAAAGTACAAAAAGTGAAATGATAAAATTTAAATGCAAGAAATTAAAAAAAAGTTACTTAATTGTTGAATATATATGATAGTAGTAAATTTATTCTAAATATATGAGCAACAAAATTAAATACTGATGTTTTTTTATTTTGCCGGACTTGGTAAAATCTACTAGTATTCTGACCTTTAAAATGTTCTTATTATGCTTTTTTTTTTAAACCAATCTTAATAAACTATAATTTAAAAACAAAACTTATGTTAGGGTATGTCATCTAAAAGCAGCAACAACGTCTAAAATATCTAAAATTTTAGTTTATAGTAAAAGAAAAGTAAAAAACGAAACCTAACACTTATTTGTTTTGCAAACTTTGTTTTTTATTTCCGTTTAACAACTTATTCTTAATACTTAACTAAATAAATTTGAAAAAGACATTACTTTCACTAAACATAGTTTATTACAACTTATTCCGTTTATACAAGTTACAAAAAAGACTGTCAATAAATACAAATTAAGCTTTTGAAATTCAGCAATATTTAACAAGCTTTCTATAATGTTTATTAGGTATCTGTGTATAAACTCAATTTTCTTATCATAACCAACACCAACTTAAACAATTTTACCACCAACATAACAAGCACCTTCTTTTTGCCATCTAATTTTCTTAAACTTCGGCACGTTTGAGATCAAAGTAAACTTAAAACTTATACTATCAAAAACTTCCCAACTATGCGTGAACTCTCCACCAACTGCAAACATTTTGTTGCTTAAAGTAACCAATGAATGACAAATTATTTTTTCTATCATATCAGGAAAATAATTCCACTTTTTATCATGATGATCATACGCTTCTACGGTTCTTAAGTAAATGTGCGAGCCTATACGACCTGAAACAACAATTTTTTTCTTCAAAAACTGCACATGCTGCACTGTTTCGTAATTCAATCATATAATCATCATAATTATAATTCAATCATCATATAATTCAATCATCATAATTTTTTTTAAACAGTATAATACAAAAAAGTACTTCTTTTGATTATCTTTACGTATCTTTTAAAATTAGCACAATATTTGTGTCAACTATATTAAATATTATTTAAAGAACATAGTAAAAAAGCATAAAGATCTAAAAAGTGTAGATAGAGTAATCATTTTATAAATCAAATGTAAATTTTATTGAATAAAAACTTATATCAGTATAAACAATACTTGCTAAATAAACATATTAAGTGAACATTTTAGCTTTTTGAAACCTTTTGACCTGATCAGTGACGAGAGATTAGATTAAATTCATAACTGAATTATCTTAAGGATTCTATAGATATAAACAATCGTTGTTTATAAGTATTCTTAAGACAAATTCTTCAGTTTTAACGGTTTAAAACTACAAATTAACAATTAGTTGTTTATAAAAACATAGTTTAATTCAACTTTTCAACTTTTGACTTAAAAAGAACAATAGTTGTTAAATTTAGACAAATGTATTGCTTGATGATTAAGTTTTTTTGCGTAAATGTTAGTTATAACAAGAAATTGATTATTGTTTTATTGGTCCGTACTAAGAGTTTACATCGTTTAAATTTACACCATAAAAAATTAAAAAATTATACATAAGTATATGATTTGAATATTTCCAATGTCATTTTACTAATTAAAAATCTATTTAATTAAAAAATGCTATAGTTTATATTGAACAAACAATTATTATCAGGTTATGTTAAATTTAACTTCAAAATGTTTTGATTGTCGAAGATAAACAAGTTAACTTTGTCGGTTTAATTTCTATTTGTTAAACATCATTACTAAAACAAATTACCACGGCTAATTCTACAAGTTAATTTTTTTTATTCTGTTTCGTTGAGCCACTGCTTTCTAAATAAAATAAAGATTATAAAACTAGTGTTTTAGTCTTGATAGAAAAGTAAACCAATCTTGTACGAATACGGTCAAAGTACTGTTCTTAAATTTTTATTAAAAACAAAATTACTAGTTGTTATTTTTTGAATGGTGTATTGCTGTTAATTTTAAAATAAAAGTTCTATTTTACTAAATATACATTTTCAACCACAAAATAGGTATAACATGTATTTTTCTGTATAAGTAACACAACTATTACAAGTAGAAACAAACTTTTTTATGCGAGCTTTTACAAAACAAAAATTTACCCGTTCGAAAAACGTAGAAACTCAAATCCAGTAACTTATATGAAACCTATACAATTTTGTCAAATTTAGTTTTCACAAAAGTCACTAAACTTAAACTCTAATGTTTTAAACTCAATAAAGTCCTTAAACTCAGCTCAACAAGTTAGCAAGTGGTAAATGTCGTAAGTAAACAAGTTTATTAAAAGATTGTAATTTGTATTGATTAATTATTTGGTCAATACAATTTACAATCTTCAATTAAATATGCTAATGTAAATTTATGTGATTCAAGCCAGTTAATTTGTATAAATATCATAACATCATTATTATAATTTTTACAGAATCAACTCAGCTTAAATAATTATTTTATAGAAGAAGTTTTTACTGTCACTTTTCTGTAGAATTTTTATATATGTATTAAAACTTCAAGTCAACATTTAAACTTCATATAAGTAAAATCCTAACATATTTAAAATACGGAAGTAAACAGTTTGATTAAATACTACAACAAATACAAATTAGTTTGCTAACTGTACTTGCTCAAGTAACTAAAATATTTAATAAAATGAACGCTTTCAGTTCGAAGTTATTCAAATACTGAACTTAAACTACTTGTGTAAATATATAAACAATATCGTAAGAAACATCAAACTATGTATTTTAACTTAAATTCAACTTTGTTTCACAACTTTTTAATTAACTAAAAAACCACCGATAGATCAAAAGTAAATAAGTTTATTAAAAGGTAGTAATTTTTGTTGATTGATAATAAAATCAACAAAAATTACTACTTAAACAAACATGTTCTAAATCTATCAATGTTTTTATATAACAAAAACTTAAAGTTATATTTCTCAAATAAAACAAAGTGTTGGAAGTTAAAAAGTTTCTTTTAAAAACTGTAATTTGTATTGATAAAATAAAACATCCAATACGAATTATAATTGCTAAAATAAACTGGTTTATGTTTATTTAAATGTAATAACACCGTATATAAATAACTATATAATATCACCTATATAAAAAAACACCAAATTTAACAACTAGTGTTATTATACCGGAATACTATACATATCTTTAAAAAATTAACCTTCTCTTAGCTTATAATAGTATCTGCTGATGGTAATACATGTAATCGTTTACACTTTACCGTAAAGTGCATTAAAGCTAACGAGTAAATTTTAAGAGTCTTTCAAACTTTTGTAACAAAAAAGTTTTTTAGTAATAAAGAGTACTAATTTAATATTACAATCAATACAAAATACCACTGATAGTTAAACGTGTTCTTTTCTTCGCAAAACGAAGCTTTTGTAGCTTAAAACATGTAAATATCCAAACTAACATTTTGTACCACGAACTTACTAATACTGCATAAATCCTTACTGAACTAATTCAAATCAAACAACATTTTTCTAAACTGTTTGATAAATGAATTAGACTCAATGTCATTTTTTTATCGTTTTCACAAACATACTTACTAGGCAACTGTAATTTTTATTGATCAAACTATACAGTCAATACAAATTAAAATGGTCAAAAAACAGACTTAAATATATTTTTTTTTAAAGTATGTATAAAAATAACTGTTAAAAGTAAAACATTCAAGTTAATTTATTATTGTAAACACCGTAGCTATTTATACAATTTTTTACAAAAAATAACTAAACTATAGCTCTGTTTTTCATACAGTTCAAAAACTTTATTGCTGTAAGTTATTTTACTGAAATAATCTTTTTAGTTGCTTTATCTTTGAATATAACGACTTTATTGAGCAGCTATAGACTGCATTGATTTAAGGTTAAGAACTAATACAAAGAAGATCTTTACAATAAACACGATTAAATAAATATTTGTTTAAAATAAAACTTTCTGTTTAGATTTTTTTAGAATATCCTTATTAAGTTCTTT
This sequence comes from Thalia democratica, assembly GCF_965202585.1. Classification (NCBI taxonomy): domain Eukaryota; kingdom Metazoa; phylum Chordata; class Thaliacea; order Salpida; family Salpidae; genus Thalia; species Thalia democratica. The sequence continues at coordinate 83,602,725 of NC_139165.1, forward strand.
GTGTGAGAAACATTTCATGATTGTGCATATCTCACAAACATGACCTAATAAGGGTTCTAGTTTGACTAATAAATAGCACTATTTTTTATTGTCCCAAGATAGTTTCCTGAACAAAATATACGCATATAGCTGCACATAAATTATAACAAGCTATAATTTTGAGTCGATTCTTAAAGCTACCAAGAGAGAATAGTAAACTTGTTTATTCAAAGGTAGTAATTTGTAGTGATTAAAAAAATCAAATCAATACAAATTACTACCTCAAATAAACATGCTTAAAGTATCCTTATTAACCTATTGTAAAGTAATTAAGTTTCAATACTAAAAAATTTTTATTGTTATATTGTTGAATATAAACAAACTATTTTAGCAACTTTAACTTCTATCGGTTTAATAAAACTAACGATACAAATTACAGGTGCAAAAACAATTTGTTAAATTTATTTTTTGTCTCGACGTTTGTTCGAATGTTTGAACAAATTAAAACTTTATTATCTAAATAAACAATACTCTTTTTTTCGAGTTATTATGCCTGAATTTAGGGTTCAATTTATTTAAATAAAAATAAAACACCTGAAGTCTATGCTTAAGTCTTTAAAAAGTAGAAAGCAAATAGGTTTATCAAGCAAGAGTAAGTTGTATTGATTTAACTATACAACCAATACAGCTTACTTTTGCTAACTAAACTTGTTCAAGTAAATATTTTAGTATAAAAGTAGCTACTTTGCGGTTAGAACATTCAAGTCGAGTTATTTGTAAAGATATCATAACAACTTATATGAACATCTTCAAAACAACTCAACTAAAGTTTTGGTAATTATACAACTAGTAATTGTAGGTTGACGCTTTGATTTTAAAAAAGATTATTAAAAAAAAACTTAGTAGTAATAGTTATTTGTATTGATTAAATATTAAAATCGATACAAAGTACAACTACTAATAAAAAATGTTCAACTAACGAATAAAGTTTAAGTGTGTAAACCATCTAGTCAACTTACTTTGAAAAGGAGCTAAACAATATTACATAGTTCATTACAAAAATGTTGCAACTTAAATTCAATATCTCAATACATTTATATTTTTAGATAACAAATGTAATAGTTAATTTAAGTTTTTTCTTGCTTTTTATAAAACGTAGACACAAACACTTTTAATGGGCGACGGTATTTGCATTGATTACATGAACAAATCAAAACAAATATCGCGCCATTTAACCGTGTTTAGTTAATCAAATGTAAAATTTTCTTGTTTCTTTTCATGAGTTTACATTTGTTTTACTTTGGTTAAAAAAACTCTAAACTGTTATCAAAAAAACTGCCTTGAAAATTATCATTATGTGCAAGTTTTCTTTTTTAAGATTATAGGACTTAACATATAAACTTATTTTTAACTTACATATTACATGCTCTAGCCATACTTCCATCAAAGTGGTATACCTAGCTTTGATTCGGATATTTATACTAGCTTCTATGCTTCTCACAAATTAGGAATAGGTTGCTTAATAAAAAAGCAAAGTTATAAACAATAATATGATGTTAAAGTATTTTAGTATAAGCTTATAATCGTTATTAATACATACTATATTACACAAATTACTTATAAAAAACAATTAAACATGTATTAAAGTTACCTTAGGTTGTAATTTGTTATATGATACGTTTATAATAACTACTTTAGTAAAAATGGCAAATTACATTCAATGTAACTTTTATTGTAAAGTTTTAACTAGCATATACTTTCAACGTAAATAAAAAAGCAAGCTTATAAAAGAATAATGTTAGTCTTAATTATTTGATTTGTTAAAACAAGTTTTTTTTTACGAACTATCATACATAATATTTTACTTAAAAATTAAAATTTTTAATCAAGTACCAAAACAAATTAAACATTAATACTTTTGTTATTATTACTAAATTTCAACGGAAAATACTTGTGAAACAAAACTTCAAAGATACTATCTACAACATTAAGATATTTTACCATAGCACTAAAATAAATGATCTTACTGTTTTTTCAACTTTTTTTGCCAAATAGAGCTGTTAAATTTACATAACTAGACTTAAATTTATGAAAAAAAAACATTGAAACATGATAATTTATTGGTTTAAAAATTTTTGTATCATTAGATGTGTATAGATTAAAGAGTTAATTCATGTTAATCGTTCAAATTGAATAAAGAAAACACAATCATTCAAAGGAAGACGTCCTTTTAAATTTAACAAGTAATTAGTAATTTAACAAGTGCTTTTTAAATCTAATAGTTTATTGAGTGCAAAATTTCTTAAGGGTTATTAGTTGTTATATATTTTGTAGTTTTTTAGTTTTTTCGTACAACATATAAACCATTTTTTAGTATTCTTAGATTGAAATAAAAAGCAAAAAGATTCTTAGGTAACATTTCACTTGAAGCTCGAAACTCATATCTCGGTACATCTCGGGTCTGTTATCGAGAGTAAAATCTAAATCTTGCCACCTGCGGAAACTGCTGCCAATGGAAATTTTTCAACCAAAATTTGACCCGAAACTATCAAATGCCTGCCGACCTCGAAACTAAAATCGTATTGAAAATATGAAACTGAATGAAACTTTATTTACACTACATGATGACGTAGTTTTAGTTGCTAGGTACATGTTATTACAAAATTATCAAAACATAATAGGCACTCTTTTGAAAAATTTCTGATATTCTGTTAAGGTTGAAGAAAATAAATTTTTACAGAAAATAAAAAGCTTTAAATCGACTTGACAACAGGTATGAAAACGTTTTTTTACATGGGATAAATCAAATGACAAATTACTATCAGAGAAAATACAAGCATGAGAGATAACTGAAAACAGTTAATTCTAATTAGCGTTGGGCTAACTTTATTTTAATGTTAATAAAAGTATCAAAGGCTATTTTATTAAAAAAAGAAAAATATACTTGCGTAAAGCAAAAATATTCAAAAAAACTAATGATTTAGAAATTATACTAGGATACATTTGTCTAGGCATTTTTTCTGTTTATCTAGAATAAAAAGCTTAAAATAAAAAAAGAGACGTGTCACAGTACTATGCTTTTTAACAATTAATTTTTAACAACCAAGAACATAACCTACCTGGTTGATCATTAAATTCTAGCTCGATGAAATAATTTTAATCAAACTTATATGGTTTTTTAATACTGTCATGATTTTGGTATGTATGTGTGAAAAAAATATATTTATTTCAATTTTTGTTTGGAACGTCATTTATTTTAATTACTCTTTACTACATTCGGCAGAAAATTTGAAACAAAAAATTTAGAAAGTAGTTAATCAAAGCTACAAAATCTTAATTTACCTATCGATACAAACAATTAGAGCAGGGTTTCCCAAACTTTTTTGCAAATGGCCCCCTTTAAAGAGTTTGAAAAAGCAATGGCCCCCTTAAACAAGATAACTCATAAACTAGGATAAAATACCAGAAGACCTTAATTTTTTTTTCTTCATCTGCAACTCAAGAATATCTAGTGTAAGTATTATCAAGTTTCATGCCCCCTGTGGCTCCTTTACTGCTCATGGCCCCCTGAGTATCTTTCATGGCCCACTTTGGGAAACCCTGGTTTAGAGTCATTAATTAAAAAACATCTTTTTAAGTATTTAAAACCCAAATAAATTGTTCTGGTTTGTTATTATTGAGACCATTCAGTAATTAAACTGGAAGTTCTAATGTAAGCACAAGTATTCCTTATTTAAATCCGAAAACAATAATTCATAAAAATATATGATATGTAATGATAATACAATTCTTAGAAAAAACTATAACATTATGACTAATTTGTATTATTGATACACTAATCATATTTTATACAAAACTTTGAAAAAAGTACGTAAATACAACTTAATACACACATATGTAGCTTTTATATAACATTTTTACTACACATCGAAACCTTCATAAACAATAACATTAACATGGACTGAAATATTTTATAGTTTCCTCTTCAAATTTATTTTCTTAATGTTTATAAAACCTAATTAGATTTTATTTAAATATATAAAGTAAAAATCATTATTTTTAGTTAAAAGATCGTTCAATACAAATAAAATTATAACAAAGTTTTGTTTCAAATAGAAAACGAAAACCTATTTTCTATAACCAGTATTATAATGATAAAAACATGTTAAAAAAACATCTTGACATTACTTGAGTTAATTGTAGCTACAGTTTAGTGTTTTTGTTGGTATTGTAAGAAAATGTATGTAAAAGCAGTACTACTAACCATCTTGAATATAAAATTATTTTAAGCATACTATTATACTTAATTATAAGTCACGTGACAAAGATAAACTTGATTAACTTTTTTAAACTTTAAAAATCTATTGTAGTTGTAGAAAATAGATAATTCTTGATATAATAATTTGCAGTGATAACTCTGTTACTTATTTTACTTCAGCTCAATTATCGACTATTATTTGTACTTTTTTATAAAATTTGACAAGGATTTTTTTAAACAGTAAAGTTATACTTTGTTTTAATGTCAAAAATATTTCAAACTAATTAACTGTAATTTGAAAAAAAAACTACTAAGGTATTAATATTTGTTGCAACTTATTATATAAAAACTCTAAAAATAAAAACAATAAGGAAATTTTAAATAAAATTTCCACACAACACACATATATCTAAACGTATTTCTCAAGAATTTTTTGCTTTTTTCAATTTTGTTTGTTTAAATTTATTTAAATGTAAATCTTTGTATAAACTTATCAACACTTTTAAACATACATGACAGATACAAGTTTAAACCACAATTACATGTTATACATTACTTACAACATAGTAAATCAACAATTAAGAAATATTTTTTTTTGTTAAGTATTTAATACAAACGTATGTACCAAAATTCTTTTATAACCTAATTTTCATAACAATTATAAAATTTACACAACATTTTTCTTCTTTTTTTATTTTTTTAGCAACAGACATCATTTTTTGGACAAAATTTTATTATAGTTAATAAGACTTTGTAAATTGAATTTTCCAAAAAAAAAAAGTTAAAAAATCTTAGGGTAAAAAACACCAAAAATCACCATTTTTTTTTAAATAACTTACTTTTTTTTAATTCTAAAAACTGCGTTTATAAAAAAAGTTATGATTGGAATTACAGTAAAAACTTAAAGTACATCAATTAAATTATGAAAAAGAAAATAGGTTTTAATTGAAATAGTCTATTAGTAACCTTGGGAGCTCACTAACTTTAATCACTGATGTTTTAAAATCTACTTAGATATTTTTAAGCGGTTACAAGCGTCTGATTGCTTAAATAACTATTTACAAAATAAGATAAATATATTAAAAACAAGGTGGGGCCCATTATGCTCTAAACAAATATAGACAAAAAAAAACACATATTTTCTAAATCTTTAATCATAGAAACAGTTTAAAGTTTTTTACAGTGTAAACTAAAATTTACTGAAAAAAACTATTTGAAAAACTTTATGTCATTCTATTGCAAAGTTGCCACAGATCAAGATGAGAAAAACTTTTTCCTGACTATTTAGAAAAACTTTCCTGACTTTTCTAAATCAAACTTTTAGTCTAAACTTATTCTAAAGTCTATTATCAAACACTTGAAACTATACAAAAATTTAAATCTTATTTAAGTGCAGGTTAAAACATTTTTTTTGCTAAAATCAATCATCTCACTTACCCTACATTCATAAAAAGTTACTTATTTAGTTAGTTTTTTATTTATTTTTGAAATTTATACAATTAAAACTAATTTAAAAAGAGGTTAAGTATACACATAAATTTGTTAAATAAAATTCTAAACTTTGAGCTTTATTTTAAAGAACTTAATTAATTACTTAAACAAAAAAAATTCGATTCAAAATATCTGCAAGATGAACGTTTGTGTAAATTTTACTGTTACACTAGGGAAGTGTCCTTTTCACAGATCATAAATACTAAAAAGTATACAATAACTGCTTATTCAAGTAGGGTAGTTGTTTAATAAGTTTATAGAAAATTTTGCAGTTTTAAAAAAGAATATTAAAAAAAAATTTAATCAGTGAAAATATGTGAAATAAAGTAAATTTGTAAACTTATAGGAACATTTTGCAATTTTAGTCTGATTTTAAATAATTTTAACTATTTTTTTACCATTTGAAGGCTTTGAAAATGGGGAATTTTGTAAATTTAAACTGACAAAATGTAACGTTTTTTCAAACTCGGTTAAATTTCCTGATTTTTCCTGACTTTTTTTGAAAACCCCCACTTTTTCCCAAATCTTGCTGACTCTTGTCATTTATTTTAATTTTTCCTGACTTTCCTGACCTTGTGGCAGCCCTGCTATTCTATAGACTTGAATGTTTTGAAAACTTTGCTTTAGGAAAAGATGTTGATCTAAGTTTAAAACATTAAACTATCTTTGCGTTATACCACATAGTTTAAATAACTAAGAATAATAATTACGATTAGTAGTTGTTCTATTAAAATTATCAAACTTTAATATTGGTTAATATTCAATGTCAAAAAAAAAAAAACAATTTATGGTCTTTCTTAGATCCTAGTCAGCTACTTGGTTTGATTTCTTCGTTGGTAATTTGTAGTCAAGAAGCCCGCTTACAGTCTGGACTGGAATGAACTTTTCTTCTTATCCTGTAAAAAAAGATTCACAGCAAAGTTCAAAAAGTATATATAATAAGTTATTAACCTGATATACAGTTAATAGCAAGTATATTAGATATTGTTTAGCTTCTAAAATTAATTTACGGCAGAATTGATTTAAACTAATAACATTCAGTAATTATATTTATTTGAAAAAAAATAATTCTGAATAGTCTGATCTATAAAGGTCATAAATATTATATGCTTTGTAACAATAATCCTATTTGTACAACATTTTTGTTACAAAGTACAATAAAACAGACTTAAAAAATAAGTTGAACATTTTAAAGTTGTTAAATGCTAATCTATTTGTTAACTTGATAAAATTCTGTAGAAAACTTTTAAATACTTTAAACTGTTTATAAACAATGTTTATTACAACAATTAGTTTGAGTTTGGCTTAAGGATACTTTTGTTATGTTAATTTGTGTTTTAAAATTATTAGCATAGCTCTTTGGAGCAAAATAATCAATCTGAGTAACTGAAAAAAAACTTTTCTATATCAGCCCTGACTTTGACAAAGCTAATAAGTAGCTAAAAGTATAAGGATACTGTTTTTTAAGACTAAAATTTGAGCTGTTTTTTTTAATGCAGTAAAATTAACAAAAGAATATTGCGATAAGAATATGTATATATTTAAAAATTAAAAATATAAGCAAGTGTAAGCAACCAGTAAATAAATTAAATAAATAATGAAAATAAGAACAATATCGTCGACAGGTATTTATTAACTGTAATTTTAAACAGCTACAATTATGAAAAAGGCAAACAATCTCTAGTTAAAAAATATTTTTTTGTTACAACATAAGTTTATTTCGATAAATCAAATAATAGGTAAATTATTAGGTAAAAGTAATCATCAAGGAACAACTAAATTGACATTTTGTAAGTAGTTATTATGTGTAGACAGACATTTTGTTAGAAATTTTAGTTCTATTATAAAAATAGTGTTTATTATCTTACTTAGATATGTAGATATTTTAAGTTTTAAAGTTAAAAATAATTAAACTGCAATTATGACTTTTATAAGTTTAACTTTAACATATATATTTTGTTTTATCTGATTTATTTTTGTTGTATGTTAAAAAGGATTTAGTTAAAATTTACTTAGATATAAGTGTATTTTAAAGTATTGCTAATTTATGAGAAATGATTTTATTAATATGAAACAATAAATCCTAAATAAGACATAACTTAATAAAAGAAAAATTTCTAACTATATTGTTATTAGCAATTTCTTAGTAAGTTTATTAAAATTTTCTCTTTACACTTTTACATTAGTTATAACTTGCCTCTAAAATTATTCTTTTAAAAAATTACTTTTGTTATCTAAAACTCTGTTTTGTTATATTCTACTATAAAAACTTTTAACTTTCTTTATTTATTAACTTTCTTAAAATAATTTATGATACAAGTAAACATTGCTCTAGTATAAATATTCATAAACTCTTAACTTGTAAAAAAATGAACAAATTTTATAGTTTGTTATTTATTCATTTCTAAAGGTTTAAAACAGTGTTTATTCGAATACATATTAAAAACTAGTTAATTTACTTTATTCAAAATTTAAGTTAATCAATTGCTAAAATAACTCAACTAATCTTGTCAGGTAAAGAATTAAGTACTATCAAGTAAAGAATATCAGGTAAGTATCGCATATTGAATTACATATTATTTTACATATATATTAAATATGTTTGTATCAGGGGCGTAGCGTGGGGAGGGACACTGGCGCATGCGTGCCACCCAAAAAAAGAAAATGTAAAAAAAAGAATGTAATATCTTTATCCTTTATAGTTTATTTTTTCTGCTTAATTTGCTATTTTTCAACTATGTTTACCTAGTATTCAAAAAGTTAAACGAAATTTTGAATACCAATTAGTGACAAGTTAGGAAAGTACATGTTATTACTCAATATACTGATTCGGTGCGTAATTGCAAATGCGCACCGATGTTGATGAAAAACTTCATAAGGAAAAATTTTATAAGTTCATTAACTTCATAAGAATTTAGACTCAAACAGTACGCAATTAATATAGCGCACCGCTGTAGTATAACCTTATGGCAGATTATTTTTCTACAAAAAAGTTTACAAAAATACGTCACGCTTAAAGAAAAATTAAACAATTTTACAAATTTTTTTTATGCTACATTGTTAAGACTACTGCTAGTTTTCCGAACTTTATTTTTGTAAACATACAAGATAAGCGTGTCGGCCTATGAGAAATAAACTTTGTTTGTGATTATTATTTTAAACAAATACAATCAAGTGAATTAAATTTAAAAAGTATACTTTTAACTATTTTAAAAATTTGTAATAAACTGTAATAACAGTTATAAAGTTGGTCTATTTTAACTTCTGTGTAACTTTATTAAAATTATGTGCAATGAGGTGTTGTTATCACTGTTGTATTGTATATTAAAGAGATTGATATTTTTTCGTAAATAAAACAGATACTTTCGTTTTATTGAATATATTAATTTTTAAAGATATAATGTTTACAATAAGTTATAAAAACAATTTTTATTTAGTAAATTTACATTTTTTGCAAGTATAAGTAATTCTAATGAAATTTATACTTTTATTTAGTTGTTTAATATTGTAATATATAAATATTTTTTAAAACAGTTAACGAACTTATTTAACTTGATAAATTTATTTCAATTATATTACTTATAAAAAGTTTTTTTATAGCTAGTTACAAAAGTTTTTATTTAGAGGTTTTTTAAGAAAAAAATTTGCGCACCCCCTGACCAAAGTACCACGCTACGCCACTGGTTTGTATATGTATATATTTAGTTATTTATATATTAAATATTGAAATAAATTTGTCTGTTGCTAAATATAAAAAATAATTCCATTGTTAGATACTAACTGTTTACTAGCTGGTTACACATTTATTTATTTTTAATTTTTTACTACTTATTAGCCCTTGATAGCCAAAATCAAACACTGTGAGAAAATTAAACTTTAGTCAATATACTTTTAAAATCCTTTTAAGGTTTAACTAATAACTTTCCTTAGTTTAAATAGCTTAAGGTCTACTAAAAAGTTTCATTAATATAGATTTAAAATAATAAAACGTAATATGTAATAACTCATCGCCGTTTAATTTCTAATTTTTAATAATAAGACAAAACGTTTGTCTGACCTTTTTTGTCGCATATATGCTACTTATTGACTTTAATAGCTAAATTGAAAACTTTATAGACTTCTTTATTAGTATATGGACTTTTAAAATCCTTCATTCCTAAAAATTAGAAAGTTATATATTTTTTAAGTCAATGTTGCTGACGTCTTCTGAAAGAAAATTTTAAAAGGCAGATTTTATTAAGAACAAGGTTTTTGGTCCATTTTTAGTTTAAAGTCAAATTCAAGGTAAAATTGTTCTAATCTCTATATAAATATTGATTATATAATGCAAAGGTACTTTAAATGTGTTTTTTGATAAATAAATACTAAGATAAAAAAATATTTCTTTATTTAATATTTTACGTGCCTATAAACAAATTCACCACTTTTAACGTAAAATAGTTAAATATTTTAGGTTTTTTAGTAATTTAATTTTAAAAACTTAAGTTTTTTTCAAAGTTTTTCAAACTCCAGATTTTTTGCACTTACAGAGTTCCAGCTTTTATTGCAACCATTCTGAAGTAAAAAATATAAATATTAATACAATTTATAAAAACTAAAGGTTAATTTCAAACTGTATAACTTTTTTTCGGTATTCCAATTGCAATAAAACGCAATATGGAGTTTATAAACGGCAACAAAGCATTTGCGAATTTTTTTGCAGCTGAACTTTGATTGAAAAATTAAAAAAACCTTTAGCGAATTAGTTACTACTATACTTTCTACTCATTTATAAACTTACAAACTAAAGGAAACTTTCATAATTTTTTTTCAACTAAAAAGTTGTATTTTACAAATTAAAATATTACTAATATTAAACAAAACAAAATTTAAGTTCAGAAAAAGACATGTTTTTATAACTTAAATAGCTTAAAGTTTACTAAAAATTTTCATTAAATTGAAAAACAAAAAAAAATTTTAAAGAAAAATGTAACAACTCATAACTTTTACAACAATTTTGATTATTTTGTTTGAAAATGCAAGACAAGCATTTTTCTTCTAAAATAAAACAAAATAAGAAAAACATGGTTTGACTAAGTTTAATAATTTAGATTTAGTTTTCAATATATAATATATTATTAGACTTATAGTTAATTTTAACCATAAAATTTAGTTGTACCTATTAAATTTAATTTTTTTGAGTACAAATATTTACGTAGTTTTTTGATTTTTGTTTTATCAAAGGGCCCAAAACTGTTTTTAAAAATATAAATCATTTAAATTACTATCAACTTTAAACGGTCAAAGTGTAAGGTTTTAACTTTATTTACAATTATAATTTTGTCTTTGAATAAATTAAACTATCAAAATCTAAAAAAACAAATAAAGGGAGTTATAGAAAATTTAATTTATTCTTTTTATAACCTATTTTAAACAGTTAAAGTGCAAACTATTCTTAACATTATCAACCAAAGTTATAGTTTTAACGAAACAAGGGTATATATCACTAGTCTCATCAAAGCGACTAAACTTACGATCTACAAACCATGTATCTAAAAACAGGTCATAGGTAAATTGCCGTAGTCTTATTTTAATTCTATATTTAATTTTCGAATACTTGAAGTTTAAAACAAACTAATATTCTTGTTCAAATTGTTTAAACTGTAATGTTGTAGTCAGATTTTTTTAACTATAAATGCTGTATATTCGAACTTTTTTTTTATAATTTAAATTGTTGTAGCATAATTTTAAAATTTAAACTACCATGGTAAAACTAGTTCTATCAAGATAAATTTTTACTATATGGTAGTTTTAAGATTTCTCATGATTACATACTTTTCGAGTTGTAGTTTTTTGTAAGTGGTGAAGACACAGAAACAATTATTAAATTGAAATTAATGAAATTAATATTGTCTAACTAATTAATATTAAATTTTAAAGAAGCATAAGTGTGCAAATATACCCCTGATTGTTTCTTGTTTTACAGAGATTCACTGGTTAATATTTTTACAATAGTTAAACTTGTGTTTTTTTTTTATGGCCATTGAACAAGTTAAGCTTAACTTAATTTCCACAAGCAAAAATTTTATACTTTCAATCTTAGTTTCAAATGTAAGCACTTACTTTAAAGTTATTTATTTACTTTCTGTAATTACTTTTACCTTATCTCAATTTTTTACTTTACTCTAAGGTTAGATTTGATAGTACAGTAACCTCTCGGATCTTTACGCACTCGTGACGTTACGCACTCTCGTTTAGTTACGCATTACAGAATTCTATAAAATTCTGAAAATAAAAATGTTATTTTTTTTTTTTAAATTGCACAAATTAGGTTTAATGTATATTTTTAAATTAAAATATGTTTTTGAATGCTAACACACCTCTCTATATCTTTAGACTTTGTTAACTTATGTTCCTTGACTAATTGATAAACATTTAGTTATACCTCAGTATATCAGAAAACTTGTTAACAATAAGAGATTAAATCAAAATTCTGAAATAAACATGACTGTGTTTAATAATGAAAGTATAATGAAATAATGAGAGTTTAAAACACAAAGAAATAATATATCAGTCTTGCCCTATATATTAATAAACACCATTTTATAATTGTAAAGAAATGCTTAATTATAAATTGAATTTGCTAAGTAGAATAGAGTATAAATGTCACATATAGAACACTTAATATTAAAATAGTAAAATTATTTCTACTCGTATTATTATTTTATAGAAATTTAAATCCTTTTTTTTTAATATATGTATAGTTTTATCTGTTGTTTTAATATTTATAAATAAAGTAAACAAATAGTTAAAAAAGGGAAAGTGCACAGTCTGCTTTTAACTAGAAGCATTATTAAAAAACAGCCATTATAGTGAGTATATTTGGTACCTCTCGTTTCTTTACGATCTCTCATATCTTTACGCACTTTTTCTGTGGAAACAATGTGCGTAAATAAGCGAGAGGTTACTGTAATTAAATAGAAGCTTATAACTAAGTGAGCTTTCAGTTTTTACGTATGCTTGAAATAACTTTCACTAATATTGGACAAAATAGTAATTTTGTTTATAATAAACTTTACTTACTACACTTATTTAAGTTTTCGTTTAGTAACCTCATTAAATATTAATACCTTAACCCGGATATATTTAGTTTTATTCAAATGTAAACATTAAAATTGTTTACTTTAAAAAAATATTCATTAAAAAACTAATAATTAGAAGGCTATCCCACTCAAACTTAGGTTTTTTTGAGATATTACTTGAATATTAAGACAAATGAACAGATAAAGAGTTAGAGAAAGTTAGTTTAATTAGAATATTAGCTTTAAGTATATACAAACATTAAAATCTAGAAATTTAAGTCTTTTTTTTTAAATTGAGCTCAGCTAATTTATTAAATTGAAATAAAAAAAGACACAATTTCAGCTACTGATAATAAAAATAAACATTGAAAACTAAAAACATTCGGGGCTATACTTGCAGAGTTTTGCTCTATTTATTAAAAACATCTTAATATCTAACTAAATTATAATTAAATTCATATTAAAACTAAAAAATTTAATACATGTTCAGTGTTTTTATTTTTTTATTATATATATAAAGTTATTTGATTTTATCATCATAGGAAACTTTAAAACTAACATAAAGTAGTCAGTTTTATTACAGTAGTTTAAGTTTTAACAATAAGAGCTACAACAGTTTAACTTATGAGAAAATTTCAAATAAAAATTATTTGAAGTTAACATGAAATCTCAAACTAAATAATAGAGAACTTTTACATTTCGAAAAAAACACAACGATTTTCAAAACTTTAAATATTCGACGTGGAGAATTACTCCAATTGTATGAGGGCAACTTAATTTTTTTGTTATTTAAGTACATCCTGTTAAGATGTTAACAAGATAAGATTAAATAAAGATGTTAAAAACGTTGATAAATTTTAATTTTAGTTGCTTTGATAAAACTAGTGAAATAGATATACTTTTTTAGATGACTTCACTTTTTGTTCGACAGTGTATGAAGTTTTTACGGTTCAATAGTTTAATATATTTTTAAATAAGAAATAAATATGTTGGTTTTTACTCCAATTCAATTTTGTTTAGTTTTTCATACAGTAATTTATATTTTATACAGAGTCGCCAATTGTTTTTGAGACATTTCTTCCAGGTTTTCTGAATTTTATCCAGGTTTTTGTAAGTATTTTAATTGTACTATTAAGCTACTTACAATTTACTTTTTAATAACGGAAAGTTTTGACAAAAACTAAAATAATTATGTGTATGATATACTTTTTGTTTCATATCGAAATCATTTACTTTACATATAATTTTGCTTAAACTTTTTGTTATTTTAGTAATTTTTGTTTAAATTTTCAGGTTTTTTCTGTTTTTTTTTTTTTAATTTTCGTTTTCTATTTACAGTTTTTTTTATTAATTTAAACTTAATTGTCGAACTCCAAGTACTTTTATGATTTTTTAAATAACAGCTTTAGATTTATTTAGAAAACTAGTACTACAAAACTTTACATTTTTAGAGAGTAATAATTAAACTAAATTTTTTTAAGTTTAATAGACGTTGATAAAAAAAATAATTTGTATTTCTAAGTTATAAAATTTAATAGTCTTAAAAACTATTATGAATAAAAGTACAATCTGAATAATATATTCTTATACTAATAACTAAACTAATAAATGTGTTTTTATTGGTGATACTATGATTTGTTTAATCTATTTTTTTTTTCTTTAAGACAAATTTTTGTTATCCTTAAGTATCTATTTATTAATTATTAATTTTTTTTCTTAGTTATATATATTATACATTGAATAAAAACATAACTAAACTTTAAGCCATTTGAACTTAAAAAAGTTTTAGTTTTCATTCAAAATGAAAATATTTTAGTGAGTGCTTTCAATAAGAAAATAAAATAGTTAAAGTTAAAAAACAATTAACTAAAGTTTGCTTTAGTTTTGCAAGTTTATGGTTGAAGCAAACAAGTATAGTATTAACTATTTACTAGAAGTTTTGCAATATTATTACCAAAGTTCACAAACGCTTTGTTGACTTTTTTATTTCATAACTAGATGTGTTTTAAATCAAAAAAATTGTTAAGATACATAAAATCCTGAAAAAACCACGAACAACCAGGAGTTTGCAAAAAAAAAAGGAATATTGATTAACAATTGTAAAAAAGTTATACAAGACACACACTTTCAAAAACACTAAATATATTTCGATCAATTCTCTTCAGTAGAGTACAATGATAACAAGTGATAAGATTTTTCACACTTATATAATAACCAAGTAATCAAGTAATCAAGAGATTAATAAAAGACAAAAGCAATTAGTAAAAGTTAAAACAATTATTAAATTGGAATTAATGAAATTAATATTGTCTAACTAATTAAAATTCAATTTTAAAGAAGCATAAGTCTGCAAATATACCCCTGATTGTTTCTGGTTTTACTGAGATTCACTGGTTAATATTTTTACAATAGTTAAACTTGTGTTTTTTTTTATGGCCATTGAACAAGTTAAGCTTAACTTAATTTCCACAAGCAAAAATGTTATATTTTCAATCTTAGTTTCAAATGTAAGCACTTACTTTAAAGTTATTTATTTACTTTTACCTTACCTCAATTTTTTACTTTACTCTAAGGTTAGGTTTGATAGTAGTTAAATATAAGCTTATAACTAAGTGAGCTTTTAGTTTTTACGTATGCTTGAAATAATTTTCACTATAATTGGATAAAATAGTAATTTTGTTTACTATAAACTTTACTTACTATACTTTTTAAGTTTTCGTTAAGTAACCTCATTAAATATTAATACCTTAACTCGGATATGTTTAGTTTTATTCAAATGTAACAATTAAAATTGTTTACTTTAAAAAAATATTCATTAAAAAACTAATAATTAGAAGGCTATCCCACTCAAACTTAGGTTTATTTGAGATATTACCTGAATATTAAGAAAAATGAACAGATAAAGAGTTAGAGAAAGTTAGTTTAATCAGAATATTAGCTTTAAATATATACAAAAATTAAAATCTAGAAATTTAAGTATTTTTCAAAATTGAGCTCAGCTAATTTAATAAATTGAAATAAAAAAAGACATAATTTCAGCTACTGATAACAAAAATAAATATTGAAAACTAAAAACATTCGGGGCTATACTTGCAGAGTTTTGCTCTATTTATTAAAAACGTCTGAATACCTAACTAAATTATAATTAAATTCATATCAAAATTAAAAAATTTAATACATGTTCAGTGTTTTTATTTTATATAATATTTTATAAAGTTATTTGATTTTATCATCATAGGAAACTTTAAAACTAACATAAAGTAATCAGTTTTATTACAGTAGTTTAAGTTTTAACAATAAGAGCTACAACAGTTTAACTTATGAGAAAATTTCAATTAAAATTTACTTGAAGTTAAGCTGAAATCTCAAACTAAATAATAGAAAACTTTTACATTTCGAAAAAAAAACAACGATTTTCAAAACTTTAAATATTCGACGTTGAGAACTACTCCAACTGTATGAGGGCAATTTAATTTTTTTGCTATTAAAATTTAATTTTTTTGCTGTACATCCTGTTAAGATGTTAACAAGATAAGATTAAATAAAGATGTTAATAAGACGTTGATAAATTTTAAATTTAGTTGCTTTGATAAAACTAGTGAAATAGATATACTTTTTAAGATGACTTCACTTTTTGCTTGACAGTGTATGAAGTTTTTATGGTTCAATAGTTTAATATATTTTTAATAAGAAATAAATATGTTTGTTTTTACTCCAATTCAATTTTGTTTAGTTTTTCATATAACAATTAATATTTTATACAGAGTCGCCAATTGTTTTTGAGACATTTCTTCAAGGTTTTCTGAATTTTATCCAGGTTTTTGTAAATATGTTAATTGTACTATTAAGCTACTTCAAATTTACTTTTTAATAATACAAAATTTTGACAAAAACTAAAATAATTATGTGTATGATATAATTTTTGTTTCATATCGAAATCATAATACTTTACATATAATTTTGCTTAAACTTTTTGGTATTTTAGTAACTTTTTTTAAGTTTTTAGGTTTTTTCTGTTTTTTTTTAGTTTTCGTTTTCTATTTACAGGTTTTTTTTTATTAATTTAAACTTAATTGTCGAACTCTAGGTACTTTTATAATTTTTTGAAAACAGCTTTAGATTTATTTAGAAAACTAGTACTTCAAAACTTTTCATTTTCAGATAGTAATAATTAAACTAAGTTTTTTTAAGTTTAATAGACGTTATTACAAAAAAAAATAATTTGTATTTCTAAATTATAGAATTTAAAAGTCTTAAAAACTATTATGAATAAAAGTACAATCTGAATATTATATTCTTATACTAATAACTAAATTAATAAATGTGTTTTTACTGGTGATATTATGATTTGTTTTATCAATTTTTTTTCTTCTATAAGACAAATTTTTGTTATCCTTAGGATTCTATTTATTAAATATTACCTTTTTTCTTAGTTGTATAGATTATACATTGAATAAAAACATAACTAAACTCTAAGCCATTTGAACTTAAAAAAGTTTTAGTTTTCATTCAAAATGAAAATATTTTAGTTATAGTTAAAGTTAAAAAATAGTTAAGTAAAGTTTGCTTTACTTTTGCAAATTTATGGTTGAAACAAACAAGTATAGTATTAACTTTTTATTAGAAGTTTTGCAATATTACTATAACTAAAGTTCACAAACGCTTTGTTGACTTTATTATTTCATAACTAGATGTGTTTTAACTCAAAAAATTTGCTAAGATACATATAATCCTGAAAAAACCACAAATAACCAGGAGTTTGCAAAAAAAGGAATATTGATTAACAATTGTAAAACACCTAGAATTTCTATCATCCTTAAAATATTTTAAAATCGTATAAACAACAATCATGGTTTCTCAAGGTGGGTGAATTTTGCTATTATAGGGCAAAAACTAGTAAGGGAGCAAAAAAAAAGGAAACTAACTAGAAAATGGATGATCTTTAATAACTGATTTGATTTAATTTTTTCCAAAAGGTAATCATGAAAACGACTAAAGGAAACTTATTTAAGAAATTTATTTAGTGTTTAACTGGAATTTTAAATTAAGTGAATTTAAGGGTTGTTGTCAAATATTTTTCGCAATTTTTATCCAGGTTCTTAGAATTTGCTCCAGATTTTTAAAATTACACATTTTTGGGTCAGTTTTTAGTTTAAAGTTAATCTTAAGGTACGATTTTATGTTTAATAGTATTAAAAAAATTAAAAGATACTCTAAAGCTACTTTAAATGTGTTTTTAATAATTAATTCGAAGATGACAAAACATTTTTAACTATATAAAAAACTTTTTAAGTCAAATCAAAAATTTTATTAATTTTAATACTTCACATCTTAATCTTAATAAGTCTGTAAAAATTGTGAAAAATTCCAGTTTTTCCAGTTATTGTTTTTAGCTTAAGTTTTCAAATTCCAGGTTTTTCGAGGTTTCAAGGTTTTTTGACCTTGAAAACTGATTTAAATTATTAGGCAACTAATTTAGTTCAATAGTCTTTGATTGATTATTTAATAACCGAAAAAGAAACGAACCTGTTCTAGGCCAACAAGGCAGACAAACTCGTTGATGGTGGCCTAAGGAGGAAAATGATTTCTGACGGAGGTGGTTGCGGAGGGGGATTTTCCAGCTGCTTCCTCAGTCGCAGTTTCGTGCTCGCCTGTAATTTTTGTGTTTTAGGACCAGTTGAACTAGTAGTCGTTATTACAGTTATGTTTGAATTTTGACTTCACAAAATTCATTAAAATATTTTTATACAAAGGATAACTATAATAATAGTATTTAAGTGCAGTGATGATTGAAAAGCAATAGCAAGATGCCACTTGACTCTTCTTAACAAAAGTTTTATTTAAAAATTAAAAATACTTGATGCTGTCGGTAAGTCATTTGCTGAGTTCTTTGGTTGTTCTGCTGAGCCAAGTTCTGAGCAACAAAAGCAAGTTTTGATTCAATTCCACTGACTGCTACCTGTGTGTTAAAGATTAATATAGAATATTTGTACTTTGATTATTTGTGATGCGATTACAGAACATAAAATTTCAGATTGTTGTTAATACTTTTTTTCGTACTCTGAGACACTTAGGTACAAAAAATTTAAGTTCAACCTAGAATAACCTATACACTTATTATATGAATCAAGCGCACAAAACTATTATGATAATAATGAAAATGATATCAGGTTTTTTCACTAACTTAAACATGGAACGCAAAATCAAAAAGCATTATTGAAATAACAATTCAGTTTCTTAGTGTCTTAACTAAATCAAAAATTAATCGTAGCAATACATAATTATTTTTTGTTGTTTTAGTAAAACTGGATCAAGATGCTTCAGTTAATAATTTTATTAGTTTTCTATCAGTTTTTACGGTTTTACTTTATAATAAAAAACAAAATCATTTGGCCTTTATGATAAAAATCGTACAGAAAAATTACTTAGGTTTGAGAATTAATTTTTAAATTATATATAACCAAGTAAGATATTTCATTATAATTCAGTAAAAACAAGAATAGGTATAATTTTATTTCAATGAAATCCTAAAAACGCTATTAAATTTTACAGATTATCTACCACCTATCATAAAACTATATTTAGCAAAGAAAAATACCTTACAATGATTGAAAATTCGAAGACAAGCTTTATTGACATTTTTTGTAACACAAACGATTCAATAACTGTTTATCTACACTTGATTTTATCCAATTATCGTTAACAAAAAAGCAAACGAACCCATTTTCAGCAGTCTGCTAGCATTCATGACGGATAGCACGGGATTGAATTGGTGATGATGCATTCAGAACACCTCCTTCATTGCGTTCTGGTCTGCCTGCTGCTTGGCCTATTTTTTTTTAATCAATTTTTTTATCTGTTCAAGTAGGTACTAACAAATTAATTTCAATTGCAGTATAAAAACTTGCACATTTTAAATTTTTCCGCGAATATCGTGTCAAAAATACAATATCATCATAACAAAATTTGAGTTGATCAACACTTTTTGTTTTAGAAGTATTAATTTTGATTAGTAATAATATTAAATCAGATCAAGATTTTCTAATCTTGTTGTAATTTTTTCACTGTCTTAAACGTTTTATCTATTTATTTATTAATTTTTATTAGACAACTAAACATTAAGAACAGAAATTCAAATCCAAATTAAGTTGTTGTAAAATTTAAAATATGAGTTACTTTTTAGTTTTTGTTGAATATTAAAGATTAAACAGAGCAAAAACGATAAGAAAGATATGTTTTTGCACAACGTATACAAAAACATAAGTTTTCGATTAAACTTAGTAGTTATAATTTATGTAAAAAAACAAAACTGTGAAACATAACTTGATTTAGAAAGGTTAAAAAAAACTATAATTTAATGGTCATATGACTTAGATAATAAGTTTTAATTGCTTTGGTTTATTTGGAAATTTAGTTTCAATTAAATCCCGTCAATTATTGACGTTACTCACCCCTAATTTAGCTTAATATTACATAAAAACCAACAGCTTTATGGTTTTTAAAGTTTGTTAAAAATTATAAAAAACTTAATACATAATCAACTCCGGGTTATTTAATTAAAAAATAAAAAATAAAGCTTATATTTTCATGAACCTCTTAAAGTGGAATTTCAAATTAATAGACACTTTTCAGTCTTAATTTTATTTTTTCAAAAGATAGTATTTGGTTCAAAAAGACAAAATAATTTGAGTCAGCCAAAAAATCAAGTTTTGCAACACAGTTTTTGTTTTTTAGAATAAAACAGTTTTAACTAACTTTTGCAGTAGACTTTTAAAATTAATAATAAACATTGATCAAGGCACGCATTTGTAATTCTTTATACAAAATATAGGCATCGACCACAATCGACTACAACTGTTTCTTTTTTCGTCAAACTGGTTGTTTTTTGGTAAAGTTATCTAAATTTCTATTCTAAAATTTAATATTTTGTAAATAGTATTACAATAAAAATTTACAATTAATAATTATAAAAGTAACTTATTTTTATAAGAGAACATTGAAAAAAGATACCACTTAGTTTATTAGTATCTTCCAAAATATAAGAGTTTTATATTTTTTAAATCTTATTTTCGTTAATTTGTAGACTACAATCATTAAATTAAACTTAAGTTTTCCAGAAAACATTCAATATTTAAAACTACTGATAATCATAGTTCAGAATCAGTAGTTTTTTTTCTTATTTTTAAAACTTTTAAACGTACATTTTAGCTTACAAAACTATGTCATTGATAATTTATCGCCTCATTATTTTATATCTAATTTAGAAAATTTCTGGTTAAATGTTTTAAAAAAGCTCGTCTAAAAGCAGATTAAGTTCGACCAGGGTTTCTCTTGGGGCCATAAGTAGCAAAGGGGTAAAAGGGTAGGGGAAATGATCAGTAAATGGTCACATATTTGAGGCCATGAATATAGGCCATCAAAATTCAGTAAATTAGGCCATGAAGTCATAATTTGACACTTACACTAGATGTTCTGGAGTATACGATAAAAAGCAGGTAAAAAAGGTCTTACGTGTTTTAAATGGCAGTTTTGGAGAGTACTTTTTTGACTTACCTAGTTGTAGGGGGCCATATCTTTTTTAGCTTCTTTAAAGGAGGTATCTTGAAAAAAAAGTTCTAGAAACCCTTAGTTAGTCTGATCTAATAGCTTAAAAATAGAACTAAACAGGATTTTTATGTAAAAGTCTAAATTTTTTAAATTTTTTATATTATTGATATGGCTATAATTTTCATAAATGAATAAATGAAACATGTAATAAGGTCCTTGATTATACAGTATTAGCCTTATATCTCTAAAATCTACTAATTTACCATATGCTACTCATTAACGCCTTAATCTTTTAATTAAAAAGTTTTAAGCTAACGCTAAGGATATTAAAAATTGTTTTATATAATAAATGCTAAATAACTTTATTATTAAATATCAAAAGATATGTAATTCTAAACTTTTCTACAAAGAAGTTTGTATTTGTAAAGTTTTAAATAAAGATTTAACCGTATAAATTATACACAACCTAATATTAAATTTTATTAAGTAAATAATTAATTAACTACTTGATAAAACTTTGAAAAACAGTGTAAACAGATTTTGCTTGATTTATGTTTTAAGACCATAAAAAAGACATATTTAGCGAAATATATCCTTTAAATTAATGTTTAGCATAGTTTTAGTGGCATATCAGATCATAGGATCCGGTGAGAACCTTGATAATAAAATTATAATATTATCCGTTAAAAATAAGAAACTGAACTGGTAGCTGAATAATTAGTATTATAATAGTAATTAATAATGAATAATTTGTATACTATTAATGATAGATTTTATTTTGAAAATCAGAATCACTGTATCTTAAAAGTTACTTTTTTGATTAGCATCTTAAAACCTTTTACTCTAACTTAACTTAGACACACGTTATTTGACTAATTTACTTCTAACCGAATCTTAATTAATACTTTATGAAAAAATCTTTACTATAACATGTTTTTTATTGTAAAATATATAAAAAATCTGATAAAATAAAAATAATTTAAAATAAAAGCCATAAGATAAAAGTTTTGGAGTAGTGTTTAATTTTATTAACAAGAAACTCAAATAATCTAAATAGTAAAAATGTTGACAAACTCAACAAACTAGAACATTATATTATCAAACTTACAGTCTTTTTTAGTTAGTTATATGTTTATCCAATGTAGTTAATATAAATTTTATCAAACTTATTGAAACATAACTTAAAATAAGAGTTGATAATTTTCGTATTTGGGGGGCCAGCATATTTATGAAATCTTTAAAAATTTATGAGCTATACTTTTTCAAAAATGTTTTTTACAGGCGGCAGCATAATTCTAAACAATGTAATATAAAATTCATAAATACCATTTAAAAACAAAATTGTTATGACATATTCATATTTTAAATCGAAGTTATAAAAAGAAACATGTTTAATAACTATATTTATAACTTAGGTAGTCATTTTCATAAAATACAACTACGGCAGACAACAGATCAAACCCGCGCACAATTCCCACCACATAAATTACGAAAACTACTAACCGACCAAGTGTTAGGGGTAACTTTGATAGTATAAAAGACAAAAAATAAAAATTTGAATACTACACTAAGTTATGAAAAAATAAAAAAATTTTAAAAAAAAAGTGAGATTTGTGCGAGTGGGAATTAATTGCAAATGGGAGTTGTAAGTATACTAAAAAATACATGGCTAGTAAGTTTTGTAGTCGAGTCGGATCCAGCCTGCTGTTGCTTATCTCTACTTTGGGACATATAAAAAAATTTAAGCCTAGCGATACTGGGCTTTAATAGGTACTAAATTAAAAACATTATGATATTACATGGTAACCAACAGATAAAAGAAGCAACAAAGATAAATATTTTACTGGATATTGAGGTTACACCCTTTTTAAAACCGATCTTTATCAGTTTTAAACTGATAAATTATAGTAGTACTGTTGGAATAATTATGTACGTATGGATTCAATTTCAGACTATAATAAGTATATATTTAACTTTTGGCAGACAAATTTCAAATCATGGTAAAGTAAAACACAAACAAATGTATAACTTATTAATTTAACTACCCAGAGCATCTACCATAAAAATCATCCTATCTGTTCTTGAATTAATAGAGATTATAATAGTTTTCTGAAAAATTTGCATCAGTCTTTATAAGTATTGTAAATCTACTAATTATTAGTTTAAAATTTTCCTTTGATTGGAATTATAAAGATTACTAATGAACTATGAACTATTACACATAATCTATTTCCCAAACTTTTTTTAACCTTTTAGTTTTTAATAATACTAAATATTCTATTTACTTTTTTTTAATAGGATACTGTATAGACTATAGTAAGTATAGTTAAATAGCTTAACAATTATCCTATTAATAGCTGTCATATATTTTAATGAGTATTATATCTTTTATAAGTCAACCTTCTTTGTATTCTGTTATAAATTGTTCAGTAAAGACATTTAATAATAAAAATTACAAGTAAAAAGTTTCACTTAGTTCGATAATGTACTGAAATTTAATAAAAATTTAGTATTGATCAAGTATCTTTTAAACAGACTAATTTTACTTGGTATTTCAAAAAAAATAACCAATGTTATCATAAATGATTTATGTGAGTACTAAACTTGAGAGTTTTGTACTCTATACTAAATTTAGTAATACATAATTAACAAAATGTGTATTTTTATAAATATTGATTCCTTATTGTTAGTCTTAACCTTAACTAGTGCTTTTTAAATTGTACATTGTGTAAGTTTAAAATTAACATTCTATTATAACTATTGAAAGTTATACAAACTTAACAAAACTTAAAAAATTAAACATTTATTGTAGAGTTATTCATATTAAAAATAGTTATTTTAATTTATAAGAAACAAAGTAAAACATTTACCTTACAGTCTCAATTTTGTATAAAAGCTTGGTAATATTATTTGCAAGTAATGATATTGGTAGTTTCATAATATTCTCATACACAGTATACACGTATACAGTGCAAAGTTGTTATGATCTTTTTTTGGTCGTTTTCAATTGTTTGACCTACCGCATAACGACAGTCGCCGCATCATAATATTAAATTAGAAATTTTAAGTCTAAAAAAATCAATATGTTGTATAAAGAGTATATAAGACCCAATTAAAACAGTAGCTTAGCACTATCTGATTTAAACAATAGAAAAGTGAGTTCTAGTTGATTGATTTCTTAAAAGTAAAATAAAACGTTTAAATTGAAAAGAAGCTTAAAAAAAAATAAGTCAGTTTGATTCTGACGAAAGATGTCATTATAGTTTACTTAAACCAAGTAATTTTTATGGTTGTTGTAAGGTATACTTTTATGTTATAAATATTTCAGAAATGGACAACAAAATTACCGACTTTAAAGCGAGACTGAAACAAACAGAAGATGGCAATCCGAAAATGGAGTCTGCTAAAGTGAGTTTTTTGGTTTTTATATAATATTATGAACTTTTTAAAAGAGCAAGTATACTTTGAGAGCATGATTCGTTTGTAAGGTTACTTGTTAAATAAAATAAAATCATTTATCCAATTACTTATTTCTGTAAATTGGTTTAAGCGAAATATGAAAACGTAAAAACAATGTTTTTTAAATTAACTATGAAATTCATTGGTTTTACACGGATATTTATTTCAATTTTTTCTATAAATATTTAGTTGTAAGTTGCAAAACTTTTAACAAATGTAGCTATATTTATTTACCAAACTCACAATATATCATTAACTTAAAGTTAAAAATACTAAAAAGCTATAAGACTTTAGATATTAATAAACTTTTATTTTATTTTATTAGTTAAAAATATTTATAGCTACTTTATTAACTAAGCTAAATTTTTAACTTTTAAACGAATACTTTTTAAAAAAGCAAGGAACACTATTTTTGTAAGGAAATAAATACTAATATTAAATAACAGGAATCATCAAACCAACCGAAAGATAAAAGTGGATCTACTTCGTCCACTAAAACTATCAGTATTAATGTTAGAGCAAACATTGTTATAAATGTGTACAAGTGAAATATTCTTAAATTTATAGTTTTTTGTATGATTTAAATAAAAATTATATCTCTTAATGAACTGTCATTAACTTATGTTATAAATTAATATCTACTAAATAAGTTGGATAACTTAATTTATATGATAAAGAAAATAAGTAATCATTGAACGATAATTAGAAAACTATAGTATGTTTAGTTAGTTAGTAACAAGCTATATACATAAAAGAAATATTGTATAATTAAATCAAAAGTTAGCTTTTTGAAAGCCAGTTATACAATTTCCAAAGACTAGATAACTTGAAAAAAATAAAAATTAAGCATGTTATTAAGCAATTTACTTTTATCAGAATTAAGTTTAAATTAACCAAGTACTTTAAGTTTAGAACAATTTTTTTATTTAGCTTTAGAATGTGCTTTTTTTTTCAGCGTTCGATACTAGTTGAAATAGAATAAATTGTATAAGCTACATAATGTTGCTTAATAAGTAGTTTAAAAAAAATTACATCCATGTTTCATCTAAAATTGAATATTCTAAAGTTTGTTCAAGTAACAAGTCTTAAAGTAGTAAACTCAGTAGTAATAAACAGTTCAAGGTTGTTTAGAAATTTTTAAAACTCTTCTTATTATATATATATTAAGAAATTTAGTTAACGTGTTATTGTTTTGTTAAATTTAGTTAATTTTGTGCTAAATTTTAAAAGTTTAATTTTGTGCAACTAAACTGTTACAAAAACAAATGTAACAATTAAATAAGCTAGGTTTGTATAAAAATATAATAGCTTAAAGTAATAATGTGTTAACAACTGTTGTTTAAGTTAAATTATATAATAAAGGCATATTCATTAAATTTATAAACACAAGAAAACATTAATCTTTAATTTTATTCGGTTTAAAATAAGCATTAAAACTTGTGAATTCATTCTTATCTATATCTCATAGTTTACATTTAAATTTATAATAAAGTAACAGCGAGCCTTAATGTTTTCACTAACTATAGTTGATTAAAAGTACTTGATTAAAGTTTGTAAATAAGAAAAATAATAGTCAGCAAAAGTTTTGAACTGATATATAATGTTTATACTCCAAATGTATATCTTAACCTAGAAAAATAGAGTAGCATCCTTATTTTAAAATAACTATAGGCTGTGACAGACTTAAAACTTAAAATGAATTCTGTATTTCGAAAAATAGTTAAGGTTTTAAAATAAATAGTGTCAAAATTGTTTAAATTGTGAAAAAAATTACTGATAAAAATGCAACAAGTAAAAAATAATTAATAAAAATAAGTGTAATTTCTCTTTAGAGCTTCAAAATATAAAGACAATTTATAACCCTTTTAAACATTTCCGTTTTTAACAAAACCCTAATTTTAAACGTACATATTCTTGTTTATGTTAGAACTAAATTTTTAACTTTGGCTAAATATAGAACTAAAACTAATTTACAGAACGTACAGAATTCCAAAAAACTAGTATGATAATAGTTTTAACTGTTTTTTAAATCACTGTTTTAATTGTTTTTTATTTATATAGCAATTAATTTAAGAAAAATTTAGCTATATAATACGCACAAACCACAAACTGGCGTTTGAATCAAAAAAAACTTGATGCTAATTTTTATAATGGTTTAACACAAGTTACGTAATTTAGTAATATAAGCATTTTTATTTGAAATTTTTTTTTTTCTTTCTAAAAGAACTTGAATACTTTTTTAACTTTTTTTTTGTTCTTATAGAGACTACTTATTTGTGTTATTCAATGTTCAAGCGGCTAAAAAACTATTAGTTTTTAGTAAATTCTGATATGCAATTTGATGAAAGATTAAAAACTCTAAATTATTTTTTTACCTATTATCTGGTGCAAGTTTTTCTTTTATTAAATAAATGATACACTGTTTTGAAAGCTTTTATGTAAGCTTTTTAAAATAAAACTTAACAGTTTGAAGAAAATGAAAGATAAAATAAAGTAAGGATAAAACAATATTTTTTCAAGTATTTACAAAGCATGCTACATAATGTAAAAATTATGTCTATAATTTCTTAAAACATGTTTTGCAAAATTAAGTTTTATATTTATTTTTTTCTATTTTTTTTAGATAACAAATACTATAAGTGTAAGAAAAAAAGATGTCGCGAAAAACAATAAAATATAATAGATTTATTATTATAGCTTAGAATTTAAAAAACTAAAACTTGTAAGTTAAGAGAATTACATTAGTTTTATTCAGATATAAATAAAACTTTAAAATATAATAAAGTAAATGACTGCTTATTATATGTGTTAAAAAATTAATTTAACATTATAAAAAATTGTTGAGCCAAGTGTTTGGCGTTGAAATTAATTTATATCTAATTCACTGATCATAATAACAAGTCATCATGTATTTTCGTTGGAATTTATTTTTAATAAGAATAATTTGGATCATATTTTCTGTTATTACGTCAGTTTAGCACTTAGAGGCATTTAAAGTTATGCTGCTAATTTATCAGTTGTTTGACATATTTTAATTCAAACATAGTTTTTTTCCGACTAAAAGTTTTACAAAATACTAAATGAATAACAATTTACTAAAGGTAAGCAAAATATTTATTAAAAAACTAAAATAAGTACACTTATTCCGCAAAATAAGCAAATTACCAGTAATTTAGTAAACAAAAGTAACTATAACTAAAAATTTTAGTATTTTTTTCACATTTCAACTACTTTTTTATTATAAATATATTTTTTTATAATTTTATGTTCAAGTACATTATGTTTGTTATTTTTTTTAACTTTTATAGTTGTCGTAAATGTAAACTAATTGTACTATATAACTTTGTAATAAATAAACTAATCAACTTAATACACGTTTAAAAGTAAAATCTTAGTGAAGGTAGCAAAATAGTCAAAATTCTTTATTTTCAAATACTTAAAATTATATTGTCATAAAAGCTTGTTTACATAAATTAGTTTTGATATACCGTAGGCGGTAGTGTACCCGTAGGCAGTCAAATATTTTGAGCTTATTTTCCTGAAAATAATATTTTTAAACATATATTAGTGTCATTCAATAAACAATATTTCATTAAGTTGTTCGAAATTTATCTCTAGCACCAATTTTTTTTGTAGTTTGTTTAATAAAAAATCAAATAAACGTGTGTAATTGACAGATTTGTTAATACAACAATAAGCTCTAGTCAACTTAAATAACAAATCGTTATAAAAATTAATCTGTAAGGTAAACTAGTGATCTACCTTATCTAAGATCCAAATCCGGTTAGATTCGCCCGATTTTGCTTGAATCTGGATTCAGTCGGATTCTACTTTAAAAATACTCGGTTTGCCGGATCCTACCTAAGATTTGGTCAGATCCAGACCAAATAATTTAAAAACAAAACGTCGGTTATTTCAACTTAAGTCTGAAAATACAAAAATTAACTTCTAAGCAAAAATAAATATCTAATTTTATTTTTTTATAAATACTTAAAAATTGTTTTTTAGTTTCTATTGAAGTTACAACTGTCTAAATTAAAAATTTTAAGACTTATATCTTACTTACTCATTAGTATCATATGTTTTGTTTATTTGGATCAAAAAAGATTGATTTGTAGTATTTTAGTTTTTACTTGACATTTTATATTAGTATTTACGATTCTTATATTTATATTTATATAGATTCTATTATTTATTTATACATAAAAATATAATTCGGGCATAGGCTACTAAAATTATAGCTAAAAGAAAACTTATATCTAAAACTTTATAAAAATTTTTAATTATATTTTTGTTTTTTCAAACAAAAAATTGATTTTAACTGCTTAAAATTATCATTAAATTAACAATGTAAATCACTTAGTTTAAAAATAGCTAACATTAATTTAAGTTTAATAAAGCAAGTAAAATTTATGTTTCTTATTAAAGCAAAATTCATTGCAAAGTTTTTAAAGTTTTAAATAATTCCAAAGAAAAAAGAATGCATAATATAGAGAACCATGCAACACCTAAATTTTCACTGAAAGTAAAAAAAAGTTTCTAGTTGTCTATTAAAAAATACATGATTTAGAAACTTCAGCTTTAATACTGTCATACACCTCCATTACTATGTTGCTTTAGCAAATTTAATTGTAGCACATAGTAAGTGAGCTTTCAAATATGAGAAAGTAAAATTACAGTCATGTATTATGGTTCGAAAAGTATTAGTTGAACATTTTTATTTTAAACGCAACACACTTGTCCTAAAACTTTTAGAGAAAATTTATAACTACAGTACAGAATAACAACAGAAGTTATTTTTCAAACAAAAGTACTAGTTACTAAATTTTTAAAACCTTCAACTACAAGAAATATAAGCGAGCTAATTTAATGTTTTTAATTAGAGCTTAATAATTGTAAAAATATTAAAAAAGACCACAGTATGTTAACTTTTTATTTTTGTAGTTTTATAGTCCTACGCTGGTCCTAAGTATCAAAACCTGGACCACTTAAAATGAAACACATGTAAGAAACAAATGGAAAACAAACAAAATATTTAACCTACGATCATAAAACAAAATTTAATTCAGAAATTATCGTTAAAAAAAACTATATATCTTACACTTATTAACTTATTTACGCTTTGGAATTTGGAGAAGGATTTTAAACATTTTATTAAGCTTTTTTTTTCAATGTTATATTAATCATCAACATTTTAAAAGCAAACATTCTTGTTTTATCATTTTCTATTGTTTTTACCAATTATAAAGCTGTCTTTGTAAAACTTTGCAAAATATTCTGGACCACTTGTATTTATCACTTCAGTGATTTTGATGTAAAAATTAGCAATATATTTTAAAATACTGATTTTAAAATCAAAACAGGGCTTTGAGTCATATTTATCTAATCATAGAGAAAATTCTAAAATCTCAAAATTTAAATTCTAAACCAATATAAAAGATTAAAGAATTTTTTTTTTGTTGAAAAAACATCAATTTTATATTTACATCTAGAGTTTAAGAACTTGAGTTTGCATATTTATATAATTTTAAAAAATAAAAACATTGTTATAGAACTTGTTTTTAAGCTTAACTTAAAAAACAGATGACAAAATAAACTCATCATTCTTAAATGTCAGTTGGATATGTGATTTACTTAATAAAACAATATATAATGGTCCTACAATAGTTTTTCAATCAGTGAAACAGAAATGATAGTTTCTGTAAAATATCATAAACAAATATTGCGTTATTACGTTTGTTCAAAGATTTATACTTCAGTGTACTTTAATCAAAAACATAATAAAACTATAGAAATACCGAAAGTGTAAATAAATAGGTTAGAAACCTTTTAGATAAACTCGGATTGTTATTTTTGAAAACAAAAATATTCATGTAATAAAAACTCTTATCAATGTTTAGTCAGTTGATAGAGTACTTTATCATTACTATAAAGATTTTTTTACATTGATAATGTTTGCCCAGCTAAGGGGGTAACTTGATAAATACATAATCGTGAATAATGCATTAACCGATGCTATATTCCTTATACGTCTCACAGACTAATGAGACTCTACATTACATTTCGTAAAATAAGCGAACATTAGCTAAGCTCATTAAATGAATATACTAAGTCAATATTGATGTTTATACTAATTTTTTATCTAACTTTTATTGCGTTACGCCGTTTCCCTGCAGAGCAGTTCATGAGACGCTAACAAAATCTGAAAAACAAAAATATACAGAGCGATGATTTACAAAATAAAAATACTAACAAAATAAAATTAACTTCAAAATATGAGATACCAGTAACATAAGGTTAAAAAAATTAAATTAATATGAAATATAGGTAAGTTTAATTTTAGTATTCTATAAGTATACATTATTTAATTCCATTACATTAAAAAAAAAGGTTTTGTTTATCGGCTAAAACAGTATTTTTATAATAAGCTTTGAAATATTGTTAATATTAGGATTTTTAGAGGATTTTAAGAAAACAAAGATCTTCTTTTTTTGTAATAATAAAGTTTGGCATGATTTCGTTTTTATCAGTAATTTATTTTGTTTTATACGCTCTAAGGTAGAAAACATTTATGTAAAAGTAGTAAAATATCAACAAACTAAACTGAAGTAAAATTTATATTTTTATAAATTTATGATCATTAGTTTTATTCGTTACCAATGCTGTTCCTTTAAAAAAGTTAACTCATTTTTAGTTTCATAAACAACTACTCATCTTTTTAGTTTGTATTTTATTAACGTACTAAGGGATTTGGTAAACAATATAATAGTCGATTAATATAAATTGAATTTTTGGTATATATTTTATTAATATCTACGATATTCAATTCTATTGACGATAGTGTACGTTTTGTTTAATTATATAATTGCTATTCTATAAGAAATTAGTTAATTATTGTCGTAATTGGACGTCTCAGTTTATATCTTATATATTATCAAACTGTTTTTTAATTATTTATATGTATGGTTTTAATAGTCTGGCTTTTGATACTTAGGTACAAAATTAAACAAAAATTTTTAAATAACAAAAATAAATAAAACGTAGACACTTTTTTGGTTGTAATCAACATTACTGAATCTTCACTTGTGAGTAATGACTTACCGTTGAGTATGCCATTTTGGGCTGTATTCAGAGTGCGTATTGAAAAGGAAGATTAATTTATCTGACTTACGATTTAAAATGCAGGGTTAAATTTCAATTCAAATTATGACAATCTTAATTCTTAAAAAAAGGTTTAAAACAACTAAAAAAGTATTTTATACTTTTAAAATTTACAAAAAACTGGTACAAAAAAAACTGGTACAAAAAACTAAAAAAACACAAATACAAGTTCATGAAGTTTGACATTGTGGAGTTTTACCCATCTATATCAGAAAAACTATTAAGTAAAGCCTTAGCTTTTGCAAAAGAAAGTACAAAAGTAAGCGAACAAGAAATTAAGATCATCTTAAACGCATCTAAATCTGTATTACATAATAAAGAAGAAGTATGGGTAAAAAGAAAGAGTAACACAGAAGAGAATGAACTTTTCGACATCACCATGGGAGGTAAGCATGGAGCGGAAATATGCGAACTAGTAGGTATCTATATACTACATAAACTCAGGAATGCGCTCCCAAACCTAACAACAGGATTGTACCGCGACGATGGCTTAATGGTCATAGAAAAAAACAAAAGTAATGTTGATATAGAGAAAATTAAAAAATCCATGCACAACATATCAAAAGAAATGGGAATAAAGTTAGATATTGAAAATCCTTCACGTAAAATTAACTATCTAGATTTAAGCTTCAATCTATACAACCACACATTCCAACCATATAGAAAAGAAAACAGCAAAATTATATATATTAATTCAAAGTCCAACCACCCTCCAGCTATACTGAATCAAATCCCAAAAATGATAGAAGAAAGACTTTCCAAAAATTCTAGCAATGAAAATCTATTCAATGAAATAAGTAAAGATTACAATGACGCAATAAAGTTAAGTGGCTATAATTACAAAATAAAGTTCAAAGATGAAGATGATGAAAAGAAACAGCCTAGAAAAATAAAAAGAAAAATAATATGGTTTAATCCACCATACTGCAAATCAATAAAAACAAACATTGGCAAGAAATTTCTCCAAATAATAAACAAATACTTCGGAGTAGACAGTAAATTCAAAAAATACTTGAATAAGAACAACATCAAATTAAGTTACAGCTGTTTGCCAAACATTGAGACAATCATAAAGAATCATAACAAGAAGCTCACAAACTGCAACAAGAATGATGAAGATGAAACATGTAACTGTAGAAACAAAGAGAAATGTCCTTTGAAAGGCGGTAACTGTAGGGCAAAAAATGTCATATACCAGGCCACAGTAAAAATTGACAATGCAACTAAATCATATATTGGTCTAAGCGCCAACCAATTTAAAAAAAGAGTGGCAACCCACAGAACGACAATAAATAGCAACCCAGAAGATAGAAATTATATTCAATACAAACAAGCAACTGAGCTATCAAAATACATCCACACATTGAAGAACGAAAATAAGAATTATGAATTGACTTGGACAATACTGGAAAAAGAATATGAATCAAGACCGAGAATCGAGACGTGCAGGTTGTGCTTGAAAGAAGCATTAAAGATCCTACAAGCAGATAAGAACTGTATTAATAAAAGATCAGAAGTAATGAGCTCTTGCAGGCACAGAAACAAATTTTTATTATTCTATTGGAATGAGTCTAAAACCTAATAATTTAAATATTTTTAGCATTTTAATCATCCGTTAGTTTTTTCAGAATTTTGTTAAGAATTTGTTGTGTTTTCGTTTATATTACTGCATTTAGTTTTTTAATTTTAATTTCTTTTATTTTTATTTTTATTTATTAATTAATACCAATATTTAGTTCACCTAATTATGCATTTTTCATTAAAATTTGAATAGTTAATGTTTATTTATTCTTTACGCATCAATGAGTTCAGATTCACATTACTGCCAATGTCTAAATGTTATTTACTGTTTTGAAATTATTTGAAAAGGTCGGCTAAGGCTCACCGAAACCGGTAATAAACCAAAGCAGTGCTTAAACATTTGTTTTATTATACTTTTAAAATTTAAAAAATGCGTATATAGGTTTAATAAATGCCGACATTTTTTTTCAAAAATTATTTTCAAATGAAGCTGTTTAATATTACTGACAGTTACTATATTTTTAAAGTTTTTTTAGCTTTGTGACTAGAATAGTTTGAAAAGTATTTTTTTGTCAGTATTAGTTAAACGTAAATACGTATAATTAATTTTTCAACTATATATTAATTTTTAAGTTGTTGTCCTTAAAAAAAAAAAAGCAAAATGTCCCAATTTAAATAGACGTGTATTTGAAATGAAAGTTCAATAAAAACATGTCGTAAACCATAGTTAACCTAATTCTTTGTTGAGGTAATTGGACTAAAATAAAAAAAAAGTATCCGCCTCTTATATTAGATATCGGGTAATATCTAGTAAACTACAAACATTCTTTTTTGCTCATTGATAGTCATAATCGACCTCAAGAGGATGATATTGCTAATTTTTAAAAACAAGAGGATACTTCAAAAATATTAAGTTCAAGTTTTTTTCTACATCAGTTTAGTACAACAACAAAATAATATATTTTTTTAATTTTTCTTATTTTATTGTTGTCAAACAAAATTATAACTTTCAATCAATCTTTTTCAGCCTATTGAATTTTTTTAGATATTAAACTATGTACCGATAAGATGTTATTTATTCGTCTAAGGTTTATTTTCATATAAAAAACAGTAAACAATTGTGTAGGTATAAAAATAGTATATTTAGTTATTGGCAATAAACTTTCTAAAGTGGAACTTTTTTATTCTCAAATTAACAAGTTATTGTTGTTCGCAAAATGTATAGTGGCTGAATGGCCCGTTGTACTTTGCTTCAGTTCAATGCACCCTCATTGTAATTTTGTTTAAGCTTTGAACAATTTTAAATACAACTATGAACGGTTTGCTGTTTAGCCTTGTAGCAGTTTTATCTAACTTCCCACTGCCAAAAACATGTGGAACCAGTTTCAAAAATAAAATACTTTATTGTAAATATTCAAATCCCAAACTTGAGTAGCAGCATTAGTTAGAGATTTTACATGTATATTTTTAAAGACGTTATTATTAAAAGTATGTATG
Organism: Thalia democratica; assembly: GCF_965202585.1. Classification (NCBI taxonomy): domain Eukaryota; kingdom Metazoa; phylum Chordata; class Thaliacea; order Salpida; family Salpidae; genus Thalia; species Thalia democratica. The sequence continues at coordinate 83,637,699 of NC_139165.1, forward strand.
TCTATATTTTCTATCACAAAGAATAATAAAAACTCAAAAAATATTAAAGCTGTTCTCAACTGCCACGTTTGATGGTAGTTTGAAGTCAACTTAGCACAACATATTTTTCTCATCAAAAACGGCCTTCTTAATGGTTGGCCAATTACTTTGTTAGTATTAATTTTTTGTGTTATAAGTAAAACTGTTATTCATAGTAACTTTGTTATAGAGTTTGTTAATCATTAGATAATATGATCACAATTTTCATATATGTTGTGTTTTTTTATGTAAGTAAAACTTTGACAATAAAATTAAAAGTTTTTTGTTTTTGTTTTTCAACTTCAAGTTTAGTTCTTTTTTTCACTATAAACTAGTTATCTTATATTCAATTAAATGATATCATTAAAGTGATATACTAGTTGTTATTTTATTTTTGAATTTTAATAAATTAAAAATTTAGATGTATAGTAAATTGAATTTTGTTAGATTACACTCAATATATTTAACTGAATTGTAAAACTTAAAATGTTATTTTTTAATAAATTAATTTTTATACCCTAATAGTAATAAACTAACTTAATGAACAAACATTGGTTTTTAGTTGGGTGGAAAGTCTTAAGAAATTAAATTGTAAGCATAAGTGAACTAAAAAATTAGAGCTATAAAAGTTTAAAATAATAAAAAACAAGTTAAACAGTCACGCTACAACGGCACGTGTAAATAATGCTTTTGTAACATTTTCAAAAACATTTTTTTATGAATTTAATTTTAATTTATTTTAGTCAATTTTTTTATTATTTTTTTTTCTAGTTTTTATTTTCATTACCACTGTTACTCCTAAGATTAACAACATAAAAGCAGTTTTGCTAGCATTTGCAAATTTAGATTTATCAGTGGTGGTTTCGGTTTGAATTGCTTTCGTTGTCTGGGAGATTTATGCGGGAGTCAGGCCAATATAAGTTTGTTTAAAACAGTTGTGCTTTTTAGTTATTTTTAATCAGATTTAGCAATAGAATTCATAAAGTAAATCAACTTAGGAATTCAGGACAACGCCATTTTGAACAAAATCATATGTTGCGCGGGCTGGAAAAGATTTTGTCAATTTAACTAGCATAGAATGCAAGATACATTTTGTTGCTATTTATCTTTTTATTGTATAAACTTTTTCACTTTAATTTTGAGCAAAAATTAATTTAAACTTAATAATAGAAACCAAAAAATTAGGTTTTTATAAACTAACAAGTAATTTTTTAAAAAATATAAATTAATTTTAACGCGTTCAAAAGTACTTTCCTATAGTTATTTTAGAACCGGTTTGAACACTTAACTTTATAAGTTATTAGATTATGAAAAATTCTACTTCCATAAAATACAAGTAGTTGTTTATACAAAACAGCGAAACATACTAAACTTTATTGAACGACAATAAAAGACGCTTAATTTATTTGGTTCAAGGACCTGGTGCACAAAAAACCTTTTGGTTATCAACTAGCACATTAAAGATACCTTTCAACGACGTGTATAGAAACACCGTCTGGATAATACGTATAAATATTATTAAACTAATTAAGTAATTAGATATGTCTAAAAATTATTTGTTTCTTATGCATACAACAAATTTTTACATAGAGTATGAAACAAAAACAATTCATCTACATTTTTTACGAACAAATTACGTAAACAACAAGAAGCCAGTAAGAAGATAACACCAGTGCGATCCAGTATTATTTCAAATCTCAGCTAAATAATATTGTATTTCGTCTCAAAAACAAAACTTTAGGCATTTAATTTTTTTTGTTAGAATAATCTTTAATTTAACAAGCGGTCGTATCCCTAGCCCAAAGCTTATCTGTAATTGGTCTGCAGTCTTCTGTTAATATGAGCTATATTGACCTAAAAAAGTTTTATCTTGCTTCTACTTTAGCTGAATTTTAGAATCAAAGCGGTCCAAAAACTTTCGCTTGACAGCTTTCACTTTTAGCATGCAGGTTCAAATAGACGACCCTTAAGTTAAGTAGCAAGATTTTTTTGATCAAATTGACTTGTCTTCACTTATAATGCAGAAAAAAAAAGTATAAAATTAATACTATGGTCGTTTACAGCATTACAATTTTATTATTTTGAAATAACTTGTTTTTTAAATATTTAATTCTAGTTGTTTGAGTAGTAAATTTTAACTAATCTTAATTAAAATAGACATGAAAAGTAAAAGATGGACAATAATATTCATTTTATTTATAGTTTATTAGCATATATGTTCAATTTTTCTGTTAGTACAAACAAAACTTCAACTTATAAATCAATTAACATTATTTCTAAACTTTAAAACCAGCATTACTTAAAATTACATTTTAAAAATTTTACTTACGATGCAGTGTTATTTTACTCAGAACAACTTTAAATTTACCAGATTAGCTTTAGTTTTAGTTTTTTTCAAATGATTTGGTTTTAATAGAACTGAAACATGAAAAATAACAGAATAAAGTAATAAAAACACATAAAGTTAAAGCTTTTGAAAAGATACAAAAGTTTTTGAAATTCAGTTACTTTCTGTTCGGCCTCGATTTTGAGAATACAACTTTTCGTTTACTACTGTGATTTTGTGAGCTACTACGTCTATCGTTTTTCGATCTATCATTTGTTCTGGCTTGTTCTGTGTGACTTCTTTCAGTTTTTTGTGAAACCTTACGACTTAGAACTTCTACTCTGCGTTTACTGATGTGGTTGTGTATCTTTGAGCTTCTATGTCTATTACTTATCCTTCTATCATCTGGTTTGTGGAGTACTTTGTGATCTTTTATGTTGATTGGTGAAAGTCTGCGCTCCTTTTTATAGTTTGAGCGACGCGTATCCTTACAACTATCTTTAAGCTCGATTATTAAACGTTTTCTTTTCGCAGACCTTATAACAGACCTTAGATCATCAGAGTTACGATTTTCACGACTTCTTCTACGTGTTTTGCTCTTCTCAAAGTTAATTTTATCTCTTGAAACGCGGCTGTTATAATAATATAGTAAGATTTTGTATTGTAGGACAAAACTTAAACAAAGATATTTAATAAGTCAAAATAAGTTTAATACTAACCATATATAAGTCTTTGAGGAAAATTATTAGGATGTTAGCTAAGAGACGAGTTCTTTACAATAAATCTTTATAAACATTGAAAATCTTATATAAAGTAGTTACGAAAATGGTCATTTTTAATAAAATAATCAAAAATAAGAGGACTTAAAATGACTTATCAGAGTTGTATTTAGCATTAAGAACAAAGTTTATAAATTTAAACTTTAGATAACAAAAAACTATATAATATTATATATTTTTGAGTCAATTTGGAATTATATTATTTAACATGTAAAAATATTTAAAAATTTTAAGTTTTTTTTTGAATTTCTATATAACATAAGTTTTTTTTAATGTTTCTCAAATTTCAGACTTTTAAACGTAAATTGTCTAATTGTAAATTTCCAGGTTTTTGGCTACTCTAAAACTAACAAATAAAGTTAATATAATTAAAAAAATAGAAATAAAATATTTGATTTGCAGTATCAAAGTATTAAAATTGGAACAATTTAATCTTATACATGGTTCAGTTCTTAAAAAAAAGAATGATAGAAATAATATTCTTATTTTCAAATAGAATAATGAAATTGGCCTAAGTTTTTCTGATGATATGAAAACTACAGAGCTACTTTAATATTCAGATTTCAGAGTGTTTGTCAACCCTAACACATTAAAACTAGACTAAGTTATCTTGAGACTTTATTAAACAAAGCCCTGGTAGCTCTAATACCTCTTTAATTTTAAAGTTATTAGAAGTATTTTTGTTCAAACTAATTAAATTAAAATAAATTATTGCAATAAAATGGTTAAAATTTTCTTATATAATTTTAATTTTGTATATTATATTATGATAATATAGTAGGAAAAAAAATGGTCATATAGAAGAGTATTTAGAATGAGTAATCAGTGCTGTACTTAGCGTTACAAAAAAAACTTTATAATTTAAAAATTTTAGATAATAAAAAAAATATATATTAAGATATAATGTTTGAGTGAATTCTAAATTTTATTACTTACATGTAAAAATCTTAAAAATTTCGCGTTTTTAGTAATTTTGAATATAACATAAGGTTATTTTAATATTTTTTTTAATTTTTAGGTTTTTAAGCCTAAGTTGTCTAATTAAATTAAACAGAATTCTAGAGTTTTAGCAATTTGAAAACTAACAATTAATTTTAAAGTAATTTTCAAAAGAAAAAATTATGTTTTTAAAAATTATTTGATTTGTAGTATCAAATTATTTAATTGGAACAATTTAGTTTTATACATGAATAAGTTATAGAAAAAAAAGACAGAGAGAAATAAAAATAAATTTATTTCTTGATTTTTTCATAGAATAATGAAATAGGTCTAAGTCATTCTGATGTTACTTAAAATTACTGAGCTCCTTTAAATATTTAAAGAGTGTAGCAACCCTAAAATTGTAAAACTTGACTAAGTTATCCAGAGACCTGATTATACAAAACCCTGATAGTTCTATTACCTGTCTTATTTCAAAGTTTTTAGAAGTAATTTGTTGCAATTCATTAAATTGAAATAAATTAATACAATAAAGTGGTAGTCAACTTTTAATGTAACTAATAATATCGTATATAGCAGTGGCGTCGCGTGGTATTTTTTTTAGGTGGTGCAGAATTTAAAAAAAATCAATTATTTTAATAAAAATATATTTTTACTGTCAAGTTTGAAAACAACTGAACTTTTGCTACACCTGAAAATAAGCTTTGCTTTTAAGGGCATAGGGGGGATAAAACACTTTTTTCACAATTTGATCTTATTTTATGTAGTTTTTACTAAGCTACAAGATGCTTTTTACAGATTTTAAAAATTCAGTACATGTTTTAAGATATAGCCGGTCAAAGTCAAAGGCAACAAAAGGTTCATAATGGGAGGCACAAACTAAAACAGTGTTTTAAAAAATGTTTTAACCCCCTCCCCTCTTCCTCCCCTTTATGCCCTTAACATCTACTTTAGAATTATTTTACTGAAACTACTTTATACAGTTTTAATTTAACTACAAGTCATCTTTTATCAATATTAAAAATTCATAAAAATTTTTGAGATATGGTAATTCACAGTCAGAGGTACAAATGAATCCTTATTTTTATAATATAAACTCAAACAACAAGTAAATCAAATCACTAAAATCATATCTTTTTTTTATAAGTTGGCCTTTTAGATGTTTCTTTTATAAAACAAAAAAAAATTGCTAAATTAGATATTTAAAACACCAAAAAAAAAAGTTATAACAAAAGTTTTTTTTTTGTATATATAACAATATATAACTGTTCAAAACATAGTTTTAACTGTTTGCTAATAAAAGATCCTAGTAAAGTAACTTCACTGGAATATAAATAAATAAAAACAAATTATACAGTAATCTTCCTTTATTCTACCAACATATGTTTCTGTGTGTCAACGAATCAACACACTTCAACTTTCCTATTAACAACCCAGTTGAAGTGTGTTGATTCGTTGACACACAGAAACATATGTTGGTAGAATAAAGGAAGATTACTGTATAATTTGTTTTTATAAAAATATATATTGATACTTAAAAATTTAAAACTTCTCTTCATCAAAAGTATAAAATTTTATAAAAATTAGGATAAAAAAGTTTAATTAAAAATTGTTTTAAAAATGATGGAGAATGTAGGTTTTCAGTAAAATTGTATTTTTTGCTGTTTTGGTTTGCTCCTTGTATAATAAATCATTGTACTCTCTGGCTTTGACTGGTTGTAACTAAAAGTTTAATTGGAAATTTTAAGTTTATTAAAGAGTAACTATTATCTTTCTGAAAAAGTTAAAATAAGAACAATATGTAAAAAAGTGCCTATACACCCTCCCCCCTTACCCCTCACTAATTTGCACATTTTTTTACAAACATTAAAATTTTTATAAACTTTTTTTCTAATTTTAATGTTTTTTGTTGGAGTTTTAAAATTCAATAGTTTTTTAAGGGTATCTTTTCTTTACTTAATTTTAATTTGTTTTTCATTTTGATGACAGTATTTTTGTCAGGAGCTCAACTTTTTAAGTTTAGTTGTGAGGCTGTTGAACTTTTCATGAATTTTAAAGATAACTTATAAATATGTAACCATTATAGAAGTAAAAATTTGGTTAGTTAGTTTTCATGTGGCCATAGGAGTAAAACACTTATTTTTTAATTTTAAATAAGCTTGTTATTTTCAGAGTAAAAATTAAAACTGCTTTAGTCAGCCTGAATATTTTTCTAATTTGGTCTGTTTTAATTTATCTTGGGTCATCTTGAGTTTTTAACATTTCTAAGATATTCTGATTATGAGGCAAGGCAACCATGTTTCAACAATTTTATCTAAATTTTTTGCTTTGTTTATGAAAAATTAAACCAAAAGTCATATAAAGTAGAGGTCGACTAAATTTTCCTAAAATGTTAAACTACTCTAAGTAATCAAAGTTTCTAAGTTAAGGCTATTTACTTTATTTAAATATGTGATTGTTTAAATAATACTATTTTTTATTTAATATAAACCTAAAATATTTTTCTGTAAGAGTGAACTAGAAGTTTATAATAAACTTCTTAATTCTTTTTTTCAGAACTTAAATGTTATTATTTATTTTATTAACTTTATGATAACAATAATCAGTTATAGTTAAGTTTATGTATGCAGATTAAAATAAAAAATCAAATTTTTAAGACTTTGGTGATTTAGGGTTTTTATCTTTTTTTCAAAATATGCAATTTATGACAAATCTTTTAATAGAAGTGATCTGTTAAATTTAAAAAATCATGTGGGTACATAAACTCAAGTTTAATCCTTTGCAGTAGCTTAGCTTTGTTTTTTTTTTATGTTTACAATAGCTTGTAGATGATACTTAAGCAGTCCTGTTTTAGGGAATTTTCAACTTAGCTTACTTACCGCAAGATATTGATTTTGCGGTAATTCTTGAAGAAATTTTGCTTTTTTGAGTTCATTTGCGGCAGTCAGCTAAGAGTTTGCGGCAGTGAAGTGGGCAAAATGGTCGTTTTCAAAATTGAAGTTTTAAAAGAGATTTCGTTCAAAAAAATAACGAAAACGTTATAGATACTTATTTTTTTCTTAGAAAATTTCAAGGTGGTGCAGTTGCGGCAGTGCAACACCCCACGCGACGCCCCTGGTATATAGTATATACACAATGAATATACAATTTATTTATTAATATAGATTTTTAAAGTCAATTTTGAATTTTATCACTTATTATATAAAAATATTCAAATTCCAGATTTTTTTGTGATTTGTCTATAACATAGGATTGTTTTTTATTTTTCAAGTTTCTGGATTTTAAGCCCAAAATGTCTAATTATAGATTTCTAAGTTTTTAGCAAATCTCAAACTAACAATTGGATTTGAAGTATTTTTAAGGGAAAAAATATAATATTTAATTTGTTTAATCAAAATTTTAAAATTAGAACAATTAAATCATATATATGAAAAAGTTCTAGAAAAAAAATAACAGGGAGATTTAAAAAATATATAAAAGCTTAATTTTTTATAGAATAATGAAATTGTCCTAACTCATTCTGATGTTATTAAAAATTACTGAGCTACTTAAAATATTCAGAGTGTTTTGCAACCCTAAATCTTAAAACTTGAATAAGTTATCCTGAGATATAATTCTAAAAAACCCTGGTGGTTCTTTTACCTTAAAACTTTAAAGTTATTAGAAGTATTTCTGTTTGAACTCATTAAATTGAAATAAATTATAGTAATAAAATAGTAATAATTTACAAAATTTATGAATAATATTACAAATTAAATTATGATAGTAAAGCAGGATTATTTGTAGTAGGGCAAAACTTAAATTAAAAAATTAAAAGAAAATTAACAGAACTTAATACTAACCAAATGTAAGTCTTTGAGAAAAGTCCTTTGAGATGTTGACTAAGAGACGACTTTTTTTACATTAAAACTTTATAAACATTGAAAGTGTAATATATAGTAAGTAAGAAAATGGTCATTTTTAACAAAATGGTCCAAAAAAAAAAAGGATTTAATATGAATTATCAGGGCTGTAATTAGCTTTAATAAAAGGACTATAAATTTAAAATTTTAGATAACAAAAAATATATAAATTATGATTTTTTTTTAAGTCAATTTAGAGGTTTAATACTAAACCTGTAAAAACTTTTAAAAATTCAGATTTTTTAGTGATTTTGTCTATAACTAAAGGTTTTTTAAACTTTTCTAATTTCAGATTTATAAGCATAAATTCTCTAATTCTTGAGTTCAGGTTTTTATCAACTCTTCATCTTAAAAAAATATTCAAAGTAATTTTTAATTGAAAAAGTCAAATTTTACAAATATTTTATTTGTAGTATCAAAAGTATTAGAATAGAACAATTAAATCTTATACATGAATAAATTCTAGAAAAGAAAAGACTGAGAGATTTAGAAAATATGTTATCTCACATTCTTTAATAGAATAATGAAATCGGCCTAAGTTATTCTAATGTTATTTAAAATTACTGAGCTACTTTAATATTCAGAGTGTGTGGCATCCCTAAAATCTTAAAATTAGACTAAGTTATTCTGAGACTTAATTTTACAAAACCCTGGTAGTTCTACTACTTTTATAATTTTTAAGTTGTTAGAAGTATTTTTGTTTTAACTCATTTAATTAATAAAAATTTATTACAATAAAATGGTAATTATTTATTAATTTTATTAATAATATTTTTTTTTAAATATGGTAATACAGTAGGATTTTCTATTTTAAGTCAAAACAAGAAAATTAAATAAAGTTAAAACAAATCTAATACTTACTATATTTAAGTCTTTGAGCAAAATCTTTAGGGATGTTAGTAAGGAAATAACTTTTCTTTACAATATAAACTTTATAAACATTGAAAGTCTAATATAACGTAGTTACGAAAATGGTCAATTTTAACAAAATGGTCAAAAAAGAGAGGGTTAAAAATTAGTTGTCAGGGCTGTAGTAAGCTTTACTGATAAACTTTATAAATAAAAAAATTCAGATAAAAAAATGTATATATCTGTGATAGAATTTTTAGTCTGTTTGGAACTTTATTACTTAACATGTAAAAATCTTTAAGATTCCAGGTCTTTTAGTGACTCGTTTATAATAAAGGTTTTTATTAAATTTTTCAAGTTTTAGGTTTTTTAACTTAAATTATCAAATTTTAGAATTACAAGGTTTTGGCAACTCTAGAACTTACAAATAAATTTAATGTAACTTTTAAAATATTTTTTTTTCATATATGAATTTTAGTATCAATTTAAAATTTAAATATAACTTTAGTATAAGTAAAATTGGAACAATTAAATTTTATACATGAATAAGTTCTAAAACTAAAAGTATACTCTAGTAAATAATAGTATTAGAAACAAATAATATACAACACTTTGATTTTTAAATAAAATATATAAATTGGCCTAAGTCATTATGATGATAATAAAAAGTACTGAACTACTTTAAATATTTACAGTTTGTTTTAACCCTAAAAACTTAAAACTAGACTAAGTTATTATGAGACCTGATTATATACAACTCTGATAAAGATGAAATAGAATAGATTAGTGGTTTTAATAAAGTTATATACTTTTTTTCTACTTAGATATGTAATTATAATTGATACTACTGTCACTAACGTGAAAACTTTTAAATGCACTTCAAAGCAAATAAAAAGTCATTGCACACAATATAGGCTCAAATAAATCTTTAATTTGATTAAAACTCTAATGCAAGGATTAAAACAATGAGAAGTTTTCCACGAAAACCTACCACGCTAAATAGCTTAGTGTTTGAATTGTTTAAGTGAAATTAATTAAGTCAAATTTTACTAAACCATTAAAAAACTTCAAACATTGATAAACATAAAATGAAAAAATACCCTAAAACTTAAAAAGAAAAATTAAAACATATAGTACTTAGTTATGTTTGATTTATTTAAGTCAATCGAAAATTTTATTAACTTATTAAATAATATTAACAAACTTACTTAACAAACTTACCTATTGAAGCTTATTTCTTACACGTAAAAAACCGTTTTCGTTTCTTATATGAAAACTAAAGTGTTTCCTTCTTTTATCTAATGATATTTTAGATTAAGTAGAAAAAAATGTTTACTATATTTATTTATTAGATGTTGTTTTTAGTAGTTCTCTATAAGTTCCAATATATGAGTTAGCAAAATTTTATAAAAAGTATGCCAAATTAAGACAAAAAACTTCTCTACGGGTCGGCTCGGATTGGTTTTTTTAAATTTATAAAGAATTATCATTTTTAAGAAAACAGCAGTTTTGTATTGAAATAAACAGGTCGGCTGCAAACAATGAGATTTTAAAACCTTTTATTTTTAAAATCTATGCACATAGGGTGAACTATATATACACTGTTACATAAATACCATCTAAACCTCTATCGCTAACCTGTTTACCGAAGTTTTAAAATCTAAACCCTTACGCCAAACCCTTACTTAAACTTTTAGCAAATAAGTAAAGATTTTTTTTGTTATAAAGAATTGATAATCAGAAATTGAAATATAGCCAATCAGAAGCGCCTAGATTTTGCAGCTGAAATTAAATAAGCATAAAACAGGCAGCACAGTACACGATATTTTTTGTAAACTTATATGCCAAAAAACAACATAAGGCTTTTTTTTTACATTTGTACAATTTCTAACTTACTATATAAAACTTTTTTTTTTTCTTTCAGTTTTGAAAATGGTAACACAGCAAAAACTGACCTGTTTAATTAAAATTTTACTAGTTTACACACTTTTACAACAATTGATAAATCTACTAAATTACTTTATACAAACTAAAATGGACAAAGCAAAATATTTTGCTACTTATATGAAAAATTATACTACATAGTTATATCTTAATTAAAAACTTTTGTAAGTTCTAAAACTTTGTACTTATCACGCGTAAATTTAGTGCAGTTATGTTTAAATGTCAACTAACCTTTAGTTGTGTAAAAATCCAATACAGTTAAACTACGATGATGTATTTGTTTTAAATTTAAGTTTTCAATGGCTTTATTCTTTACTTCAACAACAGGCATGCTTGAACCATCTAAATTAGGGTTTCCCAAACTCGTTTACTGAATCGCCCCCTTTTTAGAAATTTTGAAAGAAAGTTGCTCATTGATATTATAAAGTAATTTTTCTCTTGTGTACGCACTTTTGAGCAAAAACAGTTGTGTTCGAAATGTAGTTTAGTCTTGTACTTCTTATACACGCACTTTTTAGCTAGTATAAAAGTAATTTACAGGGCTTGAGAAAATAGTTTACAGTTATTTTCTTATGAGCCCAGTGTATTAAAATACTTTATTATTAAAAAGCTTTATGTAATATGTAATCAATTCTGTTTATATATGTTTTAAAACTAATGAAGCCTTTAGGTTAGTGGCGGACAACTTTTGTAGTCAGCAAGTTATATTTACAAAAATCCTTTCTTGTGTCGATTTCTTAAAAAGTTTACTTTCGGGCTGCATAATATAAAAAACTAACATATAAGAAAATTATACAACTCGAGCATAAAATGTTATAAAATGAATTAAAATTATTGTGATCTAGGAAGTACTACAGTGAACTTAAAAACAAATTAAAAGCGTATTTCAAAGTATTAAATATTAAAATATTAGATTTTATTTGTCTTGCACAAGTAGTTTTCAAGTTACTTAGCGGGCCGAAATTTGACTGGATCTGGACCATTTGTTAACCATCTAAATCTTAACTGAAACCTCACATTATAATAATATCTCATATCACGAATTTTGGACACTTAGAAAAAAAATTCAATCAAAAATTGAACTTTTCATTATTTAAAAGTTTTATGCAGTTTTCTGCCGCAGCTAAAGCGGTACATCTATAACAGTTAGTGTTACTAATATAATATTCAAACCCTGTAAGTTTTTCGATTTTTCTTTCTGCAACTTTCCAAGCAATTTTTGAGTTGTAGTTCCATAAAGTTTTGCATCCAGAAGGAACATTCACTTTAACTACACGTCCTTTTTCTGGTGACTTAGAAAAAATAGTAGGAACCTGATCTAATTTAGCAAAAAAAGTTTTGCCTCTCAGTTGCAACTAGCAGCCATCGAAAGCACTAAATTTAGCTGATAAGCAGCACAATGTGCAAAATAAGTGTTTTCATATATTACTTTTACTTTCACATGAACCCCTCCTATTCCTCCCCTCATGACCAAAGCACCGTCATAAGTCTGAGCAATTATTATTTTTTGTTATTCTTCAGGATTTTCCAGCTCATTTAAAATAATTTCTGAAATACATTCTGCATTCACTCTTTTTTGCTGAAAAAAAAAACAAAACCTCTCAACGACATTTTCTTTGTTGATATATCTTATCACTACAGACAATTGGGTTTGCAAATTTACATATGTTGCTTCGTCTGCAACTTCTGCTATAAAGTGTGCCTGCCGTAAATGAGATATAACTTCCTTCTTGTAAGCTTCAAATGCACATGTTATTGTTATGCTTTTTATTGTAAATAATTTTACTAACGAGTTTTTATAAAGATGCGGGATTTAATACGTTCATTAGTTTTATTAACAAATTTGGCAAACAAAAATGTTGTACAAAAACAATTTTGTTTTAAATTGGTTTACTGCTAATTAATGCAAACATTATTGAATAACACTTTTTAGTTTTACATAACATGAAACTATTTAAGAGGCAAACACTTCTCATCTCACTACTATTATATCGAAATCATGATTACTAAATAAATAGGTTTTTTGGTAACAGGTTTCTTGTACCAAACACTAAGGTTGAAAACAATACTATGAAAAACTTACTCTCTACTTAGCTACAATGCTTCGCTTTAAAATTTATAAAAGCGTTAAGTGCGAAGTAATATTTTATACTTTATGAGATCCAGTTTATGTCAGATGAAATTTATTAGTAATAATCTATTAATATTTAAAAATATCTACTTGTTAATTAATAATTATGTAGTTAATTCTTAGAGTACTTATTATACTAAACGTTAATAATATCTACTTTTATACTTCTTTATACAATAATAACCAATAAACGTGTATTTGTGTTTTTACAGGTTTGGTTATTAAACGGCTAAACTACATTTCTGCTCGAACCCATTTTCAGCCAGCAGTAAAATGTTTATTTTTATTAGATTCTCATAACAAGTGTACAAAATAGACCATTGTTCAATAAATTGAACAAAATATATTTATGGACATTAAGTATGTTGTGTTTTTTAACATTTTTATACTCTTAGTTTAATCGTTTATCATATGCTAATTCTGTTTTTTTTTTAAAGTTTCCATTCTTTCTATATATTATTTTTGTATTTTTACTCTTTGTATTTATCTGTTATCTATTTTTAAGGTTTTTTATCAACAGTTCAATTTTTCATATATTGGCATATAGGAGATCATTAGTTCTTGAAAAAAATAAATGAAAGTTGTGTATAAATATTAAACAAAACAAAATAAAAAACAAAGTATTGAACTTATGGTTTAAAAACTTGTGGTTTTAAATTTAAAGCTTTTTAAGTCGAGAATTTTGAATTGTTTGATTTAAACAAATTACAATCTTATTCTTTCTACATATACAGTTTGTAACAAAGAAATATCCGGAACCGGTTGGATCCCTAATTTCTGGACGCAGAATATTTTTACTAAATAAACATGCGTTTTCAAATATTGTATACAAATGTTTTCATAGTAAAATCTGACATCTAGGCTTGTTATTTATGTATAGTTTTTAGTTGCTTTATTTAAACAATTTTGCTTTAACATCGTGTTTTATATCGTTTAATATGATTATTATAAATATGTTGGACCCACAAGGTCTTTTATTTATTTTAACTTAAGTATACAATAAGGTAGTATTACTGAAGCCGTTAATAATACAATATATATTCGATTAGTATTCTGATCAAATATAGGTTTTGTGAGTATAATTTTGCGGGAAGTAAGCTAAAGTTTTTCTTTAGACAGTTATATCAAGATAATAACCTTTTCTTAAGTTTATTTATTAAATTATTTAAACTAAATGTCTTTGAAAGTTTATTAAATTATTTAATTCCATGTTTACCAAACTATTTTGTTTTGATAAAGAGTTTAACAAAACTTAATTTGGTTAGTCTATGTAAGAAAATAAATATTAAGAGAATTAATGTTCTGAAACTGCCTGTGCGTGACATAGTTCATAGGGGATAATGTTTTAACATTTATCCTTGTTGAACTTTTCCATAGAGTTTACATAGTAGTTTACATAGTAGTTAAAATCAAATAGTTTTTTTTAATATCGTACAACTAACGTTTTTTAATGTAGCATCATAAAATATTAACTTAGTTCAATTTTAGAAGATTAAACAGCTCTAGTAGCATGAATGTGTGTGCTTATATATTTGTCATTAGTTTAGATTAGATGCTTAAATATGCAGTATTATTATTAATCTATACACTACACTTAAATAAGAAAAAAGTCCGTAAAAATAATTAGTCTTTAACAATGGTTGCATATATATTAAACTATGCGTTTAGAATGGCTTGATCAACAATTTTTTAAATAAACAAAAAAAAAACACCAAAAAATGGATTAAAATATATATGTACTAAATTACTTTATTGACTGTAGAAATTAACGAAAAAACGAGTAAATTAATTAACAAAAACTTTATTAAAACAATCTCTAATACGGCGAATATTTACGACTTAAAAAGTTCATTCATCAAAAGTATGTAGTTCACGACTAATCTTTTCATAACATTTAAAATCGGGATTTATATCTTTTTTATCCAAAGTATCACCGTTCCTTACTTCTTTCAATAGTCCTATATTTTCTAACGGTCTTATTTTGTGTTTTTCGTAGTATCTTTTTATATTGTTAAGTGCTTCTTCTCTTTTCTCTAACTGCTTTCTATCAACGGTCCCTGCAAAAGACAGAAGAAACTCTTTGTAGAAAGGAGACATTTGGTTTATATCCAAGTAGGAGCGATTGCAAAGTTGCCAATTTTGCGCATAATCGAACAAATGATCTGTGTATTTAAATATTATTTTTATAGCTTTCTTTAATTTGATTACAAAAAATCTGATAAAAAAATTATATTTTACAAAATAGTAAATTACAAAGTAAGCAATGCACAAAAGTAAATATACGAAAACTAATGTTGAATGACATAGCTAGTCAACCTATAGTATTAAGTACTTACAATACGCAAAACTAATCAGTAAACTAACGCCATTTAAAAAAATACTTAGTAACTAATATATTATTTTATAATAATCAATATACTCTAATATATTTGCAATCAGCTTAATTTTTTTTTTTTTTGTACCAAAATAAATTATCTATAGTGTGCTTTTTACTTTATTTACAAAGTTTACATTTTTTCATACAGTGTTTCGATGATCTTTTATTACTTTTGTTTAAACTAGAAATTAAATACCCTCAGTACACACTCAATTGCAAAGTATAAGTAGTTTACAGTTGTAAACTCTGAAATTAAAAAAAAAGCAAACTTTTTACAATCTTCACACTTTGAAGATGTTTTTCATAATTATCAACAAAATGAAAGTCTGGCAGAGGCTCAAACTCATCATAAGTGCAGTGTAATGGGCTATGATGACAAATATTTTCGTGGAAATATTTCCTTCCGTAGTTTAAAAATCCCTCTTCCAATGCTTTACTGCAGTCAAGTCGCTTTTTCTAAAAAAAACATTATTTTATTCATTCGTTTTTGATTACATTCTTCAAAACTACTTAGCTTTAAAACTTACAGGGTCCCACACAAGCAGTCCAGAAATCAATGATTGAGCAAGAACGTTATCCGTGATTTCATTAAAGAACTCTTGGGGACTTCTGTCTTCAATCCAGCCGTAATATTTAAAATAACTTAGTTTTTGAGAATCAGACAAACGTCTAAGACTTTTTTGAATCCACTTTCTATGTTTTGAAGCGGTTAACAACCTGTGCTGCTCTTCAACCTGAAAATGTTAAATTTTTAAAATAAAGTATACAACATTCACTCTTTAAAATATTAATTCAATACAAAGCCTTTAGAATAAATAGTTATAAATTAAACTTTTGAACAAACAGTATATAAATAAATGGTTAAGTGTTAGTTTGAAAATATATGTGATAAATAATTTTTTAAATCATAGTACATAATTTTATAACTTTAAATTTGTAGAATTTATTTAAAATTTAGTAAGAAGATATATTATGTGATTTCAAGTAAAAAATCACAAAGCTTGATAAAATTACCAACAAAATAACTTGTTTTGAAAACGATTTGAACGAAAAAAATATTTTAAGTAAAACCGTATTGATAGTATAACATAATTTTGTTTGTAATAACTAACCAGCTTTGGGTATGAATTGCAAAGAAAAATATGCTTCTGCGTGAGAAGTTCAGCAAATATGCATCCCGCGCTCCAAACGTCCACTTCAGTTGAGTAGCTCTCCACACCGTAAACAAGCTCTGGTGCCCTGTTTAATTTATTATTTTTAGAATATAGAGAGTAGATTTAAAGTTTCTTACAAATATTATAATATTGTTATAATGCATTGTTTAACTCAGGCATCAAAACCTGAGCCACCTAAACAGGACACACAAGAAGAAAAACAAATTTAAAATCAAATAAATTTTCATTAACCAAAAAATTAAACAAAGTTAAAATTGTAAGAAACTCATTAAGAAGTTTAAACCTAATTTCTTGACAAAAAGGCGATAACGTAATACAATACATACGAACACATTTGTAGAAAACCCATAGAGGTAAAATAATAGTCTGTTAGGGGGAAAGCATAGCAAAATTAAAACAATTGATATTACAAATAGAAAAATAAGTAATCAGTAAGTAGTTTAGACGAGATAAATATCTAAAAAAAAAATTTGTTTATGTATTTTTCTCTATTGCTGTTAGCGGAAATTTACTGATATTAAAAGTATTTAAATTAAATCGTTTAAGTTTTAAGCGAAAATGTTTCACCCACTCACACGATACCACATCCTGTGGTAACTTGTTCTATATAACTTTTTCTCTGTGAAATAATGAATTTTGCCACTGATTGTTAAAATTATGTTAACATTTTACTTTTTGTTATTTCCTCTTAACTGAAGTTTCTTATCGGAAAATAAATATATTTACTATCGGAAATATCTTATATTTGCCATTAATAATTTAATGAAGCGTAATTAAACCAAATCCCATGTTTAATATTCCCGAGATCAAGTTAAACTAATTTATCAATATGTGATGTATTGGATATCTTTCAACGATAACATGTAAAACGGGTAAAATTTCTTTGCACAAATTTAATTATATTACTGTCTTTTTCAAGTAGAGTAACCAAATTTGTGTATTGGTTCAACTTTGATACAAACTTATTTTTTAAATAGTTTTTTCAAAATAGTAGGTTTAGAACTAGTTTTAAAATTGAATTAGTTTTAAAATTTTTATATTTGATAAATTAATGCTTGTGCAACTTTTTATAAACAATTAATATGTTCATTCCATTTAAATTTTTTATTATTATTCCTAATTCCTTAAATGCTTTAACTGGTTGTACTTTTTATAGGTCAGTCGGGTCAAACAGTTTATTTTGTTTATTTTTAGACGTTTGCCTTTGTTAGGATTTAGATTGAGTTTTTTTTTTTTTAGCCATTTGTAGATACTATCTAGATTAAACTTTAATAAGATATTTGACTCATTGAATATTTTTGTATCATCTGCAAATAAACTTATATCACTTATAAAATCAATTTTTGAATTAATATCGTTAATGTAAACTAAAAAAAGGGGACCAATTACACCACCTTGTAGTAATCAGCTGTATTTCGCCGAAGGGTTTGACAGCGTGTTAATGACAAC
Source organism: Thalia democratica (assembly GCF_965202585.1). Lineage (NCBI taxonomy): Eukaryota > Metazoa > Chordata > Thaliacea > Salpida > Salpidae > Thalia > Thalia democratica. The sequence continues at coordinate 83,655,588 of NC_139165.1, forward strand.
TCTTTGTAATCTCCCGCTTAAAAATTTGTTGAAACATTTCACTACGGATTCATGTAGTCCATACTGACTCAATATATTAAATAATCGTTTGTGTGATACTGAATCAAAAGCTTTTTTAATACCAGTGTAAACTGCTTTGATATATTTGTTTTAGGGATAAGGAGATATCCATAAATGTTAGCATGTTAACATTTAACATTCAACGACCGTTTAGAAACAAAACCAAATCGCCTTTTAGATAATGAATTATATTTAAGTATGTGATTTGAAATTTTTATAGATATAATTTGTTCAAAAGTTCGAAAAAAGCCAACAGCCAAATACTTGCTTGTATTTTAACGCGTTGTGTTTGTTACCTTTCTAATGGACTGGAATGACAAAAGACATTTTCATTTGTTTTTTTACTTCAGCTAATTGTATAGAGCAGCTAAAAACTAATAAAAGTTGAAAAATTACTTATGGAACTGCATACGAAATAAAATAGAGCGGGGTACTTTCTAGGGTCTTAATGATTTTGTTTTTAGGTGTTTAATTGATTTTTAAATGTCTTCATAAGTTAAAAAAAAAAAATTATATTTTTTTGAGCTAGTTTAATACTTTAGTGGCTATCATCTCTTTTAATTATCTTTTCAAAACTTCTGTTAAAAAGTGAGACTGTTTCAAAATCTTAGGTTACTGTCATAATTTTCATTATCGTGTAAAAGGGGTAATGAAATACTTAATTTTAACTTAGGTTTTATGTTACTATAATTTTTTTATACGTTTATAAAATGTGTTTTGTAAATAGAAATTAAATATTTTTTAACTTCAAAAACTTTAAGGGAGTTTCTGTATAGGACAGCAACACCTTTAACCCTACTTGTCCTATCGTTACTGATTATTTTATAGTTAGAAGGTCAGTGTTTTAGTAAGAAAAATATATCAATAACATTCATGCAAAATTAACTTTATAAAAAATCAACTATAATCAATACAGATCTTATGTTAGTGTATTAACAGTTTGTGATCAGAGGCTACATCATTAAGTTTGACTATGATCGATCTATCAAGACATTATTTTTGTCTTTTGTGATCTTACCCACACGATATTAATTTATTGATTTTTTTTCTCCTAGAACTTGTTGGATAGTTTTAAAGTCATTTTAGAGCTTTCAAGGAAACTAGTAGTTGACTTTCTACACTCAGGCATGTTAAATACAATTATATTTAATAACTTTTTTCTTCTAACTTTTGTTCGTTTTCTGCTTCAATTTTCCTAGCAACTACACTTAATTTGGTATTGATATTGATAAAAAAGTCTGTTGGTTTCATTGTTTCTATTGCATCAGTATGAGTAGAAAAAAATTTGATTCAAATCTTATAATTTAGAACTAAACTCTGTTTTATATTCCAAAAAACTTAATTGTAGCTCGGTAATTACTTCTATTCAAGGAATTAACTTTCATACTGCACATAAAACTTTGTCAACTTTTTGAATTTTAACGAACTCTTCTCAATGTTCTTACTTTTCTCTTTATACTCATTTTTCAATCTACAAGCATCGGCTTGGTTTATATTTAATTCATAGTCTTTTCTACATCCAAAGGTAATTAACTTTTCTTCATTATTTTTCCAATTTTAGAACTGTCAATAAAGGCCTTGACCTAAGCTACTAATGACATATACTTTTTTCATTACGAAAACCTTATTCAAATAAAATATATTTATATTGATGTATTTTTTATGGAATACAAATATGTTGTTTATTGAAACACATTTTTTTATTATAATTATCTATTTTACTTACCACTTTGTATTTTGTGGCAAAAAAGTCAACACAAATATTATTTGAAAATAGTTAGAAGTATAAGAAGTATAATAAACCTATACACTGGAGTGACAACATCATAACATTTTTTGATGCCAGCAATCTCATCTGTGTAGCTTTTTGCGTTGCCGAAATCGCATATTCTCAACAAGCCGTTGTTATTCACCAGAATATTTGCGCTCTTTAGATCACGATGCACTATTTTTGCTCCGTGAATGTACTTCAACCCTATTTATTGAAACATAACGTTGTTTTTTATAAAACATTAGTTATAAGTAGTGCATGTTTAATTGCAGTACTGTATAAATAATATTTTAGTTTATAAATATTGCAAAAAAAAATTTAATAATTTTTAGTTGTATTTTAAACTACGTTAATTAATACAAGTTTATTTACACACATTATAGAATTATTACACAAAAATAAACTGACCTCTAAATAATTGGTACATTAAAACAGAAATCCACTCCATACCTAGCTCACACTTTTTAAAACAATCTAAGTCCTTATCCATGAACGGGAAAAGCAGGTAACTGAAAAAATAGTTTTATTTTAATTGCGAGAACTGTCTTATAAACAACAACTAAGCTTTCCTACATATATTTAAAAAAAACGCCAAAAAGGTTAATAAAAACTAATGTATTGTTTATGTTGCATAAATTCATGTTAATAATAATAAGATTATGGTAAACATATTACTAAATGTTTTCAAATAAACAAACTCCTTACGGTGTTACAGTACTTAAAACTATAACGTTGAAAACATGAACACCGACTTGCTTTTAGCATAAAAATATTTATTTTTTAAAAATATAAATAAAATAATCATAAAGTAATATTTTTTTTTAAGCATATAAACACTTACATTTCTTCAACGTCAGCTTCAAAGGAATTTATGACACCGATAAGGCTGATTATCTGTAAAAGAAAGTTATTATTATTTACATAATACTCATAAACATAAGAACATTTTGTTCACTTAACATACCCTGCATAATTTGTTTTAAAACAGTGTTTTACTATTGTAAGTTAAAGAAAATATAAACTTTTAAATTCTCAAACTTCAAATTATTAATAGATTATTTTATTAGGCTTGTTTTTTTACTGTAATTGTTTGAATACGATTTTATTTATACATAAAGAAGGTTTAGAGTCAGGGGTCGGCCAATTGCGGCCCTCGAAGGGTAAATCTGCGGCCCGCGAGCACGTTTTTTTTTTGAATGGAATGCGGCCCGCGAAAGAAATTTTTGTGGCCCGCGAGCATGTTAATGTGGCCCGCTGAGCAACAATATGTTTTAAGTTAAATTTTTACTGGTAATTTAATTTTGTTTTATTTCGTTTTAAGTTAATGTATAAAATGTTTAACTAATAAAAAGCATTTACTGTATTAGCTTAAAAGTGTGAAAAAAACAGATTAGCTTTCTAATAGGGTAATTTCTCATTTTCATAATAGTTTTCTTCTTACAACAGCAAGTAATTATTTGAAAAAAGAGTGTAAAGAGTGCTTAGATTTAGTAAGTTTGTTATATAGTAGCTACTTAGTAAATAAACCAAATGCAAATGTTTTTAATTTTGCACAAAAGTAATGCACAGTAATTAAATAAAATAGCTTTTCTTTACAGTTTAGGTATTCATTTTAAATGTATTTTATACCTATGTTTCTTTTATAGATGTATTATTACTAAATATTATAGTTAAGTGTACACAAATACATTTAATATAAAATAATAATAAGAAATAAGGTTTATTTGATTTTGGTTTTAACGCGTTTCGATTTTTTAGTAGTTTTTTTCACTTAAAATTAATTCAAATGCACACAAGTGTACAAAGATGCACATATTTTAAACCACTTTTTATTTACTGCTTAAGTTAGATTAAGTTTAGTTAATGCATAAATGTCTAACATTATTGTATCTAAACGTAATTTCTAAGTTTGTTCTAAAACATTTAAAACAATATATATGACATAAATTAAAATAGTTTTTGTTATGTACACACTTTTATTTTTCAAACAAAACACATTTTATTTTCCAAACAAAATACATTTTATTTTTAGGCAAATGAAGTTAATTGTTGTGCATTGCATACTAATATAAACAATTGCTGTTTTTTGAAACTACCAATTTAATACAAGCTAGATTCAAGGATGGTAAATTTATTAAGTTTGTACATTGTGAATCAAGTAAGTTCAAATTCAATTAAATAAATAACTAAACATTGCTACAAACTCAGACTATGACCATTTGAAGACTTTAAATCTCAGGCCAATTTAGTCTTTTTTTCAGTTATTTACTTGAATTGCTTTTTGTATACGAAAATATCAGGCTAGTTTTTTGTCGCTAAGGCTGGCTTTTTTTTCTTTAAAGAGTGGCAAATTAAATTTATGATGTATGTTTTGGTCAATACACAGTGTTGGTTTAAATTATAATATATGTTAAATTTTAAATCTTGCAGCTAATACAATTTGAAATACTGTTTATACTACTGTATATAAGTGTGAACAATCAGTTTTGCCAAAAAACTTGAGTCCCGGTAAATCTTGGAATCTGAAAATTTATACTTAAATAATCTCAAAAAAGTTTGAATTTGAGAATTTTTGGAAAACCTGGGATTTCAAACAATTTTTACGTGTAAAGTAATGAAATTTTGATTTGAAACAAAAATTTACCATATAAATATTTTTATTAAAAACCACATTTAAAGTAGCTTAAGAGCATCTTTTTAAAATTGATATTAAGTTTAAAAGATCTTATTTAACTTTAGTTTAATTTGTACTGAAAACAGAAGAAAAAATTTGTACTTTCACAAACTTTTTATTGGTGCATTGCACCTTTGCTTATAAAATCTATTTACCTATTGCTGTGCTTTGCATTGGAACTAAACCTAGAAATTCTTCTAAAATTTCAAAATTACTAAAAACAACTCAAACAAAAATTCTCAGATAACAATATATGTTTTATCAGTGCTCTTATCTTAACAGATTGATTAAAGTCCTAATTTGATTTATGCTGCTTTATAATCTTAAGGCATTTCTTAAACACGACTTTTGTTGTCAGTAAAGAAATAAACAAAAATCTTATACTACCGTCAATATAAATTCTTTAAGAAAATTAAAACTCTAAACGGTATCTTCTTATTAGTAGTTAATTTTGCTATTTTATAACTTGCCTTAACTTTTTCTTCAATCAGTCTGTAGGTACTGAAGATAATCATGTGCTTTGTTGGAACTAACTTAAGCGATTTGCTTTTTTTTTTCGTTTTTTGCAATAACTCCTAATTAACGTTTTTCAATGCTTATAGCTCGTCTTATATTTCACATTTACTCTTTTCAAATGCAAGATTTTTATTGCAGATAAAGAATTAATATAATTCTTAATAAAAAAGTTAGTTATTCTTCTACTTTAAAGGCTTAATAAGCTTTTATACTTTTGTTAAAAATGTTTAATAAACCGTAATGGTCCATTGAAACTGACTTATAATAATTTTTTTATTTATATTTAATTCACTGTTAATAAAATTCGTTATTTCTTTATTTTGTTAACTTTCTTTTAAACTGGGTTGCCAAACAATCAGGCTTGTTTAACAGTTTGAAGAATACAGACTAGGTTAAGCCTGTTTAAGACATTTTTTTAAGACTCAGGTGTGTGTGAAACTTTTATTTTAAACACTTTGAATTCACAGAACAGTTTTTACAACCGTAATGTAGTTTACTAATTGTATTTTTCTTTCTTGTCTTCTTAAAAATTGTGTACTTATTTGTAATGAAGATATTTCAATTAGGTATTTAAGCTTGGTTAACACTAAGTTTTATGCTTTTTCAACTTTTAGTTAACTTGGCTGGTTTGATATAACTTAGACATTTTGCTGTTAAAGTGGCAGCCATGTAAAATACTAATTAATTACTAATAAGGTATTTTACTAAAGCATTTGAGAGTTAATCATGTTGAAAATTTGTTTCAAATTTTCACATAACAAACAGGTATTAGATTTATTTAGTTAATTAATTACTGATTTTTATAAAGAGTGTAAACTATTTTAGACGCAAATTTTTTTAAATAAATGTTTTTAGAAACATGAAAAAAGGGTTGTTAGTACAAACAAGGCATAAAAGTGACCTCTAAAATATTTTCAAGCTCGAATTTTTATACAGAGTTAGGTTATAAGTAAAATTACAAAATATTAACTTTAACCTATTAGTCTTTAAGAAAGTACATAACCTAATATGACTTAAGTACATTAGTCAATGTAAATTTTATTCTATAAAGTATTTATGATTTAAATAGACATTCTCTGTATATCTAAAAGTATTTTGAAATATCAAAGTGAGTAAAAGTAAAACTTTCTCTAGTAATATTAAAAGCAAAATATTATTCAAATGTCTCTAAAACTAAAACTGCGGCCCGCGAAGACTTTGAAAACTTGAAATTTGGCCCGTAAGCACCAACTGCCTGCCGACCCCTGGTTTAGAGTAAACTTATTTACTACTAATCAAAAGTTTTCCTAAACTTTAATAAGTTTACAAATTTTGGTTTTGACTTAACTATCAAGAATTTATATATATATTGTTAAATTTATCAAAAAATTAGAAAGCTTAAGGTAAAAACTAAAATAAGCTAAAACTTTTATTTTTAATTTGAGACAAAACTTACATTTACATGATTCATGGTTTCAAGCATTCTTATTTCTCTCATCACACCAATAGCAGTAGACCGGTCTTTAGTTGCGTAAGAAATCTTTTTCAAAGCTAGGTAGTTATTGTTTCTTGGATCTTTAACTTTCCTGTAAAATATCATGTAAACTTGTCGGTTTATTATCAAAAAAATCTTATTTTTAAGTGAAAACGATTATAAGTAACTTTATAATTTCAAAAAAAAAAAAAGAGTTTTGAAAGTTGTATAACATTTTTTAATTGTTTTACCCAAAATAAATAAAAATAAAACTAGTTTATAAGAAAAAACAAACCATACTACGCCAAAACAGCCTGAACCAATTTTTCGTGGCACTTCAATAAAACTTTGCATTTTTATTTCTTTAACAGTTTTATTTTTTTGCAATTAAACTGTTAAAATGTTTTATTTAAATTTATTACACTGTTTAAAAGGTATAAGTATATCAAACTGTTATATATATATATATAATTTAATTAGTTAAAACTATTTATAAGGTACAAAAATTTAATTTGTAAGTTCTAGAATATTTTTTGACAACTTGAATTTTGTTCTACTACTTTTCAATTATCTTTTTTCTACTAGACTGATTACTGGTGTGTTTCAAAACTGATAATTCACTAGTCTACAACTTTACAAGTACATATAAATTGCGGCTCTAGTTAATGTTAAGAACTGCAAAGTTTTTACCTTTTTAAAGGGAGAATTCAGTGTTATAGAAAATATGTCATAAAATACAGTAAATATTGACTGCTTTGTAACAGCACTTTTTAATCAGGATGGCAAATATTAAAGTTGATATGTTCTTTATTTGACAAATAAGTAAGTTTAATTCTAAAAATACTATTAACAAATTTAGTTTTATTTATATACTAAATTAAAAGTTTTATTCATGTAGTTCAATACTAAAAACTTTTTTAATCACTTAACTTTGTATTTCCTTTAAACTTTGACTATCTTTTTATTTACATATTTCTTTTTTTTTCTAGTTAAGCTGTTAAACTTTTTTATAAAACCTGAATGACACTAATACAAAATTAATGCTCTAAGCCCTGATAATATTATAATGTTTTTATTTAATAACAAGCATTAAGTTTTAGTTGGATAAAGCCTAGAAAAATGAATTGTCAACTTTTAGAGAACTTAGAGCTCAAAAAAACTATTAATTGTAAAAATCAATCTAAATTATCATGCTTTTAAGATGGTTTTAAAAAGTATGCCTTTTTAAAACCATTAACTAAAATTCCATATGTCAAAGTAAATAAGTTTCTTTTTTCTTAATTTTCTTTTACTTCTAGTAAATAAGTTTTATCTAACTTTACATATGTTGCAGTTATTATATTTTTGTAAACAGCATTTAATAGCTTTAAAAAAGTTTACATTCTTTAATTATTTACATATACTTAAAGTTTATGTAATTAAACTTGTCTATTTTATTTTTTATCTGATGATAAACCAATTCTAAAAAAAAGTTTGTTAATATAACAACAAAATCTTTAAAAATAATAAGAAAGGACAAAACAGTTTTGAATAATAAGTAAATATATTATTTTAAATTAGTCTATATCTGTAACTAAAACAAATATATTTTAGTAAAAAAAGCCAATAGTAAGCTATATAATTCTTTAATTAAAAAAATTATTTACAAAAGTAATCTATTCAAGATGGATATTGAAATATTTTAAAATTCTTAAAAACACAATTATAATATTTCACTGCAAAGCAGATTTTCAAATTGTAATAAAATAATGATAGTAAAAATGAAAAAAAAGTATAAAAATTATGTGAATTTGGTTATATTCTGATAAAATTTTAATTAAAAAGTAAATAATTTTAAAGAAAATTACTAATGCTTAAAACCTTTTTAAAAAAGTATAAGCTATATATAGGTAAAGAAAAACAATTGAACTAGAGTATACAGTAAGGCATTGAAAATAAATAAATGAAAAATAAGATTATAATAATAATAATATAAAGAAAAAATATAGATTTGGAAAATATTTTGACATGAAGCATGTTATTTCTATAGTTAATTGATAATGTGTTTATGTTTAAAATAAATAGAAAAAATTACTTTTTAAAGGGTTGCCACTCTTGGGTCAAAAAGTCTTCCCTGAGTAACCTTAAACTTCCCTGGTTTTCCCTAAGTTTTTTTCAAATCCTTAAAATTTCTATTGTGTATTTTAAAATTACAATGTTAATTCTAAGAATGTTGAAAAACTAGCCGCAAAGCTTAAAAATTTCTAAAAAAGCACTTAAAAATAAATAAAATTAACTGTTTTAAAAAAAAATTGAAACTAATATAGTTAAATCTCATTCTAGATTGCCTGAGATTGTTTTAAAACGTTAAAATTTCCCTGAAATTTTCAGAAAAAATCTAAACTGCCCTGAGTTTCCCTGTGTTAAAAAAAAGAATCGAAATTCCCTGAGTTTCCCTGATTTCCCCGAGCTCCCTAAGTGTGTGGCAACCCTGATTTTAGTTATAGACATTTCGATATGGATAAGTTAATATAACAGTTATAATATCATGCAAGACAAAATGGCTTTTTTTTTTGAAAAATGTATATTAAGGAAAAATACTAGAAGGGTTGTATTTAAAGTAGTGAAATAAATTTAAAAAAAAGAACAAAACTTTAGTTAATATATAACCATAAAAAGTGTAAACTACTCTTAACTTCACTTTTTTTTTCATATATAACAATTAAAAATAAAAATATTTTTCTTATAATGAATGCACAAACTATTCAATACATTGACAAAATATTCAACTAAATATATTACATTCTTTAAAAATTCATTCAATTAATGCGGGCATTGGGTTATAAGTTCGTTTCTTTTGTCTAATTATCATGAACAAAAAGCCTCTTTTCCTAAACCTTTTAGAAATAAATTAAGAAGTTCTACTCTATTTGCAGTCCACCTATGAAGTTTAAACAATAACACTGTAAAAACACTGTAAAAACAATGACTTACAGAATAGTACTAGTCTTAAGGTCCTCAACTTTGCAAATGACACAATGTTATACAAAACATATACAAAAGACACATATCTAAATGACAGTAAAATTTTTGACATAGAACTAAAAAAGGTATAAAATTGGCTCATGGGAAACAAAGTTACACTAAATCTTAATAAAACTAGAAGCATGATTCTATATCAATCAAAAAAAATTCGGAAAAATAAAGATCCTTAATGTAAAATTAGGTAAAACAGTTATAACAAACACAAATAGCTATAGTATTTGGGAATAACTATAGACAGAAATTTAAAATGGTCAGAACACATAGAAAAAAAAAAATTACAAAAAACATTGGATATATTATATAAAACCAGACACTTCTTAAATGAAAAAGCATTATGTTTGATTTTTAATTCTTTGCTTATGAGCAATGTTAGATATGGCTTGTTGTGCTTGGGAAGAGCAATTAAAAAATCTATAAATGATATCAATGTTCTCATAAATAAAGCACTATGATGCATACACTAAAAGAAATATGACAATAGTGTAAGAGAATCAAAAACTGAAAAAAAAATTAGATGCTGAAAGTCTGTATCTATATGAATTAGGTCTGTTTGTGTATAAGTTTAACAATAATTTGTTACCAGATAATTTTAAAAAATTCTTTAAAAGTGTAACAAATGACCATAGTTATAATACCAGGTCTTCAGAAACAATTTTTTGTCCTACCTAGATTCAATAGCAAAATAAGTAATAAATCACTATCCTTACTAAGTAGTAAGTTTTGGACTAAGCTACCATTATGTTTAAAAATTATAAGTTAATTTGGAAAATTCCAGGATGAACTTTAAAGTTGTCTTTTAAATAGTGATTCTCAAGGTCATTAGTGATCATTCCTACTCGTTTATTCACCTTTATTTAAGTGGTAAATAATATTTGCATTTAATACCAAATTTTTATCTATTTTTTTATACTTTTGTTTTTTTGTTCGAAAGTTGATTTGTTTGGTTACAGTAACATCGGTATAGTCTAGGTCAGTGGTCGGCACGCTAATTTGAATCCGTGAACTCTAAATCACAAAATTAAAATTTGGTGCACCCCAATTTCCATTCTTTAGCGCCGCTAGTGTTGAAGAATATGTAAATACTTTAAATCGATTTTTTACTAATAATTCGGGAACACCCAATTAATTTTTACAAGATAACTTAAAATTGTTCACTTTACCCTATTCATTTTAATAAACTTATATCGGTGATCTAATTTTTACAACAATATTTTACTTGTATCACCCAGGTCTAAAACACTAACTAGATTAATTTAATACATTGCCACAATCCCAATTAACAATCAGCAGTCTTGGTACTTTTTGTTGCATGGTAAATTTAATTATTTAGTTAACTTAACTTAATGATTTTTTTATTAATCGATTACTATATGTGTTTAACAAATGTATTGCCACGAAAAAATTAAGGAAACAAAAATTACACCAAAAAGTAACGACAAAAAAGACATGAAAATATTATCCTAGCTAAATCCGTTTTGTTGATCTGGAACTGTATGTGTTGGTCCTGTTGCTTGCACGAATCTGACCAAACCTAAAATTAAGGTTTTAAAGTTAATGCTTAGTAATAATTCAGGTCTTAATGAGGTTTATTGAAAAAATTGCTCAAAAAATAGTTTTGGTTGAAGGACCTGGATACACAAAAAGACCTCTCGGTCATCGAGTTGCATACCCAACTTTAATCAAATTTATAATGAGCTAAAAAATTATAAAAATACTTAACAGTTAAAATCAAACTCTAAAACAAAAACTTTTTAAAATGCGACTATTAAAATTTAAAACATCAACTATTTTATATGAACAAAAATATCAATAAAAAAAAAATTATATAATAGTATCTAACATCATACACACATAAAATCTATATTGAACTTTACGTTAAAAGGTAAAGTTTTAACATGAAATGTTTTTAAGTTTAAAATTTATCAATAATTTAATCTTTTACATGTCTTAAAAAAAATAATTATAAATATTTAAGTTTTAAAAAGTATGTTTAAGAATTTGGACTCTACTATTCAACTTATTAAAATAAGTAAGAATAAAAATGAGCTATAACATAAAGAAAATAATACTACAATGTTCAAAAAAAAAGCAAAACAAAGCTGTTACTAATAAAAACAAGTAATTTTTAAACTAAATAAAATGTTTATGATTTCAAAAAAAAACAATTAAATTAATGAAAATTAATTAAATTTACATACTAATAATTAGACTTTTCTCAAGAGTTATTAAGCACCTATAAAAATGAATAAATCATTTTTGTAAAATTTTACACTTTAATCAATATTAGTAGAAGAGACATTGACTTTTAATTTTTTTTAGTGTAATATAACATAAGAGACTAAAATACCAAGAGACCTATTATTCTAAAACTATCTTACCATAATGAGCTGTTTATTTGAACTGCTACTGGGTTGCGGTTTAACTTGTCAAGTAAGTTCTTCAATTGAGGTATAATGTCTCAGCATAAGTATCTTTTAAAAAGTTACTTTGCCAAAGTTTTCCAACCTTTAAAATAGCATAAGAGTTATCCAAAGTAGTTTGAGTGTGTGAAAATTTTATCAAAAAACTAATGTCATTACTGATTTCTAATCTAGTTTAATCAATATTAAAAAAAACTTTATAGCTGTAAAAAATTGTGCTGATTTAACTTACAAAACTTTTTATATCTATAAAAAATATAAATAACCATCTCAAGTAAAACATTTGGTTTAAGATAAGTATTATACAGTAAATTTGATATCTTACTGTAAATATTTAAAATTATTTTTGTGTTATATTTTTTAAGCTTAGTTTAATAAAAGTTATATTTAAAGTCAGAGTTCTAGTAAGTAAAAGTTGTAAAATGCAAGAAAAAAGTCAAAAAGACAATCAATAATTCGCAAAGTAAAGAATTTAATTATATTAAGACCAGAGTTGCTTCTTTTTGAAACAAAAAACATTTTTTATTATGTCAAACATTTTAAGTAGATACTGTTGAATAAGCTTGACAGGGTTGTAATCCTTTTGGTTAAAACTGATTTGACAGATCAAGACTGTCCTGAATGACTTTAAACTGAACTGTAGTCATCTAAGTTTTTTTCATTTTTTTATTTTCAAAGGCAAGAAAAACATATATCTTCAGCAAAAAATACTAAAAGTCACAAAATAAATCATTGGGACTATATTAACTATATCTCATTCAAAATGTAGAAAAAAAAAGCCTGAAATCTTAAAACTATACTAAGATAAAAAAAACTATCTTGAGTCAGCCTGGGTTTAAAAAACAAATTCTAAATTTATAAGTTATCTTATGTCATACTGAGATTTTCAAAATTTTAAAGCATCCAGGATTATTCTGATTGTGTGGCAAACTTTTTGATAACTTGAAATATCAAATTTATAACAAACATACATTTTTAAACTATAGTTTTAAGGTAAAAAGGGTTGTTAATCAAAAATCAAAACCAGGCTCAAGCTCAGGAAAAACATTCTAACCTAAAATGGGTATTTTTTTAAATCCTTACTAGTCTGAGTTTTGATAAAGTATAATAATACCTTTAAACTGTCTATATTTTTGCATTTACATAATAAAAATACTGAAAAAGATATCAATTAACAGTATGTTTTCTTTCAAAATATTCAAATTAAGTAAAACAACTGAGGAACTGTACATCATTTTAAAACATTAAAAAAAAAACTATTTTCAAATAAGCACAACTAAAACAGAAAAAAACTAGCTTAACATTACACAAATAATAAATTTTTGGTTTTTAATATAAAATTATAAATTATTATAAAATTCTAAAGAAAATTGTTTAGTCTTTTTTTAAATGTTTGGTAGGCATAAAGAAAGATTTACATCTTAGAAACACATACTATAACTCTTCTAACAAAATTATTAAATTACTGCTTAGTATAATTCATAAATTAAAGATCAAGCATTAGCACTGTTGTTACTCTTTGAGTTAAAAAACTATCCTGACTCTTTAACTTTGAAATTTTTATAAAACATCATATATAAATATTCAATATAAATAAAGTTTAAAAAACAACTCAGGTTATTCATCAAAATTGGAATTAAAAAAAAAAAATTTTGAAACTACACACAAAGAAATTTCATTTAATGAAATAGAAAATATTGGAACAAGATTCAAAAAACAAATTATCCTGAGAATTGTAAAATATTTATACTGTCCTGAGTTGCACTAAGTGTAGGACTTTGTATTAGTTACAATAAAACTAGCCTTGGTCATTTTGAGTTTAATAAAGAAAAGAGAAAGCCAAAGCTCAAAAGTAACAGTATACTTAAATTAATATTTTGATAAATGACTAAATAAAAAAATATATTTATAATTTATATAAAAATTTATATTTCAAAAAAAAAAATCATACATACAGTCAAAAATTCTACACAAGTCCAAAACTAGAGTAACTTTTGCAAGAAAAATAAAAACATGCTTAATAAGACTTTATTTCTAATAAAAAAAAAACATTTAGGCTGAGTGTGTGGCAACCTTGAATCATACAACAGATACAACATATTTTGTTAAACCAACAGATCAAAATAGCTACTAAATAAAATAATTAAGAGAATAAAATTTTCAACTTTTAAAGTCAATTAATTTAAGTAACAAGTAGTTTAATAAAAAGCATACCTAGCTAGCCTGAGATTAAGAAAAAAAAACAGAAAAGTTCTAGCCATCTTGAGATTTTCAAAAACTTTTATAAAATTTAAACTATCCTCAGTGTGTGGCAACTCAATGTCAATTTAAGCCTATATTTTCTTCAAACTTTATATGTACTATTCAATTATGGATAGGTTGATTAATTAAATAATAAAATAAATTCAAAGGTATAATATTTACTTAACTTGTGTTATTCAAAACTTAAAGCTGTTACTTAAAACTTGTTCATTACTACTGCTATGAATCTATTTAGAAATTTTTTTTAATATACTTTAACTGTTTTTATCTTATTTAAGTATTTTTTATTGAACATAAATTCTTTAATTTTCCTTTAAGTGTAAAAATATAATAATTAGCATGTGAATACTTTTAAAGGAATTATTGTTTAGTTCTAAAAGTAAGTAGTATTAATAATTTATAAAAGAAACTTTCTTCACTAAGCAAAATACTGTAATCTACTAATACTGTAAGTAAAAAGAAAAATACTAACCTTTTAATATATTCATGATCTTAGCTGGATGAAAGCTTCCTCCAAATCAGCCAACTGATTTCACAAGATCTTCGAGCTTTCTCTCAATTCTTTCAGATGCAAACTGCTTCCTCAATGTTGATATAAAGAATGTTATGTGATTTTCAATACCAAAATAGATCATGAGAGTAAAATGGCCAATAAATTAAAAGCTAAACTAAACACCAGGGCTAGATTTAACTTGAATATTTAAGTATGTCGCTTAAACTAAATAAATATAATAAAATTAAGACAAAAAAAAAGTTTAGTGTAATCTCAAAATTTTGTGCACCCCTAAATGACTTTCGTGTACCCTAAAAGTTTCGTGCACCCCAAAATAAATTTCGTGTACACTAGTGTGCACCAGTGTACACCGTGCCGACCACTGGTCTAGGTAATAGCATTTTCTATTTAGTAATTTTTTAAGATTATTCTATAAGATTACTATTTTCAATTAAGTTTAGAATATTTACAAAATATTTTTTTTTTATGCTTACAAACTTTATTTTTTTTAGCATGGAAATGTAAAAATAATAGTAGAAGATAATAAAGATTTTATTTTACTTTAGCAGAAAATAAAGTTTTTGAATAATAAGCTAAAATAATTGTTTCAAGCAAACTTAGGTTAATTTTTTTTTTTTTTTTTTTTTGAGGAAATCATACAAAAAGATCTTATTTTTCATGTTTGCAAATATTGCTTGCTTTCTATTATTAGTTTTAGACTTGGACAAGTATTCAAAAAAAAAGTATATTTCAAAACAGAAGGAAATTTGTTGTTCGTAATATCATTATTGTCAAAATTAATTTGGTTTTTTTCTTTTTAAAAGAATAAATGTTACAGTACTTATCTTGATATTTTTATTTATTAAAGTTAAGTTCAGTTATTGTAAAAATAACTTCTTTAAAACCCTCAAAAAATATTTAAAATATTTTATTTAACTGAAATAAAAAATTGTTTTTACTGTTTAAAATAAATTAGTAAATAAAATAAAAGTTACCTTTTTAGCACGACATACTTATAAATTAAATTTCGTAAAATTGTTTCAGCGTATTACATTTTAATTTCTTTGAGAAGTTGTAACTTATAATTCAAGTGTTCACATGGTTGTTATTAGTATTGTTTATCTTATTTTAAAAGTTAATTTAAAGTTATATATATATTTTTAGTTCTTATGTTACTAAACAAGATTCATGTTACAGTAACCTCTTGCTCATTTACGCACATATTGTGTCCATAGAGAAAGTGCGTAAAGATACGAGAGATCGTAAAGATACGAGAGGTTCTAAATATACTTACTATAATAGCTGTTTTTGATATTGAAAACCAAAGATAAAACTATACATATATTAAAAAAAGATTTAAATTTAAGTAAAATACTAATTTTTAATAATAAAAATGTTTTATCTTTATTTATAAGTGACTTATTTGATATTTAACATTTTTATCATTCTACTTAACAAATTCAATTTTTAATTAAGCATTTGTTTACAATTTAGAAATGGTTTGGTCTCTATATTAAAATTTGTTTCTTTAGCCTTTTACAAAAAT
The DNA here is from genome assembly GCF_965202585.1 of Thalia democratica. Classification (NCBI taxonomy): domain Eukaryota; kingdom Metazoa; phylum Chordata; class Thaliacea; order Salpida; family Salpidae; genus Thalia; species Thalia democratica. The sequence goes on from NC_139165.1 coordinate 83,671,807, forward strand.
ATGCATTTGGTCCTGTAATAAATTTCTTATTTTAAACAAAAATATGTAAAATATAAAAAATTTTAAACTAAAATTTTTTATGTTTAGAATTTTAATTAAATCTCTTATTCTTAACAAAGTTTTTTATAAACTGAGGTATAACTAAATTTTTATCTATTAGTCAAGGAACATAATTTTAAAAAGTCTAAAAATATAGAGAGATGAGTTAGCATTTACATACTTTAAATTGAAAATATACAATAAACCTAGTTTGTGCAATATCAAAAACAATTATTTTTTATTTTTTGAAAATTTTAGAATTCTAAAATGCGTAACTAAACGAGAGTGCGTAACGTCACGAGTGCGTAAAGATGCGAGAAGTTACTGTACATTATAAAACACAAAATTCAATTAATTTTCGTTCAGTTTTATTATCTTTCATTTTTCTTTTAGTTTCACTGATTGTTTTATTCTTAAAGATTTAAACATTTAAATAATAACAAAACTTTGTGTTATAGCTCGAAAGAAACTTTGTGCCGCTTACGCGGTAATTGTCTCTTTTTTACTTTCTTCTTTTTTCTCAAGCGAGTATAAATTCAACAATCGCAAGTAATTTAGAGGTCTTTTGAGTTTCTACTTCATTGCAGCGGACTGAACTCAGTGCAGCTTTTCGCTGCAATTAAGTTTTAATTGTTTTAATTTTGTTGTCGAGTTGATTTCGATTTTAGAATACTTTTTGAGTTTGGTTTAAACATTTAGTTTTTAGTTTCTTTTATTCGAGTATTGTCGTCTTTTAAAAGAATTGATAATTTGGTTTATTAGTGTAATGTTGTGCAGTATTTTATCATCTTTTCGTTTCGCAAATTCATTGTAAAAATAATCATTATCACAGATTCGAACTCAGTTTATATTAGTATAAGTAACTGATTTATTAAATCTTTAGTAAATAGTAAGTAAGTCATATTAGTTATTTAAGTCAACTATAATTTAAGCGTTATCTTGGGGCATCTACTATACAAGTTAGAGCGCACGTTGCGTAATAAATCAGGCCAATAACATTGTATAAGTAGAATCCTTTGATAGCGTCAACTTTATATGCATGTGGTGTACGACTCGATAACCGAAAGGTTCCTTTGTACACAAGTTCCTTAAACCAAACTTATTGAGCGCTTTTTTTATCGTTCAATAAACAATACTAACAACTTTAAACTCTCATATAAATGGAAAATAATAGAATAAAAGAAACGAACTGATGACCGAATGCCCGTAGTACTTGAATGAATATTTACAGATTATAACCTGTTTAGGTGAAAATTTTGTAAAGTTTTAATAATATGTTCTTGCGTTATAATATAACATTTTAAGTTTTTTCTTTTAAGTTAAGTTAATAGTTTTTTTTTGTTGTTGTATCTTGAGTAAAATGTTGTTCTTTTTCTTTTCAAGTTTTTTTAAACGTTCGAAATACAACCCTTCTAATAAATTTTCTTTAGTATACAGTTTTCAAAGAAGGTATTTTGTTTTGATAACAAGTCTTGTTGTAATGTGACGGTGTTTGTCCTAATAATTACTGAGTTAGCAAAAAAAGTTGTTATAATCTTATTTTTATTTTTAGCTATTATACATTTATATTTTGAGAAAACTTCCGAATAAATCGTGAAAAGTCTCCTAGATTTTATAACAAGAGGTGAGCCTTATAAACTTTAAGTTTTAAAATTGCTGTTGATTTTTAGAATATTTTCTACGTTGTTAATATTGTCAAAAATTCAATGATAAATCTCTTAAACTTTTATAAAAGTACTTTTGGATATACTTTTCAATTTTGAATTTTTAGTTTGTACCTAAACTGTTTTTCTTGCACAGGTAAGATGCTTTGTTTCCAAATGTTTATTGTAAATATAATTGGTATTATTTTAATAAAAGATAGTTTAAAAACAATTTTTATTTTAAATTGCACTATAGTTTTTGATATAAAAAAGTATGCATTAACTCTTTTTTCAAAGCATAACACTTGATACTTTTACATTTTACTTTATGAACATAAAATCTAGCAACAAAAAACAAAAACTATCGTTTAGTTCTTAAACATACTAATAACATAAAAAGTTTTTACTAATTAAACTTTAAATGTTATATTTTTTCATAATATAAAAAGGTTTATAAAAGCTCACATACTATATATAAGTAAACTGTTACTTAATTGCAAAGCAAAACAAGTTTTTAGACACGTTTTTATCACATATTAACAAAAACTTCAGTTAAACCTGTTATTTAAGAAAAGATTCTAACTTAAAAATTTCAAAAAAAATATATTAATAATAATAATAAGGTTAAAACTAACCTGATTATAATTTTTATTATTAATAAGTAAGTGGTAAATTAATTAAATACAAACGAGTCGTTGATATTTTTTTTATAAAATTTGAATATAAATTAAAGTAAAATATTTTAGTAAAACAAATTTAATTATTTAAAAGTAGTTAGTTTTAGTTTTGTATATAATTCATCGAAATGACCATTTTTAATGAATTTAGAGTGGTCTTTGTATTTACTTAAACTAAGTCTAAGATATTTTTTAATTGTATTTCAACAGTTTTATTTTCCATGTCAATTTAAAACGTTTAAAAAATCATTTTGTAAATAAAATTCATATGAACAATACAAAACTATTATATTCACTTTGTTAAATATTTCTATACATACTTAAGTTTTTATATGATTGATATATACTACGCTAAATAATTCCACACGGCATACTGTTTTTAAAGAATTTATTAAGTTTTAATAAAAATAACAAAAAATGTAACAAACATTGTTAAAATGGCGCAATTAAAAAAGTAACACTATAGTTTTTAAGACTATTAAACTTTAGTCAGCTTTTAGTGCAATATTTATGATATTAAACATAAAAATATTTTTCATAGTAATTTTATTTTAAACACGACTAAGTATACTTAAGTTATTAAAATTTATAAAAGTTATAATCTAAATTCGTAATACTTCTTGTTTTTAATTAAGTTTTTAACTTTACATGGAATTAAAAAGATAGATTCAAGAATTTTATACTGTTAGTAATCTTGACAACAGTCATTTGTTTCAATATGTATAAAATAAGGTATTATAATTTAGAAAGATACTTAGCATTCCTAAATTTTAGGGTTTTTAAAATGGCGCAATTAAACATTTGCACACACGTTTATGAAGTATCGCGTTAATATTTTTCTAAAAATATTCGTTAACCTGTTCAGTAAATGTACAAAATGGTCATACTCTTAATAATTTTTTTTTACGAAGGCTACTTCAAAAAAATAAAAATATGTTAAAAATGTAATATTATATTTTATCTTAGGGTGAGCAGCTGCTCATTTAAGTATATTTGAAGAACGTCTTATTTCAGTTTATAAATTTTTTATAAAAATAACTTATAATTTAATAAACTTTGAAGCAAATTAGAAGTAGATCAAAACAATATTATCAGTTTGCTAGAAGCTAAAGGATTATGGATATTGCAAATTTCAGAAAATACATTTGTGAAGAAGTTATTGATAAAGTAACTTTTAAAACTACTTTTTTTTTTAAACTATTAAAAATGTTTTGTTTAAAAAAATTTGCAGGAGGTCTTTATGATTTATTTTCCGATGTTATTAAATAAAATCTAATTTATTTTTTAACTATCTAGGGTACAAAGAGGTGTTAAGCATTGTTTCTTCTTTTAACTTAAGAATCTATTCAGAATTACAAGTTAAAATTTTTAGCAAATTGGATAAATTATAATCATTCTGAACGTAAAACTTATTTTCAGGATTTAATAAAATAGGTTCGATTACCTTTATTGAGCTAAAATTTAATGCTTAGTGTTTTTAAATCGCATCGACTTTGTTCAGACAACAAAAAGTCTAAAAAAAAAATTCTACAATTACTAGTAGTTTTAAAAGATTTACAGTAGATTAGTCAAACAAAACTTGATGCTCTCTAAACCTTTTTTTTACAATTACAGATTGTTGTTATGTTATTGCCTCCATTGTTATAAAGTTATTTACTAGTTTTTGCTTAAGTAATCGCACAAATCTGGAATTATACCACAGTATCTCTTTTTTATTGTTGCAAGGTTATTGACTTACGCTAGACCCATCAAAACTTAGGCTACAAAACAAAGGCAATACATCTGGTACGCTTGTTTTGAATACGATTAATAAGCGTAATTGTATATGTTGTATAAGTGAATTCAATTAATGATCGTATTCAAAACGACCATACCAGATGTCTTGCCTAGTGGACACGTTGCACGGCAAAAACAACTTGTCTACCGAATCCATGATTCGGACTCGGATTCGGATCCGGCCGAAACCGAAATTTAGGATTAGGTAGACAACTCTAAATTTTGAATTTTACTTAATTGTATGTTAAAGTTAAATAAAATCTAGAACTAGTCAATGATTTCACGCTTGAGTGCATAAAAAAGTATTTATTTTACACCTAAAAATCCTTATTAATTTTGATTAAGAGTTTTGTATACAGTATAAAAACGATGATAAATTATTTTTGTTAGACTCTGAAATAAAATTAAGAACATAATTAAAGCGTTTAATCTCAACATTTTGCATAACCGCTTTTATTTATTAATTCTATGTTTAGTGTCTTATGGTTGCTCGTTGTAATGAACTGCTGCATTATTTATACAAAGAAAAAACTGCAACTTAAATACGTAACATTAAAGCAGATGCTTGCATACTTTTAGCTATATACTTTTTGGCAATATTATATCATTTATTTAATTGATAATATTATCTTATGCTATAGAAACTGAAACAGCTAAATTCAAGTGTCCGGTACTATGTGGCTAAGTATAAAAACGATCAAGATTCGAATATTACACTGGAAGAATAGCAACTGGTTAATAACATTGTTCTCGCGCTCGAAGTTTTTTTTTGTAACAAAAGAGTATAGTAAAAATAGTATAATGCTTTTAAGCGTGATCCCGCATGCAAAATTAATGACAGAGTTTGTTAACTTTTCTAAGATTTCAGAAAAAGTATCAAATGTTTGTAAAACTTTAGCCAAAAGTATAGGAGGCTTGCGGAAAACAGTTCTATACTAATAACAACAACTTAAACCTGAATAACAACGAATTACTGTTAGTCACAACAGCTTTTGATCTACAATATCGACTTTAGCTTTCCTTTCTTACCTCCAAAACAATGTTAAAGAGTAGCTAGAATTAAATGTTAAAAAGCAAGTCTCTTTTGAGGCTAACTAAGGTGGTGGTTCTCCTATATTGCCACTAAAGAAACCAAAACTAAACCAATCTGTAAATTTTGAAGAAGTTTTCATATCATTGTTATTTGTTTAAAATAGAATCAAACACAGCTACACAGGAGAAAGAGCAACATGACTCTATTGATAAGGAAATTGAAGCAGAAATAAAAGGCTTTTTTGCTATAGAAAATTTGAATGCAGATTCTGAAGAGGATGAAGTCTTAAACTGGTAAAACTTGAACACAACAAAATACCAAATTCTTGCCAGTTTTGTAAGGAAATATCTTGCTGCATCATCATCTTCTGTGTATTTTAAAATATTATTTCTTGAAGCTGGAAATACAAGCAGTAGCGCATTCGATTGCTTCCGGCGAATAACTTTTATTTCTCCATCACAACTTAAAAAAACTAGAATAATCTTTTGTAGTATAACAGAGATATATTTTGCTGATGTAGTTCGTTTTAATTTTAAGCATCTTCTTAATTTAATCTTCTTTTTTTTTTGTTACGTGTAATATATATTACGGCTCGATGTTTTTTTTCAAATCCACTTTGTTCTATAAATATGAACACTTGCAAAATTATATGTTCTAATTCTTTTATAGCCACGTAATTTAAACACAAAATGTTTCAACTTTTTTTGTATATTTTTCTGCTTTGATGATTTACTAAAATCTATAATTTATTTACTTTGCATAACAAAAGTACAACCTAGTTGTTAATGTTGCTTGCCTGGACATCAAAATGTTGAAACTAAGTTTTGGGTATGTAAGTTGATTTTTTTTTTCCAGCAAGACGTTCGTTTTTTTGTTTGCTTTTTAATTAAATTGTTCTGGAATATAAATGTATTTATTTACTTTCAAGTAAATATATTGCTTTAAGAAATAAGTAATAATATAATACGTAGTTTTTGTTTATAAACTTGTATTGTATTTACATAACGAGCAGATTAAATCTTTCGGATTCCAATTATTAAAATATTCACATTTGCATTCGGATTCGGCCGGATCAAAATTTTAAAATTAATATTTTGATCCGGATTCGGCTCAGTTCTAAATTAAAAATAAGATTCGGATTCAGCTGAATACTAAATTTAAATAAAGACTCGGATTTGGGTTCGGCCGAATCTTAAGTTTTTGGATTAGGTAAATCACTATATTAACGTTTTAATTAAAATAAAGTGTATTTAGGTATTAATTAGACCTAAATACGCATATTTCATTTTTTGAAATAATAATTATTATTAGAGTTCGATCACTTAAAAAAAGAACTCAAAAAATCCGAATTTTAGTGGTCCGATTTCAAAGAAGTGTTCGCTAGAAATACAGAATCTATATAAGTATGCTTCCCTAAACAAATGCGTTTATCATCCATTTGACTTAAATTTAATATTTAAATACCCTCTGTATTAAATATCACATAATCACTAATTAATTTATAAAATACTTTACTACCGAATGTATGCAATAATCACCTTCAAGGGAACGATATCGTCATCTTTGGAATACCGTGGACATTTCACAACTTTAAATGTAAGCTGTTTCAGTTATACTTTTTAAAAAACTCTAAAAAAACATTGTTTTTGTAAATTTCATTGGATTCAATTTAACTTATTACTTTTTTTGGCCTATTGGCTACTACTTTCAACATCTAACTACATATAAAAAAGACATGGTTTATTCGTTTGAGGTTTATTTTATTCAAAAAACAGTAAGTTATTGTAAAAAAACAGTATATATAGTTTATGGCAATAAATTGTCTAAAGTGCATATTTATTCTAAAATTAACAAGTTATTGTTGTTCGCAAATTGCATACTGGCTGAATGGCCCATTGTACCTTGCTTCAGTTGAATGCACCCTCAATGTAATTTTGTTCAAGCTTTGTATATCTTTAAGAACTATTATGAACTGATTGTTGTTTAACCTTGTAGCAGTTTCATCTAACTTCCCATTGACATAAACATGTGGAACCTGTTTCAGAAATAAAATAGTTGATTGTTAATACCAAACATTAAACTTTGGGTAGCAGCATTAATTTAAGTTTTTACATGTATGTATCTTAAGACAGAAACTAATAAAAACTCACAAAAGATTCAAAGCTATCTTCAACTGCCACGTTCGATGGTAGTTCAAAGTCAACCTTGCACATATTCCATTTCTTATTTTCAGCAAAAACCGCTTTCTTAATGGTCGGCACTCCAGGAGTGAGTGATGAAGTTTTTACAGCGAAATCTTCCCACAAATCATCTTCATCAACTTGCTCCCACATTGGGCCATGGTGTAATATCTAAATTTTGTTTTTTAAGTTTCCTTTTTAGTCTTGCTAAATAAATGCTCATTATGTTTAGTAACACTAAAACATAAACTTGGTCACACAAATTCAAAAACGCACATTTCATAACATTTTTATAACAAATTAAATCTATTTGTTATTGTTTTTGTACAGTACGGTGTTTTAAGTAACTTAAAGATCAAAGTTAGATCAACAATATGGTTGATGTTTGTTAAAAATCTAAAAATTAGAGTATTTTAAAACAATTTTTTTTCAGTAAAAACTGATATATTATTAGTATTAATAATGTTATTATTATTTTAATTTTTATTATTATTGTTATCATTATTATTTTTTTTTTATTATTGTTATTATAATTATTATTATTATAATTACTGTTATTAATACTATTTTTTTTATTATCATTAATAACTTTTTAACATTAGTATCATTAGAATTGTTTGTATCATTATTATTATTATTAATATTGCAAGTTTACTGTCCTACACTTATCCCAGGCATCAAAGCCTTGGCCAGTTAGACTGAAAGACAAATAAAGAAGAGACGAAAAGAAAACGTAGAACAAAAGATTCAGATTGCTTACAATCAAAAACCATAAATTAGCTTCAAATTACGGGATTCACATTAAAAATAAAATTAACACATAAAACTTACATTAGTTAAGTGATAAAACGATTTAAAGTAAATAGTTTTTGTCAAACTAGTCTTTTCACCTCCCAATAAAAAACTTCATCATCAACATTGACCTTTGAGTTTCAACAATAACAAACACAGTTGCACAATATTTCATTTTAGCATCAATTTCCAGTTTCTCACCAACTAAACTTTTTCTACAAATATAAGCAAAACATTCTGAAATGCTCAAGTTAATCTTTTCAGTGATTTTGACTGACAAATTAGCAACCAAGTTATATTACGCTATACTTCAAATTATGTATCTGAGTAATTGTTCTTCAATTCATTTATCACACACTAGACCGCCAAAGTTCAAACCAACTATCAAAATTTAAGAACTAACTTTCTTCTTGAAGAAACATCAATCCGATTTACACAACCTGATTTTAAGATTCTAGTTCTTATCTTTTTGAAACGGTTTGATATTTTATTTTTTAGTTTGTTATTTTAATTGCTTCGTTAAGACATAATCTAGACCAGGGTTCCCCAAAACTTTTATTAAAAGGTCCACATTTCAGAAATTTAAAACGCTATGGCGCCTTCAACAAAATTTATCAAAAATCTACCATTAAAAACGCTTATGACCTTTTTTTTTACTCTTCATCATCAATTCCAGAATATCAAGTGTAAATTTAAAACTATGGCCTTATAACCTTCTGTAGAGCCTTTGCTACTCATAAAACAAACCAAGTTAGGATCTGATTCAGACTAACCAAAAGGCACAGAAATATAATTAAGGTACAAATAGTTGCAAAAAAAAACATCAAAAGTGTAAATGCATTGACTAATTACAGAATTTAAAACACAAGCCTAAATAAGTTAACAATACTAATGGAAAATAAACAACTTTCAAAAACATTAAAAGAGGACCTATCAATCATCGAAGAAAATCGCTGATTTTAAAATTTAATTGTAGATTAAACCAAACTTTACAAAATAAATGGTTGACAGAGAATCAAGAATAATAATTAACTGAAAGTTTTGCTAATAAATAAATTATTTAATTCATTTTTTTAACTTGAATCAAAATTAATTACCATTTCACAGGAAAGTTATTCGTTTAGATATAAGTTTACTTCACATTTCAAATTACTGATAATAAAGAATTCTACCAAATATAATTATTGAAATGATGCCTGCATGTAGTGATTTTGTTATTACTTCTCAGTGAAAAGTTGTTTTATGAGGTTCAAAAACGATTTGTAAGTTTGTGGCCTTTTCACCAGTACTGGTTTAAAAAGCCTATGAGATCAAATCCACGTCTTTTGTATTTTAAAGATTGAAGACAAAGTTGTTTCACTCTATCAAGGTGAGACTGACGAACAAATTTACAGTTTTTAAAGGCTATTCTGGTCATATTTATTAAACAGATTCTAATTTTTTTTAATATTTGAGATCAGTTAGTTTGTTGTATTCCAACTTAGTATGTACGTAGAGGAGATACAACTTTTTAAGAATGTTTATACCTAGCAATTCAAAACTCTTTAAAAGATAAAAAGATTAAATTAATGCTATTTGGTAAACTTTAATAACACTGTGATTCCATTTAAAAATTTCAGATTTAAGTCCTAGATATAGTAAAGAATAAGCCTTTTTTTGTTTAACTTAAAGTCAAAAGTAGTGACAGGTATATTTTTAAATATTTAGAATCTAACATCATTTAGAATTTAAAGTGTTTCTTTTTATTTTCTAATTAATAGCAATTTTTTTTTCTTAAGTTGTGTAAAAATAGCTGAAACTTATAGTGTTGTCCAGTAAAATTAACTTCTAATGCTGTTTCATTTGGATAAACTATAAATGAGAGTAGGCCAATAAACAATCGCTAAGAAACTCCACTAAAGATTGTTAAATATTATGAAAGTATGTTACCAATAACTAGTTTTGGGTTCTATCATAAAGAAACTATTTGAATTAATTTAGTATATACTATTGTAAATTTTGTCTTAGGATAAAGTTTAAATTAAAAATGAGAGACAGAATCGAAAGCTTATGAGATATCTATTTAAATTACTCTAGTAGGCTTACTGTTAAAAAAAAATATTTAAGTGCAAGTAATCCAATAACTAACAGCATAATTTTTTTAGAGTAAAGACCAAAGAGACCAAATTTTTAGGTGAAACAAAAAAGAAACTATATTTAAGTATTATAGAATAAATATTAACTTTAAAAGCTTCTTAAAAACTAATTGTCGTAGAAAGTGATCAGTAATTAGAAAGTTTATTTTTGCTATCTTTTTTATGAAATGGTATAACATATAGGATTTTCCATTTTGGTATAGAATATACAGCTAGAGAACAAGTATAACATAGAACAAAAGAAAGTGGAAAATTAGTGATCAAATGTTATGTTCAATACTCTAGTTTCAAATGATACACAGGTTTAATTATTTCATCATTGCTTACAAATTTCTATTCTTCATTTTTAGAAACTTTTGCTTATGAATTGAAAATTTTGTAACGATGAACTTTAATAAATTACTTTTGAATGGACTTATTAAAAAAAATTATCAAGTTCAAATGTTATTAGAAAACTATTTCCATAAAGAAAAATTTAATGCTAATTCAAGCAATGATTTCTTAAAGCATTTTGGTTTTGAAAAAAATCATGATTATATTATAACACTTTCATTGCCTTTTGATACACACTATTTCAACTTTCGCTTTTAATGTTTAAACTGATTATTGAGTTGTAGTTTTCCTTCTTAATTTGATTTTATAGGATAAACTTTGTTTACTGTTTTTTTTGATTAAAGAAATCGATTGTTTGATTAAAAAGTTTAAATTAAATAGAAACTATTCACAAAACTCTCCTATTGCTTTTGATTTATTTTTATATATTTTTTAATACTTTATTGTACAGAACTTTCCTAATTAATTACTGATAAATATTTGTCAACACTTCAAAACTTGCTGTTCAAAAATCTGGGTAGAGTGTCTCAGAATTTGGTTGTGTACTAATCAACATATATTCTAAACGAAATAACTTTATTGTCATTAGTATCAGTCAAAGATGAATCTACTAAATAAAGCTCAGCTTTATCTTAACACATACAACTACAAAACAGTAATTAAAGTGTATTCACGTTTTTATCTATAAAGTTTTTGAATTTTTTATCTGGTAACACAAAAAATTATGTTAAAAGATTCTCGGATCAAAATTCAACAGAACTTTTGTGAAAGTCATTTTAGGTTGTGTTGGAGATAATCCTATCATATTTAGCAAGTTGACGTCACCAAGATTGTTTAGAGAAATCGGTTTTGGTATAAAGTGTCTAAACTTTCGGTCATGTTTAAAACAATTATTGAATATTTAAAAGAATTTAAAGGGATGCAGACGCGTAAAATTACCAATTTTAGTCAATTAAGATTCAAACCAAAACATTTAAATTTGGAATCATCAGAGTTAATAAAATTCATTTTTATTTTATTTAATTTTATTAGTGTTTAAAATTAACCCAACAGTTCTCCTTCTTAAAATCTTTTTATTATGGATAGTGATGTTATTCAAAGCAAAGTTTTCTAGTATTTTTTTAAGGTCTCTTTTATGAAATTATAAAGCTATGGCCCCTCTAACATAACTTTTAAAAAAGCTACCACTAAATATGCCAAATATCTTTTTTTTATTCATCATCATTTATTTTATTATTTTTTATACTTTCATCATCAAATCCAGAATATTAGTGTAAAATACAATTATGGCTCCAAAATGGCCCCTTTACTACTCACGGTAGAATCGTAAAAATTTCTATTCACTAGGTAATCACTTAGGGTCTAAAAGATATATGTTTTAATTTTGAAAATAACATTAGGGTTTCTCCATGTTCCAATTTCGAAAAATTATTTTTAACTAATCTAAAAACATATATAATTGATCAAAACTTAAATATTTAAAATAGATCTTTTATATTTTTAAATAACTTTAAAAAATCACTTGTACGGAGATTATAGTTTAACAAAAGACTGTGCTTAAGGATTTAGGACCACAATTAATTAAATGTAAACTAGGTATTATACTGATGTAGTGATTATTAAATTTTTTGTTTTAAAATTTGTATATGTCTATTTTGAAGCCTGACTAACTAGGCAAAGAGTTCCTTTAAATAAATAAATTATTTATCAAAATGGTTTTACTTACTTGAAATTCGACTCTACTATCAGGCTTCAGTGTAGCATTTTGAAAGAAAAACGAATTGTCAGTTAAATTAACTATAGTTCGATTTTGATTGTAAGAAGGACTCCATCGTAGGCTGTAAGTTTTGTTGTTGTCCTTTTCAGCAATTGTTCTGTCAGTGATGTTGAATGAAATGAAAGGAACTGGCTTGATAGGCGTCTCACTGGTTTTCTCATTTATTTCTATACCTATAAAGTAAATAAAAAGTTCTAATCAGTTTGTTTAGGAGTGTAAAGGCTGAATTATAAAACATACCTTTCAGCTTACATCCACAGTAAGAATAATAATCTGCAGAAAAAGATTGTGAAACAAATTATTTACATTATCAAATAAGTTTGATTACATTATAACCATTTATATGTTTAAAAAACAATTCTTACTAAATATATAAAATGTAAGTTCTTAAATATGAATATATTTGTTTCGTTTAAAATATACTTTGATTGTTTATACACCATACTAGATTTATATTTGAGATTTTAAATTGAACAAAAATAGTCTTACATCATCTAAAGATAAGGAGACAGGTATACAAGAATAATTACTAAAAATTTCTATTTGCAAAACTAAGTTTCAGCCTTAAAGGGGTACTCAGTTACAATTTAAATCTTTTTGATTTGAAAAAAAAGTTAAACTATATTTGAATAAGATTTAAATTGTAACTGAAGATTTTTTAAAGGGTGAAACTTAGCTTTGCAATCAAAAATCTTGAATAATTATTCTTGTACACTATACTTTGTTTATCCATAAATCAATAGGCTTTAAAAATTAAAACAGTATTTTGCTTAATGATTTATAATTTAAAAAACCACAGAGATTTTCTTAACACAGTGAAACTAAGTACTATGCACATCTTTAAGCCATATAACATGATTCAAACTGTAGCTAATATTTTGTTAAGTGAATTTGCACATAAAAAACTTACTTGGGTTGCATCCAACTGTTGTACTGTTCCATTTTGAACAATGAGCTTGAGCTTTTTTAAATGGAAATCTTTCACCAAAATCATACACAGTAGGCCATTCGTTAGCTACCCCTATCAAGAAAAATATAATTAGTTACTGACTACTTATGATTTATTAAAAACGTTTTATACACTACGCATGTTTTCTAAAAACTTTATTTTATTTAATCCTTTATTAGATCCAAATAATAATTAATAGTTGTTACATAAATAATTGCATGATCTAGTTAGGTCTTAAGATATTAAACGTACAAAAATTTTAAACTATTCTTCTAAAACAAACTATAATTTTGAAATGTTCCAGAAACGCCTTTTGCAGTGCATTTAATTTCAGTGTACCCTCTGAGAGCAACTGGATTATTTATAATCAGGTAGCTGAGTCTGTCATTTCCTATTAAGCTAGTTGAATATTCAGTAGAAAACTGCCAATAATCTTCCGTGTTTACTCCGTTAACTGTCCATTGAATCCAGGAATGTGGGAAATATTTGTATGTACCGTTTCCTCTAAACTTGCAGTAATACTGTGTGCCTATTTTGTCAGATACCCTCTTATCTATAAGGTTAACGGCACATTCTGAAATATTGAAATATTATTAAAATTAGGTACTTATTTTTTAAGGTAGTTAAGATAAAAAATATGATGTTATAAATCTATATCAAGTCTGAGAAGTTCTCAATAAATGGTAGACAAAATTTTCCTTGAAACATTACAAATATAACTATTCTTTTTTCTCCAGCTAAGATTTTTCTTAACATGAAGTAACTAATCAAACATTTAAATCATTTTATAGACTTCATAAAATTTATCTACAGTATTACAGAAACCTTTATTTATTTCGTTATTTGAATTTTAACTATTTGCCTTAAAAGCGTCAGCAAAAACTATAAATCAAAAATCTGAAAGTTTTCAAACATTGTATGTAAAAACTAGATTATAAAATGTTGTGCACTGTTTTAATTATTTCCTAATTTAAAAAAAATAAGCTTGGTTACTAGTTCAAAACACTTATTATATTATAACACAGAATCAAGTTTCTCTTACATAAAGACATTAATAAGGATTATATTAAAAAAGTTAGTATAAACATTCAAAATACTAAATTTTTACTATAAAATGTTTAACTAAAAGAACGTTACTACATTTCAAAATTAACATTATATCTTAACATGCAAACATTAATAAAAAGTTCAAACTTTATGATAAACTTTTTTATAGGCAAAGATTTTTTTAATCAAATAAAACATAAAAAAAAGCGCTGTAATTAAAACATTAGCCTAGAATACATTAAGAACGTATACTTACCTGATTGGTGAAGAAAAAAGACCAAAACAGTTACGAAAAAAAGAGTATTTTTCAAACAATCCATTGCAGGTTTTAATATTTATAGTTTACCTAAAATTTAGTAGATACAAATATTTTGCTTAATTATTTACAGAATTTTTTTTTTTTTAAAAAGCTGTTATTTAAATTCTAAGACTTTCTTTGTTTTAATGTAAAATAAATAACTATTAACGTTAGTTTTCTATCCAATAGGACAACTTTATCGATTACTTTTAAGCTGTATAATTACAATTTGAAAATCTTTTAAAAAAGGCATGTTAATAAATTTAATTTCAAACTACTTAAAACTATATGTTTTTAAAGATATTATAATTCATGTGCAACAAAAATAGAAATAAAAATGAGAACTTGAAATATGAAAAAAGAAAGCTTAAAGCTGTAATATAATAGTTGTAAGTGATACAATTTTATTAATTTATTTGTTTTGTCACCAAACATGTTAGCAATTGATGCATAAAACTACTTGTCTAACACAGCTGAAATTCAATTAATTAATTAAATATGTAAATTATTTAACTAATTGGAAAACTAATTTAATTAGTTATTTTTTTATTTTTTAAAATCCAGTGTGTTCAAAAGGGTTATTTACAGGCCCTACATCACAAAAAAGTTTTCTTTTTCATTGTAATTACTAACTAGCTTTTCAATCTTACATTTTTTAAACCGAAAACATTATATTTGCAATAACTAGTAAATTTTTTTTTATTTAAGCCCTTAGAGTTTATTAATTTTTTTCTTAAATTTTGAACTATAGTGTATAACTTTAAAATTTATCGAAAATGTAGCTTAAAGTTTTTTTTTTGTTAGGTAAAATAACTATATTTGGGAAAACATTTACTTTGTTGATGTATCATGTAAATTGAAACCAACAGATACTTTTGATAACGGGAAAAATATGCACGAAGAGACAAAAACGACCCCACGAAGAGTCGTTTTTAAACAAAAGTTGAGAAAAAATAAGACATAAAATTGAAGAATATTTTAGCAAAATTAAAAACGAAAAAAAATAATTTAATAATCAGTTAAAAAACAAAGGAAAAAAAATTACCAACCGAAGGTAAGGATTTCTGGTAACAAAGATTGTAAAAACTGGGAATAAAAACAACAAATACGATTTTTGAAACAAGAAAAAACTAAATAACTAAATAAATAAACAAACCAAACAGAAGAAAAATAAGATATTAAGTGATGTTAAGGGAACGGGTCAAATATGCACGAAGATATTTTTGCACAAAGGGACATTCTTGCACGATGACATTTTTGAATGTAGGTATATTTTACATGAAAGGTCATTTTGCACGAGAGTAGAAAATTGAAAAAACAAAGCAATAAACAATAAAAAAGATAAATTAATACAAAATAAGAAAAAAAAAATTACAGACCGAGTGTAAGGGATAGGGCTAACAATTACAGAAGAAATAAAATTAAAATTAGTATAGCGTAAGCAAAACATTTAAAAAAAACAGTAAAAAAATAAACTAATAAAAAAAATTAAAAAAGGAAAATGAAAACTTACTGACGATGGTAAGTGTTAAGGGTAACAGTGATATCAAAAAAAGGAAAAATTTATTTAAAAAAAAAAAGGAAAACAAAATTACTGACCTAGGGTAAGTGTTGAGGGTAAAAGTGACTGTATAAGAAATTATTGATTAAAGTTAATAAAAAGAATTAAAAAATTTCTCCTCGTGCAAAAGTGACCCCTCGTGCAAAGTTCACGCCGTACGAAAATGTCTTTCTGCAAAGATATCCCTTCGTGCAAAAGTGTACCTTCGAACATTTTAGACTCCTACCCAACAGTGATTGAATATAAAAAATAAAAAAACATGAACAAAAAAATAAGATCACTTAAAATATTATAAAAAGGTCACTTATTATTATTATTTTAAAATAAGTAAATTTGAATAAAGTCTTAAATAAGGTAATTCTTTGTAAAAATAAATATTGATAGATAAGTTAATTTTAGCTTAAAATATCTTATTTAAAGAATCAATGGTCATCTACAGCTTCTGTTGGAAAAAATCAACAAACATTAGTATAGAACAGGGTTTCCCAAACTTTTTTGCAAATGGCCCCCTTTAAAGAATTTGAAAAAGCAATGGCCCCTTCAACATATAGGTTACTCGTAAACTACGATTAAATACACATAAGACTTTTTTTTTTGCTCTTTAACTGCAACTCCAGATATCTAGTGTAAGTTTCTAAACTACCATAAATACACATAAGACCTTTTTTTTTTGCTCTTCATCTGCAATTCAAGAATATCTAGTGTAAGTTTCAAGTTATGGCCTCATGGCCCCCCCTGTGGCTCCTTTACTGCTCATGGCCCCCAGTATCTGTCATGGCCCCCAAGGGGGCCACTTGGCCCACTTTGGGAAACCCTGGTATAGAACATTGTTACAAAAACTTATCAAATAAAAAATTAAGCAAAATCATATATTTAAAAATAGAATTTTCAATACTTTAAAAAAAACTTCAAAAAGGAGCTTTGTAGCTTTTTTTAAGCAATATTTCAGTTTATTTTTAATGGTGTTTTCATAATTAGAATAGACTGATTTTCTTACCTTTTGATTAATTAAGACTAAAAAATAGTCTTTCAAATTAAGTAACTGACAAAAATATTGAAAGCTAACTTTAAACTAATTTAAAAAATCAGATTTTCATTATTTTCTTCAGTGTTAAATTTACACTGGTTATTATAAGAACTAAATTTTATTGATTTTTTGAGCTATATAAACATAATAAAAAGTATTAAAAAACTGTAGCTTCATAGAAATTTTTGAAGACTTATTAGTTAAAGTGCAGTTGTAAATCTTATGGGTAATAAAATTAATATTTTAAAATGAGAACTTAAGTTGTGAAAACTGAATACTAAAAGCTGTAATATAATAGTTGTAAGTGATACGTTCTTAAAATGTGTCTATTATATCAACAAACATGTTAGCAAGTGATGCATAAAACTACTTGTCAAAAGCAAATTACATTTATATATAACTTAATTTAAGTTGCTTGTACATTTTGAAACTGCTTAGTTTTTAATAACTAGTTACATAAATCAATCTTCATTAGTAAATCAAAATAAAGAATTAAATATGTTTTACTTCAATGAAAATAATAACTATTCATGTTTTATTTATTATAAGTTAACTTTTCGCCTGAACTAGTTAAATAAATAAAATTGCAAGTTTTAGTCATAGTATCCTGTTTTTAAAAAGAAGCCCTAGTTATTATGAAATCAACTTTTATTTTATTATGTAACACTGTTTAACTTTTATAATAAAAGTATAACTTCAAAACAAAACCCTTTTACCTTAAATTTTTTGCTTCAAGAAAATAGTTACTTGCAAATTTATTCTATATTTAAAACACTTTATAAGTTTCAAATCAAA
Source organism: Thalia democratica (assembly GCF_965202585.1). Taxonomy (NCBI): domain Eukaryota; kingdom Metazoa; phylum Chordata; class Thaliacea; order Salpida; family Salpidae; genus Thalia; species Thalia democratica. Next base: position 83,689,869 of record NC_139165.1, read on the forward strand.
AGTTAAACACACTTTTTGTGTGGGAATAGTTTAATACAACAAACTGTTTTAATTTGTTAAAATGTTTAAATGAAACATTATCGAATTATTAAGCTTTTTATGATGTTTATCTTAAATATTTTTTTGTTTTTTTTTTTTTATACGATTATGAAGATTTAATTCATAAGCAAGGCTTTTTTATCAAAAAATATAAACTATAAAAAAATATTGATTTAAGTTTAAATCATTAATTTAACTGCATTTAGAATTTTAACCACTTACAAGTTTAACAAACCAAGTCAATAAAATTAAAAAGAACAATAGTTAAAAACAAATAAAATTAATTAGTTAAATTAATAAACTATATCCAACCTTGTTTCGAGTTTACTTAAAGGTATATAATTTAGCTAAAGATAAAATGACACCCATATATACATTCTAAAACTTCCTAAACAATATAATTTTTTACTAACATTGATAAAGTTGAGTAGAACTTTTCTATTATTTTTAGTATAGGGTTATTCATTTTTAAAATTCAGTAAAAAAAATTCAAAAGAAAATAATTACATTTAACAACGTTAAGTTAATTATAGCCTGGGTAGTCAATAGCAAATACGATTCAGTTAAGTTTTTTCTGTGTAAAAATAACAATAGTGAAGTATACTTTCGATACGTTATTTATAGAATAAAACATTTTATTTATATAAATTATCATTTATCTACTAATCAATTATAAGAAATTATAAACAAACAGAATAGTTCTGATTATTTTTTTCTTAAAATAATTGTCCAAACTAGCTTATCTATTACTCTCAATAATAAACTAAAATTCTACACGTATATTAATTAAAACATAAAACTGTTTATCAAGTCATTTTACATCCATATTCTTTAAAAGGTAATTTATTAAAAGAGCATTTTAGCTACTTCAATTTAAATTATGTGTATAAGGGTTCCAGTAAATGCTAGAAACGAAAACTTAACCATATTTTAGTTTTTTATTAATTTTAGCTGTTGTACATTCAAAACTTTTACAAATAAAATATCCTTTGATTTGTCTTATAATATATTAAACAAAAAACTATACCGTTAGATAATAATAAACTTTATTTAAAGCAACTACGCTTTAAAGACAAATCAACGAAGTATATTTAGTAATCTAAAACTTAGTTTTTGTGCATTTATAGTGTATTTTTAAAATCTATTTTGTTTGTAAGTTAATTGTTTTAAAAGAAGTTTCGTCATCAATGACGCTGCTTTCAATGCACATTTTGCACTAAGTTTTATAAATGTTTATTAAAATCATGGCAATATAAATGTAAAAAATTAGTTTTTGCATATACAGCTGCTCAGTTCATAGCAACTAAGATGTTAGTTGTTTGTAGAAAAAAGTTTTACATAATATTTTATACTATTTAGATTTAAATTATTTAATTACTTGAAATTAATTGCAAAATGTAATATAAATAATTTGTTAGAAGGAAAACAGTTTCACTTCAAGGCAAATTAAAATCTAAAAAAGTGTTTTTTTTTTTATCGTAGCTGTTTAATATTATATTTCATGTTTGAATGTTAAAAAAATATTAGCGGTCTCTAGTTTAAAGTATATGTACAAATAACTTTTTTATAAAGTATTATCTGCATATTTCAAAAAATCCTTTCTATACAAGAATTAGAAAAGTTTAACACTGGCTTAATCTAAAGAGATTTTAATTTGATGTTAATAAAACAAAATGCATGTTGTTCCATTCAATAAAGAAAACAAAACGTAACTGGTAATAATACAATGTAGAAATAATAAATAAAAAAAAAACAGCTTCAAGTATTTGGGTTTTATAACTGAATGGATTATAAGAGAAATAAATCTAAAGTTTAAAATAACAATTATAGTAATCCAACAAACAAGCTTTATTATAATTTTTTAAAGAATGTTTTATTAGATAAAGCTATTTTCTAGAAAATTATTATGTTTACACGTGTCTTATTTAATATTAGTATAATAGTTGTTCTGGACAAGACACTAAAGGTATCCGTCGTGTACGATTTTACGTGAACCTGGTCTTAGGAGTGCGTATTTTTTTGTCGTTCAATAAACAAGATATAAAACATTTTAAAGTGTATTAATAGCAAGACACTGATTAGTACTTAAAATACTGATAGTAATAGTAAGATACTGATTAGTATTTATTGGGGCATCTATTTTTTAACTTTTTTTTAAATATTAAATATTTCAAAGCGTTTATTTTGGTGTACATAAATGTCAAAAACTATTAAAGTCTAAATTTTTAAATACATCTAAACTTGCTACAATTGTGCAATTATAACAAATATAATTATAACAAATAGCATTATAACAAATTAGTATCAAGTAATTCATACGAAGATTTTATTTTTGCTAAATACCTTTTAGGTTTATTTTAAAATTACAGTATACATGAAGAAAAAAAATGTAACATAGTTGATCTATTATTTGAACCTTTGTTTAGGTTGAGCAATAGTTTTCTTACATTATTGATAATAATACCAAACAAACATACTGTCACAAACTGTTTATTTAAGAAAATTATACTTTTTCAGAGAATATCAAACAGATAAATATAGTAAATACTTATATGTCCTGTTATGTGCTTACCAATGTGCCTTTAGGTGAGATATTTTAATTTATTGTTGAACAATTGTATCAAATTGACATACCTTTACTCAAAAATTAAAGTTTCATTTAACTTGCAAGTTACCACAAAAGAAGTGACGAATTCAGTTTTTAAAACAAAAAGTTTGTGAGACTGACGGTGTCGCAATTCGATCACTGAACGACCTGTTTATTTTCTAAGTTTAACAACGAGGGGTCTTTTTTTAAGTAAATTCATTATTCAGAGTTTTATCCAAGCTATAAATTTATTTTTACTTTTATTTAAAATGATGCTTTTTTTATATTAACAATTAAAATTAGTAATTTATTGGTTTCTTTTGTTAGTAGTATATTAAAAAACAATAAAAAAGACAACTTTATTTGAATTTGTCTTATCCTAGAAGATATATGAAATTTAATTTTTGTGAAGTAAAGAGTTGCAATCTCCTTGTGTATAGTGCAAGTGCACCTTATTTGGTTAAATGTCTAATTGAAGTAGAAGAATATGAAATACTAGAAGTAATTATGGTTTTTTTTTTTTAACTATCTATGAAAGTATACTAACGAAATGGCTTCATCAAAAAAGTAAATTAATTTATCTTAATTTAGTTCATGTAAGCCTACAGTACATGGTTACCACACTCTTAATATACTAAGGATAACTCAGACAGTTTAAACATTTGAAAATTTCAGGATAACTAAGGCTAGTTTAAAACTATGTATTAAAAGTCATTTCTCAAAAAACCCTTTTTATGTGCATTTGGACCATAAAACTAGTCAAACATTGGATGGCAGTTCAAAGAAAACGGTTGTCTTCTTCTGTCTCAGGAAATTAGCATGAGCTTCTAGGAGTTCTTTCATTAGGAAAGAACTTAAAAATATTTACGGAAAAACAATTTGTAATAAAGAAATGGGTCTTCTTCAAAATTGAAACTGTGTAAACAGCATTAACTGTATGGTTTTTGACACTATTGGCTCGAACACAAGGCCCTACTTAGGTGATTGTATGACATTCCAGAAGTTTCTTGGTAAGACAACATTTCGGCTAGCTTGCGGGGGTCATGTACTAGAGCTGCTACTAGATAAAGTTTTTAGTTCTTTAGCTATATAAAATTTAAAAAAAAATCCTGAGAAAGAAGTCGTATATTTTACCGATATGATGGAAATTATTTTAATTTGAATACAATTCTGATATTCGTCAAAAATATCAAAATTGTCTGCGTGATGATTATAAAGAGGTTTTTAAACTAGCCTAAATTTACATTGAAATTGAACTCTTGCAAAGTTTCACTCATCAACGTCCTGAACTGAAAACTTTAAACTGAAATGATTTGTTATTTTTGTATAACCTGCTACCTTGCCTATTGGTTCTATTGTGATTCAGCTTGATCAGCTCCTGTCAACGACTTTGATCTGTTAATTACACTTGAAAACACGAAATTACTGGTAAGTTATGTGCTACTTCTGCATTAAAAGCCATGAAAACCCATCTCTGGTATCTTGTTGAACAACTAATTCCTTTGAGTTTGTTTGATGATGATACCAGTCAATCAGTCAAAGCTAAAGTTGCTGATGCTTTGTATTAATAAATAAATCAGGATAGGTCCAAAAAATTAAAAAAAAAAACATTGAGCTACCTCTTCATCCTGTTTGGTCTAATGTTAGTTAAGATTTAGCAGACTTTGTTGGAAGAATTCTATACTTTTATTTAAATACTGGACTGCAGTCATACTTTTCTCATTTAACAGCCAGAACTCAAAGTCTCGTGACAAGATTGCTTTGATGCAAAAAATAGTAAATTGCATGAGCGTGGTCAATGACGCTGCCGAACGAGTAGTTAAACTTCCAGAGATTCTATAACTTCGTCGAGAAAAGAAGACACGTATCCAGACAATCAACAAGCTCTCGAGGAGGATAGGAAGAAAGTGCCAAACCTCAGTACTTAGAGTAGTTCAAGAAACAAATATTGTAATTTGTTTTACTTGCGATTTTAACATAAAATTCAACTCTTAACAAATATTTTTTTTGATGTATTTTTTCAAAGTGATAAAAACCTGAATAACTGTTTAAAAACCTTATTTTATATAAGTATCGATATATTCTAAAAGTTATTTTGATAGCAAAACTTAAAAAAAATCAAACTTTTACCAATAAAAAGCAAATTTTTCAAACGCTTTTTGCTCTAACAAGGTAATAGCTAGGAAAATATTTAGAATATTTTTTTAAACTTTCAAATCAATTTTTAAAGCAACTCAACAAGAGACTCAGTACTTTTTAAAGTTGTCTTACTTTTACATTTCTATCTCATAAATGCGGTCGATCTTGACCAAAAGTATCGTTTATATGCCAAGACTCTCAGTATTAATAATTCCCATCTACAGGCGACAGGAAATTACAAAATTATGTTTTATTTTTTTCTTTTTTCTTCTTAAAAATTAATTTGTAACTCAGCAAATTTTCTGACAATCTCCGATTTTGCAATTAAAATATCAAAAAGTTAATAAGTATTTAAGAGGTAGTAATTTTTTAAATTTAATCTCAATAATCTAATTTTATTCAAATTTTAACTACAAACAAAACAAAGAAAAATACGATTTTTGTTTCATTTTGTCTTGGAAATATAACAACTGTCTGGATTATCAGAACCTTAATCTTGAAAGTTTTTCAAAGTTGTTACTTTGACAACTACTTAGCCTACTAATTGGTTTACTACTCGTCATACAAGTAGGCCCACTATTGGCAGCTTAATCATAACTTCACTAACACAATTCAACAAACGTCAGGAAACAAAAAAGTGTTAGTTAAGAGATTAGTAAGCTGAAAAAAGGTTTTCAAGAAAAAGAGTAAATATTAACTGCAAGAATGTAATTCCTTAATTACCATAAGAAAAGTTGAAAGACAGCTTTAAATTTAAACATAATTGAATGTAAAGTTGCAAAATTTTTTATTAAGTCGTAACATTTAAATTTTTATAGTTACAAAAAGGTTAGTTATTTTTTGTAATTTACATAAAGCTATGCTATTTTAAGCTTTATCATTGTCTTTTTAACTAAAAATAACCAATTGCTTTAATTATATATATACTACAAATTAATTATTTTACAAGGTTTAAAACAGAAAAGTTTATTGAAATTTTTGTTATCAAAATTTAGTTGGAAACTAAAAAAAACAAAGTACTATATGTTACTCTAATTTAAACAAATTATTAGAACATTCAAATCTTTATGACTTTAATGTATTTATAAATAATCTTTGTTTTTTGACACAAAAAGAGATTATGACTATTGAACTCTTAAAAAAGAAACTAACAAAAAAAAAAACACTAGTACTTTTATAAGTTCAATTTTAACTATAAAATACTATTAAAACGGTTACACAGATTATCATGAAGGCATAGTAAAAATTTTTCGTTCCAATCCTAGCAAAACAGTTGTCCAATCTATAAAAAAACGATCGATATATTAATTTTGATTGTTATAACTTCTAATATGTGTAGGTAATATTAGATAACAGAAAACGTAAAATAAACACTTAAAGTTTTAAAAGATATAAACAATTAAATGAGCTTCATTTATATATAAGATATAATTTTAAAACTAAATAAACATATCTCTTGTAAGTATAACCGCTAAATTGTACATAATAAGTTGTACCCTATACATTTTTCTACAACTAATAGACTAAGTCTAATAAAAATTCTATTTTACTATTATTTTGGTTTTGGAAAAAGTTTCGTTATAACTTGATTTTTTAAAGATATAGCTAAAATATCGCTACTTATAACATTTTAGCTAATTCTTTAAAAAGATTTATTTTTCAGAAACAATAAAAGTAATTGAAATTTACCATTAATAACATATTTATTGACAGCTTTACAACTAACCCTTAGAAATATTTCATGACCATGTCTATTACTACTGTTTAGTACATTTGTTGTCAAAACAAATCTGTTGAAAATATTATAATTTACTGTTAATTTACATTTTTCCTTAAATGTTAGAAAAAAGTATTTTAAAACATAAACTAAAACATTCAAGGAATATTATTAATTTCATACCTGACAAGCTTCACAAAATATTGATAATAAAAATAATGAATAATTTAACTCTTACCGAATTTTCTCCGCATTTAGTTCCCTGCAAAACGTCATAGACGTAATACATGCCTACTTTATTCGATTTCTTCCAATTATTATTGGGAAAACTTTGTATAATTTCACTGTAATTAAGTTCATAAATCCAAGAGCTTTTACCGCATACCAAGTATGAACAAGAACTGTACTGTTGATGAATTTAAAGCGTAAAACTAGAAAGAAAACAATAGTATTGCGTCAATCATTAAAGTATTGCAGTTAATAACGGTTAGATTTTTAATTAGTTTGCCATTTTATTAATGAATGAATTTTAAAATCAGTAAAGTAATATGATTTGTAGTATCATTCTACTCTAAGTTTAGAAGTAACAAAAATAATTCAATAAGTATCATACATCATCGTAGCTCTTATATGTAGGAGATACTAGTTTACACTGATCATCAAAACTGTAGTTTGTTCCAGGATATTTAGTAGGTGGAGTCATATAATTTTTCCCGTTTTCATTTGTCAGATAATTGTTATCAATGTATTTTCTGTTTTTAAAAGCTAAGTTACAATTTGAACCGTTTAATAAAAAAAAATCTGCTCATTAATTAATTTATAACTTGTCAAAATTAAGTATATAGTTTAACTAAAAAACACTCTTAATTTTTTCTAACGTAAATAATAATAATAATTCAATACGTCATAATTTAGAAACTTTAAATCAAGAATAAAACTATCCGTTCTAATTAGTACAGCTACTTATATAGTTATGCTTATCAAAACTTTTCACATATCTAAGTAAGATTTTCAAAATAAATTCAAAACAAAACTATTTATTAAAATCTAAACCCTAAAAAAATTAGCTAACTTGAGGTAGAAGTCAAACATTTTTCTGTTACATTCAGACCAATCAATCTTTTCATAAGTTCCAGCTTCTTCAATATAGTCCATGATGTATCCGGTTGTATGAATCGGTATTCCGCATTTCCGAAAAGTGTGATGTAATCCTAGTCTATTCAGAGAAAAATTAATTATCAGTTTTTAGAAACAGAAGATTTTGTTTAACATTTTTAATAATGATTTTTTTGTTTTCCTGATTTTCGGTTCCAAAAGTACTTTTCTACTAACAGGAACTTTGTTACTTAAATTACAACTAACAAAATTATAAGTTAATCACTTTTTTTTTTAAGATTTTTGAATTTAAAAAAAATTGTGATAAGAATTTTATCCAAATTTACTCAAAGTGTAAGCTTTATTTTTTGTGTTTTATTATTCGTTTATGTAAAGGGATTTTTTACTTTTCTGCAAACTGAAGTTTTATAAGTTTGGTTAACCCTTTATTAATCTATTTTAAAATAAAACATATTATAACATCTGTAAACTTAAAAAACTTTTTAAATAGTAAAAAAAAGAGCATTAACTTAAATCAGCATACTTTAAAGCAGTGGTCATCAAGCTGATCAAATTCTGTGTAGACCAAGCTGCAAAAAAATAAAATCGGTGCACCCCAAGATATAATTTTAATAAGCGTCGCTAGTGGTGGGACTACGTAAACACTTTTTTAAGCGCATTTTTTCTTAAAAGTCATAACTCAGATTGTATTTTTATGCAAACCATAGCAAGCAACTGAAGCTTTTTATTTGATTCTCCTTTTAATTTATCTCTTTATTTGTTTTACCTTATTTTCACAATGATATTTTAGTTATATGGCTTTGTCTTACATACTTAATAATTAAACACTTTTCCGTAATTACTACAAAATCCCAAGTTCAGTATTCTCAAATACTTTTTTAAATATTAACTACATACTTAATCTAACTCTGTGTATTTTTTGTGATCTCAAAATTTCATGCACCCCAAAAAAAAGTTTTGTGTACACTAGTGTGCACCAGTGTACACCTTGACGACCACTGCTATAAAGAATCATTAATATGAGAACACTAACCGTAAACTATAAACTTTCACTTCATTATGTAACATTATGTCATTATTAAGTTTTTGTGTGTTTCTGAAATAGTAGTGTTTTCTAATTTTAAAGTTACTGTATTTATTTCTTCCTGATAAACCTCATTTTGATGTCTCGACTTTTCAGCAAATTAAATACTACTTCAAAAACAAGGATAAAAACTTAAGAAATAAAACGTAAGACTTAAATCATTATTTACTCGGATATAAATAAATAATTATTAGTAAATGTATTTTATTGTACCTTAATTTAAACAAAGTAATTTTTTATTTTCTGTTTTGCTTCACTTAATTTTTGATTCAAGAATTTTTTTAGTAATGACTTTCACTTGACAGCAAATGAGCAAAATTGTAAATACATTTTTATTCAAATAAATATAAAGTTATTTAAAACCAATTAAAGTTCTAAAATGCACTCAACTAACAAGTGACCGAGTTCGTGTGCGACAGCGTAAGCAATGCGTGAATACTGAATATTTTTTCCTCCAACTCCAACTACTGCAGCCGAATAATTTGAGCCAACAGACGCTATCATATTAGCTTGTCCTGGTTTTATATAAGAAAGTTAAGAAGTACTACGTAAAGTTAAACTTAAAAGCAATAATTATTGTTAGAGCATCAGACTAGTTTGAATTATAGTTGTACCGGACTCACTATCCGGGTCCGGATCCGGCCGGATATTGCCATTTTTGTCTGATATCCAGATCTGGCCGGATCTTGATATGAAAAAAGATCCGGATCCGGTTCCGGCCGGATCTAGTTAGTAAAAAATAGCATACAGAAAATTATTTTTTCAAAAACAAACCCTGTGATAATTAAAAAGAGTCATTTTCGTCAGTTAAAATTAAACACCTACCGTGATTGGCTCATTTTGTACACGTGACTAATTTACATTTGTTTACATTTAAACTATGAAATAAACATTTCAGAAATTTAACTCTTTACCTATGTTGTAAAATTAAAAACTTTACTACCAAATTTTCAACCTTATGGCTACTTGTTCTACTGACTATTAAATTAAAGTATTTTTTCAGTTTTTAAAAACCTCATTCTGCCTCAGGCTATTTTTTTTTTACAAAACCTCAGCCTAGTTTTAAGATATTTTGAAAAACTCAGGCTAGTTTTCTTCTAGATTTTGAATGAGTTTGAGCTGATCCAGTTTTCAATATTTTTTGATTTTCTAGTTAATTTTGTTAAAGAATTTGATTTCATTGTTAATTGTAAATATTACCTATAATCGTCAACCTTGTGGCTAGCTGTTCTACTTGTTATTAGATTAAAGTTTTTCTTTTCAGTTTTTAAAAACTTCATTCTGACTCAGGCTGGTTAATACTCACTTTACAGGGTTCCCATATCCCTAAATTTCTGTAGATATCATAGATTTTTGCAATTATTTAAAAAATTACCCTAAATTTCACTAAATAAAATTAAAAAATCATTAATTTTCTCTAGATTTCTCTAGATTTTACTTTTTTAAAGTGCTGGACCAATTTTATGATATATATATAGTATGACATAATTGACCTAATATGACTCACTATCCGGGTCCGGATCCGGCCGGATATTGCCATTTTTGTCTAATATCCGAATTCGGCTGGATCTTGATATTTAAAATATCCGGGTCCGGTTCCGGCCGGTTTCTAATTTGAAAAAACTATCCGGGTCCGGGTCCGGTACATCACTAGTTTGAATAGATCAACTTGAATTATATAATAAAGAAAACCTTACTCTGTTGTAGTATTTTTATAATAATTGCACTTAACTACAGAAAGCAGTTAACAAAAAAAATAAGTAGTTGTTATTCAAGATAAGCACTAAAAAGACAACTTACCACTACCGTTTGGAATTGCGTCAGTTAAGTAAATTGTAGCCTGTCCAACTTCGTGATACTTTCTCAAACCAGTATTGGCGAGATACTGCATTTTTTTCATCCATCCAAATGGCAGCATTTGTTTCTTGACGTCTTCTAACGGCAGCAAAATGGGTTTTATGACTTCTATTGCGACTGACTGTGTCGTTTTTAAACACTTAGTTTTAATATTGTTGTGAAAAATTTATGTTAAACTCAAAAACTAAATTTGAATTAAAAGGTAATAAAATTTATAAAGATTATAATTTTATTTAAAATTATGAATGTTTATCAAACTTTAGAAATTACCTCCTTTTCATCAAGATATTGAATTTTTTTCATCGATACTTTAAATGGACGTCCTAATTTTTGATAATAGTAAGCCACCTGTTTTTATTAATATCTCTATTTATCAGTAATAAAAAAATTTATTTGGTTTTATTTATTACTTATTCTTAAATTATTTATTGCATACTTTTTTTAATTATGTCGTCATTATATATAGGTAAAAACTGCAACTCAATTTTTTGTAAATAGTCCATTTACTATTTATCTTTATTAAAGTAAATGTCAGCAAAAGTTTACAGAGCATAAGCATAGACTTTTGTATGTAAAGCTCAAGTTAATATAATTTTGATCGTACCAATTCAATCATCAGACCACTAGCCTTTAGTAGTAAAAATTGTGTATTTTAGTCAGTTAAATTAGTAAATGACTCATGAACTTTTACGTTTAAAGTTTTTTTCACCAATAATATCTAAAACTAATAACTTTGTCAGCATATTTAGTTTTTTGCTTATGAATAAATACTTTGAGGTCTAAGGAACTTTTATTTACTTAATTGAGATATAAAGGTTCAAAGTCAGAGGGTTCAACAGGTCTCTTATGTAAAAGCTAAGACTATTATTTTTAATAAATACTTTTGTTTTTTACAATAATAACCTTATCTTCTAAAAATTTTTATAACAATAATATTTCATTATTGATAATAAATCATATTGCCAAATTTCCAAAATTTCTTATAAAATACATTTTACTGTAAGTAAATAAATTTTGTAAAAAACGTTAGACCCCCATTTGGCTAAAATTTCTTTTGTTTTTCTTTAAAGCTAACAAAAAACTTTAAAATGTGTCACATGCTTTTAATATGAGTTTTTTAACAAAACAAAAAAAGTTGGTTAAGGAGGTACTGTAAACTTTAGATAAAAAATAAATTACTAATTTTCCTTTTGAGTAGGAATTTGCCAAATATACATTTCTTGTTAAGTATGTACGTAAGAGACGTGTTCAAAAATCGTATTTTAGAGGTAGATTACATTATTTTTAGCTATTAGAAATTGAAAAAGTTTTATATATTGGAAAACTTTAATATTTAAAAATTCTATGATGCGTTTTGCTTTAAGTTTGTTTAAAGAATGCTTGATTAAAAGTCGTAATAATCTTAACATTAACTTTTGTTATAAAAAAATGTTTAGTTTAAAAAGAATTAAATTATATAGCCGGAAATAAACAGTCGTTTAAAATATCCTAAAATTAAATTGCTACATTATGATTAAAAAACTTTTACCTGGCCGTGCACTGCCCATAACCAATTTTCCATATCTTCTAATGATTTAAACTTTTGTTGAGTTTTGTAATCAACCACATATTTAACGTATAAAACTTTAGTTTCTATGTTTGGGTGACTTTTGAAATATTCAACAGCATCTTCTACGTCTGAATCGTCTGCACTGTAGCTTTTGTTAGCTGTTTTTTTTTTTGAGATAATTATAGTTTTGACTTTAAAATATGCTATATGGTTATTTTTCTATAATCAACGAAAAGATTGTCGAAAGTCTACAGAGCCTAAGCCTGGACTGACAAGCTCAAGTACAACATAGGGTTTGATTATACCAACTCGATTATCAGACTACAAGCCCTCAGTAGATTGAGACCGGTTTTGTCCTTATTAGGACTTATCAGTCAGTCACAACCGAAAAACTTACAATCATCAATCTACAAACGGTTTATGATGCGTTCACAATAAGCAACCTTCTGCTGGTATTGATCCGTCGGGAGCCAATCATTCTAACCTGCTATCATTTCTAACCCATTCACTTCTAACCCGATCATTTCTAACCCGATCACTTCTAACCCATTCACTTCTTACCCGATTTTTTTATAACCCGATAATTATTAACCTGATCACTTCTAACCCAATAACTTCTAACCCGATCACTTGTAACCCGATCATTTCTAACCCGATCACTTCTCACTCGATCACTTCTAACCCAATCATATCTAACCCGATCATACCTAAAGCGATCATTTCTAACCCGACCACTTCTAACCTCGATCGTTTCTAACCCATTCTATTTAATTATTTTATTTTTATTTTTTTATCTGGATTTCATGCAAAAACAAACTAATCTTAATAATTTTATAAAATACTTTTTCTTTTTTAGTCTCTTTAAAACATTATGATTTTAATGTGTTTCTATTTTTAGTAATATCTTAACATAAGTTCAATTAATTTTTATTGTCTCATTTTTTGATATTTCATCCTACACATAACTTTTTTTTTCATTATTTCATACTTTTTTGTTCTTTTAATCTATTTTAACAGACGTTTTTAGTTAATCATATACAATTCAATAAATCGTTTACTTTACAATATTTTGAACTCTTCTTTGTAGGATTTTAAAGTAAGCAGTTATAACTGTATTTAAGTCAGATCTTACAGTAATTCACGTGACTATAATAATTCTAACATAAGCAAATTTTAAAAAGTTAACCTTTACAACTGTGTGTTCAGATACAAAAACCTTTATATTACGGTCTAAAAACTATATTGTAAGTCTATTGTAAATGTTGTATTGTTGATGATTAATGTATTAACGTTTTATAGTAGGTTAGTTATATGTTTCATTTTTATTTTACAAATTATTATACAACTCGCATAGGCCTAACAATATAATGGAGTTCAATCAAACATTATGAGAAATTAAATAAATTTGTTATATTAACTGGAAAAGCATTATTTTTAGGTCTAAACTAAATATTAAAACAGTTATGTCATATAACGAACCGAAGAAGTATGTTATGTCGATTGACCGTCTTGATTGACCGTTCTAGAGCAAAAAAGTCATTAATGATTAAACAGACATGTTTATTTGTAAAACAAGTCCGAGTACATCAAATCTCGCCTAGGTAATATTCTTTAAAACCTTCACTTAAATCTATACATTATACAAAAAATTTTTATTAAGACTTAAATTAGTACTTTAGTTGACATAATTTCTTTAAAATTTACTTTAATATGAACAGTTGAAATAACGCAAGTAAAAATATGTAAAGTACTATAAAAACATTTTGAAACAGAATAATAAATTAATTCTAGTTAGTTTGAGTATAACTAGGAGCAGAAGTTTATAAAAACTCCTCAAGTTCTTTGTTTCCTTTAATCAACTATTTTTGTAGACGATTATTACATGCAACATATTTACTTTTTATTCATTACAGTAAAGCCAGCTTGAAGTGTTTTGACTTTATTCTCGGTGTTTTTTTGCACCTCTGTATTTCTATAAATATCATGAGTGTTTTCTTCATTAGAAACTTAAACCTATATTAGAGTGTCACAATACAAACTATTTTTATTATCTTATTTTAAGTTTTCAAGTTATGTAAATCAGTCAAATAACATATACTTATATTTCATATTTAATTATCGCTAAATAATCTTAAGTCTTTGTGTTTTTGGAAATCTGTGAAACATTAAATTTTAAAATACATCAAGAATTTTTAAAAGAAGTTTCTGCTAATAATCGTGAGATACAGTTTTTGCATTTCTAAGTTTTGAAATTTTTTAAATTTTTATGGTAAATATAAATATATTTTGCTCTATATACATCATATTTTGAAAGAAAAAAAAAACGCAAAATAATAAGTTTTCGACACTAAACTTTTACAGTTAAGTTTGTTATATAATATATCTTGTATAATTTTTAAACATAGTTTACCATTGGCTAAAAGAAAGAATATTAAATTGAAGTTTTAGTAAATGAAAGGTTCTAAATATTAAAAAACGTCTACCTCTATTTTTGACTTATTAAACAGTATACACTTTCGTTTTAAGAACTTAGAACTTATTAATGATAATTTTAAATGAAACCACCATACTAATTACGATTACTAAATTTTATTAACTGTGTTATTTCAAGTTTCATGTATACTGATATTAACATTCTTAATAAGTTGTATTTCATATAAATTCGCCCTAAGTTTGAATGCAACTTGCCAATATGGTCTTTATAGTTAGAAAAAACATATTAACCACATAGAATCTCTTCAAAGAAAAAGTATATAGTAGTCTTTAACGGCTGCAATACTCATTATATTTCTTACACTGACGACTATTAAAACTTAATAATTAATCTTAGAATTCAAAAAACTTATACTTCTCCTAATGCTTTTTAGAACTAATTAACAAAAAGTAATTTGTTATCAATTTTAAAACCTTATAAAAATAATTAATTATCACGAAAATAAATCGAAAAATTCATATAGTCACAATTATTTTTCAGTTTAAAAGTTTAAATGTGGAATTAGTTTTCAAACAAAACTAATTTTTACAAAACAATTTAACAACTTTAATTTAAGTCTACATAATTGAGATAAGATATTTTATACTAGAAACTATCAGTAATTTAACAAGTTTAAATTAATAAACCATTGATTTAATATGAAGAATTTGGTTCATGCTATGATTTCATTAGCAGCGCCTTTCCTCTCTAAATAAAAAAACCGTTATTCGAAAATTTCGATAGATATTTATTTGACCTGGATTCTTAATGTGCTCTAAATTTATCATTTTAAATTTAGTGGTTAGTAAATGCACTTAAATTTTTGATTTTTTTTAATGTATGTACCTTAATTCCAATAATGTTTATTTTAATTCTCTCAATTATGCTTTGGCAAAGCGACAAAATTATTGATGAAAAACAATGAAATACCACACGGTTGCACAAATGTTTAGAACTCTAAAAACCAGGATGTGTATATCCGGTTGATGTTTGAACAAGAATAAATTTTATTCATCAACTTTTGTAGTTTGTTTGAATGGGAGCCGATCATTTCTAACCCGCTATCATTTCTAACCCGTTCACTTCTAACCCGATCATTTCTAACCCGATCACTTCTAACCCGATCATTTCTAACCCGATCACTTCTAACCCGATCATTTCTAACCCGATCACTTCTAACCCGATCATTTCTAACCCGATCAATTCTAACCCGATCACTTCTAACCCGATCATTTCTAACCCGATCACTTCTAACCCGATCACTTCTAACCCGATCACTTCTAACCCGATCACTTCTAACCCGATCATTTCTAACCCGATCACTTCTAACTCGATCACTTCTAACCCGATCACTTCTAACCCGATCACTTCTAACCCGATCATTTCAAACAAGATCATTTCTAACCCGATTACTTCTAACCCGATTAAACCCAATCATTTCTAACCCGATCATTTCTAACCCGATCACTTCTAACCCGATCACTTCTAACCTGATCATTTCTAACCCATTCTACTTGTTTATTTTATTTCTTAATTTTAATATAGATTGCTTTAAAAATTAGCTAGTCTTATAAAATTATTAAAGTGTTTTTTTTTTAGTTTCTTTAAAACATTATGATTTTAATGTGTTACGTTAAAAAACATTGTTAGTATGAACTTTAACTTTAGTATCAACTAAACATAAGTTTTATTAACTTTTATCACCTTATTTTTTAATATTTCATCTTACACATAATTTCAATTTTTTTTTAATATTTCATAGTTTTTTGTTCTTTAAATCTACTTTAACAGCCGTTTTTCGTTAATAATATACAATTCACTAAATCGTTTACTTTACAATATTTTGAACTATTCTTTGTAGGATTTTAAAGTAAGCACTTGTAACTACATTTAAGTTGGATCTTATAATAATTCACGTGACTATTATAATTTTTACATAAGCAAATTTTAAAAAGTAAACCTTGACAATTGTATTATTCAGATACAAAATCTTTATATTACGGTCCAAAAACTACAATTTAAGTCTGTTGTAAATGTTGTGTTATTGCTGAATAATGTAGTAGCTATTTTTAGTAGGTTATTTTTAAGTTTATTTTAATAACTTTTACAAATTTTTATACAACTTTCATAGGCCTATTAAGATAATGGAATTTAAACAAACACTAGGAGAATTTAAATACTTTTGTTATATTAAGTGTAAAAGCCTGAATTTTAGGTATAACCTAGATATTAAAACAGTTATGTCGTATAACAAACTGCAAAAGTAAATTGTGTCGATTGAGCGTCTTGATTTCACATCATTTTTAAATTCCTACTTAGTCCTAAAGCAAAAAAAGTCACTAACAATTAAACAGAAATGTTTATTTGTATAACAAGTCCGAGGTTAATCAAATCTCGCCCAGGTAATCTTCTTTAAAACCTTCACTTAAATCTATATAACATACAAAATGTTTTAATTACGACTTAAATTAGTACTTTAGTACACACACATTTCTTTAAAATTTATTTTATTATAAACAGTTGAAATAACGTATATAAACTAAATAAGTACTGATAAACATTTTGAAATAGATTATAAAAATAATTATAGTTGAATTAAGTATAACTAAAAGCAAAAGTTTATAAAAACTACATCAAGTTTTTTGTTTCCTTTAATCAACTATTTTTTCAGACGATTATTACACGCAACATATTTACTTTTTATTCATTACAGTAAAGCCAGCATGAAATCTATTGACTTTATTCACGGTGTTTTTTTTTGCACCTCTAAATTTCTAAAGACGATTTTTGCACCTCTAACTTTCTAGAAACCCATATTAGTGTTTCACAATACAAACAAATTTTATTATTTTATTAAAAATTTTAAAAGTATATAAATTAATCAAGTAACTTATACTCATATTTAATATTTAATTTTCGCTGAGTAGTTTTAAGTTCTTGTGTTTTTGGAAACCTGTAATACAATAACTTTTAAAAGATATCAAGAAATTTTTTAAAGAAGTTTCTACTATTAATCGTGAGAAGCTGTTTTTGCAATTTTAAACTTTGAAAAATTTTAAATTTTCATGATAAATGTAATTTTTTTTTTCTTTTTATACATCATATTTTATACAACATACAAATAATAATTTTTCGACACTTAACTTTTATAGTAAAGTTTATTATGTAATATTTCTTATTAAATCTTTAAATATAAATTACCATTGGCTAAAAGGAAGAAAATTAAACTTAAGTTCTAGTAAATGACGAGTTCTAAATACTGAAAAACGTCTACCTCTACTTTTGACTGTTTAAACAGTATACACTTTCGTTTTAAGAACTTAGAATTTAATAATAGTAATTTAAATGAAACCACCATACTAATTACGATTACTAAATTTTATTAACTGTATTATTTCGAGTTTCAAATATACTGATATTAATATTCTTAAAATGTTGTATTTTATATAAATTCGCCTTAAATTTGAATGCAACTTGCCAATCTGGTCTCCATAATTAAAAAATGTATATTAACCATATAAAATCTATTCAAAAAAAAAGTACGGAGTATTTAATGGCTGCAAAACTCATTATATTTTTTACATTGACGACTATTAAAACTTAATACTTAATCTTTAGAAGAAAGAAGACTTAGGATTTCGATTTTCGTAATGCTTTATAAAACTAATTAACTTCAGTTAATAAATAATCCATTTTAACTTTATTTAAATAATTAATTACCACGAAAATAAATTATTGATTTATAAACCTAACGAAAATAAACCATTATAAACCATTTATATAATATGTAGAACTTGGGTAACTCTATAGTTTGATTTTATTAGCAGCGCCTTTCCTCTGTAAATGTTACTAGGATTTTCAATATTTTCGATAGATATTTTTTTAATTTGTGTTCCTAATGTGCTTTGGACTTTAAATTTAGTGGTCAGTCAATGCACTTAATTTTTTAATTTTTTTTTACAATTGTCTGTACCTTAATTCCAACAATGTTTGTTTTAATTGTATCGATTATGCTTTGGCAAAGCGACAAAAATAATTGATATGAAAACATGGAAATACAAAACGGTTGCACAAATGTACAGAACCTAACTCTAAAAGTCTGGGTGTGTATACCCGGTTGATTTTTGAACAAAAATAAATTTTATTCATGAACTTATGTAGTTTGTTTGAATTCTGACATTCTAGTATGTTCTAAAAGAATTTTATAAAAGTAACTATGAACTTTCTTTTAATGAAAAAGTGCATAATTCAGACTGTTTTGCTGATTGCTGCACTAAAATCACTGAAATAATTTACTGAATGTGTTGCTGAATTTTTAAGTAAAGGTTTTTTGTTGGAAAGAAAGTGGAAGTTAACTCTAAATTGTAAGATTTTGCAGCTATGTTTGGTTTTATTGGAACTCACTTATCGATGAAAGAATTGAGGTTAAACTTGCTTATTCAGAAGTTAAAACCAAATTTGTTAAAAACCTTCTTCTTCAAATCATAAATAAGTCAATTAGTATTAAACAAAAGTGTTAAATTCTTTTGCTGTTAATCTATAAATATTAGATAAAACTATTGTTTTTCATTTCAAGGTATATAAATTTGCATCTCTTTGTTATGTTGCATTCAGTTTAACTGGCCCAGATTTTGATGCATGGGTCTAGCGTAGGATAACAAACTTCAAATAGCAAAGAATATCAAAAATTAAATTTTAACAACGCTATCTGCACATTAAGTTTTATTTTAAACAAAACTAACTAAATTTTATTAAAAAACAACTTTGTTGAGATTAATTTGTTTTTAAAACAAATCCTTACTTTAAAACAATAATAAACAAGTATATTAATATAGATTGGGTTAATAATTGTCGGGTTAGATCGGGCTAGATATGATCAGGTTAGAAATGATCAGGTTAGATATGATCGGGTTAGAAATGATCGGGTTAGAAATGATCAGGTTAGATATGATCGGGTTAGAAATGATCGGGTTAGAAATGATCGGGTTAGAAATGATTGGGTTAAATCGGGTTAGAAGTGATCGGGTTAGAAATGATCGGGTTAGAAGTGATCGGGTTAGAAGTGATCGGGTTAGAAATGATCGGGTTAGAAGTGATCGGGTTAGAAGTGATCGGGTTAGAAATGATCGAGTTAGAAGTGATCGGGTTAGAAGTGATCGGGTTAGAAGTGATCGGGTTAGAAGTAATCGAGTTAGAAGTGATCGGGTTAGAAGTGATCGGGTTAGAAGTGATCGGGTTAGAAATGATCGGGTTAGAAGTGATCGGGTTAGAAGTGATCGGGTTAGAAGTGATCGGGTTAGAATTGATCGGGTTAGAAGTGATCGGGTTAGAAATGATCGGGTTACAAATGATCGGGTTAGAAGTGATCGGGTTAGAAGTGATCGGGTTAGAAATGATAGCGAGTTAGAAATGATAGTAAACCGTTTGAATACTGACTTTCTAGTATGTTCTAAAAGAGTTTTATAAAAGTAACCATGAACCTTATTTTAATGAAGAAGTGCGTGATTTAGACTATTTTGCTGATTGCTGCACTAAAATCATTGAAATAATTTACTAAATCATTTCAATATGTGTTGCTGAATTTTAAATAGAAGGTGTTTTTTTAAAAGAAATCGGAAGTTAATTCTTAATTGAAAGATTGTGTAGCTGCATTTGGTATTATTGAAACTCACTAACCGATATAAGATTTAAACTTGCTAATTAAGGAGTTATAACCAAATTTGTTTAAAACCTTCTCCTTCAAATTATAAATAAGTTAATTAGTATTATGCTAAAGTGTTGATTTCTTTTGCTGTTAATCTATAAATATTAGATAAAACTGTAGTTTTTGGCCTTAAGGTATATAAGTTTTCGTATCTTTGTTAGGTGTCAATCAGTTTAAGTGGCCCAGATTTTGATAGCTAGGTCCAGCGTAGGGTAACAAACTTCCAATAACAATAAAAATAAAAGACTAAATTTTAACAAAAACTAGATGAACATTAAGTTTTATTTTAAACAAAACACACTAAACTTCATTAAAAGAACAATTATGTTGAGATTAGATTGCATTTAAAATAAACCGTTACTTTAAAACAATAATAAACAAACATACTGATACAGATCAGGTTAATAATTGTCGGGTTAGATCGGATTAAAAACGATCGGGTTAGAAATGATCGGGTTAGATATGATCGGGTTAGAAATGATCGGGTTAGAAATGATCTTGTTAAAAGTGATTGGGTTAGAAGTGATTGGGTTAGAAATGAATGAGTTAGAAATGATCGGGAAAGAAATGATCGTTTTAGAAATAATCGGGTTAGAATTAATCAGGTTAGAAGTTATCGGGTTAGAAGTTATCGGGTTAGAAGTAATCAGGTTAGAAGTTATCGGGTTAGATGTTATCGGGTTAGAAATGATCGGGTTAGAAATGATCGGGTTAGAAATGATCGTTTTAGAAATAATCAGGTTAGAAGTTATCGGGTTAGAAGTTATCAGGTTAGAAGTGATTGGGTTAGAAATGATCGTTTTAGAAATAATCAGGTTAGAAGTTATTGGGCTAGAAGTTATCGGGTTAGAAGTTGTCGGGTTAGAAGTGATCGGGTTAGAAGTGATCGGGGTAGAAGTGATCGGGTTTGAAATAATCGGGTTAAAAGTGATCGGGTTAGAAATGATAGCGAGTTAGAAATGATAGAAAACCTGATCAGTGACGTTATTGTCCTATTGGACAACGTAATAAAGGTTGCACGGTAAAAGACAATGCTGACGCCAATGATCAATACCAGCAAACGGTTGCTTCAAATAAACGAATCATAAACCGTTTGTACATTGATGATTGCAGATTTTTCGGTTGCAAATTCAAAAGTGTAAAACCTACAGTCATCAATCTACAAACGGTTTATGATGCGTTTATATGAAGCAACCGTTTGCTGGCATTAATCATTGGTGTCAGCATTGTCTTTTGCTGTGCAACGTTTATTACACTGTCCACTAGGACAATGCTGACACCAATGATCAATACCAGCAAACGGTTGCTTCATATAAACGCATCATAAACCTTTTGTAGGTTGTTGTCTACAGGTTTTGCAGTTTTGACTGACTAGTGAGTCTTAATAAGAACGAAAACGGTTTTAGTTTACAAAAGACTTGTAGTCTGTTGATCGAATTGGTATGATTAAGCCTTATGCTAAACTAAATATTTCTATAACATTATTTTGTTAACGATGCCAACCTGTTTTATCGCCAAAAGAAGTCCATCTTTTAGTTCTTCGTAGTTTATCAGATCGTGTTTTGTAAATAACTCCATTGTTCATAGTAATTTTCTAAGTAAATAATGTAATTTATTAAGTATATTTTTTACTTTTAATATTACAGCTTTTCAGTTAAGAAAAAACGAGCATAAAGTTAATTAATCTTAAAAGCTATCTAAAATTTTTTTTTTATTTTAGAGAACGCACTTTTGTCTTTAATTTAAAAAAAAATTATTTGGTTTGGGTTTGGAATTATTTCATGGGGTCCCTCCAAAAATAAAGGTTTTTTTTTTGTTTTTTTCATTATTATTGTTTTAGAACCAAAAATTAATATTTTTATTTTTATTTTTTCCATTATTTTGCATGTATTTAAACTGTTAAATGTTTATTTAATAAATAATACTAATATCTTTTACGATTTGGCACCAAATCAAAATGATGAATATTATACTATCATTTGCCTTGGCCATTTCCTAGATAAAAAATTGATAAAAGGAAAAAAAAATTATAAGAATGTGAATTACAACAAATTTAATTAAACTAAAATAGTTTAATTAAATTTGTTGTAATTCACATTCTTATTAATTTTTTTATTCCGTTTATATTTTTTTTATCTAGGAAATAATCCCAAACCAAATACTTTTTTTTAAATTAAAGACAAAGGTGCGTTCGCTAAAATAAATAAAAAATTAGATAGCTTTTAAGATAAGGAAAATAACTGACATTGAAGTTTTATGTTTTTTAAAAAATTAATAAATTTGCCTATAAAATTTACTTTATGCTCGTTAAGAAAAATAGTGTTCGAAAACTCAACAAATTATGATTAAATAGTTTGAAGATTTTATTTATAAGTATTTTGAGTATATGTAAAGTAATCTATCACTAATATTTTTAACTGCATCAGTTAAAATAACATCTTAAAAATATAACTTTTCTTTCATTTTTAATAAATAAAAAAGAAAATATATTTAGTTTCACCACTTCAGGACATAGTTGAATATCAGCAGTTATTGAGGAATCATAAACATCAGTTCCTTTATAAATACAAGTATCATTTTTGTTCCTTTGTACTTCTACTCTTAGCACAAATGGCAATGAATTTCTTGCTCTTATAAAAAGATGGAATTGATTCACCTAAAATATTTTATAACAACTATAAGCCGAAATATTTATCGCAGAATTAAATTATTAAAAATGTTGTTAGTTAGCTAAACAAAAATTTAATACATTTACATATCACATTAAATAAATATAACGAAAAAAATTTAAACAAAATTAATTTTTGAAATTAAAATAAAAAACAAATTAATTTTTTTTTATTAAAATTATCTTAAGAATAAGAAATGAAAATTGCTATACCAATATTGTGAAGTATATAAATAATCTACAACAAGTTTTTTTACAAGCTAAGTGTTTTTCAAGGTGATTAATAAATGTTCACGTTGTTATTATTGTTGCTTATGTTTTTAAAGCTAACTGAAAAAATTAAAATGTCTATTATTGAACAATAAAAAGAAAACTCTAAAAAATGTTGATCTAATGACATAGTGTACAAAGGAGTCTTTCGGTTATCGAGTCGTACACCAAATGCTTATAATATTTCTTACGAGCTATTACACTAATTTTTGTATCATCTAAATATTTAAATCTTTAATAATAAAATAATCAATTAAACGAAATGAAAGAAAAGAAAACTAAATGAAAATTCACTAAGTTTTGTGTTTAAAAATGTAGTTAAATACTGGTCTAATAACATAAGAACTAAAAAAGTGTATATGTATATATAATTTTAAATTAACTTACAAAAGGGGACCAACAATACTAATAGCTAAAATATTAATAGTTGAATAATAGGTTACCGTTACAGCTTCTTTATTGAAAGTAAAAGTTAAATACTCTGAAATATTTTTACATTAACTTTTATTAGTATTTTGTCCTGGAAAGGTAATTTTTCTATGTTATTCAATAATTTTACTTGTACAGTAAAAAAACATTTACATTTGAATAAATAAATAAAGTACGGTATAACTTTCTAATAGTTATAAAAGTGAATTCTACCATAACTGAACTTATTTTTTAGAAATGAAAACAAATAGGTAAGTAATGTATCATTTATGCACTTAATAAGAAACACAAACAATAATAAAGAATAACAATAATAACAACAACAAACTTCCTTCTACTTTAAAACTAACATTTTTATATTTTGAATACATATCTAAGTCTAAAATTTTAATAAAAGAAAGCAGACGATATTTGCAAACATAAAACAAAACTTTTTTTTTTGATTTCCTTAGAAAACAAGATTTTTCAACATAAGTTTGATTTTAACGCTTATCTCAGCTTACTATTTCAATACTTAACTTTCTGTTAAAATATGTACAATTATATTTTTTTTTACTTTTACGTGCTAAAAAAATATTTTGTTATAAATTAAACTTAATATACAATTTATACTCACAGTCATGTTTTCGCTGTATTTTTCGTTAAAAAAATCTTGAGTCGACTTCAATGGATTCTTTATGTCATTGCTTACAAAGTACCCATTAGACTCACAAACAAATATTTCTGAAAGTTCTTTAGTATCTATTGGAGCACTTCCAGTGCACTGTTTTAAAGTATTGTAGTTAAATGCATATCTAATAACTTTATAGTTGAAATAACTTCATCATCAGCTTATTATGTTTAAATTTTAGTAAATTTAAAATTAATGTTGTCCTTAAACTAAAATAAAAAAACAGTTATCCATTATTTTTTACACATTAAGTAAACTTAACACAATATTTTATAAATACCAAATTTTAAAGCTAACCAGAAAACAAAGTGTTGTTAATAAAGTAACAACAACTATCAGTTTCATCTCTATTTCTTCTATTTGTAGAATTAAGTCTTCTAAAAATCTTTTTATATATTTTTATGTTGTTAATGAGTAGATATATACAATTTTAGTGGATATAAACAAATTAAGTATCAAAGTATATCGTTTTAACTAAAACAAATTATATTAAAATGAAAAAAATCATTCTAATATAAACCTTCTAATCTATTTAGATTAACAAAAGATCTTTGTTTTCATGTATAGCTTTTGAATCTAAGTTTTATTGTGAAATCTATGCATTTAAATTCTTATTTTATGATTAACAATAATATCTATGAGTTTTAAGTTTAGACTTAGTAAAAAATCAATATTGTATGTGTCGTAAACATAATCAGAGTTATATAAAACTCATGTCTATCTTTAAATTAAATCAGATTAGTTTATTGATGTGATAACTTTCATTCATATATCTATATTCTTAAAACTTATCTTATAGTCAAAACATCACACAAATAGTGATGATCATTAGTACAAAATGTATACTAAATACAATATGTAAAACAACATAGTTACAGCTTATGTATTCTACAATATATACAATACATACAATTGCAATAAAACTAGATATAACTTGGGCAATTCTCATCAGTAGAATATAAAGCTAACAAGAGATAATATTTTACAAACTTTTATAGTAACCAAGTGGTCATAAAGTAATCAAGAGACTAATAAAAGACAACAGCAACTAGTATCAATTAAAATCATTTAAGTTTACTTACATTGTACTTAATTTACAGTAAAACTGAACATAGATATAATGAAAACACTTTTATAAAGTATTACAAAAACAAAGAAACAAGATAGTCAAAATCTTTTTACTGACATAAAACAGGTATCTTTATAAAAATGCAAACAGCTTCTAATTTGGTAGAATCGAAAACATTCCTACAAGCTATAATATTTTTAAATATGTTTAGTCTACATTTAGACTTATACTTTAGATAGGAATAGTTTGCACATGTTGTATAATTGCCAAAGTTTCTGCAATGGATGAACGTTTAGATGCATTTAAAAACTTGACCGTTATAACATGTTTGTTATTTGAAAATTAAATTTCTCTACACTCTTTGGAACATGCTCTTCTATCCTCTTCCTTCGATGTCTTGTTGTTAATCCAATATTGCTTGCTTTACACCAGCAGCTGTATTGGTAAATTACCATACTTCTATTTTGGTTTGGTATTGGATCCTTACCACTTGGTGTTAATAGTGGTTTAGAGGTGAAGACGATTGTAGGGTTTGCTGCATAATAATTATTTCTTATCAATTGTCTAATTTTTTTTTTCTAACACTTCTGAACTTTTAATAATGAATAAAATTTTTTTAAGTATTTAAGCTTTTTTCAGGTCCTAATGTCTTTATTTCATCCAAATTGTTTTATTTATTTATGAATGTTATTACAATTCATTTACACTTAAAAAATTTGGATGAAATAAAGACATTAGGACCTGAAAAAAGCTTAAATACTTAGAAAATTTGATTCATTATTAAAAGCTCAGAAATGTTAAAAAAGAAAATTAGAAAATTGACAAGAAACACTTATGCAGAAAACCCTACAATCGTCTTTACCTCTAAACCACTATTAAAACCAAGTGGTAAGTATCCAACATCAAACTTAGATAAAATTATGGTAATTTACCAACACAGCTGCTGTTGTAGACCAAGCAATATTGGATTAACAACAAGACATCTAAGGAAAAGGTATATTTTTATACCTCATGTTTATTTTTATAATTCTTACTTTAATAATTGAACAGAAGGTTGTATGTGTATGTTTCTGCATTATATATTAACTAAGCTTATGACAAATACTGCTTTCAAAGATTAGACAACACAAGTCTATTTAATGATTTTCTTTTGTTTTTATTACTTAAAACAATTATTCATTAGTTTGAACAAACTACTTTACTATGAGTTACAACGTACAAAGCAATAAATTACTAAACTTTATAAGTAACTTAAATTATAAAGTATATTACAACTTTTTATTGCATTGTTAAAATCTTAAATCTCTCAACTGTTTTTGTTTAATATAAACTCAAATCATCATAAACACAGGGTTGCCACTGGTTTTTGAGAAATTTCTTTCAGTTTTTCGAACTTCTTCCAGGTTTTAAAAGTACATGTTTATAAGTCAATTTTTTACTGAAAATTTAGTTTAAGGTTAAAATACTTCGTTAATTAGTATAGCAACATGGAAAGTACACAATGAAGCTACTTTAAAACTGTATTTTAATAATAGAAAAAATAGATGAAGACAAGATTTTTTTATCTTAACATAGATTTTTCGTGTCACATCAAAAATTTACTACTTTACATGTAAAAGTATTTTAAATTCCAAGGTTTTCCAGGTCTGTTATAGGTTTATGTTCAAAATTTAAGACTTTTCCAGGTTTTTTTTTTTCAAAATTTTTAATTCCAAGTTTTTTTTTCTCGTTTTTTTTTTGTTAGCCTAAATTGTAAAATTCCAGGTTTTTCCAAGATTCCAGGTTTTGTGGCAACCCTGTAAATATTAACTTCAGATTTAAATCAAATTCTGCAGTATTTATAAGAACGGTGAAGAGCTAGCTGCAAGATTTAAAAATTGTTAAATAAGCATTTCAATCAAAAAAAGGAATTTTTTAAAACAAAACTGGTATGTAAAATAACAAAATATTGAAAGTGGACCAACTAAAACTCATTCTAGATCTAAAAATTCTGACTTGAAATTTAATAACAATCTTAAAAATTTTCTGAGGTTTTTATAAAAATTCAAAGCTTCCCTGAGTCCTCCTAAGTTTTGAAAAAAAGATAAAAATACCTTAAATCTCCCTGAGATTTTCTACAATTTCAAAATATCCTGAGTTTGTTGCAACTCTAACATTATTTAAAGAATTTTAACAAGCAAAATTTATTATTAAATCAATCTTTAAAACACCTTAGTTTTCAATTTATATTAGAATAATACTACATACAACTAAGCCAGTAAAAATCAATATTTTTTTTTGTTCTAGGAGAAACAAAAGTAAAAAGACCATTTTTGCTAAGACACTTATTTACAAAGGTTGTGAAGAAAAATATTTTATTTATACTTTTTTTTGATCAAAAACGTAACTTTACTTTTAATCGTTTATTAACTACATAAAGAATAACATTAAAAAATTACTAGCTGTTACAAAACAATTTTCACTTACAGACTCTTTTAGAATTTTTTTTTCATTCATTAGCAAGGTTTTTGAATAAAGAGCAAAAATAAAACTTGTATTTTTATACTGTTGACTTTGTTTTATTAAATGTCTAGTTGAACAAACGCAGAAAAATATAGAACTTTGTATTTAGAACTAAATCATATTATTTTTTAGTTGTAAAAGAAATAAAAAACAGACTTTTTAGCTAAAATTTTATTAAATCTTTAAAGAAAAATGGTTTAAAAATAGTTAATGTTAAAGTTTAAATTTATTAAATTTTCTTCGAACATTACAGTAACCAGTTAAATTTTGAGTGACTTTTTTGAGGTTATTAGAAATTCTAATATGAATTGATTGTATTATCTTAAAATGTTAAACTAAGATTTGTAAAGCCAGAAGTTGTAAATTTTTTTATGAACAATAACTAATTTAAGCTATAAACAAAACTGATATTTCAAGGTAAAACTACAATGTTTTATTTAGTATTCAGTGTTCAGATTTTTTTTATTTTCAGCTTTCCTGATACTTTTATTTCTTTATTAGCTATATATACTTAAATTTTATAGAAAATACAGGAGGAGATGTTGTATTTTTAAATACTATATTAAAGAGATACAAATTGCAAACTTAAAGTTTATTATATTTTTTAACGATGTTTTGAATTTTCGTCGGTAATTTTCAAATAAAAAAATATGTTAAATAACTAAAAATAATTGTTAAACAACTAACTATACAAACTAAATTAACTTAATGTGATATATATAATCAGTTATATATTAAAACTATAATTTACAGTAAAATTACAGGTTATATAAATATTTATACATTGTTGAAAGAAAATTATATATAACTACTCAAAAATTCTTAGTGTTTGGGTAATACCCGGTTTAGTTAATAGTTTGTTTAAAATTGGATTGAAGCGTTTAATTGAAATAGCTTCGCTGATCAAGGAAAGAATAACTGATAACAACTTTAGTATTTTAAAAGAATGTAGAAACAAATTGACTGATGAAAAGTCAAAACTCTAAATCTGCAATGTGTATCTCTTTAACATGGTATTTAAATTGTATAGAGATTTTTTTTGACGACCTAACTAAACAAACATTAGCAGTATTTTATTGTTTTTATCTTATTTCAATCAAATTATAAGTGCGTTGATAACTCAACATGGTTGATAAATTAACGAGATAAGTTGAATTTAGATAAATCTTATTTCAGGGTATACAAAGTCTTTTCAACTTGAAAACTTTTGATTTAGTAGTTTACTTTATTATACTTAGAAATATTTCTTGATTTTCTTACAGCATATAATGTAAAGTTTTGTAGATTTATTTTTGTTCAACTAACACAACATCTAAATTACTAAACATTTTTTATTTTACGTCTTAACTTAAAACATTGCCAATTGCAAAAGCTAGCAACTATAAATGTCAATCAAAGTTGTATTTGTTTTTTAAATCAATTATAAAAAAAATATTGAGCATGAAAAAAAATAAACTAATTAGGTTTATATGACTTAAATTATAGATTACTTCGATGAATAAATAAACATTAAACTATATTTGGAATTAACAGTATAAAATAGTTTAAATGTTATATGAAATAAAACGGATTCGGTCGTAATGTTTATGTTAATTATCTTTTTAGTTTAACAGATAAAGCAAAGCAAATAAAATATTTAAAATCTCTGAGTCTAAAAAAAAACGCTTGCAAGGCTCAATTTTTAATTAATTAGTTACTGTTAATAATATTTAATCAATTGTACAAATTTATGAAACACTATAAGTATGTTTTGAAAAGTAGTAACTATGTCTTAGCAAGAGTTTCCTTGAAAAAGTAGTTTTTGTCTTTTGTTTAGCTTACACATCCAAGTTGTACTTTGAAAACTAAGAACACAAAAACTTACTAAATAAAATGAATATAACCATTTATTTATGTTAATATTTAAGGTAAACAGAGGTGCATGACTATATAAACTAGAGAAGTATAAGTTCTTTTAACTGTTAAACTAAGTATAAAAAAAGCCTGTGTAAGTAGCAAAAATTATAATGTTTCTAGAGGTCAAGCTAAACTAAGTTTTACAATACAGCTTTTTTTTCTGTCTTTTTTTTACAATCATATTTTAATAATTAGATGTACAGCTTTTTTCTATTCAAACGTTTAAAACTTTTTGAGATGAGTAGGTGTCAAATGTGCACGGAGCGACACTATTGCACGAAGGGTTATTTAAAAGATTTAGTTATGTTTGTGTTTTCTAATAATTTCAACTATTTAAGTAAAGCAAAAGACTTGTAACTTCTATACTAAACATTTAATTCAAAACGTTGAGAAAACTATTTAACTGTTAAACTAAAATTGTGTTTTGAACAGTAGTATTTAAATAATCATTCGTAATACTACTGTACTGTTTTGTAAACAATAGTTTTATGGTAAAAGTGACCATAAAGTTCTATTTAGTTAACATTTATACTAAATTAGTGATTTAGTTGAAATCTAATTTACTTTAGCAAGATTTGAAAATAAATAGTTTTGTATTTAGTAAAAAGTCATATTTATTATTATAATTCATTTTTAATATAATTTTTTTGAGTTTTTGTAGTTAATTCATGATCTTTGCAGATGAAGACTCAAATTTGTGATAAAAAGCTAAAACTTAACACGTTTTTATTCAAACAAAACAGCTGTAATCTGTTCTAGTGGTTTGCTTTGTCTTGTTTAGTAAATTATTTTCGTAGATTTATGCAAATTGTATATTTCGTTCGCGACCGGTTTCGGTGGCAAGAGATTGCGACCTTTTCAAGCAAAAATAAAATATGAAAGTGCATATAACAATGTTAGTTAATTATACTGTTGTTTAAAAGCTTATTCATGCGTGAAGAATATAACATCTAATATAAATTATCTTATATATAAAGAATAGAATATAAAATAGAATACAAATAGAATAGAATAGAATATAAGATAAGAAAAGAATAGAATATAATATATTTCTAATAAAAATTGTTTTCAAATATATACTACGAAAACAAAAAATAAACTTTCAAGTCGTTATCTATTAGTAGGCATTAGGCAATATTTAAGTGTTTGTGTTTTTAAGAATAGAGTTTTTGTAATTGGCAGTAATTTCAATCTTTGTCGTGAAAACCTGTTTTAAAGATGACAGAAAAAAACTAATAAGTGGTTTAATATAGTTTTCTAGAGGCAAAATTGTTGTAACAGGATGTTCTTACTTTTCCAGAATTTGTAAATCTTTTGAGTTGTTTGACCATTATGAAAACAAATTGACTAGTTTATGTGATAAATCGTAAGAAAAAGATATAGGTATTAAATTGTTTGCAATTGGTAGAACTAGAGATGACCTTAAGAGTTCTGATGTATACGATAGAAAATTTACTTTATTTAATTTAATGTTACAAGGTGAAACCAGGTGTTTTGTACCTATATAACCCTAAGTATGACAACAAATTGTTTGTATTCAGCGGCAATGATCCAGATAATAAAGAAATAAGCTGTATTTGTTTAAAGTGAATAAAATGGATTTACAAGAACATTTTGATGAGCGATAAGTTGAAACCTGCTTTAGGTAGGCATTGGTTTCAAAATTATTTTGTAGTATACATAACTAGGCAAAGTTTGATTATGTTATTTTGATTATCCGTTTAACAACATCCGTTAGGTATAATTATTATTTATGTTGGACTGATACTTTGACAAGTAAAATTACTTCAGGTTTGGTGTATTTTGTATTTTTGTTAATTAATTCAATAAAATACTGAGTAGTGAATATGAGTTTAGGTTTTGATTGGGTCTTACTTTTATGTAACTAATTCTTCAAAACATTGACAACCAAAAATATATGTTTTTTTTTTGTCTTTTTATTTTCTAGAAAAATAATGTTCGTCAAGAAATTTTTTTCATCTTTACTCTACATATACATAGTAAATAATAAATAATGAGCTTTCCACAACCAACAAAAACAGCATCCCAAACAACCTACGACAAGTTTTGTCTTTATTAGGACTTATCAGGCAGGCCACATTAAGAAAACAAAGTATGTAAGACATAAATACTACTGTCAAACTGTTAGTTTTAAATATTTTACTGTAATACTTATAATGCAAAAGTCACTGGTTATGACAATATAAAAAGGGATGAAACATGTTTTGATTTTATATTAAATTGGTTATATTAAAACATAAGGATACTGAAATTTTTTACAATTTTTTTTTAGATTTTAGGGTTGCCCATACTTATTTTCAAAATTTTCATGAATTTTAACTTAAATTTTATTTTTACATATTGCTCTCTTATAGCCTGAATCGCACCAATTGAGTGTTATTGCTTACATAAGGTAAGGCTGATATAAATGTTTTTACGTTCGTAAATATACCAAACTTTCATCTTTTTACATACTTTAAACCGGTTTCAGAACATATTACATTAAAAAATTTAACAATGTGTTTTACTGTAAAAATATATGCCAACTTTGTTTTGTTATATCAAACCAGATGTAAAACATCTTAAAATCAGTTATAATTTTTAGAAACTTTAAATCTCTGAAATTGTTATACTATAAACATGCTTAAACTAAGTATTAATAAACCATAATTTCTACCACATAGTACAATATTTAAGTTAAGAACAAACTAAGATTTTGATTAACGTATACAAAACTTAAAAATAATATAGTATTTTGTATAATAATTATAGATTAAAATGAACAGATAGAAACTGTTGAAAACTTAATTACTAAATACAGATGGTCGTTTTATTTTTTGTTAGTTCACACACAAGTAAGGATTGATGTGTCGGAGTAGAACAAAAAAAACTACTTGTTTAAGTTGTTTATTGTAAGCATTTATAAATATTTGTCACAAAACATTAAGGTAAGGGTTTAAAGCGAAAAAATACTAAAATTTAACTTAATTTCATAAGAGCTAAGAGATGTTATATGTTAAATTTCAAATAAACTTTACCTTTTTATTCATTAATGTGTAAGTAGATAAACCATTCAACGTGAACTAAACTTTAAGAAACTTTCTACCTAAATTATTTAATAATCATAAATAATTTTAGCTTATAAGGGTAGTCAGCTAAAACTGAAATACCTAACAAGAACAAAGGCTGTCTTTAATGGCCCCAAATTAAAAAGTTTTTTTTAATACCTAATTTTTTGTTGAGTCTATTTCGTAAAAAATTACCTTATTTATCTTTTAAACTTAATAATGCTAACTCGATTCTTTAAGCTTTTTATTTGTGAATAATGCATTTTAGTGAACAGTACAGACTCTTTACAGTCTGATATTTATATATATGTATATATAAGTTCATGTTCAAAAGAGGCTTTCTGAAATTAAAATGCTTATTACAGTTCCGATGCAATACGTATGAAAATAAAACTAGTCCAGCAATAAAACATTACTTTTTACATATCTATTCAAATAGAGGTGTGCAAATAAAATATTTAATTACATCTCTAGTTAAATAAGCTTTTTACATTTCAGTAAACTGAGCACTCTTTTTTAGTTAAGACAAATAACTATAAACATATTAATTCACAATGTTTTTGTATTTTTTTTTACCACATACTTAATAAACTACTTTTTATTTAGTCAAAATCAGTTTTTTTTTCCTTCCAGAAATATAACAAGTATTAAAACTTAAAATAAAAGTAAGTTATTGCAGTGGTATTGTTTTAAATTCTATCTTCTTTTTGGTTTTTTTTTTTCAAGTCTGCAATTGGTGATATAAAAATTATACCTAACATATGTAGTTTAGTATATTTAAACCTAAGATGATAAATATTTAACAAAATTAAGAAATGAATACAAATACTAAAACTAATTTATAAAAAGAAAATAAACAGCAAAGTAAAAACCAGTAAAGTTTAGTGAAATGGAAAAAAGTAAAAAGAAACATACAATGAAAATACTATGCAAACACAAAAATATTTTTGTGGAAAAAAAAACATGTACTAAAATAAAAAGTCAAATGTTGTTCGGAAGGAATACAATTTTTTTTTTGTCAATGAATACTTTACATGTAAGCAAAACTCACCAAAATTAAATCAATTACATTTTCAAAAAGAAAGAGATATGTTTGTTACAATTTAAACCCTAGTTTAGACTTTGACAAAACAGCTTTCAAATAGAAGCTTGTTATAAATGTGAATTGAATAAACTTTGTTAGATTTAAATTATGCTTTGATACAAAAAAATGTTTTCTTTGTGCATACTATCACAAAGATTAAGAAAAAAAACATTATTTACAAAAAACTCTGAAATAGTTTACAATTGGCTCATAAAGTTCACAAAGGCCTTAACATAAAGACACATTTAGAAATACATACATAAAACTTTTTTGGTAGGAAAGAACCTTAGATATTTACATATTCAAAAAAAAAACAAAGTGTTATTACTCAACTAGTTGTAAGAAAAAAGTAGTGGAAACTTTATGGTAAGAAAAGTTTTACTTCACAAGTATTTAATGTTTACAAAAATTTTTAAGTGTTAGAAAATTATCAAAGTTATTGAAAACTATCTACATACTTACAACTATAATATTTACAAGTATTGGACTGCTACTTCAGACAACGTATTTTGATCTTGAATAAATTTCTTGCAAACTTTTGCTAGTGCAGGTTCTTGGTTATTTGTTTTCTTTTGCTTTTCTTTTTACTGTAATAAGTGAAAATATTTTAGAAAAAAAAGGTTCCGTATCATTTAAAAACTATAGAGTTAGTAGTGTGAAAATAAAATTGTGATTAAAAATAGTTTTTTAGCTAATAAAACTATAAAACCAAAAAGAAGCTTTCATGCATTAAATTATAACATTAGCTTATTAACTACTTCGAAAGTATAAATAATTTTTAAATAAAATTTTATAACAAATAAAATTTTACATATCTACAAAAATAGTATAAGATTTGTCATTCAAATACTAATGAGACAAAAAACTAGAGTTTCATTTAACATAAAACAAAATAAATAAGAACTTTAGTTCTTGACTCAAAAACATACATTTAATACGTAAACCAAGCGTACTACTTAATAACAAACAAATAAAAGAAAAAACCTTCCAAAGTCATATTTAAAAAACAGACTATGACACATATGTACTTTAATGGATGACTAAACGACATAGATTTTACTAAAAATATGCTATTTTCTAAATTAAATTAGTAAACGGTTAAAAAATGTTAAACAATTTCTGTTTAAAAAAGTAAAACATACTTTATTTCTTAAAACTGTTTGTTTTCGAAATTCAAACGTATAATAAAAATATATCAGAATGTAAAAAAGTAAATTAAAGCCAGACAATGACAAACGAGAATGACATACATATCAAACATGTATTTTTATAAACACGTATATACAATTTATTACAATACCTTTATCTAAGGTTGTTTCTTGTTATTAAATTCTCATCTGCTTTTTTTGGGGAATGGATGGCGGCATAATCCATCTTTCATCTGTAAATTATCAGTATAATATACTAATAATATCTATTACATAACAACTTTTTGAGTTTAGAAGCTGTAAACATTGCCAAGAGAAAGTTATTGCTCAACAAAAAGCTAGCTGATTGCGCAAACTATTAACACAGCATGTTAAGCTAAATTGATTAGCCCAAACTCATGTATGCATTTGTTTCAATACTTGAAACTGTACACTGGCATGAGATTTACTGATTTAAAAGGTATATTTAGATGTATAAGAATATTCCAACATGTGTCTTGTTTATTGCAAAACAATTGATTTACTTCCAACGTTCAAAATTGCAACATAGATTTCATATTTAAGAGAAATTAATTTTTTCAAAATTAACTCATTGCTTTTAATGATTAAAACATACCATGTTTTAATGTATGCCACAAATCAAAGCTACCAAGATGTATGAATGTTTATTGTACTCTACTACTAAATATAAATTATTACTAAATATACTCAGGTATTTTTTTTTAATTATAAAACTATAGTCAAAAATACTTTTTAACACCCAAACCTAATTTATATTGTAAGTTATCAAAAATACTGACTTGAATATTGCAAGTTGTTTTAGTATATCAAACATAAACAAATTGTTTGCAACATATTTTAAAATACTTTTGTATGATAATTAATTATTTGATAATATAAAATATTTATAAATTTATATAGACTAAAAATTTAAGTTTTAACTTTTATTTAACTTTGTTTTCTTTATAAATTAGTTACTATTAATTGTGTTTTATATTTTCAGCCGTTTATCGCTTGATAATGTTTTAATAAACAAAAGTACTAAAGAATTGAAAGCGTGTTATTTGTTCATTTTTAAGACAGTAGAAGCAATATTGTACTTTTTACAATAATTTTATTAAATTTAATGAACTTTTATTATAAGAATTTATCAATTTTGTCATGGCATATATTTTTAAAACAGTTATTGCAAAATGCAAGCAACTAAGCAGTACTAAAGAAAGGTAATAAAATAACCAACTAACCACAAAAAATTAACACATCACAGTATTTCAATAAAACATCATACTCTATGTTAAATGTCTACTTGAAACATATATTTTGTTTTTAAACACAATGCTTTTTGCAATACAAAAATTCACTGGTCTATAATACAGCACCTACAACTTTTTGTGTGGAACTTCTTAATTTCCAAATAGACTTAACATAAAAAAGCAAATATAAATTTTTGACTCAAACAAAACTAAATGCTTTATGATTGCTATCAACTTTTATTTTTACTTATTACTACTTTAATTTTTTTATTTAAATAAAATTTAAAACAAAAAAAGAAAGTCATAGCTATCATTGAACATACAGCTACAGCTAAATCGAGAAAAAAAATTCTAATAGTACAATATCAGGCCTAATATGACTAATTTGAGGAACAAATTTTGGAATAAAAAATTACTAATTAAACCAAAAACCACTTTAGGTTTAACTAAAAACCTACTTAAGCAATAGAAAGCAAGAGTCAGCATTTTTAGTGTGAAAATAGTTTATTAAGCTCAAATTACGCCACAATTACTAAAACATGCATAAGAGAATAAGACAATACCACATAAAGCTGTAATCAAATTGTATGTACAGACCACTTTATACCGTTCAATAAAGATTTTGAATAAAACCAAAAATTAAAGGTGGACTCATAAACTAGGAAAGTTTTTTTTAAATAACATATAAATGTTGAAATAAGAACCCATGGTTTTAATTTTTCATTTTTAAATAATTAATTAGCGAATCATGTGTCAATTAAAGCTATTGCTTTAAATGCTAGTTCAAATAAAAGTATTCAAAACATCCGATTATATTTTTGAATCGAAGCAAACGGTGAAGCTTTTGAAAACAAAAATAAACAAAATACATTTTCAGTTAAATCATTAAAATTATCTAGAGAGGTATTTTACTTGTAACACAAATGCATATTGAAATCTATAAATTTAATTATATCAAAGCAAACTAACTATGAAGTAATTTTCACATAAACATTTTTTTCAAGCAAGTTTAGTAATATTATTTTCAAGCATGCATTAAATCATTAATTGGTATATAAGCATTATAATACATCGACTGCTGATAATTCAGTTTTAAAATTTAAAAAGTGATGTATACTTTTTATAAATTAACTTTAATATTGTTATAAAAGAAACGATGGTATTTTCCTTAGCGACAGATACTTTTTTATATCTAAGCAAGCTTAGACAGCATCGACATATATATTTAAATTAAATAAAAAATAAATAAGAAACAACCTAATACAAATATAATATACACGTATTACTGTAAACATAACTTTCAAGTTTTTTTTTATTTTTTCATAACTTTAAAACATTAAGCTTGCTTATATTAATTTAGGCGGTATCTGATATCTTATGAAACAAGGGAAACCAACGGGGCTGCAAGTACTCCCTGACGGCGTTGAAGAACTCGTTGGGCTTCTCGAAGTGGACCCAGTGGCCGCTCTGCGGGATGTGGGTCACCTGCGCTTGCGGGAACACCTGCTTGATCGTGTACACGTCGTCGTCGCTGTGGAGAAATACTTGAATTTATTATTGCAAATAACTTTTTTGGGGTGCAAATTTCAATAAAATGTCGACAAGTTCATTGCATTGTTTTATTGAGTAGAAAGTATTGTTCAAAACACACTTATCAACTACTGCTGTGTTTAACTAAGGTATAAAATATAAACATGTATAAGAGTTAGATAACGGATACGTCATAATGAGTTTAAATAAAAATGTGAAATAAATACTTTTTGGATAGAATTTGGTAAAAAATTAAATGCACAAGACTTTTAAGCTTAAGTAAATAGAAAACTTAATATGGTGAAAGGATTTAAATATATATATATATATGCTGTATAAGATATTGTACTGTTTATTTCAAATAATTTTACTTTTAGTATTACTGTACAACATTTAAAAATAATTCTGTTTTTAGTGAGAGGATTAATTAAAAGGTCAGGGATACATTTTTAATAACTAAAAGTATTTTATAATTTGTAAAAACATATCAAATACGTAAACTGTGAGTGAGTTGATATTTGTATTGTTAAAATAAGAATGTGTATTACTTTTACGATTATTGAAACATATACACATCATATTCATTTAGGTTACTTTATTGATAATGTACATGAGTCCGTTATTATAAAATATTGAAAGTATTTTATTGTTATTGCATGCTAGTACTACTTTGTTTATAAGTATTCTTTGGAATTTACAAAACCAAGCTATTTGGTAATAATTGACTTGTAGTACATTACCTTAACTAAAAACCAAAGTTATCAACCATTAACACACATAAGATAGCTATTTTGTGCATATTTGTATTTTTGTTATGCACAAATTGTTACATGTACATGAAATAACCTACATACTCTAGTATTAACAAACAAAATATGTAGGTATAAACTTGTTTTTTTTTAAAGAGATATTTATCACTATATAATTCATTTATCACAATTTACATATCTTGTACAGCTACACCTTTGTACACATATACTATTATTGTGGTAAATGTGCATTAATTGTGCATCAGGGAATACTTGTTTGTCATCATCATTTATAAATTTCAAACATTGCATGTGCGTTTGTACAAATTAAATAATTTATATATGTATGTGTATGATATATAATTAGATTACTATGACATACTGACTGATATAATCATAAAATAAAGGTAGTTAACATATAGTAGAATTTTAGATATATATTAATAACATGATAATTGTAACAAATCTATATGTAGTCGATTTTATATATTCGAGATAAAATAAATTTTATTTACAAATACTGTTATATTAAAAAATTTCAAAACTAAATTTTTCAAAATTTAATTTCTAAATAATATTTCAAAATTATATTAAAAAAAAAATTAATAAGTTTACTCAATGGTTTTATCTTCAGTTTAACTTAGTGATTGAAAGTTTTATTAACAAATGAGTGTGACGGTTGTAATTGTTGTTCATTATAGTTCGTAATTTTTTTGTGTGGCTTTTTATTACTTAAAAAAATAAACAAAATAGTCATGATAAAATTAAGCACTTTTTAAGTAAATAACATCTACAATACTATATTTAAACTTTACACTTTATTGTAAATAAAAACTCTTATATTGGCCAGCTGTGTAACAATGCAGAAACGATATGTAACTTTATTTCGTGACAAAGTATCTTATGACTTTAAACTCAAGTTTGTGCTACAAAACTGCTGTAAAATAGTTTAAGGAAATTTATATTACTACTACTTTAAGATTATATAAATGTTTATGCATACAATAAGTATAAACTAAGTTTTAATATATTTATGCAAAGCATGTAGAAACCTAGCATTTGTAAAAAGAATAAAAGAATATATCAACAATTCGAAACTTATTTAAAATAAGTAAAATATGTGACAAAGCAATTAAAAGTAACTATTAATTACCTTGTAATTGTTAAAAAGCAAACACAAAACTATTTGTTTAATAATCATAAAAATCTCACATAAATTAAAAAAAAAGAATTATCTTAAAATTATAAGTATTAGTTAAAGTTAGCAATTGAAGAAATATTTCGTAATTTATTATTTAAATAAACTAAATTTTGGCCATTCTATAAAAACAAGTACAATGTAAAGTATTTCGAAATAATATGGCTTAAAATATAGCAGACGACACGTAGTTTATACGTTTCGCAACAGAATTCTATTTTCTCAATAATGTTGTGAGTTTATGGTTCTGCCTAGGCAAATTGAAAACAACTTGCATGTTAACATTTTAGCAATTGAAAGTTTGTCCGACAAACATATTTGTTATAAATATATATGTCATAGTAATTATATTTTACTGGTAAATCTAGTTAGACGACACGTAGTTGACATGTTTCGTAACAAACCACAAACAAACCCCACAGACAAAACAACAAAATACTTGTATTTCTCCAATTCTGCTTCAAAACTTCTGTACTTAAACATATATGTGTAGGCGAAAATATATAAAAATTAATATAAAATTTCAACCTTTATGATGTGAAACAATTATTTTCTTAAATAATTTATTCTTTTGTAACCCTACTACATCGTATGATTCTACTTTGATTTTTTTGTAACAAATCAACAATTTATATCTTTTACAACACTTCAACTAATCCGCATAAAATTACCTAATATTTATTTCTATTTGAAAAACATAATAAAGTTTTATAAAACAATATTTTCTGTTCATTTTTTTTAATTTAAAAGTTTTTATGTTCAACCAAACCATTTTAAGGCC
Source organism: Thalia democratica (assembly GCF_965202585.1). Classification (NCBI taxonomy): domain Eukaryota; kingdom Metazoa; phylum Chordata; class Thaliacea; order Salpida; family Salpidae; genus Thalia; species Thalia democratica. Next base: position 83,730,449 of record NC_139165.1, read on the forward strand.
ATAGGGGAGTCTAACTTTTTATTTTACAAAAATTAACTTTGGCTTTTATATGAAAGCTTTAAATACAAACTACAAGTCTGTTTTTATAGAATTTAAAAATATCATTTAACTTATGAGATATTTTATTTTTTGTAAAAAGTTTCCAATACAAACATATGGACCACAAATTTTTCGGGGTCAATTTTCTCGGAAATTTAAAAAATCACTCTATCTCTTCCTTCATTTTTCAAGCAATCTTCTTCAAATTTTCAGGAAATGTTCCTTATATTTAAAGAAAAAACGTTACTTTAGAATTTTAATAAAGTAAAAAAATAAAAATTTTATCAAAAAAATTTAAAAAAAAAGTTTTTTTTTTCAAAAAAATTATATTTTTACAATTTTTTTTTTAATTCCAAAGTAACGTTTTTTTGTTATTGTAAAAAGATTAGACTGTGAAAGTTTGAAGAAGATTGCTTTAAAAATGTAGGAGGAGATAGACTTTAAATAAAATGGACTTTTTTCGCTGTTTTAGTTTTCCCTTTCCATAGGGAACCTATTACGCGGCCCGACTTTGTCTAGTCATATCTCAAAAAATAATTTGAATTTTTTAAATCAATAAAAAGCATCTTCAGCTTAGAAGCATAGCAGCTTAGAAAAAACTCTTTAAAACAAGATCAACTTGTAAAAAACATGGTTTACCCCCCCCCCCCCCCCCTATGGCCTTAACTAGATTTAAAACAATTCTTAAAATTTTTTAATATATAACAAAAACTTATACAAAAAGTATTAGATTTAGATAAAAACTAAATACTAAAAACCATATAAAAAAGAAACCTTAGAGAAACAATTTCAAATCTAAAAGGTATACATTTTTTTAAATCATGGTTAAATAAAATAAGTAGTAACAACTTTATGTTTTTATAAACTCATAACCTATATAGAAAGAATGTAAATATAAAAATTAAGTTAAAATTACTTAAAATAACAAACTATTAAAAAATTAATATTTTTTATCGAAAACTAAGCCAGATACAACGTTATCTATAAACACAAAAAAAATATTAACAAATGAAAATAACCTACTTACATGAACTATTAGGCAAACACTAAACATAGGAATGCAAACATGAAAGTAGAAAGGCAAACATTATGTAAAACAACTGGTTTGAACTGGATTTTGTCCAGTGTTGAGAGATTGTAAATAAAAAAGGAAACTAGTTAATGTGATTACTAAATTTAATCAACAAAGCTATGTGCATGTTAGTTAATTGAATTTAAAAATTTTCACAAAAAAACTTATTTTTGTCTATATTTTTTGCTCTTAAACATAAAAAGAACAGCAAAAAAAACAAATAAAAAATATTAAGTAAAACTAAATAATAAAAAAAAGTTTGATCTCAAAACAACTCTGCAGAGGTAACATATGTAGTTGACTTTAAACTAGAAAAGATAGTATTCAGAGTTGATTCAAATTTGCAAACCAAGACTTACTTTTATTTATAGAAATTGATAGCAACGAATAATATTGAAAAGAAAAATATAAGAAGCAAGCAATTTAGTTTAACCCTGATGTAAAAAAGTTAAATAGGAAAATTTATGTAGGTAAAAATAAGAAAAAAAAAGTTTTTACACATAGTTTATTAAAACAAAAGGTATAGTAAGGGTAATAATTCTAATGTTTAAAGTATGATAAAAACACTTCTTAGTTCTCATATTAATGCCAAAATGAAATGAAAACTACATAAACCAGAAAAAAACACTAAAGAAGCTAACAAAGCACAAAGGTTGCAAAACAGAACAAAACAAGCGACTGGATTGAACTGGAAACAGCCAGCTTCATATAAAAACAAGTGTAAGGTTTATGCGTGAGCTAAAAAGAAAAGGAGAAACAAAAGTGGGTTGTGTAACAACCACGTGAGTACATACTTCAATATAGCGATAAATTCGTGTTTGTATGCAGCTACAGCTTGATCAGTAGGTTGCAGATATCAATTGCCTCAATGTAGCAATTTCTACTTATTATATGTTTGAAGTGGTGTGAAAAATATACTGTTTTATTTCGTTAGAAAACACAATTACTATATGTTTATGATATAATTATGTTTATATTATAATTATTATTTTATGATTACAACAATGTTATATCAAGTAGTAATGAAGTTATTAAATACCGAACAAAAAAAACTTAATTGTTAAAAATACGTTGAAGAAACAGTTTGAAATGTAAGTTATATATCTAAAATAAAACATACTTGCTTAGGAATATTTTTAATTTTGTTGCTTAAAGTTTGTTTTGATAATTAAAATGCTGTCTCTAGCAAGTGCATAGTACATAAAACATGTATTCTTAACTTAATAAAATTATGTTAGTGATTAAATATATTTATATTAACATATTTTTCTATTGTTGAAGATCAAACTAAGATAGTATATTCCTATTACAACCTACAAATTATATTTAAACCTTTTGTAATTCAAATGACAAAAAGATAATAATAAAAATGGTATCCAACAGTTAATTAAACACTTTTGATATGTAAAGTAATTTGAATATGGTAATATCAAATATATAAGTATATAAATATATTTTATTAGTGATTTTTTCGTCTAAATTTAGTTGTGTTTTAAAAAATTCTAAATAATTAAAGCAAATTTTATAAACACAATATATATATATATATATATATATATATAGGGAACGGGTCAAATTGCACGAAGACAAACATTGCACGAGGGCACTAAATGCACGAAGACAAATTTGTATGAAGGGTCAATTTTGCACGAAGACAAATTTTCCCGAGGGGACAAAATTGCACGAGTGACAATTTTGCATCAAGGGCCAATTTTGCATTAGAGTAAAAAAAGCAAAAAGATAAAAATAAATAAAATAAAAAATAAACTAATAAAAAAACAAAAAGAAAAATAAAAGTTACTGACCGAGGGTAAAGGGTAATAGTGATAGTAAAAAATAAAATAACTAATAAAAATTATTATAAGATAACAAGAAAAATGAATAATAAAAATGAGTTAATTAAAAAGAAGAAAAAAAGCTACCGAGTGAGGGTAAGGGTTAGGGGTAGTGATAGTAAAAAAAAATTAAAAAAGAAATTAAAAACAAAAACAAAAATAAAATTCAACCCGTGCAAAAGTGTCTTCGTGCAAAGTTGACACCTACCTATATACATATATATATATACATATGCAAATAACCTTTTTAAATGCACTTTTATAAAACCAAACTTATTCTCACGTTTAATGATTATTCTCTGAAGTAATTTAAAAATAATTACAACTTTTATTTTTTAACCTTGAAAGCTAAACAAAGGTCAATGTCTGTACTAACAATTTACAAATCTACTCAAACTTTAGACTGCTTTATTTATTTCAATAACACGTTGTGCAACTTTTGTCTTTTAAATTAAGAAAAGAAAATGATGAAACATATAAAACTATTTCAAATCAATAAATACTTGCAGTAACCATGTAAACTTTAACACTCAAAAATAAGACAGTCAAGGTAACGTATGTGTTTAATTTATTTTATAGTCCATTTAACCTTTATACTGAATTTTTACATTCAATTAGATAATATGTTGTGCAACTTTTGTTTATTACCCTTTGAAATGCAAAAGATTAAAAATATTAAACACATTTACAGCTACTCATCTAGTCTGCAGTTCACTGAAAACAGTTAAACTTCGTACTGATTTATTACTGCAATAATATTGACCACAACAGTTGCTTGAAACTTTACTTTTGGTTTCCATCTATGCAAATGTTAGAAATTGACCTACTTTTCATATTATTTTGGTTTAGTTTCTTACTTGTAATCATACAGTGCTTTAATTTCATTCAAGGTATTAAAGGTTTTGCTTATAAAAAAATCATCAAATGATATATATACTCAAGTGACCTTTGTTATTGCTCTTTTATAAAACTTCTATAATCGAACTAGCATTAAGAGTGATGTTGATTTCTTTAAAAAACTAGTAGTGAATAATATTTTTACTGATTACTATTAGAACATATGTAATTTTAGACGGGGTACTTTAATAGATGAAACCAATAAATGTTTTGCTTGTCTGAAAACAAGTGAAATTGTAAAAAAAAAGTCATATCTATACATTAAAAGATCACTAAAAATTATATAGACACATACACATTTCAGTATAGGGAAAAAATTAAATAATAATTCAATAGTAAATAAACAGCAAAAAAAATTATCAAAGCAATAAAAGAATTAATATATATAAAACAAACGAAACTCCAAGACAATAAACCACATTTTTAATATAATAAGCATTTTTGGCGCGTACGTTTTTATCACTTCCTGTTTTAATACTGGAAATTTGTAGTCGAAGTTCCTTCAAAAAAAAATGTTGGAAATTATTTGCGCAAATGTGAATAACAATGAGCAGCATTGCATTGAACAAAAAATTTCTATCTGATTTTTCAATAATACAAATTTATGTTTTTTATTATTTTTTAACTTTTCAAACAACAACCCAATTTACTTCGATAAATTTAAACTAAAATAAATATATAAAAATAGAGTTTTACTTGGTAAAGTCTTAATTTTATATATATTAATATATAGTATATAAATTTAATTTTTATAAGTAATAACAAAAACTAAACAAACTATTTCCTACGAAAAACTCACAACAAATTAACTTGAACTTGGGAACGAAAACAAGCGGAGTTACAAAACGAAATATCGATCTGTGAGCATTTCAAATGGAAACCGCAATTTACGTAACCCATTGGTCTGCTATTATGACGTGATAAGCTGCTGCATTCGAGAAGCGCATGTTTTCATTAGGAATTTTAAGTTTATTCAGAGTAGAACTTATTTAAAGTTCAAATACTTTTTATTTTGCTGTTCTATTTTAAATATACTTACTGAGTTTATGAAACAAATGGCTTTAAAACAAATCTCAAATTTTAAAACTGTTTTTCTATTGTTCTACACCAGGGTTTCCCAAACTTATTTACTAAATCGCCCCCTTTTCAGTAATTTGAAAAAAATTCGCCCCCCCCCTGATTTCACAAAGTAGTTTTTCTTTTAAGTACAAACGTTTGAGCTAAAAAAAGTTGTGTTCGAAATGTAATTTAGTCTGGTACTTCTTATGCACGAACTTTTGTGTTCAAAGTAGTTTACAGGGCTTGAGAAAATTACTTACAGTTATTTTCTTAGAAGCCCAGTAAAGTGTACTAAAATACTTAATTATTAAAAAGCCTTGTGTTATCTGTAATCAATCCTGTTTAAATATGAACTGTTTTGAAACTAATGAAACTTTTAGGTCAGTGGTGGACAATTTTTGTAGTCAGCAATTCATATTTACTAAAAAATCTTTTCTAGTTTCAACTCGTTAAAAAATTGTAATTGCGGGCTGCATGATTTTAAAAAAATAACAAATAAGAAGATTAAAAAACTCGAGCAAAATTGTAATAAACTCATGTACTATTATTGTGATCTAGGAAATAATATTGTGAACTGAAAACTAAATGAAAGCGTATTTCAAAATATTAAGTATCAAAAAACTAATATTTATTTCTTATGCACAAGTAGTTTTCAATTTACTTAGCGGGTCGAAATTCGACTGGGTCTGCGACTAGATCTGAGCCTTACGATACCCATCGGAAATCTTAACTGAAACCTGACATTATAATGATATCTCATATAACAAATTTCAAACATTTAGAAGTTAATACTAAGTAACTTATTTTAGCCGCACAAAATACTTAAATTGTTTTTTAAATAGGCATATTCTAAAATAACTATATCAGAGATTAAAAAAACTAAAAAATGAACAGTTTATTATAGACATAATAATATAAAAATTAATTAAATCTCATGACAGCCCAAAATTTTTAAATCGCCCACCCTTTCGCCCCCTTACTAATTATCGCCCCCCAAATTACTAAAATCGCCCCCAGGGGGGCGATATCGCCCACTTTGGGAAACCCTGTTCTACACAGTCTATGTATTGTAGTTCTATTTGAAAGGTATATTGAGCTAAAAATACTAAGTTTCTAATCTTGTAAAAATGTTGATGTTTAATAAAATTACAACAAAACTAGATATTTTTACAATATTTTAGATTACTTAATTTTTTGTGGCAAAACTAAATTTTGTCCTGATTTACTGAAATATTTTATATCAAGAAAATTTAACTTCTTTGAACAGTTTTGCAGCTTTAAGTATAATTTACCATAAATAACTGTGTTCTATAAAACTAAACACAAGTAAGCAACAAATAAGATTACAACCCAAATCAATAAAACTGTATAAGTATAAATAAAATAATTACATAAACAGTTTTTTATTCAAGAAAACCATTTAAAAACCTCACAGTTACAATGTCACTTTATTTCTGACACACCCACAAAATATAAACAAAGCAGTTTAAATTTGTCTTCACGCACCAATGACTTTGTTTACATTCCTGATTTTTCGTAAAAAATATATATTGTAACTAAAAGCTATAATTTGTGATATTCATATTTTATTAAAACTTTGTTTGTTACTTTGTTTGAATAAAGACAGCAAAATAACATATGTATTATACATAATTTAACAAATGTTAAAATTAAACATCTTTATTATTAAATAAATGATGAGGCATATTTTTAATCAAATTTATGACTAATTCATAAACTTGTATGCAAAGTACGTTATATAATGTTTGTCATATATGTCCTAATTGAGTATGATTGTTAAGCTATTTTGTACTTAAATAGTTTTTAAGTTTTACATTTTTAAAACAATTTGGTTTGAAACAAAAACATTGATTTTCTTTTAAAAAATCTTAATCATTAACAGAAAAAACAGAAAAAAGTTACTAATAATAAAGGTTATAAATAAAATAAAATGGTTCGGTTTTAAACACTTTTGTGATAATTTAACTAGTGAATAAAACAAAAAATATATAACTGTTTGATTTTTTCAGTGATTAGCATTTACTTGAAACATCGTTTGAAAACTGAAAAAATTAAATATTAAATGTAACACAATTTTCAATTTAACCAAATCCAAATTAGAAAAGCTCAACAATTTAGGTTTCAATAAAAATTAAAAAGTAAAAGTATAAATGAAGTTACAACCATTACTATAAGCAAGAGTTATAACTAACGAGGTTGCCACTCGTTTTTTCAAAAATTTTTCCAGGTTTTCCAAAATTCTTCCAGGTTTTTAAAAGTACACATTTTTGGGCCTTTATTTAGTTTTAAGTTAATTTCTATAGAAGAAACTGAGTTGAATACTATATTAACATTAAAAAGATACTGTAAAGTTTCTTTAAATGTGTTTTTTAATATTTTTTTTTTTATTATATGATATGATATTATTTTATATGATAGATTTTTTGTTTCAAAACAAATTTTACTACTGAAAATGTTAAAATTATTAAAAAATCCAGGTTTTTTGATAAAAATTCCAGTTTTTCCTGGTTTTTTTCAAAACTTCTCAAATTCCACGTTTTTCCAGATTATTTTTGCACAAATTGTCAAACTCCAAGTTTTTCCAGCTTTCCAGGTAAAGTGGCAAGCCTGAACTAACTAAACAGTGAAATATAAGTATATGCAAACAAAACCGCATTATAAATATAAAACATTACAGTAAAGTATAAATAAAATCTAACTGCTAAAATTCAAATATAAGTTATAATAAATTAAGATGAACTGAGTTACTCAGATGACAAAAACATTATTTTCTTAATGAACATAATGTAACGAAAATATGACTCTAAAGGCCTTCTTGGCAAAAACAAAGCATCTTATTAACTCAAACCGATTAAAAAACATAATGCTGAACTGTTTCCAACAAAAACAAAACAACTCAACTAACTTGACGTAGGTGGAGTTGCCACCGCATATGAACAGAGCTTTCTGCTCGTAAGGAACCTGGCTGGACGGGGTGACTATCTGCACGTCGGGGTCTTTGAAGTGGTCAAGCAGGGCGTCCACGTTGCACCTCCACCCGATCTTCTCCTGCGACTTCTCCAGGTTGGTCAGGATGAACTGGCGGATCACGTCGTCCTGTGTCAGGAAGACAATAAGTTGTTTATCAATAGAACGTGAGCATTACTTTGCTAAGATGTGTCAGAAAAAATAAGTTGAAATGACGCATAGTAGTAATTTTAAGTCAAGTCAGATAAAGGTACATTGCATTAGTGTTGGATGAAAATTTGAAAAGTCATCAAGTTAATTGTATAGATAACTTTTATAGGTTGCTTTCACAAAGTTTACTTATTGGAAAAGAGGTTAAAAAGGTTGAAACAGTGTATAAGTTTAATTAAAGTTTTATTCAACAATAAACTAAACAAACTAGTATGTGCTTAGATATAGTAGTTCAATTACAGTAACCTCTCGGATCTTTACGCACTCGTGACGTTACGCACTCTCGTTTAGTTACGCATTTTAGAATTCAAAAATTTTAATTTTTTTTAATATTGCACAATTTAGGTTTATTGTATACTTTTAATTTAAAATATGGTTTTAGATGCTAATTCACCTCTCTATATATTTAGACTTTGTAGTACAAAGTCTAAATATATAGTTAAAAATTATACAAAGTTTGTACACTTATGTTCCTTGACTAATTCATAAATACTTATACCGGAGTTTATAAGAAATTTTATTAAATTAAAAAAAGTTGTAGTAACATAAACAATTTTTATTTAACATTTTAGATATATTTTATATATTTTTGTTCAAAAGAAGAAGTCCATTACAGCACCAAATGCATATTTTTGTAAAAAGCTAAAGAAACAAATTTTAATATAGACACCACACCATTTCTTAATTGTTAAACGAAAGCTTAACTATAAATTGAATTTGCTAAGTAGTATAGAATATAAATGTTAAGTGTCAAATAAGTCACATATAAATAAAGATAAGATAAAATCTACTTATTAATAAAGTAACTAAAACTTTTTCTACAAGTATTATGTTTTTATTAGTTTAAATCTTTTTTTATGTATAGTTTTATCTTTTGTTTTCGTATTTATAAATAAAGTAAACAATTGTTAACAGTGGGAAAGTCTCTAGTCTGCTTTTAACTAAAAGCAATATGAAAAATTGCAATTATAGTAAGTAAATTTGGTACCTCTCGTATCTTTACGATCTCTCATATCTTAACGCAAATTTTCTGTGGACACAATGTGCGTAAATAAGCGAGAGGTTACTGTAGTAAACTACATTAGACTACTATACCAGAGTGGAATTAATGACTTGATGTAGGTAGGTCATGTAAAAGCTGTTTTCACAAATGACACAAACTGATTAGTTAAACAAATTTACAATTAAAACTGTTTGTTAACTATATAAAAAACTATAACTATATTGTATGCATCTACATACCATACTGGTTTACATTTTATTTATATTTAGTTTTCTTGTATACATATTTGTACTCAATACATGGCTTTAAAATAAATTTTGAGCTATTTAAAAAGCTGGCTGTTTTATATTAAAACTTATAATAAAAATTCAAAGTCAAATAAGGCAGCTAACAAATAAACTCAAGTTGCGTAAGAATGACTCATGAATGATTAATGAAGGCTGCAGAAAGTTATGCAAGATATATTAGATGCATGGTAGTTAACTAAGTGTAATATACATTTAAAGTTGATAAAACAAATTTAATTTTTTACTTCAAGACGTAGTTGATGTAAATTAGTTACATATTTCTAAAACTGGTGTATTTTTTTACTAAATAAATATGTTTTGCATTACTTAAAGCATAAAGAGTACTTGATTCTGTAAACATTGCATGCATGTTTTTAAACAAATACATCAAACGTATTTAACACCAATTTAAACTGAACTTCAAACGTAAATGTTATTAATATAACGGTTTTGTATATAAAACATATCAAAACTCAATGTTATTTTATTTGAAAACTTTTTGAAAACTTAAATTTTAAAAACATAAATATATTTATACGTCACAGTTTTATAAAATATTAAAGTTTCAAAACTAGGTCCAATGTAAATCATTTTTCATCTCAAATATATATTATTTTTGAATAATATGAAGTACTATGGCTTTAAATATATGTTTAGTCTTGTTTTAAAAAACTCTTGAATCGTTTAAAATGCACGTATTTTTCTTGAAAAACTATCCATTCAAAACAAATAAAACTAGACAAAATAAATAAAAGTATATTAATTCAAACAAGGAAATATTTGTTTAAGTATATTGTGGCTGTTTAATAAAAAAGACGTGTTAAAAAGTAAACATTGTTTTGTAATAAAACCTAGATATTTACCAGAAATAAACAAAACAAGGTCGTAAAAGAAAAACTTTAAGAACAATGCTCAACAAGTTTCACTTGTTTAATAAGAAAAATAAACAACTCTCTAAAATTGTTATTTTTAATACACTTATAAACTAACAGTTTCTAGGTAAAATGTATTAAATTTTATTAACAAGTTTTAAATAAGTTTTAATTAAAGTAAAATAATAAGTTTTCGTATAAACTAATTTATTTTATTCTAGTCACTGTGAACTAAAAAAGTAAAAGCTCATACCATAATACTTTACTTAGACTACCGAGACTAATAAAACTTGATGAAACTTGAACAATTTTTTAAAATTTGCTTATTAATCAATATACAGTTGCAAATTTATACTTATCACCAAACAAAACAAACTCTGATGTGGGGTTTCAGCTGCCTGTCGGCGATCATTCTAGCTTTGGATATGGAGCCTGAAGCAGATTCCACGTTGATGTTCTTCATCGCTTCGAGGAACCTTATTGACGAGTCTGCGAGTGAGTTTGGTAACTTTTTATTTTTAATATGAACCCTTAGTATGTTTTCACTGACCACAAGTAGTTAATTTTGTAAAAGTCATGAATATATCGAAAATTTTAAATCAATATGGTTTTTAAACCTCAACTTTATTTTGATATCTACATGGTTGCCACTGATCAAGCTGAGATAAATTTCCTGACTTTTCCTGACTTTTTCCTGACTTTTTACAAAAATTTTCCTGACTTTTCTAAATCAAACTCTTAAATTAAACTTGTTCTAAAATAGATAATCTAACACTTGAATCTATATAAAGATTTCAATCTTATTTTAATACAGGTTAAAACAGCAGTTTTTTGCTGAATTCTATAACCAAACTTCCAGTACATCACTTAAACCACCTGTTTATGATTGATGTTTGTAATAAACAGCTCTATCAGCAAAATACTTGTATTATTACCTTATAAACTTAGCTTGTCTGAAAAAAACACAATTTTTAAGCATTTCCTAGGATAAATGTATCTATATATATATACTAACAACATGTAAGGAACTTTTACAAATAAAACCTTGAATTAATAACGAACTTTCATAACTAAAATCTTAAAACAATAACAAATTTTTACAGTTGAACCTTAAAACAAAAAAGAACACAAATTTTTAGAATATGTAAACTTTGGCATAATAAAAATATAATAAAAAACAATTAAATACTGATCTGAAAAATAAAACAATGGTTAGTCTGAGTTTGAATACCCAATACATAAAGTAATAGTTTTCTGTACAAATAATTCTAATCTAACACCTTAATACGAAAATAATTTTACTCTCTACCAGTAATAAGCTATTTATCTAACTACAAAAGTAAACTTTAGTCAGACTTAGCATATAAGTTGTAAAACAACCTAGAAGTTTAAAATATCTAGTAATAAAAAGTATTTACTTAAAACATGTTTTACTTATATAAATTGTTTACTTAGTTTAATAAAATACTACCCAAACTATTTAATATAGAATACTTAAATTAAAAATCAATTAAAAAAGAATATACTTAAGTAACTGTAAAAAAAAGACATAAAAAAGTAAACTATATATCTGTTGTATAAAATATTTCCTCTTATCATTTATCATAAAATTTGTAACAAATAAATATACTCTTGTTTACTCTAAAAACTTAAGTTACTTTACAAAAAATACAAATAATAAGTAAACTTAATCTTGGCATATACCTCTCTTATAACTTATTTTATAAATTTAAACAACTTTGAAAAAATATAAAGAGGTAAAGTGTACACATTAACTTGTTACATAAAATACTAAACTAACTGCTTAGTTATAAAGAACTCAATTATTTACTAAAAAAAAAAACTTTGATTCTAAAATTATGCTAGATAAACTTTTGTGTATATATCACAGTTTCACTGTGAAAGTGTCCTTGCTACAAATCGTCAATACTAAAAAGCTCAAAATCTGCTTGTACAAGTAGGGTACTTGTTCAATATGTTAATAGAAAATTTTTGCAGTTTTGTAAAGGATATTTTACTAATTCATACCAGATGAAGGCATCGGAAATAAAATTAAACATTTTTTTAAATTTTTTAGGAAAATTTTCGAACATTTTTCTGACTTTAGATGACTTTAAATTAATTTTTACCATTTGAAGGCTTTGGAAAACAAGGAATTTTGTAAATTTTAACTGACAAAATCTGATTTTTTTTAATCAAATTTCCTGACTTTTCCTGACTTTTTTTCAAACCCCCCAATTTCTCCTGACTTTTCCTGACTTTTGTCATTTTTTGAAATTTTTCCTGACTTTTCCTGATTTCCTGACTTTTCCTGACCGAGTGGCAACCCTGTATCTATTAATTTTAGAAAAGTTTCATATCATAACTAGAGCAAGTGTATTTTTACCAATAATTTGCTACGTTGTTCATTATAAAACTACAGAGCTACTGCTCTAAAGAATATTTATACTTAATTGATAGGCAGTTTTAAAAAAGTATTCAGAAGAAGTAAAAATAAACATTTAAAACAAACTTTTTCTGTCTCTGTTGAAATGAATGGGCATGTCAACTATGACAAGGTCCTCGATCAGCTCAGGCTGTATAAAAATAATGATGACATAGTAAATTTTATTAAATATGCAATTTCATCAGTGAAGCCATATTTTTAAAATCATTAGATAAACTTTAGTGTATTAATGATATTCTCTGGTATTATTAACTTTAGAACAGGGGTCGGCAGCCTTTTATTAGGAACATGCTAGATTTAATAAAAAAAAAGTTACTAAGAACCACAGTACTTTTAAAAGATTTACACTAAAATAAATGCGTATATTAGAGAAAACATGTAATGAAAAAAACATAAAATTGTTTCAGTATACTAACAAGCAAAAATATGCAGCTTTTAAACTTTTATTATAAAAGGTATAACCTTGCTTCTACTAAATCATGTGTTTTATAAGCTAAAACAACATCGAAGGCCAAAAAAATCTCAGTTTGGTGACTGCAGTTCGCTGACCCTTGCTTTAAAGTTCAAAAAAAAAAATTACATATAAAATGTAATTTCGTCAACTGCCATTTATCCTTGTTCATAACATTTAACATGACATTTTGAAAAGCTTGTAATTACTTTACTAAAAAATTATTCGAAACCCAATTTTTTGATTCTTATTCAAGTTAAGATATTTTTATAAACTTTAATTGATAAAACTAATCAGAAATTCTAATAGGTTTTCAATTTCTCCGCAAAACACTTACCTTATGAAGAGCAGTGAACATGGAAGTCCTGCCACCCAGAGAGTGGCCGATCAAAATACACTTTTCTTTTCCCAGCTCATGAAGAAGGTGTTCCAAGTCTGAACTCATTGCTTCAAGCGACATATCGTCAGAATGCTTGCTCTTGCCATGGTTCCTTGCATCAAAAGAAATCACCTGTGTGAAAATAAGTTTTTTTCTAAATATGTGCTTGTGGTGTTTTGATAGTCTTGATAAAGTGCAAAATTACTCAAGATTGCCTACTAAACAGCTTGTGAAAATATGTGCTTGTTATTTTTTGGTCTACGACAATAAACTATTATATACTATTTTAATTAATTAATCAAGTTTATACACTATTTTAAAAATTACTTTATGTAAGTCTTGTTTATAGAAATTTACTTCTACATTATTTCTATGCTTAAATACAGTTTACTTTATTACAACTTCCTGTACCAAAGGAGAATACTTGTTTTTTTTTTTGATAGTTTCTATTATTGGTGTTATATTGTAATCATTTTAAAAGTATTTATTTAAAATAAAACTAGTGTTTGAGTGGCTGGTGGCTGTTATATATATATATATTCTTTTTTTATTAATGTGCCATCATAATTACAATAAGCAAACTATAAAAAATGTATAACAAAATCTATAATGAAGAACAAATAAGGTAAAGCTTGTAAAGTAAAAAAAAATATTCATCTGATTTAATGCTAAATACTTATAGACAAATTGTGAAAAAATTTTTTATCTCCCCTATGCCCTTAACTTTAATTTTAAAAATTATTATCTTTAAATGTCTGATACTGCAATTGAATTCTTGATTTTTGGTACAAAACATAACAAAAACTTTTTTTAACAAGCACAACCCTTAAACTCACTGATCTGTTAAGCTCGTCAGACAATCTTTTGGCCAACGTGTTGAAGTTCTTCTTGTTGCCGAGGGCACCGTGAGCCAGCACAATTGGGGTGGCATCCTTTGTATCTTCTGTTTCAAACACGGTGTAGGATATGTTGCCAGATGTTGTCAATTTTCTGTCATGAAACATTTAACTATATCAAAAAAGATTACTAACTACAAATACTCAATTTTAATAAATATACTTATACTTTAAACTATAAGTTTAACATAAAAATTTTCACTAAAATGTATGTAATTTTGATAGTAAGGTTGGCATCATTTGGTCCACAAAGATGTATTTTTTTATTTCCTTTTAAAAACTAGACAGATATGTTAAAACAAACTGCTTTAAAATACAAAGAATAACTTTTAAATTCATCTTTAACTCAGCTTTTATATCATTTTAGTTTGAACCTTTTTTTTTTAAACTAATTAATTTCTTGGCTTTGACCTAATATGTTTCAAAAAATATTTTAAAGTACAAGGTATAAAAAGTTACTTTTAGTTTTAAGATCTATAATATAAGCCTCAAGTTTTTTCCTAAAACCTTAATAATGCATGCATGTGTTAGAAAAGTATAAATAAAACAGTTAAACAAAACCTGTAGATTCAAAGAATTCATATATTTCAATAAATTTAGTTTAAAACTATTTATTTTTATATATAAAATAGTTAAAAGAATTTTTGATACATTGTGAGTGTAACCTTGTATGACGACAAAATGTAAATTTAGTTTTATTTAAGACATTGGGGTCCACCTTGTTTTTTACAAGTTGATCTTAAATTATAAATTGTTTTTTTTTAGCTTTTAAGCACTTTTTACCACTAAACAAGTTTAAAAGTATCTTTTGGGATAAAACTGATTTAAATCAGTTAGTTCACTAGGTTCCTTATGAAAGTCAGAGACAAAACAGACAATATTTATATAGCTGGTCTAAGTCGGAGACTACAATAGGTTCTTTAAAGGGGGGCACAAACTAAAACAGCAAATAACTAGAAATCACTAAAATGTATCTGCTCCTACGTTTTTGGAGACAACTACCTCAAATTTTCAAGAAATGTTCCTTGCAGTGTTTAGAAACTTTTTTAGAACAAAATTTAAAAGTATTTAATGCCAAAAATATGTTTGTTTTTTCTTTTTTTTTTTTTGTTTAGACAAAATTTTTTAAATATTGCAAGAAATATTTACCGAAAGTTTGGGGTATTTATCTCAAGAAACATAGGAGAAGATAGATTTTTAGTGAAATAGTCTTTTTTTTTCCGTTTTAGTTTGTGCCTTTCATAAGTAACCTATTGTTGCCTCCCAACTTCAATCTGGTATATCTCAAAAATTATTTTGAGTTTTTAAAAAATCTGCAAAAAGCATCTGGTAGCTTAGTTCAAACTCTACAAAAGAAGATCAAATTGTGAAAAAAGTGATTACCCCCCTATGCCCTTAATATCACCAACAATGTTAAATTTTATTAAAAAAAAGTCATCACATTTTCATTTGCCCTAAATGACTACTGTTTTGATGAATATGATTTAATCTAATAAGTCTATAGTATATCAAAACTTATTAATGAATAACCACTTATAAAATAGTAGATAAAAACTATTAGATTGAACTAAAGCTTTTCTTAAGTTAAAATAATTTTATTATCGCATGTACAAATTATCAATAACAAATAAAACATAGAACTTAAATTTCTTTGAAAAAAGAATATAAATAATATTCTTGACAAAGTTAATTTAAATGCTAAATTTTTTGTACTTATTATATGGTTGTTGACTTATTTAATAAAATTGAATATTTTACAGTTCTTTTTACTAAAATTATTTGTGCAACAAAGAATTATCATTTATGGCTTTATTCTTTAAATGGAAATAATTTAAATAAAAAGTAGTAATATAGTTAACTTAAAGATTATTAAAACAAAATAAAAAAGACAAATGATTTAGGGCATAGTGGGGTGAATAACTTTTTTCACAATTTGATCTTAATTTATAGTTTTAATAAGCTACCAGATGCTATTTACAGAATTTAAAAATTCAAAATATTTTTTTAGATAAAGCAGGTCAAATTTGGAGGCAACCATAGAACTAAAACAGCAAAATTTGACTATTTCACTAAAAATCTATCTTCTCTTACGTTTTTAGAGATAAATACCTCAACTTTTAGAAAATGTTACTTGCAATATTTCGAAAACTCTTTTAGAAAAATTTTCAAAATCGAAAATATATATATGTAAAAAATATAAACAAAAAAAAAATTCTGCTTTTATGTCATAAAATTTCTATTTTTAATATTTTTGAATTTTGTTAAGATAAAATTTTTAAATATTGCAAGAAAAATTTACTAAAAGTTTGAGGTATATTCTCAGAAACGTAGGAGAATATTGATTTTTTGTGACTTCTAGTTATTTTTCTAGTTATTTGCGGTTTTAGTTTGTGCCTCCCATAAGCATCTTATTGTAGTCTCCAACTTTGATCACCTATATCTCAAAAACAATTTGGAGTTTTAATTTCTGTAAAAAGAAACTTGTAGATTAGGTAAAACTCAATAAAATAAGACTAAATTGTGAAAAAGGTGATTTAACCCCCTTATGCCATTAATGATAAGTCAAAAGGAAAAAAAAAAAAGATATCAATATCAATAAAGTCTTTAGGGCTATAGGTGGTTCCAACATCTCTAACTCTCCGATTAAAAGTTTGTTTTTTGCTGCCAAGAGGGATAGAAGAATGAATTTATAAAACTTTTAAGTAGACTTTAAATGTTTTAAAAAGGATGCTTAAAAGTTATAGGAGGAAATATGAATACAGTAAAAAAAAATTGTCCTTTTTTTTAAATATTTAATAAGAAACTTAGGAAACTATTAACCTTTGATAGTTCATATTTTAAAAGTTACTTAAAATTTCAAAAAATTCAGCAAGTAGCATAGCTCATTAAAAAATGTGTCTTACTTCCCTACCCCTTCTGACATAATTGTTTTATAAATCTTTTGTCAAAATTTTTGAAGTATGATAATTATTTTGTTTTTAAGATTGAAATGAATACAAGCATTTTTTGTATATGTGTTAGATTTCTACTTTGAAATGTTCAACTCAGAAAGAAAGCTATCATTAGGACCCTTACCAGATAAGACCACTTTACTTTACACTTATAAAAACTAATTTAAGTTCTTCTTTAAAACTTCTTTTTATTTTTTCGCATATTTTTAACTTTATAAACTTTAAATTTAAGTTAACAAAGGAAAGATTAGACTTTGTTTGTGAATAAAATAGAAAGAAAAAAACTTGAGTAATTTTCTTACATAAAGAAATTGTTTTAATTATATAAATTATGAAAATTACCTTGAAAATTGTGTCAATGAAGCTCCAACTCTGGAAGTTACTTTGGCAAACATTTTCAGTTTTTCTAAGTCAATGCAACTGTGACAATGTACTTTTAAGAAAGCTTGATACACTAGAGCTCACCAGCAAACAAAAATAAACTGCAACCAACAATTTGACTTTTTATTGTATTGTTTCACTTATGCAAGAATTCTTGATGAATAGCACCACTTGTGACTTGTAAAAGAAGCAAAGCACAATCAATTAAGGGGAGTAATTCAAATTATTTAAATACTTTTTCTATTAAATTATTTTTAAATTGTATATTTGATCTTCACAAAAATATTTAAAGCATTTAAAAAATGTATTTAAAACTGTTTTGATTTAGTTTTTGTCTAAATTGTTAGTTTGTTTTTTTTTGTTTTATAGTAGTAAATTAAAAAAGTTCAAAATGTTTTGTTTGTTTATGACTTTAAAATCCCTTAGTTTTAGTTTTTAAACTCCAATTTTTAATTTAAATAAAATTGTAAAATGAAGTCAGTAAACCTTTTTTAGTACTACTGATATATTTTTCTTATATGAATCTCTATATTAACTTTCATTTTATGTTTAATAATTATAAGCTTGTATTAAAAATATAAATTTAATTTTAATGCAAACCAACTTTAAAAAAAGTAAAAAGTTTAGTTTATAATCGTTAACTTTAATTGTTATCATTAACTAATAAAAGCATGATAAACCGTTTGTAGATTGACGACTGCAAGTTTTTCGGTTGTGACTGACTGATGAGTCCTAATAAGGACGAAACCGGTCTCAGTCTACCGAAACTTGTGGTCTGATGATCGAATTGGCATGATCAACCCTTTTGTTATACTTGAGCTTGTCTCACGGCAAACGAAAGTCCGGACTTCTACTTTGCAGACTTTCACCGATGTTTTTTTGTTGATCGTACTAAAACGAGCGTGCCAGATGTCTTGCCAAGTCGACAATGTTTTAAACGTTGCACGGCAAAGACAATGCTGACGTCACTGATCATTGCCAGCAAATGGTTTCTTTATGTGAAAGCATGATAAACCGTTTGTAGGTTGACGACTGCAATTTTTTCGGTAATGACTGACTGATGAGTCCTAATAAGGACGAAACCGGTCTAAGTCTACCGAAACTTGTGGTCTGATGATCGAATTGGCCCTAACTTGAGCTTGTCTCATGGCAAACAAAAGTCCGGACTTCTGCTCTGCAGACTTTTGTCGATGTTTTTTGTTGTTGATTAACTAATACTTTTAAAACTACTTAAAGTGAAAATTTGTTGCTGGCATAGTTTGATAATTTGTGTTTATATATACAAACTTTTATATTATTATTTTCGTTTTTGCTTTACAGTTGCTATAACGTTTGAGTTAAGGTATTAAAACTCAAAAATTAACTCGTGTTTTAATGTAATGTTTTATTTGCAACAAAAAATTTTTAACAGAAAAAAAAAGAAAATTAAGAAAGTTTTACATATGCTACTGTCTCATTCAAAATACATGTTTATTATTAAAAATGTTTAACATGTGTTAAAAAACATATTTTTATCTCAATTATGATTGTTATTTTGATAGAAGTAATAATAAATCATGTTTAAAATATAAAAAGAAATAAATTAGATCAGAAAGGTTCTCTTTTAACAGTTTTTAAGTTATAATTAATATTGTTGATTAAATGATTAAAAATCTCAAGATATTTCGTCTAAGGACCTAGTGAACGAAAACCTTTCGATTTTCTAGTCGCACACCACGGATACCTTTTAACGTCTTGTCAAGGACGCTGTAAAGTAAATAAACAATTATTGTACTCTTAAAAAGACTCTGTTAAACTTTAAAGTAGTTGTGATGCTTTAAAACATGGCAAATGAAGTTTGTAAACAATTTTGATAATTTATATTTTATACTTTGTACAACAAAAAATTATAGAAAAAAATTAAAACAGGTAAGGAGAATTTGAAAAAATAAGTTTTTCAAACTTTCAAGTAGAAAATCACAGCCCACAAAAAAATCCGGCCCGCTACGCATTTTTAGTTAAAAAAAAACAAGCAAAACTAATTCTAAAAATAATTTACCACTAAAATAAACATCTTTAATTAATAAACGATTACTTTGGTACAATTTATCTTTACAATTTTCTATAATGAATTTGGCTTAAATTATTAGTTTTTAAATTAAATTTGGTCATTTACTTATTTAGAATCTGCTTCAAATCGTTTCAAACTTTTCCTATTAAAACAAAGTATTAACACTGCTAAAAACTGAAATTTTTTTAACTTAAATTTTTTATACTGTTATTTAACATTTTAGTCAATCATTTAAAAACAAAAAGTGTTAAATAAAATAATACTGTTCCTAACATGTTGTAATAAAGTACATATGGGTGTTTTAAGGTGTGCAAACAGAAATCTCTGACCCTCAAATAATTTATTAGCTTGAAAAATTTTTGTGAAAATCAAACAGTATTGAAACTTTTATGTGTTGCTTACTGCACGACAAAATTAAAAAGGCTCAAAATGTTTGGTCCTAGCATCTAATGCACAAATAAATTTATCGGTTATCGATTCGGGACTTATAACAAATGGTTTGAGTTGTGCTTCTATTGTGGCTCTAGAAACATACATATTAAACTATTATTCATTGCAAAATAGCTTTTAAGTACTTTATTTTAAGGTTTTATGATAAACTTTGTCAAAATTAAGCTACTTTTTAAGACATTTTGAAAAAATGTTGGCCTGTAAAAGACTTTTTTAAATCTTAGTAATTATTATTTACCAACTAATTTACTTACTCTTATATTAAATTTTTCGAATATTTATTTCATTTTATTCCAAAAAGCCTTTATAAATGTTTGTGGATATTTTAATCACAATGTAAGTAAAAAGTGACTTTCATAAGAAAAAATAAAGCGTAACGAAAATCGATATGAAAAAGTTTATTTCAAAAAAAAAGGACTTTTTTGATCACTATAATGTTATTATGTTGCATATTATTAAACTTTTTTTTTCACTAAATAAACTTAAAAAAAAAACCGTTTAGTTAAATAGTAACTTCATTATACTTAAATCATTATAATAGAAAAAGTTAGTAAATGTTAAAGTTTTCAAAGCTAGTGCTTTTTTCCGGTTTGATATCGATTATTCTATAACACTAACAGTTTGTAAACATTTAAAAATCCATGAAAAAACTAAAATTAATCATAATGTCTACTTCAATAACTAACCGTATAGTATCAACTATCAAATTTTAGATTGTTTAAAAAATACTGGATGTATAGCTAAGATTTCGCGTGAATTAGCTTTATAAACAAGAAAAACAGTATTTTAAACGTTTTCAAATAAACACGAAAAAAGCTAATAAAATTGAGAGAACTTAGCTAAAAACAAAGTTGTAATTTAAACCGGCAGTTTGTTTGTGTATATAAAATTGTAACAATGTGTTTATAATGTTTGATATGCTTTAAGTATTACTTTCAGACAGCTTAAAACAGCAAAACCGAATACAACATTTTTAGACAGATATTAAAAATTGTATGTATGCGTTTCACACTATGCATAGAATATAAGGTTAATAAACAGATTGTTTTATTTGTTGATTTAACAAATTTGAAAGAAAGTAGTTTTATTTATTAAATCTTAAGTCAACAGTTTTCGATAATAATATAAGTTATGTTTGTGCTTTGGAATTTGCAATGCTTAGAAATTCTATTACTATAGTTTCTTTTTTAAACACAGAAAAAAAAGTCAAAGCATAGAACAAAAAAAAGTTAAATCATTGTCTGTTTGTATATATGCTTTAAACTATAAAAATACATTTAATTGTTACAAAGGTTCGGTATAAAAATTTAAGAATTATAGCAAAAAAGATAGTTAGTAATGATTGTAATATAAAGGCACGGAGTTTAGATTAACTAAATAAAAGCTAAGGACTCTACGACCATGATAAAATTTTAAATAAGACAACTTATAGATTAAAACTTTTTATCTTTTTTATCTTAAGTAGTACTGTAGATTAGTAACAAAATTGTTAATACAAATGAATTTAAACCAAGATGTGAAAACTTAACAAAGAAAATAACAAATTAGAAATAGTTATTAAGTTGTTGTTTTCATTACGCGATAGTTCTTGTAAAATAATAATACTATTAAAAGTATGTTTATTCTTATCAATCTAGAAATAATACGATGTTAATTGAGTTTATTAGCTAGTTTGTTTTTAATATAGAAATTATTCAATTGTTACTTATAATTTGATATGCTATTTTTCTATGAAAAGAACTTTTTTAACCTCTGCTACAAGTAGTTTGTATATAATCAAATATCTACTAGTTTAATAAGCTTTTCGTTAAGATTCAAAGGCAAAATAAATATTTAAATTTGTTTGAAAGAAGCTTCAAGTGAACAAAAAAAATTTATCTATTTAATCAGTTCGATTTTAGCTTACAGTAAAATTTAAAAGTTGTTTATTCAACGATTCTATAAGTTTTACTGTTTAGTTAAAAACGTTTAATGTAGTACTATACATAGAGGCAATGAACATTGAAATTATTTTCAGCTTTGTTGGTTGTTTTCTCCGTAAACTTCAAAAAAGAAATTATACAAATTTTAATTCTAAAATGCAATTATGACGTTTCAATCGTTATCCTCTGGTTTGTAAAATACTCAGCTAGTTGGAAATCATATTATGTAGTGTTATCTGGAGATAAATTAGAAAACTATCAAGTATTTTGTGTTCCTTTGGAATTAAAAGTCTTCTTACTATGGAAGGAAACTAATACACATGCAGACTATTGAAGGAAAACAAAACAGGAAAGCTAGTTTTTTGTAAGCACTCTAACTAAAAGTTTATACTAGTCTGTAGTATTTATTTGAGATAAATCTAGTTGTTTATTAAAAACTTTTAATTTGATACAAACTTATTAAAATTACTAATATTACTAAAACTATTAAAATTGTAAATACTTACAGTAACTTAATGTAAATATCATAAAGAATATGATTCTAAAACTAAATTACATTTTTCTGTCACATAAAAGCTTACTTCTTAACTTTTATTGAAATATTGATTGTTTTGTTGTAGAGTAAGAATATTTTTATTATAAAACACTAGCTTCTAAGGTTATTAATTGCAGTCATTAAGTTTTATTGTAGATAATCGCAGTCGAAAATACATTATTCTCACTTCATACTAAGCAATTGTAAGCTTTTTCTGTTTGTGTAGGTTATTAAAGCAATTCTAATTTTTTAAATTCTGACTTTAAAATTTTTTGTATTCTAACTGCTATACAAAGTTAGTTTTTTTTATTGTTTACAAATACTTGTATCATATTTGTAAATACTTATAAAAGTCAAACTCAGTCTAATTAAACTATTATAAAGATAATTTTTAATGATACCTAAACAAGCTGAAACTTTTCTGTTGTCATTTTGTGTAATAAGTCAGCCTTTATTTTTTTTTAATAACAATAGATCAAGTAGCTTTGTGTTGTTAACATTTTTGTGTCAAACTTTAACCTACCAAATATATTCTGTACAACTAAACAATGAAAGGAAGTAATAATTCAAGCAAAGCTAAAAAATTGACATTTCACAAACTTTAACTGTTCAAAGAAAAACGTTTAGTAAAGTTGTAAATATTTAGGGCTTCTAATTAAATAGGAAGTGTGTTGTTATTAATGCATTTTTTTACAAGCAACTATTGAACCTTAATCGTTTTGAAGCTTATTTGAAAAATTGTATTGACTTAATATGGAATTGTATATTGACGTATAATTACAACAAACTTAATAAGCATCTTCCTTAGGTTTGTTAAGTTGGAATAAAATTTAGTCTGTAGTTTAGTTTGTTTCTTAGTAGACAACTAAGTTTATATTTTAACAATAATACAGACTAGTATACACCTTTATTATAAATTGCTTTAAACTATAGTGAATTAAACACTATAAGAGATTTTTCATTCGTTTTTTCTTTGTAATTACGTTTTAAACATCAAGCCTTTATCTGGATATTTCTGTTCAAAACTTTAGTTTTCACTTTAACGTAGAACATTTTTTTAACTAAATTAAAGTTTAACTGTAATATTACTTTGTTAGTTACATAATTATAATTGCCTTGCTACAACCTTTAAACATTTTGTATTAAAACAAAACTCAAAAACTATTATGATTGAAAATATTACAGAAGTTTTTAGCAAGCCAGTTATAGTTATGTAAATAACAAAAAAATGAGTGTTAATAGTATTGAATGCTTTCATTTTAAGTATATAAGTTTAAACTAGATGCAGTATTTTAAATTTTTAATATTTAGTTGTTTATTGTAAAATGTAATGTAAAAAATGCTAGTGATCACAATAAACGGAGCATTCTATTTTTTTGATATGCTTGCTATAAACTTTCAAGCTGAGAAAAAATGTAAATAGGTTGAGTTTTTTTTTAGTATAGTACAAATAGCATAGACGCAAAATTATCAAGGATTTACTTGATTTAAACGTAGGTGTAGAAGGCTGTATTGTCAAACTCTTTCTTTTGCTAGTTATTCGATTGGTAAAAAATGTCTATTAGGTTAAATTAGTAGCTAGACAACCTTTCTATACGGCGCGTCAGATTACCACAAAAAATCTGTTGGGGACCTTTCAGTTTTGAAAAACTACAGAATATAAATTAAAGAGTTTTAAATGTTTCGTACCAGTTTACTTCGAGAGAAAAATAAATACTGAGGGCCAGATGTTCTTGCTTAGGTGGACTGTACGCTACTGTTTTAAATTGAATAAAAAAATCATTATCACAATTATAGTACAAATTTTATCTATTTTTGATATGATTTTTAAATTTATGCATAACGTATTCAAGTTTGTCATTTTAGAAACTCAACTAATTATTCAGTCAAAATCTGTAGCTATGAAAGAAGAAGTTAATAGCTTATGTTCTTCCTAAAAACTTATCTCAATATTTTAATGCTGTATTTATCATCAGATGAAAATTTTAGGGATGGCTTATATGTAGTGTTTTATTCGTTTAAGCTTTTAAAGTTAAGTATTTTTCTTTAACTTATACATTATATTGAAAATAGCATATAAAGTCAATCTTGAAAGCTTTTTTAATTAGAACTTAACAATGTACAATTATTCTAAAACTTGAAATTTGAATACGCAACATTTTAATTTTAAATTCTGAACTATGAACTAGACTTTTTAAACAACTATTATTCGTATAGATAACTTAAGCTAAATTAAAGTAACCTTCAAGATAACACAACTGTATGATAGTTATCTATATATATATATAATTATAATAATTTTTAATTAAGTAATTTATGTAGCGTAAATTAACTACTATAAGCGTAAATTGTAAATTTATCTCAAATAATTACTTAGCTATGAACAAATAATTGCGCCAAAAAGAGCTTATTTATGACCTTTTTGTTTTTTCATAACGTTTTCATTTTATAAAATAAACTTTTTGTTTCATATATTATACTATAATTAAAAAAACTGGTAAAAATATTTTTAACACTTTCCATTAATTTTTTTTAAAGTTAAATGCAAGTAGTCAGTTTTTAGTTTATTGTGGATTATTGTACGCAAGTATACCACTTAATTTTTATTTCAAACAAGGTAATTAAGCCTTTTAACAAATAAATCTTTGTGTTTAGTATATATATTTTAAGTTATACTACTCAAATCTTATTATAGTAAAAAGTAAATAAGGTTTAGTGAAGTAAATGATGTTCTTAAAAACAATGATAATTTTGAGTTTAAGCATTAATTTTATTTACCTTATATATCAGTATGATGTTAAATCAACTGTTTTTAATTTTAATTTTGTTGTTTATGTATTTAAAATAATTAGCTTTAACTAATTTGCAACCTTATTTGATCATTAAAACTAATAAGTTGTAATTTGGTTTATAATCTGTAGATAGATTATTTTACTTAGCTATGTATAGTTATCTAATTATTATACTAAAACTAAAACATCAGTTTTTGATGATATTTAATCACTATAATCTTTAAGTTATAGAATTTTAGATTTTCAAAAAATCATGAATTAAAAAAAATTGTTGATCAAGCTATTTCTAACACAAACAATTTTAAAAGTAAACAAAAAAACTTTAACTACTTTTTATCTATTTAATTTCAATCACACCATTCTAGCAAAGCATAGTTATTACATAAACCATTTGATAGAACATCAATACTACTCAAAATTTGTGAAAACTAGACAAAAAAAATTTATAAAAAAAAGAAAATTATTTGAAACTGTTTTGAACATACTAATGATTTTCACCAACTGCAATCTCACAAACAGAACTAATTTCCTTGTCACTTTTCTTCGATTTTCTCAACTCGTTCAATTCTGCCCTCTCTTTCGCATATTTTCTGTTCAGAATACCAACACCAGCCACAACACCAGCAAAAGCACCAGCAATCAAACCAACTGCAAAAACAGAACCAGTTGATAGAGCCATTTCTTTTTCAATATTTTCTTTAACAATAGACTCAGCAGTAGCATCATCAGCCGGTTTAAAACAAGCATACAAGTTTTGCATCCCCCAGCTACAATCGTCACTTTCTGTGTAAATAATAAACGGATCCTTTCGATTAATGGGCTCATATAAAGCGATTCCGCAGTCAGTATAATTATTAACAAAGTTGTGATAAATTCGGCTATGTTTTCTTTCTTTCCATTTTAGCCCATTTGTGAACATTTTTGGTTTGCCATTTTTAGTAAAACTTTCATCCAAACCAAGCCAGTAACTGGCTCCTGCATTCCAGACAAATCTGCAGCCTTCTATACCAACATTTGACATAAAAAGGCCCTGAATTTTATTTGCGTCCTTACGATTTGTGATAGGGGCTAGAATTTCACCTCTTTTTTTACATTTTTTCTCAGCTTGACACTTGGTAACCCATTCATCATAAAAAGTGAATGTTCCGCTTTTAGTGGCCACCGAATTTTGGCATAACATTTTAAAATATTATTTCTTAATATTACCTAAATATTAAGAAAAATGTATTTTTGACCTTACTTTAGTAACTACTTTTAAGATTAAAATTTTTAACAAATATAAAACAACTATATGTACACAAAGTATGAGCTTAGAATTTTTAAATTGTACTTATATCTCTTATTGTAAAAAAAGTTTATTAGAAAAATAGTTTAGTAAGCTAAACTAAGTCTTTTGTATAAATTTTCAAAAAATTAAAATATATAACAAAATTAACTTTTTTTTAACAAAAAAATCAAAGTATATTCAAGTTTCCTTTGATTAAAATCTCAATACTAAAAATTGTGAACATTTTTGTCAAAATTTGTGTACTAATAACATACACCTGTCAAACCTTACCATACAAACTACTTAGTTTAGAAGATGTTCACATTGTTTTGTATAAAATACACGTTTATCAAAAGTCGGAGTACACTCAAACGTTGCTGTAACAAAATGGCTTTTTTAAAATAGCTTTTGTGGGTTGAATTTTGTTAACTGTTTTAATTTGTTAGATGTTAAAAATCTTAATCAAAGTATAAAATAAAAGAAAGATTTTTTACTTCAACTATAAATAAAAATAATTTTTTTTACAGATATTTTAATAAACGTATTTAAACTTAATTCGAATAAGATGAAGTTCAATTATAAAAACAAAGTGTAAGTTAAAAATTTTTATATAAAGTAAATCGAATCTATAATTTAGTTTTGATGTACTTTAAATTATAATTTGTTTTTTTAATTGTAATGGTAACTTTATTTAAATAAGAAGTACAACTACAACTTTTAGAGTCATCAAAACACACAAAGGTTATTTTAGATTTATATGCTGAAACTTATAAGTTAGTTTTTGATGTCGTTTAGTATACTATTTTATTACATATCTTATTAAGTTTTTTAATAATGCACAATTTTTTTAGTTAGATATAGCAATTTTTAAAAACTGTTTATACTACAGTTATAGCTTAATTGGTGAACGATTTTTAATAACAAAAAACTTTTAGATTTTAAAAAATATAAATAAAAAATATTTGATTTATTATCTTTTATATGATTAATACTTTTTGTATCAAAATTGCTAAATTGAACATTTAATTATGCTTAAAATTTTGATCATTTAGACCAGGGTTTCCCAATCTTTTTTTCAAAAGACCCCTTTAAAGAAATTAAAAAACCTATGGCCCCCTCTTTCAAGAATTTTCAATAAACTACCACTAAAATCGGTTATCACTTTTTTTTGCTCTTCATCAATCACTCTAGAATATCTAATGTAAGTTTCAAATTATGGCCTTGTGGCTCCCCCTTTTACTGCTTGTGGCCGCCTAAGTTTCTTAAAATTTTTCAAATATTTTTAGGGTAAGTTTTAAAAGTAAAATTAAAAACACTTGAGACATTTTTTATTTATTTTTTCTTTTAACTACCAAACCAGATTATCTAGTGTAAGTCTCAAATTATGACTTTATGGCCCCCTGTGGCCCCTATGCTACACATAGCCCCTAAGGGAGCCATCTGGCTCAGTTTGAGAAACTCTGATTACGATAAATAATATTTATTATAAAATACAAAACTCTGATTTTTTTTTTGCTTTAAATTTTAATCAGTTAATAACTTTAAATAGTTTAGAAAAATACAAAACTATTTTACTACAATTTTCATCTTAAGAAAAAAACTAAGACTATGTATTTTATCCATGAAAGCAATTGAATCATAACTTAAAATGATCATGAAATCAACTACTAATAATTGTTTTCCTTCAACAGTAAATAAAAAAAGTTTATTTTTCAGGTCAACGGCTTTTCTGTTACTATTTCTTCTAAATGGATTATGTTCAGAGATTAAGCAAGGTAATACTGTTTTGACATTTTATGAAGTTTTAAAGCAATAATTAAGTGTAAATGTACAACTGTTATTAGGTATTCGTCTGTTCAATTATTTACACCCAACTTAATTATTAGCAGCTAGTTTGTTTTATAAAAACAAACATTTTTTAGTTTAAAAGATTATCCTTTTTATTAAATTTAGTTTGTGCATACACTAGAGCAGTGGTCTTCAACCTTTTAAAAAGCTGTGGACACTAAATAACTGGAAAATAAATTCTTTGCACACTAAAATACAAAAAAAAAAGTAAATGAAGTGCACTAATATTTTCTTTTTTTTAAGTCACATTTTAAATTAATATCGTGATATGAGCAGCTAGTTTATATTAAAATAAACGTTTTCTAATAGATAAAAAGTAAAATAGCATTTTATTTTGTTATATACATATATTCATCTTTTTTTTGTGCACGATAAAATAATTTTTATGGACACTATTATTAACATATTAAAGACCACTGCTTCAGAAAACTTTCTGTTTTTTAGCGATTTTCGAAAATACTGCTCTAAATTGTTATACCCACGTGTATGTCATTAAAATTATTTATCTAAAATTTTGGCTTATTTAAAAAATAAGAATTCAGTATTTTCACATTTTTATTTTCTACAAAACCTTAGTTGATTTAAAAATTAGTTCTTTGATAATTTTTAAAGCTTTTTTATCAGAAAAAATCCAACAAGATTTATAAATTTTGAAGCTGGTTTATACTTTAGGGAATTTAGTAAAATAAATGGCCAACAATTCATGCTTCGAGGTGTAAAATTTTTATAAGTTTAAAATACGAAAATAACTTTGTGCATATATGTTTGTGGTTTATTTTCATGTGAGTTACCTACTTTGCTGATTTATAAATTGGCACCAAAACCTACTTAAAAGTACATATACTGCACATGCTTACAAAACTCAGTTGTTTTGGATATTGTACGGTTTTTATTCTTTGTCTTTAGAACTTAATGCCTATTTACGTCGTAACTGAAATACTTAAAGCTGTTACATAAACTTTAACAAAATTAGTATTATGCCATGTTAGATAACATCGATGGAAAACAATTTAAAAGTAGTAAAAAAAGTACTTATAATATAATTTTCTTAATATGTTTTAATTAATTTAAGTTTATAAAAAACCTACTTACAAAAAAAAAAAAAAAAACGAACCTAGTTCCACAAACAAAATATAGTACCAGCCAGGGGCGTCGCGTGGGGTCAAACGCTGGAGCTGTAGCTCCACCTAAAAATAAAAATTATGCTAAATTTGTTTTTTGATTTTAGTGCTTAAGCCTTTAAACACGCTACTCTAAATGGCCCCTGCTTCAGCTGTACAATCTCAAACTACCTCAAAGTAACTTTTTTTTTTAAGTTGAGGAATTGAGCTTCAACATAATTTAATTATTTTATAATACCTTAAAAATTATGAAATTTATCTTATCATGAAGTTGTACAAAAACCACAGCCAAATGTGTACATGAACGTCGTTAATTTCCCTGCTAAATTAGTATTTTTAAACTTTTATATTTGATGTTCAAAATGTTTGTAAAATTAGAGCTGCAAGCTCAAACTGTGTCAGCTACATCTTAAATGTTTACAAGTTTTCAATACAGAAAATAATGAATTCTGGAGCTGCTTGAACCTCAGCACCATGTGAATTAAATCATGGTTGTTGTTTAAAATATACTACAACGCGAGAACAATAAGACAAGTTGAACTTGAACAGAAGAAACTTGAGGAGGGAATACTCAAGCAGGAGCAATTCAAGCAGGAAAAACTTGAGCAGATAAAACTCGATCAGTAAAAACTCGAGCAGGAACATCTCGAGCAGGAAAATTCGAGCAGGAGCAATTCAAGCAGGAGAAAATTCGAGCAGAAAAAAACTCGATCAGTAAAAACTCGAGCAGGAACAACTCGAGCAGGATAAACTCGAGCCCGAGCAACTCAAGCAGGAGAAAATTCGAGCAGAAAAAACTCGAGCAGGAACAACTAGAGCAGGAACAACTCGAGCAGGAAAACTCGAGCGGGGGCAACCTGGTTTAAAAAAAAAACTTTCATGTTTTTTTTTATTACTAGTTCGACAAGTCATAAAGTTAAGTTAGTAAATTTATAATTGTGCAAATACAGAAACTTAATAGAACATAAATAAAAATAAAAGTAGCTATAGTTGTTAGGAAAGGGTGATGGTATACAAAGGTTTGAGATATGTGTTTTTTTTAATATCTATGTTTTTATGTTTTATTTATTATTTAATTAAACAACTATGTTAAACTTAATTTTCTGAAAATTTTGCTATTTTCTCATATTACCTTTATGATTTTAATCAAATTTTTCAAACTAGGGGATTTTTTAATTTGAGAATGTCACATTGCAGCAGCCCCTAACAAAAAGACCTGGCGACGCCACTGGTACCAGCTACATTTTTGACAATTTAGGTTAAAAAATCTAACATTTAAGATATAAAAAGATAAGCAACATTACTGCTTAAATTTTTGACAGCAGCATATTTATAATTTTTGTTTTTGCCTTCAGCTACATTTTTAAAACTTTGAAATGTTTTGGGATGACTAGTTTTGTTCCCTTGTAAGAGTTTTGTAAAACTGTTTATAGGTGAATGTATCAAGATTCTTAAAGTAGCTCAAGGTGGTGTTCCAGAAGAAGTTTGCAAATCAGTAGGAATGAAAATAATTGAAGTGGATGAGAAAGGTGTTCAGAAAGTAAAAGAAATAATTAGAAAACTCCATACAAGTAAAACAGGACAAAGGCAGATGTTTAGAATAAACAAAAAAGGATTCAAAACGCAATCCAATTGCTTTAACTTTCTAGCTCCGATGCCAACTCTTATAGAATCAGTTATGTGTTCAAAGGCTTTGTTTTCCTACAAGGTGGTGTGCAGTTCTAGTGGGAAGGATTTAAAAGCTCAAACGGTCTTTACCAAAACTGATCGAAAACAGATGAGCACGGCAGCTGTGGTGCTCATAACATTATTTGGCACGATTGGGTTTGTGACTATTTGTGCACTCATCTGGCATTTTGACGTATTACACACCAGAGTAAGTTATTTTCGGTTGTTTTATAAAAAATGTTTGTAATTGACTATAAAATAAGTTGTTTTAGGTCTATCATACGAAGCTAAATTATTTGTAAACATTACTGTGGTATTTTATGATCTTATTTTTCAAAATTAGACAAATTTTGTTTTAACATTATAGAGTTTAAATAACTATTCAAAGAAATTTTTCAGGTATTCAGTGTTTTACAATGCTCTTTGCTTGTTTATAATATATTTTTTAATTAAAGTAATTGTTTTTACTAAAAAAAAAATTTTGTAATTGATTGTAGATTTAGTTCATAAACTAGTGTAGTTTCTATTACTTTAAGTTTTTGTTCTAATTTTCACTTAACATTTTTTTTAACAGACTCGAATGGGTAACATTTGCAAATGTCGTACTCAAGTTAGTTTATTTTTGTGATTTAATTTTACGAATAGTCTAGTTTAATTAGTTTTTATTAAATGTATAAACATTAATCAAAACTCAAATGTAAATTATTAAACTATTTCAGTATCATACTAAGTCTTATTAACATCAAATGTTTAAAAACAAATATTTTACTTTAATAATAATTAAAACAACCTTTTTTTATACAGAAAAATATTTAGTATCGTGATGTTTCTATTTAAGAAAGATTTTTTTTTACTTTAGATTTATACAAAATAATCAAAGTATATTAAGCACTTTTTAATTTGTTAAATTTTAATACAAATAATTTTCAACTTTTTCATATTTAAGAAAAGAAGTATCATTTTAAGCACTGTGTAATATTGGTATATTAAAATAAACATATATTTATTTGCTTTTTTAAATCAATACTGCTATATAGTAACAGTTTAGTTACTATTTCTGTACAAAAACGTTAAGTTAAGTAATTTATTGAGTAAAGTTTCAATGAATATTAGAAAAAAAGTCGTATTAATATTGTACAATAAAGTCATTAAAAGTATACATATATTGAACAAATATTGTATAGTTTTCAGTTTTTGTTTAAGTTTTTTAAAATAAAAAAAATATATTTTATGTAAAATTTTTGAGTTTATATAGTTAAGAAATCTAATGTTGTTTCCTAAAATTTATGTGTAATGAGTTAGAAATTTCAATTAGTATTTGTAAAACAAAAATAGACGTTTAATATATTTTTATCCATCAATGTAACCGAAATTTTAAGTTGTGCGTCATATTGTTGAAATAAGAACACTTTTTGATTAGATTAACATGCATTTATATTTGCTTAAAATAATTCATATTATTTGACGAAAAAAATACTCATTGAATTATGTTAATAGACTATACTTTGTTGAGTAACTTAACAACTAGTTTTACTTACCTATGAAGCTTGATAAAAAAGAAAGTTTTGATTAATTAGAAGGAAACTGATTGTGAGGAAGGTGACAAAACAGAAGAAGGAAACCAACAAGAAGAGCAGAGCAAAGATGGAGGAAACCAACATGAAGCCCAAGGAAGATCACTGGCAAGAAGTTCACGTGATGGAGTTAGAATCGTTGAAGAAGGAGGCAATCCGGTCGGAGAAGGAATTTATAAAGGAGGAAACGTTGGAACTTCCAAAGCAGGAAACGGTGGTAGCGGTCCGGTTCAGAATTCCGATGGCATAAACAACGAGGGTGGAGATGGAAAGGAAGGAAACAATCAGGTAGGAGTGGGTAACATCAAGGTAGGTGGAACGGGTGACGGTGCTGGCAAAAAGGAGGTTGGAACTAAGGGAGTGCAGACAACTGCAATGGAGTGCAACCCACAGAGGACACTTCTCCGTTATAGACTTCAGAAAGTGCTTGGAGAGGTTTGAAAATAAGTTATTTTTTGTTTAAAAATATTGTAATTATATATGTATAAATTAATGATAAATGGCTGTAAACTAATGGCTAAAATATATGATTTTATAGTGTGTTGTAATATTTGAATTTGGTTCAAATTATTTGATGCTTTATGAAAAAAATTATTTTATTTAAATATGTTGTAAACAAATAATTATAAAGCAGTAAAAAAACTCATTTTTTATATTTTTCATTATTATTGCGTTATTATAAAATTTTATGCATGAATTTTTTTTAAGAGTAGTATCATTCATAAATAATTATTATAGTTTTAAAACAAGCAATTTGATTTCAAACTTGAGAATTTTATTTAAATTTACTCATAATTTTTTTAGTACTAATTCCCTCAAACAAGTAATATTTTTGAAGAATATTTAATGCCTAAGCATAAATATATTCAAAATCATCAAATCTAAACCATGTAAAGTCAATGTTTCTTTTTACTAAATAAATATGTTTACTCTTAACAACATTATAATAGACACCAATACTTTTTCTTAGTGTAACACACTTATACTGATTTTATATTTTTGTTTTGTTAAGCTTAAATTTATATTAGAAGTCGTAAGTATTGCAAAGACATAAATTAAGGAACTGTTTGTTAGTACCAAAACTTTTTAGTTTTTGATAAACTTATATGATATGTGTATGAATTTTAGGGAGCGTATGGCACGGTTCTCAAAGCGTTTCATCTGGGAGACCAGATGACGTACGCTCTAAAAATCCAGATCGTCGATACTTCGTAAGTATTAAAAAAATATTTACTTTTATTCTTTTATTTTTTTAGTAATTATATTTTATAACAAAAAAATTGTAAAAGTTTTACCTTGAGCTGTTAACTTTTCACAGAAATATGATCAAAAAACTTGTTTATTTTTCAAAGATGTATTAGTTGTGAGATAACTATTGTTTTTTAAACTCCTGGATATTTTACGATGGTTCTAAACATTTTTTAGCATATTTTATGTCATTAGTAATTTAAATAAATTTTAACAAAAATAAAGTTTATGTAACGAAGTTATTAATATATATCTTGTGTATAGTTTTTACTTCTTTAGTTATGCTGTTTATACGCTTTAAAGATTTATGAAACATGCAATTTAAAGAAATCTACATTTTTATTAGTAGCATGTATATATTTTATTGTTTATACTATAAGATAAACCTACAAAATAAAAACATCTTAAAAGCTTAATTTTTATAAGTTATGTATTTTTAACAGCAGTATCTATAGATACTTTTATTTATTTGTCAAAAATTCCAAAATTAATTATTAAGCTTTTCATACCCTTTGTATCAGCTGTTTATTAAACCTGACATAGTTTCAAACTTTTTATCATAACAACCAAACAATTTTGACAGCCACTACGAAGGTATGGTGAAGAATGAGGCCAGAATTTTGGCAAAATGTCACCACCCTTCAATAATCAAGTACCACTTTTTCTGGCAGCAACGCTGGGATGATGAGTTCCGGTATGTTTATCTGTATATTTTAAATTTTTTTCACTGATTTTTAAATTTTGTTGCATTTATTTTTCTTTACTTTTGTGTCTATTTACTAGTGAGTGCTTTAAGTTTTAGCCTTTAATTTTTACGCATATCAGAGTTGTAAAAAAATAGAATCCTGGAAATACGTGGAACTTAACAACTAAATAAAAAAACCTGCAAATTGATAAAGTTTTTATAAACCTGAAGTTTTGAACAAAACCGCTAAAAAACCTTGAAACATTAAATTTATCAATTTTTACATGTAAATTTAGTAAAACCTAATAGTATTGCTCTGTTTATTGTCAAGTAAAAACCATTTTTTAATAATAACAACAGTGTAAATTAAATATTTTACTTATTACCAGGTTTCAATAAGTAAGAGCTTTCGACCTTGTTAATAATTAATAAAATATTAAAAAATGTCATTAGTTTACTGTTGTATTAATGCTTGACGTAGTCAAGTTTTAAGTCTGGTAATAAATAGAATTAAATTTTTCTACTTCTAATATTATTTTTAAGTAAGTTTAAGAAGTTTATACTATTTTAATAAAATTTGTCATCAATTTTTAAATAAGTATCTTTCTTAGTAAACTTTTATCGATGACTACAAGAAAGATTAAATCTGAATTAAAATAAAACATAATTAATTATGCCACTAACATAAGTCTTCAATCATAGCTATTTAAATTTTTATACATCTCCCTTTAAGTTTTATCTAGAAAAGAAATAAAACGATTCATTTATTTAGCAAAACAAAAATATTTAAAAATAAGTTGTAAACTTAAATATAGGTTTCAGTTCTTAAAACCTACAATATTAAACTCGAAAAGATAAATAACACTGAATTTTTACAATTAACTTAATTTACTATTGGGTTTGCAAATTTTAAAACACAATTTTACTTTAAAGAAAATGCACATTTAAACTAATATTTAAAAAATTAATTCTAGCACGGTGATCCGAGTAACCAAACATGAAAAGCAGCTAAAAAGATCAACGTGAAAAAATCAATAAGACAAACTACAGTTTTAACAAGTTTATCAGTACCACTTTTGGCACCGTAAATCTTTCTCCGGGTTTTTACACGATCAGTACGACAAAGCTCATTGTCTGGAGACAATCCATTGTCAACAAAATTTCTTTCAGAAAATTCAGATTTATTAAAAGGCAAACGCCATTTTCTGCTTTTTTGAGAATTGGTTTGCTCCCATGCAATTCGAGTCCTCAAGTGAAAGGGAGGTAGCTGATTTAGCGTTTCAAATCTTGTTATAGTTATCTTTATCTTTGTCATTTATTACCTTCTGGGAGTACGGAACATTATCATTTTCTTATAAATTTCTTTTCTCATCATTACAAAAAAAAAATGAAGTGGTGTGTTTGCTTTTCTTAGATAAGGGATACTGCTTAGAGATTTGCAAACAGTATGGCTAAATTTTCTCAGAAACGTACGATTTCGAACAGTTAAGCGACCTGATCCATCAACCTTAACATCATATTGGTGATAGTTTTTTAGTTCCATTACCACTCCACTTTTCCCCTTTTGTTGGGAAAAAGACCTGTTTGGTTTTGTACCATGACGTAATAAGTACTACAACATACAAAATAGTACTTTACTAGAAGGTGTTATTATCCTCAGACCGCTATTGAGTGCTTAAGGTTTGCTTAAAATATACTAAAGTTACTATTGTAGGAAGGTTTTTGAACGTATTTATATACCATTTGCAACTTAATATCAATAGATTATTCATTTTGTTTTTTATATTTTATTACACAAAGCTTTTCAAAACCATACGAGTTTCATTTTCAAGTGATAAATTTTAAAATATCATCTCTTACATTTGAGAAACATCACGGAAAATATTCCGATGAATTACAGACCACTGCAGAACAGATAAAAACAGCACAATATTTGAACATCTTTTTAATTGCACACCCTGTCAAAACTCTGACATAGTTCAAAACTTTAAAGTTTTAAAACGATTTAAGCAAATCGAACTCTACAGCCTGGAATCAATATTGATTGAGGAAAAGCGACCTAATTTAAA
The DNA here is from genome assembly GCF_965202585.1 of Thalia democratica. Taxonomy (NCBI): domain Eukaryota; kingdom Metazoa; phylum Chordata; class Thaliacea; order Salpida; family Salpidae; genus Thalia; species Thalia democratica. The sequence goes on from NC_139165.1 coordinate 83,767,444, forward strand.
TACGCAAGTAGCATTAAATGGAAAAACAAAATTATTAAAAATCTATAAATAAACATACCTTTAGTTTTTAATTTCTAAATCTCTAATTTTTGTATTTTTGAATTTATTCATACGTCATAATTTAGAGTTATTTTTTGAGCTGTTCACTTAACAATTTTTTTTTCAAACTTCATTTAAATTTATCACTTGAGAATGAAACTCGTATGGTTTTGAAAAGCTTTGTGTAATAAAATTAATGTGTAAATTTATTATTATATTTAAGAATTTTTACAGACAACATCTCCTCACATGCCCAAACATGAGCCAAGAAGACCTGAAAAACATTGAAGGGAATTACGAACCATCATGTGAGTTATCTTATAAGTTAACTCGATTTGTATTAAATAAAAAGAATTCAATTCGGTTTAGAAATACGATATTATGTGATGCTTTTACGTTGAGGAAATATCAAAAAAATAAAAGATTTTACAAAAAAGTCGTTATGTGTTTGTTTGTTCATATCACTTTTAAAATATACTTTTTACTTATTTTAAAAATTATAATAACGTTTTGTAAAATAAGCTTTATTTTTTAAAACCTATATTAAAGGATTTTTTTTTATTTATTCCTGTTAATACTAAACTTTTGTAAGATTACATACCTTTTAAAATACTGTTTTTTAAGCATTGAAACAAGTTTAATGTGATATGTTTTCATATTTATAACCTAGAAATAATTCCTTTTAAATAAATATTTCAAACTGTTTTTTTCGAGGCAAAACATAGTTTTTTTTAAATTAAGCCTAAACTTTTTTAAACCTTTCAAATAAAATAGTTTCATTTATTGTATACTTAATATTTTTTGATATGTTTTCAAACTATTTTTTGTAACAAATAAAACAATTGTAACATAACATTTTTTATACAGGTTCCAAGCTCTACATTATTCAGACGGAAATCCTGAAAACTGATCTTCGAAAGTTTATAACTTCCGGAGGCAGTCCGGATTTCAACCTGAATCTAAGGATTGTAGACGAGGTACTATTTTCTAAATAAAATTAAAAAAAAAATTACTTTGTTTCGTTTAGAGCTTATTTTTGACAAAGGCTTTTCTACTATTTGAATTTTATCTGCTTTGAAGTTACTTGTCTAAAATCTATAAGAAATAATTTAGTGATAAGGATTTTCAATAACAGCAAAAATTAACTTTTAACTGATTTTAATTAAGTAAAAGTGTTATTTTTTAATCAAAGTATGAAATTTTAAAATTTCAGACACTAAAAGATTTGTAATATAGTATACATGTCATATTATTTTTTAAGTTTTTATAATCTTTATAGTTTATCTGATACCTGAAAATTAAATGTTTAAAAATTCTAATACTAATATTCAATCTATTTTGCAGATTCTTGCTGGCTTGGAATATCTCCATTTTACTCAAAAAGTTGTACATGGAGATATAAAGCCAAGCAATATTTTATTAGATTGCGGTTTACACGCGAAAATCTCTGACTTCGGCGTGGCTAAGCACTTTGGTTCGTTGTTTGAATATTTTGCTGAACATGTGAAAACTCCTTCTATTATCATCAATCAATTAATCAATTTTAACAAATCGTTCAACTTTGATTTATATTAAAGGACTTGAATAAATAAGAGCAAAAACCACTTAATCATTAAAATAACTTTAAAATTTCATATATGATTTTTCAAGTATTTATATCAACTAGTTGTATCATTTTTATAAAAGGGACGCGATGGAAGATTCCGGGTACGCGTGAAAACGACACGGTGGTGCATCGCACTTTTGTGGGCACGGAACTCTTCATGCCGCCAGAGCAGGTATTGTTGTGTCAATTATAAAAACACAATTTGCTCCTTACAAAAAAAATAGTTTTCTTGTTATTAGTTTCTTAAAGTTTATTACAAAGTGTTGGAAAAGATAAGTTGGTAACAATAAGCAAGACATAATATGTTTTTTTTTTGAGTAAAGTACCAAAGTTTTTTATTACGCTGATTACAATATTTCAGGTTTTTTTGTGTTAGCTTGAATAAAATAAAACTTTATAAAATTCTTTGTGACTATGTTGAGCAATTTAATATTAAAGACTTGTGGCTTTTTGAACTATTTAAAAGTTTTTGAAATAAGTATTACAAGTATAAACATACAATTTTGGTCAAGTTTAAACACATTTATACAATAAAAAAGATTTTTTTTTTAAATTCCTGTTGTTAATTTATTCACTTAATTTAAAATAAAAACTTTCAATTATTTATACTTTTTAGCGATATGAAAAAGTACATTTTTAACAGAAGGAGTATTTCAAAATTTTAGTAAAATATTTGTTAATAGCATAACAAAGGAGATGAGTGAAAATTTTAAGGTAAATAAACAAAAATTCCTCGCAGTGGGACAGAAAATTCACCAGGAAGGCGGACGTCTACTGCGCTGCGCTCACAGCCATCTTGACGTTCGGCCGAATCAGCGCGGAAGACACTGATCGCGTCGTGAAAAACGCAAAGGAGGGAAAACTGCCGTTGAAGTTTTTTTGGTCAGAACTGAACTGTTTGGTCAGTACTTAATTACTTTGTTTTGAGGTTTTCTGTATACATGCATCTTATTGTTTAATTTGCAACATTTTCTAATGTTTTTGTTTCAACTGTTTTTTTTTTCTACAGGATAAAATTCTCGCACCAGCTTTAAGTAGGAACGCTGGTATGAGACCCTCGTCGAACAAACTAAGAAAAAGTCTCGCTCTTCTTAAAAAGAAAAATAATACTGATCTTAGCCAAAAAAGCAGTTGGTTTTAAACACATTTAAAAAAAAAGTTAACTTAATTTGCTAAGTTTATATGATTAATTGCTCATATAAATTATTAGTTTTTTTTTAGTTTTAAAAGGTTATCAAAAATAGTTTTTATTAGTTCTTTTATGAAGTTTGGTTAAACTAGTAGCTTTTTAGCTTTATAAAAGTTTTTTATCTGTAGCTTGATTTAAAGTTTATTGTTTACTAATGTTCTTTTTACTTGTTCTAATATTTCGTTGTTAAAATGCATCATACTGGTAGTTAAATAAATATAAAAAACGTTAAGTTTATTTCTTAGATAAATAGTATGTTTTTTTTAAATTCTTAGTTTTTTTCTTAAACCAATTAGAAATATTTGATTCAAAATATATATCTTTTTACTTGTTTCTGAGAAATTTATGGTTGGTCTCATTAATTTTATATGACATTGAAATCTTTTAGTTTACTATTATAGTTTTTCAATATTTTTAAACCAACAAAAGCCTAATTATTGTTTGATAGAATTTAGTTTTTATTTTTTAACCATGTTTTAAACTTTTTTCAACTTATAATCATTATATAAATGTGAACTTTAGTAGTTTAACTTTAAACTTAACAATGGAATTTTTACTTTTGCAGCTGTTGTATTACGTCTTGGTTTCTTGTAAACTGCTGCTTAAAATATATTTTAACAATTATGTTCGTTAAAGTTTTTTTTTTTTTTTTTTAAGTTAAGTTGTTTGTGTTGTATAAATGTATTTAAAAAAAACGTACACATTTTATTAAAAAAACCAAAAGATGATTTAAAGCTTTTATTGTTATTTAATATTATTTAATTTATCTGAAGTTTAAATATGTTTCGTTATCTGTAGTTTTTAGTTCAAAGTGTAAGAAAATTTACTGATTTTTTTTTGGTTTGCGTGTTTGTTATGGTGTTCTTAAAAAGTTTATACTTTTATAAAAAGTAAGTTAATTGAAAGAAAACTACAACTATTTTTTCGCTGTTTTCTGAAAAATTATTAACAAATTTTAAGAGGTAGAATTACTTTTAATCTTGTATACCACTTAATATGTTGTTTTGTATGCTTGACTTGGAACTAATATTTTCGTTTTCTGAAAATTCGTTTTTTCATTAAAATGTTAAAGATATTTTAGTTTTCTATTTTCATAAGTTTTTAATTGTAAGAGCTACATTAAAATATCAATAAAAGAACTAATTAATTAATGAAGTGTAATTATAGCAGTAAAGTAAGCAGTTTTTAAGGTAAGGTTAATGTATTCGTTTCAAATCAACTCTAAAAAACTATAAGTTAATTAACTTAATAGTATCACACTTTATTTAGTATAAAATTAAATTAACTAAACATTTAAAAACTTGCTGCTATTTTTAAGATGTTTAAATTAATAAAGATTTGACGACATTTTACCACTTGTACAACTTAACTTCCAAAAATTTTGCTTTACTCATCAAAGTAAAAAGTATTTACAAGTTAGTTTCTGACGTTACAAAATAGTTAAAAAGTTAAGTCAAATCAAATTTATAAATTATTTTAACATATTTAAAATGTTTATTAACATCTAGGTATATGTTTAATCCTAAATTTAGTATTATAAGCCAGGTTTTTTGTCTTACATATAATGTTAAAGCTTTTTAAAGCTGTAGATGTTATTTCGCATTTAACGCAATATATTTAAATAACAACTTTTTGGTTTCAAATTAGCTTCTTTTTAACGCTCTAAAAGCAAATATTGATTGAAGTTATAAATCATAATTTGCCTTAAACCAACTCTGATCACAAATAACTAATAAAAATTTTTGACATGTTTATAAAATAAGTTGTACAGTTTTTCAATTAAAAATAAGAGCAAATAGTATGAACAACTTTACAAACATTGCAGTGCAAAAATTTTTAGAATTAAAATTAAAATAGTCAATTTATTTATATAAAATTGGTTACTTAAACATAAAGCTATTTTTATTTAGTTTATATGGTGTTTTCCACTGTTAAATACTTAGTTTAATTTAGTAAGTTATTATCAAGTTATTAAAAAAAATTAAATTGTTCATGACAGCCATAGGTGTTTTTCGTTAAAATTGATCGTTTAGTTAAATACAAATATATCAGTTAATTAACACTAAAACAATATAAAATTTATACGAAGTAATTTTATGTTACAAAAGTATTAAAAAAATATCTAAGATTTGTATGATTTTGCAAATGGTTAAAAATAAACCAAAGGTTGAAATATAAAAATAGTTGAAATGTATCAAGCGTTTCCTTAAAAGCTTATAGTTAAGAAAATTAAATATAGTTATATTAAGTTGTTTTTCATTACTCGCAACACTCTATTAAATAAAAAAATTATAAACTTTTTTTATAAAGTAAAATTTATAAAAAGATTTTTGTTTACATACGACTAAGCTAAACGATCAACGTTTTCTAACAGAACAAAAATAACCTAATTTGGTTTAAAAACGTTATTTCTTTTGTTTTGATAAAGTTACCAATTAATTTACTCGGCAATTTTTGTATGAAAATTAAAAACTATAAAGTTCTACCGTTGTCCATTAAACTAAAAGTGTTATGTTTATGACAAAAACTAAAATCTTTACTTATAAGATTTGCTTTAGTCTAGACAAGTGAAAAGCAATTATCACGAATTGTAGTCGTTTTACGCGACTATTTATTAAATGTTTTTATACAAAGTTCTTTTCTTCACAACTAAGCTTTTTTGAACATTGCCTCTAAAATATTTTTGCCCGTTTTAACTGTTCACTACAATTAATTGATTAAAAAACTTTAGTAAAATATGTTATTTATGTTTTAATAATATTTTAAGTTTTATTGAGCAACTTTTCATAAAAAAGATTTTAATGCCATTATTTACATAGCAATATTTTTATTAATAAGGCATTATTGTTTAAGTAGATCAAAACTAAATAAAATAGTTCTTCTTTAAAAACATCTACGACTTTAAAAAACACATAAAAATGAGTCTTGTTTGAATTTAAAAACTATTAACTGTTTATTTACCTGATAACAGTTAAAAAAACTCACCAAACACTTTACTGTGTTCTAAAAATATTAAAGAATTTTATTATGTTTTATGTAAAAATAAAAGTTTTAGTATACTATTGAGAAAATTATTTTTACAAGTTTTGTAACAAGTTTGAGTTGTAATCAATTTTGTATGATCTGCATAAAGTTCTCTTTGCTAGTCTTGTGAAAAGTGATAAAAATATTTAATATCTTTAAGTTTTCAAGTTTAAAAAATATAAATGCTTATTTTTATGAAAAAAAAAAGAAAAAAGATATAAGTAATTTGATAAATAAAATATGGCAGTGATGGATTCGAATCCTAGTACTTGTGTTAATGATGCTTGATGAGAATAATTAATATTGATATCGTCATTGTTGTTTGTGTGCATTTCTTCTGTTGACTACTTAAATATTCCTAATCAGAAGATACAAGGTTCTTAATAGACACTGCGTGGTCTCCACTTTAACCAAATAGGATATATTTTAATAATGTTTATGATTATGTCTTAATTGTGGTCTCCACTAACTTATTAACTGACAGCTTTAGTTACAAGTAGCTACAATTATAAGTTACAAAACTATTTCCTAAGTTATAAATAAAACACCTTTTGAATAAATGCAATTTACTTTATTTTAAATAATAATTCTCGGTTCTGAAGAAAGAAACTATTAAATCACGACACAAATAAAATCTATAAAAAGTATTAACAATCGTAAAGTTATATAAAATACTAACATAAACTCCGCGATGTAGACGTTTTCTCGAAACTTTTGAATAAAACGTTGAACTTAATCGTAACTTGATCGTAACGCAGAATAACTAAGCAAATAAATAAGCAACTAACGCGCATTTGAAAGACAAGCGCAAATATATACGCGTCGGAATGAAATTAACTCCCTTGAGTTGTTTTGGGAATTGGTATAATTGTTTTGAGAAAATTTATCATTAATATTATTGTTACAAAAAATTCCGTATTTATTCACACGCTTTAAAATAAGAAAATAAAATGTTAATATCATTACACTATTTCGTTTTTGTCTTTTAAATTAATGTTTAAAGCCTAATTTTTAATAATTTAAATCCTTAAAATCCTACTTAACTTTAAACATTTTTTTGAGTGTTAAAAGCGCGGGTCAAAAAAAAAATTAAGGAAAAGAAACTCTAATACTTATTATCTCAAAAATTACATAATTTAAAAAGATTAAGATAAAACATAACATAAGGACAAAGTAAAAATGATAGTCATTTAGTTGTCTTCCGACTTCTTGTCCTCGTTTTCCTGTCATTGGGCTTCTTGTGATTGCGTTGTTTCTTTTACGGAGGTTTTTTTAGCAAGAACGAATTGTTTTTGTTCGCTTTCTTCTCTAAACTTCAAATTCAAAAATCCATCGAATTCGCTTATTGACATAGAAAATATTCATCTTTTCATCGTTCATCATTGTAGTATTCATTTGAAACAATTTATTGTACAAAATACGCGGCTCAAAAAAATAAAATTGAGATATTCTTTTAAGAAAGTTTAGTAAAAACTACTATGTTACTATGCCAAAAGACAATAACAAAACTTTCAAAATTTACGTTTAAACCCATTATTTTATACAAAACAAAAATTGTTTAAACATTTAAAGATGCGTTGAAAAGAAAATTATTTGTCAAAAACACATGAAAAATTTTAATTTTGTTTTCAACTTTGAAAAACATATTTTCTTAATATTCAACTCACAAATTTTAATAAACAAAATAGATAACATTTTCTTTAAAGTATTTTACAATACAATAAGTAATATTTTCATGCACAACTAAACTTTTAGGAGATTCAAGAAATAAGGTAATTGTTTTTAAAGCGACACAAAACTTATGCATTATAGAAATTTATAAAGAGAAAAATTTAGCGAGTGCTTTTTGATCGTTAACAGTCAAAACTAAATGGGAGTTGAAAGTACTTTTAAAGTCAAAACTTATAGGAAAAATTTATCACGAGTTAAATTTGAAAGCTTTAAACTTGAACTTGATTATTTAACGAGCAAAAAAATCTGGTAATTTAATTTTGTTTTAAAACTTGAAAAAAAATAGACATGTGAAACTTTTCTATTGTATAATTGCTATGTCATAGCTTTTAATTAATAGTTCAATTATTAAACTGTAATTTATAATACAACAAACTTTATTACACATCATTTAAAGTAAAAAAGCTATAAAATTTTACAGTTCAGAAATTTTATCAGAAAAGAATATAAAATAAATACACTTAATAGTTTCTTTCAGTTTAACTTCTTAAAAACATTACCTGAGTTTAAAAATATTTAAATATATTTTCATGTTAACAAAAAAATTACAATTTTTTCCATTATTAAAGTTTGTTTTGTTCGTTTTGCGAAAATGATTATACTCTATTGTCAAAATGGCTTTATGATAATTGTTAAAAGTTTTAGACCTGCTATTAGTAATTATGACTCTTTCTATTCTGTGTTACAACTTCTTTTTTATTAAAAGAATCAAATACTGCAAAATTGTTTTTTTTTAGCTAATATGTTGCTTGATACGCTAGTTTGCGATTTTGTTTTTTGAAGAATTGTAATAGCCTGAGTCTTGTTTATAACTTTTAAGCTGCACTGTTGGCACATGATATTTTGGCTCGCTATTATACTTTTTATTGTAACTGATATTTTTCTGCCGTTGTTTCTGGTGTTTTTCTTTGCTAAGTTTACCTTGTTTTGCTGTAAAAGCAAAAACTTGCTTATAAGCTCTATTAGCTTTTCTTTTTCGCTGTTGAGGGTTACTTGAATAATAGTTTCCGCTTAATCTTTTTTGTTGAAACTTTTGGTTGTAGTTTGAATTCTTATCTACAGCATATTTAGACCCTTGAACTGTTTTACCATTAGGACCTCTCACATTTGCAGCTTCTGACATGTTATTTTTACCTACAACAATATCAAACTGGACTTTTTCTCCTTGTGCAAGAGACCTTAAGAATTTGTTAGGGCTGTTTTTGACGATAGCTGTATAATGAACAAAAATATCGCTGTTACGATCATCCCGATGAATAAAACCGTAACCTTTGCGAACATTAAACCATACTACTTGACCAGTTACTCCAAATGCTATAGTGTTTTTGGTTACCTGAGCTTTTTCTTTGACTGTGCGAAACTCTTTGGTTGTATTAGATATTTTTGTAGATAAGTGTTGATGACATGACAAACATTGTGCTATGTTAACACTATTACTACTATTCCTATTGTATGATTTACTTGGTTTAAAATTATATCTATCTTGATTATGTTGACGATAATTGTAATTATGATTAATACCATTATCTTTTAAATGAAATTTTTGTTGATGATTAGGTCGAACTTGCTTATGGTAACTTGTTTTAGACTTATAATGATTTTGCTCATACTGCTGTAGTCTATCGTAATTAACTTGCTTAGGTATTAATGCGTTTTTTTTATAAACATTCCACATGGCTTGTCCTTTTCTTTTAAAAACATCTAAGCTTCATCAAAATATTCCCTAACCTTATCTTTGATCAAAAAGGGCATTAAGTATGCAAGAAAAAACTTGATTCTGTCCTGCTCTGGACATTTGGCCCAACTTACGGCTGTGGAATATATTTTATTAAAGTTTGTACACTCATTCCAAGTTGGAACTTTATCTAAAATTTCAGCTAACTGATTGTTCCTATTAATAAAAAAATTTCTTAAAGAACTGTAACTTCTTTCACCTTGTTCTGTCATTTTATAATAATCTGACAACTCTTCTCTTGGCCAAAACCCTGTTAGAAACTTATACTTTTCTGTATTACTAGAAATACTTTCATCTAATATTTCCTCCTCAGAATATATTATAGTGTCACGAGGGTTTCTTACAAAGTCTAACCTTTTAAACTTTTTACTCAGTCTTTGCGCCTTTAAAGTGTCGCTAAAGTTATTAAAATTATTTTGAATACTATTTTCGTAATCACCGTAAAAATGTTCGCGTTTATCTAGCATCGCTGTTCGTAATGTGGTGATCTAGACTGCTTTAATCTTTTATTTAACTTTTTAATTTGCTTTTGCAAAATTCTTAACTCTTCTTCATTTGTTAGTTGCTTAAATTCGCTTGATTTTCTAAATTGTTGTTGAATGCTGTTTGACGGATAACATTCAACATTATCTTTCATCATCTCTGCTTGATGAGAATAATTAATATTGATATCGTCATTGTTGTTTGTGTGAATTTCTTCTGTTGACTACTTAAATATTCCTAATCAGAAGATACAAGGTTCTTAATAGACACTGCGTGGTCTCCACTTTAACCAAATAGGATATATTTTAATAATGTTTATGTTTATGTCTTAATTGTGGTCTCCACTAACTTACTAACTGACAGCTTTAGTTACAAGTAGCTACAATTATAAGTTACAAAACTATTTCCTAAGTTATAAATAAAACACACTTTGAATAAATGCAATTTACTTTATTTTAAATAATAATTCTCGGTTCTGAAGAAAGAAACTATTAAATCACGACACAAATAAAATCTATAAAAGTATTAACAATCGTAAAGTTATATAAAATACTAACATAAACTCCGCGATGTAGACGTTTTCTCGAAACTTGTGAATAAAACGTTGAACTTAATCGTAACTTGATCGTAACGCAGAATAACTAAGCAAATAAATAAGCAACTAACGCGCATTTGAAAGATAAGCGCAAATATATACGCGTCGGAATGAAATTAACTTCCTTGAGTTGTTTTGGGAATTAGTATAATTGTTTTGAGAAAGCTTATCATTAATATTATTGTTACAGAAAATTCCGTATTTATTCACACACTTTAAAATAAGAAAATGAAATGTTAATATCATTACACTATTTCGTTTTTATCTTTTAAATTAATGTTTAAAGCCTAATTTTAAATAATTTAAATCCTTAAAATCCTACTTAACTTTAAACATTTTTTTAAGTGTTAAAAAAATATATATAGTTTATTTACTACCTTAAAATCTTCTAGCAATGTTTAAATTGATACAGTTTGCATAAGATTGACAAAGTTAACTTCCAGTAAACTAATATATATTAGCTAGTTTTGTTTGAAAAAAGTATATTTTTTAATATGTTTAAGAAATATTTTTTGAAAAAGTTAAATTTTAACAAAAACGTAGCAATTAAACGAAGTAAAAATGTTAAAACGGTCTAAAAACACTAACATTTTGAATACTGAATCTTAACACTCGATTGCTTCTTAAAATCATTTTATCAGTATATTATGAGTTTAGTTGAAAATAACAAGCGTTAAACATAAGTTTTAGAGTAATAAAAAATATTGTGTATGTGTATAATAACTAACAAACACAAATTTAATCATTAATACTTCTTTTTATTTTGATAGTTACGAGTAAGCTAGATTATGGTTTAATAAAGAAACATCTAATTTATAAACTTGTTGAATAAAATAGTTGTTATGTTTTGTATGCATTTAGAAAATTTTTATTTGAGGTTTTCTCAAGTTAACTTAATTATTAGACTAACTTGGCAAGCCTAAATAAAAAAACCTAAAAATACTGTTATAAAAGATACTGATCATGAAAATAAGTTAATAATATAACCAAGTTAAGAAGATTAGAATGTTATTAATGGTACTCAACAATTAATTTTGAAAAACGTATCTTAAGCTATATTAAGCTACAAGTTTAATTAGGTCAAACAACTATTAAACAGTTTTGAAAAGTACAAAGCCTTTTTTAAATTGAATTACCTAAGTATTAAAAGAAACTTTTTTACTGTTTTTCTTTTTGCTAAAATTTAGATTTCTACAAAAATACTGAATATTTATTTTTACATGCAATCATAGTTACTTCCTGCTTTTAAAAAGGACTGCTTTTACTTCAAAACAATAAACTTTATTTTAACTTTTATGAAGCTGTTGAACTATTAATATTTAATATTATTAAAAGTTTCCTTATTTTTTTAATACTAACTTTTCAGTTTTTAAGTTTGACTTTACTGAAGTTTTTTTATTATAATTGACCATGTATAAGTATTATAAGTATAAGTGTTTGTAATTTTTGTTGTAAAAAAGTAATTCTGTACAGCAATTTTTTTAAGAAAAATTTTAGAAACTTTTGAAATTTGGATACATCAAAGTATATTTTTAAGCATTTAGTTTACCTCTATTCGTCAATTTGTTTTTTTAAATCTAATTCTTTAAGTTTATTTTAAACTAACTTTGCTATTACAACTACTTGACCAAGTTACTATTACAGTTGCAGTTTTTAAAGCTTCATATTGGTTTATGAATAAATGTTATTTAGTCTTTTAAGAACACTTTTATAATAATAAGTCTTAATTATTTAACTTTATTTTAGTTCTAAAACATTAACTATCATTTATAACCTAAATTAAAACTTATACAAAATTAAATTAGCTTACTTTCCTTAGTTTAAAAGTCTATAGTTAGTTGTGATAGGGTTGTTAAGAAAATTAATTGAGTTTATGACTATTATAATATAATACTTTGTTTTCTAAGTTATTGTTTATTGCAAGTTAAAAACCCTAAAATTCTACCGTTGTCCATCTAACTAAAAGTGTTATGTTTATGACAAAAATATTAACTTATAAGATTTGCTTTAGTTTTGGGAATAGAAAAGCAATTATCACGAATTGTATAAGTTTTGCGCGACTATTTCTTAAATGTTTTTATACAATGTTTTTCTTCACAACTAAGCTTTTTTGAACATTGCCTCTAAATAATTTTGTCCGTTTTAACTGTTCATTACAGTTACTTGGCTAAAAAACTTAAGTAAAATATGTTATTTAGATTTTAATAATATTTTTAGTTTTATTGAGCAACTTTTCATAAAAAAGTTTTAATGCCATTATTTACATAGCAATAATAAATTTGATAAGGCATTATTGTTTAAGTATATCAAAACAAAATAAAAGAGTTCTTATTTAAAAACATCTACGACTTAAAAAAACACATAAAAATGAGTATTGTTTGAAATTGAAGACTATTAACTGTTTATTTACATGATAAGAGTTAAAAAAACTCACCAAACACTTTACTGTGTCCTAAAAATATTAAAGAATTTTATTATGTTTTATGGAGAAAAATATTTTTACAAATTTTGTAATAAGTTTGAGTTGTAATCAGTTTTGTATGACCTGCATAAAGTTCTCTTTGCTAGTCTTAAGAAAAGTGATAAAAATATTTAATATATTTAAGTTTTCAAGTTTAAAAAAAAAATTATGCTTATTTTTATGAAAAAAAAGAAAAAACATGTAAGTACTTTGTAAAATAAAATATGGCAATGATGGATTTGAATCCTAAAACTTGTGATAATAATAATTTACGAATCCGGCGCCTTAACTTCTTGGCTATTATACCTTTAGCCACTTTAAACTTTGGGTTTATATTTATATTTATAAATCTATGCAGTTTTAAAAAAATTTCTGCACTGCAACTTTATTCTTAAACGTTAAATCAAGAAACATATAATGAAAACATTATATACATATTTTATTTTTAGCTAATATTACAACTAAATCCATAATATGAAATGTAAAACAATTACAAACTAACACTTAATATAGTTTTTTAGTTTTTAGTTTTACTAAAAAATTTGTTACTTGTAAGGTTTTCATTTTATGACTGCTTATCATACCATTTCAAAATGTTGTCATAAAAATGTATATTACCAATTCCGACAGTTACTAAGTTTCACTACTGAACAGATTAATAAGCTGCCTGAAATGTAATATATATATGTTCTCAATATATGAATTTTAACTTGAATTGATTCTTCTGCTAAATCTGTTTTAACCATGATTTTAACTTTTTGTCTCGATGTACTAAAAGGGTTATACATGGAACTCTAAAATGTTATACTACCTATTAAAACGTAAAAATTCAAATGTTTTGAAACTTTCTATAAACTCCTCATAAAGAAATCTCTTAAACAATTGTTAACATTTGACATACTTTTTTACAAATACATATTTGAAAAAGTCTGACTGATGTGTCCTTTTATAACAGAACCGGTCTTAGTCTATCGAAGGCTTGTAGTCTGGTGATAGCATTAACAGATAACAGAATACAGAAGTAAAAAAAAAAACATCTTTTATATACAAAAAATGATTAAATAAACATTTATATTACAAGCCAAAAAAACTAATAGATAAAACAATCAAGTTAATTAAAAGTAATTGTTTTTAAAATTATTAGTCTAAGTAAAAATGGTAGCTCCTTCGGTTTAAGCTGCTATGCCGAAATATTAGCTTAATACAACTTGATAGAACTACAAAATATTCTCGAAAATTTGTCCCTTTGCAATTTTAATGTTGGTTTTATATAAACCCTATAAAACGTGTTTTTTATTATGTAGACTAGTTGGTTTTTTATTTATTAAACTTTGGTTACAACAAATCTTAAGATGTTTTAGTTGTGTTTTTGTGTTCATTAAACAGTTTTATTATTGAAAATTTATTCACTAAACCTACTTAGTTACATTTTTGACTAAGCTATAAACCTGTACATAAGAGGTTTTATAAGTATGTTTGTGTTTGTTATTACTAAAAAGTATATTTGTAAAAATGTTTTTGTTAAAATTCCTAGCTTACCATTAAAATTATTTGTTTCATTTATTTACTAAAACAGTATTTTTTTAATTTTGGGTACTTTAGTTTACCTTTAAGTATAAGTGTTTTTCTATATTTAAATTTTTTAATCATTGTATAAGTTTGTAATTGTTATTTTTTATTGGTTTAAATTTAATAAAGAGCAAATAAAAAATTAGTTAACCTTTATGGAAAATATCCTTTTGAGTAATTTTATTTTTTTCAAGTTTAATATTTTCGTATGAGCTAGTTAAAATATAATTTATAAAGTGTAGTTTTAATTTACGTTAAATGTTTAAAAAAATTATAAAAGTTAAATGTTTTCTGAATTTAAATTATGTGTAAAATTTCTATTAAACAACATTAATTTTATTAAATATAGTTAATATTTTGATGTAATTTTTATATAAAATAATAACGTTTATTTAGATATTTGAACTTAAAAAACATCATAATAACAAATTTGTATAATTAAAAAAAATTATATACATTATAGTCTAAAATAAATAAAAAAACTTAAAAGTATGCTCGTTTAAAACTGATTATATTTTTAACTTTTTTAACCCAACTAGCATTGGATATCATCGCTGTTAAACTATATACAATAATGAACTTTCATATTAGATAACAGCTAGCTTATTTTAAACGTTGTGATACTTTCTTAAAAAATATCTTTCGTGCTCAGTAGAGCCAAGCATCTGTAGGCTAAACGCCATGCCAACCGTTTAAAATGGATTAAAATCAGGTAAAGGCAATTGATTGTTAAAATAAAACAGAATTGTCACACACTCAGAAAACTCAGACTAATTTGTAGGCTAAACAATAAAGTTTTTTTTTTAAGAAACATAAGTGTAAAGTGTAAAATAAAAAAGCATTTATACTAAAATATAATGTTTAAACAGCTAAAATAAATATATTAACAATAAAATATTTTTGCGAGACAAACTAACTTTCACTTTTAAAAATTATTTTAATAGTGAAATCACATAACTAGTTTACTTTTGTTTTATTAGCTTTGTTTTAACAAGTGAGTATTTTCTTAATTATCTTTATGTTTCTTAAAATAAAAACTTTAACTTTTTTTATTGTCTGTTAAGCTATTTTGACAAAACGCAGTGGCTTTGTTAAGAGTAAAATTTTTTAGTGTTAAGTTTTTTTTTCAGTTTTTATCGTACTAAATAAAAGATATAATTTTGTTTCTGTTACTTTGAAAGAGTGACATAACAAGTTAATTTACAATTTTAAATCATTAGAAAAAAAGCCTAATAGTTAGAAAAAAAATTAACTACCTTTTTTCGACACTTTATATAACAAATAACTCTAACTTTATAAATCTACAAAATATTTATTTTTTCTTATCAGTAAGATTGTTATATAATTTGCTATTTTTTAAATAATTTGCAAAAATTTTGTTTTCTAAAATTAGTTTTAAGTTTTAGTGAAAATTGTTTAAATTCTTTAACTAAAAACTACTTTTTTTATCAGAAATTGCAGTTACTTGAAAATAACTATTAATATAAACATAGTAAATTAGTTTGGTAGCATAATAAATAATTTCTCGATTGCTTTAGTAAAAGTAGTTTCATATGTTTTGCATAACTTTGAACTTTAACTTTATTTTTTTAAGGGTTGTAACAAAAGCCAACGTAGGAAACCTATAAATATAGTTATCATAATTTCATTTTAAGTTAGTCGGTTTTTTTAATTAATATTTTTTGTATTAGTTTTGTTTTAAATATACTTATATTACATGTTACAATAAACTCTTGCTAAAAGAGGTTTGAAAATATAAGGTTTTTAAATAAACAGTTTCTGTTGATTTTTATCAAAACCTATTAAAACTGTAGAAATCTGTTCGTTTTTTGTTGTGTGTAGTCTCAAAAACTAAAAAATTATCAACACCTTTTTTTTACTTTGGTTCAGGACTAGCAACATTTATTTATAAAGATGTATCCTTACTTTTATGATGCCTTTTCTCCTAAACTTATTTAAACTTATTAGTCTAAAACAAAGTAATAACGTTATAAAATCTAAAAAAAAATTGAAAATGTATCACTATATATTGTGTTATGTTTTTCTAAAACAACAGTTTAAGCGTAGTGACTATCTGTTAGTAAGACAGTAAAGTAGTTAGAGGTCTTTTAGTTTTGTTCTGCTATCTTCTAACTAATTTACTTAAATAAAATTTATTTACTACCTTAAAATCTTCTAGCAATGTTTAAATTGATACAGTCTGCATAACATTGACAAAGTTTACTTCCAGTAAACTAATATATATTAGCTAGTTTTGTTTGAAAAAACTATATTTTTCAATATGTTTAAGAAATATTTATTGAAAAACTTAAATTTTAACAAAAACGTAGCAATTAAACGAAGTAAAAATGTTAAAACGGTTCTAAAAACACTAACATTTTGAATACTGAACCTTAATACTCTATTGCTCATTGAAATTATTTTATCAGTATATTATGAGTTTAGTTGAAAATAACAAGTGTTAAACATAAGTTTTAGAGTAATAAAAAATATTGTGTATGTGTATAACAACTAACAAACACAAATTTAATCATTAATACTTCTTTTTATTTTGATAGTTACGAGTAAGCTAGATTATGGTTTAATAAAGAAACATTTGATTTATAAACTTGTTGAATAAAATAGTTGTTATGTTTTGTAAGCATTTAGAAAAATTTTATTTGATTTTTGTCAAGTTAACTTAATTATTAGACTAACTTGGCAAGCCTAAATTAAAAAACCTAGAAATACTGTTATAAAAGATACTGATTATGAAAATTAGTTAATAATATAACTAAGTCAAGAAGTTTAGAATGCTATTATCGGTACTCAACAATTAGTTTTGAAAAATGTATATTAAGCTACAAGTTTAATTAGGTCAAACAACCATTAAATAGTTTTAAAAAGTACAAAACCTTTTTTAAATCGAATTACCTAAGTATTAAAAGAAACTTTTTTACTGTTTTTTTCTTTGCTAAAATTTAGATTTGTACCAAAATATTGAATATTTGATTTTACATGCAATCAAAGTTACTTACAAAAAAGAGGACTGCTTTTACTTCAAAGCAATAAATATATTTTTTTACTTAAAAAATATATGTAAAATTGTACTTTAAAAACTTTTAAAAATACATCTGAAACCTCAAGATATTCACACAATCAGGATACTCAGGATTAGTCAGAACATTTTATATATTTTATATATTATAGCTAGTTTTGTTAGAAAACTTCATTTTTATTGATTTTGAAAAGTTTTCAAGTTTTCTTTTAAGGATTTAAAAAGCTCAAGAAACTTTAAGGTCACTTACAACTTATTTTAACTCTTAAGAGTGACAACCCTTTATTATAAATTTAATTAAACATTATATTGATATTCATTTCTAAATGTATATGTATTAATATGTAGTCTAGCTGAAGAACAATTAAAATTTTACTCCTATTGATCAAATATACTTTTTTATTTTAAAAATTCCTAACAGTCAGGACACTCAGGACAGTTTGTGGATTTTAGAATTTTGATATGTCCCAGGATAATTTAAGATGTTTCACACAGGGTTTTCATCCATACAGGGTACTCAAGAAATCTTTTTTTGAAATTTTTGAAAACATCAATTAACTTTAGATATTTTGAATTTCGTTTCAAAGTCAGGCTGACTCATGATATTTTTTTATATAAAAATTCCAGGATACTTTTAAGATTTCTGAAATTTCAGGCCAGTTTTATTTAGCTTGAAATGTTATGCTTGAATAATTTTTAGTAATTAAATTATAGTATTTATATGACTAACTAGTAATAATTCGATCCAGAGTTACAATAAGCGTGAAAAGAACTTAAAAAATGGATTCTAAATTCTGAAATACCCAATCTACTAGCATCTAGCTGGATCTTTTTTTTTGAATTAGTCTCAAGACGGATCGGGATCTTTATCTAAAACTAGTAATTAGCTACATCTAAATGTTACTTTCAAATTAGGATCCGGATCTTAACAAGGATCCAGCTGGATCAGTAAATAACTAACTCTAAACTTTCCAGATCGCCAAGGACTGAATTTTCCGGATCCGGAACCAAGTCAATTATTTACGTTGGCCACCCCTATTTTGGATTGTTGTTTATAGAAATATAATGTTTATAATATAAATCATAGTACATTTTTACGTTTTTGGTATTTATACTGTTTTGTTAAGTCGATGTTCTTTTTATATATAACAATAATATATATTTGTAATTTATATCAATTTTTAGATTTGAAATCATTTGTAATTTTGTTACAGCTTTGTTGTTAGAATATCCGTTCAATGGTACAACTGATAACTAATAAAGTGAATTTTTAATTAATAGTGTTTTCAGTTTAATTTTTCAAAAAGAAACTTTTGCACGTAAAAACTCTAGGTTGAGTGATAATTTTTCACAAGAAAAATAAAGTATTATATAAATAAAACAAAAAGATACCAACCAAGGGTAAGGGTTAAGGTTAACAGTGATAGTAAAAGTGTTTTTGTGTAAAAAAGACCCTTTTGATACCCAACTTTTTTATGCGTTTGCATATAGTTAGAAATCTTGCTATAATTTTAAACTTTATATACGAATATCGAAAGTCATTAAAATCAGTTAATAATTTATAACTAATAACAACTATAGTATTTTTAGACGTAACTTAAAAGTACTGTTTTATTACTACAAAAACATTTATTTTTGTTTAATTCTAGATAGTATTAATAAAAATGTCCAAAGATATGAGTATCAATATATGCACAAACAAGAAAACTAAAAAGGTAAAATTTAGTTTTGTGGAAACGAAGTATTACCATCGAAGAATAGGATGCCTCACAAGTAGTCCTGGAATAAAACTAGGTGCTTGCTTTGAACCTTTTGAAACAACAAGAATGTATTTTGAAGAGCATGATCCATCAAATTGCTTTGATTGTTTGATAAAAAAGCAGAATAAAGTTAATGATATTTCTGACTCTTTTGAAGATACTCCTAGAAAAGTTATTGATGAAAAATTGTGTGAATTCTACAACATACACGGTTTAGCAAACCATAGAGCTCCTTATCACAACCAAAACGAGCGCTTAAAACTTTTACTTGAATCTGGAGTTTGCGTAGAAGATATTAAAATCACTCTTACTGAACAGACCGAGTTTATAAAAGAACTGCATCTGACAGAAATGAAATAAAAAATAGAAAAATATGTAGACGAAGAAATGTTTATGATGAACTACAAAACATTTCCTAGTCAAAAAGAAAAGGAAAGGAAAACTGATCTTCTCTATGAGGACCTTAAACAAAAAGCAAGAAGTGAAGTTTCGAGGTTCGAAAGCAACTGGGAAGAAGAAAAGAGAAATTACGAAATTAAAATTGATAATCTTATTAAAGAGTTTATAAGTGAAATTTAAGAAAATGAAAAGACATCTTTTGATGAGCATGTCAACTGCATTGCGTCCAAGTTGGAAGACTTTCATATAGGTATGACGTATAAAGAGCTCAACAATGATAAAACATGTCTTATATTCAGGAAAGCTGAACCTAAAACTGAAGAATTGTTACTTAGAAACAGTGTAAACGAAAAAGTTTTGAAACTTAATTTTTTAATTGAAAAACTGTTGGAAAATTAAGCATTAGAGTAGTCTTAGTTTTGCGGAAACTTAGAATAAACTCTTAATTTCTAATATTAATTACTAATTAAAACTTGAAATTAGAGACATATAAGTAAACCTCTTTTATTACTCTTTTTACAGTCGTCTACTATTTTAAATTTTTTTCTGTAAATAATTTTAAAATGTTTGATTACTTATTGGTTTTAACAATTTAGTAATTAATGAAAACAGATTTATTGAAAAAAGACATTTTTTTTGTAAAATTTCATACTTTCATAATACAAACCGAGTTTAGTATAGTTTTATTTTAAGTGCGTAATCTTTACAGTAGTGCATTATTTTTCTATTTTATAACGTTTTAGCACAACAAAACTTTTTTATATTTGAAAATATGTTTTTATTTTTAAAAAGTTTTAGCTTTTGTTAAACTATTTCACGTGTTGTTGTTATCATAGTTTTATAGCAATTAAATATTTTTAACTAAATGTTATTTCTAATAATTGTGTGACCTGATTTGTATTCAGTAGCTTATTATTTTTCAAAACTTAAAGACTTACTTGTAATTTTCATTTAAGGTTAGGTTTTAATTATTCACAAAACTTCTTATAAGTAAAAGTAAACTATTTTAAGTATAAATATTACAGTTCATGAATGGTTTAAGAAGAAAATAACCCAATATAACATAAATGTCGTTTGCAAGTTCAGAACTAAAACCTAAAAAACAAAAGAGTGAAGATAAAGTTAAAAAATAAACAGTTAATTATATATCACCCTAACCTACTCAAGCTGTTTAACCTTCAAATTTTAAACTAAGTTAGTATTTTATGGTAACATAGCTTAAGTTATATAATATAATAAAATCAGCCCTATTTATTATTTAAACGCTTGGTGAAGTAATAAGTAGACTCTATTGAAAAATCAAACAAGGAAAAATGTTAAAACACCATATCTCTGAACTATGTCACGCATAGCCGATTTCTGAACATTTTTTGTGATTCATGACTATTTTCCTACGTGGATTAAGCAAATAAAGTTTTATTAAACTGAATCAAAATTAAATAGTTTGGTAATCTTGAAATTAGTTTCAATAAAATAGTTAAAAAAAATTAAGCTCTTTTTCGGCTATATATAATGGTATAAATAATTTTATAATTGTTTTAAGATAAGTTAATTATCCGTACATAAATATCTTTAGCATATCTTTTGTTTTCTCACAACTGCTTACTAAATATTACTCTAAAAAACTATGTTTAATCAGAAAACTAATCGAACGGAGATTGCTTTATTTACGGCCTCCGTAGTTCTACCTAAATTGTAGAGTTCAGTTAGAATAAGTAAAAGAACCCAACATATTCATAACAATTTTATAAATCGATATAAAAATACTATCATACACTGAAATTGTGATGAAACAAGCATCAATTAAACGTGGATGTAAATAACAAGCTTAGTTTGATATATTTTACTACGAAAACATTTATTTATTATACTCAAAAACGCTTATTTTCTAATGAAAATGTTTTGCATCCACAAGTTAAAGATCCAGCAGGTTCCGTATATTTCTTTACAAATTAAGTTCTGATCCGGATCCTCTACGTTTAGGCTTAACACATTTAATTAAGCTGTTGTTGTTATTATTCGTTTATTAAGGGGATAGGCTGCAGACTTAGTATAAGTAAAAATCCACTAATTACAGCTTTTTTGTTTCTACACACGATTTTAGCGCTTAATTAAGTAATTTAATTAAGTAGGTAATTAAAAAACTATAATAACTGAAAAATAATAGTTGGTACGCTTTAGCGCAATCGACCTATTCTCTTTACTTCACAGCATACTCTTTAATGATTAGTTTAAAACCTACTGCCTGGGTATTTAACATTAAACACAGTCTTTATTACCAAGTCAGGTCGGCCGGCACTTGGGTTAAATTAAAAAATAGAATTCTTTGCAGTTAACTTGTTATAATGTGAATTTTTGTTAAATTTTTTCTACGAACTCATTAAATTAACTGTAAAATTAAAATTACTGTCATTTATAACAAAGAATTTTTTTTATATTCTTCATTATTAATCTCAGAATATCTAAATTTTTAACTTAAGGACTGCAGCTTGCCATTCTCCGCTCTATAGAAATGTTTATAAATTGTAACCTTAAATTAAGATTTAAAAAGTTACTGTTGTAAATTTGTTATACTCTAGTATTTTCAAAATATTTTTGATATGAAATTTTTGTGGTTGTTTAATTTTTGATTTAAAAGTTTTGTCTTGATTTTACTTTTTTTATTTCATGTGGTCCCGATTCGTTTTCAAATACTTTTTTTTTTGTTTAAAAGAGGATCTACCTAAGTACCAAACTATGCAACAAATGATTATATTCATTGGGATCTGGTAGATTATTAGTTTTAAACCTCTATAACACTTTTTTTTTGCTTTCTGGGCCCATTTTGTTTACCCATAGTTTACTAAATAACCAACTAAATAAGTAATAAACTTTTAGTTAGACTTCTAGATAAATTCTATAAATATTAAAGAAATGTGTATTAATAATATAAAATTATATATTACTTTAAACATTAACAATTTTTAAAACTTACATTTCTACTAGTTGTATCACTTTATACATTCGTATACTTATACCAATTTATAAACAAATCGTTTGCCGTTGCCTTCGGGCAAACTAAAAAAACCAAAGTGGAGTTCATTAAAAGCTTAGTTACTTAATGTAAAACTTTTTAGTTATACTTTTATTTTTAAGTAAAAGAAGAAAGTAAAGTCAAAGTCAAAGTTTAAGTATACAATTTTAAAGTCTACATTTGTTTTTTAATTTTTGAAGATTTCCAAGAAACAATTGAAAAAGTTAAATAACACCAAAAAACTATTTATTTTTCAATGTTTGAAAATAATACTATAAAAATTTCATTCAGATACTAGTAAAAGTTAAGAAGAAAAACTGTAACAGTTATTTTATGTATTCAAAAAAAAAACAACTTGGTTTAATTCTTGGTTTGGAGACTTAAAAGGACTTTGATTACTACTATAAAATTGTTTTAACTTTATTTTCTAGGTCCTAATTTTGATTTAATATATAAATTTAAAACGTTGACTATGTAAAGTTACAGCACATTGTTAATTACTCAGCTAAAAAAAATATTTAAATAAATTTTCAAATACTAAAAAAATTGTAAATTTAAGTTGTATTGAACAGATGTAATGCGAATAACTTACATATATTGGTTTGAGAATTTAAAAAATCTAACTGTCTTTTTTTTCTCACATTTTTTAATTTAATACTTTTTATATTTTTTTTAAAGTACTGAACATTGATACAAGAATGTTTAAGAAGCACTTATTAAGCAACTAAAAAATTTTTTTTAGTTAAAATTGTTTTTTTTTTATTATTTTCTGTAGTAAAAGTAACTGCAGTAAAAGCTAAAACGTCTTTCAATGTATTTAAAACTGCCAAATACTTAGTTATAAGACTGAAAAAGTAACTGTGTGAACGAAAAAAAATTCTACAAAGAAATAACTTTTACAAAAATTTATATATCAGAGCTTTCTTTAAAAGAAAGTGACATTTAAAAAGCAAAAAGTTTAAACTTTTGGAAATTTAAATGAGATTCTGTACAGTTGTATAAGATAAGCTAAAATTGCAGTAAAAAGTCTATAAATTCAATTTAATACAACATTAAATGATTTTCTATATGAAAATATTGTAGTAATCTTTAAAAGATAGCATGAATTTTTGATAACAAAAATTAAGTTTATTCTTTTAAATTAAACTATATAACTTTTAATTTTAAAAAAAAGTTACTGAGAAAGATAAAAACCAGTATTTATTATTATGTTTTATTTATTAATAAATGGAATGATTTAATGAAAATCTTCTTTAGGAACTTTTAGTATGGACTCGTCAAAGCAATCTATAACTTCTATAAAAAAAATTGTACAAATGTTTTTGGTTATTATTTAATTTTCATATTTAGAATTAACATTTGTTATGAATCCTTTTAAAATTTAAGAAACGCATGCTAGAAAAAAAATATATTACTTAAGTAAAAGTGAAATAGCTATTTATTTATTGGGTACACTTAGTTTTAATCATTACGGTTTAACCATGAAAACATTATATACACACATATTATGTATGTATATAGCTTATACTTTAGTAAGTTAAATTACAAAACTAATATATACACTTTAAAGTTTTAGTTTTAGAAACTTTTGTACTTTCGTGTATGTATGTTAAATTTCTAGCTAGGACTTAAGAAGATTAAAAAACCTTTTAGGACTATTGAATGCAGAAATTGCTTGATTGTTATAGTTACTCATTTGAATTCCGTCGCGTGTTCCATAATAAGCATCTTGATAGTACATTGGTAAGACTGGTTTGTTACTGTGTTACATAAAGCTTTTGAGTCCAAATTAGAAAATGCACTACTTAAGTATATAAAAAAATGTTTCACTAATGGTTCAACCCACAACAAAAACACTTGAATCCAATTGTTTATTGTAAACTGTTATGTTGGCTTTGCTAGATGACTCGTATAAATTTACATTTTACTATAATGTTGAAAACAGTTTTATTTAAAGAAATTTCTAACTAACTTTTTCTTTTTCTTGAAAACCAGGTAAACCACGTACAAAATGACCACCAACATCACAGTGCAAACGATAGCTCCAATAATTTTGACTTTTACTGCTGTCTTTAGGTTCTGGAGGAGTAAGTGAAGAAAAAGCTGTTATAATTAAAATATTAAAAAAAAAATTCTAAGTTAGAAATAACTATTTTAAAATAAAGCAGTATTTTTTAGAACAGTAGCTTCAGAGTTTTTATCTTTTTAAAACTTATTTAAATCAGGGTTTCCATAACCGGGCAAAATGGACCCTTTGAAGGCCACATGGGGCTATGAGGTCTTAATTTGAAACTTACACTAGATATTCTGGAGTTGATGTGAAGAGCAAAAAAAAAAAAGAAGGTTTTCTCAGGTCTAATGATAGTTTCTTGAGAAATGTTCTTGGAGGGGGCCATAACTTTTTAAATTTCTCTAAAGTGGGCCTTTAAAAAAAATGTTTGGGAAACCCTTATTTAAATGAAATAATTTAAATAAGTTCTTAAAAACCTTTGTCAAGTTTTTCAAGTTACGGTTTTTTTGTTGAAATAAAGAATTTTTATGCTTCCTCATAATAAAAATCAACAACACTTGTCGCAACTGACCAAACTTATACTTAAAGAAAGTTATCAACATTAGGCATTAATTAAATAAATTAAAACATGAAATTAAAATATACCCATGTTTTCAACAGAGCCCATATACATGCAAACAGGCTTGTCTTCACGCTCAAACTTATGACAGAAGGCACCATCTGAAAAACATTCACCACAGTCCGTATTCATTTTGTTTTAAATTATTTTCTAGTTTAAAAAATATTGTCTTGTTTTTAAAACACTAAACACATAATTATATTTAAACAAATTTTATTTTAAAACTAAATATTAATCACTTTATCTAAAAAATTGTTACTTAAAGAAACATCAAAATTTAAAAACTATTTTTTGATACATGATAGATGTATATACTATTTATTAAGATTAATTGCTTAAATATCTAAATTTAAATATACAAAAAAATCAGTCGGTTTTTTCTAAACATACAAAGCATTTAAAAAAAAGTCATCTTATAACAAAAAGTTTAGTTTTTATAATAAAATTTTAATTGAAATGTCAGAATTACATTATTTTTGACCAAGGTGGCTCCTTGTACTGGTTCCTCGTGACCGTGTTTCCATATAAAAAAACTATAAATTATTTGTCTTAACTAAAAATTATTGCTCAATTCACTGTAATATAAAGAGCTTATTTTTATAATTTTATTAAAGCAAATTAAATATTTTATTTACTACCACATTTCGGTGGCAAATGTTTTTTTTTCTCCACTTAAACCTACTAGTGACTAAAATTTGTATCTTGCACTAACCTTGTTATGAAAATAAAACTAAAATTTTAAAAAATCATCAAGCTCAAAAAAACAATGGAACATGCTTTTAATAAAATATTTTTCACGTAAACATTTCTAAAATAGATATAAGCTCTTGCTAACAAATTGTTTAAATAAACATACATTTTCAATAAAAAAGTATTTAATTTAGTAAAAGATTTTGTTGTTAACATAAACGCACATATAATTTTAACAATCAGATTATTAAAAATTAACATACTTACTTAATATTCAAAAATATTTTTTGTAAATAGTGTTAACTTTTATGTTTATATATCTATATACTTTTTGGTAACACAAAAATATTTGAATAATATTTACTTAAACTTTGTATAACTAAAAGAAACCACTTGAGCAGCCCCTGGCATTTTTTTATATCTACAATAACACTTTAAATTATTTTTAAAATTTAAAAAAATTCAAACGTTTTAGATAAAAATAATCAAGCCCAGCAAGTAGCAATTATTCGTTAAAAGTCTTAGCTATAAGAAGTAAAAAAAAATTATTTATTCATTTTAATAAATTATTCTTAAGATGAAAATAAGTTTAAATCTATATATAGCAACATTTGGTAAAAGTTTATCAGTAAAAGAGAAAGTTCAGAAAACTTAAAACTAATTATCTCATAAGTTTTATGAAAAAATAACCTAAGTGTCTCAAAACAACACCAACCTAGCCTGAAATTTTTACACATCAAAATCTAAGTACTAAAAGTGTGAATAAGCCTGAGTTAGCCTCACTGTGTGAAATAAGATTTAAAAACCTCAGTTTTGAGACAATATCTCAAACAGGTTTGTTGTTACACGCAAAAATTTTTCTTAAATTTCATGATTTATTATAGTTTAACATAAAATAACATAGAAAAAAAAAGTTATCTTAATAATACAAAAATATTATCAAGCATCTTTAAGATTTTCTATAAAAGTTAAAAAAATAATCAAAAATTTTAAATCCAAAAGAAGTAGGAGTTAGTAAATATTAAAAACTTAAAATTCAATCATCAACAGTTTAAACTTGTGCCAACTAATAAATATTTTTTAGTATAAAATACAGCAGTATTTTCCAACCTGATATAAAAAAAATCTAATTTTAGTCGTGTTACCTAACCTCATTTACCATACTAGATTTATTTTATATGGTGGATTCAGCTATTTTAAGTTTTGTAAACATACAAATAAATTTAATATAACTAAAAAATAATCCTTAACAACTTATTTTGTAAACATTTTAGTGCACTTTTACATGTTTTAAGTAATGTATTAAATGAGTATATTTGGTACAGCTTTAAAAATAGTAGTGATAAAATGGTCATTTCGTAATATAGATATGTTTCAGTGACAGGGGTTTTTTAATTAACGAAATTGGTCTTTAATGATATAAGTACACTTTTAAAATGCATTCAAATCATTCATCATCAAAAGTGTCCTGTCGTGCTAAAGTTACGTTCGCGCAAAAGTGTTGCCGTGCAAAATTGTGCCCTCATCTAAAAGCGACCCTTCGTGTAAAATTGTCTCCGTACAAAAGTGTCCCATCGTGCAAAAGTGACCCGTTTCCACAAAATACAGCTACTATAATAATGTTTATTTTAACTCAAAGCTACTTAAAAAGTACTAGATTAAACACCAAACGAAAATTATTTAGTTACTAATAACTAACTAAAAAAAATAATACCTAATAAGACTTGGCAAGTTAATCAAAAACTATACAAAATAAATATTAAAGGAAAACTTAATTTACTCGTAAAGAAAACAATTGTCATTTACTACCGAATATTAAAAGAAATACCATTCTAAACTTAAAATTACTGAAAATTAACTTATTAGAAAAAGAAAAGTTTGACTAAGTAAAAAACTTTAAAGTAAAACAAGCAAAGCTTGGCAAGTAAATTATAAAGTCTACAAGCGAAAAAATAAATTATGTACAAACTACGATTTTTAAAGAAAAATTTTCTTTGTTTGGTAAAGAATCAATAAATTACTACTGAAAAACTAAACATAAAGTTTTAACTTAAGTAAACAAAATACTTAGTCCCTTACTTTTCACATTTGTAACTAAAACCAATTCTTCGCGTCTTCTGATTGATAAATGTTTCCATCAATCTCTCCTTGAAAGTATTACAGTTTTTAATCAAGTCCCTTCTATTAGAATTACAATTAAAGAAATCAACCTTGACTGGCAATGGTTTTTTTTTTTATTTCAAAGTATGAAATGTTCTTTTAGTTTCACTACTACTCATGGGTATTGTTATTAAAGTTCAAAGAAACTTTGCAGTTTCGTTAAATGTTTTAGTCAGGTTACGTTCTTTAAGATATAACAGTATTTTCACTAAACCATTCTGATGTATTTGTTTACGTCTATAAAGTGTTTTTAGTTTTCTTTCTAAATGTTTATATTCAAACACAGGATAACACTTCTTAACTGTTTCTATAAGTTCTAAAGGAAAACATGAATTATAAATAGTAAAATATTAGGCTAAAAATAACTAAGAAATCTTCAAATGCTATGAAAAATTAAACCTTTCAGTAATATTGAAGCTGACACTACTACGAGCTTCTTTTGCCGAGAAGAACACTACTTGTACTAAATGAATTTCTTAAACTATTCACTGCAGCTTAAAAATTTCCAAATGCTGTTCAAATTTATAACAGTTAAGTTTGTGCATTGCAACACATTATACGGAATTTCAACTGCAGGCACAAGTTCTGAAAATAATTTCAGCAAAAAATTTATATTTTCATCATTTAAAGTATTTACGTACATTTCTACGGCAGCTATCGTCAAAAAAACCGAAACGGTCTTGCGTATCTATAATAAAATTGAATCCTGTAAGTAACTCCTGTTTTTTGATTGAAACTCTGAGAGGAGTTTTTGAATTGTAATTCCACCTGGTTGTACTTTAAGAAGATAACACCACGTCTATTTTCTGGTGACTTTGAAGAATAAGTAGGAATTTATCTATCTTTATTGAAAAAAGTTTTGTATTTTTGTTGCAGCTAGCAGCTATTGAAAGAATTAAAATAAGCTAATAAACAGCACAGTGATCAAAGTTTTATCTAGCTCAGTCAGAAAAACATTCTTATCTAGAATGCCTGCAAAAAGCTGAGATCAGAAACAACCTGGATTTAATGAGTCTCTTTTTTATTACTTCACCAAAAGGAGTCTCTTGCAAACCACAAAAAAGAATACAGTCATTAATAATTGACAAATTTTTATTTTTTTTCTGAACTTTGGTATTGTGCTTATCAATACTGTACTTAAAGCTTTGATTTAAAAAAATATCAATCATATAACTTCCCAATCAGTTAAACGATACCATGCTACCTATAAAACTCAGTGAATTATTATGGCTTTTGCATTTTGCAAATATGTTAGAAATGTTCTTGAAACCAGTGTTAGTCCATGCTACTTCCTTTCCAAAATGCAAGTTGAAATTTTCTCTTACTTGTTGTACCATTAATAAAAGCTTAAATAAAACTAGATCAGCTCATCATTTTTGAAAGACTCAATTTGTTTTATATAAAAGAATATGTAAAAGATGTTCAGCGTTGCCACTGGTATATAAAAAATTTTCTCCAGGTTTTTAAAATTTCTTCCACGTTTAAAAAACTACACAATTTTGGCTCTAGTTTTGGTTTCAACTTATATTTAACTTAAAATCTGTGTAAAACAATATAACAATATTGAAAAAATACTGTGAAGCTATTATAAATTTTAAATTATATTAACAACTTATTTTTTTCGATCATACAAAAAATTTATAACTATATAATAGATTCTTTGTGTCGAAGTGAAATGTAACTACTTAATATGTAAAAATTGTTTTAAATTAAAGGTTTTTCCAGGTTTTGTTTCGAAATTTCTCAAATTCTAGGTTTTTTAGCCAAAGTTTTCAAATTCCGGGTTTTTCAGAGTTTTAGCTTTTGTGACAACCCTGGATATTGTTTTTTTAAGATTAAAAGAAAATAAATCTAAATAATACATACCAACTTATTAACAGGGCATATCCAAACATCTTCTGTTGTTTTCAATTATAAGGAGTTTTTAAATAAACTTTTTAATAGTAAAGAAAGAGGTTTTTAAATTTTTAAACGTTTTGCTATAAGAACTAAGCGAAGGTTTTTAAAGTAACTAAAAAATAGTTTTGAACTGTTTTGAAGACTAAAGTAATTTTCATTTCAGTAACGTAAGTTAAATATCTTATGCACCAACTAACAACTCCCATTAAAACCCATTCATTGTAACATTTACAGTACTCATATTAACAGTTAATATTTTAATTGCCAAAAATTCAAGTTTAAAAGCCGTTAAGATTACCTTTGTGATTTAAAGGTTAAGTATTAATATATTATAAAATTTAATTTTTAGAAAATGTGTGGTGATTTTTAGTGTGATCAATATTTAAAACGCATCTGGAATTTAGATGTTTTATATGTTATTAAAATTTACAATCTCATGCTGACTTAAAATTTATGTGGTCATAATGTATATATAAATATAAATACATATATTAATAAGATAGAGAGTCGATAATCTTTTTAACTTTACGAATATTGGCTTTCTGTTTACTTCTAAGCAAGATATACTTTACAATGTGTATACTTACAGTTGTTATTTTTATTAAACATTAAATATTAAAAACACAATCATAACTAAACTACTTATATTGAAAAACTATTTTTTTATAAAGTACCGTTGAAGTAAATGTAACTTAAAAACGAATTCTCTAGTATGCCTTCTACAAATAAGAACCCTACATTCATCGTGATCCCAAAACACTTTTATTGAAAATAAATTCAACTCAAATATTTAGTTATCTAAAAAAAACACTCTACAAACATATTAATTTTGCACGTTTTCAAAACTACCTAGACAATAAGTTTAAACTTGTAAAATAAGTGTATACTAATGATTTTAAAAATCAGAACAAGATCAGAAATTCATGACCATAAGTTTATAATTGACTTTTAAACGATTTATTAAAAAACCTAATTAGTTCGACATTGTTTATTTGTTTAAGTCCAACATATAAAACTAGAAAACATGTATCATTTTATCAACATCTATCTTAACTAAAAATATTAACTCACAACTTTACAAATGCCCAAAAAGTGGCACTATCTATTTTTTAAGGTATATACAGAGTATGTAGAAATCATAAATGATCAATAGCAAATAACTAAAGCTTTTAGTAAAAAAGGCATTAATCAGAGCTGGAAATTTTTTCCAGTAAATAAGTCAGTTTCACTAGAAAAGTTCTTCGTGGGCCGAACACTTTAATAAGTTTCCTACTTGGCCGTGTACTTTTAAAAAGTTGTACTTTACAAAAAGTCTTTATATCTAAAATTACAATTAAATTTTAAAAAAATATCACGTTTGTTAACTAAAAATAAAACTAACATCACAACTCATAATTTTAACATTAGAAAGACTTTTTAAAGAAGAAAATTTAAATCTAAGAATTTAAGTGAGGCTTTGGTTTGCGGGCCGTACGTAGCCCAACATACTAATTTAAATTAGTATACCAAAGACAATTTTTCAAAACATTAAACAATTTCCTGTTAGGATTATATAAATGTTTTACTTACACTACTTACAAAGTTATCTTTACCACAAGTATTATATTCCATAGAGATGGGTAAATTTTTAGTCGACGGGCCAGATGTAAAGAAAATCAGTCTCTATAGTTCTTGAATAGTTGGATTGGTTTTTATTCACAATCATCGCTTAAATGTAATATGTATTTAAACTATTTAACCAATCTCATGTAACTTTTTTTTCTCATAAATTTAGTTTTAAATCTCCCGTAATACTTACATATTTCCTTTATTTTTTGCTATTCAGTTCAAGCTCCGAAATACTTACTATAAACTTTAAAGTTTGTTTAAACGGGTCAGGTTCACCTTTCGCTGGCCGGATTTAACTTAAATTTTGTAAACATTCGCAGGCCGTAGATTTTCAGGTCTTGAACCGGCGCGCGGGCTGTAGAATTATTTGTCCATACATTGCCTAGTCTGAAACTTTAAAAAGAATCATTCGTAATTTCCATGTTACTTGAACTATCCGTATTACTACTTTATGTCGATAAGTTTTAAGTGATAAATCTATAAAATACAAATATATTTTTGGTCCGATACAAAAAACTGGAAATATAGCAACAAAAAAAAATATTTTGCAAAAACTTTTTTGATAATTCTGAAAATATTTCTGCAAATTATTGAAATTGATAAAAAATGAAAAAAAAAACTAACAATATAACTAAAACAACTTGTGCAATGCGTACGAATCAAAATAAAACTATATAAAATCTATTTCGAATTACTATAAAAATCCAAAACTAACTTCTGATGATAGTATATGGTGAAATAAAATAATTATACTAGCAAATGTTTTATAAGTGTATTAAATTAGAACCATTATATCACAAATATTTTAAAATTTGTATATTTCAAAATATAAAGTTTTTGTAAACTGTATTTATATTTCTTTACATGTATTAAATATAGAAAAAATATATCTGCGATGGGGGTTTTGAAATATTTAACTCTAAAAATTACTTTAAAGTGCCTTAGAAACAGTAAAAAAATTCTAAAATATTAACAGTTTTTTAAATGAGTAATTTTATCTTTTTTTTTTAATTTAATCAAATAATTTTGAGTTCCCTACCTAACACTAAACCAAAGGAAAGTAAAAAAAAACATACAAAAAGTATTTGAATATAAGCTTAGAAAATATTTTTATGCAGTTTCAGAATGCCTAAGTTTTGATATAAGTTTTAGGATTCCTTTAAGTATTTTTAAGCTTCAAAACATTATTTTTAAATTCATTTAGCTCATTTGTTTAAGTATTTAAACATGAGGTTAAAATAAATATTATTAATTCATCAATTTTAGACTGTTGTTTCACAATTATATTTAAGTTAATATTGCTAATTACTGATAGATAAATATTTTTATATTCACCTAAATTTGTTAGAAAAAAGAGAAGTAGATAAATAGAAAGTGCAAACAAAAAAATGTTTTTGATGATAAAAATACTTTAGTTAGACAAATTAATTGAGTACATTCACATTATTTTTAGAATAAAAAATCATTTTATTAGTCATTTTGTAGTAGAGTCAAGTTTAATATATTGTTCTAGGCGACTACAGTCTTTGACTCAAAACTTTATAATATAAAATATCTTACTTACAATACTAGGTTTAAAATAGAAGAATAATCAGTTACAAAAAAATTCTAGTCAATTACTTTTTTTTTACAATAAAATGTATGCCTACAGTGTGTATCTATTTAACGTCATCTACTGATTATCCTGAAAAATTAGAGTTTCTTATTTTAGTCACTTATTTCTAAGAAAAGGCAATAAATATAATAAATACAGTTTTAACTACAAAAGTAAGTATTTGAACTAGTACTTAATCATAACAATTAATCAGAACATAAAAGCTTTCGAGCGGAAAAGATGCGCTATATTCATCAAAATTTATATCTGATATTCATTCTACTTTTAGACTTTACATCGACATATATTTTTTTTTAACCTAACAAACATAGCAATATGAAGATTTTGTTTTGTCATTAAAGCCACTAAGTAATGATCATTAATTAATAAAATATTTGTATACATATATCATTTTGCTTTTATGATATACACATTTATAATATAAATAGTTTAAATTTATATCTAAACAGTATAAAATATATAGGAAAATAAAAATCGGGAATTAAGACAATGATTGAGTATTAAAAAGCATTTTAGTTACTTTGGTCTGTTTTTAATTTCGGTATTTTAGCGAAAATACGATTAAACAGGCATAAGATTTGTAAATCCAACAAAAATAGAAATAATACTCTGGCATTCTATTAAAGTTAAAACAAACTAACAGTTATTAGACAATTATTGTCATTTGGCATATCAACTTATTATAATCTGACAACCCTACTCTAAAACAATCTAATTTTTTTATAAAAATTATGATATTTTCAGTAGTTTATTATTATTTAGTTTAACATTTTTATGGTAGTTGCCATTTAAAAAAGCAATAAAAAAGAAACGGGATAATTTTTAAATAACTTAATGTTTTTCTTACTTAAGGTATCCCCTAAAAAGAAAAAGTAAATGTAAAAATTAACTTCATCCTAAAACTTTTGTAGCCTAATATTTTATTTTTGATAAGTAAACAAAGATGCACAAACATAGTTCCATTTGTTTACAATTTTTACGTAAAATAAATATTGTAAAAATTAATCTGTAGTTTGCATTAATAGTTTTAGATATTTTAATGTCTAACATTGTACGAAGGTGTTGGAACTTAAATTAAAACACATATAAGTAAATGTTTTTTTTTGTAAATATTGTTCCTTTTTGAATAATTAATGTTGTCAGTGTTAAATTAATTTAGTCTCAAACCAATGAAATATCTGGGATCCGATCATTTCTAACCCGCTATCATTTCTAACCCGATCACTTCTACCCCGATCATTTCTACCCCGATCACTTCTAACCCGATCATTTCTAACCCGATCACTTCTAACCCGATCATTTCTAACCCGATCACTTCTAACACGATCACTTCTAACCCGATCATTTCTAACCCGATCACTTCTAACCCGATCATTTCTAACCCGATCACTTCTAACCCGATCACTTCTAACACAATCATTTCTAACCCGATTACTTCTAACCTGATCACTTCTAACCCGATCACTTCTAACACGATCATTTCTAACCCGATCACTTCTAACACGATCATTTCTAACTCGATCATTTCTAACCCGATCACTTATAACCCGATCATTTCTAACAAGATCACTTCTAACCCGATTATTTCTAACCCAGTTTAGCCAGATCATTTCTAACCCGATCATTTCTAACCCGATCATTTCTAACCCGATCACTTCTAACCTGATAACTTCTAGCCTAATCGTTTCTAGTCCGATCGTTTCTAACCTATTTTACTTGTTTATTTACATTTCTTTGTATTAAGGATTTAATGCAAAAACCAACAAATCTAAATAAAGTAATTAAACCAATAGAAAAATATTCAATATTTTATTTTTTTATAATATAATGATTTAATTTGTTACGTAAAAAATAATTTTTGTATAATTTTTCATTTTAGTATTAACTTAACATAATATTAATTTATTTTGTTTACCTCATTTTTTGAGTTGTATAAACGAATCTATTAACTTATATTTATAATTTATACATAATGATCGCTAAATAATATAAAGTTTTTGTGTTTTTGTAAATCTGTAAAATAATAAATTTTAAGACATATCAAAAAAAATATTAAAGAAGTTTTTACTATTAATCGTGTAAAATTATTTTTGGAATTTTAAATTTCTAAAACTTTTAAATTTTTATTAAAAATGTAAATTTATTTTGCTCTATATACAACATATTTTTAAAGAAATATGAAAAAATCAAAATATTAAGTTTTCGACACTTAACTTTTATGTTTAAGTTTATTATATAATATTTCTTATTTAATCTTTAGATATAATTTACAATTGGCTAAAAGAAAGAAAATCTAATCGTTTACCTCTATTTTTTACTTTGTGCTATACAGTATACACTTTCGTTTTAAGAACTTATGATTTAATGATAATAATTTTTAATTAAATTACCATACTAATTATTATTACTAAATTTTTTTAACTGTATTATTTTAAGTTTCATATATACTCATACTAATACTCTTAAAAAATGGTATTTCGTTTAAATTTGCCCTAAATTTGATGCAACTTGCCAGTCTGGTCTCCATATTTAAAATTTATACTAACCATATAGAATCTCTTCAAGAAAAAGTAAAGAATAGTCTTTAACCACTGCAATGCTCATTATATTTCTTACATTGACGACTATCAAAACTTAATATTTAATCTTCAGAATTCAGAAGACTTCTACTTTTCCTAATGCTTTTAAAACTAAAAACTATAGTTAATTTATAATCAATTTTTGAACTCTATTAAAATAATTAATAACCACGAAAATTACCACAAAGTCATAAACATTTTTCAGTTTAAATGTGGACTTAGCTTTTAAACAAAACTAATCTTTACATAAAGTTGAACAAGTTTGATTAAAATAAGATAATTTATATTAGAAACTATCAGTAATTTAACAAATTTTGTACTTATGAACCATTGATTTAATATGTAGGATTTTGTTCATTCTATAGTTTGATTTTATTGTAATTGCCTTTCTCTTTTTAAATAATAAATCATTTTCTAATGTTTCCGATAAATGTTTATTTAAACTGTATTATTAATGTGCTTTGGACTTAAGGTTTTAAATTTAGTGGTTAGTCAATGTATTTAAATTTTTCGATTATGCTTTGGCAAAGCTACAAAAAATGATAAAAAAACAATGAAATACCAAACGGTTGCACAAATGAGCAGAGTCTAATTCTAAAAGTTAGGATGTGAAAATCTGGTAGATGTATAAACTAGAAGAAGTTTTATTCATAAGTTTTTGTAGTTTGTTTAAATTCTGACACTGTAGTATATTCTAAATGAATTTCATAAAAGTAATACTGAACCTTATTTCAATGTAGAAGTGCTTGATTAAGACTACTTTGCTGTTTTCTGAACTAAATTCATAGAAGAAATTTGCTAAATTGTCTCAATATGTATTGCTGAATTTTGCAGAGAAGGTTGTTTGTTGAAAAGAAATTAAAGTTAATTCTAAAAAGAAAGGTTAAGCAGCTGTGTTTTGTTTTATTGCAACTTACTGATCGTTGAAAGAGTTGATATTTAAGTTGCTTATTATAAAAAAAAACTGAGTTTGTTAAAAAAAAAATTTCTTCGAATCATAAGTAACTTAATTAGTCTTATACTAAGTGTTGATTTTATTTTTTGGTGTTAAAAAAAAACTGTAGTTTTTGGTTTTAAGATATATAAATTTTTGTCTCTTTGTTATGTGCTATTTAGTTTAAGCTGCCCAGATTATTATGTGTAGGTCTAGCGTAGGAAAAAATAAACTTCCAATAACAATAAATATCAAAAAAATGAATTTTTATAAAGCTATCTAAACATTAAGTTTTACTTTAAACAAAATATACTAAATTTCGATAAAAAAAAAAAACAACTTTGTTGAGATTTTTTTGTTTTTAAAACAAATCTTTAATTTACTTCAATAATACATAAACATATTTATACAGATCGAATAAATAATAGTCGGGTTAGAAACGATCAAGTTAGAAATGATCGGGTTAGAAATGATCGGGTTAGAAATGATAGTGTTTAATCGGGTTAGAAGTAATCGGGTTAGAAGTGATCGGGTTAGAAATGATCGTGTTAGAAGTGATCGGGTTAGAAATGATCGGGTTAGAAGTGATCGTGTTAGAAGTGATCGGGTTAGAAGTGATCGGGTTAGAAATGATCGGGTTAGAAGTGATCGTGTTAGAAGTGATCGGGTTAGAAATGATCCGGTTAGAAGTAATCGGGTTAGAAGTGATCGGGTTACAAGTGATCGGGTTAGAAATGATCGGGTTAGAAATGATCGGGTTAGAAGTGATCGGGTTAGAAATGATCGGGTTAGAAGTGATTGGGTTAGAAATAATCGGGTTAGAAATGATCGGGTTAGAAATGATCGGGTTAGAAGTGATCGGGTTAGAAATGATCGGGTTAGAAATGATAGCGAGTTAGAAATGATAGTATACCGAAATATCTATTTAATTTAGTTAATATAATAGATTTACCTATATTTAAAAGCACTAAAAAAGTTTAAATTTATGTACAAAATTTAAATAGTTCAAAGAACTTTTAGCCAATGTATTTTCAATTAAACTACGTTAAAGGTATTCAGTAAAATATTAAATATTATATGGTATTAAGAAAACAGGTAAGCAGTAATCCGGGGTCAAAAAACAACTCCAATTAACTATTGTTTCAGACAAAGCTATACTTAAATTTTCAAATACAAAAAAGCTAAACTAATAGCCCTTAAATAGCTGTCTTATGAAACAATAACCAGAACACTTTAGTTGCAAAATATATTTATTTAGAAAAAATATATTATATATTATATGGTATGTTATTTTATTTAAACAACATAAAAAACTAAACTTATCTTAGCACAAAGCTGTCAGAATTAAATATAAATCAGATTAGAATTAAACAAAATACCAATTAATATTATGTAACAGAATATCGAGTTACACTTGACTACTGTTGAAATATTTAAAAATTTTAAAGTTTTTGAAAGTTTTGAGCTAATATCATTGTTCATTCAAGCGTTCAAGAGAAAGCTCTCTTGGTTATGTGTTTTACTGATGCAAGATTATTAGATTTAATCAAGGAGAAAATAAAGTGCAGACAAGAAATTACTGATGTAATGTTGCTAATGTTAAGAAAGTTGCTATATAAAGCAGCCACAGAAAATA
The DNA here is from genome assembly GCF_965202585.1 of Thalia democratica. Lineage (NCBI taxonomy): Eukaryota > Metazoa > Chordata > Thaliacea > Salpida > Salpidae > Thalia > Thalia democratica. Next base: position 83,805,836 of record NC_139165.1, read on the forward strand.
GTGAGGAATTCTAGCCACAGCCTGCTGCAATAAACATGTTATTCATGTAAATAGAATTTTATACTATTATTATGTACTATTTAAAGATTTTTTTTTGATAGTGTTGCTTTTTATATTAGCTTTTATTTAAATTCTAAGTAGTTAAATTGATTTTAGTTTTATGCATTTTTAAAGTATAATACTGTTAGATTGATTATTTTTTAAAGTTTAGACTACATTTAAAGTAGTTTCTAAAATATGGTATTTTTTATATATTTGTTAGTGTTTGGAATTGTTCTTTAATGCAACATATTCATTCATTGCCATGCCTAGTTTAATATGGAGAAGCCCTAACTATTATTTAGTATCAACATTTAGTAAAACTTAAATTTCTGATTAAGAGACTTACTTCCGTAAGTCACAACTACATCAGTTAACAATACTTTAAACTGATTGTTTACACGTTATAAGATGAAAACAACACTTAGTATAAAAATTTAGGAAAATCTTTCTTTAAATTACTGTCTTAATAATGGCATACAATCTTGTTTATCAAAAATAAACTTTACCTTAGCACAAAATGTTTATATTATAAAACAAACAAAGTTTAAAAATTATTTTTGTTTATTTTCGTATCTTTTTAGTGTTATAATAATATAGATTAACTATAAGAAAACTTAAAATGTAAGTTCAAGTGTATTATTTATAAGTATTATCCTTAAAAAACTTAAGAGTTGAATTATAATACAAATATAGAGCTTAAAGTATTAGGTTTCTTAACTAACTACTTAAATATTTAGCGCTTAGAAAATAGGTAGTTGTTTTAAAAAATATTTTAATCTCTATAATATTGAAAAATTTAAGTAAATTTAAAATGATATAGTAAAAGCTTTTTAAGACATTAAAGTTAAGCCTTACTTTTAAAAATATATAGTAGTTAGTTAACTATTTTTAATGTTTTTAATTAAGTAATACTTTACTTTTTTATTTTTTTAGACAATGTACTAAGTGATTTCAAAAAATTTAGGATTACTTAAACTTTTAAACCTTATTAAAACAATCACAAACAATTGTTTTTAATTTTTTTTTAATTATTAACTATATCAATTATAATGAAAAAGTTTCTGAGCTGTTTCATAGATAATTTGTAGTTTGCACTGTTAGTTTTTGATATTTTTTGTCTAACTTTGTACGAAGGTGTTGCAACTAGGATTAAAATACATTTAAATAAACTTTCTTTTTTGTACTAAGGTCGGTTTAAGATTATTTTGGTTTTGAGAAAAAGTATGTTAGAATGGATTAGGTTGTGCACTTTATAGTTTTATCTATTTTCATAGATCAAATAGTTTGAATTTTTATTTATTCATTTGCATTTAGTAGTTTGTATAAGTTCAGATCAAATTTATATATTTCTTATTAAGCATTGTAAAGTTAAATGCGGATCAGTTTATTTTTAAAGCTAGCTGAGAACACAAAAGTCTTATTACAACAATATTGCAATAACCACACTAGTAAATAAAAATACTGGTTAATATTAAAAATTTGATTGTCCAAATCAAATATCACAACTTTCACTTGTGTTACTTTTATAATTCCTATTTTACTTATTGAAAATAGAGTGCATATTGTTGAATGGTAAAGTTTTTTTATAAATACAAGAAGATATAAAATGAAGAATTGAAGTAGATTTTCTGATTCCAATTTTACCTGCTTTTTAATATTTAACTTAAAAAACATCTTATTTAATTAATTATATATTGTTCATTGAGAGTTTATAGTTACTTCAAAGCATATTTCTGCACTTTTTGAAGCATAATTGACCTAAATACTTTATTGCTTTTAAGCTTCTTTTAAGTCTACATTTTGATATAAATATTTTAAACTGATTATATCATATGAGCCATTAGAATTTTATTGTTACTATAGTGCCATTTTAACTTTCTTATTAAACTTGATGCTTTAATATAAACCTCTCATTAATTTATTGATTAAAGATATTAAAATGCTGCATGTATAAAACTGTTAAGATTATGGCACTGCAATTCTATTTAAATTGTACTTGAGTGTATTTTTTTTTGTTGTACATAAAGATGTAATAAAATTAGAAAAATAATGTAGTGGACTTTGACTACCTTTAAAATAAATTAATATTCATTTTCTTATTTTAAAATGCCTAATTAAAAAATTTAACAATGTCGGTTGAAAAGAACCTATATATGGGTAAAAATGTTTAGTAGCTATAATGTACTGGAAAGACGTTTAACTGTATCAAAGTTAACAGTGCAAAATTCCTTGCATTGTCATTGTTTTAGAGAGTATTTAAAGTTGATACGGTTGAATGCACGAGTCAATGAGAATCATCTGACGTAATGTTTTAAACTAAATACTGATGCAACAACACATCAAAAAACATGACAGGCAGTTTCATGTAAGCAGTGAGTCAGTTAGTTTGGTGTGCAGCTTTAAGCAACAACATATCTTGATCTTTTTTGTGAATGCTTATTGAAGTACTGTTTTGTTTTAAAAATGAATACTTCAACTGGTGTTTAATTGTTTAAATATTTAAGCCAGGTTTATAGTTTAAATGTTAATTAAACCTTTTACAGTTTCTTGTTTACTAAAAATTTTATTTAATTTTTAGTTTATTGTTTTAAGTATTTTGAAGTAGATTTAAATAGCTTGTATTTTCTAATATGTTTATTATAGTAATTAATAGTTTTGTATATGCTAGTATTTCTTGTTGTGTTTTGCATAAAAGATTCATCAATTAAAACTGTCTGTCTGATATATACTAAGTAGCCTAGTGTAGCATAAAGTGTTTTATATAAAGTGTCCACTAAAAACTTACAAGTTAGCACTTATAAGTAGTAAAAAGTTGTTATGTTCAACTTGGTTAATATTAATGATAAGTTGCCTGCAGCGGGTCCTGAGTATAAGCTTGTTAGAAGGTCACCCTGCTTGCAGAAAACGTATGAACAGTATGAAAAAGGTAGACAATCTACACATAGAAAGTCAACCTGACCCACTGAGGCTTTAGATGTTGGCCCACCAACATCCGAAGCCCACAGGTGTACGACTTGATAACCTAAAGGTTTTTTGTGCACAAGTCCTAGAACCAAATACTGTAAGCCTTTCTTTGTCATTAGATAAACTATAAATACAAAAACTGTTAATTACCACATAAAAAATTAAATATTTTTTTCTTAAGTGTATAAAATTTTTGATGATAATCATTTTGTCGTACTCTAAAGTATGTTCTTTTTTGCTGTAACATAAGCATCTGATATACCATATCTTATTTCTTATTAATGTTAAAAGTCTTATTTCATATAAAGTAAGTTTAATAGCTGTTAGAATTGATAAAAATGTTTCTTTAGTTAATGTATTTCCTTCTAATAAATGTATAAATTTACTTTGTGTAGAGGAAGTTACTACATATATAAATTAACTTACCGAATGCAGTGACGTGTCCAACTGATACAATCTGATTACGTGTACAATTAGTTATGACGTATGTAAAATAAAGCTCAAAAGTTTCTCTTTACATACAGTCAGTCTGACACCCACAAATTATATTTACCGCTATGGAAACAAAAATTTTATATATGGATATAATAAATAATAAAATTTTATGTCTAAAATTTTCATCTTTATTATTAATTGATGATTTTTTAGGTTTTAAGTACTACTAATAACAGTTTGTTAAACAATTTTTTACTTGTTTTATGAATTAATATATACAATTTTTATATTTAAACACATACTGTTTTAAATGATATTAAATCAATTCTTTTGAACGTATGATTTTCATTTTGTACCAATGATCTTATTGTATGATGTTGGGATTACATAATATACTATAATGATATATAAATAACAGAAGATTTTTCAAAATAATATTTAGCAAACAAAAAGGCTTACTGAGAAAAATTAGGAAAAATTTAAGTTAACATCTACAGTATTACCTACTAGTGTTTAACAATATAGACCACTTATTTTGTACTTAATGTGAACTTCTTCTTTTAAAAAAACATTTAACTGAAATACAAAATACTACTTTTTAAAACTTTAAAAATGCAAATACAAACATTTCATACATTTAAATATACTAAAAGTTTTAAAAAATTATTTAGTATTTTGAGTACATGTACAAAGAAATTAATTCAAATTTAAAATATATTTATTAAAAAGTTTCTTTTTTTTATAACTTTTCGCAAGTTTAAAACATTATATGTATTTGAATTAATTTCTAAATAGTTATTTAGATAAATTTGATAACAAAAATTGAAAAAATAAAGATGAATCGAGTAGCTGTGGTTACTTTACTAGCAACACTTTGTTTTTTGGTCAGTTTTAAAGTATAATCTTGGTAAAATATATTGTAAAATATGGTTAACTTGTACAAAATTGACGTCAAACTAAAAGAATCTTTTATTATTTAGTTAAAGTTTATGACAACGATAATTTTCAACACTTAAAAACTTTAAAATATTTTAACTATGTTTATCTATTTTAAGTAAGTATTTAATTCTAAATTATTAACAGTATACAAAAAGTGCTCCAATAGACAGTCAACAAATTTCCGAAATATTTATTTGTGAATCTAATGGATACTTTGTAAGCAATGACATAGAAAATCCATTGAAGTCAACTCAAGATTTTTTTAACGAAAAGTACAGCACAAACATGACAGTGAGTTCAGTTTTAATTTCAACTATTACCTTAAAAATCTATAATTTTACTAATTATCTAATATTATTAGCTATTATTAGCTATTGATTTAATATATAAATTTAAAACGTTGACTATGTAAAGTTACAGCACATTGTTAATTACTCAGCTAAAAAAAATATTTAAATAAATTTTCAAATACTAAAAAAATTGTAAATTTAAGTTGTATTGAACAGATGTAATGCGAATAACTTACATATATTGGTTTGAGAATTTAAAAAATCTAACTGTCTTTTTTTTCTCACATTTTTTAATTTAATACTTTTTATTTTTTTTTTAAAGTACTGAACATTGATACAAGAATGTTTAAGAAGCACTTATTAAGGAACCAAAAAATTTTTTTTAGATAAAATTGTTTTTTTTTTTTTTTTTCTGTAGTAAAAGTAACTGCAGTAAAAGCTAAAACGTCTTTCAATGTATTTAAAATTGCCAAATACTTAGTTATAAGACTGAAAAAGTAACTGTGTGAACGAAAAAAAATTCTACAAAGAAATAACTTTTACAAAAATTTATATATCAGAGCTTTCTTTAAAAGAAAGTGACATTTAAAAAGCAAAAAGTTTAAACTTTTGGAAATTTAAATAAGATTCTGTACAGTTGTATAAGATAAGCTAAAATTGCAGTAAAAAGTCTATAAATTCAATTTAATACAACATTAAATGATTTTCTATATGAAAATATTGTAGTAATCTTTAAAAGATAGCATGAATTTTTGATAACAAAAATTAAGTTTATTCTTTTAAATTAAACTATATAACTTTTAATTTTAAAAAAAAGTTACTGAGAAAGATAAAAACCAGTATTTATTATTATGTTTTATTTATTAATAAATGGAATGATTTAATGAAAATCTTCTTTAGGAACTTTTAGTATGGACTCGTCAAAGCAATCTATAACTCCTACGAAAAGTTGTACAAATTATTTTGGTTATTATTTAATTTTCATATTTAGAATTAACATTTGTTATGAATCCTTTTAAAATTTAAGAAACGCATGCTAGAAAAAAAAAAAATTACTTAAGTAAAAGTGAAATAGCTATTTATTTATTGGATACACTTAGTTTTAATCATTACGGTTTAACCATGAAAACATTATATACACACATATTATGTATGTATATAGCTTATACTTTAGTAAGTTAAATTACAAAACTAATATATACACTTTAAAGTTTTAGTTTTAGAAACTTTTGTACTTTCGTGTATGTATGTTAAATTTCTAGCTAGGACTTAACAAGATTAAAAAACCTTTTAGGACTATTGAATGCAGAAATTGCTTGATTGTTATAGTTACTCATTTGAATTCCGTCGCGTGTTCCATAATAAGCATCTTGATTGTAAATTGGTAAGACTGGTTTGTAACTGTGTAACATAAAGCTTTTGAGTCCAAATTAGAAAATGCACTACTTATGTATATAAAAAAATGTTTCACTAGTGGTTCAACACACAACAAAAACACTTGAATCAAATTATTTATTGTAAACTGTTATGTTGGCTTTGCTAGATGACTCGTATAAATTTACATTTTACTATAATGTTGATAACAGTTTTATTCAAAAAATTCAAACTGACTTTTCCTTTTTCTTGAAAACCTGGTACACCACGTACATAATTACTAACAATATTACAGTGCCAACGATAGCTACAACAACTAGAGAAGAATTTTTACTGCTGGCTTCAGGTGCTGAAGGAGTAAGTGGAGAAAAAGCTGAATTAATTAAAATATTAAAAAAAAAATTCTAAATCAAAAATTATGCATATACAATACTTTACAGTATTTTTTAAACATTTATACATAATTAGATAACTAAGCCTAAAAGTACAATTTATCAACTTTTTGTCAAAAAATATTACCTTGAAACAAGTGAATATTTAAAAATGCTAAACATAATCTAACATTATTTAACTACTTAATAGTATTATTATTATTGTTATTACAGTATATAACAACAAAAGATATATACTTTTTAAGGTTCTAATATTATAACTAGAGTACCGATAATTTTTTTTATCTATTACTTTAAATAAGTTTATAATTATATCTAGACTCCATAGTTTGAAAAACTAGTCTACAACCACAATAAATTGTGGTTCATAATGATTATGGTAAAGTAATTTGAATATCCAATAATTACACAAAAACATTAGATATAGTTATTGAACTATCACAGCTATTAAAGTTATAAAAAAATCACTTTATATATTTAATTTATAAACATTTAAAATTATTAATATAAGTGAAAATAACTTTTATATTAGTTCGTAGAAAATCGATACTTATATATAGATATTTTTTAATTATATATTTTAGTTTTGAAATAGACTAAAGTTATTTAGTTTTTTTTTATTCGTTTTTAACTAGTTTAAACTTTTAAACCATTAAAATTAAAATTAAACTTTCTGTAAAACTTAAATTTATTATTACTAAATAACCTGTTGTTCTGTAAAAAACAGTAATAACAACAGAATAAAATTCTAAAATAGAAATAATATTTATTCACCCCATGATTCGAATCGAACATAATGAAAAAACTTGTCAATCCAAAATTTAAAAAACTTCCAATAGAATTAAGAACAGTAGGTACTGACGAAGGTTACTGCTCGTTTTTTGGTAGTAAAGCTGTTATAATTAAATTATTAGGCGGGAAAAAGTATTAATTTTTTGTAAACAAACGATCAAGCTGAATTTTTGTTTAAACGTGCTCAAGAATAAAATAGTTTCATAAAAAAAAAGTGAAAAATTTCATTCTGTTAGTATATTGTTGATTTCACTGTACAAAAAGACTAATTTTAATCTCAGTAAACATAAAGTTTTAACATTACTAACATCTCATTTACTTTAAATTAAAAAGTAAAAAAGTCATAGCGTGTAATGTAACTGTACCAACTAGTAAAGTCTTATTTAATTTGAACTGATTTCGCTTAATAATTTTTTTTTTTTTCAATATTTTAATCTAAAGTGTTTTTCAAGAATCTTGTTTATTAACTAGTTAATCTTTTATACATTAGTAACAGATGTATATTATAATAAATCTAAATTATTTCTATTAAAACAAATAAATGTTTTATTACAAAAAACCACTGTCAAAAAGTATAAAAAATTTGCGTTTATAATTATGTGAATTACTATTATTTATTATTATAGTTACAATTTATTTTTAATATTGTTTATTAAATTGTATATGAAAAATAAATAATGTGTTTTTAAACTTTACTTGTTGTTTTTAAAATAAAAAGCACTAATTTTCGATAATTTAAAAACTAAAGATTATTAATCTTTAAAATACATGAACTCTTATTGAGAAAATAGCACTTAACTTTTGCTTCCTTTAAAAATAAATTGTATACATATATATTTTAAAGCGATAACTAATCCATGCTATAATTTTTTTCTTATGAAATAATTATTTCTAAAAGTTAAAGTTTATATAGTTAAGTTTTATACTGTTAAGGTTATATAGGGGGATGAATTTTTAAAAAAATAAAAACTAAGCTTCTAGTTGTTTTGTACTATCAAATTTTAATTTCATATAGTCAAATTTATGAGGTTTGAAGACAAAACTGCAGTATTTAACTAAATTTTTATCTACTCTGTCAACAAAAAGATACTGAAATGTTTTGTTTAACAAGAATTATAATTTTCGAGGAAATATATTTCTTATAATCTATGAAAAATAAAGTTTCATATCAAATCTAAAAACAATTTTTTTTTCAAATATGAGTATGAAATAAAAAATTTTTTTTATTAATATCTTTTTACAAACTGTTTATAATATTTAAAATAAAATTATTTATGGTTTGAAACAGATTGATTTTGAAAAACAAAGAGGTAGATACATAGTTGTTTGTGCATAACTCTGAAAAAAACAGATCCTTAAAAACTAATCTTATACACATTTGTATTGGAAACGGTTATAAAACTAGTTATGTCTCTTAAGTTGATTTTTTATATAAAAAGTAAATAATGATTTTTCAGATAAGTATTACATCTTTTATGTATATATCTGAAATTATTAGACATTATTCCCAGTAGATTGTTTTCGAAATTTAATTTTAAACTGGCTAAACTTCACTTTTTTTTGTTCTTTATCCTGCAAATTATTCAACTATTTTAGGAAAATAATCCTTATTTAACATTAATAACCTTGGTAATGTTTTCCAAATTAATTGCACTAAATATTTCAGTTTTTAATAAAAGTTGTTGTTTATTACTAAGTATTTAAAGTAAGTGAGTTTATATTTTTGAACAGTAAACTCCCATTTAAACTTAATTTTTTAAAGTATCTATAAGTTAAAAATAACTATTTTGATATAAAGTAGTATTTTTTAGAACAGTAACTTAAAAATTTTATATTTTTAACACCTATTTAAATCAGGGTTTCCACAACTTGGCAATGTGAACCCTTTGAGGGCCATGAGCAGCAATGGGGCCACAGGGAGCTATGAGGTCTTAATTTTAAACTTACACTAGATATTCTGGATTTGATGATGAAGAGCAAAAAAAAGAGGGGGCTATAGCTTTTTAAATTTCTCTAAAGTGGGCCTTTTGAAAAAATTGCTTGGGAAACCCTGATTTAAATGGAGTACTTTAAAGATGATCTTAAAAACATTTATAAACATTTTCAAGTCACGGTTTTTTTTTTGAAATAGGTAATTTCTATGCTCCTCAAATGAACAAAACATTTGTTGCAGCTGATTAAACTTATACATAAAGAAAATTATCAACATTAGGTATTAATTAAATAAAATTTTAAACATATGTCTGCTAATTTTAATTTTTATACATAAAACAAGTCTTTTTCAACAACACATATATATTTCAACAATTTTCTTCGGTGTGATTACAATTGTAACAAGGTAAAACAAATTTTAAACTTATATAGCCTTTTTAATTATATGAGAAATTATCATTCAATTAGCAAAAAAAAAAAAACCCTAAACTATAACAAAAAAAAATTAAAAACAACAAGGAAAACGTAATTAACTGTAACAATTTAAAACAAAACAAAATTAGTCTAATTTAAACAAGGATAATGAGTAATCAAATTCTCTTTGTTTGCATAATTCTGGCTTGTTTAAGTGAATATAAATAGCTTCTATTTTAATTAATTAAAAAATGTTCGTGCAACTTCTTAAAACTTTGAACTTTGTCTCACTGTAATTATTACCACATTTAGGATTTTTTACTAAGTGCTCTGAAATTGATGATCTTTTTGTTGCGTTTAAGGTTGCATTACTCATTTTCTTCGGTTGATTTTTGATATGGTCTTTCACGCACTTAGGTACGTGCTCTTTTATTCTTGTTTCTAAATGCCTAGAAGTTTGTCCTATATAGCTGTTTGCGCAACAGCATTTATACGTGTATACCACGCAACTTTTGTGTTTGTAGGATATTAGATCTTTACCTCTAGGATTTAGGATAGCAGCAGATGTAAAAATTACTCTTGGTTTAGATGCGTGGTAAACTTTTTCTGTCATATTCTTGATATCTCTTTCAACTTGTTTTGATTTTTCACCCACATAGGGCAAAATTAATAGAACAGGACATTTCTCTGGTCCATAAGGTTTTGTGTACTTTAGTCTTTTCAATTCAGTTTTGAATACCTTATCAATCAACGGATTAGGATATCCGTTCTTTATTAGTAATTCTTTTATAACCTTAAGTTCATTCTGAAATACTTCTGGCGAACATATTTTATTTGCTCTATGAAATAGGGTTTTAATCAAACCAATTTTTCTTCTTTTACTGCAATATGATTGAAAGTTAAGGTATAGACCAGTAAATGGTTTTCTGAAAATAGACGTTATGAATTTATTATCCTTTCTTTTGATTAAAACATCTAAAAATGATATTTGATCATTTTCTTCATTTTCTTTTGTAAATTTAATAGCACTATGCAAAGAGTTTAACCTCTCAAACAATAAATTACTAACTTTTACACTATCACTGATAACAAAACAATCATCCACGTATCTCATGTACTTACAATTTGAATCGAATTCTGGTAGAACTTTGTATTCAAGATAGCCCATAAATATGTTTGCCAATGTAGGTCCTAATGGGGAACCCATGGCAATACCATCAATTTGACGGTATAATATATTATTAAAACTGAATTCAACTTCTTCTGTTGCGAGTCTCATTAGTCGAACAAAATTACTTCTTTTCAGAGTCGGATTTTCAAGGTTATATAACATTTCTGCACAAATATCTATCACTTCATTTAAAGGTACACTTGTATAAAGACTTTTTACATCAAAAGAACAAAGAAACGTGTCTTTAGCTCCCTGGAGTTTTAAGTCATCTACAAACTTGAAAGAGTCTTTTAAAATATATCTAGAAAAATACTTCAACAATGGATTCAAATTGTAAGTACATGAGATACGTGGATGATTGTTTTGTTATCAGTGATAGTGTAAAAGTTAGTAATTTATTGTTTGAGAGGTTAAACTCTTTGCATAGTGCTATTAAATTTACAAAAGAAAATGAAGAAAATGATCAAATATCATTTTTAGATGTTTTAATCAAAAGAAAGGATAATAAATTCATAACGTCTATTTTCAGAAAACCATTTACTGGTCAATACCTTAACTTTCAATCATATTGCAGTAAAAGAAGAAAAATTGGTCTGATTAAAACCCTATTTCATAGAGCAAATAAAATATGTTCGCCAGAAGTATTTCAGAATGAACTTTAGGTTATAAAAGAATTACTAATAAAGAACGGATATCCTAATCCGTTGATTGATAAGGTATTCAAAACTGAATTGAAAAGACTAAAGTACACAAAACCTTATGGACCAGAGAAATGTCCTGTTCTATTAATTTTGCCCTATGTGGGTGAAAAATCAAAACAAGTTGAAAGAGATATCAAGAATATGACAGAAAAAGTTTACCACGCATCTAAACCAAGAGTAATTTTTACATCTGCTGCTATCCTAAATCCTAGAGGTAAAGATCTAATATCCTACAAACACAAAAGTTGCGTGGTATACACGTATAAATGCTGTTGCGCAAACAGCTATATAGGACAAACTTCTAGGCATTTAGAAACAAGAATAAAAGAGCACGTACCTAAGTGCGTGAAAGACCATATCAAAAATCAACCGAAGAAAATGAGTAATGCAACCTTAAACGCAACAAAAAGATCATCAATTTCAGAGCACTTAGTAAAAAATCCTAAATGTGGTAATAATTACAGTGAGACAAAGTTCAAAGTTTTAAGAAGTTGCACGAACATTTTTGATTTAATTAAAATAGAAGCTATTTATATTCACTTAAACAAGCCAGAATTATGCAAACAAAGAGAATTTGATTACTCATTATCCTTGTTTAAATTAGACTAATTTTGTTTTGTTTTAAATTGTTACAGTTAATTACGTTTTCCTTGTTGTTTTTAATTTTTTTTTGTTATAGTTTAGGGTTTTTTTTTTTTTGCTAATTGAATGATAATTTCTCATATAATTAAAAAGGCTATATAAGTTTAAAATTTGTTTTACCTTGTTACAATTGTAATCACACTGAAGAAAATTGTTGAAATATATATGTGTTGTTGAAAAAGACTTGTTTTATGTATTAAATAAAATTATCATATAATCAAAACATACCCATGTCTTCAACAGAGTCCATATACACGCAAACAGGCTTGTCTTCACGCTCAAATTTATGACAGAAGGCACCATCTGAAAAACATACACCACAGTCCATATCCATTTTGTTTTAAATTATTTTCTAGTTTGAAAACTATTGTCTTATTTTTAAAACACTCCAACACTAAACTATTGTTAAACAATTTTGTTCTAAAGTTAAATATTAATCACCTTATCTTAAAAACTGTTACTTAAATAAACATATAAATTTAAAAACTATCTTTCGATACACGATAGATGTTGATATTATTTACTAAGATTAATTGCTTAAATATCTATATTAAAATATAAAAAAAAAACGGTCGGGTTTCTAAACATACAAAGCCTTTAATAAAAGTCATCTTATAACAAAAAGTTTAATGTTTTATGATAAAATTTTAATTGAAATGTTAGAATTCTGATATTTTTGACCAAGGTGGCTCCTTGTACTGGTTATTCGTGACCGTGTTTCCATATGAAAAAACCTATAAAATTTTTTGTCTTAACTAAAAAATATTGCTCAATTCACTATAATATATAGAGCTTATTTTCATGATTGTTCAAAGCAAATTAAATATTTTATTTACTACCACTTTTCTTTGGCAATTTTTTTTCTCCACTTAAACCTACTAGTGACTAAAATTTGTAATTTGCACTAACCTTATTATGAAAATAAAACTAAAAAATTAAAAACAACATCAAGCTCAAAAAAACACTGGAACATACTTTTAATAAACCATTTTTCACCTAAACATTTCTAAAATAGATAAAATCTCTTGCTAAATAATTGTTTAATGAAACTTGCTTTTTAAATGAAAAACATTGTTTAATTTAGTTAATGATTTTGTTGTTGACATAAACGTAGACTTTATTTTAACTTCAGAATATTCAAAATTTACAAGCTTACGGAATATTCAAAAATACTTTTTGTAAATAATATTAACTTTTATGTTTATATATCTATATACTTTTTGGTAAAATAAAAATATTTAAATAACATTTAGTTAAACTTTGGATAACTTAAAGAAACCAATCTTGAGCAACCCATGGCATGTTTTTATATCTACAAAAACACTTTAAATAATTTTTGAAATATTATAAAATTCAAATTTTTTAGATGAAAAATAATAAAGCCCAGCAACTAGCAATTTTTTGTTAAAAGTCTTAGCTGTAAGAACTAAAAAAAAAATATTTATTCACCATAATAAATTATTCTTTAGATGAACAGTAAGTTGTAAGCTAAATATAACTTTAGCTTGTAAGCAGCATTTGGTAAATTTTTTCATTATAAGAGAAAGTTCAGAAAGTTTGATACTAATTATCTTATTAGTTTTATGCAAAAAAATTAACCTAAGTGTCTCAAAACAACATCAATTTTGCCTGAAATTTTTACACATCAAATTCTAAGTACTAAAAGTGTGAACAAGCCTGAGTTAGCTTAACTGTGTGAAATAAGATTTGAAAGCTAAAGTTTGAAGACAATATCCCAAACAGGTTTGTTGTTAAAGGCAAACATTTATTTTAAATTTTATGATTTATTCTATTTTATTTAACATCAATTAACAAAGAAAAAAAAATTATATTATCTTAATAACATAAAAACATTATTAATCATATTTAAAATTTTTTTTTTAAAGTGACAAAAAGTTTAAAAAGAAATTAATCAAAAGTTTAAAATTTAAAAGAAGTAGATGTTACTAAATATTAAATACTTAAAATTCAATGATCAACAGTTTAAACTTGTGCCAACTAATAAATACTTTTTCAGTATAAAATACAGCATTATTTTTCAACTTAATATAAAAAAAACCTAATTCTTATCATATCACATAACCTCATTTACCATACTAAATTTATTTTATATGGTGGATTCAGCTATTTTTAGTTTTAAAAATACACAAATAAATTTAATATAGCTAAAAAATTATCCTTAAAAATTTATTTGGTAAACATTTCAGTGTACTTTTACATGTTTTAAGTAATGTATTAAATGAGTACATTTGTTACAGCTTTAAAAATAGTAGTGATAAAATGGTCATTTCGTAATATAAATATGTTTCAGTGACAGGAGTTTTTTAATAAACGAAATTGGTTTTTAATGATATAAGTACACTTTTAAAATGCATCCAAAGCATTCGTGCAAAAGTGTTCCGTCGTGCTAAAGTTACGTTGGCGCAAAAGTGTTGCCGTGCAAAATTGTCCCCTGATCTAAAAGCGACCCTTCGTGTAAAAATGTTTCCGTACAAAAGTGTCCCCTCGTGCAAAAGTGACCCGTTTCCGAAAAATACAGCTACTATAATAATGTTTATTTTAACTCAGAGTTACTTAAAAAGTACTAGATTAAACACCAAACGAAAACAATTTAGTTACTAATAACTAACTAAAAAAAAGAATACCTATTAAGACTTGGCAAGTATTTAAAAACTATACAAAATAAATATTAAAGGAAAACTTAATTTACTCGTACAGAAAACAATTGTCATTTACTACTGAATATTAAAAGAAATACCATTCTAAACTTAAAATTACTGAAAATTAACTTATTAGAAAAAGAAAGGTTTGACTAAGTAAAAAACTTTAAAGTAAAACAAGCAAAGCTTGGCAAGTAAATTAAAAAGTCTACAAGCAAAAAAAACAAAATATGTACAAACTACGATTTTTAGAAAAAAAAAAATTCTTTGTTTGGTAAAGAATTAATAAATTACTACTGAAAAACTAAACATAAAGTTCTAACTTAAGAAAACAAAATATTTAATCGCTTACTTTTCACCTTTGTAACTAAACATAATTCTTTGCTTCTTCTGATTGATAAATTTTTCCGTCAATCTCTCCTTGAAAGTAGTACAGTTTTTAATCAAGTCCCTACCATAAGAATTAAAATTAAAGAGATTAACCTTGACTGTCGATGGTTTTTTTTTATTTCAAAGTATGAAATGTTCTTTCAGTTTCACTACTACTTATGGGTATTGTTATAAAAATTCAAAGAAAATTTGCAATTTTGTTAAATGTTTTAGTCAGGTTACGTTCTTTGAGATATAACAGTATTTTCACTAAACCATTCTGATGTATTTGTTTACGTCTATAAAGTGTTTTTAGTTCTCTTTCTAAATGTTTACATTCAACCACAGGATAACACTTCTTAACTGTTTCTATAAGTTCTAAAGGAAAACATGAATTATAAACAGTAAAATATTAGGCTAAAATTAAATAAGAAATTTTCAAATGCACTTAAAACTTATATCTTTCAGTAATATTGAAGCTGACACTACTACAGGCTTCTTTTGCTGAGAAGAACACTACTTGTACTACTTGAATTTCTAATACTATTCACTTCAGCTTAAAAAGTTTCCAAATGCTGTTCAAATTTTTGAACAGTTAAGTTTGTGCATTGCAAGACATTATACGGAATTTCAACTGCAGGCACAAGTTCTGAAAATAATTTCAGCAAAAAATTTATATTTTCATCATTTAAAGTATTTACGTACATTTCTACGGCAGCTATCGTCAAAAAACTGAAACGGTCTTGCTTATCTATAATAAAATTGAATCCTGTAAGTAATTCCTGTTTTTTGATTGAAATTCTGAGAAGAGTTTTTGAATTGTAATTCCACCTGGTTGTACTTCAAGAAGATAACACCACGTCTATTTTTTGGCGACTTTGAAGAATAAGTAGGAATTTTTCTATCTTTATTAAAAAAAAGTTTTGTATTTTTGTTGCAGCTAGCAGCTATTGGAAGAATAAAAATAAGCTGATAAACAGCACAGTGATCAAAGTTTTATCTAGCTCAGTCAGAATAACATTCTTATCTAGAATGCCTGCAAAAAGCTGAGATCAGAAACAACCTTGATTTAATGAGTCTCTTTTTTATTACTTCACCAAAAGGAGTCTCTTGCAAACCACAAAAAAGAATACAGTCATTAATAATTGACATTTTTTTTTTCTGAACTTTGGTATTGTGCTTATCAATACTGTACTTAAAGCTTTGATTTAAAAAAGTATCAATCTTATAACTTCCCAATCAGTTAAACGATACCATGCTACCTATATGACTCAGTGAATTATTATGGCTTTTGCATCTTGCAGATATATTAGAAATGTTCTTGAATACAGTGTTAGTCCATGCTACTTCCTTTCCAAATAGCATGTTGAAATTTTCTCTTACTTGTTGTACCATTAATAAAAGCTTAAATAAAACTAGATCAGCTCAACATTTTTAAAAGACTCAATTTGTTTTATATAAAAAAATATGTAAAAGATGTTCAGCGTTGCCACTGGTATATAAAAAAAATTTCTCCAGGTTTTTGAAATTTCTTCCACGTTTAAAAAAGTACACAATTTTGGCTCTAGTTATGGTTTCAACTTAATTTTAACTTAAAATCTGTGTAAAACAGTATAACAACACTGAAAAAATACTGTGAAGCTATTTTAAATGTTTTTATAACATTTTTTTTTTCGATCATACAAAAAAATTATAACTATATAATAGATTCTTTGTGTAAAAGTTAAATGTAACTACTTAACATGTAAAAATTGTTTTAAGTTATAGGTTTTTCCAGGTTTTGTTTCGAAATTTCTCAAATTCTAGGTTTTTTAGCTAAAATTTTCAAACTTCGGGTTTCTCAGAATTTTAGCTTTTGTGACAACCCTGGATATTGCTTTTTAAAGATTAAAAGAAAATAAATCTAAATAATACATACTAACTTATTAACAGGGCATATCTAAACATCTTGTGTTGTTTTCAATTACAAGGAATTTTTAAATAAACTTTTTAGTAGTAAAGGAAGAGGTTTTTAAATTTTTAAACGATTTGCTATAAGAAGTAAGCGAAGGTTTTTAAAGTAACTAAAAAATAGTGCTGAACTGTTTTGAAGACTAAAGTAATTTTTATTTCAGTAACGTAAATTAAATATCTTATGCACCAACTAACAACTCCCATTAAAACCCATTCATTGTAACATTTACAGTACTCATATTAACTGATATTTTAATTGCCAAAAATTCAAGTTTAAAAGCCATTAAGATTACCTTTGTGATTTAAAGATTAAGTATTAATATATTATAAAATTTAATTTTTAGAAAATGTGTGGTGATTTTTAGTGTGATCAATATTCAAAAAGGATCTGGAATTTAGGTGTTTTATATGTTATTAAAATTTACAATCTCATGCTGACTTAAAATTTATGTGGTCATAAAGTATATATATATACATGTATAAATATTTAAATACATATATAAATAAGATAGTGAGTCGATAATCTTTTTAAATTTACAAATATTGGCTTTCTGTGGACTTTTAAGCAAGATATACTTTACAATGTGTATACTTACAGTTGTTATTTTTATTAAACATTAAATATTAAAAACACAATCATAACTAAACTACTTATATTGAAAAACTATTTTTTGAATAAAGTACCGTTGAAGTAAATGTAACTTTAAAACGAATTCTCTAGTATGCCTTCTACAAATAACAACCCTACATTCATCATGATCGCAAAACACTAAAATTAAAGTGAATTTAACTCAAATATTTAGTTATCTAAAAAAAACACTCTACAAACATATTAATTTTGCAAGTTTTCAAAACTACCTCGACAATAAGTTTAAACTTGTAAAATAAGTATATACTAGTGATTTTAAAAATCAGAACAAGATAAGAAATTCATGACCATAGGTTTATAATTGACGTTTAACAGATTTATTAAAAAACCTAATTAGTTCAACATTGTTTATTTGTTTTAGTACAACAAATAAAACTAGAAAACATGTATCAATTTATTAACATTTATCTTAACTAAAAAATACTAACTCACGACTTTACAAATGACCAAAAAGTGGCACTATCTATTTTTTTAAGGTATATACAGAGTATGTAGAAATCATAAATGATAAATAGAAAATAACTAAAACTATTAGTAAAAAGACTTTAATCAGAGCTGGAAATTATTTCAAGTATGTAAGTCAGTTTCACTAGAAAAGTTCTTCGTGGGCCGAACACTTTAATAAGTTCCTACTTGGCCGTGTACTTTTAAAAAGTTGTACTTTACAAAAAGTCTTTATACTTAAAATTACAATTAAATTTTTAAGAAATATCACGTTTGTTAACTAAAAATAAAACTAACATCACAACTCATAATTTTAACATTAGAAAGACTTTTTAAAGAAGAAAATTTAAATCTAAGAATTTAAATGAGGCTTTGGTTTGCGGGCCGCACGTAGCCCAACATACTAATTTAAATTAGTATACAAAAGACAATTTTCAAAACATTAAACAATATCCTGTTAGGATTATATAAATGTTTTATTTACACTACTTACAAAGTTATCTTTACCATAAGTATTATATTCCATAGTGATGAGTAAATTTTTAGTCGACGGGCCAGATGTAAAGAAAATCAGTCTCTATAGTTCTTGAAAAGTAGGATTCGTTTTAATTCACAATCGTCGCTTAAATATAATATGTATTTAAACTATTTAACCAATCTTATGTAACTTTATTTTCTCATAAATCTAGTTTTAAATCTCCCGTAATACTTACATATTTCCTTTATTTTTTGCTATTCAGTCCAAGCTCCGAAATACTTACTATAAACTTTAAAGTTTGTTTTAACGGGTCAGGTTCACCTTTTGCTGGCCGGATTTAACTTAAATTTTGTAAACATTCGCAGGCCGTAAATTTTCAGGTCTTTACCGGTGCGCAGGCTGTAGAATCATTTGTCTATACATTGCCTAGTCTGAAACTTTAAAAAGAATCATTCGTAATTTCCATGTTACTTGAACTATCCGTATTACTACTTTATGTCGATAAGTTCTAAGTTATAAATCTATAAAATACAAATAAATTTATGGTCCGATACAAAAAAATGGGAAACATAGCAACAAAAAAAAAATATTTTGCAAAAACTTTTTTGATAAATCTGAATTTTAAAAGTTATTGAAATCGATAAAAAAGAAATAAAAAACTATTAATATAACTAAAAAAACTTGTGCAATGCGTACGAATCAAAATGAAACTATATAAAATCTATATCGAATAATTATAAAAATCTAAAACTAACTTCTGATGATAGTATATGGTGAAATAAATTAGATGTACTAGCAAATGTTTTATAAGTGTTTTAAATTAGAACCATTATATCACAAACTTTTAAAACTTGTATAGTTCAAAATATAAAGTTTTTGTAAACTGTATTTTTATTTCTTTACATGTATCAAAATATAGAAAGAAATATACCTGCGATGGGGGTTTTCAAATATTTAACTCTAAAAAATACTTTAAAGTGCCTTAGAAACAGTAAAAAAATTCTAAAACATTAACAGTTTTTTAAATGAGTAATTTAAACTTTTTTTTTAATTTAATCAAATAGTTTTGATTTCTCTTACCTAACACTAAACCAAAGGAAAGTAAAAAAAAAACATACAAAAAGTATTTGAATATAAGCTTAGAAAATATTTTTTAGCAGTTGCAGAATGCCTAAACTTTGATATTAGTTTAAGGATTCCTCTAGTTATCTTCAAGCTTCAAAAAACTCTTTTTTATCTATTTATTTAGCTCATTTGTTTTAGTATGTAAACTTAAAAGTATGAAGTTAAAAATCAAAATTATTAATTCATCAATTTTAGACAGTTTTTCAAAACTAATTAAATTTAATATTGCTAATTCCTGATGGATTAAGATTTTTATTTTCACCTAATTTTGTGAAAAATGAGAATAGATAGAAAGTAAAGCAGAAAAAAACATTGTTTTTGATAATAAAAAAGCTTTAATTAGACAACTTAATTGAATATATTTTTATTATTTTTAGAATAAAATATACTTTATTAGTCATTTTGTAGTAGAGCCAAGCCTTAATATATTGTTCTAGGCGACTACAGTCTTTGACTTAAAACTTTATAATATAACATATCTTACTTACAATACTGGCTTTCAAATAGAAGAACAATCAGTTACAAAATAATTCTAATCACTTACTTTTTATTACAATAAAATGTATGCCTACAGTGTGTATTTATTTAACGTCAACTACTGATTATCATAAAAAAACAAATGTTTTTTCGATCAGTTTTAAGTTATAATCTCTCAAAAATATGATCTTAACAAAAAGAATATAAGCTCTAAGTTATTTCCGAGAAAAGGCAATAAACATAATGAAACAGTTTTAACTACTAAATTAAGTATTTAAACTAGTACTTAATCATAGAATTAATCAGAACATAAAAGCTTTTGTGCGGAAACTATGCGCTGTATCCATCAAAATTTATAACTTATTATCATTCTACTTACAGACTCTACATCGACACAGCAATAAAATCTAACAGACATAGCAATATGAAGATTTTGTTTTGTCATCAGAACCACTAATTAATGATCATTAATTGATAAGATATTTTGTATACATATACCGCTTTGCTTTTATGAAATTTATATTTATAATATAATTAATTTGTAATTGTAAAACAGTATAAAATATACAAGAAAATTAAAATCGGGAAATCGGGATATTGATTGAGTATTAAAAAGCATTTTAGTTACTTTGGTCTGTTTTTAATTTCGGTATTATAGCGAAAATACCCTTATACAGGCATGAGATTTGTAAATTTAACAAAATTAGAAAAATTACTCTGGCATTCCATTAAAGTTGAAACAAACTAACATCTATTAGAAAATTATTGTCAATTGGCATATCAACTTATTATCATCTGACAACCCTACTCTAAAATAATCTAATTTTTTATAAAACTTATGATATTTTCAGTAGTTTATTATTATTTAGTTTAACATTTTCACGGTAGTTGCCATTTAAAAAAGCAATAAAAAAAGGTACGGGATAATTTTTAAAAAACTTAATGTTTTTCTTTCTTAAGATAACTCCTACAAAGAAAAAAGTATTTGTAAAAATTAACTACATCTTAAAAATTTTGTAGCATAATATTTTATTTTCGATAAGTAAACAACGATGCACAAATATAGTTCCATTTGTTTACAATTTTAACGTAAAATAAAAATTGTAAATATTAATATATAGTTTGCATTAATTTTTTAAGATATTTTAGTGTCTAACTTTATACGAAGGTGTTGGAACTAAAATTTAAATACATTTAAGTAAATGTTCTTTTTTGTAAATATTGTTCCTTTTTGAATAATTAATTTTGTCAGTGTTAAATTAATTAAGTTTCACACCAATAAAATATCTATTTAATTTAGTTAATACAATAGCTTTACCTATATTTAAAAGCACTAAAAAAGTTTAATTTATATATTAAATTTTTATAGTTCAAAGAACTTTTAATCAATGTATATTCAATCAAACTACGTTAATGGTATTTAGTAAAATATTAAATATTATATGATATTTTATTTTGTTCAAACAACATAACAAAATTCAAACTATCTTAGCACAAAGTTGTCAGAATTAAATATAGATCAGATTAGTATTAAACAAAATACCAATTGATATTATGTAACAGAATATAAATTTACACTTGACTACTGTTTAAATGTTTGAAAATTTTTAAGTTTATGAAAGTTTTGAGTTAAAATAATTGTTCATTCAAGCGTTCAAGAGAAAGCTCTTTTGGTCATGTGTTTTACTGATGCAAAACTATTACAGTTAATTAAAAGAAAATAAAGTGCAGACAAGAAATTACTGATGCAATGTTGCTAAAGTTAAGAACGTTGCAATATAAACCAGCCACAGAAAGTGGTGAGGAATTCTAGCCACAGCCTTCTGCAATAAACATGTTACTCATGTGAATAGACTTTTACATTGTTTTCTAGTATTATTTAAAGGTTGTATTTTAAATAGTGTTACTTTTTATATTAACTTTTTTTTTAATTTTAAGTTGTTGAATCGTATTTAGTTCCATACATTCTTAAAGTATATTACTGTTAGATTGATTCCTTTGTATTTTTGACTAGATTTAAAGTAGTTTCTAAAATATATTAATCTTTATTTTTTTGTTAGTGTTTGCAATTGTTCTTTAATGCAACATGTTCATTCATTGTCATGCCTAGTTTTATATAGAATAACCCTAATTACAATTTAGTATTAACATTTAGTATAACTTAAGTTTGTGATCAAAGTTACTTACTTACATAAGTTATAACTACATTAGTTTACTATATTCGAACCTGATTGTTTACACGTATTAAACATGAAAAGTTTTAGTACAAAAATTTAGGAAAATAATTATTTAAATAACTGTCTTAATAATGTTATACAATCTTGTTTATCAAGAATAAACTTTACCTTAGTACAAAATATTTATATAATAAAGCAAACAAGGTTCAAAAACTATCTTTATTCATTTTCGTATCTTTTTAGTGTTATAATAATATAGATTATTCATAGGATAACTTGAAATGTTAGTTCAAGTGTAACATTTAGAAATATTCATTTTGAAAAACTTAAGAGTGAAATGTACAGTACAAAGATATGGCTTAAAGTATTAGGTGCTTAAATATTTAACTGCTTTAATATTTAGCGCTTAGAAAATAGGTAGTTGTTTTAAAAAATATTTTAATCTCTATAAAAATTAAAAATTTAATTAAAGTTATAATGATATAGTAAAAACTTTTTAAGACATAGAAGTTAAGCCTTACTTATAAAATTAAATAGTAGTTAGTTAATTACTTTTAATGTTTTTAGTTAAGTAATACTTTACTTTTTTATTTTCTAGACAATGTACTAAGTGATTTCAAAAAATTTATAGTTACTTAAATTTTTAAACCTTATTAAAACAATAACAAGCAATTGTTTTCAGTTGTTCTTTTAATTATTAACTATACCAATTATGTTAAAAAAATTTCTAAGCTGTTTTAAAGATAATTTGTAGTTTGCATTGTTAGTTTTGATATTTTAAAGTATAACTTTGTACGAAGCTGTTGGAACTAAGATTGAAATACATTTAAGTAAACTTTTTTTTTACTAAGGTCATTTAAGATTATTTTGGTTTTGAAAAAAAGTATAACAGAATGGTTCAAGTTATGCACTTAATAGTTTTATTTATTTGCCTAGATCAAATAGTTTGAATTTTCATTTATTTATTTGCATTTAGTAGTTTGTATAAGTTCAGATCAAATTCATATATTTGTTATTAAGTATCTTATTGTAAAGTTAAATCAGGACCAATTTACTTTTAAAGCTAGTTAGGAACACAAAAGTCCGCTACAACAATATTGCTATAACCACACTAGTAAATAAAAAACTGGCTAATATTCAAAATTTGACTATCTAAATCAATCTTGGCAATTTTAACTTGTGTCACTTTTAAAATTCCTACTTTACTTATTGAAAATAGAATGCATATTGTTGAATGGTAAGTATTTTTATAAATACAGTATAAAATGAAGAATTTTAGTAGATTTTCTGATTCCATTTTTACCTGCTTTTTTTAAAACTTATCTTAAAAACAAGTCTTATTTAATTAATTAAATAATGTTCATAGAGAGATTTTGGTTACTTTAAAGCATATTTCTGCATTTTTTGAAATATGATTGACTCAAATACTTTATTGCTTTTAAGACTTTTTAAGTCTACATTTTGATATAAATATTTTATACTGATTATGTCATATCAGCTATTAATATTTTATTGTTAATACAGTGCCACTAAAACTTTCTTATTAAACTTGATGCTTTAATTTAAACCTCTCATTATTTAATTGATAAAAGATATTAAAATGCTACCATGTATAAAACTGTTAAGATTATGGCACTGCAATTTTGTTACAATTATACTTGAGTTTAAACTTTTTTTAATGTACAGAATGACATAATAAAATTAGAAAATTAATGTAGTAGACTTTGACTACCTTTTACAAAATTAAATGTTTATTTTTTCTATTTTAAAATGCCTAATAAAAAAATTTAACTATGACGGTGGGAAAGATCTAATATATGAGTAAAAATGTTTGGTAGCTGTAATATCCTGGAAAGACGTTTAACTGTATCCAAGTGGTGTACGACTTGATAACCTAAAGGTTTTTCGTGCACCAAGTCCTAGAACCAAATACTGCAAGCCTTTCTTTGTTGTAAATAAATTATAAATACAAAAGCTGTTAATTACCACATAAAATATTTTAAATGCTTCTTTCTTAAGTATATCAAATGTTTGATGACAAACATTTTGTCGTGCTCTAGAGTAGGTTCTTTTTTGTTGTATTATTTTGATATACCATATCTTATGTTCATTAATAATGCTAATGTTTTGATTTTATATAAAGTTAGTTTAATTACTGTTAATTTTAATAAAAATGTTTCTTTAGTTAATGTATTTTCTTCTAATAAATGTATAAATTTACTTTGTTTAGAGGAAGTTACTACATGTAAAAAATCAGCTTATCAAACACAGTGACGTGTCAAATTGATACAATTTGATCACGTGTACAATTAGTGATGACGTATGCAAAATTAAGCTCAAAAGTTTTTTATTACATACAGTCTGACACCCAGAAAATAAATTTACCGCTCTTGAAAAAAAAAATATATATGGATATGATAAATAGTTAAATATTATGTATAAAATTTTAATTTTATTATTAATTGAAAATTTTTTAGGTTTTATATACTACTAATAATAGTTTGTTAAATAATTTTTTACTTGTATTATGATTTCAATACTTATATTTTTAAAATTTAGACACATACTGTTTTTAATAATATTAAATCAATTCTTCTTTATATATGATTTTCATTTTATACCAATGATCTTAACGTATGATGTTGGTATTATATAATACACTATTTGTGATATTTAAATAATAGAATATTTATCACAATAATATTTAGCTAATAAATAGGCTTACTAAGAATAGTTAGGAAAAATTTAAGTTTATCTGCAATATTACCCCTAGTGTTTAATTATGTAGACCACGCAAAGACCATTTATTTTATACTTACTGTGAACTTCTTCTTTTAAAAATTTAGTTTAGATAGAATACAATTTACAAATTTTATAAGAAAGTTAAAAACACAAACACAAACCTTTCATACATAAATAAACCAAAAGTTTTAAATAATTATTTACTATTTTGAGAATGTACAAAGAAATTAGTTCAACTTCAAAATATGTTTATTGAAAAGTTTTTTTTTTATAATTTTTTATAAGTTTAAAAAGTTACATATGTTCAAATTAATTTTTAAATAGTTATTTAGATTAACTTGATAATACAAATTGAAACAAATAAAGATGAAACGAATAGCTGTGGTTATTTTACTTGCAACACTTTGTTTTTTGGTTAGTTTTAAAGTTTAATCTTTGTATAATATATTGTAAAATATGGTTAACTTGTACAAAATTGACGTAAAACTTAAAGAATTTCTAATTTTTATTCAAAGTTTATGACAAGAATAATTTTTAACACTTAAAATATTTACTTATAAATTATTAACAGCATACAAAAAGTGCTCCAATAGACAGTCAACAAATTTCTGAAATGTTTATTTGTGAGTCTAACGGATACTTTGTAAGCTATGACATACAAAATCCATTGAAGTCAACTCAAGATTTTTTTAACGAAAAGTACAGCACAAACATGACAGTGAGTTCAGTTTTAATTACAACTATTACCTTTAGAATCTAAAATTGTACTAGTTATCTTATATTATTAGTTGTTATAAAAAAAAATACAACTATTAATTACTTAAACTTCACAAGGTTTATTAAGCTTATAAACCTTGTGAGCTACATTAAATAAACTAATTGGTGAACATTTTCTTTAAAGTTTTGTATATTTTTTTGCATTTGTAGCTAATAATCAAAGTAGATCATATTCCCTAAAGGACAATTTAAATCTAAGTTACTTATTGTTTTTCATTTTTAATACTTTCAAATTTTCGAATACTTAATTTTATTTTTGTTTTGCAAAACATCTTGTACCTTATATGTCTTAATGTATTTAAAATAAGATATAGATCAGTCAAAGTAAATGCACTTTTGTGTATTGAACAGCTTTATAGATAAACCATTTTAAATATTACATATTAAAAGTTTCTAGTAATTAAGTTTAAAATTAATATGTACAAAACAATTTAAACTAAACGTAAGTACTACAATTTTTTTAGGTGAATCGATTCCATCTTTCTGTGAGAGCTAGAGATTCACTGCCCTTTGTGCTAAGAGTAGAAGTAAAAAAGAACAAAAATGATACTTGTTTTTATAAGGGAACTAATGTTTATGATTCATCAATAACTGCTGATATTCAACTATGTCCTGAAGTGGTAAAACTTATATTTTGTTTTTTATATATCTAAATTGTAAGAAATGTTATATTTTGAAAAATTTTATAAGCTGATAAGTTGATTTAGTTACCTTGTTAATGATTAACTGATGCAGCTAAAAATACTACAAGTAAATTAATTTTAATATACTAAAAATAGTAATAAATTAATTTGACTAACTATTTATTGATTTTTTACTCAAAAACTATAATTTTTATTGTAAAGATATATTAAGCAAATTGATATACTGCATATTATTTACTTAGAAAATTACTATGAACAATGGAGTTATTTACAAAACACCATCTGAAAAACTAGATAGAAATAAAAGATGGACTTCTTTTGGCGATAATACAGGTTGGAATCCTGAACAAAATATTGTTTTAGAAAAAATCAAAATTAATATAACGCTTGATCATAAAAATTTAATTACAAGATTCAAGTCTTCAGTAAACTAAAACCGGTTCGTCCTCATTTAGACTAATCAGTCAGTCTCAACTGTAAAACCTGCAGTCAACAATTTACAAACGGTTTATGATTCGTTTAATTGAAGCAACCGTTTTGCTGACATTGATCAGTGAAGTCAGCATTGCCTTTTACCGCGAAACGTTTATTACGTTTTCCAGTAGGACAATGGCGTCACTGATCAATACCAGCAGAAGGTTGCTTATTGTGAACGCGTCATAAACCGTTTGTAGATTGATGATTGTAGGTTTTTCGGTTGCGACTGACTGATAAGTCCTAATAAGGACGAAACCGGTCTCAATCTACCGAGGGCTTGTGGTCTGATAATCGAATTTGTATGTTGAAACCTTATGTTAAACTTGAGTCTGTCTCACGACATAATAAAGTCCAGGCTTAGCGTCTGTTGACTTTTGCCAATATTTTCGTTGATTATAGAAAATTAAATACATAGCATATTTTAAAGTCGAAACAAAACTTGACTTTTATTAAATTCCACACAAAATAAAACAGCTGACAGGAACTACCATGCAGACGATTCAGACGTAGAAAATGCGGTTGATTATTTCAAAAGTCACCCAAAAATAGAAACTAAAGTTTTATACGTTAAATATGTGGTTGATTACAAATCTCAACAAAAACATAAATCACTTGAAGGTATGGAAAAATGGCTATGGGCAGTACATGGCCAGGTTAGTTTAAAAAAATAAATTGGCAATTTGATTTTAGTATATATATTAAACGATTGTTTTTTTTTTATATAACTATATTATTTTTGAAAACAAATATTTTTTAAAACAAAAATTACTATTGAGATTGTGACAACTATTTATTAGAAAATTTTCTAAGCAAGTTTAAAGCAAAACAGATAATTAAGTTTATAAATACATTTATTTTTCATATAATAAACTTTTTAAATTTCTACCTATCAAAAATAAAATGGTCTATCTCTAAGTACGCTTTTTGAACATATCTCAAAAGTACACACTTAACAGGAAATACATTTAAAAAAAAAACTTTTTTCAAACTTTTAATAATTCAAAAAGAAAGTAGCCAATTAGGAGTCCAACGTTTTTTACAAAATATATTTATTTACGGTAAAATATGTTTCATAAAAGTTTTTGGAAATATAACAACACAATCTATTGTCAATAATTAAATATCTGGATTAGAAACTTTTAGAATGGTTGATTATTGTTTTAAGCAAAAAATAGTTTTTATTAGAAAATACAGCCTTAGCTTTTTACATAAAAGACCTTTAAAATCTTGTGACTTTGTACTCTTTTATCTCAATAAATTTATTTTAAATTTATTAGACTTTCAAGTCTTTATTCATAAACGAAAAACTAAATATGAAAAAGTGTTATTAATTTTAAATTTAAATGGTACAAAAAGTATTTAATTACTAATTTAAAAATTGAAAGTTTAAAAACCATCTATAAATTTAACTGACTAATATAACATAATTTTTACTTCCTAAAACTTGTGGTCCGATCATTTAAGTGGTATGATCAAACCATATATCAACTTGAGTTTGTCTCACATCATACAAAATTCCAGACTTAGGCCGTGTAGACTTTACCCGATATTTTCTTTAATAGGAATACACAAGTAATAAGTATTTACAAAAAAATAAGATGCTGTGTTTACTTTACTTGTAATGATGACATATTTTTTGTTTAATGTTTAGAATATTTTAGAAATAAAAAACAACTAAATATATTTTCTAACTATGTAGAAGACTGAGATTTTAATCAAAACAGGTGGCTTACTACTATCAAAAATTTAAACGTCCATTTAAAGTAATGTTGAAAGAAATTCAATATCTCGATGAAAAAGAGGTTGTTTCTAAATTTTAATAAACATTCATATATAAAGTGTTAAAATTTGTAAACATTTTATTTTAAATTTTGTTTCTGAATTAATTACTTTGGTACAATAATAATAACAAGTTGGTGTTTAAAAACGACACAGTCAGTCGAGATAGAAGTTAAAAAACCCATTTTGCTGCCGTTAGAAGACATTAAGCAAATAATGATTCCATATAGTTTTTACAAAAGGATGCAATACCTCGTTGGTACTGGTTTGAGAAAGTATCACGATGTTGGACAGGTTACAATTTACATGACTGACGTAATTCCCAGCGGTAATGGTAAGTTGTATAAATAGTTCTTATCTTGAATAACAACCGTTTTTTATTAACTGCTTTTTGTAGTTAAGTGCGCTTAATAAATACTATAATAGAGTAAGATTTTCTTTATTACACAACTCAAGTTGACTTATTTAAACTAGTCTGATACTCTTATAAAAAATATTGCTTTTAAGTTTAACTTTACGTAGTACTTCTTAACTTTCTAACATAAAACCAGGACAAGCTAATATGATAGCATCTGTTGGCTCAAATTATTCGGCTGCAGTAGTTGGAGTTGGAGGAAAAAATATTCAGTATTCATACATTGCTCACGCTGTCGCTCACGAACTCGGTCACTTGTTAGTTGAGTGCATTTAAGAATTTAAGTTGGTTTCAAATAACTTTATATTTATTTGAATGAAGATAAATATACTCATTAAAACACTGCTCATTATCTTTTTTATGTGAAGGCCATTACTGGAAAAATAATTGAGTTAAAATTTAACTAAATCAATACTGAATGTAAAAAAAATACTAGATAATAGTTTAATAATAATAAACAAATCTTACTAAATATTTTTTTATTTTTTACCGAGTAAATAATAATTTAAGTCTTACGTAATAATTTTAAGTTTTGTAAATGTTTATTATTATTGCTTTTGGTTTAACAGTACACATTATTCTAAAAATTTGAGACAAAAAAATGAACTTCACTAGGAAAAAAAAGAGTATTAAAAAAAAAACTACTTCATACAGAAAAATCACCAAAAAAAGTAATAACACAATGTCATTTGACGTTGTTACAATTTATAGGTCTACAGTAAGAGACCTACTCTAAGAGTTATTTTTTAATGTATGCTTATTTGAGTTTTTGTGCTTTTTTATCTACTTTTAAAGAAGTAACTTATTTTACAGATAATATTATCTAATTTACTTTTTGAATGTTATTAAAAAAGGTTATACAAAGTTAATTGAGCTTAGTTTGCAGTAAATTTCAAAATAACGTTCCCTTTCTGTTAACATAAATCATTCAACTTACACTTTTATTAAATTTGAATACAGCTCATGTCTTGAAAATAAAAAAAAAATACTTTTTATAAAAAACTATGAGTTTATAACTTTATCAGGTTTAATTTAAGTAATAAAGCTTTAGTTTTATGAAAACTCTGAAATAAAATAAAAGTAAAAAATAATTTCAAATGTCATTCAAAATTATTTCTTTTTTGATAATACGATTTAAAGCTCTATTAAAAACAGACTAGGATTACATCATACTTTTGTGAAGTGTGGAATACCGATTCATACAACTGGATACATTATGGACTATGTCAAAAAACATGGAACTTGTGAAAAGGTTGATTGGTCCGACTGTAACAGAAAAATGTTTGATTTCTACCTCAAGTTAGTTGAATAGAGACTTCTTAAAGTTTTTAGTTGAAAAACAAAGTTCTATTCTAAATTGGATTTTAAAACCTTATTAAAAAATTAAATTTTTATAAGTACAATTAGATAAGTGGCTGTAATAAAATTTTTTAATCGGTTAAGATGGGTAGTTTTATTCTTCTATCTTAAATTTCTAAAACATGACGTGTTGAACTTCTTATTTACGTTACAAAAATTTGAGAGTGATTTTTAGTTGAACTATATACTTAACCTTAACAACTTAAAAGTTCGTAAATAAGCAGATTTGCTTTTTAAAAAAAAAGTTAAACTTTTAACTTAGTTATTAAAAACAGAAAGTACATTGATAATAATTATCTGAAAAATGACAACGGAAAAGATTATTTTACTCCACCTTCTCCACCTACTAAATATCCTGGAACTGGCATCAGTTTTGATTATCAATGTAAACTGGCAAACCCTGCATATATAAACTACGAAGATGTAAGATATTTGTTGCGTGATTTTTTCAACTAATGTTGTGTAAAATTATAAACAAAAACATGTAAAAATTACATAACTTGGCTATTTTTTTATAAAGTGGTAAACTAGTTCAAAACGTTTACCCTACTTAACTGCAACACTTTGAAAGTTAACGAGATACTATTGTTTTCTTTTCTAGTTTTACGTTTCAAATTTACTAACAGTACAATTCTTGTTCATACTTGGTTTGCGGTCGAAACTATTGGACTAATAGGTTTCATTACATTACAATTAGACTACAGTTTCCTAATAGCGATTGGAAGAATTGGAATACAGTAGATACGTTTCACGTCTATGACGTTTTGCAGGGAACTAAATGCGGAGAAAATTCGGTAAATAATAAAAATTTTTATTATTTTTATCATTAATATTTCCGTGAAGTTTGTTAGGTATGAAATAAATAATATTCCGTGAATTTCATAGTATGTTTGTTAAAGTTTTTTTTTTCTTACATCTAAGAAAAGTTTAAATTAACCGTAAAATATACTATTTTCAACAGATTTGTATCGACAACAAATGTACGAAACAATAGAAACAGACGTAGTTATGAAATTTTTCTAAGGGTTAGTTGTGAATATATCAATAAATATGCTTTTAATGATAAAATAGCTTATTTAATTGCTTCAGTTTTCTGTGAAATAATTTTTTTTTAATTTGATTAAACATTTTTTAATAATGGGTTTTCTGATATACCTTTTTTAAAAAAGTAAAAATCCTTATATAACGTTTTTAAAAAGCGAAAAAATATTTTGTAAAAGTTTTTATAAGACCCAGTCTATTAGTTGTAGAGAAATGAAAATGATATTATTATGACAGTTTAGTGGTTATAAGTACACGAGATACGTTTATTCTGTTTTTAAAAATGTATTATATTCTTAAATGAAACTTACTTAATTTTTATTTTCTTTTAAAACCGAAAACTTTTTTTTGCGTTTTTCTCTTTTTTATGTTACCTGCATATATTAAAAGTCATTACAATCAAATTTAATATATCAATATATTTTTTACAGATTGGACAACTTCTTGATAGCCTTGGAAGAACAAAATTAATTTTCGACTAAACGATAATTTATGTAACCATTTTAATAGTACTTTATAGTAAAATCGAACTTATAAGTGCTAGTGTTTTTTTTCGTTACTGTCGTTTTAAAGAGTTTAATATTCATAGTCTTTTATGTGTCTAATAAATAAAGATTATTCTTAAAAACATTAAAGTCGAATTACATCTTAGTTTGAATGTAGTAAAAATTTGTAAAAATTAAATTAAGGTATAGTTCTTTGTTTTTTAATCTAAAACTAAAACTTGATATTAATATGTTTAATAAGATTAAATTATTTGAACCTAGCAAAAAAAAATTGTAGTCTATATATAAACAAAATTATCAGTTTTAACACTAAGCTCTATAGCGCGGTAGGTTTTAGTGGACAACTTCTCATCGCTGTATTCCTTGCTTACTAAAGTTAATTAAATTAGAGATTTATTTAAGCCTTATCTGTTTTCAATATTATTGTATTTTATTGACATGAATTTAAAAGTTGTACGTTAGTGACCTACAGTAGTATCAAATTACAGTTATTTATCAAATTATAAAAGCAAAAGTATATAATCTGATTAAAACCACTAATCTGTTATTATTCATAAGTACATTTTTGTTAATTTTTTTTTTATACAAAATAAAAACTAAAAATAACATCTTCAGTTGGTGTTTTGCACAGTCGAGTGATAAGCTACTTATCTCAATTTAAAGAGTCGTGAGTTTCTACACAAATTTAGGTATTTGTTTTTTTTAAGTTTGTATACTTATTAAATTTTTAAGGGTAAACAGACAAATATTTTCAGCCATAACAACATACTCCAAATAAAAGGTATTAACTACTCGAATTGATTATACTATATTCATTTAGTAGTTTTTATTTAGTATACAACATAATTTAACTTTTTAGTTAGTTTTTATGTAGTTTATATTATCTATAAAAGCAAAAACGTTTTTATAAATTGATAAATATAAAGCTAGTGTATAAGATTAAAATGTGATTAGAAAGGGTGTATAGATATTAATTATTACAAAAATTCATTTTTTAAGTTCAAGTTTAGTCAAGGTTTGTTAGAATTAAAAGATTGAATTTTGAGTATAATGAAAGTTAGATAGGCATATATACACTAGTAAACAAAAATTTCAAAAAACTTTATTATAAAAACGTGCTAAAGTAGATTATAGATAAATTTCGTCCTTCTTATTCCAATTAGTCGTTTAAAAGATATTAATAATTTAAAATCAAAGTACGTCACAATAGGATTAGTATTCCCAGTACATGCTATCATATAAAGAACTTTTGTTTTACTCACCTTAGTGATACAGATTTTAATGAGATAATACTTTTATGATAGTACTTTTTTTAGATATTGTACAAGATATCATAATGTTTTTAACCTATTAACTAAAGTCTTTAATAAATTCTTTGTTAAATAAAAAACTTTCTATATTTGATTGGATTACAATTAATGTTTTTTTACAAAATTACAAAAATTGCAATTAATTACTATACATTACTATTTGCTGTTTGTTTTAGAAACAGTAAAGCACTTTTTTCATTGCAACTCACAATTTACTTGAATTAAAAGAATAATCAGCAAAAAAAAAATGTTTATGTATTGGTTTTAACGTCAGTAATTAAAATAAATGTCTTAAAATTTAAATTTTTGAATTAGCCTTTTCAAAATTATAAATATTTTACGACCTAAAAACTAATTTTAAACTACTACAATTATTTTAACAAATATTTTCAATTTAAAACACACAAACATTGTGAAGTTTTTAAAGGAGTTTTGATAAACTTAAGAATATAAAATTACTAAAGGTAGATAAAAATGTAAACAAAGGTTTTCATCTGTCTCTGTTAAGCAAGGTTTTACAAAATGAGACAAGTAGCCCTTTTGGGGCCATTACTAAATTTTAAAGCCCATTTTAATGCTTTATTTTAACGTTTTATATTGTACACTATTCAATAACAATTCAAAGATTAATATGAACATTTTCTTCATGCTATATTAAAAGTAAACTTTTTCGTAAAATGTAACACTATTACCATTTAGTTTTTATAACGAACTTTTTCTTTTAAACTAAAACTAAATATAGATGTCTAGCACAATTGAATATAAGTTTGCTAGTGCCAATAAATAGCACTTTATTTCTTTAGATCAGGGTTTTCTAAAGTGGGCGATTTTAGTAAGTCAAGGGGCGACAATAAGTGAAAGGGGGAAACGGGGAGATTTTATAACCGCGGGCAGTCATAAAACTTTTACTTTCTATCTTGCTATTTTACTAATCTTAGATTGCTTTTAAGTGACCCTGAGGTAAAACTTAAACAAAAAAAGTCCGTTTTGATTATGTATATACAGAAAAAAAATTAACTGCTTACGACTCCTATTTTGTAAGTAAATCACATATTTTTATTTCTATTTTTCTCATTTAATAACTACATAGGTCATAGACGATCAGAATCTCTCTCACCATTTCATAACCTGACATATATACTATTTGGGATCATAAATGGCTTGTACGAATCTATGCTATCTATTATCTACTATCATCTCATGATATTTCTAGTTCTTTTTGAAAAGTCACTTAGTAAGACTAGACAAATAAAACTATACAGGGTTGCCACTTTACCTGGAAACCTGGACGAACCTATAATTTCTAATAATTTTTACATATTAAATAGTAAAATTTTGATTTAACACAAAAATCGTATAAATAAAAATTTTGTCATCATCAAGATTTTCTTTACCAAAAAACACATTTAAAATAGATTTAACATATATGTCTAATGTTTTTATACGATTTAAACAGTTTCTTATCTTAAACTAAATTTTAAACTAAAAATTTTCGAAAAAATGAGTGGCAACCCTGACTGTATTAACGTCAATTTTTCAATAGAAGAACAAAAGTTGTTGTAGTTAATTTAGATAAATTTTGTACCTTTTGTTTTAAAGTTTATATTTTGTTTTTGAGCTTGAACTTCTAAATTAAAAAAGGTATCTTTTAAATATCATGTACTGACATATTTAATATCTATATACTCTGATTAAATCCTAACATTTAATAATTAGTAATTGTCTGGGAACAGAAACAGGATTGAAATGTAACACACTCATGGTACTTAGGATAACTTAGGTAAAACTTTTTACTTGAAAAAAAATCAGTCCAACCCAGGCTAGATTGTATTTATTACTTTATGACTCAAGCTAGTTTTATTGCTACAAAGAGTGAAAACCCTATCAAACTGTAAAACAATAGTTAAACCTTTACTATTATCTTTTCTATTTTTGTCATATATTAAATTAATCATTCAGCTTAGTTTATAGAAGAGCAGTTAGGACTTATTTATGTTTTCAAAGTTAAGCCAATAATATACAATCTCTTTTTCTACAGCTAAAAAGTTACTTAATTGTAGAAATTAGTCCTGATTGATAAAAGTAATGCGATGTATTAGTAACTTTACAATTGTTTAAATTAGTGTTTAAGATTGTAATAAAAAATATGCAAGTGTTTATTTTGTCTTAAAATAAAAAACGGTCCTGTTTTATTTTATTAATTTTTCGTATACTTATATATATATACATTGAAAATAAGGTGGTTGTTTAAACTTAATCACTTTCTACATAGCCCATTTGAAGGGCTTTTAAATGTTTTTTTAGGAAAATGCAATTTAAAAAATTCTCAGACATATGTTTGATAAAGACAAAAAAAGATTGTATTTAATCTTCAGTTGGTTCAATTAAGAATAAACGTTTTTAATAGTTTTTTTAATATATTGATTTTTTAATTAAACTAGCAGAAGATTAAAGACATTATACATATAAATATATATAAATACGCCTATTAATACCTATATTTAAGTATATTGTTCGGGGTTAATAACTTACTTAGCATTAACTTCTAAGTGTCCGAAATTTGTTATATGAGAGATCATTATAATTTGAGTTTTCAGTTAAGATTTAAATGGGTAACAAACGGTTCAGATCCAGTCAATTTTCGGCCCGCTAAGCAACTTAAAAACTACTTGTGCAAAACAAATAAAATTTAGTATTTTGATACTTAATACTTTGAAATACGCCTTCAATTTGGTTTTCAGTTCACTGTATTACTTCCTAGATCACAATGATACTAAACCATTTTGTTATAATTTTGTTCGAGTTTTTTAATTTTCTTATATGTTAGTTTTTTAAATTATTCAGCCCGCAAATGCATTTTTTAAGAAGTCGACACAAGAAAGGATTTTTGTAAATATAACTTGCTGACTACAAAAGTTGTCCGCCACTAACCTAAAGGTTTCATTAGTTTCAAAATAATTCATATTTAAACAGAATTGACCACATATTACATAAAGCTTTTTAATAATAAAGTTTTTAAATACACATTACTGGGCTCATAAGAAAAAACTGTAAACTATTTTCTCAAGCCCTGTAAAATACTCTAATTATAGCTAAAAAGTGCGTGCATAAAAAGTACCAGACTAAACTACATTTCGAAGACAACTTTTTTGGCTCAAAAGTGAGTACACAAGGGAAAAACTACTTTATAATATCAAGGGACAACTTTTTTTTTCAAATTTCTGAAAATAGGGCGATAAAATAAACGACTTTGGGAAACCCTGATTTAGATGGTTCAAGCATGCTTATTGTTGAAGTAAAGCATAAAGCTATTCAAAACTTGAACTTAAAACAAACATATCATTGTAGTTGAACTGTATTGGATTTTCACACAACTAACGGTTAGTTAACATTTAAATATAACTGCACTAAAGTTACGCGTGGTATATACAAAGTTTTAGAATTTACAAAACTTGTTAACTGAGATGTAACTATGTAGTTTATTTTTTTAAATAAATAGCAAAATGTTTTGTTTTGTCCATTTTAATTTGTTTAAAGTAATTTAATAGATCTATGTTGTTAAAGTTTGTGAACCAGTAAAATTTTAATTAAACAGGTCAGTTTTTGCTATGTTACTATGTTTGAACTAAAATAAAAATAATAAGTTTCTATAAAAAAAGTTAGAAATTGTACAAATGTAGAAAAAAAAGACTAATGTTGTTTTTTAGCATATAAGTTTATGAAAATTGTCATTCACTATGCTGCCTGTTTTATGTTATTTCATTTCAGCTGCAAAATCTAGGCACTTCTGATTGGCTTTATTTCAATTTCTGTTTATGTAATACTTTATAAAAAAATTAATCTTTACTTGTTTGATAAAAGTATATGTAAGGGTTTGGGGTAAAGTTTAGATTTTAAACTTCGGTAAACGGGTTAGCGAAAGGGGTTTAGATGGTATTTATGTAGAAGTGTATAATTAGTTTACCTGATTTGCATATTTTTTTAAAAGAGAAAGTTTTAAAATCTCATCACTTGCAGCCGACCTGTTTATTTCGATACAAAACTGCTGTTTTCTTATAAATGATATTTATTTATATATTTAAAAAATTTCAATCCGACCCGTAAAAGAGTTTTTTATTTTGAATTGGCTTTATTTTTTAAATTTGCTAACTCATATATTGGAAGTTATAGAGAACTACTAAAAACAACTTCTAAAAAATATAGAAATAAATAAAACATTTTTTTTTTAAACTTAAAATATCGTTTTATAAAAAATGCGCAACACTTAAGTTTTCATAAAAAAAACATAAACGTTTTTTTTGTGTATGAAATAAACTTAAATAGGTAAATTTGTTATTAGTATTTAATTAGCAAATAAAAAACTTCTGATTGACTTAAATAAACTAAATACACTTATGTACTCTCTGTTTTACTTAATTAAAAAAAAAGGGTTATTTTTTTGTTTAATTTTTGTCAATATTTGAAGTTTACGATGGTTTAATAATTCTTGACTTAATTAATTTCACTTAAGCAATTTAAACACTAAACTATTTAGTGTGGTAGGTTTTGGTGGCAAACTTCTTATTGTTAAAATCCCTGCATGCTAGTTTTAATCAAATTAAAGATATATTTAAGCCTATATTGTGTGCAATGATTTTTTTTTTGATTTGAAGTGCATTTAAAAGTTTAAACGTTAGTTATCTAAATTGTATTAAATTACATTTACTTATCTAATTAGAAAAAAAAGTATAAGACTTTAATAAAACCACTAATCTATTCTATTTCATCTTTATCAGAGTTGTATACAATCAAGTCTCATGATAACTTTGTCTAGTTTTAAGTTTTAAGGGTTGCCACACACTCTGAATATTTAAAGTAGCTCAGCACTTTTTAATAACATCAGAATGACTTAGGCAAATTAATATATTTTATTTAAAAATCCAAGTGTTATATGTTATTTATTTCTAAAACTATTATTTATTTTCTAGAGCAGTAGTTCCCAATCAAGGAAACACTGGTTGGGAACAATCACTAAAAAACCTGGAATCTTAAAGATATTTACATGTTAAGCAATAAAGTTACAAATTGTTTCAAAAGTCTATCACAGATATATAAATTTTTTGTTATCTAAAACTTTCTTTTTATAATGTTTATTAGTAAAACTAATTAGAGCCCTGAAAACTCATTTTCAATCCTCTTTTTTTTGACCATTTTGTTTAAAATTACCATTTTCGTACCTACCTTATATTAGACTCTGAACGTTTATAAAGTTTATATTGTAAAAAAGTATCGTCTCCTAGCTAACATCCCTAATATTTTTCTCAAAGACTTATATATGGTTAGTATTAAATTTGTTTTATCTTTATTTAATTTTCTTGTTTAGTTTTGTCCTACAATAAAATATCCTACTCTATTAAGATAATTAGATAAACAGTATTATTAATAAAATTAGTAAATTATTACCATTTTATTGTGATAACTTTTTTTGATTTAATAAGTTAAAACAAAAATAATTCTAACAACTTTAAAATTAGAAAGGTAATATAATTACCAGGGTTATATAATAGATTTATATAATTAATTTTCACTATAACTTAGTCTAGATTTAAGATTTTAGGGTTGCGACACACTCTGAATATTAGTAGCTCAGTAATTTTTAGTAATGTTAGAATGACTTAAGCCAATTTCATTATTCTATTAAAAAAGTGAAGATATTATATATTTTTCAAATTTCTCTGTCTTTTTTATTCTAGAATTTGTTCATGTATGAGATTTAATTGTTCAAACGTTAATACTTTGATACTAAGAATAAAATACTTATAATAATTTTATTTTTTTAATTTGAAATTTAAATTAAATTTATTTACTAGTTTTAGTGTTGCCATAAACTTGGAATTTTGAAATTAGATAATTAAGGCTTCAAAATCTGAAACTTGAAAAACTTATAAAAACATTATGTTATAGACACGTTAGTGACAGTAGTATCAATTACAATTACTTATCTAATTAGAAAAAAAGTATATAACTTTATTAAAACCACTAATCTATTCTATTTCATCAGTACACTTTGATAATTACTCTAATATTTTGGTATAAATTAAAGACCAAAAACAACATCTTTTAAACATAATTTTTAAATTAAAAATGTAGTAGTTTTGTCAGAGTTGTTTACAATCAGGTCTCATGATAACTTGGTCTAGATTTAAGTTTTTAGGGTTGCCAAAAATTATAAATATTTAAAGTAACTCAGTACTTTTTATTATCATCAGAATGACTTAGGCCAAATAATATATTTTATTTAAAAATCCAAGTGTTATATATTATTTGTTTCTAAAACTATTATTTTCTAGAGTATACTTTTAGTTCTAGAACTTATTCATGTATAAAATTTAATTGTTCCAGTTTTACTTATACTAAAGTTATATTTAAATTTCAAAATTGATACTAAAATTCATATATTAAAAAAAAAAAATTAAAGTTACATTAAATATATTTGTAGTTCTAAAGTTGCCAAAAGCTTGTAATTCTTAAATTGGATAATTTAAGTAAAAAAACTTGAAACTTGAAAAATTTAATAAAAACCTTTATTATAAACGAGTCACTAAAAGACCTGGAATCTTAAAGATTTTTACACGTTAAGTAATAAAATTCCAAACTGACTCAAAATTTTATCACAGATATATACATTTTTTTATCTGATTTTTTTATTTATAAAGTTTATCAGTAAAGCTAATTACAGCCCTGACAACTCATTTTTAATCCTCTCTTTTTTGACCATTTTGTTAAAATTAACCATTTTCGTACCTACGTTATATTAGACTTTCAATGTTTATCAAGTTCATATTGTAAAGAAAAGTGGTTTCCTTGCTAACATCCCTAAAGATTTTGCTCAAAGACTAAAATATGGTAAATATTTGATTTATTTTAACTTTATTTAATTTTCTAGTTTAGTTTTGACTTAAAATAAGAAATCCTACTATATTATCATATTTGAAAAAAAAAATTATTAATAAATTAGTAAATAATTACCATTTTATTGTAATAACTTTTTATTAATTTAATAAGTTAAAACATAAATACTTCTATTAACATTAAAATTAGAAAGGTAATAGTACTACCAGGGTTTGTAGAATTAAGTCTCAGAATAACTTAGTCTAGTTTTAAGATTTTAGGGTTGCCACACAGTCTGAATATTAAAGAAGCTCAGTAATTTTTAATAACATTAGAATAACTTAGGCCAATTTCATTATTCTATTAAAGAATGTGAGATAACATATTTTCTAAATCTCTCAGTCTTTTGTTTTATAGAATATATACATGTATAAAATGGGTGCACGACTATTCAAATTCGAACAATTCAAATTCCGACAATTCAAATTATTAAAAAAAATTTAAAGGGCCACAACTAAAAAAGTATTGTATATTTGTCAAATATAAAAAATACATATGTAAGTCCTATTAATATTTTCAAGCAATTTTTTTCTTTTTGCAAAACATTGAATACTTTTTGGTATATGGTTTAAATAAAGTAAAAAACATAGTTATTTTTAGTAGTTTTAAAATATCTTAAAAAGTATTTAAGATTTTTCAAAATATAAAAAGTGGCTTGTAGATATTAATAAGGTCTACATAAGCATTTTTCATTTTTCTCAAATTTCAATTATTTTTTGAGATATAGTCTTCTAATTATTTTTTTAAGAATTTGAGTTTTCGGAATTTAAATTGTCAGAATTTGAATTGTCATGTAACCGTATAAAATTTAATTGTTCCAATTTTAATACTTTTAGTACTACAAATCAAATATTTTTAAAATTTGACTTTTTCTATTAAACATTACTTTGAATATATTATTATGATGGAGAGTTGATAAAAACCTGAACTCCAGAATTAGACAATTTAGGCTGATGATCCTGAAATTTAAAAAGTTTAAAAAACCTTTAGTTATAGACAAAATCACTAAAAAAACAGGAATTTAAAAAAGCTCTACATATTTAGTATTAAGCATCTAAATTGACTTTAATAAAAAGTCATAATGTATAAACTTTATGTTACCTAAGTTTTCAATTTATAAAGTTTTTTAGTACAGCTAATTACAGCCCTGATAATTCATTTTAAATTCTCTTTTTTCTGGGACCATTTTGATAAAAATGACCATTATCGTAACTACTTTATATAAGACTTTCAATGTTTATATAGTTTTAATGTAAAAAAAAGTCGTCTCTTAGTTAACATCCTAAAATATTTTTCTCAAAGACTTACATGTGGTTAGTATCAAATTCTGTTTGACTTTTTTTAATTTTCTTGGTTACGTTTTGTCCTACTACACAAAATTCTTCTTTACTATCATAAATTAATATATATTATTATTAATAAATTTAGTAAATGATTACCACTTTATTACAATAATTTATTTCAATTTAATGAGTTCAAACAGAAATACTTCTAATACCTTTAAATTTATAAATGCAATAGAACTACCAGGGTTTTGTAGAATTAAGTCTCAAAATAACTTTGTCTAGTTTTAAGATTTTAGGGTTGCCACATACTCTGAATATTAAAGTAGCTCAGTAATTTTCAATAACATCAGAATGAGTTAGGCCAATTTCATTATTCTATTAAAGAATGTGAGATAACATATTTTCTAAATCTCTCAGTCTTTTTTTTTTCTAGAACTTTTTCATGTATAAGATTTAATTGTTCGAATTTTAACACTTTGATTCAACAAACTAAACATTAGAAAGAATTTTTTTTTTTTGAAAAATACTTTAAATTCATTGTTAGTTTGAGAGTGGCCAAAAACTTCGAATTTTAGATCTAGACAATTTTTGCCTAAAAATCTGAAGTTTGAAAAAAATCTTATCTTAAAGACAAAATCACTAAAAAATCTGGACTTTAAAGATTCTTTCAAATTAACTAATAAAATTCCAAGTTGACTTTTAATCCTCTATTTTTGTCCATTTTGTTAAAATTGATCATTTTCTTAACTACGTTATATTAGACTTTCAATGTTTATAAACTTTATATTTTAAAGAAAAGATGTTTCCTTGCTAACATTCCTTAAGATTTTGCTCAAAGACTTACATATGGTTAGTAATAAAATCATTTTAACTTTATTTAATTTTCTTGTTTACTTTTTTCCCACAATAAAAAATCCTACTATATTATAATAATTAGATAAACATATTATTAATTAAATTAGTAAATGATTACCATTTTATTGTAATAACTTTTTATTAATTTAATAAGTTAAAACATAAATACTTCTATTAACATTAAAATTAGAAAGGTAATAGAACTACCAGGGTTTTGTAGAAATAAGTCTCAGAATAACTTAGTCTAGTTTTAAGATTTTAGGGTTGCCACACACTCTGAATATTAAAGTAGCTCAGTTATTTTCAATAACATCAGAATGAGTTAGGCCAATTTCATTATTCTATTAAAGAATATGAGATAACATATTTTCTAAATCTCTCAGTCTTTTTTTTTCTAGAACTTTTTCATGTATAAGATTTAATTGTTCGAATTTTAACACTTTGATTCAACAAACTAAACATTAGAAAGATTTTTTTTTTTTTTGAAAAATACTTTAAATTCATTGTTAGTTTGAGAGTGGCCAAAAACTTCGAATTTTAGATCTAGACAATTTTTGCCTAAAAATCTGAAGTTTGAAAAAAATCTTATTTTATAGATAAAATCACTAAAAAATCTGGACTTTAAAGATTCTTTCAAATTAAGTAATAAAATTCCAAGTTGACTTTAAAAACATTATATTATTTAAAACATTGTATATACATTGTATATATACTATAGACAACATTAATCATTTAATTAGTAAATTATTTCCACTTTATCACAATAGTTTATTTTTATTTAATGACTTTAAAAAAATTACTTCTAGTAACTTTTAAAAAAGAAAGGTAATAAAGCTACCAGGGTTTTGTATAATCAGGTCTCTGTATTACTTAGTCAGGTTTTACACTTTCAGGGTTGACACACACTCTGAATATTTATAGAAGTCCAGTAATTTCTATAAAATTAGAGTAACTTGGGCCAACTTCATTATTCTATTACAAAATAAAGATGTTATATATTTTTAAATGTATCATTCTTATTTTTAAGAATTGAACTATATATAAGATATAATTGTTTCAATTTTAATACTTTGATACAGCGAATCAAATACTTTAAAAAGTTTAAAATATTTTAAAAGTTAATTAAATACATTTGTTAGTTTTAGAGTTGCCATAAGCCTGTAATTCTAAAATTAGATGATTTAAGCTTAAAATCCTGAAACTTGAAAAACTTAATAAAAACCTTATGTTATAGATGAAACCACTAAAAGACCTGGAATCTTAAATATTTTTACATGTTAGTAAAAAAGTTCCAAACTGACTCAAAATATCTATCACAGATATATACATTTTTTGTTATCTAAAATTTCTTATTTATAAAGTTTAT
The DNA here is from genome assembly GCF_965202585.1 of Thalia democratica. NCBI lineage: Eukaryota > Metazoa > Chordata > Thaliacea > Salpida > Salpidae > Thalia > Thalia democratica. The sequence goes on from NC_139165.1 coordinate 83,849,743, forward strand.
TAGTAAAGATAATTACAGCCCTAAAAACTCATTTTTAATCCTCTATTTTTGTCCATTTTGTTAAAATTGACCATTTTCTTAACTACGTTATAATAGACTTTCAAAGTTTATATTTAAAAAAAAAGTTGTTTCCTTGCTAACATTCCTTAAGATTTTGCACAAAGACTTACATATGGTTAGTAATAAAATCATTTTAACTTTATTTAATTTTCTTGTTTACTTTTTTCCTACAATAAAAAATCCTACTATATTATTATAATTAGATAAACACATTATTAATTAAATTAGTAAATGATTACCATTTTATTGTAATAACTTTTTTTATTTTAATAAGTTAAAACAAAAATACTTCTAATAACTTTAAAATTAGAAAGGTAATAGAACTACCAGGGTTTTGTAGAAATAAGTCTCAGAATAACCTAGTCTAGTTATAAAACTTTAGGTTGGCCATTAAAGTAGCTCAGTAATTTTCAATAACATCAGAATGAATTAGGCCAATTTCGTTATTTTATTAAAGAATCTGAGATAACATGTTTTCTAAATCTCTCAGTCTTTTTTTTTTTCTAGAATTTATTCATGTATAAGATTTAATTGTTCCAATTCTAATACTTTAAATACTATAAATCAAATATTAATTTTTTTTTTTTTTTATCAAAAATTACTTTGATTTTTTTTTTGTAAAATGGAGAGTTGATAAAAACCTGAACTCCAGAATTAAAGAATTTAGGCTTATAATCCTGAAATTAAAAAAACTTAAAAAACCTTTAGTTATAGACATAATCACTAGAAAATCAGAAATTTTAAAAAACTTAACATATTTAGTATTAAGCATCTAAATTGACTTTAAAAAAAGTCATAATGTATACATTTTTTGTTTTATTTTAAATTTATAATCCTTTTAGTAAAGCTAATTACAACCCTGACAATTCATATTAAATCCTCTTTTTCTGGGACCATTTTGTTAAAAATGACCATCTTCGTACCTACTATAAATTAGACTTTCAATGTTTATAAAGTTTTAATGTAAAAAAAAGTCGTCTCTTAGTTAATGTCCCAAATGCTTTTCTCAAAGACTTACACGTGGTTAGTATTAAATTATGTTTAATTTTTTTTAATTTTCTAGTTTAAGTTTTGTCCTACTACACAAAATCCTACTTTACTATCATATTTTAGTATGTAATATTATTAATAAATTTTGTAAATGATTACCATTTTATTACAATAATTTATTTCAATTTAATGAGTTCAAACAGAAATACTTCTAATAACTTTAAAGTTTTAAGGTAATAGAACCACAAGGGTTTTTTAGAATTATATCTCAGGATAACATAGTCAAGTTTTAAGATTTAGGGTTGCAAAACACTCTGAATATTTAAAGTAGCTCAGTAATTTTTAATAAAATCAGAATGAGTTAGGCCAATTTCTATATTCTATAAAAAAATTAAGTTTTTACATATTTTTTTTAAATCTCCCTGTTATTTTTTTTCAAGAACTTGTTCATATATATGATTTAATTGTTCCAATTTTAACATTTTGATTCAACAAATTAAATATTATAATTTTTTTTTTCTCTGAAAAATACTTTAATTTCAATTGTTGGTTTAAGAGTTGCTAAAAACTTGGAATACTAGAATTAGACATTTTGGGCTTAAAATCAAGAAAAATGAAAAATAAAGAAAATCCTATGTTATAGACATATCACAAAAATCTGGAAATTATATATTTTTACATAATAAGTGATAAAATTCAAAATTGACTTTCAAAAATCTATATTAATAAATAAATTGTAAATACATTGTGTATATACTATATACAAAATTATTAGTTACATTAAAAGTTGACTACCACTTTATTGTATTAATTTATTTCAATTTAATGAATTGCAACAAAAAAAAATTCTAAAAGCTTGAAATAAGACAGGTAATAGAACTATCAGGGTTTTGTATAATCAGGTCTCTGGATAATTTAGTCAAGTTTTACAATTTGAGGGTTGCTACACGCTCTGAATATCTAAAGGAGCTCAGTAATTTTAAGTAACATCAGAATGACTTAGGCCTATTTCATTATTCTATGAAAAAAATCAAGAAATTAATTTATTTTTATATCTCTCTGTCTTTTTTATCTATAACTTATTCATGTATAAAATTAAATTGTTTAAATTTAATAAATTAGTACTACAAATCAAAAAATTTAAAAAAATTTTTTTTTTTTTTTTGAAAATTACTTTAAAATTAATTGTTAGTTTTAAAGTTGCTAAAAATCTGGAATTCTGTTTAATTTAATTAGACAATTTAGGCTTAAAAACCTGAAATTAAAAAATATGTATTAAAATAACCTTATGTTATATACAAAATTACTAAAAACGCAAAATTTTTAAGATTTTTACATGTAAGTAATAAAATTTAAAATTCACTCAAAATTTATATCTTAATATATATATTTTTGATTATCTAAAATTTTTAAATTAGTTTTTTTTTGTACAGTACTGATTACTCATTTTAAATACTCTTTTATATGATCATTTTGTTAAAAATGACCATTTTCATATCTACTTTATATTAGATTTTCAATGTTTATAAAGTTTTTATTATAAAAAAGTCGCCTTTTAGCTATCATTACAAATAATTCTCCTTAAAGACCTACATATGGTTAGTATTAAATTTTCTTGTCAAAGTTTTGTCCTACAATACAAAATCCTACTATATTATCATAATATAATATACAATATTAAAATTATATAACAAAATGTTTACCATTTTATTGCAATAATTTATTTTAATTTAATAAGTTTGAACAAAAATTTTTCTGATAACTATAAAATTAGAAAGGTATTAGAGCTATCAGGGCTTTGTTTAATAAAGTCTCAAGATAACTTAGTCTAGTTTTAAGGTGTTAGGGTTGAGACATTCTCTGAATATTTAAAGTAGCTCTGTAATTTTTATAACATCAGAAAAACTTAGGCCCATTTCATTATTCTATTAAAAAATAAAGATGTTACATATTTTTAAATCTATCATTCTTTTTTTTTAGAACTGAACCATGTATAACATTAAATTGTTCCAAACTTTGATACTGCAAATCAAATACTAATTTTTTTTCTTTAATAAGTTATCTTTATTTGTTAGTTTTAGAGTAGCAAAAAACCTGGAAATTTACAATTAGACAATTTACGCTAAAAAACCTGCAACTTGAGAAACATTAAAAAAAACTTATGTTATATAGAAATTCAACAAAAAATTTGAAATTTTTAAATATTTTTACATGTTAAGTAATATAATTCCAAATTGACTCAAAAATATATAATATTATATAAATTTTTTTTTATCTAAAGTTTAAATTTATAAAGTTTGTTCGGAATGCTAAATACAGCCCTGATAAGTCATTTTAAGTCCTCTTATTTTTGACCATTTTGTTAAAAATGACCATTTTCGTACCTACTTAATATTAGACTTTCAATGTTTATAAAGTTTTATTGTAAAGAACTCGTCTCTTAGCAAACATCCTAAAAGATTTTTCTCAAAGACTTATATATGGTAAGTATTAATTTTTTTTGATTTTATTAAATATCCTTGTTTAAGTTTTGTCCTACAATACAAAATCCCATATATTATCGTAATTGAATGTACAATATTGTTAATTAAATTAGTTATTAATAACCATATTATTTCAATAGTTTATTTTAATTTAGTGAGTTCAAACAGAAATACTTCTATTAACTTTAAAATTAGAAAGGTAATAGAACTACCAGGGTTTTGTATAATCAGGTCTCAGGATAAATAAGTCTAGTTTTATATTTTGAGGGTTGCTAGTTACTCTGAAAGGAGCCCAGTAATCTATGATAACATCAGAATGACTTGGGCCAATTTCATTATTCTATTAAAAAATCTAACTCTAAGACATATTTTTTTTTAAATCTCTCTGTCTATTTTTTATAAAACTTATTCATCTCTAAGATTAAATTGTTCAATAATTTGATACTACAAATAAAATAAATTTAAATAATTGATATTTTTCTATTGTAAATTACTTTAATTTATTTTTTAGTTTTAGAGTCGCCAAAAAACTGGAAATCTAGAACTAGATAATTTAGGCTTAAAAACCTAAAACTTGAAAAATTGAAAAAAAATCCATGTTATAGACAAAATCACTAAAACCCAAAACTTTTAAGATTTTAGTATGTTAAGTAATAAAATTCCAAATTGATTAACAAATATATCATTACGTATACATTTTTTAATATCTAAAATTTTTGAATTATAATTTTTTTTTGTTATGCTAATTACAGCCCGGATAACTCATTTTAAATCCTTTTTTTTTTGATCATTTGGTTGAAAATGATTGTTTTTCTATCTACTTTATATTAGACCTTAATGTTTACAAAATTTCATTCTAAAAAAGTCGTCTCTCTGTTAACTTCCCAAAAGATTTGTCTCCAAGACTCCTTATGGTTAGTATTAAACTTATTTTAACTTTATTAAATTTTCAAGTTTATGTTTTGTTATACAATACAAAATCCTGCTATATTATCATATTATACATTATATTATTTATAAAACTTGTAAATGACTACCATTTTATTGCAATAATATATTTTAATTTAATGAGTTTAATCAAAAATATTTCTAATAACTTTAAAATTAGAAAGGTAATAGACCTACAAGGGTTTTGTATAATTAAGTGTCAGAATAATTTAGTTTAGTTTTAAGATTTCAGTTTGCCACATTTCTTTGAATACTTAAAGTAGTTTGTTAATTTTTAATAACATCAGAATTACTTTAGCCAAATTCATTATTCTATTTAAAAAAAATATGTTATATATTTTTTAAATCTCTCAATCATTTTGTTTTATAACTTATTCATGTATGAGAAATAATTATTCTATTATTATTAATTTGATAATACAAATATATATTAAAAAATTGGTTTAAAAATTACTCTGAAAATATTTGTTAGGTTTAGAATTGCCGAAAACCTATAATTTTAGAATAAGACAATTTAGGCTTAAAAACTTGAAAATTGAAAAATTTAAAAATAAAACCTTAAGTTATGGACAAAATCATTAAAATTCCGGAAACTTGAAGATTTTTACACGTCAAGTAATAAAATTCCAAATTGACTCAAAAAATGTATCATAATATAGACATTTTTTGTGATTAAGAATTTTTAATTTATAAAGTTTTTTAGTAATGCTAAATACATCCCTGATAACTCATTTTAAATCCTCCTTTGTTTTTGAACATTTTGTTAAAAAAGTCCATTTTCGTACTTACTTTGTATTAGAATTAGATTTTTAATGTTTATAAAGTTTTTATTATAAAAATTTCTTTTCTAGCTAACATCTCAAATAATTCTCCTTAAATACTTACATATGACCAGTATTAAACTTATTTTAACTATATTAAATGTTCTTGTTTAAGTTTTGTCCTACAATACAAAATCCTACTATATTATCATAATTTAATATACAAGATTATCAATTAAATTAGTAAATGATTACCATTTTATTGCAATAATTGATTTAAACTTAATGATTTTAAAATTAGAAAACTGATAAAACTGCCAGGATCTTTATTAATTAAGTCTTAGGATAACTTAGTCTTGTTTTAAGGTTTCAGGCTGCCACACTTGTTTGAATATTTAAAGTAAGCTCATTAATATTCATTAACATCAGAATGACTTAATCCAATTTCATTATTCTATTAAGAAATTTAGATCTAATATATTTTTTAAATCTCTTAGTCATTTTTTTTAAAAAACTTATTCATGTCTTAGATAAAATTCTGCCAAATCAATACTTTGATACTACAAATCAAATATGTTTAAAAACTTAAGTTTCATTTTGAATATAACTTTAAATTTGTTTGTTAGTTTAAGAATTGCCAAAAACATGGAACTCTAGAATTAGGAAATTTAGGCTTAAAAATCTGAAATTAGAAAAATTAAAAAAAAAAAGTAAGTTGTAGATAAAACCACTAAAAACCTTGAATTTTAAAGATTTTTACATGATAAGTATTAAAACTCTTAACTGACTTAAAAATCTATCATAAATAAATACATATTCTCATATCTAAAATTTTCAATTCAAAATGATTGGTAGTTAAACTAATTACAGCCTTGATAAATTATTATTTTAAATTCTCTTTTTTTATTATTATTTCATCATTATTGACCATTTTCGTACCTAATTTATATTAGACTTTCAATGTTAATTAAATTTTTTTTTAAAAAAGTCGTCCCTTAGCTAACATCATATAAGATTTTTCTCAAAGACTTTAATATGGTTATTATTAAAACTATTTTTACTATTCTAAATTTTCTTGTTTAAGGTTTGTCCTACAATACAAAATTCTACTATATTATCATAATTTAGAACAAAATATTATTAATCAAATTATAAAATAAATACAATTTTATTATTAATAATGTTATTTATATTATTATATTAATAAATTATTTCAATTTATGAGTTCAAATAGAATACTTCTAAAGTTCTAATAGTTCTAAAATTAGAAAGGTATTACAACTACCATGGTTTCGTATAACAAAGTCTCCGTCTTATTTCATCTGATAAATGCTATACGATTTAATTTGCAGTTGATAAAAATTTGAGCTTAATAAGTTTAGTTTTTCATTAATTTAAAATTAGTTGACAATATATATTTAGAGCTTCTTAAAAAGGCTTTTCAAAAAAAAAGTTTTCAGTAACACTCAAATTACTTATTAAATAAGTTTAAAATAAGTTTAAATCATTAAACTTTTAAACTATTTAGGCTTGTTAGTTTAACTTTTTATTTTTATATCAGCAATAATTTTCAGATCTATCAAATGAAAAGCCAGCAACAAGAATACAAAAAGATTTTAGCTACTATCCAGAAATACAAAGGGATGATTCCCATTTAACTATATTGAATATTTTTGTCTTCTTTTTCATCTTTTTGTCGTAGTTTTTTGTGTAAATATTTTTTTTAACGAAATATTAGTCTCTGAATGAAATTTAATAAAGTTAGTACAACTAAAAATTTATTATTAAATTGTATAATAGGAATACTAATTTTAGTAGGCATTGCAGAAATGATGATTAAAAATTTTACACAATTTTTAACCAATTTCACCACTTGACCAGCTTGACCATTTTAACCACTGGTCTAAGCTATACGGCGTTTAAGACACTAGAAAATCTATACTACACATGTGTTTAAAACTTTCCATTTTAATAAGTACTACCGAATGTTCAAAGTTCATCATATAATAAAATTGTTCATCTAAACTAAATATACAACATACATTCAGTATATTTTAATTTAGTGACGAACATAGTTAAAATTTTTAAGTAATTTTCATCTAGTTTGCATTTTTAATAAAATCATAAACGTTTTTAATAAATTAATGAATACTAAGAGAAAGTATAACTTTTAAAATGTATTTACAAAGATTGTAAAATCATTAACTATTTACAAAAACTGTCTTTTTAGGGTAGCTGACTAAATTGCCTAGTGTACAAAATTGCACAAGCGGAAAAAATTGCACGAATGCACAACACTGCACGAAGATACTTTTGCACAAAGCTATTTATGCACGAGGGGATAAAATTGCACGAAGATACTTTTGCATGAAGCTACTTTTGCACGAGGGGATAAATTTGCACAAAGATACTTTTGCAAAAAGGGTTACTTTAGACCCATTCCTGTCTTTTTAAGTTCAAGCTTAAGTCAATGTTATTAGAATTTGAAGAATGAATTTTGACTTTAATGAATTTATATGCTACAAAAAAAAAGTTCAAACAATCATTGTTACAAAAAAGTTCATAAAATGATAATAGTCAATTATTCGTCCTTCTTAACTCTAAGTTTAATAAGTAGTTAATAAGGTTTTGCAAAATACGCCATCATAGGAATAGTTTTCTTAATACACCCTATTGTATAAAGTACTTTTATTTCACACAGCTAAGTGATTGAGATATTAATTTTATATCAGTAAATATTCAAAGTTCTTTTTAAGATATCATTACATTTTTATAGCTACAAATTTTGGTCTTTTATAATTTCTTAGTTAAATAATAAACTATTTGTATTTTATTGGATTACAATAAAAGCTTAGTCACAAGGGATTATTATGTACTGTTTATTTTCGAAATAATAAAGCTCTTTTTTCATTACAACTTACAATTGCTTGCCTTAAATAATAATTAGCAAAATAAAAAATAAATATATGTTGGTTACAACATCAGTAATTAAAATAAACGTCTTAAAATTTAGATTTTTGAATTACCCTTTTAAAATAAAAAATCTTTTACAACCTAGTAACTAATTTTAAACTACTACAATTAATTAACAATGTTTTTTAATTCAAAATACACAAACATTGTGAAGTTTTTAAGGAAGTTGAAATATACTTATGTTGATAAAAGTATTAATGGAAGATAAAAAAATAAACTAAGGTTTTCATATGTCTCTGAAAAGCAAGGTTTTTTAAAATGAGCCAAGTAGCGCTCTTTCGGCCAAAACTGAAATGTAGGGACCATTTTAAAGCTTTATATTACGTTTAGTAATTTAGACTTTTCGAGAACGATTCAATAATTACTACAAATATTTTTTTCATGCTAGAATAAAAGTAAATTTTATTTTGTAAAATGTAATACTATTATAATTTAGTTTTTATAACGAACTTTTTCTTTTAAATTCTAACTAAATATAGATGTCTAACACAATTGAATACAAGTTTGCTAGTGTCAATAGAAAGCACTTTATTACTTAAGACGGTTCAATCACGCCTAATGTTGAAGTAAAGAATAAAATTATTGAATAATTTTAGTGCTTTACTTTTCGGTTAAACTTTCTAGATTTTTCGATTGCAATTCAATATTTAATTCAAACATTTTCTACATGCTATATAAATACTTATTTTAGTAAAACATAATATTGTTAATACTTAACTTTTCTAATCAACTTTTACTTTCTAACTTTAAATATAGGTTAAATAAGTTACTTAAAAATATTATTTTTTCAGCTGTAAATAAAATAAATAAAATGTCTAACACAATCGAGTACATGTTTGCTGGTGCCAATACAAAGCACTCTATTACTTTAAATGGTTCAAGCATGCCTATTGTTGAAGTAAAGAATAGAATTATTGAAGACTTGAACTTAAAACAAACTCATCATAGCAGTTTAACTGTATTGGATTTTTACACAACTAAAGGTTACTTACGTTAAATATTACTTCACTAAAGTTACGTGTTCTATTTACAAAGTTTTAGAATTTACAAAAGTGTTTAACTGAGATATAACTATGTAGTTTGTGTTTTTATAAAGAGCAAAATATTTTATTTTGTTTATTTTAATTTGTTTGAAGTAACTTTATAGATCTATGTTCTTAAAGTGTGTAAACTAGTAAATTTTAATTAAACAAGCGAGTTTTTGCTGTGTTGCCATGTTTAAAACTAAAAGCAAAAAAGTACAGCTTTTATTTTCTAATTAAAAGATTAATAATGATACTAATTAAAAGCAAAGTTTATCCTGTTTTTTAGCATATATGTTTACAATAATAATTTTAAACTATGCTACCTGTTTTATGCTTACTTCATTTTAGCTTTTAAGTATAGGCTCTTCTAATTTCAATTTCTGACTATTATTTTTTTTACTAACAAAACTATTATATTTATTTGCTTTATGCTAACTAAAATAGGTTAGAGGTAAAAGCTTAGATTTTAAATCTAGGTAAAAGGGTTAGCGATGGGAGTTTAGATGGTTTTATGTAACAGTGTATTATTAATTTACCTATTTTGTATATTTAAAAAAAAAAAAAAGTTTTAAAATTTCATTATTTGCAGCCGACCTGTTTATTTCAATACACAACTGCTGTTTCTATGAATAAAAATTTCTAAATATTTTTTTATAATTTTTTAACCACACCGGTAAAAGACTTTTTTTCTTTTGGATTGCCTTATTTTTTAAAAATAGGCTGCTAACCCATACATTGGTACTTTTAGAGAACTACCTAAACAGCATATAAAAAATATATAAAAACAACAAAACATTTTTATATAGTTTTCTTTGTGTTATGCGACGTTAAATAACAGTTTTGCATAGATGCGCATTTTAAAGTATTTTGGTTGTTTTTATAAACAGAAAAAATTATTAAAACAGTTTCATTTTGTACAGACGAGTAAATTTAAAAATTATGAAACTTGTAAATATAACTCTCTTAAGTTTGCCAAAAACAAAGTATCTTGACAATAAAAAATATTTTTCAGAATACACTTACTGCTCTGAAGTTAAAGTGAATGCCATACTACTTGTATATAGAAGGTTAGTTATTACTTCAAGTAAAAGTATTAAGTATGAAACATGTTTCATTAGTTGTTACATTATTATTGTGATCAACAAATAATTCATATAAAAAAAATAACTAAAGATTATATTAGTAAAGCTATTAAAATTACTAAAAAAGAAGTATTAAATCTAAATTTGAATAAAAGTTTTTTGCATTTCTTAATTTGCTTTATCTTATTAAACATTAAAACTAGGTTACTGATGTAATCATAATAACTTATAAGTTTATTAATAAACAGGAAAGGGCCTATTGTCTATAAGGTTAAGAAGAATGAGAAATCTAGAATTTCAAAAAATGAAAATACATTACTCGGAAAAGAAATATCTGTACGTTTACTCTTTAAATAACTTTTAAAAAAATTGTACTTAATTATGTTGATTAATTTACACTTTATATCAAAAAATTCTATCATGCATTAGAAGTGTTATGAAAATAAACTAAAAACTTTATTAAACCCTATTAGTGTTTATGACTAACAGGTTTAAATAAAGATGTGCAAATAAAATATTTTATTAACAACCAGTTTTCGGTGACAAAAAAATTGCGAGCTCTTCAAGTAAAATAAAACAGTAAACTGCACATAACAATGATGATTGTCTATAATGTTATTTTTAAACTTATTCATGCATAGAAAATATAAACATAAAACTAAAACCTTACATATTCGAAACTTTAAGCTTAACAAAGTGTAATTAGGTAAAATTAGTACTAATTTTAAAACGGATTGAACTTAATTAATATTGTTAGTCAAAAATAAAAAAACTGAACTAGAAGCTTTTTTTTTAAAGTTTAAAAATATTTATACCTTGAATTTAAGCTAAATGGACTAAACAACTATCTAAAATTAGAATTTTAAGCGATTTTTCAACAAATAAGTAACATATCTGTAACAGTTTTATAAATCCATATTAATTTATATTTTCGTTCTAGAGTTTATAAACTGAAAGTTATTAAAGTTTTCTATTTTTGTATAGTCTTAAAATAAATCAATTTAAACTTTAACAAAGATTTACAGTCATTGAAAAATAAGCCAGAAACTAATGAAAAAGAAAAAATCGAAGAAATGCAGAAACAATGTTCACATGTTTTTAATCAGAAAACTTTGCAGAAAATGAAGCTTATAAGTGGAAATAAGAAAAAGCCTCAAAAAACCTTTTGGTGTAAAAATTGCCACAAAGAAGGTCACAGAGCTAACGAATGTACAGAACCAAAGGTATTTAACAAAATGTGTTTCATTTATTATAAATACTTTTAGTTTTAATGTTTAAACGAAATTTTAACAGTTAGTATTTTTTTTTTCAATCAATATTTTTAGGCTCCACCAATGCCAAAATATGCCACTGGAATTCCAAATAGTTTGTTAGTTAAAGCTAATAAAGATGATCCTGGTGTTATGTTCGATCGAAACGGAAATTACGTTGTTCTGAAAAAGTTACTATTTATTACTTATATTATTGACTTTTATAACGTTTAAAATTTAAAAGAATATCTTTACATTAAATTTAAATTAAAATATATTGTACAATAACCTAAAAAGTTAACATTTTAAAGTTTTTAATATAACTTTTATCAATGATAACGAGACTTTAAATTTTTATAATGTAGAAGAATATAGCAAAAAACTAGTTTTCAGTTTATAAAATTACAGCTTTCATAAAACAAACTACCATTTTCTTATAAAAGTATATATGTTATATTAAGAATACAGTGAAATAAAGTTAATTATATTATAAAGTTAAAAAGTTTCTCGAACTAACCAAAACCATAAATAAAGGATTAGATGTGAAGAAAGCAAAAAGTCTAAAACGCTTGTTAAGGAAGAAAAGGAGTGCGAAAAAGAATATAAAAACATTCCAGATCATTTAATTTGCCCAACTTGCGATGAAATTCTCAAAGAAGCAGTTATGACGAAATGTGGCCACGTGTTTTGTGATGAATGCATACGAAACGAGCTTTTAGAAACTAAAACTTGTCCTCAATGCGGCAAACACAACTCCCCTGATGATCTTTACGCTGAAAATAGCTTAAGACAGGTATTTATGTTGTTCTTATAGAATTAAAAAGTTATAAATATTGTTTTAGGACATTATGTTTTTAGTTTATCAAAAATAAAAAACGTTTATATAACAGAACTAAGTATTAAAATATGAATATAAAATTGTCGAGAAGAATCAAATATATTTTATTATAATAATTAGATCAACTTATAGAATTCTAAGTCAAAAAAAACTTGAAAGTTTATTTTTGTCTCCTGTTTGTTGAAATTAAATGTTTTACGTACTTTAATTTATTATATTATATAGTTTTTAAAACAGAATTTATGTTTTTGCCTCTTTTATACATCAATGGTAAAATAATTTACAGGCAGTTTATACATACAAACTTGCATCAAGAAAGAAAAATCCAATCCGGTCAAACAACACACCTCCTGTAAAAGTTGAAAAAGAAAATCAACTTATACAATTCTCTGTCAAACGAAAAACTGAAAAAAGTTTAATCGTAAGTAATACTTTTTTTAAATGTAATTTAATAGATCTTACAAATCAATATCAATGATAACCCATTACTAAAAAATATTAATATACTAAAACTGCAAAGTTTTAGTGTATAAAGAGTACTGTGTACTTTAACTAAGAATAGATTGCTTCACAGAAAACCTTTTGACAGTTGATAAACATTTTAAATAAGTTTTAATTTTTCAAATATAGCTCAAATATAAAAAAAAAATACAGGTAAATGACAATTGCAGTCAAATGAAAAATGTTCCGGGAAAAATTCTGCCAAAAATTACTGCTAACAAATTATATGAGAACAAAGTTCAATTTTCAGAATCTTATAACAATCACAACGTCATAAGTTATCCTACCGTGCAACCAGTAGTTAATTTAAATTTGCCAAGCATTACTTCATTTCAACCGGCTCAAAACAACATTCCTCCATACAATTACTTGATGAACAACTTCAACCAGAAATCCATTTTTGCTGCTCAGCCGCCAACATTTAGTCACTCAACCGTGCAAAAAACAGCTGATTGGTCGAACGCCTACTTGCAGCAGCAATCATATTTAAGTAACATTTATCCACAAAATTCGATGAATAACTACAGTTTGTATCAAAAATCTGCCCTTGCTACTTCACCTACATACTTGCAAACTACATCGGGTATAAGTAGAAACTCAACTATCCGTAATTCACCGTCCATAGATGATAAGCATAAAAGAGCAAAGTTGGCACCGCAAAAAGAACAATCAAGAGTCCCAAGGACAAACATACATCACAAAAAACAAGGTGATGAAATCTTTAGATCACCATCCACGAATCATCATCACAAAAGAAGAAAACTGACACCACTAAGACAGATAGGAAATTCAAGAAATGCAAGCAGAAGCAGACACAATAAAAGACGTGGTGATGAAGTTTGCCGCGTTTCAAGAGATAAAACTTACCTTGAGAAGAGCAAAACACGTAGAAGAAGTCGTAAAATTCGTAACTCTGATGATTTAAGGTCTGTTATAAGATCTGCGAAAAGAAAACGTTTAATAAGCGAGCTAAAAGATAGTTGTAAGGATACGCGCTGCTCAAAGTATAAACAGGAGCGTAGACTTTCACCAAGTAAAATAAAAGATCACAAAGTACTCCACAAACTAGATGATAGAAGGATAAGTGATAGACATAGAAGCTCAAAGATACGCAACCACATCAGTAAACGCAGAGTAGATGTTCTAAGTCGTAAGGTTTCAGATAACGTTAAAAGAAGTCACACAGAACAAGACAGAACAAATGATAGATCGAAAAACGATAGTCATAGTAGCTCACAAAACCACAGTAGTAAACGAAAAGTTGAATTCTCAAAATCGAAGCCGAACAGAAAGTAACTTAATTTCAAAAACCCTTGAATCTTTTCAAAAGCTTTAACTTTATGTGTTTTTATTACTTTTTTCTGTTGTTTTTCATGTTTCAGTTCTATTAAAACCAAAGCACTTGAAAAAAAAAACTGAAAGTAAAGCTAATCTGGTAAATTTAAAGTTGTTCTGAGTAAAATAACATTGCATCGTAAAGTAAATTTTCAAAATGTTATTTCAAGTAATGCTTGTTTTAAAGTTTGAAAATAATTTCAATTGATTAGAATTTTTTGTTTGTACTTATAGAAAAATTAAGCATTTATGCTAATAAAATAAAAACAAAATAAATATTATTGTCTATCTTTTACTTTTTAAGTCTATTTTAATTAAGATTAGTTAAAATTTTCTACTCAAATAACTTTAAGATTAGAATTTAAGATTTAAAAAACAAGTTATTTCAAAATGATAAAATGTTAATGCTGTAAACGACCTTTTTGAGTTTTTGGATCGCTTTGATTCTAAAATTCAGCTAGAGTAGAAGCAAGATAAAACTTTTTTAAGTAAATAAAGCTCATAATGACAAAAGACTGCAGACCAATTACAGATAACCTTTAGCCTAGGGACATAACCGCTTGTTAACTTGAAGATTATTCTTTCAAAAAATAATTAAATGCCTAAAATTTTGTTTTTATGACGAAATACAATATTATTTAACTCAGATATGAAATAATATTGGATCATACTAAAGGTTTTTTCTTCTTACTGTCTACTTGTTGTTTTCGTAATATCGTAAAAAAAATGAAAATAAAAATTTTGTTGTTTAATACTCTATGTAAATAAATTGTTGTATGCTAACGAAACAAATAATTTTTACAAAAAATATAAAGAAAACTCAATTTTTCAGCACAATATATGTTTCATGCTTCTTTCATTAGTTGTATACTAAACAATAAAAATAAGATTTCAAAACTAGCTAATATAGTGAAAATGCAATAAACTTAATTAATAATAAAGAAAAAAGTAAGTACATAAGTACTTCTAAATATAATGCAACTAAAAATAAAAAAATAATAAAACAGATCAATATAACTTATAAAAAAATTTAAGAAAACAACGAAACAGTAAATTCAAAATCTTTATGTTTACACAACTTTTGTTTTCTTAACAAAATACAAATAGCCTCAAGTTTAATTAAATCAGAAATTTTAAAACAATTTTTAATAATTTTAAATTTTTTTAAGTTATAATTACTAACACAATCAAGGTTATTTACTAAGTGTTCAGCAATAGCAGATCTTTTTGAAGCTTTTATTACTCTAAAAGATATAGTTTTTTTATTACTAATACAAAATTCATCGATACTATTTAGAATATGTTCCTTTATTCTTTTGCCAAATTGTCTTGAGGTCATGCCGACATAACTAGCTTCACAGAAGCATTTAAACTGGTAAACTACCATACTTTGTTTAAATTCTGCTATCGGATCTTTGCCCCCAGGTCTAAACATTGGTTTCGATACGAAATTTACAATCAGCTTTGCCGAATGATAAGTCCAACTTACTAATAGATAGAACTCTATTTCTAAAACTCCTGAGTTCTTATTGACATAAGGCAGTACTAAAGGAATTAAGCATTACTCCGGCCCTGCTGGCTTTATTTTGTTTGAACTATAGAGATATAAATTTATTATTTTAATAACAAATTCTTATCAATTTTAAATTTACATCTTAAATGAGTCTTATTTATATTGTTTGAAAAAATTTATTATAATATCAAAATTTTTAAAAAGAATTTTAAGACATATATAATTACTTAAATAGTTTAATAAAATTTTTAAGCTTTTTCAAGACAGTGTTTCTATACTCGTCGTTGAAAGGTATCTTTAATGTGCTAGTTGATAATCGAAAGGTTTTTTGTGCACCAGGTCCTAGAACTAAATAAATTGAGTGTCTTTTATTTTCGTTCAATAAAGTTTACTATGTTTCGCTGTTTTGTATAAAAAAACTACTTGTATTTTATCAAAATAGAACTTTTATAGACTAATAATTTATAAAGTTTTGTGTTTAAACCGGTTTCTAAAATAAATATAGGAAAGTACGTTTGAACGCGTTAAAGTTAGTTTATAATTTTAAAATTACTTTTTAGTTTATAAAAACCTAACTTTTTGATTTCTATTATAAAATTTAAATTAATTTTTGCTAAAAATTAAAGTGAAAAAGTATATACAATATAAAAATAAAGATAAATAGCATAAAATGTATCTTGCATTCTATGCTAGTTAAATTGAAAATATCATTTCTAGCCCGCGCAACATTTTTTTTTGTTCAAAATGGTTTTGTCCTGAATTCCTGAGTTGATATTCTTTATAAATCCTACTCACTTTTACTTACTAAATTTGATTGAAAAAAACTAAGAAGCACAACTGTTTTAAACAAACTTATATTGGCCTGACTCCCGCATAAATCTCCAAGGCAACGAAAGCAATTCAAATCGAAACCACAACTGACAAATCTAAATTTGCAAATGCTAGCAAAACTGATTTTATGTTGTTAATTTTAGGGGTAACAGTGGTTTAAAAATAAAAACTAAAAATAAAATAAAATAAAATTAATTAAAATAAAAATCATAAATAATGTTTTTAAAGCATTGTTTTCACGTGCTGTTGTAGCGTGACTTTTTAACTTTTTTTTAAATATTCTAAACGTTTTAAGCTATATTTTTTAGTTCACTTCTGCTCATAACTTATTTTCTTATGGCTTTCCGTCCAACTTATAACCAATGTCTGTACATTAAGTAGTTTAGTACTTTAGTACTTTAAGAGTTTAAACATTAATTTTTTTAAAAGTGACATTTCAAGTTTTACAATTTAATTAAACAGATAAACTGGAAACTAACATAATTAAATTTATTATATATCTAAATGTTAAGATGATTAAAATTTTTTAATAAAACTATAACTAGTATGTCACTTGAATGATTTCATTTAATTGAGAATAACATAATTAGTTTAAAGCGAAATACAAGAACTTAACTTGAAATTGAAAAACAAAAATAAACGTTTAAATTTATTAGTCAAAGTTTTACTAACATATTTAAAAAAAGGATAAAAGAAATTTTTATTATATAACGTTCTGATAAACAAACTTTATAACAAAGAAAACTATATATAGATGTTTCACTAAAATCACAAAAAGTTAAAACTAACAAAGTAATTAGCGCAATAAATAATTAGTGTAAAGTAATAACTAATTAAACTAAAATACTACTATCGGTAACAAAATGGATAATTTAACTGATTAAAGACATTTTGTAGTCGAATTAATTTTGCTTTCACAAATCTGGGTTCTCTAAAAATATAGAAATAGCCTCTAGCTTAACGAGATCAAATACACTATTGCAATGATGAATTATTTTAAATCTAAATATTTCATATATCTAGCACAGTATCTTTTTCAATGAGTTTTTAACACACAAGCAGTTTAATGATCTTTTATACCTAGTCTTTAAATGCCTTGAAGTTTGAAAAAAAAGCTTCTTTCGCAGAAGCAATTAAATTTGTCTACTACACAACTTTTGTCTTGGTCTGGTATCGGATCCTTCAACTGCTCTTTTATTAAAAATTTTCAGAGAAATACAACTCTCAGAGAAATATCATAAACACGTTTCTCCAACAATAGTAGTTTCATAACTGCAGGGAACTTCTCCGGTACATATACTTTAGGTTTATTAAGGTTATTGTGATGTGACTTTATAAACTTCTTAATCAAATATGGTGATTATTCATTTTTTTAAATGTCTTTTATTATCCTCAAATCTAAATGAAGTAATTCTTTAGAACAAATCTTGTAGTCTCTACGGTAAAGGTTTTTATTAGGTTTACTATTCTTTTCTTACTACAAAAAGATTTATAGTGTAAATACTGCCTAGTAAAAGTTGTTTTCTTATAGACATTTGTTAAGAAGTTTGTTTATATTTTGTTATATATGTTTAAAAATGGCAATTAGTTGTTCTCCTCTATTTCTCTAGTGAAAGAAATTTATTCATGTACAGATATAAGTTTTTGAAATATAGATTTGATTTTACTTTCTGCTTTAGATGTAACTAAACAACCGTCAACGTATCTAATCAACGACGTATCTTCAGCAATTTTGGGTTCTAAATATCCGATATAAATGTTAGCAAGTGTTGAACTCAACAGTGACCCCATGGCCACGCCGTCTATCTGACTGTAAATTAAAATATCGAAATTAATTTGAACATTACTCGTTTATATTTTCATCAGCTTTATAGAATTGTAAATCTCTAATTATGGTTTTCTTGTTTCATATAATTTATCAGCACTTAACTTAAATGATTTTTCTAATGGTACATTAGTGAATAGTTGCTTTACATCAAATGATGTTAAACCTGTATTCGTTAATTTGGTGTTTCTGATCCTTTCAATAACCTCAAAAGAGTCTTTTACAACAAACTATGAGTAATAAGTTAAAACCGGCTTTTATAAATAATTCAGAAATCTGGCTAATTTATGCTGTGGTGACTTAATCATCGACAGAATAGGTCTTTAAGGAATATGTTGTTTATGCAGTTTTGAAAGACCGCACATCCTCGGACTAATTGAACCAATACGCTTAATAGCCATGAACTCATATTGTTGGATCTCCTTTTTATAAACTAGCTTCTTTAGAAATCAAAAATTGTTTTTTTCTATTTCATCTAAGTTATCAAATTTACTTATCTGTCCTAACTTCACAAATTTTGTCAATTCATTTAAAATTTCATTCATTTATCATCACTACAAAAGAAATAGTAAACACAATTAATACCATCAAAAAGAACGATAAAATTGTTATAGCCAAACATGATAAAGGCTCGGGTTTTGGTCTCTTAGTAAAAAACAGAACACTCGGGTAAAATGAACAAAATTTTAAATGAATCGACAAAATTCGTAAACTTAGGACAAATCAGTGAATTTTATAACTTAAATAAAATAAGTAAATAAGTTTCTGAATTCTAAAGAAACTAGTTTATAAAAAGGAGATCCAACAATAAGTTTTCATGATTTTCATGGTTTTCAAGTGTTTTGTATATATAGTTTATTTAACGACAAAAAATATTTATTCCTAGGACCAGGTGCACGAAAAGATGCACACCACGCATACCTTTAACGTCTTATCCAGGACTATAATTATATTTAATTAAACCAGATATGTGTAAACATAATGATTTTTTTACAATCTAGCTTCATTTAACAAAAACACTGTTTATTTGACTACAATAAACTTTTTTTGTTACATTACTACTATTTTTATGTAAAAATTTAAGTGTATTTATCTCATAAATTATTTTGTTTAATAATGCAAATATTTATAGCTGCGTTTTATTGAGGCTATTTTTTTTCTATTTATATGTATTATTACAAATTACATTCTATTTTTCTTAATTGAAGGAAAAACCGAGCATCTTTATCTATTAACATTAAATAAAAATATTTTTAAGTTTAGCCAGTGTTGAATTTTTTAAGTTTTAAATTATACATGAGCAGTGTCTTATATAGAAAAGTTTATTTTAGATAATGCTTTATATAAAAATTCATTTATACATATTTTTTAAAATAGAGACATCTTAATTCTTTCTTGACAATCAAACGTAAAATATAAAATTCAACATTTACGAAAAAAAATACTTTTCTTAGGTTTTTGTTCAGCTTTAAAGTAAATCAGCTGACTCTTTTCAATTAAGCAAACTGTTTTTTTATTTTTATGTAATTAATTTCGAGTAAAATCTAAATAATTTCAATTTTTATATAACTAAATTAATAACTAAATAATTTAACAAACACAACGTACATCGTAGTTGCTAGTAATTATATGGTAAATGCAAAACATTATTTGCTACATTTAGATTGCCATGGTTGTAGTTGTATAAAGCTAAGTGCAAAATGTGCATTTAGCTTTAAAAAAGCAGCGTCATTGATGACAAAACTTCTTTTAAAACTTACAAATAAAATAGTTTTTAAAAATACACTAAAATGCACAAGAACTAAGTTTTGGATAACTAAATATATATCGGTAATTTGTCTTTAAAGAGTAGTTGCTTTAAATAAAGTTTGTTATTATCTAACGGTTTAGTTTTTTGTTTAATATATTATGAGACAAATCAAAGGATAGTTTATTTGTAAAAGTTTAGAATTTACAACAGCTAAAATTAATAAAACTAAATTATGATTAATTTTTTATTTCTAGCAGTTTACTGCAACCCTTATACACAACATTGAAGTGGAAGTAACTAAAATGCTCTTTTGATAAGTTACTTTTTAAAGAATATGGATATAAAATGACTTTAAAAATAGTTTTATGTTTAAATTAATATACGTGTAAAATTTTAGTTTAATATTGAGAAAGTGAAAAATAAGCTAAGTTTTTTTTTGAACTAGTTTTTTGACAGTTATTTTTAGAATAGATAATCACAACTATTCTGTTTTTTTATATTTTCTTATAAATCATTTGTAGATAAATAATATTTTATAAATAAATTTTCTATAAATATTTATAACTTATTTATATAAGTTTTATTTTAAAAAGTTTATTGATAGTTAAATTTAGAAAAAATAGTCGGAAATATTCCGTTTTTTTTATATTTTCTTACAAATGATTTGTAGATAATTAATAATTTGTATTAATAAAATGTTTTATTCTGTAATCTATTTATCGAAAGAATATTTCAGTGTTAATATTTTTACACAGAAAAAAATCAAATATACTTGCTTTTGACAACCCAGGCTTAAATTAACACAATGATGTTAAATGTATTTATTTTCTTATGAATTTTTTTACTGTACTTTAAAATTGAATAACACTATACTGTTAAAGTAGAAAAGTTCTACTTAACTTTATCAATTTAAATAAACATTTATATTTTATAAGAAATTTTAGAATATCTCTATGGAACTCATTTTGGTTTTTAGCTAATTTATATAACTTAGAGTTTCATTTCAGAACAAGAGTGGATATAGTTTGTTTAAACTATTTAATGTTTTTTTTTAATTATTGTACTTTTTAATGTTTTTGATTAGGTATGTTAAACTATGAATGTACTAAAAATTTTAAATTAATGATTTAAATTTACTTCGATAATTATTTTTACAGCTAAAATTTCGTAACAAAATCCCTTGTTTATGAACTAAATCTTAAGAATCATAAAAAAATTATTTAAAAAATTATAAATTTTTTATAAAAAAAAAGTCATAAAATAGTTTGATAATGTTTCATTAAAACATTTTCAATTAAAAAACAGTTTGTTGTATTAAACTATTTCAATACAAATTCTGTTTAACTTTTGATTTGAAACTTATAAAATGTTTTAAATATAGAATGATTGTGCAAGTAATTATTTTCTCGAAGCAAGAATTTTTAGGTGACAGAGTTCTGTTTTGAAATTATACTTTTATTATAAAAGTTAAACAGTGTTATAGGATAAAACAAAAATTTATTTAATAATAACTAAGGCTTCTTTTCAAAAGCAGAAAATTAAGACTAAAATTTACAATTTTATTTTGTTTAAATAGTTCAGGCGAAAAGTTAATTTATAATAAATAAAACATGAAAAGTTATTGTTTTCATTGAAACTAAATATATTTAGTTCTTTATTTTTACCTACTTATAAAGAATGATTTGTGGAACTAGTTTTGAAAAACTGCGCAGTTTAAAGTGTACAAGCAATTTAAAATAAGTTACATGTAAATTGAGTTTGCTTTTTACAAGTAGTTTTATGCATCATTTGCTAACATGTTTGTTGATAAAACAGACACATTTCTTTAAACGTATCACTTACATCTATTATATTTCAGCTCTAGTATTCAGTTTTCACAACTTAAGTCCTAATTTTAAAACAATAATTTTATTACTCATAAGATTTACAACTGCACTTAAACTTTTAAGTCTTAAAAAAATTCTATGAAGCTACAGTTTTTTTAAATGTTTTTATAGCTCTTTATAGTTATTTTGAATTTATTAATAGTTGCCTAAAACGTGCTTATTCTTATTTTGTTGAAGCCTGAAGAGATTGACTATCTGTCTTTCGAAACAGCTGTTGTTAAACAAAATAAACTATAGCACTCTATTTGTATAGCTCAAAACATCAATAAAATTTAGGTTTTATAATAAAAAAATATTTTAAGGTAAATCTAACACTGAAGAAAATAAAGGAAACCTGCTTTTTTCAATTAGTTTATAGCTAGCGTTAAATATTTTTATCAGTTACTTAATTTGAAAGACTATTTTTTAGTCTTAATAAATAAAAAAACTTAGAAAATTAGTGTATTTAAATTATGAAAACTCTATTAAAAAAAACAGGAATATTTCTTAAAAGAAAGCTACAAAACTCCTTTTTGGAATATTTTTAAAATAATGAAAATACTATTTTTAAATGTATGATTTTGCTTAGTTTTTTATTTAATAACTTTTTGTAACAATGTTCTGTACTAATGTTTGTTAAGTTTTTCCAACAGAAGTTGTAGATGACCATTGATTCTTTAAATAAGATATTTTAAGCTAAAGTTAACTTATCTATCAATAATTATTTTTACATAGAATTACCTTATTTAGGACTTAATTCAAATTTATTTATTTTAACATAATAATAATAAATTTTTCTACAAATATTTGTTTACATTTTTTTAAAGTGTTATATTATGTAGTCAATATAAACGAAGTGTGTCTAAAATTTATAAATTTGATTCTTTTGAAAAATTAAAATATTTTGACAAGTTAGTTTATTCCTCAAATATAGTTTTAGTTTGAGTTTTAGTTGAAAAGAAAAAATGCTAGTTAAAATAATACACTAGTTTTCGTTTATAAGCCTGAACAACAAAATAAAGTTTTAAGCTTGATTCTTTTAGTATATAAGTATCGGGTATGTGTCAAATACGCACTAATGAATACTATTACACGAAGACACTATTGAAGGAAGACAATTTTCCACGAAGACACGTTTCGCAGCGTCAATTTTGCAAGAGAGGTAATTTTTGAACGAAGACACTTATACACAGACGGTCACTATTGCACTTGTTAAATTATCAATTTTTTTTATTCATGTTTTTTTATTTATTTTCTATCACTGTTGGTTAGAAGTCTAAACTGTCCGAAGGTACAATTTTACACGAAGGGATATCTTTGCATAAATAAATTTTTGTACGGCGTGAATTTTGCACGAGTGGTCACTTTTGCACGAGTATAATTTTTTAAATTTTTTTTGTTAACGTTAATAAACAATTTCTTATACTGTCACTCCCCCAACACTTACCCTAGGTCAGTAATTTTTTTTAACTTTTCATTTTATTTTTATTTTTAATAGTTTTTTTTTTTTAGATATCACTTTTACCCCTAACACTTACCATCGTCAGTAAATTTTCATTTTTCTTTTTTAAATTTTCTTAATAGTTTATTTTTTACTGTTTTTTTTAATGCTTTGTTTATGCTATTTTAATTTTAATTTTATTTCTACTGTAACTATTAGCCCTATCCCTTACACTCGGTCTGTAAATCTTTTTTTTTTTTGTTATTTTGTATTAATTTATCTTTTTATTGTTTATTGTTTTTTTTTTTCAATTTTCTACTCTCGTGCAAAATGACCTTTCATGTAAAATATATCTACATGCAAAAATGTCTTCGTGCAAGAATGTCCCTTCGTGAAAAAATGTCTTCGTGCATATTTGACCTGTTCCAATCATTGTTGCTCCTAACCCTTAACATCACTTAATATCTTATTTTTCTTCTGTTTGGTTTATTTGTTTATTTAGTTATATTGTTTTTTCTTGTTTCAAAAATCTTATTTGTTGTTTTTATTCTCAGTTTTTACAATCATTGTTATCAGAAATCCTTACCTTCGGTTGGTAATTTTTTCCTTTGGTTTTTAATTGATTAATAAATTTTTTTATCGTTTTTCATTTTGCTAATATTTTCTTGAACTTTATGTTTTATTATTTTTTTCAACTTTTGTTTAAAAACGACCCTTCGTGGAAAAAGTCTCTTCGTGCAATTTTTTTCCAAAAGTATCTGTTGGTTTTAATTTACATGATATATCAATAAAGTAAATGTTTTCCCTAAAAAAGTTATTGTACCTAACAAAAATAAAACTTTAAGCTACATTTATGATAAATTTTAAAGTTATACACTATAGTCCAAATATTAAGAAAAAAATTAATAAACTCTAAGGGCTTAAATTAAAAAAAAAACTTTTACTAGTTATTGCAAGTATCATGTTTTCGGTTTAAAAAACGTAAGATTGAAAGGCTAGTTAGTGATTACAATGAAAAAGAAAACTAAAGCCTTTTTCGTGATGTGGGGCCTGTAAATAACCCTTTTGAACACACTGGATTTTAAAAACTAAAAAAAATAATTAATTAAATTAGTTTTTCAATTAGTTAAATAGTTTATATATTTAATTAATTAATTGAATTTAAGCTGTGTTAGACAAGTAGTTTTATGCATCACTTGCAAACATGTTTGGTGACAAAACAAATAAATTAATAAAAACGTATCAATTACAACTATTATATTACAGCTTTAAGCTTTCTTTTTTCATATTTCAAGTTCTCATTTTTGTTTCTAAGTTGTTGCACATGAAATATAATATCATTAAAAACATATAGTTTTAAGTAGTTTAAAACTAGATTCATTAAAGTACCTTTTTTAAAAGATTTTAAAAATTATATTTATACAGCTTAAAAGTAATCGATAAAGTTGTCCTATTGGATAGAAAATTAACTTTAAAAGTTGTTTATTTTACATTAAAACAAAGAAATTCTTTGAATTTGAATAACAGCTTTTTAAAGAAAAAAAAATCTTTTTTTTTCTTTAAATAAATAAGCATAATGTTTGTATCTACTAGATTTTAGGTAAACTATAAATATTAAAATCTGCAATGGATTGTTTGAAAAATACTCTTTTTTTCGTAACTGTTTTGGTCTTTTTTCTTCACCAATCAGGTAAGTATATCTTCTTAATGTATTTTAAGGCTAATATTTTAATTAAAGCGCTTTTTTTGTATTTTTTTGATAAAAACAATATTTGCTTATATAAAAGTATATCATAAAGTTTAAAGTTTTTATTAATGTTTGCAAATTAAGATCTAATATTAGTTTTGAAATGTAGTAACATTAATTTAGTTAAACATTTTATAGTAAAAACTTAGTATTTTGAATGTTTATACTAACTTTTTTAATATAAACCTTATTAAAGTCTTTTTGTAAGAGAAACTTGATTCTGTGTTATAATTTAATAATAAGTATTTTGAACTAGTAACCAAGCTTATTTTTTAAAATTAGGAAATAATTAAAACAGTGTACAACACTTATAATTTAGTTTTAAAATACAATGTTTGAAAACTTCCAGATTTTTGATTTATAGTTTTTGCTGACGCTTTTAAGGCAAATAGTTAAAATTTAAATAAATAAATAAAGGTCTCTGTAATACTGTAGATAAATTTTATGAAGTCTATCAAATGATTTGAATGTTTAATTAGATATTTCATGTTAAGAAAATTCTTAGCTGGACAAAAAAGAATAGTTATATTTGTTATGCTTCATTGAAAATTTTGTCTACCATTTTTTGATAAATTCTCAGACCTGATATAGATTTATAACATCATATTTATCCATCTTAAGTACCTTATAAAAATAAGTATCTAATTTTAATAGTTTTTCAATATTTCAGAATGTGCCATTCAGCTTATAGATAAGAGGGTATCTGACAAAATAGGCAGTCAGTATTACTGCAAGTTTAGAGGAAACGGTACATACAAATATTTCCCACATTCCTGGATTCAATGGACAGTTAACGGAGTAAACACGGAAGATTATTGGCAGTTTTCTACTGAATATTCAACTAGCTTAATAGGAAATGACAGACTCAGTTACCTGATCATAAAAAATCCAGTTGCTCTCAGAGGGTACACTGAAATTAAATGCACTGCAAAAGGCGTTTCTGGAATATTTCAAAATTATAGTTTGTTTTAGAATTATCATTTAAAATTTTTGTACGTTTAAATTTTAAGACCTAACTAGATCATGCAATTATTCATGTAACAAATATTAATTATTATTTTAATCTAATAAAGGATTAAATAAAATAAAGCTTTTAGAAAACGTGTGTAGTGCATAAATCAAAAGTAGTCTGTAACTAATTATACTTTAACTAATAGGGGTAGCTAACGAATGGCCTACTGTGTATGATTTTGGTGAAAGATTTCCATTAAAAAAAGCTCAAGCTCATTGTTCAAAATGGAACAGTACAACAGTTGGATGCAACCCAAGTAAGTTTTTTATGTGCAAATTCACTTAACAAAATATTAGCTACAGTTTAAATCATGTTATATGGCTTAAAGATGTGCATAGTACTTAGTTTCACTGTGTTAAGAAAATCTCTGTGGTTTTTTAAATTATAAATCATTAAGCAAATTAATTTTTAACTTTTAAAGCCTATTGATTTATGGATTAACAAAGTATGGTGTACAAGAATAATTATTCAAGAGATTTTTGATTGCAAAACTCAGTTTTACCCTTTAAAAGATCTACAGTTACAATTTAAATCTTATTCAAATAGAGTTTAACTTTTTTTCAAACCAAAAAGATTTAAATTGTAACTGAATACCTCTTAAGGCTGAAACTTAGTTTTAAAAATAGAAATTTTTAATAATTATTCTTGTATACCTGTCTCCTTATCTTTAGATAAGTTAAGACTATTTTTGTTCAATTTAAAACCTCAAATATAAATCTAGTATGGTGTATAAACAATCAAAGTATATTTTAAATCAAACGGAGATATTCGTACTTAAATACTGACATTTTACATATAGTTAGTAAGAATTGTTGTTTTAAACATAAAAATGGTTGTAATGTAATCAAGCTTATTTGATTCAATTTCGATGGTTTTAAAAATCTGAAATTTATTTTGAAAAAAATTGTTTCACAATCTTTTTCTGCAGATTATTATTCTTACTGTGGATGCAAGCTGAAAGGTATGTTTTATGATTCAGCCTTTACACTAGTTAACAAACTAATTAAAACTTTTTATTTACTTTATAGGTATAGAAATAAATGAGAACACCAGTGAGATGCCTATCAAGCCAGTTCCTTTCATTTCATTCAACATCACTGACAGAACAATTGCTGAAAAGGACAACAACAAAACTTACAGCCTACGATGGAGTCCTTCTTACAGTCAAAATCGAACTATAGTTAATTTAACTGACAATTCGTTTTTCTTTCAAAATGCTACACTGAAGCCTGATAGTAGAGTCGAATTTCAAGTAAGTAAAACCATTTTGGTAAATAACTTTTTTTATTTATTTAAAGGAACTCTTTGCCTAGTTAGTCAGGCTTCATAATAGACATATACATTTTTTAAAACAAAAAAAAATAACAATCATTATATCAGTATAATACCTAATTTACATTTAATTAATTGTGGTCCTATATCCTTAAGCTCAGTCTTTTGTAAAACTATAATCTCAGTACAAATGCTTTTTTAAAATTATTTTTAAATATAAAAGATCTATTTTAAAAATTTAAGTTTTGATCAATTCTATATGTTTTTAGATAAGTTAAAAATTGTTTTTCGAAATTTGAACATGGATAAGTCCTAATGTTATTTTTAAAATTAAAACATTTATCCTTTAAACCCTAATTGATTTAGCTAGTGAATAGGAAACATTACGATTCTACCATGAATAGTTAAGGGGCCAATTTGGAGCCATAATTTGTATTATACACTAATATTCTGGATTTGATGATGAAAAGCAAAGAAAAAACAAGTCTTAGGCATATTTAGTGGTAGCTTTTTTAAAACTTATGTTAGATAGGCCATAGCTTTACAATTTCATAATAGAGACCTTAAAAAAGACTAGGAAACATCACTGTCCACAATAAAAAGATTTTAAGAAGGATAACTGTTGCTTTTAATGTTAAACACGAAGAAAAATTAAAAAAAGTAAAAATTAATTTTATTATCTCTGATGATTCCAAGTTTAAATGTTTTGGTTTGATTTAAAATGGACTAAAGTTGGTAGTTTTATGCGTCTGCATCCCTCTGTGTTCTTCTAAATATTCAGTAACTGTTTTAAACATGAACAAAAATTTAGACACTTTATACCAAAACCGTTTTCTTTATACTTGGTGACGTCAGCTTGCTAAATGTGATAGGATTATCTTGAACAGATAGATAGGATTTAAGTCTATTCAAAAGTAATTTATTAAAGTTTATCATTTTAAAATTTTCAGTTCGTAAGCAAAGGTTATTAAAAATAAAGAACAAAAACTTGTAAGCGATGATGAAATAATTAAAACTGTGTATCATTTGCAACTACAGTATTGACCATAATATTTGATCTCTAATTTTTTACTCTCTTTTGTTCTCTGTTGTACTTGTTCTCCAGCTGTATATTTTATACCAAAATCGAAAATCCTATATGTTATACCATTTCATATAAAAGATAGCAAAAATAACCTTTCAAATTTCAGATCACATTCTACGACGATTAGTTTTTAAAAAACTTTTAAAGTTAAAGTTTATTCTATAACACTTTAATATAGTGTTTTTTCATTTGTTTCACCTGAAACTTTGGTTGTCTCTCTGAAAAAAATCACGCTGTTAATTATTCGATTACTTGCACTTAAATATCTTTTTTCAACAGTAAGCCTACTAGAGTAATTTAAATAGATATCCCATTAGCTTTCGATTCTGTCTCTCATTTTTAATTAAAACTTTATCCTAAGACAACATTTAAAATAGTATATATTAAGTTAGTTCAAATAGTTTCTTTATGATAGAACCCAAAAATAGTAATTGGTAGCATATTTTCATAATATTTAACTTTCTTTAGTGGAGTTCATTAACGATTGGTTATTGGCCTACTCTTATTTATAGTTTATCGAAATGAAACAGCTTCAGAAGTTTATTTCACTGGACAACACTATAAGTTTTAACTATTTTTACACAACTTTACATAAAAATAAAATTTGCTATTAATAAAAAAAAAAAGAAAACACTTTAAATGCTAATTGATGTTAGATTCTAAATATTTAAAAATATGCCTGTCTCTACTTTTGACTTTGAATTAAACAAAAATGGGTTATTTTTAACTATATCTAGGACTTATTTCTGAAATTTTTAAATGGAATCACAATATTATTAACGTTTATTAGATAGCATTAATTTTACATTTTTTTCTTAAAAAAAGTTTTGAATTGCTAGATATAAACATTCTTAAAAAGTTGTATCTCCTCTACGTACATACTAAGTTGGAATACAACAAACTAACTGATCTCCAATATTAAAAAAAAATAGAATCTGTTTAATAAATATGACCAGAATAGCCTTTAAAAACTGTAATTTGTTTCGTTAGTCTTGCCTTGATAGACAGAAACAACTATATCTTCAATCTTTAAATATCAAAAGACGTGGATTTTATCTCATAGGCTTTTTAAACCAGTACCGATGAAAAGGCCACAAACTTACAAATCTTTTTTGAACCTCAAAAAACAGTTTTTCACTGAGAGGTAATAACAAAATAATTACATGCAGGCATCACTTCAATATTTTTATTTGGTATAATTCTTTATTATCAGTAATTTGAAATGTGAAATAAACTTATATCTAAACGAATAACTTTCCTGTAAAACGTTAATTAATTTTGATTTAAGTTTAAAAATGAATTAAATAATATGTTTGCTAGCAAAACTTTCAGTTAGTTTTTGTTCTTGATTCTCTGTCTACCATTTATTTTGTAAAGTTTTATTTAATCTGCAATTAAATTTTACAAGCAGCGATTTTCTTAGATGATTAATAGGTCCTCTTTTAATGTTTTTGAAAGATATTTCTTTTCCATGTGTATTGTTAATTTATTAAGGCTTGTGTTTTAAGTTCTGTAATTAGTCAATTCATTTACAGTTTGTTGTTTTTTTGCAATTGTTTGTACCTTAACTATATTTATGTGCCTTTTGGTTAGCCTGGATCATATCCTAAACTTGGCTTGTTTTATGAGAAGCAAAGAGTCGGCAGAGGGTTATAAGGCTATAGTTTGAAACGTACACTTGATATTCTGGAATTTATGATGAAGAGTAAAAAGAAAGGTCAAAGGCGTTTTTAATGGTAGATTTTGGATAAACTTTGTTGAGAGGCCATAGCGTTTTAAATTTCTATAAAATGGTCCCTTTATTAAAATTTTCGGTCTATATTATGTCTTAACGAAGCAATAAAAATAACAAACCAAAAAATAAAACATTAAACCGTTTCAAAAAAATAAGAACTAGAATCTGAAAGTCAGATTGTGTAAATCGGATTGATGTTTCTTCAAGAAGAAAGTAAATTCTTAAATTTTGATTGTCGGTTTGAACTTTGGCGGTCTAGTGTGTTCTAAAAGAATTGAAGAAAAATGACTCAGATACATAATTTGAGGTAGATTGTAATTTATCTTGGTGGCTAATTTTTTCATCAAAATCACTTAAAAGATTAACTTGAGCATTTCAGAATGTTTTGCTTATATTTGTAGAAAAAGTTTTGATGGTTAGAAACTGGAAATTGATGCTAAAATGAAATATTGTGCAACTATGTTTGTTATTGTTGAAACTCACAGGTCAATGATGATGATGAAGTTTCTTATTAGGAGGTGAAAAGACTAGTTTGGCAAAAACAATTTACCTTAAATCGTATTATCACTTAACTAATGAAAATTTTGTGTGTTAATTTTGTTTTTAATGTGAATCCCCTAACTTGAAGCTAATTTATTGTTTTTGATTGTAAGCAATCTGAATCTTTTGTTCTACGTTTTCTTATTCGTCTCTTCTTTATTTGTCTTTCAGTCTAACTGGCCAAGGTTTTGATGGCTTGGACAAGTGAAGAACAGTAAACTTGCAATATTAATATTAATAATGATAAAAACAATTTTAATAATATTAATATTGAAAAGTTATCAATACGAATAAAAATAATATTAGTAATAATAGTAGTTATAATAATAATAATAATATTAATGATAATTTTAATAATAATATTAATAATAATAATAACAATAATAATAATAACATTAATAATACTTATAATATTTCAGTTTCTACTGAAGAAAAATTATTTTAAAATACTTAAATTTTAAGATTTTTGACAAACATCATCCATATTGTTAATCTAACTTTGATCTTTGAGTTACTTAAAACACTGTACTATACATAAACAATAACAAATAGATTCAATTTGTTATAAAAATGTTATGAAATGTGCGTTTTTGAATTTGTGTGACCAAATTTACGTTTTAGTGTTACTAAACATAATAATCATTTATTTAGCAAGACTAAAAAGGAAACTTAATAAACAAAATTTAGATATTACACCATGGCCCAATGTGGGAGCAAGTTGATGAAGATGATTTGTGGGAAGATTTCGCTGTGAAAACTTCGTCACTCACTCCTGGAGTGCCGACCATTAAGAAAGCGGTTTTTGCTGAAAATAAGAAATGGAATATGTGCAAGGTTGACTTTGAACTACCATCGAACGTTGCAGTTGAAGATAGCTTTGAATCTTTTGTGAGTTATTATTAGTTTCTGTCTTCAAAAATATATACATCTAAAAACTTTAACTAATGCTGCTATCCTAAGTTTAATGTTTGGTGTTAACAATCTACTAATTTATTTTTGAAACAGGTTCCACATGTTTATGTCAATGGGAAGTTAGATGAAACTGCTATTAGGTTAAACAACAATCAGTTCATAATAGTTCTCAAAGATATACAAAGCTTGAACAAAATTACATTGCGGGTGCATTCAACTGAAGCAAGGTACAATGGGCCATTCAGCCAGTATGCGATTTGCGAACAACAATAACTTGTTAATTTTAGAATAAATATGCACTTTAGACAGTTTATTGCCATAAACTATATATACTGTTTTTTTACAATAACTTACTGTTTTTTGAATGAAATAAACCTCAAACGAATAAACCATGTCTTTTTTATATATAGTTAGATGTTGAAAGTAGTGGCCAATAGGCCAAAAAAAAGTAATAAGTTAAATTGAATCCAATGAAATTTTCAAAAAAAATGTTTTTTTTGAGTTTTTTAAAAAGTATAACTGAAACAGCTTACATTTTAAATTGTGAAATGTCCACGGTATTCCAAAGTTGGCGATATCGTTCCCTTGAAGATGATTATTGCATACATTCGGTAATAAAGTATTTTAGAAACTAACTAGTGATTATGTGATATTAAATACAGAGGGTATTTAAATATTAAAATTAAGTCAAATGGATGATAAAAGCATTTGATTAGGGAAGCATACTTATATAGATTCTGTATTTCTAGCGAACGCTTTTTAGAAATCGGACTACTAAAATTCGGACGTTTTAAGTACTGTTTTTAAGTGCCCGAACTCTAATAATAATTATTATTTTAAAAAAATTAAATATGCGTATATAGGTCTAATTTAGGGGTGGGCAACGTACGGCCCGCGGGCCGGATCCGGCCCGCAGAGTGAAAATGACCTGCCCGCAAACCTTTTTTAATTTTAAATGGAATCCGGCCCGCGGACAATATTGATCCGGCCCGCAAGTGGATGATCCGGCCCGCTAAGCATTTTCAAAATTTATATAAAATCCGACCAGCCAATTTAATTATTACAAAACTTGTACAAAACCGTTTTTGAACTATTTCATTAAACAAAAGTGTAAGACATTGACCCTGAAAACGTTTGTTAAAATGGCTTATTATTTTGCGGTAATAAAACACTATTTTTTTTATAGTATCTTATTCTGTTTGAAGTCAGTTGAAGTAATCCTTTCTCAAATTATCCAAAAGCTATTGTTTGCTGAACTAATTTTGATAATCTTACCTACCATAATGTTTTCTTAAAAAAAAAGTGTCAAAAATTGCTGTATTTTCCAGATAAGTATTGAGTTGTTTTTTAAATGTTTAAATAAGTAAAAAAAATATCTTATTAAACATTGACAATTTCTTAGGTCAAACTGCTCAAATTTAAACTTTTGTCAAATTTTTTAAATTTAGACTACCATTTGCACTTTTTCTGCTATTTTTTTTTCATAAAGGACTTTTTGATTAATTATATGGTTAAGTTTAGTGATAACCAATTGATGACAATAGTTCCACTTGATAATAAGTTTGGTCGTCGTTTTGCAGACTTTTAACAATTAAGTGAAGAATTAGACATTATTTCATCACCGTCGACGTTTGACACCGAAAATGTACCTAGTAATATTGTTAGAACTGTTGAACTTCAATGTGGCAGTACACAAAAAGAAAAGTTCAAAACTGAAAAATTGACAGATTTTAAGACTTACTTAACAAGTAAAAGTTTGTTAATTTAAAAAAGATGACAATGAAGTTATTTGTTCTGTTTGAGTCTACATATTTTTGCAAACAAACATTCTTAACCATGTATATAAACAAAAGTGTGCTGTGTTCAAATCTTACTTATACGAATTTGAAGTCATTACTGAGAATATCTACTTCAAATAAACTTCCAGATTTTAAACAACTTGTTAAAACTTTTATGATCCAAAAATGTCTTATTGATTTCTTTTTAGTGTAAACATTCTTGCTAAATTCTTTAAACTTATTATTTAAATTATAAAGTGACAGTTTTATGTTTTAGTTTTTCGTTTAGTAATATTTTCACTAGTGAAATCGATCTTAATCTAAAAGTATACTAAACTAAAATGTTTGTTATGCTAAAAATATATATTAATTTCTTTTTTGTTACAATATTTCGTTATTTTATGTTAGTACTCTTATTAAAGTATTTTAGGTGCACTGTTTGATTAATATTTTTAAAGTACAGAATTTAGTAAAATTTCGTAATTTAATTATAACTTTTTGATATTTTGAAAGTAAAAGTGTTAAAATTTCAAGCCAAAGTAATTTGATATCTAGGCTTTACTGTTTTTTAAATAAGTTAATAAGAAAATTTGAAATCAAACATATAATTTTTGTTGCTTTTATAAGATTTTTAGATAGATTTTATGTATTATTTATCGAGTCAAAGTTTGTAAACTTCTAAAGATGACCATGGAACTAGTTGTGTTGTTCGATACTTCATACATTTAAAAACAAACATTTCCGACCATAAACATTAACAAGGATAAGCTATCTTCAAACCTAAACGGTTTTTCAGTGCACTTGCAGATTTTCCAAAACTTTCATGCAACTAGATTTAAACAACTCTAATACATGATCAACTTTAAATGTTTCATCGAGATCTTTTATTTATTTTTTTTTGCTTTTTATGGTAAAACTGTTTATTATATCAGAATTATTTTTTGTTTTGTTTCTTTTATACATGCAAAAAAATGTAATGAATCTTCTTTAGCTTGATTAAATAAAATAACAGTAGTTTAATATTGAGTTGTTTGTTAATTTTTGAAAAAATATTATCACTATAAACTCCAGGTAAGAATTTCCAAAATTAATTAATTTCGAATAGTTAGCAATTTTTTTATGTTTTAGCTTAAAATGTCAGGCTCGAGTAACTTTTAGTAACAAAATTATAATTTTTCTAGGACTAACTAGTATTAATTCGCCCAGAGTTATAATATATATAGATTTATGAATACTTAACTAAATTTAACATAAAATTTCATACTTGGGAACCTTGGTAATTAATGTCTTGATTCAAAATTCTGAAACACACGATCAATAAGCATCTAACCGGATCCAAATTTTTTTTTTAATTAGCTTCCATTCGGATCCAGATCTTTGTCTAAAATTAGTATTTAGCCGGATACGGATAATATGTTTAAAATGGGATCCGGATCTAAAAAAGGATACAGCTGAATCCAAAAGATCACTTACTTAAAATGATCCGGCCCGCTGAGGACTATATTTTTCTGGATCCGGCCCGTCAACTATTTACGTTGCCCACCCCTAGTCTAATTAATACCTAAAAACACTTTATTCTTATTAAAACGTTTATATAGTGATCTACCTAATCCAAAAACTTAAGATTCGGCCGAATCCAAATCCGAGTCTTTATTTAAAATTAGTATTTAACTGAATCCGAATCTTATTTTTAAATTAGAACTGAGCCGAATCCGGATCCAAATATTAATTTTGAAATTTTGATCCGGCCGAATCCGAATGCAAATATGAATATTTTTAAAATTGGAATCCGAAAGATTTAATCTGCTCGTTATTTAAAAACAATACAAGTTGATAAATAATAATTACGTATTATATTATTACTTATTTCTTAAAAAACAGTTTAAGCAATATTTTTAATTTGAAAGTAAATAAATACATTTATATTTCATAACAACTTAATTAAAAAGCAAACAAACGAACGTCTTGCTGGAAAAAAAATTAACTTACATACACTAAACTTAGTTTCAATATTTTGATGTCCCGGCAAGCAACATTAACAACTAGGTTGTACTTTTGTTATGCAAATGAATAAATTATAGATTTTGATAAATGCTCAAAGCAGAAAAAATATACAAAAGAAGTTAAAACTTTTTACGTTTAAATTACGTGGCTATAAAAGAATTAGAACATAAGCTTTTGCAAGTGTTCATATTTGTAAAACAAAGTGCATTTGAAAAAAACATCGAGCCGTAATATATATTACACGTTTACCATAACAAAAAAAAGAAGTTTTTATTAAGAAGCTGCTTTAACTTAAAACGAAGTACAATAGCAAAAGTCATCTCTGTTATACTACAAAAGATAATTCTTTTTTTTTTCAAGTTATGATGGAGAAATAAAAGTTATTCGCCGGAAGCAATCGAATGCGCTTCTGCTTGTACAAATTTCTAGCTTCAAGAAATAATATTTCAGAATACACAGAAGATGATGATGCAGCAAGATATTCCTTGCAAAACTGGCAAGAAGTGGGTATTTTGTGTGTTCAAGTTTTACCAGTTTAAGACTTCATCCTTTTCAGAATCTGCATTCAAATTTTCTATAGGAAAAAATCCCTTTATTTCTGCTTCAATTTCCTTATCAATAGAGTCATGTTGCTCTTTCTCTTGTGTAGCTGTGTTTGATTCTATTTTAAACAAATAATAATGATATGAAAACTTATTCGGATCAAAATTTACAGAGTGGTTTTGTTTTGGTTTCTTTGGTGGCAATATAGGAGAATCACCACCTTAATTAGCCTCAAAACAGACATGCTTTTTAACATTTAATTATAGCTACGCTTTAACATTATTTTAGAGGTAATAAGGGAAAGCTAAAGTCGATATCGCAGATCAAAAGCTGTTGTGACTAACAGTAGTTTGTTGTTATTCAGGTTTAAGTTGTTGTTATTAGTATAGAACCTTTTTTCGCAAGCTTCTCCTATACTTTTGGCTAAAGTTTTGCAAACGTTTGATACTTTTTCTGAAATTTTAGAAAAGTTAACAAACTCTGTCATTGATTTTGCATGCGGGATCACGCTTAAGAGCATTATACTATTTTCACTATACTCTTTTGTTAAAAAAAACTTCGAGCACGAGAATAATGTTATTAACCAGTTGCTATTATTCCAATGTAATATTCGAATCTTGATCGTTTTTATAGTTAGCCACATAGTACCGGACACTTGAATTTAGCTTATTCAGTCGCTATAGCATAAGATAATATTATCAATTAAATAAATGATAAAATATTGCCAAAAAGTACATAGCTAAAAGTATGCAAGCATCTGCTTTAATGTTACGTATTTAAATTGCATTTTTTTCTTCGTACAAATAATGCAGCAGTTCATTACAACAAGCAACTATAAGACACTAAATATAGAATTAATAAACAAAAGCGGTTATCCAAAAATCTGAGATTAAACGCTTTAATTATGTACTCAATTTTATTTCAGAGTCTAACAAAAATAATTTATCATCGTTTTTATACTGTGTGCAAAACTCTAAATCAAAATTTATAAGGATTTTTAAGTGTAAAATAAATATTTTTTTATCCACTCAAGCGTGAAATCATTAACTAGTTTTAGATTTTATTTAACTTTGACATACAACTAGTTAAAATTCAAAAATTTAAAGTGGTCTACCTAATTCTAAATTTCGGTTTCGGCCGGATCCGAATCCGACTCCGAATCATGGATTCTGTGGACCACTTGTCTTTTACCGTGCAACGTTCTATACATTGTCCACTAGGCAAGACATCTGGTATGCTCGTTTTGAATACGATCATTAATTGAATTCACTTATACAACATATAGAATTAAGCTTATTAATCGTATTCAAAACAAGCGTACCAGATGTATTGTCCTTGTTTTGTAGCCCAAGTTTTGATTGGTCTAGCGTAGGGGTGGGCAACGTAAAAAGTTGACGGGCCGGATCCAAAAAAATTAGTTCTTAGCGGGCCGGAACGTTTCGAGTAAGTGATCTACCGGATTCAGTTGGATCCTTTTTTAGATCCGGATCTTCATTCGAAAATGTTATCCGGACCCGGCTAAATACTAAATTTAGACAAGATTTCGTATCCGAATAGATTCTATTCAATAGAACTAATTTCAAAAGACTTGGATCCGGCTGGAGGCTAATTAATCTGGTGTTATAAAATTTTGAAGCATATTATTAATTACCAAGGTTCTCAAGTATAAAATTTTAAGTTTACTTTTGTTAAGTACTCATAATTCTATATTTGTTACAACTCTGGACCGAATTAATACTATTAGTTTTATAAAAACAGTAATTTACTTACTAAAAGTTACTCGAGCTTAGATTTCAAAAAAAAACATTAAACAATTTTAACTATTCGAAATTATCTAGTTTTGGTAATCCTTGGCACGAGGCTCTATTAATAATATTGTTTAGAAGTTATCTAAAATTACAATATTAAACTACTATCTTTTAATTTAAAAAAACTTAAAAAGATTCATTCAAAATTTAGTTAGTATGT
The DNA here is from genome assembly GCF_965202585.1 of Thalia democratica. Taxonomy (NCBI): domain Eukaryota; kingdom Metazoa; phylum Chordata; class Thaliacea; order Salpida; family Salpidae; genus Thalia; species Thalia democratica. The sequence goes on from NC_139165.1 coordinate 83,887,809, forward strand.
AAACTGTTATTACAAACATAACAAATAAATTTCCTAAACAATTCATACTTAACGATAATGAGATATTATTTTGAAACATTGTCATCAGTTAGTCATCATTAAACTTAACCATTTAATTAATCAAAAATTCCTTAATTAAAATATCAATAGCAGAAAAGAGTGCAAACTGTAGTCTCAACTTGGAATATTCTACTAAAATGTAAAGTTAAGCAGTTTTACTTAAAGTAGGCGTCAATGTTATTAAAGGCTACTTTTCTTAACATTTATAAAAACAACTCAGTACACATCTGGGAAATACATCAACTTTTTACATGTCATTTTTTTATGAAAATCATTATGATAGGTAAGATCATCAAACTTAGTTCAGCAAACAATTTGTTTGAATAATTTGAGAAAGAATTAATTCAACTGAATCGAAACAGAACAAGGTACTATAACAAAAGAGTGTTTTTATTACTACAAAAATTAAAAGCCATTTTTAAAAACGTGTTTAGGTTAAAGTCTTACAGTTTGTTTTGTGAAAATAATTTAAAAAAGGTTTTGTACAAGTTTTATTAGCTTGTAAAATTTCATATAAACTTTAAAAATGCCTAGCGGGCCGGATCATCAACTCGCAGGCCGGATAAATTTCGTACGCGGGCCGGATTCAATTTAAACTAAAAAAAGTTTTGAGGGCCGGATCCGGCCCGCGGGCCGTACGTTGCCCACCCCTAGTCTAGCGTAAGTCAATAACCTTGCAACAATAAAAAAGAGATACTGTGGTATAATTCCAATTTTGTGCAATCACTTACGCAAAAACTAGTAAATAACTTTATAATAATGGCGGCAATAACATAACAACAAGCTGTAATTGTATAAAAAAGGTTTAGAGAGCATCAAATTTTGTTTGACTAATCTACTGTAAATCTTTTAAAAGTAATAGCGATTGAAGAAAATAAAATTAGATTTTTTGTTGTCTGAGCAAAGTCGATGCGATTTTAAAACACCAAGCATTAGTTTTTAGCTCAATAAAGGTAATCGAACCCTTTCTATTAAATCCTTAAAATAAGTTTTACTTTCAGAATGATTTTAATTTATCCAATTTGCTAAAAAAATTAAATTTGTAATTCTAATAGATTCTCAAGTTAGTTGAAGAAACAATGATTAACACCTCTTAGTACCCTAGATAGTAAAAAAATTTAAATTAGATTTAATTTAATAACATTGGGAAATAAATTATAAAAAACTCCTGCAATTTTTTTAAATAAAACTTTTTTGATAATTTAAAAAAAAGAGTAGTTTTTGAAGTTACTATCTTAATAACTTCTTCACATATGTATTTTCTGAAAGTTGGATTATTTTAAATCCTTTTAGTTTCTAGCAAACTGATAATATTGTTTGGATCCACTTCTAATTTGCTTAAAAAATTATTAAAATATAACTTATTTTTATTAAAATTTTATAAACTGGACTAAGACGTTTTTCAAATATACTTAAATGAGCAGCTGCTCACCCTAAAATAAAATATTATATTTTTAACACATTTTAAATTTTTTTGAAGTAGCCTTCGTATAATACTTCAATTGAGAGTATGACCATTTTTAACATTTACTGATCAGCTAAACAAATATTTTTAGAAAAATATTAACGCGATACTTCATAAACGTGTGTGCATGTGTTTAATTGCGCCATTAAAAAACCCTATAATTTAGAAATGCTAAGTATCTTTCTAAATTCTATTACCTAATTTAATACATATTGAGACTAATTACTGTTGTCAAGATTACTAAGAGAATAAAATTCATGAAATTATCTTTTTAATTCCATGCAAAATTAATAACTTATTAAAAAACAAGAAGTAACACGAACTTGAATAATTACTTTTATAAATTTTAACAACTTAAGTCTTTTTAAGCGTGTTTAAAAATAAAAACTATTATGATTTTTTTTATGCACTTAAAGCTTACGAAAGTCTTATAAACTATAGTGTTACATTTTTTGTTATTTTTATTGAAACTAAATAAATTATTTAAAAACAGTATGCCGTGTGGAATTATTTAGCGTAGTATATATTAATAATATACAAAGTTAACGTAATATGTATAAAAATACTTAACAAAGTGAATGTAATAGTTTTGTGTTGTTTATATAAATTTCATATACTTAATAATTTTTCAAAAGTTTTAAATCCACATGGAAAATAAAACTATTAAATAGATTCAATTTAAGTCAACACAAAGACCACTCTAAATTCATCAAAAAATGTAATTTCGATAAATTAATTACAAAACTAAAACTAACTATTTTTAAATAATTAAATTTTGTTATACTAATTTTTTTTTTTACTTAAATTAATTATAAAATTTAATAAAAATAAATATTAACGACTCGTGAGCTACGTAATTAATTTATAACTATATAGAAACTTCTAATCAGGTTATTTTCAACCTTATTATTATTTTTTGAATATTTTTATTTAGACGCTTGTTTTAAATAACATTTTTTAGAATTTTTTTTAATATGTGACAAAACGTGTCTAAAGACTTGTTTTGCTTTGCAATTAACTAACAACTCACTTATATACAATATGTGATCTTTTATTAACGTTTTTGTACAATGCAAATATATAATATTAATAGTTTGATTAGTAAAAACTTGTTATGCTATTTACATATTTAAGAACTAAACAATCATTTCTGCCTTTTGTAGCTAGATATTGTACTCATTTACTAATTTGTAAAAGTATCAAGTGTTATGCTTCGAGAAAAGAGTTAATGCATAGTTTATTTATATCAAAAACTATAGTACAATTTGAAAAGAAAAGTGTTTTTTAAATTATCTTTTATTAAAATAATACAAATTAAATTTAAAATAAACATTATGAAACAAAAACATCTTACCTGTGCATAAAAACAGTTTAGATACAAATTAAAACTTCAAATTTAAAAAGTTTATACAAAAGTATTTTTCGAAAAGTTTAAGAAATTTTTTATTGACATTTTTGATATTATAAGCAACGTGGAAAATATTCTAAAAATTAACAGCAATTTTAAAACTTAAAGTTTATAAAGCTCACCTCTTGTTATAAAATCTAGCAGACTTTTCACAGTTGATTCGGAAATTTTGGGTTAATAAAAACAGTTTGTTTAATCAGTTAGCAAATATTTCTTTTATATTGAAAATACGAAATTCTTAATTATAAGGTCAAGGGGAACCTTAACTTATAGTTTGTAAGGCCCAGCTATTTTCATTTACATTTTAAATTAAATTGAAATAGAAATTCCCATTGCTTTAATAGTTATTTTATGTGTGTAATAGAAATCCTAGTTTACCTTAATGAAACTAAATAAGTGTGAATATCTAAATATAAGGAGTTTGAAACAGATGAAACATGACGATATTTAGTTATGCGCCAGCATTTTTAACATAAAAATTTATGAAACTACTAAAGTTTTCGTTTAAAATAAGAGTTCTATATAACACCTTAGTTAAGTTTAAATACAAAATGTGTTTCAGCTCAATGCAAAGATAGCACTGGCAAGATGACAAAAATTTGTTTTTAATTTATATAATTTTTTTTTAATATCATTTTTTATCGAATTGTGTACATCTTTACTTATGTAAATAAGTTTTAAAACTTATTTAAACATGTAAAAAAATTAAGTTGAATTTATTGCTTAAATTATGTTTTAATACTATGACTAAATGATTATTTTTATGTTTATGTGTTCATATGACAATAATAAACCATTAAAGGTTTATTAGTCTAAAAACACAATTACACTGTTTAACCGCAAAGCGGATTTTCAAATTACAAATCTGTAATAAAATAACAATAGTAAAATGACAAAAAGTATAAAAATAATGCCAATCAATTTATACATTGACAAATTAAGATTAATTCTAAATTAATAACCATTAAGAATAATAATAAAAAAAATAGTTGATGATATAAAACCTTTAAAGAAATTATAAGCTTTAAAAAGAAAAAGACAAACAGATGAACTTTATTATTAAGTAAGGCATTGAAGTAAAATGTATTTTTAAATCATAACATTATAAAACTATAACTTATAGAGTTGGAAAATATTTTGACATAAAAATGTTATTCCTATGTTTAATTAAATTGTAATGCATTATTTTTTAATGACTTTAAAACAAATAATAGGGTTAGACATTAAAAAATTACTTTGAGTAGTAGAAATATTTGATATGGATAAGTTAATATAGTTATTTTATCATGGGGTCCGATTGTTATTTGATGGTATTTCTCTTAATATTCGCTGAGTCAGAAAAATTTTTAAAAGTATTATTAAATTTATATTTTCTTTATACCCTTATCCCTAACCAACCTTACCTAAACTTATTAAAACTTTCTCAAAATATAAATTTTTAAAAACTTATAACAAAAATAAAGTTATATTTTTTTTTTTGCTGACTCAGTAAATATTAGGGGAAACACCGTCACATTACAACAAGACTTGTTATAATGCAGAACAAAATGGCTTTTTTCGAAAAATGTATACTAAAGAAAATTTACTGGGTTATATTTAGAATGTTTAATAAAATTAGAAAAGAAAAAGAACGAAATTTTACAACAACAAGACAAAACAATAAAAGAAATAAACTACTATTAATTTAATTAAAAAAATAAAAAACTTAAAATATTATACTATATTGCAGGAACATATTACTAAAGAATTTGCAAAACTTTCATCAAAATAAATTAAAATCTGTAAATACTCATTCAAGTACTACAGGCATTGAGTCATCATTTCGTTTCTTTAGTTTAAGGTTTTTTTTTGTCTGGTAGGGATATATAGAGTCTAACAAGGTTGCATAAGGTACTTGTGTTAGTATGGTTTGTGTTAATCTACTGTTTTCTGTTCAAATGAGTATTTCAAATTGTTATTTTTTAAACATCACATGTGGACTGCAAGTAGAGTAGAACTTTTCAATTTATATTTAAAAGGTTTAGGGAAAGAGGCTTTTTGTTCATAATAATTAGACAGAAGAAACAAACTTATACCCATTGCCCGCATTAATTAAATGATTGTTTAAAGATTATAATAAATATAATTGAATATTTTCTCAATGTATTAAATGATGTGTGCATTCATTATAATAACTTTTTTAAATTTTAAATATATTCAAATTTTTTTTTTCAATTTTTATAATTAAAAAAAATCAAAGTAATAGTAGTTTATACTTTTTATGTTTGTAACTTAACTAAAGTTTAATTCTTTTTTTTTTACAACTTTTATTTTAACATTTTAAATACAGCCCTTCTCGTATTTTTCCTTAATATGCATTAAAAAAAAGCCTTTTTGTTTTGCATGATACGATAACTGTCTTAACTTATCATAACTTTCTTAACAAAATGTCTATAACTCAAAAGGTATTTTGTTTTTAATTCTTTTAAACAACAAAATATTATAATTTAACTAAAGGAACAACATCCTTTATGTCAAAATATTTTCTAACTCTTTAATTTTTAGTTTTATAATGTTTAAATTTTTAATCCATTTAACTTCAATCGCTGACTGTATAGTATAATTAATTGTTTGTCTTTACCTGTATATAGCTTATACAGTTTTTAAAGGTTTTAAGTATTAATAATTTTCTTATTATTAATTAATTTCTTAATTTTTATTTTCTAAAAATATAATTAAATTCACATAGTTTTTACATTTTTTGTGATTTTTACTATTTTTATTTATCACAGGATATACAATTTGAAAATCTGCTTTGCAGTGAAATAGTGTAATTGTGGTTCTTAGAATAATAAAAATAATTTTTTTATACCCATATTTGATAGATTTCTTTTGTAAATTATAATAAAAAAATTGTCTTTTTTTACTAAAATGTATATGTTTTAGATACAGATATAGACTGGTTTAATATATATATTTACTTCTTTTTAAAACTGATTGTCCTTTCTTATTAGTTTTAAAGGTTTTGTTGTTAAATTAACAAACTTTTTCTAGAATTCGTTTTCATCAGATAAAAAAGAGAATACACAAGTTTAATTACATAAACTGTAAGTATATATAAATAAATAAAGAATGTACAAAAATATATTTACAACATCATTAAAATTAGATAAAACTTATTTACTAGAAGTAAATTCATTTTAAAAATTAATATTTTTTTGAGTTCTAAGTTGATAGATCACTAAAAGTCGACAATTCATTTCTCTAGGCTTTGTCCGAATAAAAATTAATGCTTTCAATTAAATAAAAATATTATAGTATTATCAGGGCTTAGAGCATTAATTTTGTATTAGTGTCATTCAAGTTTTATAAAAAAGTTTAACAGCTTAACTAACGATAAAAATATGTAAATAAAAAGATAGTTTAAGTTAAAAGGAAATGCAAAAATATATTATTAAAAAGTTTTTAGTATTAAAGTACTTGAAGAAAAATTTTAATTTAATAAGTTTAAATAAAATTAAATTTGTTAATAATACTTTTAGAACTTAACATAATTGTTTGTCAAATAAAAGAAATATCAACTTTATTTCTTGACATCTTGATAAAAATGTACTGTTACAAAGCAGTCAATATTTGTTGTATTTTATAAAATAATTTTCTATAACACTGAATTCTTCCCTTAAAAAGGTAAAAACTTTGCAGCACTTAACATTATCTAGAGCCGCAACTGATATGTATATGTATAGTTGTAAAATAGTATATTATCAGTTTTGAAATACACCAGTAAACAGTCTGTAATAAAAAATATAATTGAAAAATAGTAGAACAAAAGTCAGGTTGTCAGAAATGATTTTAGAATTGACAAACTTTATTTTTGTGCTATATAAATAGTTTTAATTAATTAAATTATTATTATATAATATTTGTATATATTTATTAATTTTAAACAGTGTAATAAATTTGAATAAAACATTTTAACAGTTTAATTGCAAAAAATAAAACTGTTGAAGAAATAAAAATGCAACATTCTATTGAAGTGCCACGAAAAATTGGTTCAGGCTGTTTTGGCGTAGTATGGTTTGTTTTTTCTTATAAACTAGTTTCATTTTTAATTTATTTTAGGTAAAACAATTAAGAAATGTTACACAACTTTCAAAACTCTTTTTTTTTTGCAGTTATAAAGTTACTTATAGTCGTTTTCACATGAAAATAAGAATTTTTTGATAATAAACCGACTAGTTTACATGATACTTACAGGAAAGTTAAAGATCCAAGAAACGATAACTACCTAGCTTTAAAAAAGATCTCTTACGCAACTAAAAACCTGTCTACTGCTATTTTTGTGATGAGAGAAATTAGAATGCTTGAAACTTTGAATCATGAAAATGTAAGTTTTGTCTCAACTTTTAAAAACATATGTTTTCCTTACTTTATTTGTTACCTTAAACTTTCTAAATTTTTAATAATTTTTAACTTTGTGTGTATAAAGTCTTCATAATTTAGACAAAAATAAAATTTGTAAACTTAATAAAATTTTAAAAACTTTTAAAAACTATTAAATAACTTAACTCTAAACCTTCTTTATGTATTAAGAAAAACGTAGTAAAACCATTATACTAAAAAAAGAGAGCTTAATAAAAAATTCTATAAATAATTTCTAGTTTGAGATTTTAACAGTTTATATTTTATTTAAATTACAATAGTAAAACACTGTTTTAAAGTAATTTATGCAGGGTATGTTAAGTGAACAAAATGTCCTTATGTTTATGAGTAATATGTAAATAAGAATTACTTTCTTTTACAGGTTATTAGCCTTGTAGGTGTCATAAATTCCTTTGAAGCTGACGTTGAAGAAATGTAAGTGTTTATATGCTTAGTAAATATTTTATTTTATGATTATTTTATTTATTTGTAGTAAAGATAAAAATTAAAAATGAATATTTTTCATGCTAACTGCAAGTCGGTGTTTATGTTTTCAGCTTTATAGTTTTAAGTATTGTAACACCGTAAGGAGTTTGTTTATTTAAAAACTTTTAGTAATATGTTTACCATATTCTAATTATAATTAACATGAATATATGCAACATAAACAAAATATTGATTTTTGATAACCTTTTTGGCATTTGGTTTTTTACTTAAAAAATCTATGTATGAAAGCTTAGTTGTTATTTATATGACAGTTCTTGCATTTAAAATAAAACTATTTTTTCAGTTACCTGCTTTTCCCGTTCATGGATAAGGACTTAGATTATTTTAGAAAGTATGAGCTAGGTATGAAGAGGGTTTCTATTTTAATGTATCAATTATTTAGAGGTACGTTAGGGTTTATATATTTTTTTTCGAAATAGTTTAAAACTTACTTACTTACTTACTTAAGATACAGCTATAAATTATTAACTTTTTTTTGCATTATTTATAAACTAAAAATCTTTTAATACAGTACACCCAACTCAAAAAGCATTACTTACAACTAATGTTATATAAAAAACAACGTTATGTTTCAATAAATAGGGTTGAAGTACATTCACGGAGCAAAGATAGTGCATCGTGATCTAAAGAGCGCAAATATTCTGGTGAATAACAACGGCTTGTTGAGAATATGCGATTTCGGCAACGCAAAAAGCTACACAGATGATATTACTGGTATCAAAAAATGTTATGATATTGTCACTCCAGTGTATAGGTTTATTATGTTTCTTATATTTTTTAACTATTTTGAAATAATATTTATGTTGATTTTTATGACACAAAATGCAAATGGTAGCTAAGTAGATAGTTGTAATAAAATTTGTGTTTCAATAAACAACACATTGGTGTTTTATAAAAATACATCAATATAAATATATTCAAGAGAAACTTGGAATAGCGTTACAATTCTAACGTCTAAACTACCTACTGATTTCTTTACTTTTCTATTTGTAATATCATTTATTTTAAGATTGCTACGCCTCCCCCCTAACAGGCTATTATTTTACCTTAATAAAATTTTGTACAAATGTGTTCGTATGTAATATACTACCTTATCGCCTTTTTTATCATAAAATGAGTTTAAACTTGTCAATGAGTTCTTTATAACTTTTTTTTTGTTTAATTTTTTAGTATTTATTATTGTTTAACATAAATGTATTTGATTTTAAATTTGTTTTTCTTCTTGTGTGTCCTGTTTAGGTGGCTCAGATTTTGATGCTTAAGTTTAACATTGTATTATAACAATAAAATAATACTTGTAAGTAACTTTAAATCTACTCTCTAAATTATAAAAATAATGAATTAAACAGGGCACCAGAGCTTGTTTACGGTGTGGAGAGCTACTCAACTGAAGTGGACGTTTGGAGCGCGGGATGCATATTTGCTGAACTTCTCACGCACAAGCATATTTTTCTTTGCAGTTCATTTAATAATGCAAAGCTGGTTAGTTATTACAAAAAAAGTATGTTATACTATCAATATGGTTTTCCTTAAATTATTTTTTGTTCAAATCGTTCTCAAAGCAAGTTATTTTGTTGATAATTTTATTAAGATCAGTCGATCATTTTTTAGTTGAAATCACATAATATATCTTCTTATTAAATGTTTAAAAGATTCTATAAATGTAAAACTATAAAATCAATGTACTGTAATTTAAAAATATGGTTATCACATATATTTTCAAATAAACACTTAACCATTATGATATGTACTGTTTGTTCAAAAGTTTAATTTATAACTATTTATTCTAAAGGTTTTGCATTGAAATAATATTTTAAAGAGTGAATGTTGTATACTTTATTTCAAAAAGTTAACATTTTCAGGTTGAAAAGCAGCACAGCTTGTTAACTGCTTCAAAAAATTCAAAGTTGATTCAAAATAGTCTTAGACGTTTGTCTGATTCTCAAAAACTAGATTTTTTTAAATATTACGGCTGGATTGAAGACAGAAGTCCCCAAAAGTTCTTTAAGGGAATCACGGATAACGTTTTTGCTCAATCATTGATTTCTGGACTGCTTGTTTGGGACCCTGTAAGTTTCAAAGCTAATTAGTTTTGAAGAATGTAATCAAAAACGAATGAACAACATAATGATTTTTTAGAAAAAGCGATTTGACTGCAGTAAAGCATTGGAAGAGGAATTTTTAAACTACGGAAGGAAATATTTCCACGAAAATATTTGTCGACATATCCCATTACTCCGCACTTATGATGAGTTTGAGCCTCTGCCAGACTTTCACTTTGTTGATAACTATGAAAAACATCTTCAAAATTTGAAGATTTTAAAAAGTTTGCTTTTTTAAGATTCAGAGTTTACAACTGTAAACTACTTATACTTTGTAATTAAGTCTGTACTAAAGGTATTTAATTTGTAGTTTAAGCAAAAATTATAAAAGATCATCGAAAAATATGAAAAAATTTAAACATTGTAAATAAAGTGTAAAGCACTCTATAAATATTTTTTTTTGGTACTAAAAAAAATATTTTTAGCCGATTGCAAATATTTTAGAGTATGTTGATTAATATAAAATAATATATTAGTTACTTAGTAGTTTTATAATTGGCATTAGTTTACTGATTAGTTTTGCGTAATGTAAGTATTTAATACCATAGTTTGACTAACTATGTCATTCAATATTAGTTTTTGTATATTTACTTTTGTGCATTGCTTACTTTGTAATTTACTATTTTGTAATTTAGCTATAAAACTGTTTTTTAAATACACAGATCATTTGTTCGATTATGCGCAAAACTGGCAACTTTGCAATCGCTCATACTTGGATATAAACCAAGAATCTCCATTCTACAAAGAGTTTCTTCTGTCTTATGCAGGGACCGTTGATAGAAAGCAGTTAGAGAAAAAAGAAGAATCACTTTACAATATAAAAAGATACAATGAAAAACACAAAACAAGACCATTAGAAAATATAGGACTATTGAAAGAAGTCAGGAACGGTGATACTTTGGATAAAGAAGATATAAATCCTGATTTTAAATGTTATGAAAAGATTAGTCGTGAACTATATACTGTTGATGAATGAAAGTAACAAGTCGTAAAACTCGCCTTATTAGAGATTGTTTTGTTAAGTGTTTGTTATTTAATTTACTCTTTTTTTCGTTAATTTCTACAGTCAATAAAGTAGCTACGTACATATATATTATAATTCAGTTTTTTTTGTTTTGTTTTATGTTTATTTTAAAAAGGTTGATCAAGCTATTATAAACACATAATTAAATATATACGCAACCATTGTTACGAACTAAGTTTTTTCACAGACTTTTTTCTTAAACAGTTGTAGTGAATATATTAGTAATAACAATGCATATTTAAGCATTATATAATCTAAACTAATGATAAATATTTTGGCACAATCATTCATGCTATTTAAGCTATTTAATCTTTAAAAGTTAAACTAAGTTAATACTTTATGATACTACGTAGTAAAGCTTTAGTTATACGATATTTAATAAAAACAGTTCTATTTAATTTTAAATACTATGTAAACTACTATGTAAACTCTATGGAAAAGTTTAACAAGGATAAATGTTAAAACATTATTCCTATGAACTATGACACGTATAGCCAGTTTCACAATATTTTTTCTCTTCATATTTATTTTCCTACATAGACTAACCAAACAATGTTTTGTTAAACTCTTTATCAAAACAAAATAATTGGTAAACATAGAAATTATAAGATTAATAAACTTTTTAAACCATTTAGTTTCAATAATTTTATAAATAAACTTAAGAAAAGGTTATTATCTTGACATAACTGTCTTAACAATAACTTTAGTTTACTTCCCGCAAAATGATACTCACAAAACTTATATTTAATCAGAATACTAATCGAATATATATTGTATTACTAACGGCTTCCGTAATTCTACTACCATTGTATATTTTAGTTAAATTAAATAAAAGACCTTGTTGGTCCAACATATTTCTAATAATTTTATTAAACGATATAAAACATGATTTTAAAGCAAAATTGTTTAAAATAAGCAACAAAACACTATGCATAAATAACAAACTTAGATGTCAGATTTTACTATAAAAACATTTGTATACAATATTTGAAAACGCATGTTTATTTTAAAAAATATTCTTCGTCCAGAAATTAGGGATCCAACCGGTTTTTTTGTTAAACCAACCGGTGTTATTTCTTTGTTACAAACTCTATATGTAGAAAGAATAAAACTTTAACTTGTTTTAAATCAAACAGTTCAAAATTCTCGACTTAAGTAGCTTTAAAGTTAAAACCACAAGTTTTTAAACCTTGAGTTCAATACTTTGTCTTTTAATTAGTTTTGGTTAAAATTTTTTACACGACTTTCAATTATTTTGTTCTATAACTAATGATATCCTATATGCCAATATAGAAGTGGATAATTGAAATGTTGATAATATACCATAAAAAAAAACAAATATAGAAATAATAAAAATATAGAAATAATATATAGAAAGAATGAGAAAATTTTAAAATTTCAGAACTAGCATATGATTAACGATTAAACTAAGAGTATGAAAATGTTAAAAAACACAACTTACTAAATGTCCTTAAAGATTTTTTTTTTTTATTGAACAATGATCTATCTTGTTCACTAAATATAAGAATCTAATAAAAGTAAACAATTTATTGCTGACTGAAAAGGGGTTCGAGTAGTAATGCAGTTTAACTGTTTATTAAAGTTCTTAAACATGTTTCATAACCAAACCTGTAAAAACACAAATACACTTTTATTGGCTATTGTTGTATAAAGAAGCACAAAAGTAGATGTTATTAACGTATAGCATAAAAAGTACTTTGAAAATTAACTGCTTTAATATTAATCAACAATTAGATAATTTTAAATATTCGTAGATTGTTATTTACAAATATAAATTTTCTGACATAAAATTAATCTCATTAAGTATAAAATATTACTTCGCTTTTAACGTTTTTATAAACTTCAAAGCGAAGCATTGTAACTAGAGTAAAAAAATAAGTTTTTCATAATATTGTTTTCAACCTTAGTGTTTGGTACAAGAAACCTGTTACTAAAAAAAAACCAATTAACATAGTAATCATGTTTTCGATATAATAGTGATGAGAAGTGTTTGCCTCTAAATCAGTTTTCATATTGTGTTAAACTAATATCTTTTATTCAATATAGTTTTTCTTAACTAGTAGTAAACCAATTTAGAATAAAATTGTTTTTGTACAACGCTTTTGTTTGCAAAACTTGTTAATAAAACAAATGAATGTACTTAATCCCGCATCTAAATTAAAACTCGCTAGTAAAACTTCTTTCAAAAAAAAGCTATTTAAACTTTTAACTGATACTAAAAAATATTTTAATAACATAACTAATTTATAAGATAGAACCCATAAAACTTCTACACATATTCTAAGCTATAATTTTAAAATTCATAATAAAAGTACTCTGTTTTTAAACTTATCTAAACTGATCTAAATAATTTAGTTAATCCTAGTATTATATATCTAAAAACCAATAGAAGTACTAATTTTCCATTTATAAGTTTAAGTTTAAAGAATAGAAAATAGTATTTGTCTGATTTTATGAAAATCCATATTTACTTTTTGTTAATTGTTTTCTGTAGGTTAGCTCAGCAATTTATTTGAACTTAATTTCACTTAAACTGAAGAGCTTAAGAAGTTTTACACTCCTAAAAAAATGTTAAGTTCCTATTTTAAATGATTTAAAATTATTGGCTTTATTAACTAATAGCATTAAATTAAAGAATGAGACTTTAAAATTTAACAGAATTCTAACAAGTTTCTAGGATTAATTAAAATGTTAAGTAAAAAGTATCCTACTTTGTACCATAACATACATTGCTTAAAATCATCATAACACAATAATAACTTTAATTCTGTTTTTCAAAGCAACAAGAACTATTCTTCTTAATTGATGCTTCTGAGCCTCTTAATTTTGAGAAATATTGCTCACTAACAGCCAAAAAAGGAGAAAACAGTTTTGTAAGGGTTCAGAAAGCTGTAAAATTACTAAAAACTAACGTTTATGATTACTTGTTGTCTAAAAGACAAAATATTAAAAACTATACTTGCTTTTTACGGTCATTTCCAGACAATCGTTCTTGTTATTGCTTTTGTAGTTTTGTGAAAATTGTTTATGTGTTGGGTGGCTATCAACGTGTAACATCAAAACGGTCTTGCTTGGTGTATAATTCTTATATAAAAAGTGGAGTTTCATAGAAAGTATGATTGAAGTACAAAACAGTGCAGAAAGTACAGTTTTTGAAAGAAAAATTGTTGTTTCAGGTGGTGTAGGCTAACACATTTACTTAAGATCAGTAGAAGCGTATTATCACCCTGATGAAAAATGGAAACATTTTCCTGATATGATAGAAAAAAGAATCAGTCATTTTTGGTTACTATAGGCAACATAGTGTTTGCAGTTGGTGAAGAATTTATGCAAAGTTGGGAAGTTTTTGATACTAGAAATAAATAGTTCCCTTTGAACAGTAATATTCCAAAATATTTGGAAATTAGAATTGAAAAAGAAGGTGCTTGTTGTGTTGGTCGTAAAATCACTTTAGTTGGTGTTGATTATGATAACAAATTTGATTTTATTACGTACGACATTTAAAATGATGTTTTTTTCACAGATAACCAATAAACATTAAAGAAAGTTTGTTTATAGTACTAAAGTTCAAAAACCTTTTTAGTTTTTTATTTTGTATAAACGTCATAAGTTTTGATAAACTATAGAAAGTGAAACAAATGTTTTAAAAAAATTATTCAGATAAGTATTAAAATTAAGTTGAAAAACAGAAATTAAAAACGATGTTTGCAACACAACTAACTAAAAACTATAAACATTACTAAAAACTGAAATTAAAATTTTTCAATTAACTTTGCTGTTTTTAGATGATTTACCTTAAAATTACTAGTATTCAGTTTACACATAATTAGTTTATTTTGCTGCATGAAAACAAAAGCATTTTTAATCAACAGATTGTTAAGATTAAAATTATAAAAAATGTATTTTATAAAATGGCATAATATAAATATTTTTAAAGTCAGAACACTAGTTGGTTTTACTGAGACCGGTTAAATAAGACAAAAAATTAGTATTTAAACTTGTTGTATTGCTCTTTAGAATAAACTTACTTGACCTATAAATCATTACTTATAGATGTTACTATAAATCATTACAACATCTTTAAAAGAATTCATTCCAAATCATCATATTAAAATCTTTGTGTTTATATTTAAACAGTGTTGGTGTTTTATATTAACTTTGTGCTTTTAATTTATTGTACAAGTATGTTTTACTTTTGAATAATTAATTCAATTGAATTAGTCCTTATGCTTAAATAATTATTCTCTATTATTACTTTTTATTTTAAAACTATCTATACATAAAATTTTATACATCATTTTTAACTTATTTCCACCTTAAGATCTGGACATTAACAGCAAAGCTTGGTTGTACTAAACAAATGTGACTGAACACATATGTAAGTAAATATTTAAAAAAAATTAAATTCAAGTTTATACAAAAATAAAAATTAATTACTAAAAGTAAAGTTTTGCTTTTCAACACTTTTATAATTTTGTCTAAGCTAAAACGGTCTTTGTACTAAAGTCCCCCCTACAACAAAATAGTTTTAATAAATTTTAATCGACCTTATGATATAGAGCTTTAACATAATATTAGTTGTATACTAAAACATAGTACTTTCATAGATACTTACAACAACTTTAATTTAAACAAAATAAAATTTAGCATATTATTAATGCATTAATTACTTGTAAAGTCAACAAAAATATATAAGTAACTGCAATCGTATAACTTAATTAGTAAATTATAGTATTGTAGTTGTTAGTATTTGTACATGTTAAAAGCTTTAAAATAAGTGTATTTATTAGTGTGCTTTTCTGCGGAGTCCAAGAAATAGCTTTGAGACGGTATAATTAAATTTCAAGATTCTTTAAGTCATGGTGGCTTTAGATCTTTGCTTAAGTTTGCTAGCAAAGTTGACACAGATCTTAAAACGCATTTTGAAACAAGTAAAGCATTGTTAGGAGTGTTTCCAATAATACAACATTTTATTTTGTTATGAGCCTTTGAAGTTTACAGGAAGGAAGTTATATCTCAAGTACGGCAGGCACACTTTATAGCAGTAATTGCGGACGAAGCAACATATGTAAATTTGCAAACCCAATTGTCTGCAGTGATAAGATATATCAACAATGACAGTGACGATGAGAGGTTTCGGGATTTCTTAGCTAAAAAGAGTAAATGCAGAATTTATTTCAGAAGTTATTTTAAATGAGCTGGGGAAAATCATGCAGAGTGAAAAAAAAAAAACAAGTTATTAGACTTATGACGGTGCTTCGGTCATGAAGGGAAGAATAGGAGGGGTTCATGTGAAAGTAAGGGAAATATATGAAAACGCTTATTACGTACATTGTGCTGCTCATCAGCTAAAATTAGTGCTTTTGATGGCTGCTAGTTGCAACCTTTTTAGTTTTTCTTTTTAGTTGAGGCAGAACTTTTTTTGCTAAATTAGATCACATTCCTACTTTGTAAGTAACCAGAGAAAAAGACGCGTAGTTGAAGTGTATTTTCTTTCTGGATGCAAAGCTATATATACAACTCCTACAACTCAAAAACTGCTTGGAAAGTTGCAGAGAGAAAAAACGAGTTACTTACAGAGTTTACATACTTTGTTAGTAACACTGATTGTTACGGATAGTACACAACAGCCGCGGAAGAAAACTGCGGAAAACTTGTAAATGATGAAAAGTTCAATTTTTGGTTGAACACTTTTTTAAGCTTATGCCTGAAGTAGATGTTTTGTATAACGTAATGTAAAGCAAAATTTAACTTAGCAAAAAGTTGAACAACATGTGAAATATTTTCAAGATGCTTTTAATAGAGCTCGTAATTCTAGTGCGACATATAATGCAAACATATGTCTCTCTTCTTCTGCTAAAGAAGTTTGTGACAGTGTAAGGGTAAATTTTGCCAAAAGGTTTAATTTTATAGGACATTTAAGAATATCCCAAATGTCTTCCTTATGACCTTATCGAAGCAGTGAAAAAATTTTATCCTGGTGCAGATTGTAAAAAGCTACAAACCGAATTAATAGTATTTAGAATCGAAAAGAAATGCACATAGGGGGATAAATAAAAACTCTGCTGACATAAAGAATAACAATATTTCTGATAATTTTAGTAAAACTATAAAATTTTTACAAACTCTAATGACTATACTTGTGTGTTCAACTGAAGTTGAAAGAATATTTTCATCTTTAAAGAGATTAAATAACGTGTTTACGAATTACCATTGGTCAGTCTACATTAAATTCCTTAAGTTTTATTTCTTTTGGTAGAGACTTAAATAAAACTGTATGTGCTTAAACGAGGAAGTTATGAGTTTATTTTTAATCAAAAAAGAAAAAAGTATGCATTTTCATTACAAATGTAAAAAATAAGCATTTAAGTTTTTGTTTAGGACAAACTTAGGTTTTTCTTTGTAACTACTTTAGCTTTTGATAAACATTACTTGTTTCAGATATATGTTTTTTATTATTAGATGTTTTCATTTATATTAGATATTATTATACCTGTAGATTTTTTAACAAATTCTATGCTTTGTCTGACTTAAAATACTTCTATTTTGTTATTATCATTAAATATATTTAGCTATTTTATATAAAAAAATTCGCTTTAGTATTATTTTTCAGGTTGGTTGTGATAGAATATTTTTTAAACTATAAAAATTTTTGTATATTATAATTCATTAAAAAAATATTTTTTATGCTTTTTTTTTGTTTTTTAGATTAACTGCCATTAAGTCTTACGTTTGACACTTGCCATCAAACTATTTTTCTCTATGTCTTGTATTATACATTTAACTTTTAATTTTTTTTTTTCACAGTTTTTCATTTGTATATAATTAAAAACTATAAAAAGCATAGCTAAGTTCATCTTGGTTTAACTTTAGTCTAATTCAGATTTGATTTTCTAGAATTAATACCTAATTTACATTAAATAAGCAAGCAATCTATTCTATTTATAAAATTTCACTAAAATATAATTTTGTGTAATATATAATGTGCAATGAGAGGCTAACATTTATGTTGTATTGTAAATTTTAGAAATTGGTATTTTTTGTAAATAAAACAGATATTGTCGTTTTATGAATATATTCATTTTTATATCTATTAATTTTACTGTAAAGAGTAAAAACCATTTTTATTGAGTAATTTTATATTCATGCAAGTATAAGTAATTCTAAAAAAGTTTAAAATTTTTTTAATTGTATAATTTTGTAAAATATAGGTATTTTGTAGAACATTAACTTCGAACTTATTTCATTTAATTGATTTATTTCAATGATATTACTTACAAAAAAGCTTTTAATAGCTAATTAATAAAGTCTTAAGTTAGGGGATTTTTAGACAAAAATAAACTTCAAATCCCTGACAAAATACTATAATACACCACTGTTATTCATTACATCAAACGTTACAAGATCAAAACGGGTTAATAGGAGGAAGTCATTAATTAATAATTAATGACTTCCTCCTAAAATTAATAAAAATTATATTATTTAATACATTTTTTACCCTAAGACAAATTAATTCGTTTTTTTTTTTTTTGAAATTGTTGATCAAGTTACTAAACTACATATTTTTTATTAATAATAAAACTATTTCACATAGTTTAAAGAAAGTTTTAGATTTCTTTTCATTTTAAAATACTCTTTCGACAGAAAAAAAAAACCAGAACATCAAGTTTATTACAAAACACAGAGCAAGCAAAAATAAACACGTAAAATAGCACAATAGTTTGCAAAACTAAGTAGATGAAAACGATTCCTGCGACTAATTTATTAACAGTAGGTTTTTTCTTGGTTTCATAAAATATAAAATTTTTTTATTAAGTTAAACTTTTGTGTAAACTATCTTTAAAGAATAATTGTTTTAAATCCAGAACTGTTTAATAGAGTTATAACTGTTTTAATTAAAAGTTTAGTATAACAAGAATGTTTTGTTTCAAAGGATATTAATACCAAGGTATTTTTACAGTTGAAAAACCGTTCAGATCCTTGGTAGCGTCAAACGGTTGTTCAGACCATTCTTTTTCTTCAACATCATAAAAAATAATTGAAGAGATTCCTGTGTAGAAAATCATAATTTTATTCTGAATTGAAATAACTTGATAGAAATGGTCATAGTTAAATTCTTGTTTAAAAACAACAAATTTTCTACTTATCGTGTCAAATACTTCGCAGTCGTTGCCATCTGTTCTAACAACATACAGTTTGTTTTTAACTGCTAAAAGTTTTTGATGACGTATACTTTTAACCAAGTTAGGCATTGACGACCATTTGTCAGATATCACGTCATACGCTTCTACAGTATTCAAGGCTCTGTATCTAATGTCCTGACCTCCAGACACGATTATTCTTCCTTCAAATACAGTGCTAACTAATCCTTCTCTTGCCTCCTTCATTCTTGAGACTTCTTTCCATTTTTTGCTCGTAGTATTGAACTGCAAGCAGGAGTTGAGAGTTATCCACGAATCTAACATTAGCATACCACCGATCACAAATATGCTGTCCATGTATGCGCAAGCTGTATAGCATCTACGATCATCCACCATACTAGCAAATTTGGTCCAGGTTTTTTTCCACGGTGAATATTTTTCTACAGAGGTTATAATATCTTGTTCATGATCAACTACATCTAGCAAGTAGACTTCGCCTTTTATGCAAACTGATTTAGAATAGTAAAGCATCTTATACAAAGTTGGAATAAATTTTATACTATTCAAGTTGTTTGTTTTGATTTTGTTAACATCATTTGTTGCTTTACAACAAGTTTCTTCAAAGCCACCGAAAATCAACGTGTGAAACTTTTCCTGGCTACAATATCTAGTTTTATAGTATACGCTTTGTTTGTTTTTGAAAGAGTAATCCGTATTTGCTACTTTTTCTTTTAGTTCATGAGCGAATTCATTATTTTGAATGAATGATGAAGAACTATTCAAAACACAGTTTACAGCGCAATCCGAAAGTAAAGGAAGGCGAACTGTTAGTAACAGTTTTTTTGCATACTTGCTGCGGTCTTCAACTTTGTACTTTAACCAATTAATGACAGCATAATATACTTCAACTTCAGAGTGAATGCTTATTTCTGAACTTGAAAGTATTTTTGCAATTAATTCCAAGTTTAACTCCAAGAAGCTTTGAGTTTCTACTACCATTGAAAAGCAACGTTGTATGTAGGACAACGTTGTTTCTTCAAGACGAGATAAATTGAAGACTTTCGCAAGGGTGTATAATAAAGTGACATTTTTAACAGATACTTTTTCATCAAAAAAAAAGTTTTTTCCAAAGATTACATCTTCTTTGAGCAAAGCTTTATTCCTTTTAAAAATCAAAGCTAGATGATTATTGTTTTGCATAGCTTCACCTAAAAACATTTAAAAATAATTTTGTAAGTAAAAGAGACTAAAACTAAAATTATACTACTATTCTACAAATTTGAGTATTTACAAAATAAATATAAATTTTAAGTATATAGTTTCTTAAACAAGTTTAAGTTGAAATGAAAACCAAATCAGTTTAAAGCCGGTAATATTTGTAAATGGTACTTTTTTAAAGAATAACTTAATGCAAAAAATCAAAAATGTTCGGTTTCTTTATAAAAACGTTTTGTTTTTTAAAGTTTTGATAAAAAAAATCTACAGTTTTAAATATATTCAAGACTAAATAAACCAATTTAGCAAAACTATAATTATTTTGACAAATATAAAAAAATAACAACCATTTTACTACAATTTTAAACGCAAAGCTAAAACTTGTAAACATTTTACCTTGTATATCTTTATTAGATTGTAAATGTTTTACATCCAAATCTTTAGAGCATATTTCTTTGCAAAACTCGACGAAGTCGTACTTTACTGAACCTCTAAAACATTTTTTTCAAAACTATTAGATTTGTCTTGAGCAAGTAATTTTTGTTTATTATTAACATCTTTTTTGTTTATTAATTATTCTGTTGGTTGTGAAAGACCACTTTTTGATAAGTTAATAGCCATTATTTATAAGCAAAAAGTTCAACTTATTTCTAAAATTATTTGAACGTTATACGATTTTATACATAATAGATTATAATAAAATTCCTGTAAACATCTATTGTTATTTAAGTATGTATAATTTTAGTATTATACTAGTTCAACTCTGATTTTACTTCTACTCGGTACAATGAATAAATTTCATTACTATTAAAAATCATTATCTTTAAATTACTTCTAACTACACTTTTTTGTTAATGTTATGCATTTTGTTTCTGTTAAAAGGCTACTATTTCTATCTCAAATACATTCATCGTTATAGTATTCAAACGACTTTAATGATAATTATATTTTGAGCATTTCTGTAAAACAGTTTCAGACAAAGTTTATTTTAAAGACAAAGTAATTTTACAAGCAAATACTTGTCTTGAATGGTTTTTTTTGTATTATTTTTTTACCAAATTTTAAAACATATTTATTTCAAACTCTTTAGTGCTAACTTGGAATTTTTTTATTCTAAAGAACGTTCTTTTGCTTTGTTTTTCACAATAATTTCCATCGATTTGGGGATTGATTTTTGTAGTGGGCCCCTTTAAAACTTTTGAGATTTTTTCTTTTTTTTTAATTTTACAAGTTTATCTCCCAAAATAATAACTTTTTTAATTTTTTTTTTCTAAATACTTATTAAACCTAAATTTAAACTTGTTATTACTTAATTATTTTCTTTTTCTTAAACCATAAGCTTAATTATTTTTTCAGAAAATATCATTTTGCATGATTTTCAATTTAAAAGTTTACAGACTTTTATGCAAGAATAAGTATTTATTTTAATAATTTAAAAAAACAATAATTAATAAGGGAAAAAAAAGTTATTACATTATGAAATTTAACTATACAAGTCTGTTATAAATAAAAATTATCAAAAAAAGTAATATTTTTGCATAAAAGTCTGTAAACCTAAAAATTGAAAATCGTGCAAACTTGGAATTTTTGAAAAAAATTATTTAGGCTTATGGTATAAAAAAAATATATTAACTACAAGTTTTTACTTAGTTTTTTAGTATGTTAAAAAAAAATTTAAAAAGTTATTATTTTTGGAGAAAACTTGTAAAATTAAGTTGTAGAAAAAAAAAACTCAACATTTTTAAAGGGGCCCCACTACAAAATTAAAACCCAACTTCTATGGAAGTTATTGTAAAAAGTAAAGCAAAAGAACATTCTTCAGAATTAAAAAAAAAATCCAAGTTAGCTTTAAGGAATTTGAAAATAATTAGTTTTAAAGTCTGGTAATAAAAAAAATTCCAAAAAAAGCCATTCAAGATGAGTTCACATTCGTGTAATTTTTGATAAGACTAACATTACAATAAGCTTATATTGGCCAGAAAAATAAATCAATTCTGGTCTAAAAACCTGAAGTTTTAACCAAAACTATCGGTCATTGAATTAGATACAAACACTTTTATCAAAAAATATTTAACATTGAAATTGTTAGGATTACCCTTAGCATTGATGGTCACTTTATTAAGGTGGTGAAGGATTTCTGCTAGGTAGCTTAGCTAAATCTATGGCTAGAAGACGGAATTATAGTTAAGGTCCATGTTCTATATTTAAATTTAAATATAAAATATTTACCAACATTTAAACGTAAACAAAACAATTAGAATATTTTTAACATCAAATTTTTTCAATTTAGCTACTATGAAAATTAGTAAAAAAACTTAAGAAAATTGGCAACTAAACAAATATAAAAGTCAATAGTACAACAATAACTTAAATCAACATAAACCCTAATCAATTTGCAACTAAGTGGTTAAAAATGTTGTTTTAGTCCAATCTCTAAAACAGAGTTTCCTAAAAATGGGCCAAGTGACACCCTAGGGGGCATTAACAGGTACTCAGTAGGCCATGAGCAGCAAAAAAGCCACAGGGGGATTATGATGTCAAAATTTAAAACCAGCACTAGGTATTCTAGATTTGTTGTTGAAAAGCAAAAACAAAAAAAGGTCTTAGGTGTTTCAAATGGTAGTTTTGAAGTTTGCACTAGATATTCTTCATTTGTTAATGAATAGTAAAAAATTCTTAGCTCCTTTTAATGGTAAGTTTTTGAGTTATCTTGTTAAAGGTAGCCATAGCTTTTTTAATTTCTTTAAAGGGGCCATTTGAAGAAAAGTTTGGGAAACCCTGCACCAAAATGTGTAGCAAAACCGAGCTGAGAATTAACTGAAGTCAAAACAACAAATAAATCCAGATTAGATTTACAAAAAACAATAAAGATGTAGAGATAATCTGATTAGAACCAATATTAAAAACGGTTGATAAATTCACAGTAAGACTCAACACATCTGGTTAAAGGTCAGTAGTCAATACAGATTGAACTTCAAAATAAACTGCTCAAAACCAATCAACTCAATGAAAAATATCAAGAAACAAACCTTTTAAGTGTTAATTTAATATGAATTCAGTTAATATTACAAATTAATTTTTGATTGGTCTTTCAGTTTCATTTTGTTGATATTCATGTAAATGCTCTTTAAACAAGGATGCATTCTATATAAACTACAAATAAATTACAACATAAAATGTTATTAATTATTACATTAAAGCAACAGTTATTTTTTAACATTTAAAACTATCAAAATTCTTTTAAAGTACAAGTAATGACATTAACAAAATTTTGTTTAATCTCCCAATTAAGTCTTTTATTTTTTAAATAAAGGAAAATAAAGAATTTAGAAACTCAATATTTTAATACTAAACATGCTTATGAAAAAAGTTAATAAACTAAGTTATAAAATTTTTTATGATCTTAAATTTTTATAATTCTAAAATAACTTGACTAGTATCAAATAATCTTTAAAACTATGTTGGTCGCTATGCACTGTAACAAAAAACTTTTTCAAATTCTACAACATATTTTTTATAACATTCAAAATAACTTCCTTAATGTCTTTTTTTTTCTATCTCAAAACTTTAAATCACTTTGTTAAATAATTTATATCTGTCATTTTGAATGAACTGAAGTTATAAAAACAAGTAAATTCAGAATAAATTTCCTTATCAGCGTAGAAATAATCTGATATAAACCAATTTAAAAACTGGTTGAAAAATTCACAAAAAGACTCAACACCAATGGTCAGGTTTCCCGAATGATTTTGGCAATTTTTTCCAGATTTCCAAATTTCCTTCAGGTTTTTAAAGGTACACATTGTTGAGTCTTCTTTTAGTTTAAAATTAAGTTTAAGGTTAAATCTGTCTTAAACAGAATAAAAACATTGAATAGATACAGTAAAGCTACTTAAAATGTGCTTTTTTATATAAAAAAAAAGTTGATTCTGATAAAACTTTATATATTTATGGTGTTTAAAGTTCCAGATTTTCCAGGTTTTTTATTTCAAAATTTCTTAAACTCCAGGGTTTTATCCTAAATTCTCAAATTCCAGGGTTTTCTATGTTGTCAAGTTTTTTGGTAACCCTGCACTTGTTGAAGGTCAATTGTCAACAAAGATTGAACTCCTTAACAAATCGCTCAAAACCAATGTCAAAAAAGGTTGATAAATTAACAGTAAGACTCAACACCACTAACTGTAATTCAGTAATAAATAAAGATTGACTTCTAGAACAAGTTGCTTAAAACTAATGTCAGAAATAGTTGATAAATTAACAGTGTGACCACAGGTTAACTTATTATTGTTTATTTACAATGATAGATTAAAAACCGTTTTTATTTTTTCCAGTGTCAAAGAGAATGAGAACTCCTTTGTTCAGACAGTAGATAATAATTTATAGGTATAACAAAATTATTGTAAAGAGTACAATATTGCTTCCACTGTCTTAAAAATGAACAAATAACACGCTTTCTATTCACGCTAGTACTTTCGTTTATTAAAACATTATCAAGCGATAAACAGCTTATTCAAATATTACATAAAACTTAAGTATAAATTATAAAGTCATTGAAATGTCTACAATGGTTCTTTTTGGCCTTTTTGTCTTCCGGCTTCTTTTCTTCAGGATTCATGTCCTCGGGCTTTTTGCCCTAGGGCTTTTTGTCGCAGGGTTTTTGTCGTAGGGCTTCTTGTCTACAGGCTTCTTGTACTTTTTAAAGCTAAGCTCCTCTTTTTTGCTGCATTAGAAAAAAAAAACTATATCACGTTCTATTTTATAGCAAAAAAGTCTAAACTAAATATAAATGTATCATGTTAAACTAAAACATATCAACTCTTTTTTTTTTAATTGTAAATACCCATCAGATAAAAGAAAGCAACATTTTAGTCTTCATATACGAAAAACTTATTTATTTAGGTGTAGAAAATAAACTCATATGGATATATTTAATGACAGTAGTTAACTTGCCAATAAAATACTATCTATTGCCGCAATAAAACTATCATGTACAGTGCTTCCTCGCTAATCCGGCCAAGTTGGGCAAGATTTTTTTGAAAATACGGCCGGATTTGCCTTTGGCCGGATAAGAACAAAATATCGCTTTTTTACAAATTATCTACCTTAGTTATATTATGAATGTATATAACAAAACATACTATAAAATTTCTGTTAATTTAATTTATTTTACTTTATTCAAAGAAAAAAGAATTAAAACAGACAAAACTAAACTAAACAAAACTTTATAAGCAGCTGAACTATCTGCACTTAATTTTTCGCTACATATTTTAAGATTACGAAAGCCAAATCTCCTGCAAAACCTCCATTGAAACCCCGTACTTGCTGAAAAGGGCCTTGAGTGTTAACCGTAAATTAAACAATGGAACTCGGAGGCTTTTTCTAATAGTATTGGGCCAGTTATTGGACAACCCTGTTCACGTTCCTGACGAAACCAAATGTAAAGGGCGCTGTCTAGCGTGTCAAAGACGCCTCCCTCTACTTTTTTTGCCGTTTTAGCAGCTCCAATTAGTCCCAGCTCCTCCTTTTTGGCTATAAACTTTTTGAACTTTTATTCGCTTCTCAAAATGTCATTTAAAGTTGACTTACCAATCTTAAACTTGCTCATTATAACAGCTTTAGGCACATTATTGCTTGCCATTTCGCAAACTTTTAACTTGTTTTCAATTGTTAATTGAACGCGTTTTCGTTTCTTTGCTGTCTTATCCATTTTTTAACCAGATATGTTGATTGTAGTATATTAAAGTGTAACTTGCTTAGCAAAGAAAGAAAAATTGCAAATGAATAATAAACAAGTTTGTTACAACTGAGCGGGAAAAGTATGAAAAAAAAAACTTAAGATTATACAAATGATACTTTATTATGACGTAACAATATATTGCTTGCATACTTATAAAACGTAAATAGAATACTTTTTCGAAGTAAAATGAAATTAAACGCTAAAAACGCTAAAGTAAATAAGTCGACTTCTCGACTAAAACCGGCCGGATTAGCGAGGAACCGGATTAGCGAGGACCGGATTAGCGAGGAAGCACTGTACTATCGTTCTTACTTTAAGTATAAAAGATTATAAGTTTTTGTTTTTATGTTTATCGCTATTGGAAGTTGTTTGTATAATTGATAAAACTATACGTATTCAATTTCACTTAATCAGTTTTAACAATAAACCCTTTAGCGCGGTAGAATTCGGCGGTTAACTTCTTATTGTTGTATACTATGCTTACTTGTGTTTGTCGAACTAAATATTTGTTTAAGCCTATATTGTAAGCATTATTTTTGTAGTTGCTTTGAAATGCATTTAAAAATTGTCACGTTAGCATCTAATTATAGTAATTGGATAAAAAACATATAACAAGATTAAAACCACAAGTCTAATCTAATTTTCAATACAACTACATTTGATTAAAACATTAATTAAGAAAATTTTTTTTTTTACTAAATAACTTTTAATAATACTAAATTAAACTTTTAAAAAGACTTAAACTACATTTTAATTTTAGTTTAGTTTTTGTTTATTATTAATTTAAAAATATATGCTGTTTTCGAAAGAATAAACTAATAAATTTAACGTTAAGTTAACTGTAAGCTTATGCAGTGAAATTAGTTGGTTTACATACATATCGTATTACAAAATTATAAGCTTCCATTTAAGAAAAAAGTGTTTACACGTCATTGACATATACTTTTCTATTAAATCATTTTTAGATTAGTAAGCATTTTGTAAATATTTTATAAGTAAGCAAATTTTTTAGTGTCGCTAAAGTTAGCTTTAAAAGTTTAAAGGCAACTATAATGTGTAAAAGTTAATTAGATTTGTAGTAAGCGTTTCAATTTGTACTAAATGATTTTAAGAAATGTCTCATAAACTATTTTTTGGTGTTTTTCTTATAAATTAATTTTATTATTTTATGTGGTTCATCAAAATGTTAATGTGTTACTATTCTATTTTGTCTCGATTAGTTTAACATATTATGAAATAAAATTATTGTGTCTAACAACTAAAAAAATCAAAATAAATATGTTTCTAATTAAAACCTAGTATTGAAATGATTTATTGTACAGAAGTTTTAAGATGTATATTGAATTTTTTATATGAAAACAGAATTTTTAATTACATTTTTGGTAATAAAATAAATAATGTTGATTACTTTAAAATTGTAAGAGTTAACTTTCATAATCTAGATTTCTCAGAATAAAAGTTTTAATTGACAATATAAAATGGTCAGGTTGATGTTTTGCACTACTGAGTGAAGATGAACTATCTTCGTTCTAAGGTTTGTTATTTTGTGCATAAAAATTATTTCAAACATTTTTAATGTAAATTTATATTTTATCTAGTTGTCTTGTTAAATAAAGTTTTTATTAAAGTTTAAATTATTTTTAATAGTTATATTCTGAATCAAACCTTACACATTTATGAACTTCTTTACCTTTAAAATAACAAACTAAGTAATATAATATAAAAGGTATATAGTAAGTATACTAAAAATAACAGGATAAAAATTTGTTTGTATAAACATTAGGTATATCCAATCATACACATAATTAAAAAATTTAAACTAAAAATTTTATGTCTTAAATAAATCTTAAAGTCAGTATTTTAAACAAGAATTTGTTGTTGATGTGACTTTTCAGAAAAAACTCTTAAAATAATCAAGGTTGTATAAAAGTTAATAGCTATAACGCACGTATATAGTTCTAGGATAATTGATCCAGAAAAATTAAAGTTGATAACGTTTATTACTATTTAGCTACCGGATCCATAAGATCCATAAGCCTAATGAATCGTACACAACTCTCAAATTTTAGAATCATTTTCGTATTATTTAGTGTAAATTTCAAAACTTTTAATAATATCAAGAGTAAATTTAAAACTATTCCTGCTTTTTTTTCACGCTTCTTACATAAACTCCAAAAAATCTAAACTATTTTTAAGCAGCCTAAAGTGATCTAGCGGAACAATAAAAACTTTTAGTAACATTCTACTATATAACTTGCTTAATTTTAGGTTTTTTTTCTTGATTTCCGAAAAAAGCTAAGTGAAAATTTAGTTTATTAACTTTTAATTTTTTTTTAAATGGTTATTCTTAAGTTTTATAATTTTTTTTAATGAAATCGTGCAAATGGACAAATTTTTAACATTTTATTTTTTAACTGTAATAAAAGTTTTATTTAGGTTAGAACAACTTTTAGTTTTGCTTATTCCAACAAAAACATATTTCTTGTTTTAGTTAGAACTTAAATTTTTTATAGGCTTTATAGAAAGTAAGTTTAATCTTCTAATAAATCCTAAACGTTAAACTAAATGTATTATAAATTGTACTTTGCTGTTCATGTTAAAGTTTAAAAAACTAAAATTAGCTATTACGAAAGTTTTTTAAAACAGTACAAATTTATATCATAAAAAAGTTGATAGTGGGATTATAGATAGTTCTCCTTCCTTTGACTTAAATCTAATTAGTTAATTAGAACAATAAACTGTAAGCCTTATTTATAAAACTAAATAGTTTATTTATATATCGGGTTACAAGATTATAAGCTTTATTAAAAGAAATAAGTTTACTTGTCGTATATATATATATATATTATTCTTTATTCAGAAATTTTTAAAAACCTTTTAGCTAAGTAAACATTTATTGAACTGTTTTTAGTAAACGAAAACTAGTAATGTCTCAAAAAAGTTTATACTGAAAGTTTTAAGACAATTGAAATAACCAAAAAGTCAATTGTATTTATAGTAAGCATATTAACTTATACTAACTGCATTTATTAACAGTGTCTTTTTTTTAATACTTGCATTGTATTTATTATGTTGTAGGTCGTAAACGTTCATGTGTTATTATTTTATTTTGTTTAAGTTGTTGTCATATATATTTAATCAAAGTTTTGTATTAAACAACTACAACTAAACGAAATTAAATTTGCTTAGTAAACCTGTTATAGAAAATTATCTAGCGTACAGCGATTTGAAGCTTTTTAATTATATTTTTTCATATAGAAAACAACTTTTAATTCTAGTTTTTGTAATTATAGATTATAGTATATGCTTTATTTTTATCAAAAATATTTTTAGTCAAATTGTTTAAATGAATCAGTTATATAACATTTTATATGATAAAGCTAATTTAATCTTTATTTAAGTTAAAAAAAACTTGTATTTTGTTTATTTATACGGTAAATACAATTCTTGTTTTAGTTTAAGATTAAAAAAAAAAAAAATATTGAAAATCAAGTTTTATTTTTAATAAAACTGAAACTTTATACGTAATGTATTAAGAGAAATTTTGGCTGATTTTTTTAGAGTTAAAAAAATTCAATTTACGTATTACAAAATTTATTCAATTCACTACAAGTGTGTATAATATAAAAGTTCTTAGAGAGATTATAGATATTTCTTCGTCCTTCTTAAAGAAAATATGATATCAAAAAGTTTCAAGTATGTGAAATATGTCATCGTACGATTAGTTTTCTTAATACATTCTGTTATATAAATAACTTGTCACAGTAGTACTTAAAAAAAATGATTTTATAAATTAACCTGATCAGTCTTTATAGAGCTATAAAAGTAAAAAAAAGTTAAAATTTATTTTAGGTTTAAGGTTTCTTAACACATTTACTATTTCATGAAGATCTAAGTTTTTTATTGCGTTTATAGCTCTGGTTTTTAATAAATAAACCAAGTTGAGTAGTCATTTTACAGCCTTCTACAGTAAATCTTACTTAAAAGTTTGACCTTTATTAAAAAATTATTTATAATTAACCCAAATATTAAAAAGATTTTTAAATTTGAAATATGTTTGAAGATAGCTAAAACATATTATAAATTGACAAAGTCGCATTGTACTCAACAAATTCACTAATAAAACTGTCTTGTAAATAATATTAATCAATAACAAAGAAGTCTAGAATTTATTTACCTGTATGTGTCTTTTTTCATCAGATAATGAAGAATCTCAATCAAGATTTGAAGGAAGTTCGGATACATGTAGAAAAGAAAACAAATCATTAATACGAAACTCCTGAGAAAACTTTTATCAAAAGGTTAGTTAAGAGTTTTTATCTTAAACTGTTTATCTGTTAATAGTTGAGTATATTTTTAAAAGTTATACAAAAAATATTTAGTAAAGAAATTTATTGAATTTATAATAATTTTTTTAACACTCAAGCTAACACACGTATTTATTTTAAAGTTAAAAATGCAAACAGTTTTACTAGCCACCTGCTAAAGTATTTTAATTACAAAACAAATGAATATTACTTGAAACAGTCTATATATAAACTAATAACAACATGGTCATTTATAGGGTTACGAAAGAAATAAAAAAACTGAAAATTTTTGAGTTACTAATTAACAGAATAAAATATAAATCAAAATTCAAACCAAATTATAAATATTTATTAGATCAAAGAAGATAACACTGAGTTTTAATAAAGGAAAAACTTAATTTTACGTTTAAGAAATAATCTTGAGGGATAGATTTTGTAAAAAATATTTTATTAGCCCAGGGGTCGGTAGCCTTTTGTAGCTCGCGGGCCCTATTTTATTGGGTAAAATCAATCGCGGGCCTAATAGTTTAGAAAAAACATATTTGTGGGCCGCATTTGTTTAAATGAAGTTTTAGTAATCAGTAGATAAATATTATTTTAGACCAAAATATGTCAATTTAAGCAACAGTAGAGCAGTAGTAAAGAGTATTTATTGAGTTAAGAGACCAACTGTGAGTTTTTAATAAAAGTATTAACTTGTAATCTTTTAAAAATGTACATTTTTGGATGTAAAGTAGCTCGCGGGCCGAGGATTTTGACTTTAAGGGCTGCATTTGGCCCACAAGCCGCAGTTTACCGACCCCTGATTTAGCGAATAAAACACTAACAATTGACTAATAAAACTATAATGTACTATCTTTTTGAATTGAAATTTTAAAAACTATAAGTATTTGGTTTTAATATTATGTTTACCGATATTTAAAGTTACTTGTTTTTTACTAAAACTTGACTTAATTAATTTCACTTAAACAGTTTAAACACTAAGCTCTTTTGCGCGGTAGGTTTTGGTGAAAAACTTCTCAGTGCTTTATTTCTTGATAATGCTAGTGTTAATAAAATTAAAGTATTATTTAAGTCTACTTTGTTTTCAATCCTTTTGTATTTGATTGACATGTACTTAAAAATTGTCATGATAGTGACCTAAAGTAGTATCAAGTTACAGTCATTAATCTAAATAAAGTAAGATATATATTTTGATTGTAACTACTTATCTATTCTATTTAATAAGTACATATTTGTTATTCACTCTATTATTTTAACATAAGATAAAAACTAAAAATGAAATCTTCAGTTGGTGTTTTGCACAGTCAAGGAATGAACTACTTATCTCAATTCAAAGGGTCGTGAGTTTTTACCCAGTTTTAAGATTTTTTTTAACTATTTTTATTATGAAAGTTTGTTAGACTTATTACATTTTAATGGTAAACGCAGAATAATACATTCAGATATAAACACATACTCAAAAATAAGAGGGTTTACAACAGTATTGTCTAATTTATATGGCTTTAAGTTACTAGAAAATATACATTACAAAAAATATTAAAACTTTTCAATTTGAATAGTATTACCTAAAAATTTCAATTTCTTACATTATAAAATGTATCATTAAAATTAAATATTAAGTATACATTCAGTATGTTTTAATTTAGTAAAATGCATAGTTTAATTTTTTAAATGGTTTTTATATAGTATACATTTTCTTTAAAGCTAGTGTGTAAGTTTTAAAATGTATTTCTAAAGAGTGTAAAAGCATTAATTACTTACATAAATTGTCATTTGAAGTCCAAGTTTGAGTCAATGTTTGTTAGAATTTAAAAAAAAAATTTCGACTTCAATGATAGTTTAATAAGAGTATATACACTAGTAAAAAGTAAGGTTTGTACATACTTTTTATTACCTTAAGAATTATAATGGTTGTTTTTAAATAAAATCATTTTTTATCACACTTAAACAACAAGGATAATTCAGATGAATTTGAAATTTTTAAAGCTTCCAAATAAATAAGGCTAGTTTGAAACAAATAATAGACTCAGGGTAACTCGTTTTTTATTTTAATTACAAAATCTTCAGAATAACTTTAACGTTTTTGAAAATTTTTAAGCAAGTTTTATCTGATATTAAAATCAATTATAGTTAATCTAGTCATAATAACTTGATATTTTATAACTTACTTTGTTAAACAATTTAAATTTCATTGTATTAAACTTGTTTTTTGAAATTTGAAAACACTCTCAAGATGTCTCAGGACAAGTTTTTGACACAAAAATAACGGCAACCCTTTAAAATTAGCAATATTTGTTTGATTTATCTTTTCGCTCTTAATTTATATTTCAGTTTAAATGCTTCAAATTTTGATGCCAGGATCCAACGCTTGACAAAAAATTAAAATGATTTAAAGTAAAGATATGTAGTCTAAAAGATAAAATTAGTTGCAAATATAAAATCCTACAAGAGGATGTGAATTGTAATTTTTTTTTTTCTAAAAGCACCATTTAGATTTAAAAATGTTATATAGTTTTAATTACAGAACTTTTTTAATAATTTTTTTTTTTAAACAGCTTAACTACAAATATAGCACTAAATAAACTCAAAAATGATATCAAAATAGACGCTTCATATTTAAAAACTTTTTTTCGAGCATTAAACCTTTTTCTCCATTTAAATTTAGCAATTCGTATGTATTATTTCTAAAATAATTTTTTTCGGAAAAGCATATTATATATTATAATAAAAGCATTATAATAAACATATTCAAAAGTCTACAGAGTCTAAACCTTGACTTTCGTACGCAGTGAGACAAGCTAAATTGATGTGTGGTTAGATCATAACAATACGACTTATTAATGTGTCCTAAAAAGGACTAAATTGTTCTCAGTCTACTGAAAGCTTGTGGTCGGATAAACGAATTGGTATTAACCAATTTTATGTCAATATAAACTTGCTAAGAATTTGTAAAATATACTTGACATACAATATATTATTGTTACAGCATTTTTAAAAATTTTAATTTTTCTAGATAATAAAATTAACTTTTGTAATTCAATGAAAATGGATCGTGAAAAAAGTGAAATGAATAACAGCTCTATGTCGTCATTTAGTTAGTTAAAATTTTTTTTTTAATTTTCATTACAATTATTTTTGTTCCAGTCTTCATTTTTATCAGTTGCTGGAAAAAGTTAGTTAATTAAAAATCAAAGAAAACGAATCAACCTTGAAACTAAATCAAATTCTTAACTTATTGTTTCAACAAGCATTTTTAAAGGCTCGAAAAGAATCAGTCAAAACACAGTTTTGACAAAAAAAGAGTGTAGAAGAACTGAGCGTAGAACAACAGAAAGTATTGATAGCGACATCAATCAAATTAACGTCAACTTACCTTCAACTCATGGACTTCATAACAATGCAAAAATCTCTGATTTTTTGAATAAAAAGCATGAAGAGCATAATAATGATGTAACAACAAACAACTTGTCACCGAAACCTAGTGAGTTTGAAATCTTATTTTTGTTTTTTAAATGTTATTCAAAAGTTTTCAAATAAACTTTTTTTCTACAAGGTGTAAGTAAAATCTAATTTATTGAGAATTTTGGGAAAATTGACAAAACGAAAAAGACAACTTTACTAAATTTAAAAATTAAAACAAATGCATTTATAAAGGTTCTGAGCAAACTTCTCCAAAGGATTCGTTGAAAGAAAGAATAAATAAAATAGAAATTGTGAATCGTAGTACTGCTAGTACTGTCGTAACCAACTTAAGCTTTTGTGATTACAACCCACCTGTAATTCCAAAACCTATTCATGACAATGTTGCAGAAATCCCTGACCTTTTAGATATAAGGCCCGAAAATCGTTATAATAAAAAAGTGTTTGAAGAACGTTTGCAAATCGATGAACACAAAGAAAAAAATACAGACATAGAAGAAGTGAAGAGTAAATGGAGTAAGGATGAAGTTGATAGTTTAAATTTAGCAAAAAGCGATTTTGATGTGCTATCCTGTGAAAATGATGAAAATAAAGTTTTATTATCAGACAGGAAAGGTAAAAATTCTCTTTTAAAGAAAATTCTACCACGTAAAACAGCTTTAGAAACAGTCGAACGATTGCAAAAAGATGAAGGCAAAACAATACATACAGACAGGGAAGAAGTTAAGGTAAGATGGAGTAAGGATGAAGTTGAAAGTTTTAATTTGGGACATTACGAATTTGATCAATTAAACAAACTTTATCAAGATAACTTATCGAAGAACAAGGAAGTTGATAAAGTTTGTAAAATATCTTTATTAAAGACGTATCTACCAAACAAAACAGCTAAAGAAATGAATGAATATTTTTACATGTTCTATCAACTTGCTAAAAGGGAAGACCCTTTAACAGTTTTACCAAAACATCGCACTAAAAAACGGAAGAAAAACCAGTCAAGCACAAGTAGTGGAAGCAACAGCAAGTATTTGAAGAAAAAATAATAATATATATGTGTGTTTTTAGTAGTTGTTCTAGTTGTAAAACTTTAGTTCGTAATTTTGAGGAATTTAGAAACAAAATGTTGGTACAACTATTAAAACGATATTTTATGTTAAGACGTTTTATTTGAGTCTCGTTTATTTTTATGATTGAAGTTATAGACTACCTTTTTAATAAATAAATTTGAATATGCTCATTTTAATACGTTTATTAATAG
This sequence comes from Thalia democratica, assembly GCF_965202585.1. NCBI lineage: Eukaryota > Metazoa > Chordata > Thaliacea > Salpida > Salpidae > Thalia > Thalia democratica. The sequence continues at coordinate 83,922,875 of NC_139165.1, forward strand.
CATAAATAATGTTTATAATTTTTTTATTGATAAAACTAAATTACCGTTAAGAAAAATAATTAGTACACAAATTATTAGAACTAGAAGAACTTTTTTTTGAAGTATTATTGTACTTTTTTATGCATGTCTCCACAAAATTATGCGTTTAGAGTAGGGGTGGGCGACGTTTTTCAATCAACGGGCCGGATCCGAAAAAACTTAGTCTTTTGCCGTCCGAAGCATTTCGAATTAGTAATTTACCGGATCCAGTATCCGGATCCAGCCGAATAATGATTTTTTAGATCCGAATCCGACTGGAAACTCATTTTAAGTCGAAATACAGATCCGGACGGATTCTTATGTAAATAAAAAATATGGAACCGGCCGAAATATAGATATATGGATACAGATGATCACTTTTTTAAATCCTTCAAATTCAAAAAACTTTCCCTAGTCTGACGATTTAAGATGTAGATTGAGACATGTCAAATGTTTAAATAATGTCTATAGATAGAATTGACATTATATTTGACAAAGGTACGTATGTAACATATCGTACTTAAAAAAAACACTTTGCTTGGGGTGATTATACAAAAAATATTCCAAATAAGTTAGAACAACACAAAATATTAGGACAAAATGGTGTATTTATCAGTACACATTAATTTACAAATTAATTTTGTAGCATGTTGTTGAAGTCAAATTCTTACAGTTTTGTTTTGTAAAAATATGATACACATTTTTGTAAATATTTTGTAATATTGACCCTTTGCAGGCCTATAAATTTGCTCGCGGGCCGGTCATTTTCATTTGCAGGCCGGATCCCATTAAAGTTTAAAAAATGGTCGGGGGCCGGTCATTTTCACTCTACGTTGCCCACCCCTAGAATGAGGTAAAAAACCGTTTTATATATTAGGTATAATTTTTTACATCTGACCTGGATCGCTAAAGTTTATTTTTTGAATTAGTTAGCCTGCATAAAAACTTTCTGGTTCATATGGTCAATCGACTAGATAAATTACCTTACGTGAATTATAAGTAATAAAGTAATAATAACAAAATATCGAACTGTAACTAAATTTTAAGAATTTCACTTCACCCGTCCATTGTTATGGTTCGGCTGAATTTTTATAAAATAAAATCCAAACTTTAACCTTGAATAGTAAATCGTTAGTTTGCTTATTTAAAAAAAAACCTTTATACACTTATAACAAAAATTTTAACATTTTAAACAATAAAAAATATTTTTTCGATTTACTTTAAATAGGTAAGAGAATAAATGAAAACAAGTATTTTGGGTGTATTTAGGTAGTTTTTGAAATATATTTAGTGTTAAGAAATTGCTAAAAAATTAATTTTAGATTTGAACTAAAATGCAGCAAATATTTAATTCAAACAACTTACGAAAATTAAAACTATCGAAAATGTACAGTTGATTTTTATTTTTAACAACAGTCAAGCTGAGATTTTATCTAAATCTTCTAATATTTTATATTGGAAACTAATTGACAATAGTTAATTTTTTTTTTACAATTTGTTAGTGTTAACAAAACTTTTAATCTTTTTTTATTTAGTTAACGGATATATTCAAACATTTCTTAATAATTCATTTTTGCAGTTAAACAAGCTGATCTATAACAATTTGTAATAAAATGCAAAAACGTTGTAAATATTTTCAAAAAGCTGAACTTGATTTACCCAAGGTAATAAAATCTTTTTGTATAAAAAAATCATAGGAATTTTTGATAAAGCCATAACATTAAGAACATTTGCCGAAAAAAAATATAACTTATCTACAATATACTAGTTTTCAGTACAAAACCTACAACATTGGTTCAAAATACATATAGATCCAAACTCTAAATTAAGATTTCCCAAAGTGGGCGGTACCAACCCCCTGAGGCGATTTTAGTAAGTTGGGGCCATTAGTTAGTAAAGGGGCGGAAGGGGGGGGGCAATCTGAAGGTTTTGAAACTTTCACGAAATATTCTTGAGTTGCAGATAAAGAGAAAAAAAAGGTTTTAGGTGTATTTCTAAAGTAGTTTATAAATTTACACAAGACATTCTTTAGTTGCAGATGATAAGCAAAAAAAAAAGGTCTTAGGTGTTTTAAATTGTAGTCTTGTTGGAGGGAGCAATAGCCTTTTTAACTTAATCAAAGTGGGCAATTAAAAACAAAAAGTTTAGGAAACCCTGCTTTAAATCAAAATATTTCACAAGTATAATTTCAACCAAATTTAAGGTATGTATATAGATTATAATGAATGCTTAAATATTCAGTTTAAAGTTTAGTACTCATGTATTGCATGGTTGAAATAGAAAAAAAACCTACATCATATACCAATTTTAAACCTTAGAGCGTAGTAAAAGTAACTCTTAGCCTTGTGTGAGAAGCTTTACAAATATAGATTAACTCTACCAATTTTGGGTTTTTAAAAATAAATTAATACGCATTGGTTTCTTGTATTGTAAGTAGTGAAAATGGTAAAACCTATTTCATACTTTTAGTCTAATTTGAAAGAGCTGATAACCATATTTGTATTAATCTTACAGGTTAATATAAATTGATTAAGATAAAATAACAAAATAACACTAAAGTTAAATTGGTATATTGATGGGTATTTTTAGTATCTAAAATTTATAGTACAAAATTAAATTTTCAAAGTAAAATTCACTGTTACAAACTTGGACAATAGTTTTGTACCTTAACTTACACTTTTTTTTTAGCATTAGGACAAGTTTCATTTATAATCATCTATTAAAAAATTTTTAATAAACAGTTCTATTTCATTTATATTTTTTGGAATTTAACACACAAATCTAAGTTTGAAAGACATGACATTAAAGTTTTGCTCAAAATAATGTATGTTTACAAATTAAAAAAGATTTTGATTTTGTAAATAAATGATAAACTTAATGGAAAGACAACTATTTTTGTAAACATAAATCTTTTATTAAAACCTTTGTTCTTAGTATTTAAGTAAAAAAAAAACAAATTCGTACAAAGGGGTAGATGTCGAAATTGCACGAAGACACTTTGCAAGATGGGTCACTTTTGAACGAAGACATTTTTGCACGGTTTGATTTTTTTTAGTTTAACTTTATTAATAGTTTTTGTTATTTATTTTTTATTAACTTAAATTTTTCTATATTTATTATCACTGTTACCACTATCCCTTACCCTTAGTTGGTAACTTACTTTTTTATTTTTAGTTTTTTATCAGTAATTATTTGTTTTTCATTTTACCTTTACTACCACTGTTACTCCTAACTAGTGATGTACCGGACCCAGATCAGGACTTTTTTTTTAAATTAGAATCCGGCCGGAACCGAATCCGGACTTTTTTTTCAAATTAGAATCCGGTCGGAACCGGATCCGGACTTTTTTTTCAAATCAGAGTCCGGCCGGAACCGGATCCGGACTTTTTTTTCAAATTAGAATCCGGCCCGATCAAAAAGATGGCAATATCCGGCCGGACCCGGATAGTGAGTCCGGTACATCATTAGTATAAACTAGCTAGAGTCAGAATGATGTTTTTGAAAACAGAAAAAAAAAGAACTTTAATCTAATAATAAGTAGAACAGCTAGCCACAAGGTTTACAAATTTAGGTGTTATTTACAATTAAAAATCTGAAAACAAGTTCTTGAACAAAATACACTAGAAAATTACAAAATATTGAAAACTGGATCAGCTCAAACCCATTCAAAATCTAAAAGAAAACTAGCCTGAGTTTTTATAAAAAACTAAACTAGCCTGAGGCAGTTTAAGATTATCTAAAATTCCCAAAAAATTTCAAACTAGCAGGGTTGCCACTGTTTATATCATTAAAACTATCTAGAGTGAATATAAACAAGCCTGAGTCAGAATGAGGTTTTTAAAAACTGAAAAAATTACTTTAATCTAATAATCAGTAGAACAGCTGGCAAAGGTTGACAATTTGGTAGTAAAGTTGTCGACTGATTGTGGTACACTTAACTTATTAGTACTACCAATCATATTTAAATCCTACCTTATTTAATTAATATCTAACAAATACTAAACTCTAACTGAGACTACTTTATATAATCAGACACGACAGTTTTGAGTGATGAATCTTTTATATAAAACACAACAAGAAATACTAGCATATACAAAATTATTAATTACTTTGGTAACACTTTAAAAACTGGAAGCTCTTTAAATCTATATCAAAAGACTTAAACCAATAAACTAAAAATTAAATAAAATTTTTAGTAAACAGGAAACTGTAAAATTTTTAAAAAACTATTAAATTATAAACCTGGCTTAAATATTTAAACAATTAAACACCAGTTGAAATATTCACTTTTAAAACAAAACACTACTTACTATAAGCATTCACAAAAGAGTTCAAGATATTTTGTTGCATCAAGCTGCACACCAAACTAACTAACTGCTTACATATAAACTGCCTGTCATGTTCTGATGTTTTGTTGCATCAGTATTTAGTTTGAAACTTTTCGTCATATGATTCTCATTGGCTCGTACATTCAACTGTATTAACTCAGAATATTCTCAACTTGAAACAATAAATAATGCAAGTATTCATTCCAAAGTTTTCAATTTTACAACATATGTAAAAAGTTGCATTTCTGAAGTTTTTATTTCATAGTTTAAATGTAAACAAATGTAAATAGTCACTTGTACAAAATGAGCCAATCACGGTAGGTGTTTAGTTTTAACTGACGAAAATGACTCTTATTAATTTACACAGGGTTTGATTTTGAAAAAATACTTTTCAGTATGCTCTTTTTTACTAACTAGATCCGGGTCTGGCCGGACCCGGATCCGGACTTTTTTTCAAATTAGAATCCGGCCGGAACCGGATCCGGACTTTTTTTTAATTAGAATCCGGGCGAAACCGGATCCAGACTTTTTTTTCAAATTAGAATCCGGCCGGATCCGGATATCAGACAAAAAAGGCAATATCCGTCCGGACCCGGATAGTTAGTCCGGTACATCACTATTCTTAACACTTACCCTTGGTTGGTAATTTTTTTTCTCCTTCTTTTTTTTTAAATTTGCCTTTATTTTTGTTTTCTGTATGTTTTTATAACTTCTTTTTCCGGTTTTTTTTTACTCTTGTGCAAAAATGACTCTCTGTGCAATTTTTTACCTTGGTGCAATTTTTGAGTTCCCCGATGATATTCAGTAACAAAACAGTTTCATCATTACAAAACAACATAAAATATTTGAGAAAAATTTTTTTGAGTTATCTATGTAGTTTTCAAAATAAAAACGTTTAATTTTAACTAATAAAAGCTAATAAAACTTAGCTTAATTTAAGTGTACGATTTTTGTGTTTAGATAGAATAGAATAACAGTTAAAAATTCTATTAATTTTTTTTCTCGTCCTGGACAAGACGTAAAAAGGTATCCAAGATTGTGCGACTCGGCAACCGAAAGTTTGTTCGTGCACTAAGTCCTAGGAGCAAATATTTTGAGCGTCTTATTTAGTCGTTCAATAAACTAACAATAAAGTAATAGTTTTAAGATAGTATACTAATGATCACTCGCCAACTTTAGCACTTTGTTTAATATAAATTTACTGAAGGTTTAAAATAACTGTGGGTAGGCTGCAGAAGTAGTAAAAAATTTTTACTAAGACTGTTGCTAAATCATAACAATACTTGAAACAAAGTTTTCTATAGATTGTTGTTCAGCACAATAGTTTACCTAGAGATCTTATTTTTAAACATATACCACTAACTAGGTTATTTTTCATAAATTCTTCATTAACCGAAGCTATCTTAGTGTTAGTCGAAATGTTAAGAGCTTATGATGAAAAACTTTTTAAAACTCCTTCTAACAAGTAAAACCCATGGTTTTTTTTTTCTTATTTTCATATCAGCATCAGCTGACACATATGTGAATTCAAAACCGAGTCAAAACAAAAACTTTCTAATCGAGCTAATTAATAAGTTAACTAACTAATAGTTAAGCTTAATTAAAAAGCACACCAAAAAGTAAAACGGTGCTAGTAACATTTTTAATACATAATTAAATGTTATTGCCGTTTTAAAATCACAACAATTAAAATTTATAAAAACAGGAACAGCTGTACAAATTTATGAACTTTATCTAGTTAGAGATTCTTTTTTAGTTTAGATAAATAACTATATGAACACTATTTATTAAAACTTTGCTTTTTTTTGTTATGACGTACCACAATGTTGTATTTTTCAAACAAAAAATGCATCTAACAAAAAGCCTAAAGTTTAAAACTCAATTCTTAGCGGGTTAATTTACTGAATGAACTAAAATTGTTTCAATGGCGGACTATCCCGGTTACTCTTCGTATGACAGCAAATCAGCAAGGTCGGACAAGGTGTGTGGGCTCAGTCCGGCTGCGTTCGGAGGAATTTTATCAGCACTGCTTCTGATTGGCGGAGGCGTTGGAGCGTACGATGCCCTCGGAGGAAGTTCGAATTAATTAATTGAGATTTTAATCATGTTTTTTTATAGCCTTTAGAAATTATAGAAAAAATATTTTTTTTATCAAGAAAATTGTTTTTACTTTTGTTGGTTTTTATGCTGTCCTGCTGAACTTAAAGCGATTTGTTGTTATTTTTTTTGATTTTTTTTTAAAGCAATTCGTTAACAAACTCAGATGCAACATGTCCGGAAATAGAAAACGCAATTTACAACCTGACGGAGGACGAGATCGTCCCGGGAGTGAAATTGACGTTCGAGTGCGACGAAGGGTTCGCTTCCAGAGGCATCTCCACTGTCGAGTGCACTTCAAACGGGTGGTCGGAAAACGCGACCTGCGAAAAAGGCGAGTGTTTTCTAATCCGAAAAGAGTTTTTTTTTAGTTTCCGCATTTGAACAAAAACTGTCAATTTTTTTTTCCTCATCGGTTTCAAATAAAGAATGGAACTTGATGCTCGTTTAAATAAATGCAGAATAGCACTTGATTTTCATTAAGAAACTCCACAATATTTTCAAGTTAAAATTATGCTTTTCACAAATGCAGCACTAGTCTATTAAAATAATTAAGAAGTTGTTTGTAATTATTTTATTCAAATACTTTCTTATTTTTTTAAACTTTATACATGGTTTTTAAATTATAGTTTGTTTCGAATTAGCACTAAAATATCAAATAGCAAAACTGTTAGTTCAACTTCTTAATTTAAGAAATATAACTTATCGTAGCCATTTAACATTCTGTTTGCTTGTTTTATTAAATAACTCAAGCAAAATAACTTTTCTCAGCGTCGTGCAGGCGACCCGGCGACCTGACAGACGGGAGCTTCAGCGAAATTCTGAGGAGCGAGTACGCCGCGGGAGGTCGGCTTCACCTGCACCAGCGACAAGTTCCTCCCGTCGTCCGCCAACGGCCGGATCGAGTGCGGGACGGGCGGTTGGAACCAGAAAGCCGCCTGCAACAGATGTCGGTTTTGTCGTTTGAATTCTCACTTTCTCGTATCTATTTTTTTATCCATTTTTTTTTTCGGTTTTTGATTAAAACTCAGTTTTTCAGCCAAAGTTAAACGAATAGAAAAAAAAGTCTACGTAGCGTTTTTAACTGGAGCATGACTTATTGTTACGCGTTATGCATTTAAAAATTCTCGGCTCCTACGACGTCATTACCCGTTCGTTTAGCGACTTAAAATATTTTATATTGCTACCTCTTCATAAAACAGCTCCGATCTTTTTTTATTTATTTGCGCGCGCCCCCGATTTCAACACGCTTTTGTTTTTCTCACCACAAACCCGTTGCATTTTCCAGTCTGCACCACGGTTCCCAAAGTTCGAATGGCCACCGCCACGGTCAACGGACCGAGGCCGATCGTCCACGGCACGAGGATAGACTACCAGTGCAGCAGCGGCTACCACCCGCCTACCAAGCAGTCGGTGGTTCGCGGCGCAGTCAGGAGCGGTCAGATCGTGGTGGACGACGTTTTCTGCGGTGTAAAATGGACTTTAGTGGGATTAATACTGAGACAATATTCTTATTAAAATGTAAATTTGTATATTTTTTTTAAACTCTTTAAAAGTAATTTTGTAGTAAATGCTAATTTTCTAAATAAAAATAAATTTTAAAGCACAGTGAAAAGTGGTTGATACAGCTCTAGTTTGTGTTAAATTGATCATAAATTTTTATCATTAGTTGGTTTTAAAATTTAAAAAAACTTTATAAAAACTACTTTTAAGTATTATACATGTAAAAACTTTGTATTTTAATTTAAACAGACAGTATTTATAAAATACTAAAAACTAGCAGTAAATAAAAAATTATTAATTCCAACAAAAAATTATTTCATTATTAAATTGTTCAATATATTTTTGCAGTGGTAATTACTTTTTATTTAAACACACTAGTGCTAACAAAATATGTCGTACTATTCATAAAATAAGAAAACAAAGTGATTGAAAAGTTTTTCTTTTTTAAACACTGTCGCCACTGGAGGTAGTATCACCTGATTCTTCATCATCATTGGCTGTAGTTTCATCACATCCACCCACTTCATTGGTCAAAATTCCATCAATCTGATTAAGTACAAATAGGTCGATTTGATTGGTTGAAACATCAGATGTTGGTAGAAATGGACACTTGGTGGTAGTATTGTCAGGCAACTTGTTAAAAGTCAACGTAAAATGAGCGTTTTAATGAAATTAATGAAACACAATACAATAATTTATATATATTTTAACTGAAACAAACGAGCGATGAAACTTAGTGAGTTTAACGAATCTAACAAATCTAACAAAACTCCAACTCAAAAACTTTGAAACAAAACATTTTTGGAAGTTTTTAAAACATATTCATTAAAACATGATTGAGCCCGGCTAACTGCGGCCTGCTAAGGATAAATGAGGACCAAGTTAGGTGAGTTTATTAAAATGAATTTACAACCTGCCATTATAATTGTATATGTTACAACATAAAGTTTAAATATTTATAAAACCTACTCTTTTATCTCCATGGGACGTTCAGGATGTAAGAAATGATCGAATACAAACTGACGGACATCTTCCGGCTTCTCAAGCAATAGTTATCTTTTTTGCTAAAATGTAATTTTATTATAAAAACAAGTTGAACTTAAAATTCTACCACATAAATCTTATAAAAAAAAATTTTTAAATAAGAACTTGTTATTTATGTGCTTATAAAAGTTCAATTTTAGTATATAATTGCTAGCATGTATGTGTAAAAATATTAATTATGTTCACACAGCAGTTATGCCAAAACACTAGCATTTACACATGTATTGCATATACGTTGGGGAGCTATAAAAACGTGATTTTTTAGTTTTCAGCTCTATTTTTTTAATATTTATGAATTATCATAAGAACATCTTAGGCAAAGTGAATTGAATAAACTTTTAGTTAGACTTTGCTTGATTTTTTTTCTGAAAACATCGCAATGTAAACTGCATGGGTCTATAAAAACTCGACTTGAAGTTGAAATTCTTTAACATGTGGCACTTATAACAAAGAAACACTGTAAGAAATTCTTAAATCTTTAATTTTTATATTCTTGAATTTAAGTTTTAAAATCTGCACGGTTAACTTTTATTATAATTGCTACATGTAAAATAATTTCAACTTCATTTTTTTATATTCCCATATAGTTTCTATTTCAGGTTCTATACCAGGGGTCAGCAGGCAGTTGATGCTTGTGGGCCAAATTTCAAGTTTCAAAAATCTTTGCTGATCGCAGTTTTAGTTTTAGCGACATTTGAATAATCTTTTGGTATTAGTTTTAGTCACATTAAGAAAAGTTTTACTTTTATTCACTTTATTATAAATAATGATATTAAGGTACACATAGAATTCCTATTTAAATTATAAATATTCTTTAGAGTAAAGTTTACATTGACTAATATGCCTAAGTCTTAATAAACTATGAATTTTCTTAAACAATTATTGAATTAACCTAATATGTTTATTATTTTACTTCCAACCTAACTCACAATAAAATTCAAACTTTTATACACTTTTATAAATTTCCATACTATGAACCACTTTTTAATATTTTTAAAAGTTATAACTTTGAAATTAATTTTTGCGTGATAAACAGTTAGCACTCTTTAAAAATGCAGTAAATAGCTAACTAAATAAAATTAATACCTCTATAATTGTAGAAAAGCTAAAACAATTTTTTAACTTAATTAATGCTCGAATACTCTAATAAAGTAACCTATTAGTAACTAATTAGCTTTTAACATGGTTTCCACTTTGAAAATAAAAGTAGAAAAACTTGCAGTTAATCAAGCTTAGATACTTAGCTAAAATATCATCAGTATAAAAAGAATAAAATGTATATGTAGACCAGAAAAAAATTACAATAAGTAAATTACACTAAAGTCATAAAAAATGTTCTGAAGAATTGAAAATTTATTTAAAGTGTTTGAAATAAAAGTTTACCTGAGTTTTTAAAAATGTTTTAAACAGGTTTAACCTAGTTTGAGTTCTTCAAATTTTTAAACTAGACTGTATCTTTGGCAACCCTTTTTAAAACAAAGTCACAAAAAAAAGAAATAACAAAGTTTATTAACAGTAAATTAAATATATAGCAAAAGTAATATCATAAGTCAGCTTGAATGGACAATAACGTTTCTTAAACATTTTTAACAAAAGTTTCAAAACTAATTCAGCCATTAACGAAGTAGAAAAACTTAATTTATTATTGAAAATAATAGCAATTTATTATCTGCAATAAAAATGTTGTAATTAAAGAGTAAATGTGAAATATAAGACGTGCTATAAAATAAAAAAAAACCTAGTAAGAAATTATTGCGATAAACAAGCAAAAAATTCTAAAGTCAGTTTCAACAAAGCACATGATTTTCTTTAGTAACTACAGACTGACCAGAAACAACTGTTAAGGCAAGTTGTAGCAAAAATAATTACTAAAAAGAAGATACTGTTTAGAAGTGAAAACTTTTTTAAAGAATTTATGTTGGCGGTTGTAAAATGCTTTTGTTTATTGCTTCAATGACAATAAGAAGTCGTGTTTAGTAAATGTCTGAAGATTATAAAGCCCTATAAATCTAAATAGAAAATAATTAATTTGTTAAGATGAGAGCACTGGTACAACAAATATTGCTCATCTGAGAGTTTTTATTAGAGATGTTTTTACTAACTATAACTTTTTAGAAGAGTTTTTAGGTTTAGATCCAATGCAAAGCACAACAATAGGTAAAGGCATTTCAAAAGCAAAGATGCAATGCACTTACATAAAGTTTTTGAAAGTATAGTTTTGTGCTATTTTTTTGGTATAAAATTAAACGTAACAAAAAAACTGTCTTTAGTATTATAGCAATATTAAAATATATTCTTAAGCTTTATAAATGTGTTTAAGAAAAGTATCTATATAGTATTTTTTTGTCAAATTGAAATTTCATTATTTTACACGTAAACATTGTTTGAAATTCCAGGTTTTGTTAAAAATTCTCATATTCAAAGTTTTTCCGCATTTTTTAAGCATAAATTTTCAAATTCCAAACTTTTCCGGAATTCAAGTTTTTTAGCAACACTAATTGTTTAAACTTATATATACAATTAATATAAAAAATATTTTATCAGTTGCAAGACTTAAAGTTTAACATATATTATAATTCAAACCAACACTGTGAATTGAACAAAACATACATCATAAGTTTAATTTGCCACTCTTAAAGCAAAAAAGCCAGCCTAAATGACCAAAAACTAGCCTGGTATTTTAGTATACAAAAATTAATTCAAACCAAAAACTGCAAAAATGACTAAATTATTTTGAAATTTGAAATCTACAGATAGTCATAGTTTAAGTGTGTAGCTATGTTTAGTTGCTTATTTGCTTGAGTTTGAACGATTTTGATTTACAATGTACAAACTTAATAAATTTACCATCCCTAAATTTAGTTTGTATCAAATAGGTAGTTCCAAAAAACAGCAGCTGTGTATATTAGTGCATAAAAATTAACTTGATTTGCCAAAAAAACATTAATTGAAAATGAAAATGTATACCTATCAAAAAATATATTAATTTATATCATGTATGGTTTTTTTAATGTGTCTGTACACACCTAGATAATACATGTATAACAATAATTTTAGAAAATTATGAACAAACCAGGGACGTAGCTAGCTTAAAAAAGTTACGAATCTACAAAAATTAAAACATCTGAAATGACGCGTGATAATGTCCTAGCGGGAACACAGCAACTTAAACTACATCTAATGTTATTGAATTTAATCTGAATCTATGCAGTTATGTTAATACATCAAAAATGGAATTTTGAAGTACGATTGATTACTGTATACAAGGCAATTTATTTTGCTCCACACCCAATATGACTCTTTATGTGTTGCCACTTGTGTAAATCAAGAAAACATTCATTAAAAATAAGTATAAAAAATCACAATTTAGTTCAAAAACATTTATATTGTATTCAAAATTGAACATTTAACGTAGTCAATAGTTACAACAAATTTTTGTAACATAAAATTGTATGATTTTGATATAAAAAGCTACAGCTTCCATTAGAAACAATTTTGCAATGTAGCTTTTTGTCAAATTAAAGCTTTAAAGCGCTAAATGTCACAATTTAAATGTATTTAATTCGTTTAGTTTTTACGTCTCTAAAAATTCTTAAGAGTGCATAACTAAGTTTAAATGAATACTTAAAGCTAAGAAAGCAGAATTTTTTCAAGCATATAAGTATACGTATCTACAGATTTTGCAGAAACGTACCAAGCCACGTGCCTGAAACAAACTAAATTTAATTTAATTTAAGTATTAAATAAAACGTGGTTTAAAATAGGAACCGCTCATTTCCCACCTACGATCAAATCCGATAACCGCTTACCAACCAAGGTAAAGGGTTAGGGGTAACAGTGATAGTAATCAATAAAAATAAATTAAAAGTAGTAGAAAACAAGGCATTAAATAAAGATAGTTAAAAAAAGTTTGAGTTGGAATTGTACAAGGGTTGGGATTTGATAAGATTGGAAATAAACGCAGGTGGGAATTGTCATTATGCCTTTAAAATATGAGGATCTTTGTACATTAGTGTGCATAGAAGTTGATTTCAAGTGCTAAGAAAACTTAAAAGAAATCAAAATGTGTTAATACCAAAATAAAACAAAGCTTTTTTCTTACTAACATATTATTTTTAATGTTTTTGTGCACAGTCAATTATAGCTTTTAGTAATAATACATCTATAAAAGAAACTTAGATATAAAAAATATGAAAAAATACCTAAACTTGCTGTTGTAGAAAGAAAAAATGATGAAACTGAGTAAAAATCCTGGTGGAATATTATTCTGTCTTTTTTACATTTTTAAGCTGATACTGTAAAGGTTTTTAAATGTTTAAAAATTCTAAACAGCGACTTAAAACGAAATTACACAAATTAAGCGAAACAACAAAATAAGTTTAACTTAAAATATTTTTTCGCGCATCGGCCACATTTACATGCTTGCAGGCCACAAAACTTTCCTCCGCGGCCGCATTCCATTAAAAATAAACTTTCTCGCAGGCCGCAGTTAGCCCGCGGGCTGCAGTTTCAGTTCCTTACATGATCAAACGGATTATCCAAAATAGCATATAGATTCAAAATGTTTTAATTTAGTAAACATTGAAATAAGTAAACTTAGTTTAACTGTTATAGTTGTTTATTATCCGGTATAAATTTTATAGGTAGGCAAAATGATTTTTTTATATATAGATTAGTATATAGCTAGTGTGGAAGTTGTAAAAAGTGTTTATAATGATTATTAAAACATTAATTATATCCAAAAATAGTATTTTTAAATTAAAGTTTAAGCCAATGTTTGTAAGAGTATAAAGAATGATTTTTGACTGTAATGTAAGTTAGATAACCATTTATACACTAGTAAACATAAATTTCAATAAATGTTTGTTATAAAACAGCTTTAAAAGAGTTTGTAGATAATTCTTAATCATTTTTAACTCAAATTAGTAGTTTAAAAGGTTTAAATTATGTAACGTACGTCATGAAAAGATTTTTTCTCAATACTCTTATGATGTATGCTTTTTTTAAAGAACTTTTGTTTTACGCCTCTTAGTGATATAGACTTTAATGAGATAATATTTTAAAAGAGAGTACTTATTTTGTTTATATTTTAATTATTATTATAAATAATGTTTACCGTATTAATAAATTTTATTTAGTTTAAAAAGACATTCTATAAAAATTGTGTTTTATTATAGTAGACTCTCATACACTTTTTATCCTGGTGTATACTTTATAAAATATTTTTTATTCAAAGTTTCTATTTTATAGACTACTAAAATCTCATCATCATATTTTAACTATTCCACTAAGACATTTTCACTTAATCAGTTAAAAACTAAGCTCTTTAGCGCAGCAGGTTTTGATTGACAATTTTTTATTGTTATAAACATTGTTTACTTGTGTTTATCAAACTAAGAATTATCTAAGCCTTCTTTTTTTTTTATAATTTTTTAATTGATTGATATGCATTTAAAAGTATTAAATAGTATCAATAGTATCAAATTACGATTATTTATCAAATTATAAAAACATAAGTATATAATTTGATTAAAACCACTAATCAGTTCTATTTCATAAGTAAATTTTTATTAGTTACTGTATTATTTAATACAAAATAAAAACTTAAGACAAATGTTCAGTTGCTGTTTTAGAAAGTCGAGTAATGAACTACTTATTTTAATTCAAAGGGTCGTGAGTTTCTACACAGTTTATGATATTTATTTTTTTAAGTTTAGTATACTTATTACATGTTAAAGGTAAACTTAGACATATGTTCTCAGCCATAACAACATACTCCAAATGAAAGGTTTTACAACGATATTGTTTAATTTACATGGTTTTTAAGACACTAGAAACTATATATTTAAAAAAACATTGTCAAATTTTTCAATTTAACTTGTAAAAAAAATTTTTTTTAGTTCCTAACATGATAAAGTTAACCATTGAAACTGACTATACTATATCCATTCAGTAGTTCTAATCTAGTATACAACATAAATTAACTTTTTAGTAAATTTTTATGTAGTTTTCACTTCCTGTAAAAGCAAAAAGGGTTTTCTAAATTGATAAACATAAAGCTGGTGTAAAAGTTTTTTTAAAGGTGTTTACAAAGAATGTAAAAACAATGATTATTACGAAAATTCTCTTTTTAAGTACAAAGTTTTTTAGAATTAAATGAATGAGTTTTGACTATAATGAAAGTTAAATAAGCAAATTTGCACTCGTAAACAAACATTTCAAACAATTTTGTTATAAAGAAGTGATAAAGTAGATTATAGATTAATCTTTGTCCTTCTTAACTCTAATTAGTAGCTTAAAATGTATTAATAGTTAAAAAGGCAAATTACGTCACAATAGGATTAGTTTTCTTAGTACATACATTCTATCATATAAAGAATTTTGTTTTACGCACCTTAGTGACAGAGATTTTGTTGAGATAATATTTTTATGTTAGTAATTGTTAAGATATTGTTCAGGATATCATTAAATTTCTAAGGCTATTAATTAAATTCTTTAATAATTACGTTGTTGTATAAAAAGGTTTTTATTATTTATTTTATTACAAAAAATGTTTTGGTCACTAGACACTACTATGTGCGGTTTATTTTAGAAAAAGTGAAGCTTTTTTTTTCATTTTAACTTACAATTTGTTTGCCTAACATAAGAATAAGCAAAACTAAAAAAAATAGGTTGTTTTTAATTTCAATAATTATACTAAACGTCTTTAAATTTTATTCAGAAATTTGGAATAACCCTTTTTGAATTAAAAATATTTAAAAAAATAGCAACTAACTTAAAACTAATACAATTATTTTAACAAATATTTGTAATTTAAAATCCTTCAACATTGTGAAGTCTTTGAAGAAGTTTTAATAATTTTAAGACTGTAAAACTATTATTGGAAGATAATAAAG
Source organism: Thalia democratica (assembly GCF_965202585.1). Classification (NCBI taxonomy): domain Eukaryota; kingdom Metazoa; phylum Chordata; class Thaliacea; order Salpida; family Salpidae; genus Thalia; species Thalia democratica. The sequence goes on from NC_139165.1 coordinate 83,938,761, forward strand.
TAAACTAAGGTTTTCATCTGTCTCTTTAAAGCAGGGTTTGCCAAAATAAGCCAAGAAGCCCTCTTGGGACCATTACAAATACTTAAGGGCTATTTCAATGCTTTATTTTTACTTATATTATTGTAGACTTTTTGATAAAAATTAAATTTTAATGCAAACATCTTCTTCATGCTAGATTAAAAGTTATTTTTTAGTGAAATTTGATACTATTATCATTTAGTTTTTATAACGAACTTTTTCTTTTAAACTTAAACTGAATATAGATGTCTATCACACTTCAATAAAAGTTTGCTAGAGCCAATAGAAAGCACTTTATTACTTTAGATGGTTCAAGCATGCCTAATTTTGAAGTAAAGAATAAAATTGTTAAAACCTTGAATTTAAAACAAATGCATCATTGTAATTTTACTGTATTCGATTTTCACACAACTAATGGTTAGTTACTTTAAATATAACTGCACGAAAGTTACGCGTGATATATATAAATTTAAGATTTTACAAATGTAATTAACTTATATTTAACTATGTAGTTTATATTTTTTTATTAAAAGCAAATTATTTTATTTTTTCTGTTTTAATTTATCTAAAGTGATTTGGTATATCTATGTTGTTAGAATGTGCAAACTAAAAAAGTTTAATTAAACAAGTCAGTTTTTGTTGTATTACCATGTTTAAAACTAAAAGAAAAATAAATAATTTTTAGATTTTTATGAAAAAAAATAGAAATTGTACAAATGTAGAAGAAAAGGCTAATGTTGTTTTTTGATATATAAGTTTCCGAAACTATAATGCATTATGCTGCCTGTTTTATGCTTATTTCATTTAGCTGCAAAGTCTAGGTACTTCTGATTGGCTATATTTCAATGGCTGCCTACTTAGTTCTAAATAAAAATAAATAATTTAATTAATTATTTCCTAAAAGTTTAGGTAAGGGTTTGGGGTGAGGGTTTAGATTTTAAAACTTCTGTAAACGGGTTAGCGATAGGGGTTTAGATGGTATTTAAGCAATATTGTTATATTAGTTTACCTCATTTGCACATTTAAAAAAAGTTTTAAAATCTCATTACTTGCAGCCAAACCGTTTATTTTGATACACAACTGCTGTTTTTTATATAACTTACATTTCTATATATACTTTTAAAGATTTAATTCCGACCCGTAAAGGACTTTTTCCTTTTAAATTTGGTTATTTTTATAAAAGGTTGCTAACTCATACATTGGTACTTGTAGAGAACTACTAAAAACAACTTCTAAAAATAAATAAAATAAATAAAACAATTTTATTCTTAATCTGAAAATATTATTAGTAAAAAGAAGGCAACACTTTAGTTTTCATATAAGAAACATACGTGTTAGGAACATAATCTTAAATGGATAAATTGTTAATATTATTTTATTAACCAAAAAAAAAAAAATTTTGATTGACTTAAATAAAATAAATATATTTATGTACTCTCTGTTTTACTTTTAATTTAACAATTTTAGGGTATTTTTCTTTTTATGTTTATAATATTTAAAGTTTTTTTATGGTTTAATTAAACTTGACTTAATTAATTTCACTTAAACAATTCAAACACTTAGCTATTTAGCGCGGTAGATTTTCGTGGAAAACTTCTCATTGTTTTAATCCTTGCATACTATTTTTAATCAAATTAAAGATTTATTTGAGCCTATATTGTGTGCAATGATTTTTATTTGCCTTGAAATGCATTTGACAGTTGTCACGTTAGTGACAGTAGTATCAATTACAACTACATATCTAATAAGAAAGAAAGTATATAACTTTCTTAAAACCACTAATCTATTCTATTTCATCAGTACATTTTGATAATTACTTTAATATTTTGATATAAGTTAAAGACCAAAATCAACATCTTCAAAACATAATTTTAAAATTAAAAATGTAATAGTTTTATCAGAGTTGTATACAATCAAGTCTCATTATAACTTAGTCTAGATATAAGTTTTTAGGGTTCCCACAAACTCTAAATATTTAAAGTAGCTCAGTACTTTTTATTTTCATCAGAATGACTTAGGCCAATTAATATATTTTATTTAAAAATCCAAGTGTTATACATCATTTGTTTCTAAAACTATTATTTTCTACAGTATACTTTTAGTTCTAGAACTTATTCATGTATAAAATTTAATTGTTTAATTTTACTTATAATAAAGTTATGTTTAGATTTTAAAATTAATACTAAAATTCGTATATTAAAATAAAATATTTCAAAAGTTACATTAAATATATTTGTAAGTTCTAGAGTTGCCAAAAGCTTGTAATTCTAAAATTGAATAATTTAAGTTAAAAAACCTGAAACTTGAAAAATTTAATAAGAACCTTTATTATAAACGAGTCACTAAAAGACCTGGAATCTTAATGAATTTTACATGTTAAGTAATAAAGTTCCAAACTGACTAAAAACTCTATCACAGATATATACACTTTTTTAAACTGTGTTTTTTTTTTTTTATAAAGTTTATCAGTTAAGCTAATTACAGCCCTGACAACTCATTTTTAACCCTCTCTTTTTTGACCATTTTGTTAAAATTGACCATTTTAGTACCTACGTTATATTAGACTTTCAATTTTTTAAAGTTTATATTGTAAAGAAAAGTTGTTTCCTTGCTAACATCCCTAAAGATTTTGCTCAAAGACTTAAATATGGTAAGTATTGGATTTATTTAAACTTTATTTAATTTTCTTGTTTAGTTTTGACTTAAAATAAGAAATCCTACTTTATTATCATATCTAAATAAAAAATATTAGTAATTAAATTAGTAATAATTACCATTTTATTGTAATAACTTTTTATTAATTAAATGAGTTTAAAAAAATGCTTATAACAATTTTAATATTAGAAAGGTAATAGAACTACAAGGGTTTTGTAGAATCAAGTCTCAGAATAACTTAGTCTAGTTTTAAGATTTTAGGGTTGCCACACACTCTGAATATTAAAGTAGCTCAGTAATTTTTAATAACATTAGAATAATTTAGGCCAATTTCATTATTCTATTAAAGAATGTGAGATAACATATTTTCTAAATCTCTCAGTTTTTTGTTTTGTAGAATATATACATGTATAAGATTTAATTGTTCCAATTTTAATACTTTTAATACTACAAATCAAATATTTTTAAAATTTGACTTTTTCTATTGAAAACTACTTTGAATATTTTTTTAAGATGGAGAATTGATAAAAACCTGAACTCCAGAATTAGACAATTTAGGCTTATAATCCTGAAATTAAAAAAAAACTTGAAAAACCTTTATTAATAGACAAAACTACTAAAAAATCAGGAACTTTAAAAAACTTTACATATTTAGTATTAAGCATCTAAATTGACTTTAAAAAAAAATTCATAATGTATAAACTTTTTGTTATCTAAGTTTTCAATTTTTAAAGTTTTTTAGTACAGCTAATTACAGCCCTGATAATTCATATTAAATCCTCTTTTTTCTGGGACCATTTTGTTAAAAATGACCATTATCGTACCTACTTTATAATAGACTTTCAATGTTTATATAGTTTTAATGTAAAAAAAAGTCGTCTTAATTAACATCCTAAAAGATTTTTCTCAAAGACTTACATGTGGTTAGTATTAAATTCTGATTACTTTTTTTAATTTTCTAGTTTATGTTTTGTCCTACTACACAAAATCCTACTTTACTATCATAAATTAATATGTATTATCATCATAAATTTTGTAAATGATTACCATTTTATTACAATAATTTATTACAATTTAATGAGTTTAAACAGAAATACTTCTAATAACTTTAAAGTTTTAAGGTAATAGAACCACCAGGGTTTTTTAGAATTATATCTCAGAATACTAAATAAGAATTATAGTAATTTTTAATAACACCAGAATGAATTAGGCCAATTTTATTATTCTATAAAAAAAAATAAGTTTTTATATATTTTTTAAATCTCCCTGTTATTTTTTTTCTAGAACTGTTTCATGTATATGATTTAATTGTTTCAATTTTAACATTTTGATTCAACAAATTAAATTTTATAATTTTTTTTTTCTTTGAAAAATACTTTAAATTCAATTGTTATATTGAGAGTTGCTAAAACCTTGGAATTCCTGAATTAGACATTTTGGGCTTAAAATTTAGAAACTTGAAAAATAAAAAAAAATTCTATGCAATAGACAAATCACAAAAAAATCTGGAATTTAAATGTTTTTACATATTAAGTGATAAAATTCAAAATTAACTTTAAAAAATCTATATTAATAAATAAATTGTATATACATTGTGTATATACTGATATTATTAGTTACATTAAAAGTTGACTACCACTTTACTGTATTAATTTATTTCAGTTTAATAAATTGCAACAAAAATACTTCTAAAAACTTTGAAATAAGACAGGTAATAGAACTATCAGGGTTTTGTATAATCAGGTCTCTGGATAACTAAGTCAAGTTTTACAATTTGAGGGTTGCTACACTCTCTGAATATTTAAAGGAGCTCAGTAATTTTAAGTAACATCAGAATGACTTAGGCCTATTTCATTATTCTATGAAAAAATCTAGAAATTAATTTATTTTTATTTCTCTCTGTCTTTTTTTTCTAAAACTTATTCATGTATAAAATTAAATTGTTCCAATTCAATAATTTGATGCTACAAATCAAGTAGATTTAAAAAAGTTTTTTTTTTTTTTGAAAATTACTTTAAAATAAGTTGTTAGTTTTAAAATTGCTTAAAATCTGGAATTCTGTTTAATTTAATTAGACAATTTAGGCTTAAAAACCTAAAATTAAATAAATTATTAAAATAGCCTTATGTTATATTCAAAATTACTAAAAACACAAAATTTTCAAGTTTTTTACATGTATGTAATAAAAATTTAAGTTAACTCAAAAATTATATCTTAATATATATACTTTTTATTATCTAAAAGTTTTTTTTTTTTGTAATGCTAAGTACAGCACTGTTATTCTATTAAAAAATAAAGATGTTACATAATTTTTAATCTATCATTCTTTTTTTAAGACCTGAACCATGTATAAGTTTAAATTGTTCCAATTTTAATACTTTGACACTGCAAATCAAATATTTTTTTTTTAAATTATATTAACTTTATTTGTTAGTTTTAGAGTAGCCAAAACCCTAGAAATTTACAATTAGACAATTTACGCTTAAAAACCTGAAATTTGAGAAACATTATAAAAAACTTATGTTATATAGAAATTCAACAAAAAACTTGAAACTTTTAAATATTTTTACATGTTAAGTAATATTATTCCAAATTGACTCAAAAATATATAATAATATATACATATTTTCTAATCTAAAGTTTTAATTTATAAAGTTTTTTTCTGAATGCTTAATACAGCCCTGACAACTCATTTATAATTCTCTATTTTTCAACCATTTTGTTAAAATCGACCATTTTCGTACCTACTTAATATTAGACTTTCAATGTCTATAATGCTTTATTGTAAAGAACTCGTCTCTTAGCTAACATCCTAAAGATTTTTCTCAAAGACTTATATATGGTAAGTATTAAATTTATTTTGATTTTATTAAATTTCCTTGTTTAAGTTTTGTCCTACAATTCAAAATCCCATATATTATCATAATTGAATGTACAATATTGTTAATTATATTAGTTAATAATAACCATTTTATTTCAATAGTTTATTTTAATTTAGTGAGTTCAAACAAAAATACTTCTAATAACTTTAAAAATACAAAGGTAATAGAACTACCAGGGTTTATATAATCAGGTTTCAGGATAAATAATTTAGTCTAGTTTTATATTTTGAGGGTTGCTACTTACTCTGAAAGGAGCCCAGTAATCTATAATAACATCAGAATGACTTAGGCCAATTTTATTATTCTTTTAAAAACTCAAAACATAGTCTTTTTTTGAATCTCTCCGTCTTTTTTTATAGAACTTATTCATGTCTAAGATTAAATTGTTCAATAGTTTGATACTACAAATCAAATAATTTTAGATAATTGATAGTTTTCTATTGAAAATTACTCTAACTTATTACTTAGTTTTAGAGTCGCCAAAAACCTGGAAATCTAGAATTAGACAATTTAGACTTAAAAACCTAAAACTTGAAAAATTAAAAAAAAAGGTAAGTTATAGACAAAATCACTAAAAACCCAAAACTTTTAAGATTTTAATATGTTAAGTAATAAAACCCCAAATTAATAAAAAATTTATATCATTAAGTATACATTTTTTAGTATCTATAATTTTTGATTTATATTTTTTTAAGCTCATTACAGCCCGGATAATTCATTTTAAATCCTCTTTTTTTTTTTTGATTATTTTGTTAAAAACGATTGTTTTTGTACTTACTTTATATTAGACCTTAATGTTTACAAAGTTTCATTCTAAAAAAGACGTCTCTCTGTTAACTTCCCAAAAGATTTGTCTCAAAGACTTACATATGGTTAGTATTAAACTTATTTTAACTTAATTAAATTTTCTAGTTTATGTTTTATTCTACAATACAAAATGTTGCTTTATTATCATATTATATATTATATTATTAATAAACCTTGTAAATGATTACCATTTTATTGCAATAATATACTTTAATTTAATGAGTTTAAACAAAAATATTTCTAATAACTTTAAAATTAGAAAAGTAATAGAACTACCAGGGTTTTGTATAATTAAGTGTCAGGATAACTTAGTTTAGTTTTAATATTTCAGGTTTGCCACATTTCTGAGAATATTTAAAGTAGTTTATAAATTTTTAATAACATCAGAATAACTTTAGCCAAATTCATTATTATATTAAAATAAAGATGATATATATTTTTTAAATTTCTCAATCATTTTTTTACAACTTATTCATGTATGAGAAATAATTATTCCATTTTTATTATTTTGATAATACAAATAAATACTTAAAAAAAATAATTTTTTAGTTTAAAAATTACTTTAAATTCATTTTTTAGGTTTAGAGTTGCCGAAAACATATAGTTCTAGAATAAAAAAATTTAGACTTAAAAACTTGAAAATTGAAAAAGTTAAAAATAAAATCTTAAGTTATAGAAAAATCATAAAAACTCCGGTAATTTTAAGATTTTTACATGTCAAGTAATAAAATTCCAAATTGACTCAAAAAATATATCATAATATATACATTTTTTGTGATTAAAAACTTTTAATTTATAAATTTTTTTAGTAATGCTTATTACAGCCCTGATAACTCATTTTAAATCCTCTTTTTATTTTGAACATTTTGTTAAAAATGTCCATTTTTCTACCTACTTGATATTAGATTTTCAATAATTATAAAGTTTTTTTATAAAAATGTCGTCTTCTAGCTAACATCCCAAATAATTCTCCTTAAAGACTTACATATGGTTAGTATTAAACTTATTTTAACTATATTAAATGTTCTTGTTTAAGTTTTGTCCTACAATACAAAATCCTACTATATTATCGTAATTTAGTATACAAGATTATTAGTTAAATTAGTAAATGATTACCATTTTATTGCAACAATTGATTTAAATTAAATGATTTTAAACAGAAATACTTCTTATAATTTTAAAATTAGAAAAGTAATAGAACTACCAGGGTTTTTAATAATTAAGTCTTAGGATAACTTAGTCTAGTTTCAAGGTTTCAGGTTTGCCACACTTATTTAAATAATTTAAGTAGCTCATTAATAATCAATAACATCAGAATGACTTAAGCCATTTTCATTATTTTTTAAAAAATTTAGATTTAATATATTTTTTAAATCTCTAAGTCGTTTTTTTTTTTTTAACTTGCTCATGTCTAATATAAAATTCTTCTAAATCAATACTTTGATAATACAAATCAAATATATTTAAAAATTTAATTTTCATTTTGAATATTACTTTAGATATATTTGTTAGTTTAAGAGTTGCCAAAATCCTGGAACTCTAGAATTAGTAAAATTAGGCTTATAAATCTGAAATTTGAAAAAAAAATAGTAACTTGTAGATAAAACCACTAAAAACCTGGAATTTTGAAGTTTTCCACATGAGAAGTATTAAAACTCTTAATTGACTTAAAAATCTATCATAAATAAATACATATTCTCTTATCTAAAATTTTTAATTTAAAATGATTGTTAGTTTAGCTAATTACAGCCCTGATAAATTATTATTTTAAAATTTCTTTTAATTATTTCATTATTTATGACCATTTTCGTACATACTTTATATTAGACTTTCAATGTTTATCAAGTTTTGTTCTAAAAAAGTCGTCCCTTAGCTAACATCATTTAAGATTTTTCTCAAAGAATTAATATCGTTAGTATTAAAATCACTTTAACTATATAAATTTTTTTTGTCTAAGGTTTGTCCTACAATACAAAATCTAAAATAATAATAAAATAATAATAAAAACTATATTATCATAATTTAGAACAAAATATTATTAATCAAATTATTAAATAAATACAACTTTATTACAATAAATTATTTCAATTAATGAGTTTAAATAAAAATACTTCTAATGTTCTAATAGTTCGAAAATTAGAAAGGTATTAAAACTACCGGGGTTTCGTATAATAAAGTCTCCGTCTTATTTCATCTTAATAATGCTATACGATTTTATTTGCAGGTAACAAAAAATTTAGCTTAATAAGTTTAGTTTTTCATTAATTCAAAATTAGGAGACAATATTATATTTAGAGCTTCTTACAAAGACTTATCGAAAAAGAAATAGTTTTTAGTAACACTCAAATTACTTATTAAATAAGTTTAAACTAAGTTTACACCATAAAACTTTTAACTATTTAGGCTTCCTAGTTTAACTTTTTATTTTTATTTCAGCAATAATTTTCAGATCTATCAAATGAAAAGCCAGCAACAAGAATACAAAAAGATTTTAGGTACTATCCAGAAATACAAAGGGATGCTTCCTATTTAACTATCTTGAATATTTTTTTGTGTTCTTTTCATCTTTTTGTCGTTGTTTTTTGTGTAAATTTTTTTATTTAACAAAATATTAGTCTCTGAATGAAATTTAATAAAGTTAGTACAACTAAAAATTTATAATTAAAATTGTACAATAAGAATACTAATTTTAGTAGGAATTGCAGAAATGATGATTTAAAATTTTACACATTTTTTGCTCATTTTTATACAATTTTGCACAATTTTTAACTAGCTTGACCACTTAACCAGCTTGACCATTTTAATCACTGGTCTAAGTTATACGGCTTTTAAGACACTAGAAAATCTATATTACAAATATGTTTAAAACTTTCCAATTTAATAAGTACTACCGAAAATGTTAAGTTCATCACATAATAAAATGTTTTATCTAAACTAAATATACAACATACATTCAGTATATTTTAATTTAGTGACCAAAATAGTTAAAATTTTTAAGTAATTTTCATCTAGTTCGCATTTTTAATAAAATCAAAAAATTTTTTAATAAATTAATAAATACTAAGAGAAAGTATAACTTTTAAAAAATATTTACAAAGAGTGTAAAAACATTAACTATTTACAAAAACTGTCTTTTTAGGGTAACTCTAAATTGCACGATCATACAAAGTTGCACAAGCGGAAAAAATTGCACGAATGCACAAAACTGCACGAAGATACTTTTGCACGAAGCTTTTTATGCACGAGGGGATAAAATTGCACGAAGATACTTTTGCACGAAGCTAATTTTGCACGAGGGGATAAATTGCACAAAGGGTTACTTTAGACCCATTCCCGTCTTTTAAAGTTCTAGCTTAAGTCAATGTTATTAGAATTTGAAGAATGAATTTTGACTTTAATGAAGATTAAATAAGTGTATATATGCTAACAAACAAAAATTTCAAATAATAATTGTTACAAAAACGTTCTTAAAAAGATAATAGTCAATTCTTCGTTCTACTTAACTCTGATTTTGATAAGTATTTAAAAGGGTTTAAATTGTGCAAAGTACGGCATCATAGGAATAATTTTCTTAATACATCCTATTGTATAAAGAACTTTTATTTTACGAAGCTAAGTGATTGAGATAGTAATTTTATGTCATTACTTATTTAAAATATTTTTTAAGATATCATTACATTTTTATAGGTATAAATTTTGGTCTTTTATAATTTTTCAGTTAAATAAAAAAACTATTTGTATTTTATTGGATTACAATAAAAGCTATGAACACAAGGCATTATTATGTGCTGTTTATTTTCGAAATAATGATGCTCTTGTTTCGTTACAACTTACAAATTTATTGCCTAAAAAAATAATCAGCAAAATAAAAAATGAATATGTTTTGGTTTTAACATCAGTAATTAAACTAAACGTCTTAAAATTTATATTTTTAAATTAGCCTTTTTAACAATAAAAATATTTTACAACCTAGTAACTAATATTAAACTAACACAATTGGTTTAACAAATATTTTCATTTTAAAATACACAAACATTGTGAAGTTTATAAAGAAGTTTAAATATACTTATGTTTATGAAAGTATTAATGGAAGATAAAAGAGTTCACCAAAGTTTACATCTGTCTCTAAAAGTTTTCTAAATTTAGCCAAGTAGCGCTCTTTCAGCCAAAACTGAAAAGTAGGGGCCATTTTAAAGCTTAATTTTTACCTTTAATATTGTAGACTTTTCGATAACAATTCAATGACTAATACAAACATTTTTTTCATGCTAGATTGAACGTAAATTTTTTAGTAAAATGTAATACTGTTATTATTTAGGTTTTCTAAGGATTTTTTCCTTTTAAAGTCAAACTAAATATATATGTTTATAACAATTGAATATAAGTTTGCTGGTTCCACTAAAAAGCACCTTATTATTTTAGATGGTTCAAACATGCCTATTGTTGAAGTAAAGAATAAAATTATTGAATAATTTTAGTGCTTTACTTTTCGATTAAACTTTCTAGACTTTTCGATTACAATTCAATATTTAATACAAACATTTTCTTTATGCTAAATAAATAATTTTTTTTTGAAAAGTCTAATACAATTATTATTTAACTTTTCTAATCATTTTTTACTTGCTAATTTTAAATATAAGTTAAAAAAAATATTTAAAATAATATTTTTTCAGCTTTAATTAAAATAAATAAAATGTCTAACACAATCGAGTACAAGTTTGCTGGTGCCAATAGAAAGCACTTTATTACTTTAGATGGTTCAAGCATGCCTATTGTTGAAGTAAAGAATAAAATTATTGAAGACTTGAACTTAAAACAAACACATCATAGAAGTTTAACTGTATTGGATTTTCATACAACTAAAGGTTACTTACTTTAAATATTACTGTACTAAAGTTACGTGTTCTATATACAAAGTTTTAGAATTTGCCAAAGTATTTAACTTATATTTAACTATGTAGTTTGTATTTTTATAAATAGCAAAATATTTTATTTTGTTCATTTTAATTTGTTTGAAGTAATTTTCTAGATCTATGTTCGTAAAATGTGTAAACTAGTAAAGTTTTAATTAAACATGCGAGTTTTTGCTGTGTTGCCATGTTTAAAACTAAAAGCAAAAAATTACAGTTTTTTTACTCTAATCAAAAGATTAATAATTATACAATGTAACAACATAGTTTATGTTATTTTATAGCTTATAAGTTTACAAAAACATCATAAACTATGCTACCTGTTTTATGCTTACTTCATTTCAGATTCAAAATCTAGGCTCTTCTGATTTCAGTTTCTTCCTATTTAATTTTTGTACTGCCAAAACTTTTCTTTTGTTTATGCTAGGTAAGATAGGTTTGAGGTAAGAGCTTATATTTAAAACCTAGTTAAAAGGTTTAGCGATGGGGGTTTAGATGGTATTTATGTAACAGTGTGTTATTAGTTTACCCTATTTGCATAGATTTTTAAAAGAAAAAAGTTTTAAAATCTCATTATTTGCAGCCGATCTGTTTATTTCAATACATAACTGCTGGTTCTATAAATAAAAATTTCTTGACATTTTTTATAATCTTTTAATCACACCCGTAAATGACTTTTTTTCTCTTGGATTACCTTTTTTTCATAACAGGCTGTTGACCCATACATTGGAACTTACAGAGAACTACTAAAAACGGCATCTAAAAATATATAAAAAACAACAAAACATTATTAAATAGTTTTCTTTGTGTTATTTAACAGTATTGCATAGATGCGCATTTTAAAATACTTTGGTTCTTTTTATAAACAGAAAAAATTATAAAAACAGCTTCATTTTTTACAGACGAGTAAACTTAAAAACTATGAAACTTTGTAAATATAACTTTTTTGAGCTTGCCAAAAACAAAGTATCTTGACAAAAAAAATATTTTTCAGAATACACACACTGCTCTGAAGTTAAAGTGAATGCCATACTGCTTGTATATAGAAGGTTAGTTAGAACTTCAAGTAAAAGTATTAAGTATAAAACATCTTTCATTAGTTGTTACTTTATTATTGTGATCAACAACTAATTCGAATATAAAAAAAAGATAAGTAAAGGTTATATTAGTTAAGCTATTAAAATTACTAAAAAAGAAATAATAGATCTAAATCTCATTTAAAATCTTTTGAATTTCTTAATTTGCTTTTTCTTATTAAACATTAAAACTAGGTTACTGATGTGATCATAATAACTTATAAGTTTGTTATAAACAGGAAAGAGACTATTGTCTATAAAGTTAGGAAGAATGAGAAATCTATAATTTCAAACAATGAAAATACATCACTCGGAAAAGAAATAGCTGTACGTTTACTCTTTAAATAACTTTTGTAAAACTTATACTTAATTATGTTGATTGATTTACACTTTGTATCTAAAAACTTCTATCAAGTAATCGAAGTGTTATGAAAGTAAAATAAAAAAAATACTAAACCCTATTAGTGTTTATGACTAATAGTTTTAAAAAAAGATGTGCAAATAAAATATTTTATCAACAACCAGTTTTCGGTGACAAAAAAAATTGCGACCTCTTCAAGTAAAATAAAACAGTAAACTGCACATAACAATGATGCTTGTCTATAATTTTATTTATAAACTTATTCATGCATGGCAAATCTAAACAAAAACTAAAACTTTACATATTCAGCTTATCAGTGTGTAATTAGGTAAAATTAGTACTAATTTTAAAACGGATTTAACTTAAATAATATTGTTAGTCAAAAAAAAAAACTGGACTAAGAGTTTTTTTTTTAAAGTTTAAAAATGTTTATACCTTGAATTTTAACTAAATGTAATAAAAAACTATCTAAAATTTAAATTTTAAGCGATGTTTCAACAAAACAGTAGCAAATCTAATACAGTTTCAGAAATCCATTTTAATTTCTACTTTCGTTCTAGATTTTATAAACTGAAAGTTATTAAAGTCTTGTATTTTTGTTTAGTCCTCAAATAAATCAAATTTAACTTTAACCAAACTCTACAGGCATTGAAAAATAAGTCAGAAATTAATGAAAAGGAAAAAATCGAAGAAATGCAGAAACAATGTTCACATGTTTTTGATCAGAAAACATTACACAAAATGAAGCTGTGTGGAAATAAGAAAAAGCCTCAAAAAACCTTTTTGTGTAAAAATTGCCACAAAGAAGGTCACAGAGCTAACGAATGTATAGAACCAAAGGTATTTAACAAAAAGTGTTACATTTATTATAAAAAAATTTTTTTAATTTTTTTACAAAGTTTTAAATAATTATTAATTCATTTTTCAATCAATACTTTTAAGCTCCAACAATGCCAAAATATGCCACTGGAATTCCAAGAAGTATGTTAGTTAAAGCTAATAAAGATGATCCTGGTGTTATGTTCGATCGAAACGGAAATTACGTTGTTTTGAAAAAGTTACTATTTATTAATTATACTATTAACTTTTATAACGTTTAAAATTTAAAATAATATCTTAACATTAATTTAAATTAAAATTTACTGTACAATAACCTAAAAAGTTAACATTTTAAAGTTTTTAATATAACTTTTATCAATTATAACGAGACTTTAAATTTTTATAATGTAGAAGAATATAGCAGAAAACTAGTTTTTAATATATAAAATTACAGCTTTCATAAAACAAACTACCATTTTCTTAAAAATTATTTATGTTATATTAAAAATATAGTGAAATATAGTAAACTAAATAATAAAGTTTAAATAGTTACTTGAACTAACTAAAACTATAAATAAAGGTTTGGATGTGAAGAAAGCAAAAAGTCTAAAACGCCTGTTAAGGAAGGAAGTGAGTGCGAAAAAGAACATGTAAACATTCCAGATCATTTAATTTGCCCAACTTGCGATGAAATTCTCAAACAAGCAGTTTTGACAAAATGTGGTCACGTGTTTTGTGATGAATGCATTCGAAACGAGCTTTTAGAAACTAAAACTTGTCCTCAATGCGGCCAACACAACTCCCCTGATGATCTTTACGCTGAAAATAGCTTAAGACAGGTATTTTTATTATTATAGTTTTCCTACAAAAAAAGCTTTATAAATATTTTTTAGGACATTATGTCTTTAATTTTTCAAAAATAAAAAAACGTTTATATAACAAAACTAAGATTTAAAATATGCATATAAATTTGTCGAGAAGAATCAAATATAATTTATTCTAATAATAAAATTAACTTAGGGGATTTTAAGTCAATAAAATCTTGAAAGTTATTTTTGTCTCCGATTTGTTGAAATTACATTTTTTACGTACTCTAATTTATTAAATTATATAGATTTTAGAACAGAATTTATGTTTTTGCCTCTTTTATACATCAACGGTAAAATAATTTACAGGCAGTTCGTAAATACGAACTTGAATCAAGAAAGAAAAACCCAGTCCGGTCAAACAACACACCTCCTGTAAAAGTTGATCAAGAAAATCAACTGATACAACTCTCCATTAAACAAAAAACTGAAAAAAGTTTAATCGTAAGTTTAATTTTTTAATATGTTATTTTATATTACAATTAAATACCAATTAAAACTTATTAAATAAAAAAAACTTATATACCAAAACTGCACAGTTTTAGTGTATAAAGAGTACTGCTTACTTTAACTAAGATTATATTGTTTTACAGAAAACCTTTTGACAGTTCATAAATATTTAATGTAAGTTTTATTTTTTCAAATGTAGCTCAAATATTAAAAAATATATACAGGTAAATGAAAATTGCAGTCAAATGAAAAATGTTCCGGGAAAAATTCAGCCAAAAATTACTACTAACAAAGTATCTGAAAACAAAGTTCAGCTTTCAGAATCTTTTAACAACCACAACGTCATAAGTTATCCTACCGTGCAGCCAGTAGTTAATTTGAATTTGCCAAGCGCTACTTCATTTCAACCGGCTCAAAACAACATTCCCCCTTACAATTGCTTGATGAACAACTTGAACCAGAAATCCATTCTTGCTGCTCAGCCGCAAGCATTTAGTCACTCAACCGTGCAAGAAACAGCTGATTGGTCGAACGCCTACTTGCAGCAGCAATCATATTTAAGGAACATTTATCCATCGAACTTGATGTATAACTACAGTTTGTATCAAAAATCTGCTATTGATACTTCACCTACATACTTGCAAACTACATCGGGTATAAGTAGAAACTCAACTATCCGTAATTCACCGTCCATAGATGATAAGCATAAAAGAGCAAAGTTGGCACCGCAAAAAGAACAATCAAGAGTCCCAAGGACAAACATACATCACAAAAAACAAGGTGATGAAATCTTTAGACCACCATCCACAAATCATCATCACAAAAGAAGAAAACTGACTTTACTAAGACAGCTTGGAAATTCCAGAAATGCAGGCAGAAGGAGACACCATAAAAAACGTGGTGATGAAGTTTGCCGCGTTTCAAGAGATAAAACTTACCTTGAGAAGAGCAAAACACGTAGAAGCAGTCGTGAAAATCGTAACTCTGATGATCTAAGGTCTGTTATAAGATCACCGAAAAGAAAACGTTTGATAAGCGAGCTAAAAAATAGTTGTAAGGATACGCGCTGCTCAAAGTATAAACAGGAGCGCAGACTTTCACCAAGTAACATAAAAGATCACAAAGTACTCAACAAACCAGATGATAGAAGGATAAGTGATAGACATAGAAGCTCAAAGATACGCAACCACATCAGTAAACGCAGAGTAGAAGTTCTAAGTCGTAAGGTTTCACAAAACATTGAAAGAAGTCACACAGAACAAGACATAACAAAGGATAGATCGAAAAATAATAGACATAGTAGCTCACAAAATCACAGTAGTAAACGAAAAGTTGAACTCTCAAAATCGAGGCCGAACAGAAAGTAACTGAATTTCAAAAACCCTCGAATCTTTTCAAAAGCGTTAACTCTTTGTGTTTTTATTACTTTATTGTGTTTTTTTTCATTTTTCATTTCTATTAAAACCAAAGTATTAAAAAAAAACTAAAAGTAAAGCTGATCTGGTAAATTTAAAATTGTTCTCAGTAAAATAACATTATATCGTAAGTAAAATTTTCAAAATGTTATTTTAAGTAATGCTTGTTTTAAAGTTTAGAATTAATGTTAATTGATTTATCATTTGAAGGTTTTGTTTGTACTCATAGAAAAATTGAACATATATGCTAATAAACTAAAAACAAAATAAGTATTATTGTCAATCGTTTACTTTTTATGTCTATTTTAATTAAGATTAGCTAAAATTTACTACTCAAACAACTAGAATTTAAGATTTAAAAAACAAGTAACTTCAAAATAATAAAATTTTAATGCTGTAAAAGACCTTAGTATTAATTATATACTTTTTTTGCATTTTAAGTGAAAACAAGTTGACTTGATCACAAAATTTTTGCTACTTAACTTAAGGGTCGTCAAATTTTTACCCGCATGCTAAAAGTGAAAGCTGTCAAGCAAAAGTTTTTTGACCCCTTTGATTCTAAAACTCAGCTAGAGTAGAAGCAAGATAATTGTTTTTAAGTAAATATAGCTAATAATGACATAAGACTGCAGACCAATTACAGATAAGCTTTAGTCTAGGGATACGACCGCTTGTTAAATTAAAGATTATTCTAACAAAAAAAATTAAATGCCTAAAATTTTGTTTTTGTGACGAAATACAATACTATTTAGCTCAGGTATGAAATAATACTGGATCGCACTAAAGGTGTTTTCTTCTTACTGGCTTCTTGTTGTTTTCGTAATTTTTTCGTAAAAAAATGTAGATGAATTTTTTTTGTTTAAAACTCTAAGTAAAAAAATTGTTGTATGCATAAGAAATAAATAATTTCCAGACATATCCAATTACTTAATTAGTTTAATAAAATACTTATGTATTATCCAGACATTGTTTCTATACACGTCGTTGAAAGGTATCTTTAATGTGCTAGTTGATAACCAAAAGGTTTTTTGTGCACCAGGTCCTAGAACCAAATAAATTGAGCGTCTATATTGTCGTTCAATAAAGTTTAGTATGTATCGCTGTTTTGTATAAAAAATTACTTGTATTTTATGGAAGTTTAATATTTCATAATCTAATAACTTATAAAGTTTAGTGTTTATACCGGTTCTAAAATAATTAAAGGAAAGTACTATTGAACGCGTTAAATTTAATTTATCTTTTTGAAAAAATTACTAGTTAGTTTACAAAAACCTAACTTTTTTATTTCTATTTTAAATTTTAAATTAATTTTTTCTCAAAATTAAAGTGAAAAATGTGTATACAATAAAAAGATAACGATAAATATCAACAAAATGTATCTTACATTCTATGTTAGTTAAATTGACAAAATCATTCCAAGCCCGCGCAACATATGATTTTGTTCAAAATTGCTTTGTCCTGAATTCCTGAGTTGATTTACTTTATAAATCCTACTCACTCCTACTTACTAAATTTGATTAAAAATAACTTAGAAGCAAAACTCTTTTAAACAAACTTATATTGGCCTGACTCCCGCATAAATCTCCCAGGCAACAAAAGAAATTCAAACCGAAACCACCACTGATAAATCTAAATTTACAAATGCTAGCAAAACTGATTTACCTTATCAATCTTACAAGTAAAAGTAGTAATTAAAATAAAAACTATAAAAAAAAATAATAAAAAATGAAAACAAAATTAATATAAAAAAAACCATAAAAAATGTTTTAAAAACATCAAATTCACGTGCCGTTGTGGCGTGACTTTTTAACTTATTTTTTAATATTTTAAAACTCTTAAGCTTTATTCTTTTTACTTCACTTATGCTGATAATTTAATTTTTCATGATTTTTCGTCCAACTAAAATCCAATATTTGTTTATTTTCTACTTTAGTACTATTAGGATGAAAACATTAATTTATTTATAATTGACATTTTTAGTTTTACAATTTAGTTAAACAGATTAACTGTAAACTAACATATTTTAATTTACTATATACCTAAATGTTAACTTTATCAAAACTCAAAAATAAAATAACAACTAGTATATCACTTGAATGATTTCAATTAATTGAATATAAGATAATTAGTTTATAGTGAAAAAAGAACTAAACTTGAAGTTGAAAAACAAAAACGAAAAAACTTTTAATTTTATTTGTCAAAGTTTTACTTACATAATTAAAACACAACATATATGAAAATTTTGATCATATTATATAATGATAAATAAACTCCATAACAAATAAAACTATGAATAACTGTTTTACTTATAACACAAAAATTAATACTAACAAAGTAATTGGCCAACAATTAAGAAGGCCGTTTTTGCTGAAAAAAATATGTTGTGCTAAGTTGACTTCAAACTACCATCAAACGTGGCAGTTGAAGACAGCTTTAATATTTTTTGAGTTTTTATTATTCTTTGTGATAGAAAATATAGACATAAATACTTTTAAAAATAATGTCTTTAAAAATATAAATGTAAAAACTCTAACTAATGCTGCTGCCCTAAATTTAATATTTGAAATTTTCAATTAAGTATTTTATTTCTGAAACTGGTTCCACATGTTTTTGACAATGGGAAGTTAGATAAAACTGCTATAAAGCTAAACAGCAAGCAGTTCATAGTTGTATTTAAAAATGTTCAAAGCTTAAACAAAATTACAATGAGGGTGCATTGAACTGAAGCAAAGTACAACGGGCAATTCAGCCACTATGCAATTTGCAAGCAACAATAACTTATTAATTTGAGAATAAAAAAGTTGCACATTAGACAGTTTATTGCCATTAACCAAATATACTGTTTTTATACCTACACAATTGTTTACTGTTTTTTATATGAAAATAAACCTTAGACGAGTAAATAACATCTTATTTGTATATAGTTTAATATCTAAAAAAATTCAATAAGCTGAAAAAGATGGATAGAAAGTTATAATTTTATTTGACAACAACAAAAATATAAAATATTAAAAAATATCTTATCTTGTTGTTTTACTAGACTGATTTAGAAAAAAGCTCAAACTTAATGTTTTTGAAATTTCCGTTTGTTTTTTAAAATTATCAATATTATCCTCTGGAGGTTGATTATGACTATCAATGAGCAAAAATATACGTTTGTAATTTACTAGATATTACGCGATACTTAAAATAAGAGGCGGATACATTTTAAATTTTAGTCCAATTGACGACCTCAACAAAGAATTAGGGTAACCCTGGTTTACGACATATTTTCATTGACTTTTCATTTCAGATTCACGCATATTTAAATTCAGACACTTTGCTTTTTTTTTAAGGGTTACAACTTAAGAAATGTTATACAATTGAAAAAATAAACTATACATATATACGTCTAATTAATACTTACATACAGTCTTTTTATAAGAAACTTTTTAAACAATTCTAGTCACGAAGCTAAAAAATCTTAAAAGTATAATAATTGTCAGTAACTTTAAACAAGTACAATTTAAAATAATTTTTGAAAAACAATGTAGGCATTTATTAGACCTATATACGCATTTTTCAAATTTCAAAAATTTAATTATTTTTTTTTTAGTTGTTGTTCTTTAAACCTTTTTTTAAGAATTAAGATTGTCATAATTTGAATTGACATTTAACCCTGCATTTCGAACCGTAAGTCAGATAAATTAGTCTTCCTTTTCAGTACGCACTCTGAATACAGCCAAAAAATGGCATACTCAACGGTAAGCCAATACTCACAAGTGAAGACTCAGTAGTGTTGTTTACATCCAAAAACGTGTTTATCTTTTCGTAATGTTTCTGTGTTTTTTATTATTTTAGTTATATAAAACTTTTTGTTTAATATTTTACCTAGGTATCAAATCCCAGGCCATTAAAACAATACATATAAATAAAAAAAAAATCGGTTTTAAACAAAATTTAATATATATATAAAAAATTATGATAAGATATTAAGATATAAACTTAGACATCCTATTACGACAATTTTAATTTTATTTAATTGAATAGAGTACATATATAATAAAACAAAACGTAAACTATTGTTAATAGAATTGAATATCTTAGATATTAATAAAATATACACCAAAAATTCAATTTTTAAATAATCGATTATTATATTGTTTACCAAATCCCTTAGCACGTTAATAAAAGACAAACTAAAAAGAAGAGTATTTGTTTATGATACTAATAATGAGTCGACTTTTTTAAAGGAAAAACATTGGTAACAAATAGAACTAATGAGCAAAAGTTTATAAAAATATAAATTTTACTTCAGTTTAGTCAGATGATATTTTAATACTTTTACATATTTTTTTTTACCTTAGAGCTTATTAAACAAAATAAATTACTGATATAAACGAAACCATGCCAAACTTCATTATTACATAAAAAGACCATTTTTGTTTTCTTATAATCCCCTATAGATCCTAATATATACTATTTTTCAAAACTTAATATATAAAAATTGTTAAGCCATTTTACAAAACTATTTTTTGTTGTTGTAATGGATTTAGATAATACATAGTTAACAGAGTACTAAAATAAAACTTACCTATAATTCATTTTAATTTAATTTTTATTAACCTTATGTACATGGTAACTCATATTTTATAATTAATTTTATATCTATTTTATTTTTATTTTCTAAATCATCGCTCTGAATATTTTTGTTTTTAAGCTTTTGTTAGCGTCTGATGAACTGCTCTGCAGGGAAACGGCGTAACGCAATAAAAGTTAGATAAAAAATTAGTATAAACATCATTATTGACTTAGTATATGCTTTTAATGAGCGTAGCTCATGTCCAATTTTTTTAAGAAATCTAATGTAAAGTCTCATTAGTCTGTGAGACGTATAAAGAATACAGCTTCAGTTAATGCATCATTCACTATTAAGTATTTATCAAGTTACCCCCTAAGCTGGGCAAACATTATCAATGTGAAAAAAATCTTTATAGCAATGATAAAGCACTATATCAACAACTGACTAAACATTGATAACAGTTTTTATTACACGAATCCTTTTGTTTTCCAAAAAACAACTGGCGTTTATCTAAAAGGTTTCTAACAAATTTATCTACAACTTCAGAATTTCTATAGTTCTACTATTTTTTTAATTACATTACGCTGAAGTATAAATATTTGAACAAACGTAATGTTTTACAGAAACTATTATTTCTGTTTTACTGAATGAAAAACTATTGTAGGACCATTATATAATGTTTTTATTAAGTAAATCACACATCCAACTGACATTTAAGAATGATGAGTTTATTTTGTCATTTGTTTTTTTAAGTTTGACTTAAAAATAAGTTCTATAACAGTATTTTTATTTTTCAAGTTATATAAATATGCAAACCTAAGTTCTAGATGTAAATATAAAATTGATGTTTATTCAAGAAAAAAAAATCTCTTGAATGTTTTATATTGGTTTAGAATTTAGATTTTGAGATTTTAGTATTTTCTCTATGATTAGATAAATATGACTCAAAGCCCTGTTTTGATTTTGAAATACGTGACTTAAAATATGATGCTAGTTTTTACATCAATTTCACTGAAGTTATTGATATAAGTGACCCATAATATTTTGAAAAGTTTTACAAAGACGGCTTTTTTATTGGTTAATAAATAGAAAATGATTGAACAAGAATGTTTGATTTCAAAATATTGATGTTAATATAAAAAGGTAAAAAAAATAAGCTTAATAAAACGTTCAAAACACCTTCTACTCCAAAGCGTAAATAAGTTAATAAGTATAAAATCGTTTATTTTTTTCTAACTATAAATTGTAGACTAAATTTTTTTTTTTGGATTTTTGGCACTCTTTTTTTTTGTTTTTTTTTCATGTGTTTCACTTTAAGAGGACCAGGTTTCGATACTTGGGTCCAGCGTAAGACAATAAACTTGCAACAATAACAAATAAACATACTGCAGATTTGTTTTAGTTTTGTACAGTTTTTAAGCTATAAACTAGTGAACAACTTTTATAATCAAAGTAGCAATTACATAATAAATAAACGTAATTGTATACAAAAATTTCGAAAACACAACATTTTGATTTAGATATCTACTACAAATATTTAAAAGTACTGATTGTAAAATATTTTTATAGCTTTACTTAAAAAGTTGTCAATTTATTTAATTAAACTTTACTTATTTGTCGAAAGAATATATGGTGTTCCTTTAATTTATTATGAAGTCAATTTTTAAGTAGTAACTTTCGCTATAAATTTTCGTTGAAGAAACTAATAGTAAGCTATTTTCCTGTATTTTAAAATTTGTTGTTTTGAGTTTTCAGAAGTAAACACCACAAAAGTTAATATTGTGATATTTATTGTTACTTAGCCATTATTATTACATCGAACTATATAAAGTTAACATAATTTCTTTTCGGTACTAACTTTATATAAAAATTTGAGACAACAATTCATTTTGCAGTATATTTTATTTTTGTTAACTAAAGATTTTTCAATCTACCTTTTTCAATAGTTTTTGAAGATAACTAAACAGATTTTTCTAAAATAGTAAAATTAATAAAATTGTAAGATTATGCGTCATAATAGGTAAATAAAATTACATGTACTAGGCCAGTGCTTCTGAACCTTTTTCTAGTGGCGAAACCCTTTTCCAAAGTTCAACTTTTCCGCGGAACCCCTAATTTAATTTTACATAAAATGTTTAATATAATATTTCCTGCAAAAAAACAAAAGAATTTCAGTGAAAAACGTTTTTTTTAGCAAAACTATATCATTGTTAGAAATCATACCAATTGTAATAGTATTAAGTCGAGTCAAACTCAAAGTGCGCCAGAGGCAATAGGTATTTTATGATTCTATAATAAATAAACGAAAACAAACATGATTAATCGCAACGTCATAAAAATCTTTCCTTGCATAATAAAAACAAAATGAAAGCTACAAACAATAACGAAATGAACATGAACCTAATCAAATTCACAGATTTTTGTAATAAACGGGTAAGATGCCTAATGAAAAATAAATAAAAAACATTTAGTGCGAAACTTGAACTTGTCTCTTAGCAACAAGCATGTCAATGCGCAGATTTTGGATAGACTGAGACGGAGACAGGCAGATAAGGTTGGAGTCAGCATACAGTTCCTTTGCTTCGCTTTAATGTTTGTTACATGCGAAAAGCCGGACTCGCAAAGATAAGTGGTGGTGAATGGTAAAAGAAATCTACTGCACGCTTTGCTAAGACAGGGTACTCTGAAATTGCACATATCCAAAAATCTAAAAGCTCCTTCCCTTTGAAACTCTATTTTAAATTGCTATCTCAGATAGTTGCAGCAATTCGTTTTCTGTATCTGTAGGAAGATTCACTTCTTCTGACGCAATATCACACATAAAAGGATTCAAAGCCCATAAATTTCCGATGCGAACATCTTCAGGAAAATAATGTTGAAACTTTATAGACTAAAGATCAAGGTGGTTGTATATTTCGTCAGAGAAGTTGAATTCTATGCATTTTTCATAGGCCTCATCAAACCGGTGAAACATCCCAAAATTACCACTGCTAACCTTTTTCTTCCAAAAAATAATTCTATTTTTAAACGCCTCAATCTTGTCTGTCATGACAAAAGTGGAATTTAGCTTCCCTTGCATGCTTAAGTTCAAAGCGTTCAATTCTTCGAAAATATCGGTGAGAAAAGCTAGACTGGCCTAAAAAACATCATCTTTAAAGAACTTCACTAATTCTGAGCCTTCATCTTTAAGAAAGGTGAACACCTGCTTCTTTAATTCAACAAGACGAACCAGTGTCCGCCCCTTCGACAGCCAGCTAACTTCGTTGTGATAAAGAAGTCGCAGATGGTCAGCATCTAAACTTTCACATAGGTCTTTGAAACATCTGGCCTTTGTGTAACTTTTCTTTATAAAATTAACAGTTTTAATCGACGATGAGAGAACTTCTAGTAAACAAGAATGAAGATGTTTTGTTGCCAAATTTTCTCTACGTAAAAAACAATTTATCCATTTAGCTTCAACTGCTTCATCCTTCATTTTCCTCACTACACCATTTTTGGACCCAGTCATAGACGCTGCACCGTCAGTACAAATGCTGACACATTTATTCCACTCTAAACCCTTGCTGATGAAATAATTTTCGACACATTTCATTAAATCAACATTTAGAATTTGTTTTGATTGCTCCTACATTGTTTGCTTTAGTGATAATACCAGTATTTTCATGATTTCACTATAATAGAAATTCAAAAAATTTGCAAAAATTTGCGCAACCAGGACACCTATTAACAATGAATTCCATTAAAAGTCCTACCGCTAGATAAACACTAAAAAGATCAATGAATGCTATAATTGTAAATGTTTTCCATTTTATGTGTTATATTTTTTTATGTTTTATGATTTATGTTTTTTTTTCTTTCAAATTTCTTTTTTTTAATTTCGAAAGGCTTCGCGGAACCCCTGAGAAGCGTCGCGGAACCCTATGGTTCCGCGGAACCCTATTTCAGAAGCACTGTACTAGGCAATGCTAATATAAAGTTGTTTAACAAAACTTAAAGTATAAGATTAAGTACTAGAAATTGAAAGTATTAATAGCAATTTTAATAAGAGGAAACCGACTTATTTAAACTTTCTTAAAATAAAATTAAACAACAAAAACAAAACTTAGTAGCGAATTTACAATAATTTAAACAAATTAGAGTTATAAACAAATTTTTGTTTGCATAAACTTGGCTTATTAGTTTTAATAAATATAGACTCTAAAACACTTAAATGATACATGTTACGTCCTTTACAAACAATTGAAAACATATTATCGTTATAGTTTTTTGCGCATTCTAAATTATTTAACAGATGTTCACCTATTGCCGATTGACTTTTTATTGGCTTATTAGTCCCATAGATCATCCAGTTTCTCAATGCGTTGGTCACGTGTTGGTCCCTTCTTATGTGAAATCGTTGCGAAGTTCTCCCAATATACTCACTATCACAGTGGCATTTGTGTTTATAGATTATATTGCATTTTTCTGGATCAGGAGTGAGATCTTTAACAATTCCGTTAAGTGGTTTTCTAGTGGAATGGGTAATTCTTAAATTAACTGCCCCAAAAGTGTTATCTACGGTTTCTAAAACTTGGTTTTCAAAAAGCTTAGCTTCCTTTCCTAAATATGGAAGTCTTAAATATACTACACATTTATTTGGGCCGTGTTTTGTAGGGCTGACAAGCTTGGCGGTAGTCCTATTGATAGTCCACGTGACCAACGCATTGAGAAACTGGATGATCTATGGGACTAATAAGCCAATAAAAAGTCAATCGGCAATAGGTGAACATCTGTTAAATAGTTTAGAATGCGCAAAAAACTATAACGATAATATGTTTTCAATTGTTTTTAAAGGACGTAACATGTATCATTTAAGTGTTTTAGAGTCTATATTTATTAAAACTAATAAGCCAAGTTTATGCAAACAAAATTTTTTTTATAACTCTAACTTGTTTAAATTATTGTAAATTCGCTACTAAGTTTTGTTTTTGTTGTTTAATTTTATTTTAAGAAAGTTTAAATAAGTCGGTTTCCTCTTATTAAAATTGCTATTAATACTTTCAATTTCTAGTACTTAAGCTTTATACTTTAAATTTTGTTAAACAACTTTATATTAGCATCGCCTAGTACATGTAATTTTATTTACCTATTATGACGCATAATCTTACAATTTTATTAATTTTACTATTTTAGAAAAATCTATTTAGTTATCTACAAAAACTATTGAAAAGGGTAGATTGAAAAATTTTTAGTTAACAAAAATAAAATATACTGCAAAATGAATTGTTGTCTCAAATTTTTATAAAAAGTTAACATAAATATACTTTATAGTAGTCATTCGTACAATATTTTGTTTTGAAACACATAACATTGAGTTACCAGTGTCCTTTTAGATAATATCTTGTTTCTGGTTACTTTACTGATGTATAAACAAGTTGTACTTTTGAACTTCTGTATTAAATAAAAGTTTCAGAAGTAGGCAAATTTTATAACTTAGTTTAAATCTAACTTAGTTTTTTAATTAAAACATTAAACTAGTTCACTTATCTTTCTTTTTTTTTGAGGTTTTATAAATTAATTAACAAGTACTTTTGTTCGTAAAATTACTTCTGTTGTTATGCAGTACTGTAGTTATAAGTTCTTTATAAAAATTCTAGGACAGTATGTTCCGTTAAAAAATAAAAATGTTCCATCAACATATTTCAAACTGAAATACGCGATTGTAATATTACTTTTTCAACTTTGACTGCTCACTTACTAAGTGCTAGAAAAATACTTGCTGAAGCAACATAGTAATGTAAGTGAAGGACAGTAGAAATCTATAGTTTGTACATCATTTGTTTATTAATTGACAACTAAAAACTACTTTTACGTTCAGTTAAATTTAGGTATCGCTTAGTTCTCTATACTAGGCTTTTTTGGAATTATTTTTAACTTCAAAAATTTTGCAATTTATTAGCTCTAATGTCAAACATAACATTTACTTGCTTTATTTAACTTAAACTAACGTTAGCTGTTTTTGAACTAAGTAATTTACATTCTTAAGTTTAGAATGTTTTGAAGCAGTTAAAATCATTTTATTGTTTAAAAAAAAAATTATTCATAACTTTATAAACTTTTAGATATACTTTTTGTTTTAGCTATAATATTATTAGCTTATATACGAATTAAAACATTTATTTATATCAATAAACTTGTATATAAATTGTGAAGTAAAAAGCTTGACTACTACATATCAATCTTTATGATACCAAATAAACAAATTACATGATCATTAAGAGTAAGTAAAATATAAGTCTTTAAATTTATAATTTAGAATTCTGAAACTTCAATAGCAATTAAAAAACAATTTTAAAGTATTTGTAAAAAAAAAACTAGATATTTATTTTTGCTTAGAAGTTAATATTTGTATTTTCAGACTTAAGTTGAAAAAACCGAAGTTTTGTTTTGAAATTATTTGGTCTGGATCTGACCAAATCTTAGGTAGGATCCGGCGAACCGAGCATTTTTAAAGTAAAATCCGACTGAATCCAGATTCAAGCAAAATCGGGCGAATCTAACCGGATCTGGATCTTAGATAAGGTAGATCACTAGTTTACCTTACAGATTAATTTTTATAACGGTTTGTTATTTAAGGTAA
Source organism: Thalia democratica (assembly GCF_965202585.1). Classification (NCBI taxonomy): domain Eukaryota; kingdom Metazoa; phylum Chordata; class Thaliacea; order Salpida; family Salpidae; genus Thalia; species Thalia democratica. The sequence goes on from NC_139165.1 coordinate 83,966,200, forward strand.
CTAGAGCTTATTGTTGTATTAACAAATCTGTCAATTACACACTTTTATTTGATTTTTTATTAAACAAAACTACAAAAAAAAATGGTGATAGAGATAAATTTCGAAAAACTTAATGAAATATTGTTTATCGAATGACACTAATATATGTTTAAACATATTATTTTCAGGAAAATATAGCTCAAAATATTTGACTGCCTACGGGTTAACTACTGCCTACGGTATATCAAAACTAAGTTATGTAAACAAGCTTTTATGACAATATAATTTTAGTTTTAAGTATTTGAATAATAAATAATTTTGACTATTTTGCTAGCTCCACTAAGATTTTACTTTTAAACGTGTATTAAGTTGATTAGTTTATTTATTACAAAGTAATATAATACAATTAGTTTACATTTACGACAACTATAAAAGTTAAAAAAAATAACAAACATAATGTACTTGAACAAAAAATTATAAAAAAATGTATTTATAATAAAAAAGTAGTTGAAATATGAAAAAAATACTAAAGTTTTTAGTTGTAGTTACTTTTGTTTATTAAATTACTGGTAATTTACTTATTTTGCGGAATAAGTGTACTTATTTTAGTTTTTTTAATAAAGATTTTGCTTACCTTTAGTAAATTGTTATTCATTTAGTGTTTTGTAAAACTTTTAGTCGAAAAAAAACTATCTTTGAATTAAAATATGTCAGACAACTGATAAATTAGCAGCATAACTTTAAATGCCTCTAAGTGCTAAACTGACGTAATAACAGAAAATATGCTAGAAATTATTCTTATTAAAAATAAATTCCAACGAAAATCCATGTTGACTTGATATTATGATCAGTGGATTAGATATAAATTAATTTTAACGCCAAACACTTGGCTCAACAATTTTTTATAATGTCAAATTAATTTTTTTACACATATAATAAGCAGTCATTTACTTTATTATATTTTAAAGTTTTACTTTTATCTGAATAAAACTAATGTAATTCTCTTAACTTACAAGTTTTAGTTTTTTAAATTCCAAGCTATAATAATAAATCTGTTATATTTTATTGTTTTTCGCGACATCTTTTTTTCTTACACTTATAGTACTTGTTATTTAAAAAAAAATAGAAAAAAATAAACATAAAACTTAATTTTGCAAAACATTTTTTAAGAAATTATAGACATAAATTTTACATTATGTAGCATGCTTTGTAAATACCTAAAACAACGTTGTTTTATCCTTACTTTAATTTATCTTTCACTTTCTTCAAACTGTTAAGTTTTATTTTAAAGAGCTTACATAAAAGCTTTCAAAAGAGTGTAACATTTATTTAATAAAAGAAAAACTTGCACCAGATAATAGGTAAAAAATAATTTAGAGTTTTTAATCTTTTATCAAATTGCACATCAGAATTTACTAAAAACTAATAGTTTTTTAGCCGCTTGAACATTGAATAACACAAATAAGTAGTCTCTATAAGAACAAAAAAAAAACTTAAAAAAGTATTCAAGCTCTTTGAGTAAGAATAAAAAAAAACTTTCAAATAAAAGTGCTTATATTACCAAATTACATAACTTGTGTTAAACCATTTTAAAAATTAGCCTCAAGTTTTTTTGATTTAAACGCCAGTTTGTGGTTTGTGCGTAATATATAGCTAAATTCTTCTTAAATTAATTGCTATATAAATAAAAAACAATTAAAACAGTCATTTAAAAAAACACTTAAAACTATTATCATACTATTTTTTTTGGAATCCTATACGTTCTGTAAACTAGTTTTAGTTCTATATTTAGCCAAAGTTAAAAATTTAGTTGTAACATAAACAAGAATATGTACGTTTAAAATTAGGGTTTTGTTAAAAACGGAAATGTTTAAAAGGGTTATGAATTGTCTTTATATTTTAAAGCTCTGAAGAGAAGTTACACTTATTTTTATTAATAATTTTTTACTTGTTGCATTTTTATCAGTAATTTTTTTCACAATTTAAACTGATATTTTGACACTATTTATTTTAAAACCTTAACTATTTTCCGAAATACAGAATTTATTTTAAGTTTTAAGTCTGTTACAACCTCTAGTTATTTTAAAATAAAGATGCTACTCTATTTTTGTAGGTTAAGATATACATTTGGAGTATAAACACTATATATCAGTTCAAACTTTTGCTGACTATTATTTTTCTTATTTACAAACTTTAATCAAGTACTTTTAATCAACTATAGTTAGTGAAACATTAAGGTTCGCTGTTACTTTATTATAAATTTAAATGTAAACTATGAGATATAGATAAGAATGAATTCACAAGTTTTAATGCTTATTTTAAACCGAATAAAATTAAAGATTAATGTTTTCTTGTGTTTAGAAATTTAATGAATATGCCTTTATTATATTATTTAACTTAAACAACAGTTGTTAACAAATTATTACTTTAAGCTATTATATCTTTATACAAACCTAGCTTATTTAAATGTTACATTTGTTTTATAACATTTTAGTTGCACAAACTTAAACTTTTAAAATTTAGCACAAAATTAACTAAATTTAACAGAACAATAACACGTTAACTAAATTTGTTAATTTATATATAATAAGAAGAGTTTTAAAAGTTTCTTAATAACCTTGAACTGTTTAATACTACTGACTTTACTACTTAAAGACTTGTTACTTGAACAAACTTTAGAATATTCAGTTTTAGATTAAACATGGATGTATATTTTTTCAAACAACTTATTAAGCAACATTATGTAGCTTATACAAATTATTCTATTTTAACTAATATCGAACGCTAAAAAATAAGCGCATTCTAGGCTAAATAAAAAAATTGTTTTAAACTTAAAGTACTTGGTTAATTTAAAAGTAATTCGGGTAAAAGTAAATTGCTTAAAAACATGCTTAGTTTTTATTTTTTTCAAGTTATCTAGTCTTTGAAAATTGTATGACTGGCTTTCATTAAGCTCACTTTTAATTTATTTATACAATATTTCTGTTATGTATATAGCTTGTTACTAACCAAGTAAACATACTATAGTTTTCTAATTATCGTTCAATGATTACTTAGTTTCTTTACTCATATAAATTAAGTTATCCAATTTTTTAGTAGATATTAATTTATAACGTAAGTTAATTAAAGTTCATTAAGAGATATAATTTTTATTTAAATCATACAAAAAACTATAAGTTCAATCAAGAATATTTCACTCGTACATATTTATAACAATGTTTACTCTAACAATAATTTTGATAGTTTTAGTGGACGAAGTAAATTCACTTTTATCTTTCGGTTGATTTGATGACTCCTGTTATTTAATATTAGTATTTATTTCCAAACAAAAATAGTGTTCTTTGTTTTTTTAAAAAGTATTCGTTTAAAATTTAAAACTTTAGCTTAGTTAATAAAGTAGCTATAAATGTTTTTATTTAATAAAATAGAATAAAAGTATTTTAACATTTAAAGTCTTATAGCTTTTTAGTACTTTTAATTTAAGTTAATGATATATGGTGAATTTGGTAAATAAATATAGCTACATTTGTTAAAAGTTTTGCAACTTACAACTAAATATTTACAGAAAAAATGAAGTAAATATCCGAGTAAAACCAATGAATTTTATAGTTAATTGAAAATACATTGTTTTTACGTTTTCATATTTTGCTTAAACCAACTTATAGAAATAAGTAACTGGATAAATGATGTTATTTCATTTAACAAGTAACCTTACAAACGAATCATACTCTCAAAGTATACTTGCTCTTTTAAAAAGTTCAAAATATTAAATAAAAACCAAAAAACTCACTTTAGCAGACTTTATTTTCGGATTGCCATCTTCTGTTTGTTTCAGTCTCGCTTTAAAGTCGGTAATTTTGTTGTCCATTTCTGAAATATGTATAACATGAAAGTATACCTTACAACAACCATAAAAATTACTTGCTTTAAGTAAACTATAATGACATCTTTTGTCAGAATCAAGCTGACTTATTTTTGTTTAAGGTTCTTTTAAACTTAAACGTTTTATTTTACTTTTAAGAAATTAATCAACCAGAACTCACTTTTCTATTGTTTAAATCAGATAGTGCTATGCTACTGTTTAAATTGGCTCTTATATACTCTTTATAATTTTTGATAAGGAAGTGGTTTTTTAATTATAAAATTAAGTTAAACTGTTTGTAAATATTGATAAACTTTGTTCTTTAATCAGTACTAACAACATCCCATATTTAAACAACAATTTTATTGCGGAAAAGAAAGATAAGGTAGTTTACAAAAAAATTCATAAGTTATTTAAGTTTGTTTCAAAAGCCTTATAAAAGAAAACTTTTATGAGCTAAAAAATACTAACTACTATTTCTTAACTTGGTGGTTTGTCTTAAAAATTTTAATATTTATTTTTTTACAAATTTTCAAAAATTATAGTTTTATTTATCTAACTTAGGGGTGAGCAAACGTAAACAACCGACAGGAGAAAAATAGTCCTTTGTAGACCGGAGTAGGTAAGATATATCTTTTTTAAATATTCAAAATCATAATTTATCTTATAGTTGTATGTATTTAAAATTTAAATAATAAATAAGTGTACTGTACTAAGTAAGTTACAAATATTCATTACGTAATTTTAACTAATCACACTTAGTTTTTAATCATAAGCTTTAAATATATCTACGTTTGGTTTTTGTTTTGTTTTTCGTTATATAAGCTCATTGCATTTCATTTGTTTAAGAATAGAAATCTCCTTTGTTTTACGAAGTGATAATCTTATTTGTTTAAAACGTAGTCATGAAGTTATTAAAAATACACAATTTTAAGTAAGTTAATTCAAGTTATCAAGTTTTTCACTGTATTCTATATAGCTGCTATTTGTGCACTGTTTATTTAATTATAACACTTTATCGAAGTAAGATTGGTGTAACAAAACATTTTATTAATAAAAAAACAATTTTTGTCTCATTAAAGTGTGTTGGAACTTACAATAACAAAATTTAAACTTTAAATAAAGTCTTTCAAAGAATTATAAAACTCTTATTATTCTAGTTTTACTTTAGACGTAATTAAGCTTACTTTTAAGTAGAATGGAGAAGGCAATTGTTAATAAAATGCAGTTATACAAAGAGAGAAATTTAAATAGTAAATTAACTAACAGTAGCAAAGTGAAAGGCAATATCAACACCTCCCTAAACTATGGAGACTTTAAGTTTATGGATCCTTGTCTTTTGATGAAATTCTGCTACATTCAAATACCCAGTTGTAACTCGGAGTTTCTGAACATGTGCAACGAGTTGGATCAAAACTTGCAAACACTAAGAAATCTATGATAAATTTCTTAGCTACTAGGAGTTGTAAAAATGTAAAGCTAAAGCAACAAATAGCGCGACTTGTATAACAAGTTCCAAATTATAACACAATAAAATGTAAATGTTTTACCGCAGGCTTTTGTTTTCATGGTAATTACTGGTCTTTTTCCATTAAAAAGTAAAAATATTCAAGTTCTAAGTTGATTTTTATACTAATATTCAAAGTAAAAAAATATTCTACAACTTTTTGGTAAAACAAGTTGTCAGTACCATCTTGTTTTTTTTCTACAAATATTGTTAGTGAAAGTATTTTTAGTTTTCAAAATGTTTGTAGCATAACTGTTGTTGTAAATAACTTTTGTTTAGTTTTACTTTAAAAAACTCAATCTTTGTTACTAATGAGTTTTGTTGATTGTTGTGTTTTTAATAATAAATACTTTTCGTTTAGTAGCTAATAAAAAGTATACTTTAATGTGATTCAACCTATTTTTATTTATGAATAGAAGTAATTTCGAACAATTTCTTATCTACTGAATGAGTTATGTTAGTAAAGAGATGAAAAGTAATGATTTTAACATTCACAACTAACGTTTATGTTTATAACTGTATAACACATTTTATTAAGATTGATCTGAATTAATTTTATTTTCTAAAACTATTTTTAACTTGTCTTTATCAAGTTCAGTTTATTTGCCAACTATGAAAAAAATTATTTTATGAAGAAAATACTACTAATAAACATACAATTAAAAACTTAATAAAATATAGTATAAAGTGTTAGTATTTAAACTGTTTTCGATGCCATCTAATAATATTTAAGTTTTAATTACGATTGGGTAACTTTATTAGTAACCAGACTAAATATGATAACCTTTTGTGGTTATCACAGTTCTATCAGTCGAAACTATGAAAAGTTTACTTTAAGAGTCTACAACTATTAAAATACATTCACTATTTTACAACAAATTTATTTACGAAGTAGTTATGATTTTAGCTAAGCGCTTTATTTATAGCCACAGCTAAATTACTATCAAAAATTCGTTTTAATAGATTAATGACCTTTTTTTTTGCATATTACAAGTTTAAAAAACAAAAAAAACTACAGCCGCATAAACCTAATCAAATGATGTTAGCTACTCATGGTTAACTGCGAAAAAATGTAAACTAAGAAGATAAAAAAAAAGATATTCTGATTTGAAAGTAGTATGTCAAGTTACTTAATGTAAAATATTATCAAAAGCAAATTATTTAGAAATGTTTATAATTAAAAAAAAAAGTTTATATATTTTAAATTTGTAGTTATTTATCTTTAATGAAAAAGATATACATTATAATCTTTAATAAAAATAATAATAAAAAGTGTTTAATTTTATTCGTTCTTATAATCAATTCTCATTATTTTTTTCTTTTATAAATACTCTTACTTTTATATATCAATATGTTAATTAAAGTTATAATGTGTACGGTATCTTTTTTTGAAACTTTTCATATTGTAAAACGGTGTAAAATGAATTTGGACCTTTAACTATTAAACTAATATACAAGTAAATTTAAAAAAAAAATTTTTTTGTGTAAATTAACTGCTCATTAAGGAACCCTGGTAAACTTTTGTATTACAGCATAAAATATCAAAAGTTTTAATTATCATTGCTTAATTTTTTTATATTATTTAAATTATATTAAGTATTTTGCAGTAGTAGTATGTACAACTCAACTCATACTTTTATATTATCTTTCACTTATACTTACACACAACCGAAATGTTTTTCTGTGCACTAGGTCTTACGACCAAACATTTTATTTGTCGTTCAATGAACTTCATACTTGTCATAAGACTTTTGTTATTTTATCTGAATTTCAAAGTTGTTTCAGACTATCACACATTGTATTTTGCTAAGTTAGTATTCAGAGCGCCTAGCTGCATTTTTCTAATAATATTTAAAGTAGTAGAAATGAATTTTTTTATACATATATTTATTCCTAAATACTTAGCTATTTTAAACTTATATCATCATGCGTTTGAACAAATATTCTAGAGTCAGGAAGTATAGTTTTATTGGTTACTTGTTATTTATAGTGCAATGACATTTGAAAGACTTCTGCAACGAAAGACTTATTTTAAGTTCTAACTGCTGTATGATATAATTCGTCTTATACACCTAGAATTCGTTTCACATAACACTTTAAATTATCAACTGCTGAACTATCAGACTTAGTTTATATAAGTTTACAAAAAGGGACAAATATAGTCAAGTTTTGTATATATTGTTGATACACCATACTCGCAAAACTATCTATAACTCGAAATTTTAAATCCCCTCGTTTTAACTTTTGTAGGTGTAATGAGAAAAATAAATAAAGAACTATTTTCATAACGTCATGTTTACAGCCTTGGTGAAAGGGTATCTAAATCAAGGTTAACTACTTACTTTTTGTACAATTTACGATAGTAATCAAGTTATAGATATTTAAAACCATTAAAAATTTTTACTCGATGTTTTTTCACATCGGTTTAAAGACAACAAATTTTATTTTGTTTTAGTAAAGCTGCATTACAGAATAAAATATTTTGTTAAGGTAATAAGCAAATTGTGTTACCTATAAAACTTTGTAAAAAGACTTTTTATGAACTGAAACGTTTTTTATCGACAAACTTCTCTGTAGTCAAATGGATTCTGATTTATTTTGTCAAGAGCACATCTACTTGCTATAAAACTATTTTTGTTAATCTAAATCTAAATTTTAATAGCAACTGTATAAACTTATCTACTCTGAATGGCTTTTTTTTTATTTACATGTTTGCTTAGCAAACATTTTTTGATTTTTTTTTTGCTTTCTACTTTAAATAGTACATTCCTAAAGTTCAGATATATAAATACAAATAACTTTAGTTTTACACAACGTATCTCGGTTCTTATTAAGATAAAAGCAAAATCTTTAAAAATAATTTAGAGCATTGTATTTAAGTATAATATTCTTATACTTATATAGTTTTTGAAAATGGATTTTAAATAAAAATAATTTCATTGTAAATAAATTTAAGTTTAAAACTTAATGACATATAAAATAAAAGTAGCTAATATAAAATTATATATTTTGTGGGCATATATAATTCGACGTTACGTTTAATTACAACGTATTGATTTTTTTAGACTTAAAATTTCTAATTCAATATTATGATGCGGCGACTGTCGTTATGCGGTAGGTCAAACAATTGAAAACGACCAAAAAAAGATCATAACAACTTTGCACTGTATACGTGTATACTGTGTATGAGAATATTATGAAACTAGCAATATAATTACTTGCAAATAATGTTACCAAGCTTTTATACAAAATTGAGACTGTAAGGTAAATGTTTTACTTTGTTTCATATAAACTAAAATAACTATCTTTAATATGAATAGCTCTATAATAAATGTTTTCATTTTTAAGTTTTGTTAAGTTTGTATAACTTTCAATAGTTGTAATAGAATGTTAATTTTAAACTTACACATTTTACAATTAAAAAAGCACTAGTTAAGGTTAAGACTAACAATGAGGTATCTTTTTTTATAAAACTACACATTTTGTTAATTATGTATTACTAAATTTAGTATGGAGCACAAAACTCTCAAGGTTAGTACTTAAATAAATCAGTTATGATATTTTGTTTATCTTTGATTGAAATACCAAGTAAAATTAGTTTAAAAGATACTTGATCAATAGTAAAATTTGATTAAATTTCTATAATTATTAAATTCAGTGAAACTTTTTTACATGTAAATTTTATTATTTAACGTCTTTACTCAAAATTTTTTAACAGAATATAAAGAAGGTTGACTTATAAAAGACATAATACTCATTAAAATATATGACAGCTATTAATAGGATAATTGTTAAACTACTTAACTATACTTACTATAGTTTATACAGTATCCTATTAAAAGAAAAATTAAATATAATATTTAGTATTATTAAAAACTTAAAGGTTAAAAAAAGTTTGGGAAATAGATTATGTAAAATAGTTAAAATAGTAATCTTTATAATTCCAATCAAAAGAAAATTTTAAACTAATAATTAGTAGATAATATTTATAAAGACTGATGCAAGTTTTTCAGAAAATTATTATAAGGTATGTTAATTCAAGAACAGATAGGATGATTTTTATGGTAGATGATGTGGGTAGTTAATTTAATAAGTTATACATTTGTATGTATTTTACTTTACTATGAATTGAAATTTATCCGTCAAAAGTTAAATATATACTTATTATAGTGTGAAATTGAATCCATACACACATAATCCAGTAGAATCTTTATTTATGTGACTTTATTTTACTGTTAAGTACCAAGATCATAAATGATTTACTTTAGTATCAATTAAAGCCCAGCATCGCTTAGCTCTAACATTTTTATCTGTCCTAAAGTAGGGATAAAAAACAGCAGGCTGGATCAGACTCGACTACAAAATTTACTAGCCGTGTATTTTTTGGTATACTTACAATTCCCATTCGCAATTAATTCCCATTCGCACGAATCTCAACCGAGGAAAAGTTACTACCTTTTTTTTCTTCATTTATTTAGTATTCATTATTAAGTACACTATTTAAATGTTTATTATTTATCTTTTACTTTCAAAGATACCCCTAACCCTTACACTTGGTCGGGTTGGATCTAACGTCTGCCGTAGTTGTAGTTTATAAAAATGACCAACTAAATTATAAAATATTTTTATTAATTGTGTTTATATTTTATAATTTCGATTTAAAATTAAATTTTAAAACTACTTTATGTAAACCATAGTACTTTAATTTTGTTATGTCATAAGATTTTTGCTGTTAAATTGTATTTATTAATTTTATATTGTATTTTTTAGAACTATGCCGCCACCTCTAAAAGAATATTTAAACAAATCTAGTTCATAAACTTTTAAAGGTTTCATACTGGTTTTAGCCCGCCAAAAAAAAAATCATCAACTCCTTTTAAGGTATGTTTCAGTAGGTTTTAAGTAAATTATGTTAAATACATTTGATAATTATGTCACTAGTACCAAAAGACTGTAAGTTAAATAATAAAATGTCCTAATTTGTTGAGTTTGTCAACTGTTTTACTATTTGGGTTATTGCATTTTCTTGTTAATAAAATTAAATACTAATTCAAACTAAAACTTTTCTTATTTTCCTTTAATTTAAAAGAACTTTTTAAAGATTAACTTTGTTTTTTATTATGCATTCAAAAATATCTTAAATTTATGATCATCTCATAAAGTATTAATTAAGATTCGGTTAGAAGTTAATTAGTTCAAAGACGTTTGTCAACGTTAAGTAAGAGTAAAAGGTTTTAAGATACTAATTTATCATTTGAAATACAAAGATTTTGTCTCAAAAAAAATCTAACACTAATAGCATAACAATACTTCATTATAATTACTATTAAAATACTAGTCATTCAGCTACAAGCTCAGTCTCTTTTTTTTTGAACGGATATTATAAAAATTTTGTTTTCAAGATGCTTACTGCATCCCATGATCTGACAGGCCACTAAAACTAACAAGTGATCAGGAAATCCAACTTTAAAATTGTATGCTAAACATTAATAAAATTTATATTTGTTATTTGTATGGTTTTAAAATAAAAGTTTAAACTAATATTTAGTTCACACTAATTATAAAATGTTATCAAGTAATTAATTAATTTTTAACTTAATAAACTTTAGTAATTTAGGTTGTGTATAGTTTATACAGTTCAGTCTGTATTTAAAACTTAACAAATACAAATTTATTTATTGTAGTAAAATTTAGAAATACATTACTTTTATTATTTAAAACAAAAATTATTCAATCTTTTTTATATAACACTATTATTTATACCCTTAGCATTGGCTTAAAACTTTGTTATTGAAAAATAAAAAAAGACTTTAGAGAACAGAGTATGTTGAATTAATAGATTTTAGAGATATATTCCCTAGTTTTTTATTGAAGTTAACCCTTTTAAAGAAATTAAAAAAACTATGACCCCCTCAAACAAAAATACTCAAATACAACTCTCCAAAACTACCATTTAAAACGGCTAATTTGCTTTTCTTATAAACTCAGAAATATCTAGTGTAAGTTTTAAATTATGACCTCATGACTCCCCTGTGACTAATTTACTGATCATGCTCCTCTCCCTCTGGCCTCTTTGCTACTTATGGCCCTTGGTCTAACTTAATCTGCTTTCAGTCGAGCTTCTTTTTTAACATCTCACTTTAAATTTTCCAAATTAAAAATAATAATAAGGCAATTAATCATTAATGACATAAATTTGTTGTGATTTAAACTAAAATGTACTTTTAAAATTAAGAAAGAAAATCTACTGATTCTGAAGCATGATTATCAGTAGTTCTAAATACTAAATGTTTACTGAAAACCCAAAGCTCAGTTTTATGATCGTAGTCTACAATCTAACAAAAAATAAGACTTTAAAACTTTTTTGAAAGATATAAACTAACAAGTATCCTTTTATAATGTTCTATCATAATTAAGTTACTTTTATAACAAACTATTGTAGATTTTTTTATAAAATTTTTTACTAAATATGAAAAATAGAATAGAAATTATATAACTGTAATGAAATACAACCAGTTAGAGAAAAAAAAAGAAACAGTTCTACCTATATTTTGGTGATTGTAGTCGATGCCTATATTTTATATATGGAAATACAATAGCGATCAATGTTTACCATTAATCTCAGAAGTATACTGCAAACGTTAGTTGAAACTGTCTTACTCTTAAACATAAATACAGTGTTGCTAAACTAAATTTTTTGGCTGAATCAAATTGTTTTGAATTTTTGAACCAAATACTAATCTTTAAAAAACTAAATCTTAAACTTTAAAGTTTTTAATACTTTGGACGTCCTATTTCATAGGTTCATAAAAATATAAACTGTAATTTTTTATTTTGAATGTAAATAAATCTGAGTTGATTATGATTTATTTTGTGTATAGTTTTAAACAAACTTTTAAAAATCATTAAGCTTTTTAATTTTATGTAATAGTGAGGTAAATTAGAGGTGGGCAAATAAAAATAAGACAATAATTGATGCGCCGGATTTGGAAAAACTTAGGTCTTGGCGCGCCAAAGCGTTTTGGAGCATTAAAAAATATCAATAATAAATAATAAACATATACTAAATTATTGTACCGGAGCATTTTTCTTAAACATATAATTTGTTTTTTTTTTTTTGAATAAGGCATTGAGGTTGGTTTGTTCTGTCAAGATCTTTCAATATATTTTAATGCCAATAAAATAACTTATTATAAACAAGTAAACAATAAAAAAGTTATTTTATAGTCTTTTAAGGTTTTTATTAATAATTTTCTTTTTATAAAATCTTCTTATTGAATGACATAAAAATAGTTTAAAACCTATATATGTACTTTAGTTTAACTAAAGTCAGTATTATATCGTACTTTTTATAGATTCTTGACTTGATCTAATGTCTAGATTATTGTAGAAGTATATATACAAAAATGTTTATAAAATTTCGATTTAAACATAAAAATGCCAACAAATTTGATTTAGAATGAAATTATGCTATAAAGTAATACTTCATCTGTTTAATTTATTTTACTTTTTGTTAATTAACTACCTTTTAATTTTTTTCGACAAGGTAAACCCTTTTATAAGTAGCATAAGAGTTTAAAAATACTGTGTCAATATTATATGTAGTAAGCAACGAAAAACACTTCTACATGCTTAAACTTTAGCAAAATTTGCATAAATTTGTTATAAATAACTAACTGCTTTTAAATAAAGAGCCTAGTCGTAAATTTTTGCTGTTTTTTTATTGATTTTAAGAGTTTGTTTCAATTAAAAAATACTAGTGAGCAGCAGTTTGTCAAACACTTTTTAAAACCAATCTATCTATTTTTAAAATTAAACTGAATTAGCTAAAATTTCAGCCTAGGAAAATATAGGTTAAACAGTCGACAATGTACTACTTTTGTTTAGTGCTTTTTAAGTTTTAAAGCTATTATGTAAAAAAAACTCTGTGTTTAGTTGATCACAAGATGTTTAAACTTATGTTAAATGATGTTAAATAAATGCTAAAGATTTACGATATAGTAGATTATTAATTATTATAATTATTAAGCCAATTAAGACTTTTTTTTCTAACGTTTTTAATAAAATAAAAAATATCATTTAAAACATAAATCTTTTGCTGTTGTAATTAAAAAAAACTCTTAAACAATTTTCAATTGTGTTTCGAATTAAACAGCTGCCACAACTCTAGAAATTCATGTATGTACGGCAGTTTCGCTCATAATCTAAACAGAGGAGCCACATCGGACTATAACACTTCTAATAAAGAAACAACTTTGTTGTCAAAAAGGTTTCTTTGATTATATTTTTACACTAAGTTATTAATACTTGTATATATATTCTAAACATATATTAACAAAAATTTATAAACATCAAAAATAAATTAAGAATACTTAGAAAGTTTGCAGTAGTTTATTATTAAGTTTGTAACTCTTAAAGATAAATATTAAGTAGAACAGTAATAAATGCAAATTGAAATCTTAAGCATTATTTGTAATTATTTACTTTATCGTTACTTCATTTGTTGTTAATTTATTTGTTTTTTGCCTTTTTATCATATCCTTTATTTTTTTTTGCTTCTTGTTTTTAGTACTTCATTTAATCATTTTTAAACTTTGATTGTTTAAAATAGATTTTTAATGCAAAAAATAAGTGCTTATTTAATTCTATTTTAAGTTTGTTATAGTCAATACTTTTCTTTTTGTAATATTTATGTACTTATTTGGATTAAATATTGAATTATAGGTTATTTAACTAGTCTATATCAAAAAACAAACAATCAGTGTATTTTTTTAAAACCAAAATTAAACTACACAATGTATGCTGCTAATTTAAATCAAGTAAAACATTGTAAATAAAAACCAAGTTTAAAATTACTTTTTTATGTTATACCAAAATAACTTTTTTTTTTAATTTTGTTTTTTATAAAAATTATTTTGTCCTGTTAAACAAAGATACCTTTTTTATTATTAAAAACTATATTTTAAGGTATTAATGAAAGTTTTTAGTACGTATAAAACCGTTGAAACAAGAAAAAATGAAAAATTTTTATTAAACAATTATTTATTTTAGTCAAATATTTCTAAAAGAAAATATGTAATTAACTTAAGTTTGTCTTAATTTGTAAATTTATAGTTAAAAAAACAGTACATTATTAACTTAATTTTTTGAAGTTTTTAGAAAAATATGATTTGTAGAAAAATGTTGCAAATACTTTGTTGCCAATTTTTCATTCTATAATGCGGTTTCATTGCAACTGAAATTCAAACAAAAAAAACACTTGAACTTTTATACTTGGATATCTAAGTTATAACATTTTTCCAAAAATCCAAAAATTAAGTATAATTAAAAAATAACCATATGTATGCCTAAACACGTTTTAACTTTAACTGGTATCTTCTATTTTAGTCACTAATTAGATAATATTTTGTAACAACCATAACTTATTTTGACTCGCTTTTTAATAAAGCAAGATAAAGTGATATTTAGAGTTTACTATCATTTCTAACTCGCTATCATTTCTTACCCGATCACTTCTAACCCGATAATTTCTAACCCGATCACTTCTAACCCGATCACTTCTAACCCGATCACTTTTAACCCGATCGCTTCTAACCCGATCATTTCTAACCCGATCATTTCTAAACCGATCATTTCTAACCCGATCACTTCTAACCCGATCATTTCTAACCCGATCATTTCTAACTCGATTACTTCTAACCCTATCACTTCTAACCCTATCAATTCTAACCCGATCATATCTAACCTGATCATTTCTAACCCGATTACTTCTAACCCGATCACTTCTAACCCGATCATTTCTAACCCGATCACTTCTAACCCGATCATTTCTAACAAGATCACTTCTAACCCGATCACTTCTAACCCAATTTAACTCAATCATTTCTAACCCGATCATTTCTAACCCGATCATATCTAACCCGATCTTTTCTAACCCGACAATTATTAACCCAATTTATATTAATATATTTGTTTATCATTGTTTTAAAATAAGAATTTATTTTAAAAACAAATTAATCTCAACAAAGTTGTTTTTTAATGAAATTTAGTTAGTTTTGTTTAAAATAAAACTTTATGTTCAGATAGCTTTGTTAAAATTTAATTTTTGATAATCTTCGCTATTGGACGTTTGTTATCCTACGCTAGACCCAGGCACCAAATCATCATCCAGCTTAAATATAGTTACAACTGCTTACTTTAAAATCTTACAAAGAATAGTTCAAAATATTGTAAATTAAACAATTTAGTGAATTGTATATTATTAACGAAAAACGGCTGTTAAAGTAGATTTAAAGAATAAAAAAATATAAAATAAAAAAAAATTGAAATTATGTGTAGGTAGAATGTAAAAAAATAAGGTGATAAAAATTGTTAAAACTTATATTTAGTTGATACAAAAGTTAAAGTTCATACTAACAATGTTTTTTTTACGTAATACATTAAAATCATAATGTTTTAAAGAAACTAAAAAAAAAGAATAATATTTTAATAAGATTAGTTGGTTTTTGAAGCAGTCTATATAAAAATAAAGAAATAATAAATGGGTTAGAAATGATCAGGTTAGAAGTGATTGGGTTAGAAATGATCGGGTTAGAAATGATTGGGTTAATCGGGTTAGAAGTGATCGGGTTAGATATGATCAGGTTAGAAGTGATCGGGTTAAAAGTTATCGGGTTATAAGTGATCGGGTTAGAAATGATCGGGTTATAAGTGATCGGGTTAGAATTGATCGGGTTAGAAATGATCGGGTTAGAAATGATCGGGTTAGATATGATCAGGTTAGAAGTGATCGGGTTAGAAGTAATCGGGTTAGAAACGATCGGGTTAGAAGCTATCGGGTTAGAAGTGATCGGGTCAGAAGTAATCGGGTTAGAAGTGATCGGGTTAGAAATGATTGGGTTAGAAGTGATCGGGTTAGAAATGATCGGGTTAGAAATGATCAGGTTAGAAGTGATCGGGTTAGAAGTAATTGGGTTAGAAATGATCGGGTTAGAAATGATAGCGGGTTAGAAATGATCGGCTCCCGTTATCTAGTATATTATAAATTATTTATATTTTAGGTTTTATAACTCTAAACTTTAAAAGACATTAAAAATGTATAAACAGCTTCTAGAACTTATCAAGATAGACGATTTTTGTTAATAGGGGGTTAAAACTAGAGAGTGAGCAAAAAGTTAAATTAGTAATTATGTACGGAATAAAAACATTACTTGGAAACCTAGAAATAACTGAAATTTAAGAGTTTAGGCTAAAAAACTTTGAAAAACCTTGAGCTCGATAAATTCCGTAAAAATAACTGATGAAACCTGGAACTGTGACGAAAATTTTTAAATAACCTAATTAAACTTTAAACAATTTTATATGTACAAACATAGACTTAAACTATATATGAAAAATCTTGGTAAGTGTCAAATTTTCACAAGCAGAAAAATTGCACGAAGGGACTAAACTGCACAGGATGTTTTTGCACGTGTTGAACTATTTATTTATTTTTGTTTTTATTTATTTTTTACTTTTTTTTTTTTTTTTTTTTTTTTGTTTATTTATTTTATTTACCATCAATGTTTCAGCTAACCCTTACCCTCGGTCAGTAATATTTTTTTTATTTTTTTATTTTGTTTTTATTTTTTTTTAGTTTTGGTTTATTGTTTTTTATTGTAAATATTTGTTTCTATTTTTTTTACTCTCGTGCAATAATTACCCTCAATGCAAAATAGTAGCTCGTGCAAAATTTACCCTTCGTGCAATTTTGTTTTCGTGAACTTTTGACCCGTTCCCAAAAAATCTAGGTAGATGTCGAAAATGCAACTTGGGAATCTTTTGCACAAAGACACTTTTAATAAAGGGTTCACTTTTTATGTTTATCTAATGAGTTTGTTTTTTTTTTTCGTTTTTATTATTACTGCTACCCTTAACCAATACCTTTGTTCTTTTTCTTTTGCCTTCATGTTGCAACTTATTTTTTTATTTTGACTAATTTCTAAACCATCACTAATACCCCTAATATTTACCTTCCGTCAATATTTTCTATTATACTTATTTTTTCACTTTTTGTATTTAAGTTTTTTTCTTTTTTAATAACAAATACTATATCTGTTGCCTCTTAACCCTTTGTCGTTATTCGGTAATGTTTTATATAATAGTGTATTTACTTTTTTTCTTAACTGCTGTGCAAAACTGTATAGAAAAAAATTTTCGTGAAAAAGTGACCAATCGTTCAAAATCTACCCTTTGTGCAAAGCTGACTCTTCTCTAAAACATCTACCTTAAACAAAAAAGTAGTTTTTTTTTAAATTTTTTTATTATAAAATATGTTGTAAAAATAATTTATTTATAGTTTTACTATTTTTATACCATTTAAGATTAAAACTTAATATGACTTCTTTATCACTTTACCAAAACTGAAAAATAACTAGTATTTTAAATTTTACAACAACTGAACTTGGTATTGAATGTTTGTTTTCAAAGTTTGGTTGTCCAATAATAATTAGTTAATAAGCAGATAAAACGTTTAAGACAGTGAAAAATATATAACAAGATTAGAAAAACTTCATCTGATCCAAAAACTAATACTACTTAACAAAAAATGTGTTAATCAACTCAAAATATGTTATGTTAATATTGTACTTTTATCACGTTATTAGAGGAATAATTTTAAATGTGTAAGTTTAGATACTGCAATTTAAATAAGTTTATTAGTACCTACTTGAACAAGTGAAAAATTGATATAAAAAAAATAGGCCCAGCAGCAGGCAGACCAGAACGCAATGAAGGAGGTGTTGAGTTTGCATCAGGACCAATTCAATCCCGTGCTATCCGTCATGAATGCTAGCAGACTGCTGCAAATAGGTTATTTTGCTTTTGTATAAAGTTTACTTTTTAAACGATAAGTGGTATAAATTAAGTGTAGATCGACAGTTATAGAATGAACAGTTATGGCAAAAAGCTTGAGTTCTAATTTTCAATCACTGTAAGTTATTTTCAAATGCTAAATATAGTTTTATAATAAGTGGTAGATGATCTGTTAAATTACTAGCACTATTTGATGCCATTGGAATAAAATTATATTACTCTTGCTAAAACTTGATTATAATGAAAATACTTGTTTGGTTGTAATAAATAGTTAAATATATATACATGAAAAATTAATTCTCAAACCTAAATAATTTTTACTAACATCAATCACGCACGATTTTTATCATAAAGACCAAGTTTTTTTGTTATTTTAGTTTAAAATAAGACCGTAAAAGGTTGTTGAAACAATAAATATTATTAAATGATGCATATTGATCCCACAGTTACTAAAACAACAAAATTTTATGAGTTGCTACGGCTAGTTTTGTATTTTGTTAAGATACTAACAAATTAAGTTTTTATTTTAATAAACCCTTTTGATTTTGCGTTCTATGTTAAAGTAATTGACAAAAATTGATATCATTTTCATTATTAACATAATTATTTTGTGAGCTTGTTTCTTAGAATAAGTGTATAGGTTATTCTAGGTTGAACTTGATTTTTTTTTCACTTAATTGTCTCAGAGTACGAAAGAAACAAAGTAGTTTTTTTCGAACAAAAGTATTAATAACAACCTTTAATTTTATTTTCTGTAGTCACATCATAAATCATCGGAGAAAAAATATTTACTGTTAATATGTGACACACAGGTAGCAGTGAGTGGCTTTGATTTAAAGTACATCGCTCAGAACTTGGCTCAGCAGAACAACCAAAGAACTCAGCAGATGACTTACCGGCAACAGCAGGTAGTTTTTACTTTTAAATGAAATGTTTTTTAAGAAGAGTTAAATGGCATTTTGCTATTGTTTTTAAATTATCTCTTTACTTAAATACTATTACTACAACTATCATTTTTATAAAAATATTATAAATTCATTTTGTGAAGTCAATGTTCAAACATAACTGTAATTACGACTACTAGTTCAACTGGTCCTAAAACACAAAAATTATAGGAAAGCGCGAAACTGCGACTGAGGACGCAGCTGAAAATCCCCTTACGCAGCCACCTCCGTCAGAAATCATTTTCCTCCCTTAGGCTACCATCAAAAAGTTTGTCTGCCTCGTTGGCATCAAACAGGTTCGTTCCTTTTTTGGTCGTTATAAAATCAATCAAAGTCTATTGAACTAAACTAGTTGCCTAAAAATTTAAATTATTTTTCAAAACAGGGTTGTCAAAAAAACCTGGATTTTGTTTATTTAGGCTAAAAAACCTGGAACTTGAGAAATTTTAATAAAACCTTGAATTTTTGACTATTTAAAAAATTGTTTAGTTTCGGAAGTGAAGTACTTAAAATAAGAAAATTCACCATTTGACTTAGAAAGTTATTATATAGTTAAAAAAATTTTATCATCATCGAATTTATTATTAAAAAACACATTTAAAAGTAGCTTAAGATTATCTTTTAAACGTTTTTATACTGTTTAAGTTAAGTTTCGTACCTTAAACTTAACTTTAAACTAAAAATAGACCAAAAAATGTGTACTTTAAAAAATCTGGAGAAATTTTCCCTAAAACATTTGGCAACCCTGAAGTTAACTTTGATTAAAATTCTGGTTAAATAATGAAGAAATTTCTTAAATAATCGTTAACACAATTGAATAGGAGTAAAAATAAATTTATTTATTTTTTATTGAAAAATAAAAAAACTATTGAACCGTAAAAAAATCATATACTGTCGAGCAAAAAGTAAAGTCATAGAAAAAAGTTTATCTATTTCACTAATTTTATCAAGACGGATAAATTAAAAAAAAAATCAACATCTTAACAGTGTGTATTTAAAAAAGAAAACATTAAATTAAGTTGGCCTTATCTAAATTTTGGAGTAATTCTAATCGTCGAGTATTTAAAGTTTTAAAAATCTTTGTGGTTTTCTTCGAATTGTAAAAGTTCTCTATCAATTAGTTTAAGATTTTATCATAACTTCAAAAGATTTTTATTTAAAATTTTCTCCTAAGTTAAACTATCGTAGCTCTTATTGTAAAAACTTAAACTATTATAATAAAACGAATTACTTCATGTTAGTTTTAAAGTGTCCTATGAAGATAAAATCAAATAACTTTATGATCTGTTATAAAGAAAATATAAAGAAATTATAAAGAAAAACACTGAACAAGTATTAATTTTTTTAGTTTTGATATGACTTTAATAATTAGTTTAGTTAGTAATTTAGAAATTTCTACTAAATAGAGCAAAACTCTGCAAGTATATAACTGAATGTTTTTTTTTTTTTTTATCAGTAGCTGAAGTTGTGTCTTTTTTTTAGTTTCATTTTTTTAAATTAGCTGAGCTCAACTTTGAAAAAGACTAAAATTTCTAAATTTTAATGTCCGTATCTATCTTAAAGTAAATATTCTGGTTATACTAACTTTTTATAACTCTTTACCTGTACATTTGTCTTAATATTCAGATAATATCTCTAAAAAAACTAATTTTGAATGGGATAGCCTTCCAGTTATTAGTTTTTTAATGAATATTTTTTTAAGTAAACAATTTCAATGTTTAAATTTGAATAAAACTAAACATATCTGGGTTAAGGTATTAACATTTAATGAGGTTACTAAATAAAACTAAAATAAGTTTAGTAAGTAAAGTATTTTATAAATACAAATTACAATTTTAACCAATATTAGTGAAAAATATATTAAGCATACGTAAAAACTGACAGCTTACTTAGTTATAAGCTTCAATTCAATTACTATCAAGCATAACCTTAAAATGCTGTAAAATATTGAGGTAAAAGTAAAAATAAATAATTACAGAAAGTAATTAATAAACGTTAAAATGAGTGCTTGCACTTAAAACTTAAGATAAAACTAAAATTTTTGAACTTAGAAAACTAAGCTAATCTTATCTTGTTCAATGGCAATCAACAAAAATGCACAAGTTTAACTATTGTAAAAAAAAAGTAACCAGTGAAGCTCTGAAAAACCAGAAACAATCAGAGATATATTTGCAGACTTATGCTTCTTTAAAATTAAATTGTAGACAATAATTACCTTACTAATTCCAATTAAATACTTGTTTCAGGGTCTTCACCATTTTACAATGGTTACATTTCAAAAAGTATATAATCATGAAAAATCTTAAAACTAACATAAAGTTAAAATTTATCTTTATATAAATAGTTATACCATGGTAATCTAAATTTTAAATTATGCTACAACAATTAAAATTATGAAAAAAATAGTTCGAATATACAGCATTTAAAGTTATAAAAAATCCAGCTACAATATTTAACAATTATTATTGTTATATTAACAACTCAAACAAGAAGATTAGTTTGTTTTAAACTTTAAGGATCCGAAAATTAAATATAGTATAAAAGTAAAACTACGGCAATTTAGCTATGACCTGTTTTTTAGATACATGGTTTTTAAGTCTTAAGATACATATTAACGTTAGCCGCTTTGATGAGACTAGTGATATATACCCCCATTTTGTTAAAAACTATAATTTTGCTTAATAATGTTTATAAATGTTTACACTTTAATAGTTTAAAATAGGTTATGAAAATTAATTAAACTTAATATAACTCCATTTACTTTTTTTCTTAGTTTTTGATATTTTAATTTATTGAAAGACAATTTTGTAACTGTACAGAAAGTTAAAAAATTACACTATTATCTTTTGAAGTTAATCGTAATTTAACTAATTTATACTTTTTTAAACAGTTTTGGGCCCTTTGGTTAAACAAAAACAACGTAATATTTGTACTTAAAAAACTTAAAGTTTACTAGGTACAACTAAAATTTATGGTAAAAAACAACTATAAGTCTTATAATGTATTTTATATACAATACTAAATTTAAATTATTAAACTTAGTCAAACCAGAATTTTTTTATTTTGTTTTACTTTAGAAAAAACAATTTCTCGTGCTTTTTCAAATTAAATAATCAAAAATTGTTGTAAAAATGATAAATTGTTACATTTTTGTTTTAATTTTTTTTTCAGTTCAATGAAAATTTTTAGTAAACTTTAAGCTACTTAAGTTATAAAAAAATGTCTTTTACTGAACTTGAACCTTTTTTTGTTTAATATTAGTAATATTTTAATTTATAAAACATAAGTGTTTAAGATATAAAAATTAACTAAATTTGTTTTTGTTAGTAAACTCTTATATGAAAAAGCAAGTATAGAAATAACTTATTCTCTAAAAACTTTTTAATTTTAAATTTCAATCAAAGTTTATATGCAAAAAATATCGCAATTACTTTGTTGCCGTTTTTTCATTCCATATTGCGATTTCATTGCAATTGGAATACCGACAGATAGTTATATACATAGTTTGAACTTAATTTTCAGTTTTTATTAATTGTATTAATATTTATGTTTTTATACTTTAGAATGGTTGTCAAAAAACCTGGATTTCTGAAAATTCAGAAAACCTGGAGTTTGAAGATCTTTGAAAAGAAAACTTGAATTTTAAAAATAAAACAATAAAGAACCTGGAATCTTTAACAACTTTTACGTTAAAAAAAAGTAATGACATTTTTATTAGACACGAAAAATATTAAATAAAGAATTTTTTTATCTTTGTATTTTCTTATTAAAAAACCCATTTAAAGAGGCTTAGCAGTATCTAATCAATATTCAAAACGAATTTAAGATAATCCTACCTTGAACTTAACTATAGACTACAAATGGACCGAAAACCTTGTTCTTAATAAAACTTTGAATTTTCTTTCAAAAGACATCAGCAAAAGACCTAACAAAATTATAAACTTTTTAATTCTTAGCATTGAAGGTTTTAAAAAGTTCATAAACTAAAATAAAAGTTTTTAAAATGGCCAATTTAGCTGGTAAAAGGCAATAAGTAGTAAGGCAACATAAACACTAATGAGAAATTAAACAGGCGATATCAATTTTTAAAATGATTTTTTTGTTAATTTCCTCAAAGAGTAAACTCTAGTTAAAAAACTATGGTAATGTTAGACAAAATTTTTAAATTTAGTCCTTTTCTGTTTACAAAAGTTACAAAATCATACATTTAATTTATAATTGTATAAAATAGTATAAAACTAAAAATAATAGACAATAAGCTTTAATATTAAAAAATCAATTACTTATTTCTGTTTGTTGGAATTATTATATTTAACTCAATTGTTAAAAATTCAATGGTATAAGCTATGAATGGTCAATGCGCCGAATTTTTATAAGAAGAACAAAACTGTTACTAAAAATTTTACATACTAATATCAGTGTTTGTTTTATCTTGTTCTGTTTTCTAATTTAGACAAACGTTTTGTCTTCTTAATAAAAATCATAAAAAAAAAAGGTATGAGTTATTAGATACTTTTTTTTTGTTCTGTTTTTTATAAATGACACTTTTTAGTAAGCCTTGAGCTATTTAAACTAACTCTAGTCTTTAATTAAAAAATAGTTTAAAGGATTTTATAAGTCAACTAACTAAATTCAATTTTCTTAAAGTTTTTGGTTTTAGCGCCAAGGGTTTATAAGTAAAGTTCATAAAAGCAAATGTGTAACCAACTAGTAAATAGCTATTATCTAACAATGGAATGATTTTTCTATATTTCGCAACTGTAACATTTATTTCAATATTTAATATGTCAATACTTAAACAAATATATTTTTTTAATATATATATATATATATCTAACTAACATATAACACAATAAATATAATAGTATTTAATTGTTTACCTGTTAAGATTAAATGAGTTTGTTTAATAATTAATTAACTTAAATTTCTAATTAAAAAAATGAGCTATTTTTTAATATGTATTTGAATAAACAATGTTTTAAACCTTAAGAAAAGTATAAATAAGTAATCATAAAATTTGTTTATTTATTTTACAAGTGAAGATTTTATAGCTACTTTATCAAAGTGCAAGGTTTACTTATAGCATAAATTATTTTATTAAGTTATTACAGAAAGAAATTAATAAGTTTTGGTAGTACAATATAACAAAACAGAGTTCTAGGGAATAAAAATAAATTTTTCAAAGAATAACTTCATAGACAAGTTATAACTAATGTAAATATATTTTAAAAGTTTTAGTAGACTTACTAAGAAATTGCAAACAATAATAGAGTTTAAAGTTTTCCTTTCTTTTAATTATGTCTATTTTAAGATTTAATATCTCATATTTATAAAACTATTTCTAATAAATTAGAAATACTCTAAAATTCCCTTTATTTCTGAGTAAACTTCAATTATATTCTTCTTAATAAATAAGAAAAGTATATTAGACAAAACTAAATTTGTATATTACAATTGAATTTAAAAAAGTTAAATGTGCAGTTTAATTATTTTTAACTTAAAAAGTAAAAATCTCTACATATCTAAGTCAGATAATAAATATTATTTTTATATTCGAACTAAAATTTCTAACAGAATTTTTTTTTATACATAATACTTACTTACCAAATGACCATTTAAATATTCCTGATAGTTACTTTTACGTAAAACTCGAAACAAACTTTTGATGTAACAAGAAAATATTTTTAAACTATAGAACTTTTTCGCTTTTTTATAGTTACAACTGTTTAAACAAACAGTTAAAAATACTTGTCTATGATAATGTTCTTATTTTCGTTATTAGTTTAATTTATTTATTGGTTGCTTAAACTTGCTTATATTTATATTTTATTAACATAAACATATAGTTATGCAATATTATTTGTCAGTCTTACTGTATTTAACAAAAAACAGCTCAAAGTTTTGTTTTGTAAAATATTATCCTTTTATTTTTAGCTACTTATTAATTTTGTCAAAGCTAAGGCTGATATAAAAAAGCTTCTTATCTCCAAAGCTATTTTTAAACGACTCAGATTGATTATTTTGCTGCAATAAGTTATGCTAATAGTTTTAAAACATAAATTAACAGAATAAAAGTACAAAGTCAAACTAATTGTTATAATAAACAATGTTTATAAATAGTTTGAAGTATTTAAAAGTTTTCTACAAAAGTTTATATGGTTAACAAATAGATTAGCAATAAACAATTTCCTTTTTAAGCTTCTTTTGTTGTACTTTATGTTTATACTAAAATATTATACAAATAGGATTATTTTTAAAAAGCATATGATATTTGTTACTTATATAAATCAGATTATTCGGAATTTATTTTTTATAAATATATTTACTGAATGTTTTTAGTTTAAATAAACCAACCGTCAATAAACTTCGAAGGCTAAACAGTATTTGATAGACTTGCTACTAACTGTATATCAGGTTTAAAACTTCCTATTTATACATTGTAGCTTTGTTTTTTGTATTTTGCTGTAAAAATTTTTTTACAGGATTAGAAGAAGGGCTCATCCTAGACTGTAAGCGGGCTTCTTCACTACAAATTACCGACGAAGAAAGCCAACCACGTAGCTGACTACGTTCAAAGAAAGAATATAAATTATTTCATGATTTAGAATTTTTTACCAATATCAAAATTTAATACTATTTTTGTAATAACTACTAATTGTAATTATTATTCGTAATTATTAAAACAATGTGGTATAACGTATACATAGATTGATATTTTAAATTTAGATCAACAGTTTTTTTCTATAGAAAAGTTTTCAAAACATGCAATTCATTACAACTGCAGGGCTGCCACAAGGTCAGGAAAGTCAGGAAAAACTAAAATGAATGACAAAAGTCAGGAAAATTTGGGAAAAAATGGGGGTTTTGTAAAAAAAAGTCAGGAAAAATCAGGAAATTTAACGGAGTTTGAAAAAACTTAAGATTTTGTCAATTCAAATTTACAAAAATCCTCATTTTCAAAGCCTTCAAATAGTATGAAATTAAATAAAATCCTTTAA
This sequence comes from Thalia democratica, assembly GCF_965202585.1. Lineage (NCBI taxonomy): Eukaryota > Metazoa > Chordata > Thaliacea > Salpida > Salpidae > Thalia > Thalia democratica. The sequence continues at coordinate 83,992,342 of NC_139165.1, forward strand.
AATCAGACTAAAATTGCAAAATATTCCTATAAATTTACAAAAGTACTTTATTTCCACTGTCTTCACTGATAAAAATTTATAAAATATTCTTTTATAAAACCGCTAAGTTTTTCTATAAACATATTTAACAATTACCCTACTTGAATAAGCAGTTTTTGAATACTTTTTAGTATTGATGATCTGTGGCAAGGACACTTCCCTAGTGTAACAGTGAAATTTATACAAAAGTTTTTCATGCAGAATTTTAGAATATTTTTTTTTTTAAGTAAATAATTATGTTTTTTAAAATATAGCACTAAGTTTAGTATTTTATGTAACAAGTTTATTTGTATACTTTTCCTTATTATATATTTTTTTAAATAGTTTAAATTTGAAAAATAAGTAAAAAACAAATTATGTTATCAGCTTTTTATGAATGTAGTGGAAGTTAGATGATTGATTTCAGCAAAAAATAGTTTTAACCTGCATTAAAATAAGATTCAAATTTTTGTATAGTTTCAAGTGTTTGATGATATATTTTAGAATAAGTTTAGACTAAAAGTTTGATTTAGAAAAGTCAAGAAAGTTTTTCTAAATAGTAACAAAAATTCACGAAATTTTTTTCACCTTGATCTGTGGCATCCCTGCAATAGAATAACATAAATTTTTTTCATGTAGTTTATTTCAGTAAACTTCAGTTTACATCTGTACAAAAACTTAAATTGTTTCTTTAATTAAAGAATTAAAAAATATATGATTTTTTGTCTATATTTGTTTAGTGCATAATGGGGCCCAAATTGTTTTTGTTATTTATCGTACTTTGTAAATAGTTATTAAAACAATCAGACGCTTGTAGACGCCTAAAAATATCTAAGTAGGTTTTAAAACATCACTGATCAAATTAGGTGAGCTCCCAAGGTTACTAATAGTCTATTTCATTGAAAACCTATTTTCTCTTTCATAAATTAATTGATATACTTTGAGTTTTTACAGTAAATCCTTTCATAAATTTTTTTATAAATGCAGAAAAAGAAAAAGTAAATTATTTTATTAAAAATTAACAAATTAATTTTTGGTATTTTTTACCTAAAAATTTTATAAGTTGGTTTTATAGAAAATTTAATTTTCAAAGTGATTTTTTTTTTTTTAAAGATTATGGTCTGTTGCTAAACAAATAAATAAGAAGAAAAATGTTAAGTAAATTTTGTAACCGTTATGAAAATTGGGTTATAAAAAAATTTTAGTACATACGTTTGTAATATATACTTAACAAAAAAAATTGTTCTTGTTTAACTGTGTTATAATACATAAAATTTAGTTGTCGTAAAAACTTGTATCTGTCATGTATGTTTAAAAATGTTGATAAGTTTAGAAATAGATTTACATTTAATAAATTTAAGCAAAAAAAAATAAAAAAAATAAATAAGTTTTTTTTAAATACGTTTATATATATATATGTGTGTTGTGTCGAAATTTTACTAAAAGTTTTGTTTTTATTTTTAGGGTTTTTAAATGATAAGTTGCAACAAATATTAATACAGTTTTTTTTTTGTTTTAATAGATATTTTAAATTAAATTAAAAGTTGATGAGTTTAAAATACTTTTGACATTGAAACAAAATATAACCTTAATTTTTAAAAACTCGTTTTTAAATTTTATAAAGAAGTACAAATGTTAGTCGATAATTAAGCTGAAGTATAATAAGCAACAGAGTTATCACTACAAACTATTATGTCAAAAATATTTTATTTTCCTACAATTATATAGATTTTTAAAGTTTAAAAAAGTTATTTAAGTTTACATTTATCATATAACTAATAATCAAGTATAATAGTATGATTTAAGTAAATTTATATTCAAAAAGGTTAGTAGTACTGCTTTTACATTTATTTTCTTGTATGTTGGTATTGCAAGAAAATGGGGACACGTTCAAAATCCACCCGCGTTCAAAATCTACCCGATCAAAATCCATCCGCGTTCAATATCCACCCGATCAAAATCCACCCTAGTTAAAATCCACCCGATTAAAATCCACCCGGTTCAAAATCCACCTGATCAAAATCAACCCGACTCTAAATCCACCCGTTTCAAAATCCACCCGATCAAAATCCACCCGATCAAAATCCACCCGATCAAAATCAACCCGAGTCAAAATCCACCCGATCAAAATCCACCCGAGTCAAAATCCACCCGATCAAAATTCATCCGAGTTAAAATCAACCCGAGTCAAAATCCTACCGACACAAAATCAACCAAAGTCAAAATCCAACCGAATCGAAACAAGCACATTGTTTATTTATTTCTTTTTAAATCAAGTATCATTTAAACAAATCTCATCACTCTAAAGTACCAATCTTAAAAAAGTTTTATTTAAAAAACACTTATAAAATCTTGTATTTTTGTCCTTTATAAATTGACCTAAGAATATAAAAACTGTACTACAGATTGAACTTATTTTGTGAAGTTTTTTGAGTTGGTATTTGGTATTTTTGCTTATTATAAGGAATTTTTGACAAAAATATTTTTGTTTTTTTGATTACTGAATATAATTTTGAATAGCTACAGCCGGCAAGCAGCTTTTAAAGGAACTGTTGTTTTTGATATAAGTATAACTATAAGAGCTAATAAAAGTTAAACAACGTCAGGATAAATAAATTAAAGTTTTACTATACAAATATGACTATGTTAAAACTTTTAGAAAACTAAAGGATGTGCCAGAAAAAATAATCTTGTATTATCTCAATCACAATTACAAGACAATCAATTATAATTTACTGTTTCTAGGTATAAAATTTAATAATTTAGAACTTTTAAGTAATTTTTAAACAAATACGTCACACGATATAATTTTTATAAAAACTGAGTATTACAGGTGAAAGCTACCATTTATACTACAAATTAATCCATTTAATTTAGGGGTCAGCAAATGTAACTGACATACTTTGATTTTGTTAGTAAAGTGAACTAAAATGTATTACCTCAGTAAGTATTACAGTTGTAGTGTTCATAAACTAAAACTTGTAACTATTAGAAATCTTTGTTAAGAAAAGGTCACTAATTTATCTAAGATAGATAACCTTTACTGTATTGCCATTTAAAGATTTTTCAATATTAACTTTAAATTAAATATTTATTAATTTTCGGTTTTATTTGTTAGACAAAATTTTTACGCTTTTAAAGATAATTTGTCTACTAAACAATTTGTTATAACAATAGTTGTCTTTACCGTTTAAATTCGTTATAACCAATATAAAATTTTGTTTAATTTTAATATTGTTTCATTTTTAATTAAATTACTTAAAATTTCTTAAGTTTTAACAAATGGAATTTTTTTATTTGAAGATTATATTTAAAAAAAATAGTGGTAATTAATAACATTTCCATTTCTATGAATTAAAAAATATCAATTAACAATATAATATTGAACAGTAAATAATAATTTATCTTACTTAATTACAATTTCTATGCAACTTTATATTAATAAAAAAACATAAAACGTTTACAACTAATTAATTAAAAACATGCAGTTATAGCTTTTAACTTAAATTGTCGGAAATTAATTCAAGAAAATTTATCGCATGTAAATTAAAAGTTTTAGATTAGAAAATTTTTAATTTAAAATTTAAACGTTAACCAAAAGAGATTAAATTTTATAAAACCACTCAATTAATCAGTTTCAAAACTGGCCTCAACCTATTAATAAAATTAATAATACGATTGTTTAAGTTGATACAGTCTGGTACAAAAATTCATAAAAATAACTTATACTTGAATTTAAACTCTCTTGTCTGAAATACATACTTTTTTTAATGAACATATGTAAAAATGGAACATTTTAATAATAAATTAAAAATGTTATAAGTTTTTTTTTCGTAATATTTGTTATAATTATAGTGTCATTTCTAAAAACTCAACTTATTTGTTTACTACTACAATTCTAAAGTATATAATTTCCCTAGCTCAAGTCTAACTACCAACTTTTTTAGTTGCAATTTACAAGCTATTTGAGCAAACTCAATGAATTGAAGAGTCGATATTTGTTTTATGTAAAGGACTTTAGAATTCATAGAAAAATGTTTAGGTTTTTAATTTGTACTATTAGTTAAAAACTAGCAAATTAAGTTGTTATCTAATTAAAATTAACTTATAACTTTAGTTACTTTAGACGAAACAATTTTTAGTTTTTTCAAAAATAGATGGTTTATAAAAAAACATTTAATAAAATAAAATTCAAATAACTTAAACACTTTAAAAAAAAGATAATAGCAGCTAAAATAATTGTATAAATTAAAAAAAATTACTAAATATTTGTAACAAAAATAGATAGAAAACAATAAAATTGTTTTAAAACAGTTATTGATTTCTTACATATTCCTCATTTATATTTTTAGTAAATTAGTTTTCGTATTTTCATATTAAAATTTATGTTCTGTTTTTAAAAATTACTAATAAAAGAAACGTCAATAAATTGTTTACTAAACGACAAATAAAAGCGCTCAAAATATTTGGTCCTAAGTCCTCTTGCACGAACATACCTTAAAGTTATCGAGTCGCACACCAAAAATATCTTTTAACGTCTTTTCCACGTCGAAAACAATAATGTTTAAAATATAATTAATAGGTGAAAGTTTTTTTCAAATTTAACAAAGGATTTTTATTTTATTATCACGTAGCATTTTATATAATTCTTTATCTATTTTTTATTTTTTATAAACACTGTTAGTTCAAATTCTTTATATAATAAAATGTTGTTGGAATACTATTTTGAAATTTAAGTAAAGCACAAAACACAAAACTTTTTACATCAAAAAAAAAAAGCTCAAAAATTTTAGATTAATATTTTTATTTTCTTTTTGTAACATTTTATTAACATTTTCATAAATTTACATTATTTGGTATTTGATTTTTGTAATTTTTTTTAGTTTAATAAATGTTATTAAAGATTCTTCTAATATATAAACTTCTACAGTTTTGATATTTTAATTTACTATGAATTATCCTTAGTAAATATTTTTATTTAATTATGATTGACTTTGGGAAATTAAATTAGAAGGAAGTTTAAATGGATTAAAACTGAGCGTAATTCTTTTTTTATTTTCTTTTAACTTCTTTTTTTAAAAGTAACACCAACACTACTAACATTAATAAATTATAAACATTTTAAATACTTGTAAAGCTACTATGAGTATTTTTTTTAATGCTGTTTAATTATATTGTTGAACTTATTTTTTTAATTATTTTATTAAATAAATTAAAATTTCTTTCTTTATAAATACCTACTCTTTTTTATACCAATAGTTGTTTAAACATATAACTTTATTCAATATTACAAAATTCTATTAGAAATTAATTCTTATTTCGAAAAAAAATGAACTCGGGTTGATTTTGATCGGGTGGATTTTGAACCGGGTGGATTTTGATCGGGTGGATTTTAACTAGGGTGGATTTTGATCGGGTGGATTTTGACTCAGGTGGATTTTGATCGGGTAGATTTTGAACCGGGTTGATTTTGATCGGGTGTATTTTGACTCGGGTGGATTTTGAACCGGGTTGATTTTGATTGGGTGGATTTTGAACCGGGTTGATTTTGATCTAGGTGGATTTTGAACTGGGTTGATTTTGATCTGGTGGATTTTGATCGGGTGGATTTTGACTCGGGTTGATTTTGATCGGGTGGATTTTGAACCGGGTTGACTTTGAACGGGTGGATTTTGACTCGGGTGGATTTTGACTCGGGTTGATTTTGATCTGGTTGACTTTAATCGGGTGGATTTTGAACCGGGTGGATTTTGAACCGGGTTGATTTTGATCGGGTGGATTTTGAACCGGGTTGATTTTGAACGGGTGGATTTTGATTCGGGTGGATTTTGACTCGGGTGGATTTTGATCGGGTGGATTTTGACCCGGGTGGATTTTGATCGGGTGGATTTTGACTCGGGTAGATTTTGATCGGGTGGATTTTGATCGGGTGGATTTTGACTCGGGTGGATTTTGATCGGGTGGATTTTGATCGGGTGGATTTTGATCGGGTGGATTTTGATCGCGGGTGGATTTTGATTGCGGGTGGATTTTGAACGTGTCCCCATTTTCTTGCAATACCAACGAAAACACTAAACTTTTGCTACAATTAACTAAAATAATGTCAAGGGATTTTTAAATAAGTTTCTATCATTATATTACTAATTATAAAAAACTAGTTTTTCGTTTTTTATTTGAAAAAAAAAATTATAATTTTATTTGTATTGAGCGATCTTTTTACTAAAAATTAATGACTGTTGTTCTATCTATTTAAATAAAATCTAATTAGGTTTTATCAACATAAAGAAAAAAATTTGAAGAGGAAACTATAAAATATTTCAGTTCATGTTAATGTTATTGTTTATAAAAGTTTCGATGTGTAGTAAAAGTGTTATATAAAAGCTACATATGTGTGTATTAAGTTTTATTTACGTACTTTTTTCAAGGTTTTATATAAAATATGATTAGTGTATCAATTATACAAATTAGTCATAATGTTATAGTTTTTTCTAAGAATTGTATTATCATTACATATCATATATTTTTATGAATTATTGTTTTCGGATTTAAATAAGGAATACTTGTGCTTACATCAGAACTTCCAGTTTAATTACTGAATGATCTCAATAATAACATACCAGAACAATTTATTTGGGCTTCAAATACTTAAAAAGATGTTTTTCAATTTATAACACTAAATCAGGGTTTCCCAAAGTGTGCCATGACAGATACTCAGGGGGCCATGAGCAGAGCCACAGGAGGGCATTAAACTTGAAACTTAGACTACATATTCTTGAGTTGCAGATGAAGAGCAAAAAAAAAGGTCTTATGTGTATTTTATCTTAGTTTATGAGTTATCTTGTTGAAGGGGGCCATTGCTTTTTCAAATTCTTTAAAGGGGGCCATTTGCAAAAAAGTTTGGGAAACCCTGCTCTAAATGTTTGTATCGATAGGTAAATTAAGATTTTGTAGCTTTGATTTACTACTTTCTACAATTTTTTGTTTCAAATTGTCTGCCGAATATAGTAAAGAGTAATTAAAATAAATGACGTCCAAACAAGAATTTAAATAAATAGGTTTTATTCATAATAAAATACCTACCGAAAATATGACAGTATTAAAAAACCATATAAGTTTGATTAGAATAATTTCATCGAGCTAGAATTTAATGATCAATCAGGTAGGTTATGTTCTTGGTTATACAAAAACTAATTGTTAAAGAGCATAGTACTGTGACACATATCTTTTTTCTTTTAAGCTTTTTATTCTGGATAAAGAGAAAAAATGCCTAGACAAATGTATCCTAGTATAATTTCTAAATCGTTTGTTTTTTTGAATATTTTTGCTTTACGCAAGTATGTTTTTCTTTTTTGAATAGAATAACGTTTGATACTTTTATTAACATTAAAATAAAGTTAGCCAAACGCTAATTAGAATTAACTGTTTTCAGTTATCTCTCATGCTTGTATTGCTTTCTGATAGTACTTTGTCATTTAATTTATCCCTTATAAAAAACAATTTTGCATACCTATTGTCAAGTCGATTTTAAGCTTTTTATTGTCTGTAAAAAAATAATTTTCTTCAATCTTAACAGAATATCAGAAATCTTTCAAAAGACTGCCTTTTATGTTTTGATAATTTTGTAATAATAAGTACCTACTAAATCTACGTCATGATGTAGTGTAAATTAAGTTTCATTCAGTTTCGTATTTTCATTACGATTTTAGTTTCGAGGTCGGCAGGCATTTGATAGTCTCGGGTCAAAATTTGGTTGAAAAATTTCCATCGGCAGCAGTTTCCGCAGGTGGCAAGTGGCAAGTCGCAAGTGGCAAGAACTCGAGATATAAGTTTCAAGCTTAAAGTAAAATGTTACCTAAGACTTTTTTTGCTTTCTATTTCAATCTAAGAACACTAAAAAATGGTATATATGTTGTACAAAAAAAAAAACTACAAAATTTATAACAGCTAATAACCGTTAAGAAATTTTGCACTCAATGAATTATTAAATTTCAAAAGCACTTGTTAAATTACTAATTACTTGTTAAATTTAAAAGGAAATCTTTATTTGAATTAATGAATTTTTTTCATTCAATTTAAACGATTAACATGAATTAACTCTTTGATTTATACACATCTAATGATACAAAAACTATTAAACCAATAAATTATCATGTTTCAATGTTTTTTTTTTAAATTTAAGTCTAGTTATGTAAATTTTATAGCTCTACTTAGAAAAAAGTTGAAAAACCAGTAAAATCATTTACTTTAGTGCTTTGGTAAAATATTTTAACGTTGTAGATAATATCTTTGAAGTTTTGTATTACAAGTATTTTCCGTTGAAATTTAGTAGTAATAAGAAAAATAATAATGTTTAGTTTGTTTTGGTACTTGAATAAAACTTTTTATTTAAGTAATGTATTATGTATGATAGTTCGTAAAAAAAAACTTGTTTTAACAAATCAAATAATTAAGACTAACATTATTCTTTTATAAGCTTGCTTTTTTATGTACGTTGTAAGTATATGCTAGTTAAAACTTTACAAGAAAAGTTACATTGAATGTAATTTCCATTTTTACTAAAATAGTTATTAAAAACGTATCATATAACAAATTACAACCTAAGGTAACTTTAATACATCTTTGATTGTTTTTTATAATTAATTTGTGTAATACAATATGTATTAATAACGATTATAAGCTTATACTAAAATATTTTAACATCATATTGTTGTTTCTAACTTTGCTTTTTTATTAAGCAATCTAATCCTAATTTGTGAGAAGCATAAAAGTTAGTATAAGTATCCGAATCAAACCTAGGTATACCACTTTGATGGAAGTATGGCTAGAGCATGTAATATGTAAGTTAAAAATAAGTTTATATGTTAAGTCCTATAATCTTAAAAAAAGAAAACTTGCACATAATGAAAATTTTCAAGGCAGTTTTTTTGATAACAGTTTAGAGTTTTTTTAACCAAAGTAAAACAAATGTAAACTCATGAAAAGAAACAAGAAAGTGTTACATTAAATTAAATAAACACGGTTAAATGGCGCGATATTTTGTTTTGATTTGTTCATGTAATCAATGCAAATACCGTCGCCCATTAAAAGTGTTTGTGTCTACGTTTTAAAAAAAGCAACAAAAAGATTTAAATTAACAATTACATTTGTTTTCTAAAAATCTAAATGTATTGAGATATTGAATTTAAGTTGCAACATTTTTGTAATGAACTATGTAATATTGTTTAGCTCCTTTTCAAAGTAACTTGACTAGATGGTTTACACTCTTAAGCTTTATTCGTTACTTAAACATATTTTATTAGTAGTTGTACTTTGTATTTGATTTCAATATTTAATCAATACAAATTGCTATTACTACTAAAATTTGTTTTTAATAATATTTTTTTGAAATCAAAGCGTCAACCTACAATTACTAGTGTATAATTAACAAAACTTTAGTTAAGTTGTTTTGAAGATGTTCATATAAGTTGTTATGATATCTTTACAAATAACTCGACTTGAATATTTTATTCGCAAAGTAGCTACTTTTATACAAAAATATTTACCTGAACAAGTTTAGTTAGCAAAAGTAAGCTGTATTGGTTGTATAGTTAAATCAATACAACTTACTCTTGCTTGATAAACCTATTTGCTTTCTACTTTTTAAAGACTTAAGCATAGACTTCAGGTGTTTTATTTTTATTTAAATAAAATGAACCCTAAACTCAGGCATAACAATTCTAAAAAAAGAGTATTTTTTATTTAGATAATAAAGTTTTAATTTGTTCAAACATTCGAACAAACGTCGAGACAAAAAAAAAATTAACAAATTGTTTTTGCACCTGTAATTTGTATTGTTAATTTTATTAAACCGATACAAGTTACAGTTGCTAAAATAGTTTGTTTATATTCAACAATATAACAATAAAAATTTGTTAGTTTTAAAACCTAATTACAAATTTACATTAGGTTAACAAGGATACTTTAAGCATGTTTATTTGAGGTAGTAATTTGTATTGATTTGGTTTTTTGAATCATTACAAATTACTACCTTTGAATAAACAAGTTTACTATTCTCTCTTGGTAGCTTTAGGAATCGACTCAAAATTATAGCTTGTTATAATTTATAAGCAGCTATACATGTATATTTTGTTAAGGAGGCTATCTTGGTACAATAAAAAATAGTTTAGTTATTTGTCAAACTAGAACCCTTATTAGATTATGTTTGTGAGATATACACAATAATGAAATATTTCTCACACAAATAACCTAATAAGAATGTTCTACAAAACTCTAAACATAAAGTTTTAGTTTAAACAAATATTTATTTAATCGTGTTTATTGTAAAGATGTTCTTTGTATTAGTTCTTAACCTTAAATCAATGCAGTCTATAGCTGCTCAATAAAGTCGTTATACTCAAAGATAAAGCAATTAAAAATATTATTTCAGTAAAATAATTTATAGCAATAAAGTTTTTGAACTGTATGAAAAACAGAGCTATAGTTTAGTTATTTTTTGTAAAAAATTGTATAAATAGCTACGGTGTTTACACTAATAAATTAACTTGAATGTTTTACTTTTAACAAATATTTTTATATATACTTTTATAAAAAAATATGTTTAAGCCTGTTTTTTGACCATTTTAATTTGTATTGACTGTATAGTTTGATCAATAAAAATTACAGTTGCCTAGTAAGTATGTTTGTGAAAACGATATAAAAATGACATTGAGTCTAATTCATTTATGAAACAGTTTAAAAAAATGTTGTTTGATTTGAATTAGTTCAGTAAGGATTTATGCAGTATTAGTGAGTTCGTGGTACAAAATGTTAGTTTGTTTATTTACATGTTTTAAACTACAAAAGCTTCATTTTGCGAAGAGAAGAACACGTTTAACTATCAGTGGTATTTTGTATTGATTGTAATATTAAATCAGTACTCTTTACTACTAAAAAACTTTTTTGTTACAAAAGTTTGAAAAACACTTAAAATTTACTCGTTAGCTTTAATGCACTTCACGGTAAAGTGTAAACGATTACATGTATTACCATCAGCAGATACTATTATAAGCTAAGAGAAGGTTAATTTTGTAAAGATATGTATAATATTCCGGTATAATAACACTAGTTGTTAAATTTGGTATTTTTTTATATAGGTGTTATTATATAGTTATTTATATATGGTGTTATTACATTTAAATAAACATAAACCAGTTTATTTTAGCAATTATAATTTGTATTGGATGTTTTATTTTATCAATACAAATTACAGTTTTTATAAGAAACTTGTTAACTTCCAACACTTTGTTTTATTTGAGAAGTATAACTTTAAATTTTTGTTGAATAAAAACATTGATAGATTTTGAACATGTTTGTTTAAGTAGTAATTTTTGTTGATTTTATTATCAATCAACAAAAATTACTACCTTTTAATAAACTTATTTACTTTTGATCTATCGGTGGTTTTTTAGTTAATTAAAAAGTTGTGAAACAAAGTTGAATTTAAGTTAAAATACATAGTTTGTTGTTTCTTACGATATTGTTTATATATTTACACAAGTAGTTTAAGTTCAGTATTTGACAAACTTCGAACTGAAAGCGTTCATTTTATTAAATATTTTAGTTACTTGAACAAGTACAGTTAGCAAACTAATTTGTATTTATTGTAGTATATAATCAAACTGTTTACTTCCCTATTTTAAATATGTTAGGATTTTACTTATATGAAGTTTAAATGTTTACTTAAAGTTTTAATACATATATAAAAATTCTACAGAAAAGTGACAGTGAAAACTTCTTCTACAAAATAATTATTTAAGCTGAGTTGATTCTGTAAAAATTATAATAACGATGTTATGATATTTATACAAATTAACTGGCTTGAATCACATAAATTTACATTGACATGTTTAATTGAAGATTGTAAATTGTATTGACCAAATAATTAATCAATACAAAGTACAATCTTTTAATAAACTTGTTTACTTACGACATTTACCACTTGCTAACTTGTTGAGCTGAGTTTAAGGACTTTATTGAGTTTAAAACATTAGAGTTTAAGTTTAGTGACTTTTGTGAAAACTAAATTTGACAAAGTTATATAGGTTTCATTTAAGTTACTATATTTGATTCCTACGTTTTTCGAACGGGTAAATTTTTGTTTTGTAAAAGCTCACACAAACAAGTTTGTTTCTACTTGTAATAGCTGTGTTACTTATACAGAAATATACATGTTATACCTATTTTGTGGTTGAAAATGTATATTTAGTAGAATAGAACTTTTATTTCAAAATTAACAGCAACACACCATTCAAAAAATAGCAACTAGTAATTTTGTTTTTAATAAAAATTTAAGAACAGTACTTTGACAGTATTTGTACAAGATTGGTTTACTTTTCTATCAAGACTAAAACACTAGTTTTATAATCTTTATTTTATTTAGAAAGCAGCGGCTCAACGAAACAGAATAAAAACATTTTACTTGTTTAATTAGCCGTGGTAATTTGTTTTAGTAATGATGTTTAACAAATAGAAATTAAACCGACAGGGTTAACTTGTTTATCTTCGACAATTAAAACATTTTGAAGTTTATTTAACATAACCTGATAATAGTTGTTTGTTCAATATAAACTATAGCATTTTTTAATTAAATATATTTTTAATTAGTAAAATGGCATTGGAAATATTCAAATCTTATACTTATGTATATTTTTTTTTTTATGTAAATGTAAACGATGTAAACTCTTAATATGGACAAATAAAACAATAATCAATTTCTTATATAACTAACATTTACGCAAAAAAACTTAATCACCAAACAATTCATTTGTCTTAATTTTATAACTATTGTTCTTTTTAAGTCAAAAGTTGAAAAGTTGAATTAAACTATGTTTTTATAAACAGCTAATTGTTAATTTGTAGTTTTAAACCGTTAAAACTGAAGAATTTGTCTTAAGTATACTTATAAACAACGATTGTTTATATCTATAGAATCCTTAAGATAATTCAGTTATGAATTTAATCTAATCTCTCGTCACTGATCAGGTCAAAAGGTTTCAAAAAGCTAAAATGTTCACTTAACATGTTTATTTAGCAAGTATTGTTTATACTGATATAAGTTTTTATTCAATAAAATTTACATTTGATTTATAAAATGATTACTCTATCTACACGTTTTAGATCTTTATGGTTTTTTACAATGTTATTTAAATAATAATTAAAATAATTGACACAAATATTGTGCTAATTTTAAAAGATACGTTAAGATAATCAAAAGAAGTACTTTTATGTATTATACTGTTTAAAAAAATAAATGGGATCTTCTACATATATCTATCTGTGCTTTCTTCAACAATTTTAATGTTGTATTTTTTATGTTTGTTTTAAAATTGATATTTTGTAATAGTTAAACTCTCATTTTCGTTTTCTTATTCTTTTTATTTGTCTGGTAAAACATATTATTTTTGTTTTTCAAAACATTAAAACTTATTAAACTTAACTTGTAAACAAATAGAACAACTATGCATGTGTTTATTATTTTATAAAAGTTTTAAATATGAAAGAAAAAACGGTAAGCTACTTGTTAACTTTACAATGTATAATACTTACAGCGTTGCCATAAGTAGCCATAATTTTCGTTTAGTTTTTTTTTTCTTTCTTTTCGTTTAACTAATTGTTTTTTACTAAAGATTTAAATATTTAAATGTTGATTTTTTAAAAGACAACATATGAAGCACTAAATCTTTGTAGAAAAATAGTTGTTTTGGAAGTTGGCAAACAACGCTTTTAGCTCTAAATAGTAGTGGTTAGTGATTTTACTATTTTACATTAAAAGCTTATAGAAAAAAACTAGCTGGTTTAATGTTCTTTTGAATAATAAATATCTCCCTTTTTAAAAGCTTGAACATTTTTAGTTTTACTCTAACATTTAGCAAAACAAATGACAGTTTTATGCTCATAAATAACCTTACACATAAATTAGAACAGCATTAATAACTGGAAACAGAAGGTATAAGTTTATAACTAAAAAAAATTTGATTATCATAAATCCATTTCCCTTAGGTGTTCAAATTTTAATAATTTGAACAAATTGAGGTTATTTTTTTAACTTATGTTACATAGGCGGTACACATTAAGTTAGAAACCCTATTAGCTCGGAGTACAACACCTTAATTATAGCATCTTTGTTTACAAGGTCTTGTTTAATGAGAAATGCTAAATTCTTATAATCAATTTTAAACATTTAGAAATCTGATTAAAAGCTGTTATTAAAAATAATAAGTATCAATTATATTTGTTTGTGTAAGATAATAAAAATACTTTATTATTAGAATAAATTAGGGATAGAGTTTGAGACTAATGCTCATTTTACCTTGAGTTTTATACTAAAAAAGTTTAAAAACTCTTTATAAAAAAGAAATTTTATATACTAATAATATATAAATATATTTTCAGATTTTTGTTAAAATAAAACACATTTATGGTAAGTAGCTTTACAGTATCTTTTTGTTTATATTTTTACTGTTAAACCACGTTTTTGCCTTTAGTTTAATTTTATACTGAAAAGGCAACGAAGCTTGTACTTAAAAAATAAAATGTGGATAAAATCAGATAACTTCGAAGAAATTTCTAAAAAATCACTGTTCACCCTATTTATTCCAAAAAATAAGGAAGTTAGTTGTAAAGAAAGTATAACAGACCCAACTAATAAACTACTAATACTGTTAAAACAAAGTGAGAGATAAAGATAACATTTTGACAGAGTGACCAAAAAGTTCTGGATAAACCTCGAATGTTGAACACAATCAACAATAAACCTAGAATTTTAAACAAACTTTACATGCTAAGTAGTTAAATTTGGATTTAACACGAAAAATCTATTAATGTTTTTTACATCATCAAGAGTTTTTATTATACACATTTAAAGTAGCTTTACAATATCTTTTTAAGTACTTCACACCGTTTTTAACCTTTTCTTAACTTTAATTTAAAGATAGACCAAAAAGTGTGTAATTTCTAAAATCTGGAAGAAATTTTTGTAAAACCAGTGGCCACCTTGTTTTGATAAAATTTATGTTTGTTTGATAAATTATAAAATTCTGTACTATGTAAATAAATAAATTAAAGTTTATTCCACACAACATGATCATAAAATACATAAAAATAACATTTTGTTTACATGGTTTATTAAAACTTATCAAAATAGAATACACACTAATAAGTTTAGAAAAGTTTTTCTTAAAAATCAGGTTTTCTTTCAAACATATTTAATTTAAATTACTCATAAATAGATAACTAGTAGATAAGCAGAATATAAATAAAAACATACTATTTATGATTTAGACTTAGTTAGTTGTCATAATTGTTATATAGACAGTTTTTACTTATGTTTATATCTAATAGTTAATAAGTTTAGTAGTTGTAAAAATGATGATAGTAAAAAAACAATATTTCAAAATGTTGTAATTAACATACATTCAATTAATAATTACTCGATTTTAAATGATACCTGTATTAAATATGTTTTTACTATACATTTAAACATTAAGATTTCCTAATTTCAGTACATTTGTATATATTAATTTATTTTTCAACTACTTATTACTTTATAATGATTTAGTACTAAAGACACAGAAGGTGCGTTAATGTACTTAAAATGGATATCAAATTTGTCAATATTCATTATTATAATTCCTGTAATTCCTGTATAAAACTTGTAAGTAAAACAATTAAAAAATTAATTCTCCGTTTAAATGAAATTACAGTAGTAAAAGTACTTACAAAAAAAGTTACTAATATTATAATTTATATTAAAAAACATATTTTATAATTTTATATTTCTTATTATTAAATAATAGCTTTACTTTAAATTTTTTAATAAAATAAATTATATATAACATAGAACCGATAAAACCTCTACAAATTTTTTATGCCAAAAACAAAAGTTTTGGAGATAGTTTTTAATTTAATTCAATTTAAGATCTGCCACATTCACAGCATAACTTAGTTGTACCATTTAAAAAAACTAAAAATATTTTTAAATATAAATCTATACAAAATATAAAAGTATTTACTGAAAAAAAAATGTTTTGCCATGCAATATTTTTGAAGTAATGTCTTGGTTTAAAGGGTCTTTGTACCAAAGTTTCCCAACAATAAAAAAGATTCAACGAATTTTCACCGACCTTATTATAACTAGTTTTAATGTGTTGTAAGTGGAATACTAAAATATAATACTTAGATAGATGCTAAGAATAACTTAAATTTAAATAATACTAATTCAAACTTATTATTAATGCATAAATTATACGAAACGTAAACGTATAAAAAGTATAAATAACTGAAACCATTCTACTTAACAGGTAAGTTAAAGTAATATAGTTGATAGTATTTGTACATGTTAAAAGCCTTAAAAGGATTTTTTTTATAAAAGCGGCCTAAAAAAGAAATTAAGAAATTCACTGAAACAGGATAATAGCTAAAACATTTAAACTTTTTTAGTACTTTATTAGTGCAGTCAATATATGTCTTAAATAATTTTTTAGGTAAGCAAAATAGAAGCTGGTCTTGTTTATTTATGATAGAATATTTTATTTTTAAACCTTTTAAGAAAATTATGGTTCAATGCAAGTATAAACAAGTTTTAAGTTCAATGTTAGGTAAACAAGTATCAGGTTTGTTTAAAAAGATACTTTTGTTACATGACAACTTTAACTTTACAAAATATTTCAGAAGCAATACCTTAAAATATAACATATATTGAAAAAAAAAGGTTGCAGGTCATTTTAATAAGATTACAATAAAAAAAAACTTTAAAACTTTATTATTCAAATTGAACATGTAAAATTGATAAAAAAGAATTTTTATTGAGATTTCCTTTAGCCATATCTTAAAAAAAAATTGGTACTTGAAAAAAAAATGTTTGTAGGTAATCACAAAGACTTAAATGCTTTTTTCTTAAAAATATATTAAAATGTATATATTTTTAATTATTTAATTTGTTGTTAAAAATTGTAATTGTTAAAAATCTATATTTGTATAAAAAATCTTGTTGAGAAAATATAGAAAACGCCACTTCGATAGGTTATAGTTAATCGGAATTGATTACAAAATATTATTATATGATGCACAAAGCTAAAACTTATTTTAGTTATGTATTAATTCCTAGTTTCTTATAATTAAATTAACACAGTAGGATAAGTTAATTTGTACTAATTTGAATAATTTAAAAGGAGAATGATTTATGAGTAAAGTAATTACTGTGTATGATTAAAAAAAAGTCAGTATTGATATGAATAGATTTTAAACTTATATACGTCAGAATATATGTGAGGTCCAATTACAGTTGTTTTTCCTGAACATAATAACATGAAATTTCGATCAATAAAAGTTTAAAGTTTGGTTATTTTTTTAGTATACCTTCTACAAAATATAGTGTCGAATTCATCCTGATTGCAATAGCGATTTTTATACAGAACTTAAGGATTTTTTTAAGTACTTGTTGTCTTCATTTTGAGATACTCATACCTTAAATATTTAAATTTTAGAAATTAAAGAAAAAATGATGACAAATAAAAGAAGCAAGAATATTTTCTAAAGTACAGTAATTATTAGTTTAAAGTTAGTAAAAAAGTAAAATAATTTTAATATATAGCTATAGCTTTATTATCTTTTAATTAAAGTTGTTTAGTTTGTAGAACTTATGGTTACTTTTTTATTTTAATATTAAAGTTTACAAGAGTTTTATTAAAACATATATGCAAATATTAGGCTAGAATAAAAAAATTGAAAATAAATTATAATAGTATTACAAAAAAACAAAAGTTTTATTCGTTGCATACAGTTTTAGTTTTCAATGAACTTTTATATCTAATTTGCATTAACTTTGATTTACTTTTAAGTAAATTGGAAGCATTTAAAATTACCATATAAAAGATTTATAGTTACAACAGGCTTAAAAGAATCGAAATGTCGAATTTTCTTCTAAAAATTCTATTTTATATTGAAGGTGAACTAGTAATAGAAAAAAATACATATTCTTCGACTTTTAATTTATGAAGTTTAAATGTTACTAGTTTAAAAGCAGTTAATAAAAACATTTTTTACTCAAACTTACTATTTATCATAAAACTTTTACTGTTATAAACAAAGTTAAAACATTGTTTTTAACAGAATTTTAGAGTCTATCTGTTAAAATTTATAGTTACTTATTCAGATTAGCCTAAAAAGACTACCGTAAAAAAGTTTTTCTTATAAATAAGTAGTTATCAATTACCGTTTTTGTGAGTTTAATAATAAGAACTAAGAACTAAGAATAATAAATAGTAGTTTAATAAAAAAAACAATGATATGTTTATTTTTTGAATATTATTTATATGATTGCTTTAGATAGAAAAGTCTTTTGCTATAGTTTGCCCGTAAAATTGTTTTATTAATTTGCCCAGTTAAAAGTTGTTTTACCACACAAAATTTGCGTGCTAAAGTTTCGGTTTAAAGAATTAATACTAACCGTACTTAAAAAGTTTTTCTTTAATACTTATTTTTAAAAAAATGAATAAAAAAATAAATAAATAAATATTTAATGATAAATTTTACGCTACAAAAATATAAAATCTATAAAATTAACGCTATTAAAGTTACCAGTCGAATTATACAACACTTTTGATTGATTATATAAAAACCATTAGTTGTTTTTGTTTAAAATAAAACTGATATAAAATTTCAGCGGATAAAAAAAATGCAAGTATACGTGTTTTGTTTATAAAATCGCTTTCAGTTATTACAACAAAGTTAAAAGACTGATGTTATTTATTTAAGTTTCTTAGATAATCGCTAAGTAACAATCTGTCTTAAGCTCAAGTTAAAATTTATTTCTTAATAAAAAATTGCTCGCCCTAGTTTACAAAATTGTTTTTCAAATCTTTAATATTAAAACAGTAATTTAATATAAAATTATTCAGAAAAAATAATTTTTATAATGTTTAGATTTTTATTTCTGAGCAAAACAATGTATCTAAATAGTTTTTTTTTTCTTTTTAGAATTTGTATGTTTTCTTAGTCGTTATATTACAACAGAATAAAGTAGATAAAAATAAGTTCTTTGATATAAATCTTTATATTTAAATGAAACATATATGTTCTTATTATTTTTCAAACATTTATAAATAACCTTATAAAAGAGAAAGTTTTTTTTTTAAGTTTATTATTAACTCTACAATTTTTCAAAAAGCGTAAAACACATAAAAAAAGTTTTCAAGAAAATAAGGTTGAATTACGTTATAAAACATAAACAAATTTACGAAATATTTTAAACTACTTAATAAAATATTATTGAAAATCTGTAACAGTTATTACTATTGACATGAAATCAGGTAAACTAAAAGGGAAAATGTTCGTAATGCTTTGGTTTGTCCTACCTTTAATTACCGACTTTGATTAGAAAACGATGTTATATTTCATAATAGCTTTGATATATTGAATGTTGTGTTGTTAATCTGTTGTAAAATTTATTTCAAAACAAAAAATTATTTACCTGACATTAGTACGGAACTTTATATAAGATAAATTAAAATTATATTGAGTAGCTTGTGTTTGACTTTATTATAAAGTTTTTAAACAGTTAAAGATAGTTAAAAGATTAATAAAAAAGAAACCATTCTACTAAATTTTTTTTAAGTTTATGTATAAGCTAAGTTTTTATTTTGAAAAATTCGTTGAGATATTTTTAACAGTTACATAGGTTGTAAAATATAATTTTAAAAACACTTAATCATGTAGTAAAAAATTTCAAATATTAGTGGTTGAAACATTAAATAAGCTTAAATAAAAAATTAGTATACATTAATTTACATTTTCTAGTATATAGTCTTATATACATCATAAATTAACGAAATTAGTCTAAATTACCGATGCATGTAATTTATTAAACAAATATACCAAAATTAATGTGTTTATATTAGATTAGTTTCAGTAAGTATATCAGATATTTATGGTTATTTAAACTATTGATAATCAAGTTAATACATGCAAAACATTGAGTAATTGGGATAAAAACTTGATCAATTCATTTTCAGGTAAAATTAAAATGTTTTGTGATAAGTATCCTGTTTTGTACCAAAACAAACATTGCGATCACAATGATGCTTATAACTCCGTTTTTCTAAATGGTCAACATTATTCTTGTTATAATTTTTCCGGTTTAAGACTATTAAAGCTGGAAGCAAATCGACCATTGGAAGATAATATGGATGAAAACAATTTTTTAGCCACTTCGAAGAACTATGCAGTTTCTGAAACAGACATTAAAGACTACTTAGTGTCTAAAAGATTGGATATTAAAGAATTTTCTAACTTTTTGAAATCATTTCCGGATGAATGTTCCTACTTCTGTATTTGCAGTTTCATGAAAGAGCTTTATGTGTTGGGCAGTTGCCATCGTTGGAACTCAAAAAAGTCTTGCTTGGTGTATAATTTTTCAAAAAGATGTTGGAGTTACATAGAAAGTATGAACGAGAACAGAATCTTTGCAGCTTGTTCAGTTTTTAAAGGTAAAATTGTTGTGTCAGGTGGTATAGATAATGATATCTTTTCAACTAGATCAGTAGAAGCGTATGACCATCATGATAAAAAATGGATATACTTGCCTGATATGATTGAAAAAAGAGCCAGGCATTCATTGGTTTCTTTAAGCAACAAAATGTTCGCAATCGGTGGGTATAATAAATATTACTGGGAAGTTTTCGATAGCAGAAGTGGAAAGTTTACATTGGTTACCAATGTACCGAAATTTGTCAGTATTGGAAAAAAAGAAAAAAACTTTGGAGAATGTGAAAAAATAGGTGCTTGTTGTGTTGGTAATAAAATTATTTTAGTTGGTGTGTTTACTGGTAAAAATAGTCAGTTTATTGTTTACGACACTAAAAATGAAACTTTTAGAAAATATATTTAGTTGAAATTTTACAAAGCATGTTTAATTGTGTTGAAGTTAAAATAACATTATTTTCGTTTACGATTTTAGTTTTTTGTTCTTTATTACTTAAATAGTTTAGTAGTTAATAAAATTTAAGTTATGAACTAAATTTCTTGTTTTAATTAGGTTACTACTGAGTTAAAGTGAGAATTATGTTCATTTTTTTTTGTTCGTAAAGAACCTTGATAACTATAAACAAAAGAATTAAATTTTGTATCATAAAAGTTGTTCCCTAAAACACAAAAAATGTTTCTCATAACTATATGTAAAGCTAAAACTACAGTAATTTAATTAATCAAACCTAATACATTAAAAGGCAAATCCAGAACACTCCGAAGCATTTATTTTAAAACATTTTCTTTTGATAAACATTTTAAGTAGTAAACAGACGTTGTTCGTTTTTTAGACCATTTACTATTAGGTTTAAGCAAAGGTTTGTATAGTATACTAAAAAAAGGAATTTAAAATGTTATAGAGTCCATAATATAGACTATAATATTAGTCTGTAATAAAAACTAAAGTAGTTTTTGTTTTTGTCATTTAGTAACGTACATTAAATTTTTTATGCACAATTTAACAACCTACATTTAAACACATTGATTGTAACATTAACATCACTTATATTAGCAAATCGAATTTTAATTGCCAAAAATATTATTAGACAGATATTGGAAAAATATTTAGTAAACGGGCCAGATGTAGAACAATTTAGTATTTCTAGGGCCGAAATAATTGGTTTAATTTAATTCTCGTTAATTATTTGATTTTTCTATGTATTTTAACTATTAACAAATCATATGTATTTTTTTCTCTAATACATCTAGTTTCAAATCTTCCGTAAAATTTATTTTTCGAAAAATATATTTCTTGTTTTATGTTTAGAATTTAGTTTTTTATAGGTTTTATAGAAAGAAAGTTTAATCTTCTAAAAATTCTAAACGTTTAACTTAATGTATTATAAATTATATTTTGCTGTTCATGTAGAGTTTAAAAAACTAGAATTAGCTATCACGAAAGTTATGCAATATAATACGAACTTGTGTCATAAAAAGTTTTTAGAGGTATTATAGATATTTTACGGTCATTAAACTTAAATTGTAAGTTAGTTAATCTAATTAGTTAATTAGAACAATAAACTGTAAGCCTTATTTATAAAACTAAACAATTAATTAATATATCGGGTTACAATATTATAAGCTTTTATTAAAAGAGATAAATTTACTCGACATAAATATATTATTCTTTATTCAGGAGTTTTCAAAAGCCTTTTAGCTAACTAAGCATTTATTAAATTCTTTATAGTAAACGAAAATTAGTAATGTCTTAAAAAAGTTTATACTGAAAAAAGTTTTAAGACAATTGAAATAACCGTTTTTACTTATACTAACTGCATTTATTAACAGCGTCTTATTTTTTTTAATACTTGCTATGTATTTATTATGTTGTAGATCTAAAAACTTTCATGTGTTGTTATTTTATTTTGTACAAGTTTTTGTCATATATACTTCATAAAATCAAAATAGTGTATTAAACAACTACAACTAAACGAAACTAAATTTACTTAGTAAAACCTGTTATAGAAAATTATTTAGTGTCCAGCGATTTAAAGCTTTCTAATTATTTTGTTTTCATAAAGAATCAATTTTTAGTCATAGTTTTAGTGATTAAATGGCAAGTATTGATTATTATATAATTGTAATAGTTAACTTTTAGTTTTTCAGACATATAAAGTTAAATTTTGAATTGTCAATATAAATTTTCAGGTTGATGTTTTGCTCTTCAGTGTGAAAATAAACTGTCTCCGTTGTAAGGTTTGTTATTTTGTATTATAAATTATTTAAACTTTTTTAAACTAAATCTTATATTTTTGATCTAGTTGTTCAAATTAAATAAATCTTATATTAAAATTAATTAACTGATTTTCTTTCTTATATATAAACTGAATAAAAACTAAACATATAGGACAATTTTTATCTCATAAATAGTTTATTAAGTAATATATTAAACCTAAAAAACTAGATATAGTAATTAAAATGAAAATGAAAAATATATTGTATTTGTTTATATAAACAACCACACACAGGATTAAAAAGTGTTTAGCTAATAATTTTATGTTTTGAATAAATTTTAGAGCAAGTATCTAAAAATAAATTATTTGTATAATTACTATTATACCCATTTTTTGTTTAAATTTTTTTTTTTATAATGAAAAATATATATATTGTGCTATAAAAAAAAAAAAACTGTTTATAACATTTTGATATTTAAGTAACTTAATGTTGAGTTTTTATTTTATTTCCAAAACAGCAAAATGAATACTTAGTTTATTAATTATTTTAATTTCTGTTTTTAAAATTAGGTTTTATTTTAATCAAAAACATTTTTAGTGAAATTGTGTAAGTGAATCAATTATATAACATTTTTTATAAAAAAGCTAATTTAATCTTTATTTAAGTTAAAACAAACTTATATTTTGTTTAAATTTACGTTTATTACAATTCTAGTTTTAGTTTAAGATTATTTTTTTTAATTCAATGTTTTTTAAATCAAGTTTTATTTTTTAATAAAACTGAAACATTAGACGTAATGTATTGAGAGATTTTTTGCTGATTTTGTTAGAGTTTGAAAAACTTAGTTTAACTATTACAAAATTTATTCAATACAATACAAATGTATATGATATAAAAGTTCTTAGAGGGATTAAAGATATTTCTTCGTCCTTCTTAAAGAAAATATGTTATCAAAAAGTTTTAAGTATGTGAAATATGTCATCGTACGATTAATTTTCTCAATACATTCTCTTATATAAATAACTTGTCACAGTAGTACTTTAAAAAAATTGACTTTGAAAATTAACCTGATCAGTTTTTAAAGAGCTATAAAAGTAAAAAAAGTTGTAAAATATTTTTAGGTTTAAAGGTTTATGAAACAAATTTACGTTTTATGAAGACCTAAGTTTTTGATAGCGTATATAGCTGTAGTTTTTAATGAATAAACTAATTAAGTAGTCATTTTACAGCCCTCTACAGTAAATTTACTTGAAAGTTTGACCTTTATTAAAAAATTATGTATAATTTAACCAAATATTAAAAAGAGTTTTTAATTTAAAATATGTTTAAAAGTAGCTAAAACATATTATAACTTGACAAAGTCGCATTGTACTAAATAAATGCACAAATAAAACTGTATTGTAATTAATATTAATCAATAACATAGAAGTCTAGAATTTATTTACCTAAATGTGTTTTTTTAATCAGATAATGAAGAATTTCAATCAAGATGTGAAGGAAGTTCAGATACATGTAATAAAGAAAACAAATCATTAATACAAAATTCCTATAAAAGCTTTGATCAAAAAGTTAGTTAATAGTTTTTATCTTAAACTGTTTATCTGTTAATAGTTGAGTACATTTTTAAAAGTTATACAAAATATATTTAGTAAAAAAGTTTATTGAATTTATAATAATTTTTTTAACACTCAAGCTAACACACGTATTTATTTTAAAGTTAATAATGCAAATTTTTTTAAAAGCCACCTGCTAAAGTATTTTAATTACAAAACAAATGAATATTACTTGAAACAGTCTATATATAAACTAATAACAACATGGTCATTTATAGGGTTAGGAAAAAAATAAAAAAACTGAAAATTTTTTAGTTACTAATTAACAGAATAAAATTTAAATCAAAATTCAAACCAAGTTATAAATATTTTTTAGATCAAAGAAGATAACACTAAATTTTGATAAAGGAAAAACTTAATTCTTACGTTTAAGAAATAATCATGAGGGATAGATTTTGTAATAATATTTAGTTATCCCAGGGATCAGCAGCCTGTTGTAGCTCGCGGGCCTTATTTTATTGGGTAAAATCAATCGCGGGCCTAACAATTTTGAAAAAAAAACATATTTGAGGGCAGCATTTGTTTAAATGAAGTTTTAGTAATGAGTAGATAAATATTATTTTAGACCAAAATATGTCAAGTTAAGCAACAATAGAGCACTAGTAAAGAGTATTTATTGAGTTAAGAGCCTAACTGTGAGTTTTTAATAAAAAATAGAAATTTTGTATACTTTTAAAAATGTACATTTTTGGCTGTAAAGTAGCTCGCGGGCCGAGAATTTTGACTTTGAGGGCTGCATTTGGCCCGCGAGCCGCAGTTTACCGACCCCTGATTTAGCGAATAAAACACTAACAATTGACTAAAAAACTATAATGTACTATCTTTTTGAATTGAAATTTTAAAAACTATAAGCATTTGATTTTAATATTATGTTTACCAATATTTGAAGTTACTTGTTTTTTACTAAAACTTGACTTAATTAATTTCACTTAAACAGTTTAAACTCTAAGCTCTTTTGCGCGGTAGGTTTTGGTGAAAAACTTCTCAGTGCTTTATTTCTTGATAATACTAGTGTTAACCAAATTAAAGTATTATTTAAGCCTACTTTTTTTTCAATACTTTTGTATTTGATTGAGATGCACTTAAAAATTGTCATGTTAGTGACTTAAAGTAGTATCAAATTACGTCATTAATCTAATTATGAATAAAGTAAGATATATAATTTGATCATAACTACTTATCTATTCTACTTAATTAGTACATATTTGTTATTCAATCTATTATTTTAACATAAGATAAAAAAAAATAAAAATGAAATCTTCAGTTGGTGTTTTGCACAGTCAAGGAATGAACTACTTATCTCAATCCAAAGGGTCGTGAGTTTCTACCCAGTTTTAAGATTTTTTTTTAACTATTTTTATTATGAAAGTTTATTAGACTTATTACATTTTAATGGTAAACACAGAATAATATTTTCAGATATAAGAACATACTCAAAAATAAGAGGGTTTACAACAGTATTGTCCAATTTATATGGCTTTAAGTCACTAGAAAATATTCATTACAAAAAATATTAAAACTTTTCAATTTGAATAGTATTACCTAAAATTTCAATTTCTTACATTATAAAGTGTATATACAAAATTAAATACTAAGTATACATTTAGTATGTTTTAATATAGTAAAAAGCATAGTTTAATTTTCTTGAATGGTTGTTGTATAGTATACATTTTCTTTAAAAGTTAGTGTGTACGTTTTAAACTGTATTTCTAAAAAGTGTAAAAGCATTAATTATTTACAAAAATAGTCATTTGAAGTCTAAGTTTAAGTCAATGTTACTTAGAATTAAAACAAAATAGTTTCGACTACAATGATAATTGAAAAAAGCGTATATACACTAGTAAACAAAGTTTCAACCAATGTTTATTATAAAAAAAGATTTTAAATAGATTATAGATAATTCTTCGTCCTTTTTCTTAATTATAGTCAGTACTTAAAAAAGTTTAATGTATGCGAAATACTTCATCATAATATTCTGTTTCTGAATACATGCTATTGTACAAGGAACTTCTTTCATGTAGTGTATTGATATAGACTTTAATGAGATAATGTGTTTATGTCAGTACTTTTTTTTTAATTTTCGTGGAAATCTTGTTGGAAAGGCCATAGCTTTTTATTTTTTAACAGGGACTTTGTGAAAAAAAAAAAGTAAATCCTGGTTTAAAAAATGAGTTTGCTGCCTTTTACAATAACAAGCTTTTAAACTTTTAGTATAACAAACTTTTTTTGAAAGCAGCAAAACTTGAAGTTCTAATTTGCAGTTTATAAACCCCTGAATAAGTATTACTATCACTTTTTCTTTTCCCTTGCCTAGAATTTTTAAAATTAGCTTTTGAATAGTGAATGTTTAGAATTTCAGTATATAATAACTGGATAAGCTAACATAAGGACATATTTTATTTAGTTTTATGCATTGAACACCTTGCTTGTTTTATAATTAGGCCAGTACATACATTACTTTTCGCAGTCTTAGAATTTCTTTTTTGCTAAGTTAAACATTAATTTTATTTTTTTTTAAAGTTTTACCCGGGGAAAAAATTAAACAATATTTCTCATTGTGGACGAAATTGTTAAGAGTAAGTAAGTAGAAACTTGGCAACAAAGAAATGAGAATTCAATAAATAAAGAGGGGGCTGCTATATAAATATTTGATTTAATTATAATATTTTGCAAGAAAAAGATGTTATACAAATCAGTTTGTAAAATCCAGTTTTAAACATTAAACTTTGTTTTTTAATGACAAAAGTAACAGTTTATATCTCTTTTAATCTTGTCAAGAAGTTTTATGTAAACTTTTTATTTTTACTTATTATATTGTTTTTTTTTTAACAAGTATTTTATCACTAGCAATAGTGTTGCAATTTGTCTTCAGTCTTATGAAGAAGCCATTCTTAGAAGCTTGGATATTTTCATTGCATCATTGAAGCATTTCTAAAATTTTTAGATTTTACTTGTTTTAATTTTACATATATAAACATTTTTTTATTAGTTTCCATAGCCAACGCTTGAAACAAAACTTCTGTTTAAAGTGTAGTAACTTTTGTTTTTTATAAGTAATTGTTACTACTAAATGAATTAATTAAGATTTAGGAAGTTTGTTCAGTCGCAAAAGTTAAATTAAATATTTACATTTTAAGTGATTTAACAAGTAAGATATTTAAACAAACTATTTATAACCTAAAAATGTATTAAGATTATTTTTAAATAAGACCATTTTGTACCACACACTTAAATACCGAGAATAGTTCAGATGATTTTGAAATATTTTAAAGCTTACTAATAACTAAAGCTAGTTTGAAATAAACAATATACTTAGGATAACTCAAGTTTGTTTATTTTAATTACAAAAAAAATCAAAATAAATTTAGTATTTCTGAAAATTTTAGGCAAGTTTTATTTGATATTAAAATCAAATTTAGTTGATCTAGTCTTAGTAATTTAAAATTTTATAACTAATTTTATTAAACAACTTAAATTTCATTGACTTAAATCTACTTTTAAAATTTGAAAATACTCTCAAGATGTCTCAGGACAAGTCTTTGACACGAAAATAACGGCAACCCTTTAAAATTAACAATATTTGTTTGGTTTATTATTTCGCTCTTAATAAATATCTCAGTTTAAATGTTTCATATTTTTATGCCCGGGTCTAACGCTTGACAAGAAATTAAGATGATACAAGGTAAAGATATGTAGTCTAAAAAATGAAATTTGTTGCAAAAATAAAAACCTACAACAGGATGTTTATAGAAATTTTTAAGGTAGTAGATAAGTATTTTAATGTAGGTTGTTTTAAAAGCACCATTTAGATTTACAAATGCTATGTAATTGTTTTTTTTTATAAACAATTTTTTTTTGTAACAGCTTAATTACAAATATAGCACAAAATAAGCTTAACAATATCAAAAAAAAAGAGACGCTTTAAGTTTTAAAAAAGTTTCGAGTTCTAATCCTTTATCTTAAGTTAAATTTAGCATTTGGTATATCTTATTTTTAAAATAAACATTTTTTGAAAAGCTATAAATTCTCATAAAATTGTATAACAATTTATTTTATCATAAACATAGTCAAAAGTCTACAGATTCTAAACCTTGAATTATGTACGCAGTGAGACAAGCTCAAATTTATTTAAGGTTAGATCATACCAATACGACCTACTAATGAATCCTAAAAAGGACAAAACTGTTCTCAGTCTACTGAAGGCTGTGGTCTGATAATCGAATTGGTATTAACAAACCTTATGTCAATATACACTTGTTAAGAGTTTGTAAAATATACTTGACCTACATTATATTAGGGTTATTCCATTTTCAACTGTTTATTTTTTACTAGATAATAAAATAAGCTTGAGTAATTTAATAAAAAATGAATCTTGAACAAAGTGAAATGAAAAGCAGCTCTACATCGTCATTTAGTGAGTTTTATTTTTAAATTTTGTTACAATTATTATTTACTTTAATTTTAATTTTTATCACTTGCTAGGAAAATTTATTAGATTAAAAATTAAAGAAAACGATACAAAATTTGATACAAAATCAAATATTTTATTTATTGCTTACAATAAGCTAATGCTTTTTTAAAGGTTCGACGAGAATCAATCGAACAACATTGTTAATAAGAAAAGATTGTAGACGAACTGGGCGTAGAACAATAGAAGGTATTGAAAACGACAACTCACCTTCAACTCATTAACTTCGTAACAGTGCAAAAATACTTGATATTTTGAATAAAAAGCTTAAGAGCATTATAATGATTTAACAACAAGCAACTTGTCACCGAAACCTAGTGAGTTTGGGATCTTATTTTTGTCTATTAAATGTTATTCAAATGTTTTTTAATCAAACTTACTTTTTTACCAGTTGTTAGTAAAATCTAATTTATTGAGATTTTTAGGTAAATTTACAAACGAAAAAGACAACTTTACTGAATTAAAAAATAAAACAAATACATTTTAAAAGGTTCAGATCAAACTACTACTACGGACTCGTTAGAAGAAATACTAAATGAACTAGAGTTTGAGAATCGTAGTACTGCTAGTGCTGTCTTAAACATTTGTAATACCAACCAACTTGAAGTTCCAAAACCTATCCATAAAAATGTTGCAGAAATCCCTGATCTTTTAGATGTAAGGCCCGAAAATCATTATAAGGAAAAAGTGTTTGAAAAACGTTTGCAAATCGATGAACACAAAGAAAACCATAACGACATAAAAGAAGTTAAGGTGAGATGGAGTAAGGATGAAGTTGAAAGTCTTAATTTGGGAAAAAACAATTTTGGTCTACTATCTCTTGAAAATGATCAAAATAAAGTTTTATTCTCAGACAGGAAAGGTAAAATTTATTTTTTAAGGAAAAATCTACCAAACAAAACAGTTACAGAAATAGTCGAACAATTGCAAATAGATGAAGGCAAAACAATACATACAGACAGGGAAGAAGTTAAGGCAAGATGGAGTAAGGATGAAGTTGAAAGTTTTAATTTGGGACATTACGAATTTGATCAATTATACAAACTTTATCTAAAAAACTTATCAAAGAAAGTTGATAAAATTTGTAAAACATCTTTATTAAAAACGTATCTACCAAACAAAACGGCTAAAGAAGTAAATGAATATTTTTACATGTTCTATCAACTTGTTAAAAGGAAAGATCCTTTAATAGTTTTACCAAAATGTCGCATTATTAAACGGAAGAGACACCAGTCAAGCACAAGTAGTAGAAGCAACAGCAAACGTTTAAAGAAAAAATAAAATAAATATGAGTGTTTTTAGAAATTTTTCTAGATGTAAAACTTAAGTTTGAAATTTTTAGAAATTTAGAAACCAAATTTTTGGTACTATTATTTAAACGACACGTTTTGTATATACGTTTTCTTTGAGTCTCGTTTATTTTAATGATTGGGGTTATCAACTACCTTTTTTAATAAACAAATATGATTATGATCATTTTAAAACCTTTTTGTTATTATAATACACTTATATAGTTCTTTACTTTTAACCAACAAACAGATAAATTAAGCTTATATTGAAACATATATAAGGTTTAAAAACTTTTAGTTAAACAAATGAAATAAATTAAGTTAAGTAAATTAATTAGTACACGAACTGTTTTAAATCAGCCGAATTTTTAATTGAAGTATTATTGTACTTTTTTATGGTTGTCTCAACACAGTTCTACGTATAGAGGTATAAAAATATTTTAAAGTATAATTTATAACGTATGACCCGGCCAGCTAAAATTTATTTTCTAAACTAGTTAGCCAGCATAAAAAATTCCGGTTAATATGGTCTATCGACTAGATTAATTACCTTACGTGAACTATAAGTAATAAACTAAAAATTTCAAAATATCGAACTGTAATTAAGTTTTAAGAATTTCACTTCACGCGTGCATTGTCATGAATCGGCTGAATTTTTATAAAAAAATCCAGACTTTAACCTGCGAGCCGATATATCGTTAGTTTGCCGATTTTTAAAATAACCTTTATACACATATAACAAAAGTTTTAAATTCTTAAACAATAAATACTCTGTTTTCGATCTACTTCAAACAGGTAAGAGAATAATTAAAAACAAGTATCTGGGTATATTTATGTAGTTTTTGAAATATATTTAGTGTTAAGAAATCGCTGAAAACTTGGTTAAGTTTTGAACTACAATGCAGCAAAGATTTAATTTTAACAACTTACAAAAATTAAAATTATTGCAAATGTACAGTTGGTTTTTAACAACAGTCAAGCTGAGATTGTATTTAAATCCTCCAATTTTTTACATTGGTCACCAACGAAGTCATTTGACTAAACAAAATATTATTCATTTTCACGGAAAACTTCCAAATTAACCTCAAACACTCGTTCAAAAAAATTATTTTCAAGGTTTTCTTATTAAGCTGCAGACAGATTATGGTTGAACTTCTGTTGTCAGTTGATCCATTCGTAGGAATAATCTTATTGATAAAATAAACTGCTGTTGTCAAACATGTCTGATACCTTGACTCGATTTTCAGCTGAAGCTTAATATTTATCAACAGACGTTGTTTATCTGTTGTAATTATCATAACTATGAAGTATATAGACTTAACTTTTTTGTACATACTGATTTCGCACATAATCGCTATTTGCGCATTAAAGTTAGAACTTATACTTCTTTTTTGTTTCTACTTGTGTAATTCATAGTTCTAACAGTTTTCGTGTTGTTCACCAAAGCCTGCTTATATTAATGTTCTAAAGTTGTTTTGTTTCACGAAATCTACGTACAATAATTTCTGTAATACTTTTAAATAAAATCATTTATACCGTCTAAATCAGTAACTAGTATTTATTTACAAATATCGTTACGGTAAAACTTGAAGATTTTTTCAGTAATACTTTTTCAGTGCTTTTTTTTCTCAGTCTTTTTAGTTTAGCAAATTTAAGTATCAGCAGCTTCATAGTCTTAAACTCCGAGCTAGTATCCAAATCTCTGATTTAAATAAAAAAAAATTAACACATGAATGTAGTCCAGCTCAATGAAGCTGCTAAAATCAGCTACAACAGCGTTCAATAAACGTAAAAACCGCTTGTGTGATTTGAGGCAGATTGAAAAGTTAGAAATTTGGAATTAGTCTAACACATTTTTAACGATTATTTTATTGTTAATATGTTTTATTTCAGTAAAATTTATTTCTTCTTTTAGCATTATTTTGATAGCTATTGTTTGAGATGTTAATTTTTATTGTTCATAAAAATTGTACCTAAAATTTGTTTTGATGGCTAGCTAAAATGAATTTTGTAATAAAAAAAACTAAGAATAAAACTTATTTTTGTTACTTTTCCGTTACTGATTAACTAAAAGTACTGATTTTCATTACTATCTTCTTTTCACTTCAACTTCTAAAACACCACGTCAAAACTTGTTTAAACTTTTAGTCAGCTAAAGTCTAAATTTAAATTATAATTGAGTTAAATAAAATATTAAAGTATCAGTTGAACAAGTGTTTTAAGAATTTTTAATTAATTAACTTATTTTACTTGTAATATTCAAAAACTTTGTGTTGGAAGATAATAATGTTTGAAATAAAACTTTCAAATAGAATTTTTTTACAGCTATAAACATTAACCTAGAAAATAAGCTTATATAAAAGAAAAAAACTAGAACTTATAAAGCTTTTTAATCTATTTTTTAGTAACAACAATATTTTATAAAAATGTTTTAATTAGATGTGTAATTTAACTATCAAAACTACATGCCAACACGCGTTATCTCATACGTTTTTTGTTTTTGCAGATTTTTTACATTTTAGAGCTAACTACTTCCCTGACGCACGCTAGTGTACACGTGTGCTTATTGTTTGAACCACATTTTATTTGATACTTTAGTTGGATTAAGTATGGTTTATGCATAAATTTATGTTGTAATTCTTTTTACATAGGTTATCTAAGTGTGTAGTGTGTACAGACACATTTAAATCAATGAAGATGACATAAATCAAAATAGGTTTTATTTAGTATACATTTTCATTTTTCATACATTTGACAATTTAAGTTTGTTTATATGCTTAACATATTAAAGTTTACATATGCTCATTTTTTGAACTACGATTGTTAGTCAAAATAGTTTGAATATCAAATAATAAACAACATAACATTGCCACACACTAATACTAAGTCAAGGTAGTATGAAAACTTTTCATATCTCAGGCTAATTTTGATTTTTTGTTTTTAGTTTTTGGTTTAAATTACTTGTTTTATTCTAAAATATCAGGCTAGTTTTGAGTCTGGCTCAGGCTGAATTTTTTGCTTTAAAGAGTTGCAAAGTAAACTTGTGATGTCGTTTTGTTGAATTACAGTTATGGTTTTAATTATAACATATTTTTGTTTTAAGTCTTTCAGCTGATTTAATTTGAATTTTTTATATATTAATTTTAAACATATAAATGTGAACAATCAGTGTTACCAAAAGACCTTTAATTCTATAAAAGCTTGGAATTTGACAATTTAGGCTTAAAATATCTGAGAAATTCAAAAATTTATAATTCTCGAACTCTTACAATTTTTACATGTACAGTGATAAATTTTGATCAGACACAAATAACTACCATATAAACCTTTTTCTCTAAAAAACACATTTAAATTAGCTCAACAGTAACTTTTTGAAGTTTTTATACTATTTAAGACATTTATTATCGTAAACATAAATTTATACTAAATATAGACCCAAAAAACTTAGCTAAGTTAGGCATGTAAATTGACTAATGTTTGTTTGTGACGTAATATGTTTCATTTTATTTGTAATGCCTATATTGTAATATTGACTCCAGGTTTATAATACTTTGTCAAAGGTTTTTTAAAGTTAAATACCTTGATAACTCTTTTCTGCATATATCATAAAAAGTTTTAAGTTGTTAAAAGTAAAAAAAATATAGTTCTTAAAACAGTTTTTCCACCTTAATGGTAATTTACTTAAAAATTTTTTTGAAATTAGTTTTTTGGCTAGTTTAAATTAAACTATTTTTTTTCATTTTGTTTTGCTGTTTACTTATTAGATTTAGGAGACACAGCACATTTTAATTTTTCAAGCATGAGTGAAGCAGAAGGTAGAATGAATATCCGAAATGTGAAAAAGAAGAAGTTTTTAAGAATGCACCTTTCTTTTGCTATTCCATTGTTAAATTTTGAATGTAAAGTTTTACAAAATTAGCCTAACTGCTGAAGCGTGTAAAAATTTATGTAAATGCACTAAAAACATAACATAGAGAGTGAAATGTAATATAGTGATATAGAATTGGTATTGAGATCTTGTTTAAAGTTGTATTTAGACTTATTTGTAGAACTGTGTTGTATTTAAATTAAATGTTTTATAGTGTACATATAAGAGTTACTGATTAAACAAAATATAATTGTTTTAGAGTTCTAAATATTTTATAGTTCACATTATTTAAAGTTTTTTAAGTATTTTCAGTTAAACTTAAATTGTTTTGAAGTTTTATTATTCCAACATATTTAGAGAAGTTACTTATAAATTGTGTTAGTTTTTTTTTCTCATTTTTTTGTAGAAAATTTGTTTATTAGCTTTTTTTACTTAATAATTTAGAAATATTCTCAAGACTCTCAATTTCTATCAGTTAATTTATTTTCATTTTATGTAGTTATGTATTGGAAAAATAAATAAGTTTAAACATTTTATTGTTTGCTAAAGAAAGAAAATTTTAGTAAATATGTACTAAATTATTTTATTTTTTCATATTAAAACATTATTCGGTTATTTAAATCCACTGTTACAAAAGAAGGGTCTCGGAATTCTGTTTAGGAATATATATTCAAGTTAAGAAATAGTTAAACTTTAAATAGCTTATAGTAAACTATTTTTAATTTTTTTTACGTAGTTTTTTATAAAGCAAACGGTTTTTTTTAAATTAAGTCATAAACTTTCAAAATAATATTTATAAACCTAAGTTTTCCTACGAACTGCTAATGATATTAAAAAATTATAGTCTAAAAATTTAAAATTATTTTTTCAATAAAGAAAAAAATAGGTTTTTGTATATTTTAAGAAATTTATAAAAAACTAATTTTATAAAAATATTTTTTTATAAGTTGTTTAGTACCAAAAACTTTAAGAAAACTGCTCATGGCTGCCACACACTTAAGATTTTCAGGACACTCATGATATATTGAAGTATTAGAAGATATCAGTATTAATTAGTACAGTACAGCTCAGGATAACTCAGGATATTTTAAAGTTTATTTTTAACTCAGGCTGACTTAAGATAGTTTTGTATTAAAAAATTTTTTTTTTCTTTTCTGAACAGATTTATTATAGATTTTGAATGAAGTTTAGTTGAATTAGTTGGAATTTTTAAGTTTTGTGACCTATTTTTTTAAATAACTCAACTTTTTAGTTTTGGTTTTTTCTTTTTGATTTGCAAAACCTTTTAATCATTAAGGACTGTTTAATGTCACTTAGGACGGTTTTTAATTACCTTGCAACACTTTTTTTTCCTAAATAGTGGCAACTTCGATATGTTCGAGTTTACTATTTGTTTTTACCTAATTGAAAAAAAAAATCAATATTTTTCAACAAGAGTTTAAATAATTTTTACTACAACTGACTAGAAACTACATTTAATAAGTTTTTAGATTTTTTTATAATTAAGTCTTAATTTTAATAGAATTTTTAAAAATCTAATTTTTGTAAGCTTACAAACAGTGAACTATTATGTATACCTTAATTAAATAGTTTATCATTCGACTTTTAGTATTGAAAACTAAATATGACTTTTTTTTTTAAGTTGGTGTATATTTTTAATTAAATTATTTATTAAAAAAATGTTTTTTACAATAATTCAACATAAAATTTTTTATGTCTTTTATTTTCTTAGTTTGCAATAAGTGAACTATCAAACAGATTTTGCTATATTTCTTACTTCTGTCTATTTGACTAACTTTTTTTATTTTTTACTTTGTTATTTATCTTAAAAAATCTTAAGCTGTTTTGTAAAATTTTTATTTTCATTATACATTAAGAAACTTGATAATTTTTTCATAGTTACATGTAAAAATATTTAGCATAATACAGAAGTTGTAGTTGATTAATAACTGTATTAGTTTTATGTTAGTCAGTTTTATGTTAGTTAGTTTACATATGTTCCAGTACAGAAAAAAATACCCAAGTTTTGATTAAAAAACAAGCTATATTGTTTTTTAAAATGCTAAATTTTAAAATATAAGTTTTTTATTTTGAACAGTAGCTTAGACTTTTTTAGATCAAAAAAAACCATTTAAATAGCAGTATCTAATATGATGTTTTTTTATACCTAGTGTAAAAGTTTTAAGTTAGGGAAATAGAGAACTATTTTAAAAAATTAAAAATTTTTGCTGCTCCTAACAAAAAGACCACACACCCTAACTGTTGTACACTCCAAGTTTTCAACTAACTCAGGACACTATTTTTCAATAAAAGATGGGCAACTCTTATGTATCCAAACTAAATTTATTTTTCAGTTTCATTAAAAAGTATACTAGAGTATATATAAAATTAGATAACAGATTTGCTTCGTAATCTTTGAAATTTTTAGTAAAACAAATATGTATAGTAGTATTAATGATATTGTATAGAACGTTACAAAATTAAAAACTATAATAGCTTATTGCAAAGGTTAAAACAAATGAATTTCTAAAAAAACAGACCAACACAAGACGTTTTTATCACTAAAAGCTGTTTTTCTACTATATTAGTAAACAATTATTTATAATATAACTTTGTTTCGACAAATTTTTACAGATTTTAAGTGTAACAAAGCTAAAGTTACTAAAATAAAGAAAAAAATCAGTTTAACCTTGTTTTTTCTTAAATTCATCTAATAAACGAGCTAAACTTTTAAATCTCAATATTTTTTTAATTTCAAGTTATTTTTCTTAATTAAAATAAATATTAACAAGTTTCTTTTTTTTAGATGTTTTAACAAGTTTTAGTTATGTTAGTTTACAAATTCTAATCTATAAAACAAATTTTGATTACTTATAAATTCTGTGTATTTAAAGCTAAGTTTGACTAATATTT
This sequence comes from Thalia democratica, assembly GCF_965202585.1. Classification (NCBI taxonomy): domain Eukaryota; kingdom Metazoa; phylum Chordata; class Thaliacea; order Salpida; family Salpidae; genus Thalia; species Thalia democratica. The sequence goes on from NC_139165.1 coordinate 84,029,245, forward strand.
TATAACCTTTTTATTTTTGTTTGAGAATTCTTTTCTTTTTTGAAATAAATTGCATATTTTAAACGAACATTTTTTGCTACTAGATAATGTCACGTATAGTTTCATTTTAAACTTTTTGCTAAGCCTGACTAAATTATATCTTTTATTTTGCTATTTATCTAAAAAAATATTAGCTGTTAATAAAAAGAAAGTAAGATACCAATAACTTTGGTAGTGCTTTCCTAGTTACTTGCAAAATATTTTATTTAATATAGAAACTTTTGTTTACAACTAATAAGTTAAGTATTATTTTTATTTATGTAAGTTTCTATTTGTGCAAGTACAGAAAACTACAATTGAATTTTAATTTAAAAAAAAACTAGCTAAGGTTTATTTAAAAACACTACGTTTTAAAATACTTAAGTGTTATTTTAACCAGTAACTTAGACTTATTCATTTAGTTTAATTGTTTTAAATGAAGTATTTAATTTTTTTAATAATATATATTTCGCACATCCCCTAACAAAATACTACCATATTTCACTTCTATACACTATTAGATATACTTAGTTTAAAATACAGATAAAGTATAAGTATTTTATTTATTTATTACAACTAATTATAAAAAGCAATTTTAGAACTTGTTAAAGTTTTAAAATAAATTTTTTAAAAATCTGACTTTTTTTTTTTTTTTGTTTAGATAGATTAAATATCTTTTAAGTATTTGTTACTTTATAACATTACTTACGCTAAAAATTGAATATTTTCAAATGTTATCTCTCTACAAAAGTAAATTAAAAATCTAGTATTGAAAAAAAAAAATAATAATTATAGAGGTTAAAGTTAGCTAAGGTCTGTTCAACATAAAAGAATGGTGATAAATTAAATTTCTCATTACTCGTGTAAAGATAATGACATCAACACTTGTCGCTTCCGGTGTAGTTTGTTTAACTGATGCATCTTCGTATTTTATAAAATAAATTTGTTTTTTTGTTAGAAGTTTTGTAAGATTATCCGAATATTTAATATTTTTTTTTATTAATGCTTTTATTTATTAGTATGATAGAATATTTATTTTTTTTTTTTTTGAAGTATTATAGAAGCTGCTTTTTTATCTTAAATGTTTTAATAATCACCACTGTTGTAAAACAAGACTACCTATTTTGTATTATTTTATAAATTTGCACATTTTTTTATTGTTTAAAGCAGTGTGTCTCAAAACATCTATGATGCACAAAAGATTTTTTAAATACTGAATTAAAGTTTAACCATATTTTTTCAAAATGTCTTCATTGTTTTACTTAGTATACAACTTGTAAGTTTAAACATGTTTAATAATTATTTAATGAGCAAAAGCATTGTTTAATTTAAAAGAAATTTCCTTTTAAAAATCTTTAAAAACGTCTCCAGCTTAAAAGAATGTTTTTGTAGTTGTAACAGTACATTTTTACTTCTTTAGTTATTATAGTTTATCTCACTAAAATCTACATTTAGGTAAATAAATTAAAAGCATGACTCACTTCAGCTACTTCAAATGCGAAGACTTTTTAAAGTTTAATAATATCAATTTTGACAAGGAAACTGGAAACTATATACAAAGCTTTTACTATGACTACCTTACAAAATGGCCAGAATTGTTTATAAAAGCTGAAAACAATAGTGGCGATATAGTTGGATACATAATGGGAAAGGTTGGTCGAAAAATTGAAAAAGATATAAAAAAAATTGGTTTATGAGAGATTTTGCTTTTAAATAAATATATGCTTATTTTTCAATGATTTTTTTCTAGATATATGACGAACAAGCTTTAAAATGTGGTCACATCAGCTCACTTTCAGTTGCATCGAACTTTCGCAGGTTGCAACTAGGGAGTAAGTTTTTGAGTATGTTTGAGCTGAAGATTAAGGAAAAAGGATGTTTTACGGTCAGTTTAAATGCGTCAGTTACCAATAAAGTTGCCATTTCAGTGTACACTAAGAATGGTTTTAAAGTTTACGACGAACTGATTGACTATTATGGTAAAAACAAGCATGGATATGAAATGCAAAAAGGGCTAGTTAAAGATAACACCGGATATGAAATAAAAAATTTTTTTAAATCACTTATTTGCTTCGTTTATATTGCAATACTTTGTTACGTTTTTAAAGTAAACTTTGATAAACTAGACCTTCTTTAGTAACTTTGAAATAAAACTGCTAACATATGTAAATCAGAAGATTTGTGTAGTTTTTGTATATTTTTAATACCTATATATCTAACTTTTATAAATTGGTTTAACAAACAGAATATGTGTTATAAAAGATTAGTAACTTTAATATAGATGTAAATCGATAAATTGAATTGATACATTACATTTATTTTTGTAAAAAATATTATGCTTTTATTTAATTGTGTTTATTACTAAATTGCTATTGAAATTACTATTTATGATAAAGATTCATTATTACGACGCAATATTTAATTTATGTGTTATTCAGTACAAAACTAAATTGTTATTTAAAGTTGTAGTTAATTTTTTGATTCTATTAGTGGATATTAAGTAATGGAAGGAAACATAGATAGTTTTTAAAACAATTCGATGAAAACGTAGTAATCGTATTAAAGAAAAAGTCAATTAAAAGGTTGTGGAAAAGATAACTACAAGTAACTTGAGTAAACGCGTATAACAATCAATTTTTATTAGTAAAAAAATTCAATTTAAAAACTTATCGATAAGTAGTAATTAAGTTATATTTACTTTTAGAAATATCTAAAAAAACCTAGGTCATAGAGTTCAATTTAAGATTTAAAGCTATATTCATATGTAAATTATTGCTAAAACTAAAAAAATAACATAACGACTTTTATAAAACTATTAGTTTAACAATTATACTGTTTATAAACTTCAATTTATTCATTTTAAACCTAAGTTGCTAAATCTTGTATCTAAATTTAAATAAAAGTTTTGAATTTATTCCTAAAAATATTAAACAACTTACCTAGCCAGGTAGATGTCAGAAAGCGTCACTCTAACGCGGAGTGTCAATTTAGCACGGAGTGACAGAGTTATATTCAAACCTGTATGCATTTTAATAATGAATAAAGTATTATAATGAATAATAAATTAGTATTTATATTATACTAACTAAAATTAATTTAAGCTTGTCAAAGAGTTTTTTTTTTCAATATTGAACTCGTCTATAATGCTAGGTGAGGGGTCGGCAAGCAATTGGAGCTCGCGGGCCAAATTTTCAAATTTGAAAATCTTCGCGGGCCGCAGTTTTAGTTTTAGTTACATTTTTATAATATATTTGTGTTAGTTTTAGTCATAAAAAAACAGTTTTTATTATCTTTTCTTTTGTTAAGTTCATAAATGTAAAATCCTTTAGCTACACATAGAGGGCCTGTAAAATTGTACATATTTATTGGACTAAAATTAACAATTAATTAGATATTTAAGTTTTTAAGATTGTCTACTTTGAAAGCACTTAATAACTTAATTTTTGATATTTTCATTATATCAGTTACCACCCAACTGTCAATAAAAACTTAGCTTAAAAAACATTTATGGCTAACTCTTATACATTATTCATATAAACAATCATTTTCTATATTGTTTTTAGACTTAATCGTTGAAAATAATTTTGGCTAACTAAATAGCTTGCTATTTTTATAAGTTTAACTAAACTTTTAACTTGTTAACTAAAATAAATTTATACCTGCTTATATGATAAAAAACTAAAACAATATTGTTAACATAAATAATGATTAAAATACTTTGCTAACAATTAATCTTACTTATACACGGATGTCTTGTCTGTAATGCCTGAGCTACACAAAACCGGATTTGTTAAAAATGAAAAATAAAAACTGAAAGACTTGCTCTTAACCAAGCTTAAATGCCTCAAATAAGATTGTCATAAAAACATACATATTATCCAGCTAGACTAGAAAAAAATTCAAGTTTATAAACTACAACTTTTCAAAATAATTTAAGACTTGAAGTTTTATTCAAAGTAGTATAAAAAGGAATTAAAAAAAAAACTTGAGAACTTTTGAAATGACTTAAAGTTCACAAAATAAAGTATTAACGAGAATTATTAAAAGTTGGACAAATTTATACAGTTAAATCAGAAAAGTTTAATTACTATAAGTTAGCTCTGAAATGGCACTTTACTAAATTAATCGTTTTTTAAGTATAAAAATTTATTAAGCGATTAACAAAGTAAATACCTTACTTTTTTGGAGAATTATGGCAATTATTTATTGTTGTCTTTTCCATTAAAAAAATACATTTTGTTAACTATTTCAAATATCAATATACGGACTTAAAAAAATTAACATACTTTAATAAAGTGTACATTAAAAAGTTAATTAAAAAGAGTACCTGTGTATGTTAGTGTGTAATGCATAGGAATTAGCCAAGCTTGAATAGAAATATAATATATAAAATGTACGGTTTATGACAATTCAAATTCGGAAAATCCTAATTCCGACTACGAAAATTCGAAAACAAATATTTTTGAGACCATATTCAAAATGCTATGTATATTTGAAAAAAATAATAAATACGTATGTAGGTCTTATTAATAGTTTTAATATATATTATACAATCTATTTAAGTACTTTTGTGCAACTTTTTGAATATTTTTTTAGATAAGTAAAAATTAATAAAAATTGATATAATTTAAACCAATTCACATAATAAAAAGAATTTAGAAGCTGAAAAAATCAAATAGAACCTGCAACTGTAGAAATAAGATGAATTGTCCATTTAACGTCGAATGTCTTTTGAAATGAGTTTATAAAGCAAAAGTTAGATACATGCCCAACATAAGAAATATTATCAATTCACATAATAAAAAGATTTTAGAAGCTGAAAACAAAACAAATACAACTTGCAACTGTATAAATAATATGAATTGTCCATTTAACGGTGAATGCCTTTTAAAAAGAGTGTATAAAGCAAAATTCAGAAACAAGGAATACATTGGTTCCACAAGAAACTAATTTTAGAAAAGTCGGCAGCAATATAAATATTAGCATTATCAAGAAATTACAATCAACGGTATTGGCAAAATTTATTACATCAAAAAACATTGAATTCTCCAAAATACAATGGCAAATATTGTTTAAAATTAACTGCTAAGTTCCTAGAAAACAGACAATTGCACTATATTCAACCTAGAAAGAATGGCCATTGCTGAAGCGGACAGAGATAAAGCACTCAATGTAAAAAAAGAACTAACATCGATAAGCCCCCACTTCGGATCTAGTTATTTTTTGTTTTATTTTTAGTTTTATTTTTGATATTTAAGTATTTGTTTATTGTTTATAGTTTTAGTTTTTTGTTTATTTTACCGTCTTGAATTTTATCTATTTATTCTTTTTTGTAATACTAGAAATTTCAGTTTTATTTACAAGTATCCATTTACTTTATTTTTATTTGAAGATTGTTTTGCTTAGTTTAATGTTTACAATTAATTAATTAACTTCCCTTGTATTGGCTCAAGCAAGTAATTACTAATTGATTAAAAACTAATAACTTCCTAGTTACCTAACCTCATTATATATATTTGTGTGATTCATATCATTTTATTGTCACTAAAAAGCTCTGAAGATCCTTCTAGGTAAAACAGCGTAAGCTTGAGTTGACAATTTTTAATTAAACTATATTTAACAATTAAGCTTAGTATATAGAGCACTGTACTTCATATATTCTTTTAGTATATGCATATTTTAAACATCATTTTAACCATATCTAAAATAAAGTATAATTTAATAAGACCTACATAAACCTACATAATTGTAATTGTTTTTTCAATTTTTGTTTTTATATACGTTACTTTTTGATTGGTTGCCTTTAAATCATTTTAAAGAATTAGGATTGTTTAAATTTAATTTTTTGAATTTGAATAATAGTGCACCCAAAAAGTATACTGAACTTAGTCCACTTGTGTCATATATTATACACACTTATACTGTTCTGAGTGACCTTTAAATGATCTAAGTCATCTTTTTCTTTTTAACTTTTAAAAATCTTTTTATTTTTACGTCGCCATATCAATAGATCAGGTCCTTAAATTAAAGTGGTTCGATAAATAAAATCAATAAAACAACTTATCTGAGATGTTATATGTGAGATAATTTGATGCTTGTTTAAATAATTCTAGAATATTACTTGATTTTCATTAAGAAACTCCACAATATTTCCAATTAAAAATTATGCTTTTTACAAATGCAGTTCTAGTCTATTAAAATGATTAAGAAGTTGTTTGCAATTGTTTTAAACAAAAATTTTTTATTTTTTTTTATTTTTCATTTTTTTTTTAATTATAGTTTGTTCAAATTAGCATTAAAATATCATATAGCAAAACTGTTAGTTCAAATTCTTAATTTAAGAATTACAACTTAAATTAGCATTTTTTAATGTTTTACAGTAACCTCTCACTTATTTACGCACACTGTGTCTAAGAAAAAATTCGTAAAAATACGAGAGATCGTAAAAAACGAGATGTACTAAATATACTTACTATAATGACTGTTTTTTGATATTGCTTCTAGTTAAAAGCAGACTGGGGATTTTCCCACTTTTAACAAATTGTTTTCTATATTTATAAATATGAAAACAAAAGATAAAACTATATATATATTAAAAAAAGGGATTCAAATTTATATAAAATAATAATACTTGTAGAAAAATTATACTAATTTTAATAATAAGTATGTTTTATCTTTATTAATATGTGACTTATTTGATACTTAACATTTATATCCTATTCTACTTAGCAAATTTAATTTATAATTAAGCATCTGTTTACAATTAAGAAATGATGTAGTGTCTATATTAAAACTTGTTTCTATAGCCTTTTACAAAAATATTCATTTGTTTTTGATGTTGTAATGGACTTTTTCTTTTGAACAAAAATATAAAAAGTTTAAGAAAAATGTTAATACTGAGGTATAGCTAAATGTTTATTAATTAGTCAAGGAACATAAGTTTACAAAGTCTTAAGATATAGAGAGGTGAGTTAGCATTTAAAAAATATTTAAATTAAAAATCTACGATAAACATAATTAGTGCAATATCAAAAAATAGTTTTTGAACATTTTAGAATTTTAAAACGCGTAACTAAACGAAAGTGCGTAACGTCACGAGAGCGTAAAGATGTGAGAGGTTACTGTATTTTATAACTCAAGCTAAATAGTTTTCACTCTCTCAGTGTCTTGCAGGCGACCCGGCGACCTGACAGATGGGAGCTTCAGCGAAACTCTGAGAATCGAATAAACCGCGGGAGGTCAGCTTCACCTGCGCCAGCGACAAGTTCCTCCCGTCGCCCGCCAACAGCCGGATCGAGTGCGGGACGGGCGGTTGGAAGCAGAAGGCCGCCTGCAACAGATGTCGGTTTTTTCGATTGATTTGTGAATTTTTTGTATTTTTTATCGACGTTTTTGAGCGAAATTCAGTGTGTCATATTTCAACACGTTGCATTTTCCAGACTGCACAACGGTTCCCAAAGTTCGACTGGCCACCGCCACGGTCAACGGACCGAGGCCGATCGTCCACGGCACGAGGATAGACTACCAGTGCAGCAGCGGCTACCACCCGCCTACCAAGCAGTCGGTGGATTGCGGCGCAGTCAGGAGCGGTCAGATCGTGGTGGACGACGTTTTCTGCAGTGTAAAATGGATTTGAATGGGATTAATACTTAGACAATATTCTTAAAATATACATTTGTATTTTTTTTTTAATTTTTTGAAGTAATTTGTAGTAAACATTATATTTAAAAATAAAAATAAAGTTTAAAGCACATGGCAAAAGTGGTTGATACAGCTCTAGCTTGAGTTATATTTATCATAGGTTTTTATCATAAGTTGGTATTAAAATTTAAAATAAAACCTTATAGAAACTATTTTAAAGCCTTATACATGTAAAAACTTTGTATTGTAATTTAAAGAGACAGAATTTATAAAATACTTAAAACTAACAGTGAATAAAAAAGTATTAATTCCAACAAAAAAATTATTTCATTTGTTAAATTTTCAATATATTTTTGCAGTGATAATTACTTTTTACTTAAACACACTATTGCTAACAAAATATATCATACTATTTATAAATAAAAAAAACAAAATCATTGAAAAGTTTCTCCCTTTTAAACATTGTCGCCACTGGAGGTAGTATCACCTAATTATTCATCATCATTGATTGAAGTTTCATCACACCCACCAACCTCATTGGTCGAAATTCCATCAATCTGATTAAGTACAAATAAATCAATGTGATTCGTTGAAACATCAGATATTGATAGGAATGGACACTTGGTGGGAGTATTACCAGGCTACCTGTAAAGAGTCAATGTAAAATGAGCGTTTTAATGAAATTAATAAAACACAATACAATAATTTATATACAGTTTAACCATAAAAAACGAGCGATGAAACTTAGTGACTATAACGAAACAGTGGGCTAAATATTTGGATCACGTTGACTACTAATTATGATATGTGAACTTTAAATTAAAATCTAACAAAACTCCAACTCAAAAACTTTGAAACAAAACATTTTTGGAAATTTTTAAAACATAATATTAAAAACATGATTGAGACCGGCAAACTGCGGCCTACTAAGGGATAAATGAGGACCAAGTTAGGTGAGTTTATTAAAATTAAAACAATTTCTGAACACAGTAGTACTACATGAACTTACAACCTGCATCTATAATTGTATATATTGCAACATAAAGTTAAAATATTTATAAAACTTACTCTTTCATCTCTATGGGACGTTCAGGATGTAAAAAAAAATCTGATGCAAACTGACGCTTATCTTCCGGCTTCTCAAGCAATAATTCACTGTTTTGTTAAAATATAATTCTATTATAAAAACAAGTTGAACTTAAAATTCTACCACATAAATCTTATAAAAACTTATTTTTAAACAAGAACTTGTCATTTATGTGCTTATAACAGTTCAATTTTTGTACATAATTGCTAGCATGTATATGTAAAAGTATTAATTATGTTCACACAGCAGTTATGCCAAAACACTAGCATTTACACATGTATTGCATATACGTTGGGGAGCTATAAAAACGTGATTTTTTAGTTTGCAGCTTTATTTTTTTATATTTATGAATTTTCATAAGAACACCTTAGGCAAAGTGAATTGAATAAACTTTTAGTGAGACTTTGCTTGATTTTTTCTGAAAACACCCAAACGTAAACTGCATGGCTTTATAAAAAATCGACTTTAAAGTTAAAATTGTTTAACATGTGGCAGTTATAACAAAGAAACACTATAAGAAATACTTAAATCTTAAATTTTATATTCTTTAATTTAAGTTTTAAATTCTGCACGGTTAACTTTAATTATAATTGCTATATGTAAAACAATTTCAACTTCAAGTCGAATTTTCATAGTCCCATACAGTTTCTATTTCAGATTCTATACCAGGGGTCAGCAGGCATTTGATGCTCGTTGGCCAAATTTCAAGTTTCAAAAATCTTTGCTGACCGCAGTTTTAGTTTTAGCGATATTTGAATAATCTTTTGGTATTAGTTTTAGTCACATTAAGAAAAGTTTTACTTTTGTTCACTTTATTATAAATAATGATATTTAGGTACACATAGAATGCCTATTTTAATTATAAATATTTTTTGGATTAAAGTTTACATTGACTAATATACCTAAGTCTTAATAAACTATGAATTTTCTTAAACAATTAATGAATTAACCTAATATGTTTATTATTTTACTTACAACCTAACTCACATTAAAAATAAAAATTGAAAAACAATAATGGTTACTTTTATAAATTTCTATATTATGAACCAATTTTTAATATTTTTAAAAGTTATAACTCTTGAAATTAATTTTTGCGTGATAAACAGTTAACACTCTTTAAAAAAATGCAGTAAATAGCTAACTAAATAAAACTAATATCTTTATAATTGTAGAAAAGCTAAAACAATTTTTTAACTTAATTAATGCTCGAATACTCTAATAAAGTAATCTATTAGTAACTAATTAGCTTTTAAAATGGTTTCCACTTTGAAAACAAAAGTAGAAAAACTTGGAGTTAATAAAGCTTAGATACTTAGCTAAAATATCATCAGTTTAAAAAGAACACAATGTATATGAAGACCAGAAAAAATTACAACTAGTAAATTACACTAAAGTCATAAAAAATGTTCTGAGGAATTGAAGAATATTCGAAGTGGTTGAAATAAAAGTTTACCTGAGTTTTTAAAAATGTTTTAAACAGGTTTAACCTAGTTTGAGTTCTTCAAATTTTTAAACTAGACTGTATCTTTGGCAACCCTTTTTAAAATAAAGTCACAAAATAAAGAAATAACTAAGTTTATTAACAGTAAATTAAATATATAGCAAAAGTAATATCGTAAGTCAGCTTGAATGGACAATAACGTTTCTTAAACATTTTTAACAAAAGTTTCAAAACTAATTCAGCCATTAACGAAGTAGAAAAACTTAATTTATTATTGAAAATAATAGCAATTTATTATCTGCTATAAAAATGTTGTACTTAAAGAGTAAATGTGAAATATAAGACGTGCATTAAATTTAAAAAAAAACCTAGTTAGAAATTATTGCGATAAACAAGGAAAAAATTCTAAAGTCATTTTCAACAAAGCACATGATTTTCTTTAGTAACTACAGACTGACCAGAAACAACTGTTAAGGCAAGTTGTAGCAAAAATTATTACTAAAAAGAAGATACTGTTTGTAAGTAAAAACTTTTTTTAAGAACTTATGTTGGGGGGTTGTAAAATGCTTTTGTTTATTGCTTCAATGACAACAAGAAGTCGTGTTTAGTAAATGTCTGAAGATTATAAAGCCCTATAAATCAAATAGGAATTACTTAATTTGTTAAGATGAGAGCACTGGTACAACAAATATTGCTCATCTAAAATTTTTTATTAGAGGTGTTCTTACTAGCTTTGACTTTTTAGAAGATTTTTTAGGTTTAGGTCCAATGCAAAGCACAACAATAGGTAAAGGCATTTTAAAAGCAAAGATGCAATGCACTTACATAAAGTTTTTTAAAGTATAGTTTTGTGCTACTTTTTTCGTATAAAATTAAACGTAACAAAAAAACTGTCTTTAGTATTATAGCAATATTGAATATATATTCTTAAGCTTTATAAATGTGTTTAAGAAAAGTATCTATATAGTATTTTTTTGTCAAATTGCAATTTCATTACTTTACACGTAAACATTGTTTGAAAAACCAGGTTTTGTTAAAAATTCTCACATTCAAAGTTTTTCCGCATTCTTTAAGCATAAATTTTCAAATTCCAAACTTTTCCGGGATTCAAGTTTTTTAGCAACACTAATTGTTTACACTTATATATATACAAATAATATAAAAAATATTTTAAATTATATCAGTTGCAAGACTTAAAGTTTAACATATGTTATAATTCAAACCAACACTGTGAATTGAACAAAACGTACATCATAAGTTTAATTTGCCACTCTTAAAGCAAAAAAGCCAGCCTAAATAACCAAAAACTAGCCTGGTATTTTAGTATACAAAAATTAATTTAAACCAAAAACTGCAAAAATGACTAAATTATGTTGAAATTTGAAATCTACAGATAGTCATAGTTTGAGTGTGTAGCTATGTTTAGTTGCTTATTTGCTTGAGTTTGATCTATTTTGACTTACAATGTACAAACTTAATAAATTTACCATCCCTAAATTTAGTTTATATCATATAGGTAGCTCCAAAAAACAGCAACTGTGTATATTAAAGCATAAAAATTAACTTAATATACCAAAAAAAACATTATTTGAAAATGAAAATGTAAACCTATCAAAAAGTATATTAATTTATATCATGTATGGTTTTTTTAATGTGTCTTTACACACCTAGATAATACATGTAAAACAATAATTTCAAAAAATTATGAACAAACCAGGGACGTAGCTAGCTTAAAAAAGTTACGAATCTACAAAAATTAAAACATCTGAAATGACGCGTGATAATGTCCTAGCGGGAACACAGCAACTTAAACTACATCTAATGTTATTGAATTTAATCTGAATCTATGCAGTTATGTTAATACATCAAAAATGGAATTTTAAAGTACGAGTGATAATATACTCGTACTCGATAATATACGATTGTATACAAGGCAATTTATTTTGCTCCACACCCAATATGACTCTTTATGTGTTGCCACTTGTGTAAATCTTCTCATTGTTTTAATCCTTGCATACTAGTTTTAATCAAATTAAAGATTTATTTGAGCCTATATTGTGTGCAATCATTTTTATTTGCTTTGAAGTGCTTTTGATAGTTGTCACGTTAGTGACAGTAGTATCAATTACAATTACTTATCTAATTAGAAAGAAAGTATATAACTTTATTAAAACCACTAATCTATTCTATTTCATCAGTACATTTTGATAATTACTTTAATATTTTGATATAAATTAAAGACCAAAAACAACATCTTCAAAACATAATTTTAAAATTAAAAATGTAATAATTTTATCAGAATTGTATACAATCAGGTCTCATGATAACTTAGTCTAGATATAAGTTTTTAGGGTTCCCACAAACTCTAAATATTTAAAGTAGCTCAGTACTTTTTATTATCATCAGAATGACTTAGGCCAATTAATATATTTTATTTAAAAATCCAAGATTTATATATTATTTGTTTCTAAAACTATTATTTTCTATAGTATACTTTTAGTTCTAGAACTTATTCATGTATAAAATTTAAATGTTTCAATTTTACTTATAATAAAGTTATATTTAGATTTTAAAATTAATACTAAAATTCATACATTAAAATAATATATTTCAAAAGTTACATTAAATATATTTGTAAGTTCTAGAGTTGCCAAAAGCTTGTAATTCTAAAATTGAATAATTTAAGTTAAAAAACCTAAAACTTGAAAAATTTAATAAGAACCTTTATTATAAACGAGTCACTAAAAAACCTGGAATCTTAAGAATTTTACATGTTAAGTAATAAAGTTCCAAACTGACTAAAAATTCTATCACAGATATATACATTTTTTAACTGATTTTTTTTATTTATAAAGTTTATAAGTTAAGCTAATTACAGCCCTGACAACTCATTTTTAACCCTCTTTTTTTTTGACCATTTTGTTAAAATTGACCATTTTCGTACCTACATTATATTAGACTTTCAATTTTTTGAAGTTTATATTGTTAAGAAAAGTTGTATCCTTGCTAACATCCCTAAAGATTTTGCTCAAAGACTATAATATGGTAAGTATTAGATTTATTTTAACTTTAATTAATTTTCTTGTTTAGTTTTGACTTAAAATAAGAAATCCTACTATATTATCATATTTAAATAAAAAATATTAGTAATTAAATAAGTAATAATTACCATTTTATTGTAATAACTTTTTATTAATTTAATGAGTTTAAAAAAATGCTTCTAACACTTTTAATATTAGTAAGGTAATAGAACTACCAGGGTTTTGTAGATTTAAGTCTCAGAATAACTTAGTCTAGTTTTAAGATTTTAGGGTTGCCACACACTCTGAATATTAAAGTAGCTCAGTAATTTTTAATAACATTAGAATAACTTAGGCCAATTTCATTATTCTATTAAAGAATGTGAGATAACATATTTTCTACACCTCTCAGTCTTTTTTTTTTTCTAGAACTTTTTCATGTATAAAATTAATTGTTCGAATTTTAACACTTTGATTTAAAAAACTAAATATTAGAAAGCTATATTTTTTTCTAATTTTAAAAATACTTAAAATTCATATGTTAGTTTGAGAGTGGCCAAAAACTTGGAATTCTAGATTTAGACAATTTTGGCCTAAAAATCTGAAGTTTCAAAAACAAATCTGATTTTATAGAAAAAATTATTATTATAGAATTCTGGACTTTAAAGATTTTTTCTAATTAAGTAATAAAATTACAAGTTGACTTTAAAAAATTTATATTATTAAATACATAGTTTATACATTGTATATATACTATAGACAATATTATTCATTTAATTAGTAAATTATTGCCAATTTATTGCAATAGTTTATTTTAATTTAATGACTTTAAACAAAATTACTTCTAGTAACTTTAAAATAAGAAAGGTTAAAAAAATACCAGGGTTTTGTATAATCAGGTCTCTGTATTACTTAGTCAGGTTTTACACTTTTAGGGTTGACACACACTCTGAATATTTATAGAAGTCCAGTATTTTTTATAGCCTCAGAATAACTTGAGCCAACTTAATTATTCTTTTACAAAATAATAATGTTATATATTTTTAAAAGTCTCCTTCTTTTTTTTAAGAACTGAACTATATATAAGATATAATTGTTCCAATTTTAATACTTTATTACGGCGAATCAAATACTTAAAAAAGTTTATAATATTTTAAAAGTTAATTAAATATATTTGTTAGTTTTAGAGTTGCCAAAAGCCTGTAATTCTAAAATTAGATAATTTAAGCTTAAAAACCTGAGTTTGAAAAATTTAATAAAAACCTTATGTTATAGATGAAACCACTAAAAGACCTGGAATCTTAAATATTTTTACATGTTAAGTAATAAAGTTCCAAACTGACTCAAAACATCTATCACAGATATATTCATTTTTTGTTATCTAAAATTTCTTATTTATAAATGTTATTAGTAAAGATAATTACAGCCCTGACAAGTCATTTTTAATCCTCTATTTTTGACCATTTAGTTAAAATTTACCATTTTCTTAACTACTTTATATTAAGCTTTTAATTTTTTAAAGCTTATATTGTAAAGAAAAATTCGTTTCCTTGCTAACTTTCCTTAAAATTTTGCTCAAAGACTTACATATGGTTAGTTTAAAATTTATTTTAACTTTATTTAATTTTCTTGTTTAGTTTTTTCCTACAATAAAAAATCCTACTGTATTATCATAATAAGATAAACATATTATTAATTAAATTAGTAAATGATTACCATTTTATTGTAAAAACTTTTTATTATTTTAATGAGTTAAAACAAAAGTACTTCTAATAACTTAAATATTAGAAGAAAATAGAACTACCAGAGTTTTGTAGAATTAAGTCTCAGAATAACTTAGTCTAGTTTTAAAACTTTAGGTTTGCCACATACTCTGAATATTAAAGTAGCTCAGTAATTTTCAATAACATCAGAATGAATTAGGCCAATTTCATAATTCTATTAAAGAATGTGAGATATTATATTTTTTTAATCACTCAGTCTTTTTTTTTTCTAGAATTTATTCGTGTATAAAATTTAATTTTTCAATTCTAATACTTTAAATACTACAAATCAAATATTTAATTTATTTTTTTTTTCTTTTAAAAATTACTTTGATTTTTTTTAAGATGGAGAGTTGATAAAAATCTGAACTCCAGAATTAGACAATTTATGCTTATAAATCTGAAATTAAAAAAGTTTAAAAAACCTTTAGTTATAGATAAAATCACTAAAAAATCTAAATTTTTAAAAATTTTTACAGATTTAGTATTAAACCTCTAAATTGACTAAAAAAAAGCATAATGTATGCATTTTTTGTTATCTAAAATTTTAAATTCATAATCCTTTTAGTAAAGCTAATTACAGCCCTGAAAATTCATATTAAATCCCCTTTTTTTTTTGACCATTTTGTTAAAAATGACCATTTTCGTATCAACTATATGTTAGACTTTTAATGTTTATAAAGTTTTAATGTAAAAAAGTCGTCTCTTAGTCAACATCCCAACAGACTTATCTCAAAGACTTTCACGTGGTTAGTATTATATTTTGTTTAATTTTTTTTTTATTTTTCCTGTTTAAGTTTTGTCCTACTACACAAAATCCTACTTTACTATCATAAATTAATATGTAATATTATTAACAAATTTTGTAAATGATTGCCATTTTATTAAAAAAAATTATTTCAATTTAATGAGTTTAAACAGAATACTTTTAATAACTTTAAAGTTTTAAGGTAATAGAACCACCAGGGTTTTTTAGAATTATATCTCAGAATACTAAATAAGAATTATAGTAGTTTTTAATAACATCAGAATGAATTAGGCCAATTTCATTATTCTATAAAAAAAAAATAAGTTTTTGTTTATTTTTTAAATCTCCCTGTTATTTTTTTTCTAGAACTTTTTCATGTATATGATTTAATTGTTTCAATTTTAACATTTTGATTCAACAAATTAAATATTAAAATATTTTTTTCCCTGAAAAATACTTTAAAATCAATTGTTATATTGAGAGTTGTTAAAAACTTGGAATTCTTGAATTAGACATTTTGGGCTTAAAATCCAGAAACTTAAAAAAAAAAATCCTATGTAATAGAAAAATCACAAAAAAATCTGGAATTTAAATATTTTTACATACTAAGTGATAAAATTCAAAATTAATTTTAAAAAATCTATATTAATAAATAAATTGTATATACATTGTGTATATAAAATTTACGATATTATTAGTTACATTAAAAGTTGACTACCACTTTATTGTATTAATTTATTTCAGTTAAATGAATTGCAACAAAAATACTTTTAAAAACTTTGAAATAAGACAGGTAATAGAACTATCAGGGTTTTGTATAATCAGGTCTCTGGATTACTTAGTCAAGTTTTACAATTTGAGGGTTGCTACACTCTCTGAATATTTAAAGGAGCTCAGTAATTTTAAGTAACATCAAAATGACTCAGGCCTATTTCATTATTCTATGAAAAAATCTAGAAATTAATTCATTTTTATTTCTCTCTGTCTTATTTTTTTGAAACTTATTCATGTATGAAATTAAATTGTTCCAATTCAATAATTTGATATTACAAATCAAATAGATTTAAAATAATTAATTTTTTCTATTGAAAATTACTTTAAAATAAATTGTTAGTTTTAAAGTTGCTTAAAATCTGGAAATCTGTTTAATTTATTTAGACAATTTAGGCTTAAAAACCTGAAATTAAAAAATTATTAAAATAACCTTATCTTATATTCAAAATTACTAAAAACACAAAATTTTCAAGGTTTTTGCATGTATGTAATAAAATTTTAAATTAACTCAAAAATTATATCTTCATATATATATTTTTTATTATCTAAAAGTTTTTTATTTCGTTATGCTAAGTACAGCACTGTTATTCTATTAAAAAATAAAGATGTTACATACTTTTTAATCTATCATTCTTTTTTTAAGAACTGAAGCATGTATAAGTTTAAATTGTTCCAATTTTAATACTTTGATACTGCAAATCAAATATTTAAATATTCTTTTTATTTTTAAATTATATTAACTTTATTTGTTAGTTTTAGAGTAGCCAAAACCCTAGAAATTTACAATTAGACAATTTACGCTTAAAAACCTGAAATTTGAGAAACATTATAAAAAACTTATGTTATATAGAAATTCAACAAAAAACTTGAAATTTTTAAATACTTTTACATGTTAAGTAATATTATTCCAAATTGACTCAAAAATATATAATTATATATACATATTTTCTTATCTCAAGTTTTAATTTATAAAGTTTTTTCTGAATGCTTAATACAGCCCTGATAAGTCATTTTAAGTCCTCTTATTTTTGACCATTTTATTAAAAATGAACATTTTCGTACCTACTGAATATTAGACTTTCAATGTTTATAATGCTTTATTGTAAAGAACTCGTCTCTTAGCTAACATCCTAAAGATTTTTCTCGAAGACTTATATATGGTAAGTATTAAATTTATTTTAATTTTTTTAAATTTCCTTGTTTAAGTTTTGTCCTACAATTCAAAATTCCATATATTTTTATAATTGAATGTACAATATTGTTAATTATATTAGTTAATAATAACCATTTTATTTCAATAGTTTATTTTAATTTAGTGAGTTCAAACAAAAATACTTCTAATAACTTTAAAATTAGAAAGGTAATAGAACTACCAGGGTTTATACAATCAGGTTTCAGGATAAATAATTTAGTCTAGTTTTATATTTTGAGGGTTGCTACTTACTCTGAAAGGAGCCCAGTAATCTATAATAACATCAGAATGACTTCGGCCAATTTTATTATTCTTTTAAAAACTCAAAACATAGTCTTTTTTTGAACCCTCTGTCTTTTTTATAGAACTTATTCATGTCTAAGATTAAATTGTTCAATAGTTTGATACTACAAATCAAATAATTTTAGATAATTGATATTTTTCTATTGAAAATTGCTTTAATTTATTACTTAGTTTTAGAGTCGCCAAAAACCTGGAAATCTAGAATTAGACAATTTAGACTTAAAAACCTAACACTTTAAAAATTAAAAAAAAAAAAGGAAAGTTATAGACAAAATCACTAAAAACCCAAAACTTTTAAGATTTTAATATGTTAAGTAATAAAATCCCAAATTGATTAAAAATATATATCATTAAGTATACATTTTTTAGTATCTATAATTTTTGATTTATATTTTTTAAGCTCATTACAGCCCGGATAATTCATTTTAAAACCTTTTTTTTTTTAATTTTGTTAAAAACGATTGTTTTTGTACTTACTTTATATTAAACCTAAATGTTTACAAAGTTTCATTTTTAAAAGACGTCTCTCTGTTAACTTCCCAAAAGGTTAGTCTCAAAGACTTACCTATGGTTAGTATTAAACTTGTTTTAACTTTATTAAATTATCTAGTTTATGTTTTGTTCTACAATACAAAACTATGCTATATTATCATATTATATATTATATTATTAATAAACCTTGTAAATGATTACCATTTTATTGCAATAATATACTTTAATTTAATGAGTTTAAACAAAAATATTTCTAATAACTTTAAAATTAGAAAAGTAATAGAACTACCAGGGTTTTGTATAATTAAGTGTCAGGATAACTTAGTTTAGTTTTAATATTTCAGGTTTGCCACATTTCTTTGAATATTTAAAGTAGTTTGTTAATTTTTAATAACATCAGAATAACTTTAGCCAAATTCATTAATCTATTAAAAAAAAGATGATATATATTTTTTAAATCTCTCAATCATTTTTTTTACAACTTATTCATGTATGATAAATAATTAACCATTTTTATTAATTTTATAATACAAACAACTATTTAAAAAAATTATTTTTTAGTTTAAAAATTATTTTAAATTCATTTGTTAGGTTTAGAGTTGCCGAAAACATATAGTTCAAGAATAAGAAAATTTAGGCTTAAAAACTTGAAAATTGAAAAATTGAAAAATAATATCTTAAGTTATAGAAAAATCATTAAAATTCCAGAAATTTTAAGATTTTTAGATGTCAAGTAATAAAATTCCAAATTGACTCAAAAAATATATCATAATATATACATTTTTTGTGATTAAAAACTTTTAATTTATAAAGTCTTTTAGTAATGCTTATTACAGCCCTGATAACTCATTTTAAATCCTCTTTTTTTTTGAAGATTTTGTTAAAAATGTCCATTTTCCTACCTACTTGATATTAGATTTTCAATAATTAAAAAGTTTTTATTATAAAAATGTCGTCTTCTAGCTAACATCCCAAATAATTCTCCTTAAAGACGTACATATGGTTAGTATTAAACTTATTTTAACTATATTAAATGTTCTTGTTTAAGTTTTGTCCTACAATACAAAATCCTACTATATTATCATAATTTAGAACAAAATATTATTAATCAAATTGTTAAATAAATACAATTTTAATACAATAAATTATTTCAATTAATGACTTTAAATAAAAATACTTCTAATGTTCTAATAGTTCTAAAATTAGAAAGGTATTAATACTACCGGGGTTTCGTACAATAAAGTCTCCGTCTTATTTCATCTTAATAATGCTATACGATTTCGTTTGCACTTAACAAAAAATTTAGCTTAATAAGTTTAGTTTTTCTTTAATTCAAAATTAGGAGACAGTATTATATTTAGAGCTTCTTAAAAAGGATTTTCGATAAAGAAATAGTTTTTAGTAACACTCAAATTACTTGTTAAATAAGTTTAAACTAAGTTTAAACTATAAAACTTTTAAACTATTTAGGCTTTTTAGTTTAACTTTTTATTTTTATTTCAGCAATAATTTTCAGATCTATCAAATGAAAAGCCAGCAACAAGAATACAAAAAAATTCTAGGTACTATCCAGAAATACAAAGGGATGCTTCCTATTTAACTATCTAGAATATTTTTTTGTGTTCTTTTCATCTTTTTGTCGTTGTTTTTTGTGTAAATATTTTTATTTAACATAATATTAGTCTCTGAATGAAATTTAATAAAGTTAGTACAACTAAAAATTTATTATTAAAATTGTACAATAAGAATACTAATTTTAGTAGGAATTGCAGAAATGATGATTTAAAGTTTTACATTTTTTTATGCGCATTTTTATACAATTTTGCACAATTTTTAACCAGCTTGTACACTTAACCAGCTTGACCATTTCAATCACTGGTCTAAGTTATACGGCTTTTAAGACACTAGAAAATCTATATTACAAATATGTTTAAAACTTTCCAATTTAATAAGTACTACCGAAAATTTTAAGTTCATCACATAATAAAATGGTTCATTTAAACTAAATATACAACATACAGTCAGTATATTTTAATTTAATGACCAACATAGTTAAAATTTTTAAGTAATTTTCATCTAGTTTGCATTTTTAATAAAATCAAAAACCTTTTTAATAAATTAATAAATACTAAGAGAAAGTATAACTTTTAAAAAGTATTTACAAAGAGTGTAGAAACATTAACTATTTACAAAAACTGTCTTTTTAGGGTAGCTGTCTAAATTGCACGAGCATACAAAGTTGCACAGCTGAAAAAAATGCACGAATGCACAAAACTGCACGAAGATATTTTTGCACGAAGCTTCTTATGCACGAGGAGATAAAATTGCACAAAGATACTTTTGCACGAAGCTTCTTATGCACGAGTGGATAAATTTGCACGAAGATACTTTTGCACGAAGCTACTTTTGCACGAGGGGATAAAATTGCACAAAGATACTTTTGCACAAAGGGTTACTTTAGACCAGACATGTTATAAGTATAAGGCTCAATAATTCTAGCTGTTTTTGTTTTCCCAAGGGAATTTACCAAAATAAATTTATTTCTTACATTCAAACACAGAAGCTACATAACTTCATAATGTATATTTGTAAACACTTGCAAGTGAGTGCAGAAAAATTAAAAAAAGAAATTTTATTCATTATATTTAGTTGTAAAATTATATTTTATAATTTCCTAACTAAGTTTTTTAAACCTGTTTTTAAAATTGATTTTTACTTAAATAATTGAGTATTTAGTCCTTTTTTCATTTAAAAATCAGAAAAGTGCTCTAACAAATACATTTATTTAAAAAAAAATAGTCAAGTTTTGCAGACATGTTCTTAAAACTACAGTTTTTTATCCATTTGTTTTTTATTTAATAGACTTAATTTTGTATGACCATCTGAACTTTTTTAAATATACATTTTTATTTGCTTTCATCAAAGTTCAATCTATTACATAAAGCACTCTAACACAGACATTTCTTTGTAATAGTGTTCAAATTTTACAGACATGTTTTTTAAGTGTACAGTCATGTACCTATTTCTTGTGTTCTAACTACTTTTATTGTACTACATAGTATATTACACAGATTAAAACTGATTGTACTATCCCATTAAAAATATACATTTGTCATGATAGATTTGGTCAGGTCTAAGTACAAATGAAAATGTATGATTTTAAGAAAGAATAAAACCTGGATTACTGTTTAACAATGATTTTATTACCACTTATTATTTTTTTAGATTTAAATGACTTTTAGTTGACTTATTTTCATTTTTTGCTTTTTATGGCCAAGTTTGTTTAAAAAAATATTTTATTAAATTTCAAATGTTTCTAAGTTTTGACTTGAGCAGCTTTTTGTCACCTAGATAAGTTTTTTGACCTATGAGTGGCAACTCCATGGAAAATATACCTATGAAAATTTATACTTTCACATTCATTTATCACATAAATTCAAAAAAATTTTGTTTTTTTCTATAAATCTAAGCAATTTATTTTAAGTTTTCAATGTATTTTATTTACTTTATTACAAACAATTAGTTTAAATAGGGATAATTTATAAAACAAATATACTTAAAAAATTAAAAAAAAAATTCTTTAGTTTTTTATTAAATGTTTGGCTAAAAAGTTATTTTAATTTCTCCTTAACTGTAGAAATCAAAAAATTTTAAGTGAATTAGGTACTTACTAAGTTTTTTAATTTTAAATATTTATCTCAAAAACTACCTTAAACAAAGAAAAAATAGGCAATAGTTAGTTTTTTTGGGAATCACTTAACTTTTGAAAATAAAATTATATTATATTAGTTGCATTAGAATTTTGAATACAGACCGCTGACTGGTTTACTGATCCCTTAATCAGGTAACTAATACTGTCAGCAATGTCTTTAAATATATATTTTAATGCTTTTAAGTATCAGGCCAAATCTTTTACTCAAGAAGTTAAAGTATTATTATTATTGTTATATACAATTTCAATGTTTTAAAGATTTTATATAAAAAAACTTAAATTAAGAGCTTTATAGGGCAAAACATTGTTTTGTTAAGAATTTTTTTGAAATTTTATATTTCAATTGATTTCCTTCTATTCAAGTTGAAATTTAAATATCTTGTTCTAAAATCAAACGAGAGTATTTAAATTATTGTACACACAAAATGTTAAGAATTTAATTTAAAATTCGTAAGATTTTAACTATAACTCAAGGTTGCCACCTTACCTAGAAATCTGGAAAAACCTGGAATTTTAATCAATTTTTACATGTTAAGTAAAACAAAATTGATTTTACATTAAAAATCTAAAACATAAATAAAATATTTTTATCATTTTTTTTATTCAAAAACACATTTAGAGTAGCTTTACAGTATTTTTTCAATGTTTTCCTAGTGTTTAACACTGATTTTACCTAAAACTTAACTTTTAACAAAAACTAGACAATGTGTACTTTTATATTTTTGTGCTTTTAAAAACCTGAAATTTTGAAAAAACGAGTGGCAGCCTGATAAGTGTTTACAAGAAAAAATGTGTAGTTTTTAAAACCTATTAGCTTAAATTACTTATAAAATAAAAGGAAAATAAAAAAAAAAAATGTTATATTATATATATTATCTGTGATTTATGGAAAAAAGTCAACCTAGTTTTATAAGTACTTAAAATTACTTTAGTATTTGTTAATAAACTATAAGTTTAAAACACTCTATGCGGTAAAAAATCATATCACATCTAGTGTATCATTTGATACATTTAACTTACTGTTATATATACACCAGGATTTCCCTTATGTCTGGTCCTTATTTGTTTATTTTAACAACTAATAGTGCTTAGATAACTATATATTACAAGTAAATATTAAATTACCTGTAATTAATAAGGTTGCATACACTCAGAATGTTTCAGACTAGTTTTTAATAAAAATTCTTGGGTTTACTGAGTCTAGATTAGTTATTTTTACTTAACCTCTAGCTATTTGTTTTTCTTAAAATGTGTGTTTACTTATGTTCTATATTTTACAAAGTTATTTTGTTATTATTAAAAATTTTTGTCTATTTTAAGTGTCATAAAAAGCAGATTTTTATTAATTGACTCATCTTCATTATTATTTTTTAATTTTCTGAAAAACTCAAACTAGTTTGATTTTACTAAAGCTGTTTTTTATGCCTTAAAGAGTGACAACCTACTTTATCAATAACTGATGTATAACTGTAGGTAAAATAATAGTTTAAGATTTTGGAAATTACCTTATTACCATCACAAAAATTGTATAAAATTTCTTATTAATAAGATAATGCACATTTGTAGTTTACTTCAGTGCTTTTGATAAGCACATTAACCTGATCCTGTCTGCTACTAGTACAAAAGAATCTGGTGGAAGAAAATTTAGCAAGGACCTCGAGGAAGAGAGGAAAACGCTGGTAATGGTTTTGTTAAGGAAAGAACACCTTGAGAGCATGATAGTTGATGGACTTGGTTTTTTTTTTAAGGATTTATAAATACTCCAAATTTTATATAAAAAATAGTTAGATTATTGGTAGTCATTGAGTTTAACCTGCTTAGTAATTATCCAGTTGTTTGACAAGTGTAATGGTTTTATTGAGGAGTGAATATGTCATTTGATGTCCCTCTCCTGCAGAAACAGCTTGGGTGTTTTGTTTAAGTATTCATGTAGATAAAAACATTTTTAAGAGAATTGTAATGCTTTAGTAGCTTTTGCTATCTATATAGCAATAGTATTTTTGAAAGTAGTTTAAGTCTTACAAAATTAAAAAAAAATTAAGTTATAATTTTGATATTATGACTAAAAGGTTGGTATATATTAAAAAACTTTTTTTTTAGAAAAACGTTTAATAAAAATAATAGAAGATTTAATAAACCTTTAACTAAAATTTATTAAGGAAGTTTTTACATGCTTTTTAGACCTCTAATAATTATTAACATTAGAAATGTCTAATTTCTATATAATTTAACAGTAAATACTAGTTAAATAAATACCTACTTATACAAATGATTTATTTCAAATTTATTTAATTATAAAAATTTATTTTTAATCATATTATCAATCAAAGCTGTTGATTTAATAAACAATGTGATAACAAAGTTATTTTTATTAAATGTTGACTTTTTCTAGTAAAATATTGAGTTTTTATTTTTGCTTAGAAATTTTAGTCAAGTTTTAATTATTACTGTCTTCATATAGGTTTAGTTTTCAAGTTTTTTATATAATTTCATTAATAAGACATTTGTTTTTAATTAAATTTGATGATAAGTTATCAATTTTATTTTAGAAAACCTAACCCTTAAGTTTATATTTTCAAAGCTTCTTATAAATATTAATAATATGAAATAAAACTAGTGTATTAAAAATGTTTTGTATTTAGTTCAATGTTTTTTTTTCTTTTCATGAACCTTGAAAATAGCTTTAAAATTTTTCATACTGTCACTGTTGAATTTTTGTTGTATTAGAATATTTTATATATTTGTTTTTTGTTTGCAATTGATACTAAGTGTGTGAATAAGTAATAACAAAAAGATTTAAAATCTTTTAAATACACTTTTTTTAAGTTATATCACCTACAGTGGAATGATAGCAGAAAGAAGAATGATTTCAATTTTTAACAACAGTGAAGTACATAGGACAACATGTTTAAAATGTATAAATAGTTATATACTGTAGTTTGGTTTATCAATAATTAAAGTTAAATCAAATTTAAAAAAGTTTTCTTATAAACATACATAGATATAAATATCATGTGTTTAAATTCTAAAAAGTATCGTATTTATTATTTTACAACTGTTGTAACAACTTTGATCAAGTTTATTATTGATATAACAGATTATTAATTTAGATAGTGAAACTGATTTGTTTTAAAAAGTTTATTATTTTCTACCGTGAAAATTTTGTTAACAAATTAAAACTTCATAGAAAGCATTAAAAAGTGTTTTAAAAGCTGTATGTTTTTGTTTTGCATTTATATGTTAAACAAAAATAATTACAAAAGTTGGCAAAAAATTTTAAAATTATGCTTTTAAGTTACATTTCTACCTTTATAAAAATTACTTTTTGTTGGTTTTTTTTTTAACTTTTCAACAAATTAAGTTGAAGTTGAAGTCTTTTGTAAAAACTTCAATTAATTTTTTTTTCCATATTTTTTTGACTTAAAAAAGAAATTGTTTACACTTTAAATTAGTTATTTTGAAAGCTAAGTTGTCCATTGTTCTATTTTTTTTTATAACTATGTAGAAACAACAAGTTGTAATTGTAATAAATATTTAAACTTTGCATCAATTAATCAGCAGCATTTTATTTATTTAGCTGTTGTTAATATCAGCTTGATACTTCTCTCTACCTCAAAAAATATTTAATTAATTATTTTGAAATATTTTACTTTTCGATTTTAAAATTTTTGCTATAATTTGTTTCTACTAAAAGTATACTTTTATATGGGTGTCAGGTCTCTAGGTTGCTACTATTTGAAAATAAAAAGTCACCCTGAGTGCCCAAAAACTAGTCTTTGTTAATGAAATGTTTTGTTAAACGCATTATAAGCAAAAGTCTTAACAAAATTGCTTCGGACAAACTGGGTACAAAAAAAATCTTTTTTAGTAATAAATAAATATTATTTAAAGATTAAAAATTAAATTAAAAACTTTAAATAATATCTAATCAAAGTGTGTTAAATAAAATACTAAAGCTTTCAAAGTTTAGTGTTAAAGTTGTATTGAAGTAAAGTCTTTTTTAATGTTTTTAACTCGTTTCTTTTTTTAATGTTAAACTTTTTTTTTAAAAACAAAGCTTACAATACAGTTATAACAAGCTTTTTGCGCTTGAGATACAACTATAAAAACAAAAGAAATTAAAGAGTTAAATAAATGGTATGTTTCAGCGCGCTCGAGTTTCTAACTTAATTTTTAAGCCTTCAAATAAAAAACACACATTGAGCGCTGGAGAGAAATCTATAAAAAATTAAGAAACAAAACAGATAAATAAATAGTACGCTTAAAGCGCTCACATTTTCCTCTTTAATTTAAAACCATCAAAGAAAAAAACACGCTTTTAGCGCTGAAGAGATAACTATAAAAGTAAAAGAGACTAATTAGAAAATGGTACGCTTGAGCGCGCTCGACTTATTCTCTTTGGTTTAAAGTTTAAAAATAGTAAGTTAACTTTTCAAATGATAGCTAGTTCTTTTCTATTACTTCAAATAAACTTCAAAATTTAGAGTTTTAAATTTTTGTTTTAATAACTTTATTATTAGGGTAATTAAAATAGGTGTTTGTTTAACAACGTACTTCATTATTTTAACAACCCGTTTGTTAAATGACCACAGTTAATTGTAATATTTTACAAATTATTTAAAAATAAGTCTTCCAAAAAGGTATAAGTACAGTTTAAATTATTATTTTTCAGCTTAAAGCTTTAAAAAATATAAAACTACTTTTTAATAATAAATTTATTTTCCTCCGTAACTTTGCAGTTTATTTAATACTTTGAATAAGTATTTATTAATTTATCTATTATTTTGTTGTATCCTCTTTTATAAATATTTAAATTCTCTAGTATACAAGAAACTAATATTTAAACAATTGTACTAAATATTAAAAGGTATAAACAATTTTACTACAGATATATTTTTATTTATGACTATCAAAATTAAAAATTAAGTTGATTCTTATGCTTATTAAGAAAACTACTTAAACTTATTATAAATAAATTTTAATTCAAATAAACTTTCATTTCAAATGAAAAACACGTGAAACTCATTTTATTCAACTTTTGTATGCTTTATAAATTAAATACTAGAATTATTGTTCTAATGTAAACAAACATTCTGTGACACTCAACTTAACACAATTAAAAATTTGCTTTAAAAACTCATACAAGCAAATTCTACTAAAGGTTATTACATGATGATCCGCGACTGGCATACTAAGTTTGTTACTCGAATTAGTTAGTAGTATAGTTTTTATAGAAATTGTAGCAATAATGTAAAAAAAAGCTATAAATAAAAACATTTAAAGGAAAATTTTTCAATTAACATAGAATTTTTTAATAGAAAAATCAAGCTTAAGAGATAAAATCAATTTTAAAGCTATTACTTATAAACTAGTATTTTTTTATTATTTCGATTTTGAATTATTGAAAAGTATTGTTTGTAATTATTTCGTAGTTGTTCCTAACAATAAATATATATTTATCTTATATAAATAAAACATATAAATTTGTAGCACTTTATTTTGACATTAACCTATTAAACCCTCAAAGTTTGTGATAAAATGGAAAAATGTATTAAAAATATAAATTCAAATTAAATTTTTAATTGAGTAAATAGTTATGTTATAACTAACTAATTTACTCTACATCCTTTTATGATTCAAAGATAACTAACTTGAGTTAAATCGAAAGTGTTTATTAATAAAAGAACAATTGTACAACATAAGAACAATTTAGAATGCTATGATTTAAATTGCTTTTATGAAAAAGCTGGAAACTGAAACATTTCAACAAATAAAATTAGATTTGCATATATCTTTAAAAAAACCTAATGAAAAACTAATACGTTTAATTTGATTTCATTTTTGATAAAAAGCAAAAAGTTTTACTGCTTAAAATTTATAATAAAAATATATTCGACCTTGATCCAAAGTTAGTTTGCTAAAAAAACTTAAGACAGATTAAATGAACGTTTAAAAGAAAACACAGAGTTAAGAAATAGTTGTAAAACGCTTATGACAAAAATATTTTCAAAAGTTTTAAGTTTAAAATATAAAAGAACAAAAGCTTTTTATGTTTTTTACTACATATAAATAGTGGAAAGTTCTAATGTTCAACAATTATTACATTAGTTATTGTAAGTACAAAAACTGTATTAGTTTACTATGGTTTGAAATCAGATTCTATTATTAAGTATTACACTTAATAAAAAAATGATTTTAACAATACTAAGAAAACTAAAACAACAGAACGAGCTTTGAACAAAGCTATTTTATAGCTATTAATAACGTACATTCTTAAAACAGCAATTTCTTTTGAAGAATCTAAAGTTTAACTTAAGTAATATCAAAAAATTGTTGAAATTTTTTATCTGTTAAAGTTGTTTGATTTTGCCTAAAAATAGTTTATATTAATTTGTTAGCTGCAAACATTGTCTTACTAGAAGGTTTAAATTGTTTATATTCTTCCTCCGTCAACAATTTCCTAACATTGTGGCTTTTGTTCTTATATAAACTAGATTTTCAAACTTCATCTATTAGGGTTTCGGATAGTGGAAACGATTTACAGCATACATCCATGCGTTAGCAGGTTGATCTAAGATAAGTTATTATTTATAATCATCTTGCTTAAGATACTTAATTGAAGAATTTAAGTATCTTAAGATATTTTGTACATAACAACTACTTTTTTAAGTATAGTTTTTACTTCTATAATACTAAATGAAAAGCTGAAGATTTTAAAAAACCTTATACTGATCTATCTTTGTATTTATATCTGTATATTGATATAGTATTATATTAAGGAATAAGATTTGAACAAATAGATTATCAAAATACTATAATAGACCTAACAAAAACAAAAAACTTTTATATTTTATTTTTGAAACAAATGTAGAAACATTGATTTTTATTCTTAATTTAAAATTAATGATTCAACTTAAAAAAATTGAAACATTTATAAAAAAGTATATGAAAATATTTTGTTTAAATAGATAAAACTAAAGGTATACCTTTTCGAACTATTTATAACTTACACCGTTTAGTTTGGGATAACTAAATAAAAACTCAATATATTTTATGTCCATTTGTTTTTTTTCACCATTTACAACTAAAATCTTCTAATAGATTCATTGTTGTTAAAAAATTGTTTATAAATTTATAACAGAAATTAAATATGTAACTATGAAAATCTAAAAGTCTTCCAAAAATAGTATTTCTTAACAGATGTGGTAAAATTGTATATTCTAAGTTGTCAAAACTTACTATATTATTATTATTATGGTAAAACATTTTATAACATAAAACTTAATATTTTATAATTTGCATACCTTATTACCATTAAGGCGTTTAGCAAGGCATTACTCATGTTATACTGTCGCTTATTTTTGTGTAATTCATCACTAAAAAATCACGTTCAATTTGAGCATTGCTAAAACGGATTGTGCACATTTTCAGCATTAACTTAGAGAGGTGTGCGTATTGGTTAGGATTACTTATCCAAAGTTTCACATCTGTAGCTTTTTCTGTAAATATAAAAGTTTATAAAAAAACTAAGTATTTATCTTTCATAAAATGTATATAAAAAAGTATTCTAGTATAAGCATGTTACTATTTTATTTAACAAAAATTATGTCGTTTTAAAATGTATTATACAAAAATCTAACATTTTCAGGAAATGATTAAAACCTTTAAAACGTAAGTAGGTAATATTAACAGTGTCTTCTATTAGCTAACCAAAATTTTTTTGATAATTTTGAGGCAGACTTCTATATTGTTGTATAATC
This sequence comes from Thalia democratica, assembly GCF_965202585.1. Taxonomy (NCBI): domain Eukaryota; kingdom Metazoa; phylum Chordata; class Thaliacea; order Salpida; family Salpidae; genus Thalia; species Thalia democratica. Next base: position 84,059,196 of record NC_139165.1, read on the forward strand.
GTTTCTCTATCATTAATATCAAATAACTGTTTAATTTTTTCATGTTGTATAAAACGTTCAATATCTGGTGTCCTATTTTTTAACGCCTAAAAAAATTAAAACTTTTATTTTTGTTTCAATTTATCTTATTTATTAAATACTAACAACATCTCGAGTAATAAAATATTAATAAACAACTAACATGGTTTACAACATCATATTGAGCTATAAAATCCAAACTTTTTGGCATTCTGCTATCTACTTCACTGATAAAGGTTTGAACAAATGTTATAAAAATGTATTTGACCTGTAAAAAACAAGCTATGGTTAAAATTTTGAAAAGATACAAATAATAAATTTAAAATCAAACCAGTGTTTGTTATTAAAAGCAATATTATACATTTTACACTACATTTAAAAGAATGTTTTCAAAAACATTGAAATGTATAAGTAGATAAGTTAACCAAAAATTTTAAGTATCATTAATCTAGTTTATTTCTAATTCTAATAAGAAACAGTTTTAATTAACATAAAAATTGTTTTTTAATATTTAGTCCTTTAATCAATTGTCACTTAACCTCAAAATAAATTTTTAAATCAATTAAACTTACGATTAAATTACATGTTATAAAACTTTATAACAAATTGAAGAATGTATAGCAACTAATTAATGAAGACTAAAATATAACATAAATTATTGAATACTTTACTTTTATTGTTATAAATTGCATGTTCATATTTTTTTATCGTGTATTAGTATAGAAGAAGATATAAAATAAGATATTGATAATATGGAATGTTATACATCCTCTTTACAAACAACAAATAAACTGTTATGTTTAGATATTAACAAATTAAGTTGAATATACACAAGAACTTTTAAGAAGCTTGACCTTTGCTTTGTTAGAAAACGCTACACTTTTATACTCCTCTTTGACTTCAGTACGATATTTAGGTTCATTCAAAAGAGTAGCTATGAAATAATTAATTAAAATTATTATTTTAAACTTAATTTATAACATTATCTAAAAACAATTCAACATATAAACAATAAATTTCATTAATATTAAGTAAATACATGAAAAACATTTTCTAATTTTAATACAACTAGCTCATACAAAACATGTTAATTATGTTTGATACAATGAATATCATGTTTGCGTTCATAAATCAATTAAAAAATAAATTTGTGCTAAAGTGTTTTTATAATCAAGTTGAGTTTATACAGATTAAATAATAGCTAAAATACAATTTAAGTCTTTAAAATCATCCAAACTTCACTTACTTGAGTTTGGTATGTAAATGATTTTTTTGGGATCTCTTTAAGTCTGTTAATTGCATATCTCAAATGAAAATGTTCTACTTTACCTCTTTGAAGAATAATGTTAACTTCGTTGACCTTTTACAAAAATACTTATTAACAAAAAAGTAAAAGTGCTGTCTTGCTTTACATTAATATTTTTGTATAGATCTAATTTATTACAATATAAAAAAAAACTTTTATACTAACTTTGACTGATATAAAATATGTATAATAAAAAGTTGTTGATGTTAATTTATATTAAGTGAATAGTTATTTAAAACTAAACTTTTTAAAACTTTGTGCATAAAAAGCATAGTAAATTGCATACAGCCATAGTTAAGCAAATTACCAATACGTTCAGCATGCAAATCATTGTTTATCTTAGAAACAGCTGTCCCAAGCAAAAGTTTATTTTGTGCATTTTAGTTCTATATATGTATGTATATACATGTATACAAGAATATTTTTCTAATTATATAAAAACAATAGATCAGACAGCTGTTTTGTACATGAAATAAAAAACTTTATGTACTCCTAAGTAAGCTAAAGTTTATTACAAATGTAAACGGAAATTAAAATTTTGATTTTTTATATAATATTTATGACAAAGTAGTAGTACAGTTTATTTTACGTTCAGCTGAATTTGAAAAATATGCTGTGCTTGTTAATTTTAAAAATTTTAGAAAGTTTAGAAAAGTTTATTTTAGAAAGATGTTTCAAAATATTAGAAAATTATTTTAAATCGTTAGAAAAAGTTTTTTACTACTCCTGTTTGTGTCATAAATTTAACTTAGTTATAATATTTGGTTGGTTTAAAATTTTGCTAGAAATTATTTTGTTAATGAATGCATATGGTTCGTCTTTCGCTTTTCATGTTTAGTGTTATTTTCTCTTTCAAAAACAAGAATATACTCTTAAAAAACAAAAACAAAAAACAGTTAATTTATGATATGTAATTTGTTTCTAAAAAGAAAATAGTACATAAAAAACAACCGGTAGGTTATTTAATAATGCAAAATACGAGACCAAATACTAAATAAAAGTGAATTACTCCTTATGGTATTTTTTTTAATGATTAAAATCATCAGTGCTATTGTTGTAATTAAAGCAAGCTTTTATATAAATTTACAACTACGTATTTTTTTTTTCATAATTGAAATATATTTAAAAAACCAATAAAGTGTTCAAATATGTGTTTAATAATGTTTAATTGATGTTTTACTGATAATGAACTGAGAGATGTTTTACTAAGTTTTTGAATAACCAAACTGAATTAGGTATGAAAAACAGTTAAGTCAACTTTAGTTGTTAGATAAAAATATTTAAAAGTACAAAAGAATAAATATTTGTTAAGTACAAAGTAAATAGGAATTTTCATAAAAAATAATTATTTATTAAACATCAAAAAAAAAAATAAAGTAAAAATAATTAATTATTAAAGCAAAAAGTAAACAGCTTAAATATGCTTTAAAAATAGCTTTAGAATTTCTTTCTAGTAAAATGTTAAAAAAACAAAGGCATTGCATAATTATAGAAAAATATCGAAAATATTTAGTTTCTGACTTGTAAGAAATAAACACTTAACTTTGTATTATACATTAAAACTACTAAACTTAAGCACTGATAAACATACCTTTGAACCAAAAAACCGATTTCCGCGATTTCAGATACTTCTTATTTTTTTGTTTTTTGGGTATTGAAACATCTACAGGTGGTAAACCCTCTAATGGTTGTGGATCTTCTAGAAAGACTTCTACTGTTGTTACCTACAGAGAAGCAGGTCTTTATGATATATTTTAATAAGTAACTTAAAAACTAATTACTATATTAAAAAAAAAAAAAAAAACTGTTAGTATTCATTAAAAAAGACACATAGTCAACACAGGGTTGCCACAGACTTTTGGCAGTTTTCTCCAGGTTTTTAAAATTTATTCCAGTTTTTTTTTAAGTACTTGTTTATGAATCTAATTTTAGTCTAAACTTAAGTTTAAGGTAAAAACTGTGTTAAACAGCATAAAAGCATTAAAATGTAAAGCTACTTCAAGTGTGTTTTTTAATATAAATATGTTTGATGATGACAAAAAAAATGTATTTAAATGGTAGATTTATTGTGTCAAATAAAAGTTTTTAATATTCATGTACAATTTGTTTAAAATGTAAAGTATTAAAGTAATTTTAGTTAATAACTCCAAGTTTTTCCAGTTTTTTTCAAATTTTCTCAAACTCCAGGTTTTTCCAGGTTTTTTTTGCCTAAATTGTCAAACTCCAGGTTTTTTTAAAAACAGTTTTTTTAGTGTATTTTTAAACTATATTGAAATTATGATAAAAAGTTGTAGGAGTTAAACATAAAACTAATATAATTTAATTATAGATTACAATAAAACACCTAAATTATTTCTAAAGGACGTAAAAATAACACAACTTAAATTAACAGCTATAAAAACTACAGGGTTGCCACTCGTTTTTTCAAAATTTTTTCCAGGTTTTCCAAATTTCTTCCAGGGTTTTAAAAGTAAAAATTTTTAGGTCTATTTTTAGTTTAAAATTAATTTCTATAAAAGACACTGTATTAAATAGTACAACAACATTTAAAAGATGCTGTAAAGTTATTTTAAATGTATCTTTTGATGATGACAAAAAAATTTTATTTATATGATAGATTTTCTTTGTCAAATTGAAATTTTAGTACTGAAAATGTTAAAATTATTAAAAATTCCAGGTTTTTCCAGGTTTTTTGCCTAAATTGTCGAATTCCAGGTTTTTCAAGGTTTTTCCAGGTTTCCAGGTAAAGTGGCAACCCTGAAACTACCATAAGATTTAAAAGTTTTCGAGACAAGCATAATCAGGGTGGCCACATATTTTTGAAAATTTCTCCAGGTATTAAAATTGTTTTAGATTATTCAAAGTACATATATTTTTGAACCTTTTTTGTTGTGAGTTAATTACAACTTAAAAAAGGTGTTTTTTGATAGATTTAAACTACTTAAATGACAATGTTTTTAAAAACTTATAGTGCTTTATACTTTTATCCTTAAGAAAAATTTGGTACAAAAAAAAATCTATTTGAAAGATGTTTTGTCTCTACACAAAACTTCATTTAAAAACTCCACGTTTTTATATGCCTGAATTTTCAGATTCCAGGTTTTTCCTGGATTCTAGGTTTTGTGGCCACACTGAATAAGTTATTCGAGTTTGACAACAATTTTTAAGTAGCCAAAATTGTTTCAATTTATTATATTTAATAAAAATTTTATTTAAATAGACTGAGAAATATAATTTAAATAAAAGTATCATATTAAAAATTATTTATATTTACAGGGTTTCCACTCTTTTTTTCAAAATTATTTCAAGGTTTTCCAAATTTTCTCCGGGTTTTTAAAAATACATACAATACAATAAAGTACTAATTTTTGGGTCTATTTTTAGTTTAAAGTTAAGTTTAAGGTAGGAAACTGTGTTAAATAGTATAAAAACATTGATAAGATACTGTAAAGCTACTCTAAATATGTTTTTAATAAAAAAAATTTAGATGATGACAAAAAAATTTTTATTTACATGATATATTTTTTGATACAAATTGAAATTTTATTACTGAACATGTGAAATTTGTTAAAACTTCAGGTTTTTTTGCCTAAATTGTCAAATTCCATGTTTTTTCAGTATTCCAGGTAAAGTGGCAACCCTGTATTTACAGAATGATTGTAACAGATTTAGATAAAGCACTAAAATTTATATTAACACAATCTAAGATAAGTGTGAAAAAAACTAACTATTATAGAAAAAAAAATATCTACTCACTTTATTACATAATGATTATAAAAATTTAAGTAAGGTTAGAATAGTCAAATGGTAACTTCAAGTTTGTAAATGAAATCTTAGAATGATAAAATAATACTTTAAAATAAGTTCCTTAAATAAAATATTTACATTTCTAGAAATCTGAAAAAAATATATCATTTTTAATTTTTTTAATAAATTTTAATTAAATTTTTTTAAATTGTATGTATATCTACATTTCTTAAATCAAAATAAAAGTAGGGTGACATAAACAAGCATTTAAAAATTAGTTTACACATAAAAATATTATTAAGCTATAAACCCTCATGTTTGTCAGTTTACTCATATTTATAAATAAATAACAACTCAAGATAACAAAAACACAAAAAACATGTCTTTCTTAATCAAAAAAATTGCTAGCCATAGCTTAATAACATTTTATAACCAAAAAAAAATATTTTTAATTATTTTACCCTTAATAAAATTAAAAAAACATAAACCAACATAATATGGATTCATACTTCTTATTAATAAACTATTCTTAAAATTAATCATTTAGTTTATTTTAGGAATAGTTATATTTTGTTTGTAACATAATTTTATTACATGTTGTTTCATTGACTGTATCATTTTCCTACTACCGGGGATTTTATAACCTTAAAAAACAATGCTTTATAACATGTCTGCTTTAGACCCATTCCCGTCTTTTTAAGTTCAAGCTTAAGTTAATGTTATTAGAATTTGAAGAAGGAATTTTGACTTTAATGAAGATTAAATAAGTGTATGTATGCTAACAAACAAAAATTTCAACTAATAATTGTTACAAAAACGTTCTTAAAAAGATAATAGTCAATTCTTCGTTCTACTTAACTCTAATTTTAATAAATATTTAAAAGGGTTTAAATTGTGCAAAGTACGCCATCATAGGAATAATTTTCTTAATACATCCTATTGTCTAAAGAACTTTTATTTTACGAAGCTAAGTGATTGAGATAGTAATTTTATGTCATTACTTATTTAAAAGAATTTTTTAAGATAGCATTACATTTTTATAAGTATAAATTTTGGTCTTTTATAATTTTTTAGTTAAAAAAAAACTATTTGTATTTTATTGGATTACAATAAAAGCTATGAACACAAGGCATTATTATGTGCTGTCTATTTTCGAAATAATGATGCTCTAGTTTCGTTATAACTTACAAATTTATTTCCTAAAAAAATAATCAGCGAAATAAAAAACGAATATGTTTTGGTTTTAACATCAGTAATGAAACTAAACGTCTTAAAATTTAGATTTTTGAATTAGCCTTTTTTAAAATAAAAATATTTTACAACCTAGTAACTAATATTAAACTAGCACAATTGGTTTAACAAATATTTTCAATTTAAAATACACAAACATTGTGAAGTTTATAAAGAAGCTTAATTATACTTATGTTTATAAAAGTATTAATGGAAAATAAAAGAGTAAACCAAGGTTTACATCTGTCTCTGAAAAGTTTTCTAAATTGAGCCAAGTAGCGCTCTTTAGGCCAAAACTGAAAAGTAGGGGCCATTTTAAAGCTTTATTTTTACATTTAATATTGTAGACTTTTCGATAACAATTCAATGACTAATACAAACATTTTTTTCATGCTAGATTGAACGTAATATTTTTAGTAAAATGTAATACTATTATAACTTAGGTTTTCTAAGGATTTTTTTTTAATCAAACTAAATATATATGTTTATAACAATTGAATATAAGTTTGATGGTTCCACTAAAAAGCACCTTATTACTTTAGATGGTTTAAATATACCTATTGTTGAAGTAAATAAAAAAATTATTGAATAATTTTAGTGATTTACTTTTCGATTAAGCTTTCTAGACTTTTCGATTACAACTCAATATTTAATACAAACATATTTTCATGCTATATATTTTTTTTTATAAAGTATAATACAAATATTATTCAACATTTCTAACCAACTTTCTAACTTTAAATATAGGTTAAATATGTTATTTAAAAATACTATTTTTTCAGCTATAATTAAAATAAATATAATGTCTAACACAATTGAATACAAGTTTGCTGGTGCCAGTACAAAGCACTTTATTACTTTAGATGGTTCAAGCATGCCTATTGTTGAAGTAAAGAATAAAATTATTGAAGACTTGAACTTAAAACAAACACATCATAGCAGTTTAACTGTATTGGATTTTTACACAACTAAAGGTTACTTACTTTAAATATTACTTCACTAAAATTACGTGTTCTATTTAAAAAGTTTTAGGATTTAAAAAAATATTTAACTTATATTTAACTATGTAGTTTCTGTTTTTATAAATAGCAAAATATTTTAATTTGTTCATTTTAATTTGTTTGAAGTAATTTCATAGATCTATGTTCTTAAAGTGTGTAAAATAGTAAAGTTTTAATTAAACAGGCGAGTTTTTGCTGTGTTGCCATGTTTAAAGCTAAAAGCATAAAGTACAGTTTTTTTTTTCTAATCAAAAGATTAATAATTATATAACGTAATCAAAAGTTTATGTTGTCTTATAGCATATAAAATTACAAAAATAATCATAAACTATGCTACCTGTTTTATGTTTATTTCATTTCAGCTTTAAAATATAGTCTCTTCTGATATCAATCTCTTCCTAACTATTTTTTTACAAACAAAACTATTGTATTTATTTGCTTTATGCTAGGTAAGGTAGGTTAGAGGTACGTAAGAGCTTAAATTTAAAACTTTGGTAAAAGGGTTAAGAATTTAGGTTTAGATGGTATTTATGTAACAGTGTATTATTGGTTTACCCTATTTGCATAGCTTTTTAAAAGAAAAAGTTTTAAAATTTCATTATTTGCAGCCGACCTGTTTATTTCAATACATAACTGCTGTTTCTATGAATTTAAATTTCTATATATTAGTTTAAAATTATTAAATAAGACCCAGAAATGACTTTTATCCTTTGAACTGGCTTATTTTTCATAATAGGCTGCTAAATCATACATTGGACTTACAAAGAACTACTAAAAACAGCTTTTAAAACATATATAAAAAACAACAAATTTTTTTATATAGTTTTCTTGGTGTTATGCGATGTTAAATAACAGTATTGCATAGATGCGCATTTTAAAGTATTTTGGTTCTTTTTATAAACAGAAAAAATTATAAAAAGAGTTTTATTTTGTACAGACGAGTAAATTTAAAAATCATGAAACTTTGTAAATATAACTCTTTTGAGCTTGCCAAAAACAAAGTATCTTGACAATAAAAAATATTTTTCAGAATACACTTACTGCTCTGAAGTTAAAGTGAACGCCATACTGCTTGTATATAAAAAGTTAGTTAGTACTTCAAGTATAAGTATAAAGTATAAAACATGTTTCATTAGTTGTTACTTTATTATTGTGATCAACAAATAGTTAAAAAGTTTTAGTTTTAAAAGATAACTAAAGATTATATTAGTAAAGGTATCAAACTTACTATAAAAGAAGTAATAAACCTAAATTGCAATTAAACTTTTTTGTATTTCTTAATTTGATTTATCTTATTAAACATTAAAACTAGGTTACTGATGTGATCATAATAACTTATAAGTTTGTTATAAACAGGAAAGGGCCTATTGTCTATAAAGTTAGGAAGAATAATAAACCTAGAGTTTCAAAAAATGAAAATACATTACTCGGAAAAGAAATATCTGTACGTTTACTCTTTAAATAACTTTTGTAAAACTTATACTTAATTATGTTGATTGATTTACACTTTGTATCTAAAAATTTCTATCAAGTAATCGAAGTTTTATGAAAGTATGATAAAAAAAATTTAAACTCTATTAGTGTTTATGACTAATAGTTTTAAATAAAGATGTGCAAATAAAATATTTTATTAACAACCAGTTTTCGGTGACAAAAAAAAATTGCGACCTCTTCAAGTAAAATAAAACAGTAAACTGCACATAACAATAATGCTTGTCTATAATGTTATTTATAAACTTATTCATGCATGAAAAATCTAAACAAAAAACTAAAACCTTACATATTCGAAAATTTAAGCTTATCAGTGTGTAATTAGGTAAAATTAGTACTAATTTTTAAACGGATTGAACTTAATTTATATTGTTAGTCAAAAAAAAACTGAACTAAGAGCTTATTTTAAAAAGTTAAAAAATGTTTATACCTTGAATGTTAGCTAGGTGGAATAAAAAACTATCTAAAATTCGAATTTTAAGCGAAGTTTTAACATAACGGTAACATATGTCTAACAGTTTTAGAAATCCGGTTTAATTTCTACTTTCGTTCTAGATTTTATAAACTGAAAGTTATTGAAGTTTTGTATTTTTGTATAGTCCTCAAATAAGTTAATTTTAGCTTTAACCAACCTTTACAGGCACTGAAAACTAAGCCAGAAATTAATGAAAAGGAAAAAATCGAAGAAATGCAGAAACAATGTTCACATGTTTTTGATCAGAAAACTTTACACAAAATGAAGCTTATAAGTGGAAATAAGAAAAAGCCTCAAAAAACCTTTTGGTGTAAAAATTGCCACAAAGAAGGTCACAGAGCTAACGAATGTAAAGAACCAAAGGTACTAAACAAAAAGTATTTATTAATTAAAAAAATATTTTATTTTTTAACTGTTTAAACGAAAATTTAACAGTTAATAATTTTGTTTTCAATCAATACTTTTAGGCTCCACCAATGCCAAAATATGCCACTGGAATTCCAAATAGTATGTTAGTCAAAGCTAATAAAGATGATCCTGGTGTTATGTTCGATCGAAACGGAAATTACGTTGTTCTGAAAAAGTTACTACTTATTACTTATATTATTATTTTTTATAACGTTTAAAATTTAAAATAATATCTTTACATTAACTTAAGTTAAAATATATTGTACAATAACCTAAAAAGTTAACATATTAAATTTTCTAATATAACTTTTATCAATTATAACGAGACTTTAAATTTTTATAATGTAGAAGAATATAGCAGAAAACTAGTTTTCAATATATAAAATTACAGCTTTCATAAAACTAACTACCATTTTCTTAAAAAATTATATATGTTATATTAAAAATGTAGTGAAATATAGTAAACTAAATTATAAAGTTTAAATAGTTTCTTGAACTAACTAAAACTATAAATAAAGGTTTGGATGTGAAGAAAGCAAAAAGTCTAAAACGCCTGTTAAGGAAGAAAGTGAGTGCGAAAAAGAACATGAAAACATTCCAGATCATTTAATTTGCCCAACCTGCGATGAAATTCTCAAAGAAGCAGTTTTGACGAAATGTGGTCACGTGTTTTGTGATGAATGCATACGAAACGAGCTTTTAGAAACTAAAACTTGTCCTCAATGCGGCAAACACAACTCCCCTGATGATCTTTACGCTGAAAATAGCTTAAGACAGGTATTTTTATTATTATACGTTTCCTACAAGAAAAGCTTTATAAATATTGTTTAGGACATTATGTTTTTAATTTTTCAAAAATAAAAAAACGTTTATATAACAAAACTAAGATTTAAAATATGCATATAAATTTGTCGAGAAGAATCAAATATAATTTATTTTAATAATAAGATTATTAACTTAAGGGATTTTAAGTCAATAAAATCTTGAAAGTTTTTTTTGTCTCATTTTTTTTGAAATTACATTTTTTAAGTACTCTAATTTATTAAATTATATAGATTTTAAAACAGAATTTATGTTTTTGCCTCTTTTATACATCAATGGTAAAATAATTTACAGGCAGTTCTTACATACAAACTTGCATCAAGAAAGAAAAACCCAGTCGGGTCAAACAACACACCTTCTGTAAAAGTTGATCAAGAAAATCAACTTACACAATTCTCCGTCAAACACAAAACTGAAAATAGTTTAATCGTAAGTACTATTTTTTTAAATGTTATTTTATATATTTTACAATTCAAAATCAATGAAAACCTATTAAATAAAAAAAAACTTATATACTAAAACTGCAAAGTTTTATTGTATAAAGAGTACTGTTTATTTTAACTAAGATTATATTGCTTTACAGAAAACCTTTTTACAGTTCATAAACATTTAAAGTAAGTTTTAATGTTTCAAATGTAGCTCAAATTTAAAAAAAAAATACAGGTAAATGAAAATTGCAATCAAATGAAAAATTTTCCGGAAAATATTCAGCCAATAATGACTGCTAACAAGGTATCTGAAAACAAAGTTCAACTTTCAGCATCTTCTAACAATCACAACGTCATAAGTTATCCTACCGTGCAACCAGTAGTTAATTTAAATTTGCCAAGCACTACTTCATTTCAACCGGCTCAAAACAACATTCCTCCATACAATTACTTGATGAACAACCTCAACCGGAAATCCATTTTTGCTGCTCAGCCGCCAACATTTAGTCACTCAACCGTGCAAAAAACAGCTGATTGGTCGAACGCCTACTTGCAGCAGCAATCATATTTAAGTAACAGTTATCAACCGAACTTGATGAAAAACTACAGTTTGTATCAAAATTCTGATATTGATACTTCACCTACATACTTACAAGCTACATCGGGTATAAGTAGAAACTCAACCATCCGTAATTCATCTTTCACAGATGAAAGGCACAAAACAGCAAAGTCGGCACCGCAAAAAGAACAATTAAGAGTCCCAAGGACAAACATACACCACAAAAGACAAGGTGATGAAATCTTTAGACCACCATATACAAATCATCATCACAAAAGAAGAAAACTGACACCACTAAGAGAGCTTAAAAATTCCAGAAATGCGAGCAGAAGCAGACACCATAAAAGACGTGGTGATGAAGACTGCCGCGTTTCAAGAGATAAAACTTACCTTGAGAAGAGCAAAACACGTAGAAGCAGTCGTGAAAATCGTAACTCTGATGATTTAAGGTCTGTTATAAGATCTGCGAATAGAAAACGTTCAACAAGCGAGCTAAAAGATAGTTGTAAGGATACGCGCTGCTCAAAGTATAAACAGGAGCGCAGACTTTCACCAAGTAACATAAAAGATCACAAAGTACTCCACAAACTAGATGATAGAAGGACAAGTGATAGACATAGAAGCTCAAAGATAAACAACCACATCAGTAAACGCAGAGTAGAAGTTCTAAGTCGTAAGGTTTCCCAAAACATTAGAAGAAGTCACACAGAACAAGACAGAACAAAGGATAGATCGAAAAACGATAGACATAGTAGCTCACAAAATCACAGTAGTAAACGAAAAGTTGAATTCTTGAAATCGAGGCCGAAAAGAAAGTAACTGAATTTCAAAAACCCTTGAATCTTTTCAAAAGCTTTAACTTAATGTGTTTTTATTACTTGATTCTGTTGTTTTTCATTTTTCAGTTTTATTAAAACAAAAGCATTTAAAAAAAGAACTAAAAGTAAAGCTAATGTGATAAATTTAAAGTTGTTCTGAGTAAAACAACATTGCACCGTAAGTAAAATTTTCAAAATCTTATTTTAAGTAATGCTTGTTTTAAATTTTAGAAAAAATGGAAATTGATTTATCAGTTGAAGTTTTGTTTGTACTCATAGAAAAATTGAACATATTTGCTAATAAACTAAAAACAAAATTATTATTATTGTCCATCTTTCAATTTTAAGTCTATTTAAATAAGAATAGTTAGAATTTACTACTCAAACAACTAAAATTTAAGATTTAAAAATCAAGTAATAATATTTAACGAAAGTAATAAAATTTTAATGCTGTTAACGGCCTTAGTATTAATTTTATACTTTTTTTTTGCATTATAATTAAAGACAATTTGATTTGATCAAAAACAATCTTGCTTCTTAACTTAAGGGTCGTCAAATTTTAACTCGCATGCTAAACGTGAAAGCTGTCAATCGAAAGTTTTTGGACCGCTTTGTTTCTATAATTCAGCTAGAGTAGAAGCAAGATAAACCTTTTTTTATTAGATATAGCGCGTAATGACAAAAGACTGCAGACCATTTACAGATAAGCTTTAGGCTAGGGATACGACCTCTTGTTAACTTAAAGATTATTCTTTGAAAAAAAATAAATGCCTAAATTATGTTTTTGAGACGAAATACAATATTATCAAGCTCAGATATGAAATACTGCTTAATCGCATTAAAGGTGTTTTGGTTTTACTGTCTACTTGTTGTTTTCGTAATATCTTAAAAAAAATGTAGATGAAAATTTTGTTGTTTAATACTCTATGTAAAAAAAATGCTTTTGCTAATCATACAAATAATTTTTAGACATATTTAATTACTTAATTAGTTTAATAAAATTTCATAGTTTTATCAAGACAGTATTGCTATATACGTCGTTGAAAGGTTTCTTTAATGTGCTAGTTGATAACCAAAAGGTTTTTTGTGCACTAGGTCCTAAAACCAAATAATTTGAGCATCTTTTATTTTGATCAAGAAAGTCTAATATGTTTCGCTGTTTTGTATAAAAAATTACTTGTATTTTATTAAAGAAGAATTTTACATAGACTGATAATTTATAACTTTTTGTGTTTAAACCGGTTTCTAAAATAATTATAGGAAAGTAATTTTGAACGCTTCAAATTCAATTTATCATTTAAGAAAAATTGACTGCTTTATTTATTAAAACTAAACTTTTTGATTTCTATAATAAAGTTTAAATTATTTTTTTCTCAAAACTAAAGTGAAAAAGTAAATACAATAAAAAGATAAATATAAATAGCAAAAAAATGTATCTTGCATTCTATGCTAGTTAAACTGACAAAATCATTTCCAGTTTTATTATTGACACGCAACATATGATTTTATTCAAAATGGCTTTGTCCTCAGTTCCTGAGTTGATTTACTTTATAAATCCTATTCACTACTACTTACTAAGTTTGATTATAAATAACTAAGAAGAACAACTGTTTTTAAAAAATTTATATTGTCCTGACTCTCGCATAAATCTTCCAGGCAACGAAGGTAATTCAAGCCGAAACCGACACTGACAAATTTAAACTTGTAAATGCTAGCAACACTGATTTCATGTTGTTAATCGTAGGGGTAACAGTGGCAATAAAACTAAGAATAAGAAAAAACATAATATTAATTAATAAAAAGATTTCAAATAAGTTAAAAATAAAGTAATTATAATAAGTTTTCATAAAAGAAAAAACTAAAATAATTAAGAATAAAATTCATAAAAATGTTATAAAAGCATTGTTGTAACGTGACTGTTTAACTTTTTTTTAAGTTTTTAAAGCTTTTAAGTTCTATTTTTTGTTCAATAAAGCTGACAATTTAAGTTTTCATGGCTTTCCATCCAACCAATGTTTGTTCATTAAGTAGTTTTGTAGTATTAGGGTCTAAACATTAACTTATTTAAAAGTGACATTTTAAGTTTTACAATTTAGTTAAACAGACTAACTGTAAACTAACATAATTCAATTTACTATATATCTAAATGTTAAGATGATTAAAATTCAAAAATAAAATTATAACTAGTATATCACTTAAATAATTTCATTTAATTAAAAATTACATAATTAGTTTATAGTGAAAAAAAAGAACTAAACTTTTAATTGAAAAACAAAACCATAACAACTTTTAATTTTACTTACATAATTAAAAAATTATACACATAAAATTTTTTATCATAATACATAATGATAAACGAACTCTTTATCAAAGAAAACTATGTATAGTTGTTTTTACTAAAATCACAAAAAATTAAAACTAATAAAGTAATTGGCCGACCATTAAGAAAGCGGTTTTTGCTGAAAATAAGAAATGGAATATGTGCAAGGATAACTTCAAACTACCATCGAACGTGGCAGTTGAAGATAGTTTTGAATCTTTTATGAGTTTTTATTAGTTTCTGTCTTTAAAGATATATATATGTAAAAACTTTAACTAATGCTGCTACTCTAAGTTTAATTTTTGGTATTAACAATCAACTATTCTATTTTTGAAACAGGTTCCACATGTTTATGTCAATGGGAAGTTAGATGAAACTGCTATAAGGTTAAACAACAATCAGTTCATAATAGTTCTTAAAGATATACAAAGCTTGAACAAAATTACATTGCGGGTGCATTCAACTGAAGCAAGGTACAATGGGCCATTCAGCCAGTATGCGATTTGCGAACAACAATAACTTGTTAATTTTAGAACAAATATGCACTTTAGACAGTTTATTGCCATAAACTATATATACTGTTTTTTTACAAGAACTTACTGTTTTTTGAATGAAATAAACCTCAAACGAATAAACCATGTCTTTTTTATATATAGTTAGATGTTGAAAGTAGTGGCCAATAGGCCAAAAAAAAAGTAATAAGTTAAATTGAATCCAATGAAATTTTCAAAAAAAAATGTTTTTTTTGAGTTTTTTAAAAAGTATAACTGAAACAGCTTACATTTTAAATTGTGAAATGTCCACGGTATTCCAAAGTTGGCGATATCGTTCCCTTGAAGATGATTATTGCATACATTCGGTAATAAAGTATTTTAGAAACTAACAAGTGATTATGTGATATTAAATACAGAGGGTATTTAAATATTAAAATTAAGTCAAATGGATGATAAAAGCATTTGATTAGGGAAGCATACTTATATAGATTCTGTATTTCTAGCGAACGCTTTTTAGAAATCGGACTACTAAAATTCGGACTTTTTAAATACTGTTTTTAAGTGCCCGAACTCTAATAATAATTATTATTTAAAAAAAATGAAACATGCGTATATAGGTCTAATTAAGACCTAAAAACTATTTATTTTTATTAAAACGTTTATATAGTAATCTATCTAATCAAAAAACTAAAGATTCGGTCGAATCCAAATCCGAGTCTTTATTTAAATTTAGTATACAGATGAATCCGAATTTTATTTTTAAATTAGAACTGAGCCGAATCCAGATCCAAATACTAACTTTGAAATTTCGATCCTGCCGAATCCGAATCCAATTATGAATATTTTGATTATTTTAATCCGAAAAATTTAACCTGCTCGTTATGTAAATACAATATAAGTTTTTAAAAAATAATTACGTGTTATATTATTACTTATTTCTTAAAAAACAGTTTTAGCAATATTTTTAATGTGAAAGTAAATAAATACATTTATATTTCAGAATACAATTAATTAAAAAGCAAACAAAAATAACGAACGTCTTGCTGGAAAAAAATAACTTACATACACAAAACTTAGTTTCAATATTTTGATGTCCAGGCAAGCAACATTAACAACTAGGTTGTACTTTTGTTATGCAAAATAAATAAATTATAGATTTTAATAAATGCTCAAAGCAGAAAAAATATACAAAAGAAGTTTAAACATTTTACGTTTAAATTACGTGGCTATAAAAGAATTAGAACATAAGCTTTTGCAAGTGTTCATATTTGTAAAACAAAGTGCATTTGAAAAAAACATCGAGCCGTAATATATATTACACGTTTACCATAACAAAAAAACAAGATTAAATTAAGAAGCTGCTTAAAATTAAAACGAACTACAATATCAAAATATATCTCTGTTATACTACAAAATATTATTCTTGTTTTTTCAAGTTGTGATGGAGAAATAAAGTTATTCGCCGGAAGCAATCGAATGCGCTTCTGCTTGTACAAATTTCAAGCTTCAAGATACAATATTTTTAAGTACACAGAAGATGATGCTGCAGCAAAATATTCCTTGCAAAACTGGCAAGACAAGGTTATTTTGTCGTGTTCAAGTTTTACCAGTTTAAGACTTCATCCTCTTCAGAATCTGCATTCAAATTTTCTATAGCAAAAAAAACCTTTATTTCTGCTTCAATTTCCTTATCAATAGAGTCATGTTGCTCTTTCTTCTGTATAGCTGTGTTTAATTGTATTTTAAACAAATAATAATGATATAAAAACTTCTTCGGATCAAAATTTACAGAGTGTTTTAGTTTTGGTTTCTTTAGTGGCAATATAAAGCTGTTGTGACTGACAGTAATCCGTTGTTATTCAGTTTTAAGTTGTTGTTATTAGTATAGAACCTTCTTTCGCAAGCTTATGCTATACTTTTGGCTAAAGTTTTACGAATATTTGATACTTTTTCTGAAATTAAAGAAAAGTTAACAAACTCTGTCATTGATTTTGCATGCGGGATCACGCTTAAGAGCATTCTACTATTTTTACTATACTCTTTTGTTAAAAAAAAAACTTCGAGCACGAGAATATTGTTATTAACCAGTTGCTATTATTCCAGTGTAATATTCGAATCTTGATCGTTTTTATAGTTAGCCACATAGTACTTGACACTTGAATTTAGCTGTTTCAGTCTCTATATCATAAGATAATATTATCAATTAAATAAATGATAAAATATTGCCAAAAAGTATATAGCTAAAAGTATGCAAGCATCTGCTTTAATGTTACATATTTAAGTTGCATTTCTTTCTTTTTATAAATAATGCAGCAGTTTATTACATCGAGCAACCATAAGACACTAAACAAAGAAATAATAAATAAAAGCGGTTATCCAAAATGCTTTAATAAAAAATTATCCAAAATGAGATTAAAAGCTTTACATATGTTCTTAATTTTATTTCAGAGTCTAACAAAAATAATTTATCATCGTTTTTATACTCTGTACAAAACTGTAAATCAAAATTGATTAGGATTTTTTAGTGTAAAATAAATATTTTTTTCCACCCAAGCGTGAAATCATTGACTAGTTCTAGATTTTATTTAACTTTGACATACAATTAAGTAAAATTGAAAAATTTAGAGTTGTCTACCTAATCCTAAATTTCGGTATCGGCCGGATCCGAATCCGAGTCCGAATCATGGATTCGGTAGACAAGTTGTCTTTTGCCGTGCAACGTTCTATACAGTGTCCACTAGGCAAGACATCTGGTATGCTCGTTTTGAACACGATCATTAATTGAATTCACTATCGTATTCAAAACAAGCGTACCAGATGTATTGCCCTTGTTTTGTAGCCCAAGTTTTGATTGGTCTAGCGTAGGGGTGGGCAACGTAAATAGTTGACGGGCCGGATCCAAAAAAATTAGTTCTTAGCGGGCCGGAGCATTTCGAGTAAGTGATCTACCGGATTCAGTTGGATCTTTTTTTAGATCCGGATCTTCATTCGAAAATGTTATCCGGAGTCGGCTAAATACTAAATTTAGACAAGATTTCGTATCTGAATAGATTCTATTCAATAGAACTAATTTCAAAAGACTTGGATCCGGCTGGAGGCTAATTAATCTTTTATTAGCAAGGTTATAAAATTTTGAAGCAGTTTATTAATTACCAAGGTTCTCAAGTATAAAATTTAAAGTTTACTTTTGTTAAGTACTCATAATTCTATATTTGTTACAACTCTGGACCGAATTAATACTATTAGTTTTATAAAAACAGTAATTTACTTACTAAAAGTTACTCGAGCTTAGATTTCAAAATAAAACATTAAAAAATTTTAACTATTCGAAATTATCTAGTTTTGGTAATCCTTGGCTCGAGGCTCTATTAATAATATTGTTTAGAAGTTATCTAACATTACAATATTAAACTACTATATTTTAATTTAAAAAAACTTAAAAAGATTCATTCAAAATTTAGTTAGTATGTAAACTGTTATTACAAACATACACAAATAAATTTCCTAAACAAATCATACTTAAAGTTAATGAGATATTATTTTGAAACATTGTCATCAGTTAGTCATCATTAAACTTAACCATTTAAATAATCAAAAATTCCTTAATTAAAATATCAATAGCAGAAAAGAGTGCAAACTGTAGTCTCAACTTGGAATATTCTACTAAAATGTAAAGTTAAGCAGTTTTACTTAAAGTAGGTGTCAATGTTATTAAAAGCTACTTTTCTTAACATTTATAAAAACAACTCACTACACTTCTGGGAAATACATCAACTTTTTACATGTCATTTTTTATGAAAATCATTATGATAGGTAAGATCATCAAACTTAGTTCAACAAACAACTTGTTTGAATAATTTGAGATAAAATTAATTCAACAGACTCGAAACAGAACAAGGTACTATAACAAAAGAGTGTTTTTATCAATACAAAAATCAAAAGCCATTTTTAAAAACGTTTTTAGGTTAAAGTCTTACAGTTTGTTTAGTGAAAATAATTTTAAAAAGGTTTTGTACAAATTTTGTAATATTTACATTAGCTTGTAGAATTTCATATAAACTTTAAAAATGCCTTGTGGGCCGGATAATCCACTCGCAGGCCGGATAAATTTCGTACGCGGGCCGGATTCCATTTAAACTAAAAAAATTTTTGAGGGCCGGATCCGGCCCGCGGGCCGTACGTTGCCCACCCCTAGTCTAGCGTAAGTCAATAACGTTGCAACAATAAAAAAGAGATACTGTGGTATAATTCCAATTTTGTGCAATTACTTGCGCAAAAACTAGTAAATAACTTTATAATAATGGCGGCATTAACATAACAACAAGCTGTAATTGTATAAAAAAGGTTTAGAGAGCATCAAATTTTGTTTGACTAATCTACTGTAAATCTATTAAAAGTAATAGTGATTGTAGAAAAAAAAATTTAGAATTTTTGTTGTCTGAGCAAAGTCGACGCTAATTTTAAAACACCAAGCATTAATTTTTAGCTCAACAAAGGTAATCGAACCCTTTCTATTAAATCCTTAAAATAAGTTATACTTCCAGAATGATTTTAATTTATCCAATTTGCTAAAAAATTTAAACTTGTAATTCTGAATAGATTCTCAAGTTAGTTGAAGAAACAATGATTCACACCTCTTTGTACCCTTTTTAATTTTAAATTTAAAAATTTTAAATTAGATTTAATTTAATAACATTGAAAAATAAATTATAAAAAACTCCTGCAATTTTTTTAAATAAAACATTTTTGATAATTAAAAAAAAAAAGTAGTTTTTGAAGTTACTATGTTAATATCTTCTTCACATATGTATTTTCTGAAAGTTGGATTATCTTAAATCCTTTTAGTTTCTAGCAAACTGATAATATTGTTTTGATCCACATCTAATTTGCTTAAAAGTTTATTAAAATATAACTTATTTGTATAAAAATTTTATAAACTGAGCTAAGACGTTTTTCAAATATATTTAAATGAGGAGCTGCTCATCCTAAAATAAAATATTATATTTTTAACACATTTTAAATTTTTTTGAAGTAGCCTTCGTATAATACTTCAATTGAGAGTATGACCATTTAAAAATTTTACTGATCAGCTAAACAAATATTTTTAGAAAAATATCGACGCGATACTTCATATACGTGTGTGCATGTGTTTAATTGCGCCATTAAAAAGCCCTATAATTTAGGAATTCTAAGTATCTTTCTAAATTATATTACCTAATTTAATACATATTGAGACTAATTACTGTTGTCAAGATTACTAAGAGAATAAAATTCATGAAATTATCTTTTTAATTCCATGCAAAATTAATAACTTATTAAAAAACAAGAAGTAACACGAACTTGAATAATTACTTTTATAAATTTTAACAACTTAAGTCTTTCTAAGCGTGTTTAAAAATAATAACTATTATGAATTTTTTTTTTATGCACTTAAAGCTTACAAAAGTCTTATAAACTATAGTGTTACATTTTTTGTTATTTTTATTGAAACTTAATAAATTCTTTAAAAACAGTATGCCGTGTGAAATTATTTAGCGTAGTACATATTAATAATATACAAAGTTAACGTAATATGTATAAAAATACTTAACAAAGTGAATGTAATAGTTTTGTATTGTTTATATAAATTTCATATACTGAATAATTTTTCAAAAGTTTTAAATCCACATGGAAAATAAAACTTTTAAATAGATTCAATTTAAGTCAACACAAAGACCACTCTAAATTCATCAAAAAATGTAATTTCCATAAATTAGTTACAAAACTAAAACTAACTACTTTTAAATAATTAAATTTTGTTATACTATTTTTTTTTTACTTCAATTAATAATAAAATTTAATAAAAATAAATATTTACGACTCGTTAGCTATGTAATTAATTTATAACTATATAGAAACTTCTAATAAGGTTATTTTCAACCTTATTATTATTATTATTTTTCAATATTTTTATTTAGATGCTTGTTTTAAATAACATTTTTAGAAGTTTT
This sequence comes from Thalia democratica, assembly GCF_965202585.1. Lineage (NCBI taxonomy): Eukaryota > Metazoa > Chordata > Thaliacea > Salpida > Salpidae > Thalia > Thalia democratica. The sequence goes on from NC_139165.1 coordinate 84,080,303, forward strand.
TTTGATATGTGACAAAACGTGTCTAAAGACTTGTTTTGCTTTGCTATTAACTAACAATTCACTTAAATACAATATGTGAGCTTTTATTAACGTTTTTGTACAATGCAAATATATAGTATTAATAGTTTGATTAGTAAAAACTTTTTATGTTATTTATATATTTGAGAACTAAACAATCATTTCTGCCTTTTGTAGCTAGATTTTGCATTCATTTACTAAAATGTAAAAGTATCAAGTGTTATGCTTTGAAAAATAAGTTAATGCATAGTTTTTTTATATCAAAAACTATAGTACAATTTGAAAAGAAAAGTGTTTTTTTTCAATTATCTTTTATTAAAATAATACAAATTAAATTTAAAATAAACATTAGGAAACAAAAACATCTTACCTGTGCAAGAAAAACAGTTTAGGTACAAATTAAAACTTCAATTTAAAAAGTTTATACAAAAGTATTTTTCGAAAAATTTAAGAAATTTTTTATTGACATTTTTGATATTATAAGCAACGTGGAAAATATTCTAAAAATTAACAGCAATTTTAAAACTTAAAGTTTATAAAGCTCACCTCTTGTTATAAAATCTAGCAGACTTTTCAAGGTTGATTTGGAAATTTTGGGTTAATAAAAACAGTTAGTTTCATCAGTTAACAAAAATTTCTTTTATATTGAATTACGAAATTCTTAATTATAAGGTCAAGGGGAACCTTAACTTATACTTTGTGAGGCCCAGCTATTTTCATTTACATTTTAAATTTAAATTAAATTGAAATAGAAATTCCCATTGCTTTAATAGTTATTTTCTGTGTGTAATAGAAATCGTAGTTTACCTTAATGAAACTAAATAAGTGTGAATATTTGAATATAAGGAGTTTGAAACAGATAAAACATGACGATATTTAGTTATGCGCCAGCATTTATAACATAAAAATTTATGAAACTACTAAAATTTTCGTTTAAAATAAGAGTTCTATATAACACCTTAGTTAAGTTTAAATACAAAATGTGTTTCAGCTCATTACAAAGATAGCACTGGCAAGATGACAAAAATTTGTTTTTAATTTATATATTTTTTTTTTATTATCATTTTTTATCGAATTGTGTAGATCTTTACTTATGTAAATAAGTTTTAAAACTTATGATACATGTAAAAAAATTAAGTTGACTTTATTGCTCAAATTATGTTTTAATATTATGACTAAATGATTATTTTTAAGTTTATGTGTTAATATGACAATAATAAACCATTAAAGTGTTATTAGTCTAAAAACACAATTACACTGTTTAACCGCAAAGCGGATTTTCAAATTGGAAATCTGTAATAAAATAACAATAGTAAAATGACAAAAAGTATAAAAATAATGCCAATCAATTTATACATTGACAAATTAAGATTTAAAATTAAATTAATAAACATTATGAATAAAAATAAAAAAATATTTGATGATATAAAACCTTTAAAGAAATTATAAGCTTTTAAAAGAAAAAGACAAACAGATGCAGTTTATTATTTAGTAAGGCATTGAAGTAAAATGAATTTTAAAATCATAACATTATAAAACTATAATTTATAGAGTTGGAAAATATTTTGACAAAAAAATGTTATTCCTATGTTTAATTAAATTGTAATGCATTATTTTTTAATGACTTTAAAACAAATAATAGGGTTAGACATTAAAAGATTACTTTGAGTAGTAGAAATATTTGATATGGTTAAGTAAATATAGTTGTTTTATCATGGGGTCCGATTGTAATTTGATGGTATTTCTCTTAATATTCGCTGAGTCAGCAAAATTTTTAAAATCATTATTAAATTTATACTTTCTTTATACCCTTATCCCTTACCAACTTTACCTAAACTTATTAAAACTTTCTGAAAATATAAATTTTTAAAAACTTATAACAAAAATAAAATTATAACTTTTTTTTTTTGCTGACTCAGTAAATATTAGGGGAAACACCGTCACATTACAACAAGACTTGTTATCATGCAGAACAAAATGGCCTTTTTCGAAAAATGTATACTAAAGAAAATTTACTGGGTTATATTTAGAATGTTTAATAAAATTAGAAAAGAAAAAGAACGAAATTTTACAACAACAAGACAAAACAATAAATAAAATAAACTACTATTAATTTAATTAAAAAAAAATAAAACTTAAAATGTTATATTATAATGCAGGAACATATTACTAAAGACTTTGCAAAACTTTCATCAAAATAAATTATAATCTGTAAATATTCATTCAAGTTCTACAGGCATTAAGTCATCATTTCGTTTCTTTAGTTTAAGGTTTTTTTTTGTCTGGTAGGGATATATGGAGTCTAAAAAGGTTGCATAAGGTACTTGTGTTAGTATGGTTTGTGTTAATCTACTGTTTTCTATTCAAATGAGTATTTCAAATTGTTATTGCTTAAACATCACATGTGGACTGCAAGTAGAGTAGAACTTTTCAATTTATATTTAAAAGGTTTAGGAAAAGAGGCTTTTTGTTCATAATAATTAGACAGAAGAAACAAACTTATACCCATTGCCCGCATTAATTGATTGATTGTTTAAAGATTATCATATATATAATTGAATATTTTCTCAATGTATTAAATGATGTGTGATTTCATTATAATAAATTTTTTTTTTTTAATTTTTATAATTAAAAAAAATCAAAATAATAGTAGTTTATACTTTTTATGTTTGTAACTTAACTAAAGTTTAATTCTTTTTTTTTACAACTTTTATTTTAACATTTTAAATATAGCCCTTCTAGTATTTTTCCTTAATATGCATTAAAAAAAAGCCTTTTGTTTTGCATGATACGATAACTGTCTTAACTTATCATAACTTTCTTAACAAAATGTCTATAACTCAAAAGGTATTTTGTTTTTAATTCTTTTAAACAATAAAACATTATAATTTAACTAAGGGAACAACATCCTTTATGTCAAAATATTTTCCAACTCTTTAATTTTTAGTTTTATAATGTTTAAATTTTTAATCCATTTAACTTCAATCGCTTAATGTATAGTATAATTAATTGTTTGTCTTTACCTGTATATAGCTTATACAGTTTTTAAAGGTTTTAAGTATTAATAATTTTCTTATTATTAATTAATTTCTTAATTTTTGTTTTCTAAGAATGTAACTAAATTCACATAGATTTTATATTTTTTGTGATTTTTACTATTGTTATTTATTACAGGATTTACAATTTGAAAATCTGCTTTGCAGTGAAATAGTGTAATTGTGGTTCTTAGAATAATAAAAATTAATTTTTATACCCATCTTTAATAGATTTCTTTTGTAAATTATAATAAAAATACTGTCTTTTTTTACTAAAATGTATATGTTTTAGATACAGATATAGACTGGTTTAAAATATATATTTACTTTTTATCTAAAACTGATTGTCCTTTCTTATTAGTTTTAAAGGTTTTGTTGTTAAATTAACAAACTTTTTCTAGAATTGGTTTTCATCAGATAAAAATGAGAATACACAAGTTTAATTACATAAACTGTAAATATATATAAATAAATAAAGAATGAACAAAAATATATTTACAACATCAGTAAAATTAGATAAAACTTATTTACTAGAAGTAAATTTATTTTGAAAATTAATATTTTTTTGAGCTCTAAGTTGATAGATCAATAAAAGTCGACAATTCATTTCTCTAGGCTTTGTCCGAATAAAAATTAATGCTTTCAATTAAATAAAAATATTATAGTATTATCAGGGCTTAGAGCATTAATTTTGTATTAGTGTCATTCAGGTTTTATAAAAAAGTTTTTCAGCTTAACTAACGATAAAAAAAAATAAATTAATAAAATATGTAAATAAAAAGATAGTTTAAGTTAAAAGGAAATGCAAAAATATATTATTAAAAAGTTTTTAGTATTAAAGCACTTGAAGAAAAATTTTAATTTAATAAGTTTAAATAAAATTAAATTTGTTAATAGTATTTTTAGAATTAAACTTAATTATTTGTCAAATAAAAAAAATATCAACTTTATTTCTTGACATCTTGATAAAAATGTGCTGTTAAAAAGCAGTCAATATTTGTTGTATTTTATAAAATAATTTTCTATAACACTGAATTCTTCCCTTAAAAAGGTAAAAACTGTGCAGCACTTAACATTACCTAGAGTCGCAACTGATATGTATATGTATAGTTGTAAAATAGTATATTATCAGTTTTGAAATACACCAGTAAACAGTCTGTAATAAAAAATGTAATTGAAAAATGTTAGAACAAAAGTCAGGTTGTCAGAAATGATTTTAGAACTGACAAACTTTATTTTTGTGCTATTTAAATAGTTTTTATTAATTAAATTATTATTATATAATATTTGTATATATTTATTTATTTTAAACAGTGTTATAATTATAAACTAAACATTTTAACAGTTTAATTGCAAGAAATAAAATTTTTGAAGAAATAAAAATGCAAAATTCTATTGACGTCCCACGAAAAATTGGTTCAGGCTGTTTTGGCGTAGTATGGTTTGTTTTTTCATTTAAACTAATTTTATTTTCAATTTATTCAGGTAAAACAATTAAAAAATGTTACACAACTTTCAAAACTCTTTTTGTTTGCAGTTATAAAGTTACTTATAATCGTTTTCACATAAAAATAAGATTTAAACCGACTAGTTTAAATGATATTTACAGGAAAGTTAAAAATCCAAGAAACGATAACTACCTAGCTTTGAAAAAGATTTCTTACGTAACTAAAAACCTGTCTACTGCTATTGGTGTGATGAGAGAAATTAGAATGCTTGAAACTTTGAAACATGAAAATGTAAGTTTTGTCTCAACTTTTAGAAACATATGTTTTCCTTACTTCATTTCTTACCTTAAACTTTCTAAATTTTTAATAATTTTTAACTTTGTGTGTATAAAGTCTTCATAATTTAGACAAAAATAAAATTTGTAAACTTAATAAAATTTTAAAAACTTTTAAAAACTATTAAATAGTGATGTACCGGACCCACAATTTCGGGTCCGGCCGGACCCGGATCCGGACTTTTTTTTCAAGTTAGAATCCGGCCGGAACCGGATCCGGACTTTTTTTTCAAATTAGAATCCGGCCGGAACCGGATCCGGACTTTTTTTTCGAATTAGAATCCGGCCGGAACCGGATCCGGACTTTTTTTTCAAATTAGAATCCGGCCGGATCCGGATATCAGACAAAAATGGCAATATCCGGCCGGACCCGGATAGTGAGTCCGGTACATCACTAGTATAAACTAGCCTGAGTCAGAATGAGGTTTTAAAAAACTGAAAAAAAAAAGAACTTTAATCTAATAATGAGTAGAACAGCTAGCCACAAGGTTTACAAATTTAGGTGTTATTTACAATTAAAAATCTGAAATCTAGTTCTTGAACAAAATACACTAGAAAATTACCAAATATTAAAAACTGGATCAGCTCAAACTCATTCAAAATTTGAAAGAAAACTAGCCTGAGTTTTTATAAAAAACTAAACTAGGCTGAGGCAGTCTAAGATTTTCTAAAATTCCCAATAACTTTGAAACTAGCAGGGTTGCCACTGTTTAGGTCAATAAAATTAGCTAGAGTGAGTATAAACAAGCCTGAGTCAAAATGAGGTTTTTAAAAACTGAAAAAATTACTTTAATCTAATAATCAGTAGAACAGCTAGCAAAGGTTGACAATTTGGTAGTAAAGTTGTGGACTGATTGTGGTACACTTAACTTATTAGTACTACCCATCATAATTAAATCCTACCTTATTTAATTAATATCTTACAAATACTAAATTCTAACTGAGACTACTTTCTATTATCAGACACGACAGTTTTGAGTGATGAATTTTTTTTATAAAAAACAACAAGAAATACTAGCATATACAAAATTATTAATTACTTTGATAACACTCTAAAAACTGGAAGCTATTTAAATCTATATCAAAAGACTTAAAACAATAAACTAAAAATTAAATAAAACTTTTAGTAAAGAAGAAACTGTAAAATTTATATAAACTATTAAACTATAAACCTGGCTTAGATATTTAAACAATTAAACACCAGTTGAAATATTCACTTTTAAAACAAAACACTACTTAAAATAAGCATTATCAAAAAAGTTCAAGATATTTTGTTGCTTCAAGCTGCACACCAAACTAACTAACTGCTTACATATAAACTGCCTGTCATGTTCTGATGTTTTGTTGCATCAGTATTTAGTTTGAAACATTTCGTCATATGATTCTCATTGGCTCGTACATTCAACCGTATTAACTCTAAATATTCTCTGAGCTCAACTTTTAACAATAAATAATGCAAGTATTCATTCCAAAGTTTTCAATTTTACAACATATGTAAAGAGTTGCATTTCTGAAATCTTTATTTCATAGTTTAAATGTAAAAAATGTAAATTAGTCACGTGTACAAAATGAGCCAATCACGGTAAGTGTTTAATTTTAACTGACGAAAATGACTCTTATTAATTTACACAGGGTTTGTTTTTGAAAAAATACTTTTCAGTATGCTCTTTTTTACTAACTAGGTCCGAGTCTGGCCGGATCTCTGTTAGGATCCGGCCGGAACCGGATCCGGACTTTTTTTTTCAAATTAGAATCCGGCCGGAACCGGATCCGGACTTTTTTTTTAAATTAGAGTCCGGCCGGATCCGGATATCAGACAAAAATGGCAATATCCGGCCGGACCCGGACCCGGATAGTGAGTCCGGTACATCACTACTATTAAATAACTTAACTCTAAACCTTCTTTATGTATTAAGAAAAACGTAGTAAAACCATTACACTAAAAAAAGAGAGCCTAATAAAAAAATCTATTAATAATTTATAGTTTGAGATTTTAACAGTTTATATTTTCTTTAACTTACAATAGTAAAACACTGTTTTAAAGCAAATTATGCAGGGTATGTTAAGTGAACAAAATGTTCTTATGTTTATGAGTAATATGTAAATAAGAATAACTTTCTTTTACAGATAATTAGCCTTGTAGGTGTCATAAATTCCTTTGAAGCTGACGTTGAAGAAATGTAAGTTTTTTATTAATTTAGTAGATATTTTATTTTATGATTATTTTATTTATTTGTAGTAAAGATAAAATTAAAAAATAAATATTTTTCATGCTAACAGCAAGTCGGTGTTTATGTTTTCAGCTTTATAGCTTTAACTACTGTAACACCGTAAGGAGTTTGTTAAATTGAAAATAAGTAGTATGTTTACCATAATCTAATTATTTTTAACATGAAATTACGGAGCATAAACAATATATCGATATTTGATTATCTTTTTGGCGTTTGGCGTTTGGCGTTTTTTTTTAATCTCTGTATGAAAGCTTAGTTGTTGTTTATATGACAGTTTTTGCAATTAAAATAAAACTATTTTTTCAGTTACCTGCTTTCTCCGTTCATGGATAAGGACTTAGACTGTTTTAAAAAGTGTGAGCTAGGTATGGAGTGGATTTCTGTTTTAATGTACCAATTATTCAGAGGTAAGTTAATTTTTGTGTAATAATTCTATAATGTGTGTAAATAAACTTTTATTAAAAAACGTAATTTGAAATACAACTATAAAAAATTTAAAAATTTTTTGCATTATATATAAACTAAAATATTATTAATACAATACTGCAATTAAACATGTACTACTTACAACTAATGTTATATAAAAAACAACGTTATGTTTCAATAATTAGGGTTGAAGTACATTCACGGAGCAAAAATAGTGCATCGTGATCTAAAGAGCGCAAATATTCTGGTAAATAACAACGGCTTGTTGAGAATATGCGATTTCGGCAACGCAAAAAGCTACACAGATGATATTGCTGGTATTGAAAAATGTTATGATGTTATCACTCCAGTGTATAGGTTTATTATATTTCTTATATTTTTAACTATTTTGAAGTAATATTTATGCTGATTTTTATGACACAAAATGCAAATGGTAGCTAAATAGATAGTTGTATTAAAATTTGTGTTTCAATAAACAACATATTGGTATTTCATAAAAATACATCAATATAAATATATTCAAGTGAAACTTGGAAAAGCCTAACAATTCTAACTTCTAAACTACTTACTGATTTCTTTATTTTTCTATTTGTAATATCATTTATTTTAAGATTGCTACGCCTCCCCTAACAGGCTATTATTTTACCTTTATGAATTTTGTACAAATGTGTTCGTATGTAATATATTACCTTATCGCCTTTTTTATCATAAAATGAGTTTAAATTTGTTAATTAATTTTTAAACAAATATTTTTAGAAAAATATCGACGCGATACTTCATATACGTGTGTGCATGTGTTTAATTGCGCCATTAAAAAGCCCTATAATTTAGGAATTCTAAGTATCTTTCTAAATTATATTACCTAATTTAATACATATTGAGACTAATTACTGTTGTCAAGATTACTAAGAGAATAAAATTTATGAAATTATCTTTTTAATTCCATGCAAAATTAATAACTTATTAAAAAACAAGAAGTAACACGAACTTGAATAATTACTTTTATAAATTTTAACAATTTAAGTCTTTCTAAGCGTGTTTAAAAATAAAAACTATTATGAATTTTTTTTTATGCACTTAAAGCTTACAAAAGTCTTATAAACTATAGTGTTACATTTTTTGTTATTTTTATTGAAACTTAATAAATTCTTTAAAAACAGTATGCCGTGTGAAATTATTTAGCGTAGTACATATTAATAATATACAAAGTTAACGTAATATGTATAAAAATACTTAACAAAGTGAATGTAATAGTTTTGTATTGTTTATATAAATTTCATATACTGAATAATTTTTCAAAAGTTTTAAATCCACATGGAAAATAAAACTTTTAAATAGATTCAATTTAAGTCAACACAAAGACCACTCTAAATTCATCAAAAAATGTAATTTCCATAAATTAATAACAAAACTAAAACTAACTACTTTTAAATAATTAAATTTTGTTATACTATTTTTTTTTACTTCAATTAATAATAAAATTTAATAAAAATAAATATTTACGACTCGTTAGCTATGTAATTAATTTATAACTATATAGAAACTTCTAATCAGGTTATTTTCAACCTTATTATTATTATTATTTTTGAATATTTTTATTTAGACGCTTGTTTTAAATAACATTTTTTAGAAGTTTTTTTAATATGTGACAAAACGTGTCTAAAGACTTGTTTTGCTTTGCTATTAACTAACAATTCACTTAAATACAATATGTGAGCTTTTATTAACGTTTTTGTACAATGCAAATATAAAGTATTAATAGTTTGATTAGTAAAAACTTTTTATGTTATTTACATATTTTAGAACTAAACAATCATTTCTGCCTTTTGTAGCTAGATTTTGCATTCATTTACTAAAATGTAAAAGTATCAAGTGTTATGCTTTGAAAAATAAGTTAATGCATAGTTTTTTTATATCAAAAACTATAGTACAATTTGAAAAGAAAAGTGTTTTTTTTCAATTATCTTTTATTAAAATAATACAAATTAAATTTAAAATAAACATTAGGAAACAAAAGCATCTTACCTGTGCAAGAAAAACAGTTTAGGTACAAATTAAAACTTCAATTTAAAAAGTTTATACAAAAGTATTTTTCGAAAAATTTAAGAAATTTTTTATTGACATTTTTGATATTATAAGCAACGTGGAAAATATTCTAAAAATTAACAGCAATTTTAAAACTTAAAGTTTATAAAGCTCACCTCTTGTTATAAAATCTAGCAGACTTTTCACGGTTGATTTGGAAATTTTGGGTTAATAAAAACAGTTAGTTTCATCAGTTAACAAAAATTTCTTTTATATTGAATTACGAAATTCTTAATTATAAGGTCAAGGGGAACCTTAACTTATACTTTGTGAGGCCCAGCTATTTTCATTTACATTTTAAATTTAAATTAAATTGAAATAGAAATTCCCATTGCTTTAATAGTTATTTTCTGTGTGTAATAGAAATCGTAGTTTACCTTAATGAAACTAAATATGTGTGAATATTTGAATATAAGGAGTTTGAAACAGATAAAACATGACGATATTTAGTTATGCGCCAGCATTTATAACATAAAAATTTATGAAACTACTAAAATTTTCGTTTAAAATAAGAGTTCTATATAACACCTTAGTTAAGTTTAAATACAAAATGTGTTTCAGCTCATTACAAAGATAGCACTGGCAAGATGACAAAAATTTGTTTTTAATTTATATATTTTTTTTTTATTATCATTTTTTATCGAATTGTGTAGATCTTTACTTATGTAAATAAGTTTTAAAACTTATGATACATGTAAAAAAATTAAGTTGACTTTATTGCTCAAATTATGTTTTAATATTATGACTAAATGATTATTTTTAAGTTTATGTGTTCATATGACAATAATAAACCATTAAAGTGTTATTAGTCTAAAAACACAATTACACTGTTTAACCGCAAAGCGGATTTTCAAATTGGAAATCTGTAATAAAATAACAATAGTAAAATGACAAAAAGTATAAAAATAATGCCAATCAATTTATACATTGACAAATTAAGATTTAAAATTAAATTAATAAACATTAAGAATAATAATAAAAAAATATTTGATGATATAAAACCTTTAAAGAAATTATAAGCTTTAAAAAGAAAAAGACAAACAGATGCAGTTTATTATTTAGTAAGGCATTGAAGTAAAATGAATTTTAAAATCATAACATTATAAAACTATAATTTATAGAGTTGGAAAATATTTTGACAAAAAAATGTTATTCCTATGTTTAATTAAATTGTAATGCATTATTTTTTAATGACTTTAAAACAAATAATAGGGTTAGACATTAAAAAATTACTTTGAGTAGTAGAAATATTTGATATGGATAAGTAAATATAGTTGTTTTATCATGGGGTCCGATTGTAATTTGATGGTATTTCTCTTAATATTCGCTGAGTCAGCAAAATTTTTAAAATCATTATTAAATTTATACTTTCTTTATACCCTTATCCCTTACCAACTTTACCTAAACTTATTAAAACTTTCTGAAAATATAAATTTTTAAAAACTTATAACAAAAATAAAATTATAACTTTTTTTTTTGCTGACTCAGTAAATATTAGGGGAAACACCGTCACATTACAACAAGACTTGTTATCATGCAGAACAAAATGGCCTTTTTCGAAAAATGTATACTAAAGAAAATTTACTGGGTTATATTTAGAATGTTTAATAAAATTAGAAAAGAAAAAGAACGAAATTTTACAACAACAAGACAAAACAATAAATAAAATAAACTACTATTAATTTAATTAAAAAAAAATAAAACTTAAAATGTTATATTATAATGCAGGAACATATTACTAAAGACTTTGCAAAACTTTCATCAAAATAAATTATAATCTGTAAATATTCATTCAAGTTCTACAGGCATTAAGTCATCATTTCGTTTCTTTAGTTTAAGGTTTTTTTCTTGTCTGGTAGGGATATATGGAGTCTAAAAAGGTTGCATAAGGTACTTGTGTTAGTATGGTTTGTGTTAATCTACTGTTTTCTATTCAAATGAGTATTTCAAATTGTTATTGCTTAAACATCACATGTGGACTGCAAGTAGAGTAGAACTTTTCAATTTATATATAAAAGGTTTAGGAAAAGAGGCTTTTTGTTCATAATAATTAGACAGAAGAAACAAACTTATACCCATTGCCCGCATTAATTGATTGATTGTTTAAAGATTATAATATATATAATTGAATATTTTCTCAATGTATTAAATGATGTGTGATTTCATTATAATAAAAATTTTTTTTTTAATTTTTATAATTAAAAAAAATCAAAATAATAGTAGTTTATACTTTTTATGTTTGTAACTTAACTAAAGTTTAATTCTTTTTTTTTACAACTTTTATTTTAACATTTTAAATATAGCCCTTCTAGTATTTTTCCTTAATATGCATTAAAAAAAAGCCTTTTTGTTTTGCATGATACGATAACTGTCTTAACTTATCATAACTTTCTTAACAAAATGTCTATAACTCAAAAGGTATTTTGTTTTTAATTCTTTTAAACAATAAAACATTATAATTTAACTAAGGGAACAACATCCTTTATGTCAAAATATTTTCCAACTCTTTAATTTTTAGTTTTATAATGTTTAAATTTTTAATCCATTTAACTTCAATCGCTTAATGTATAGTATAATTAATTGTTTGTCTTTACCTGTATATAGCTTATACAGTTTTTAAAGGTTTTAAATATTAATAATTTTCTTATTATTAATTAATTTCTTAATTTTTGTTTTCTAAGAATGTAACTAAATTCACATAGATTTTTTATTTTTTGTGATTTTTACTATTGTTATTTATTACAGGATTTACAATTTGAAAATCTGCTTTGCAGTGAAATAGTGTAATTGTGGTTCTTAGAATAATAAAAATTAATTTTTTATACCCATCTTTGATAGATTTCTTTTGTAAATTATAATAAAAATACTGTCTTTTTTTACTAAAATGTATATGTTTTAGATACAGATATAGACTGGTTTAAAATATATATTTACTTTTTATCTAAAACTGATTGTCCTTTCTTATTAGTTTTAAAGGTTTTGTTGTTAAATTAACAAACTTTTTCTGGAATTGGTTTTCATCAGATAAAAAAGAGAATACACAAGTTTAATTACATAAACTGTAAATATATATAAATAAATAAAGAATGAACAAATATATATTTACAACATCAGTAAAATTAGATAAAACTTATTTACTAGAAGTAAATTTATTTTGAAAATTAATATTTTTTTGAGCTCTAAGTTGATAGATCAATAAAAGTCGACAATTCATTTCTCTAGGCTTTGTCCGAATAAAAATTAATGCTTTCAATTAAATAAAAATATTATAGTATTATCAGGGCTTAGAGCATTAATTTTGTATTAGTGTCATTCAGGTTTTATAAAAAAGTTTAACAGCTTAACTAACGATAAAAAAAAGAAATTAATAAAATATGTAAATAAAAAGATAGTTTAAGTTAAAAGGAAATGCAAAAATATATTATTAAAAAGTTTTTAGTATTAAAGCACTTGAAGAAAAATTTTAATTTAATAAGTTTAAATAAAATTAAATTTGTTAATAGTATTTTTAGAATTAAACTTAATTATTTGTCAAATAAAAAAAATATCAACTTTATTTCTTGACATCTTGATAAAAATGTGCTGTTAAAAAGCAGTCAATATTTGTTGTATTTCATAAAATAATTTTCTATAACACTGAATTCTTCCCTTAAAAAGGTAAAAACTGTGCAGCACTTAACATTACCTAGAGCCGCAACTGATATGTATATGTATAGTTGTAAAATAGTATATTATCAGTTTTGAAATACACCAGTAAACAGATGTAATAAAAAATGTAATTGAAAAATGTTAGAACAAAAGTCAGGTTGTCAGAAATGATTTTAGAACTGACAAACTTTATTTTTGTGCTATTTAAATAGTTTTAATTAATTAAATTATTATTATATAATATTTGTATATATTTATTTATTTTAAACAGTGTTATAATTATAAACTAAACATTTTAACAGTTTAATTGCAAGAAATAAAATTGTTGAAGAAATAAAAATGCAAAATTCTATTGACGTCCCACGAAAAATTGGTTCAGGCTGTTTTGGCGTAGTATGGTTTGTTTTTTCATTTAAACTAATTTTATTTTTAATTTATTCAGGTAAAACAATTAAAAAATGTTACACAACTTTCAAAACTCTTTTTGTTTGCAGTTATAAAGTTACTTATAATCGTTTTCACATAAAAATAAGATTTAAACCGACTAGTTTAAATGATATTTACAGGAAAGTTAAAGATCCAAGAAACGATAACTACCTAGCTTTGAAAAAGATTGCTTACGCAACTAAAAACCTGTCTACTGCTATTGGTGTGATGAGAGAAATTAGAATGCTTGAAACTTTGAAACATGAAAATGTAAGTTTTGTCTCAACTTTTAGAAACATATGTTTTCCTTACTTCATTTCTTACCTTAAACTTTCTAAATTTTTAATAATTTTTAACTTTGTGTGTATAAAGTCTTCATAATTTAGACAAAAATAAAATTTGTAAACTTAATAAAATTTTAAAAACTTTTAAAAACTATTAAATAACTTAACTCTAAACCTTCTTTATGTATTAAGAAAAACGTAGTAAAACCATTACACTAAAAAAAGAGAGCCTAATAAAAAAATCTAATAATAATTTATAGTTTGAGATTTTAACAGTTTATATTTTCTTTAACTTACAATAGTAAAACACTGTTTTAAAGCAAATTATGCAGGGTATGTTAAGTGAACAAAATGTTCTTATGTTTATGAGTAATATGTAAATAAGAATAACTTTCTTTTACAGATAATTAGCCTTGTCGGTGTCATAAATTCCTTTGAAGCTGACGTTGAAGAAATGTAAGTTTTTTATTAATTTAGTAGATATTTTATTTTATGATTATTTTATTTATTTGTAGTTCAGATAAAATTGAAAAATAAATATTTTTCATGCTAACAGCAAGTCGGTGTTTATGTTTTCAGCTTTATAGCTTTAACTACTGTAACACCGTAAGGAGTTTGTTAAATTGAAAATAAGTAGTATGTTTACCATAATCTAATTATTTTTAACATGAAATTACGGAGCATAAACAATATATCGATATTTGATTATCTTTTTGGCGTTTGGCGTTTTTTTTTTAATCTCTGTATGAAAGCTTAGTTGTTGTTTATATGACAGTTTTTGCAATTAAAATAAAACTATTTTTTCAGTTACCTGCTTTCCCCGTTCATGGATAAGGATTTAGATTGTTTTAGAAAGTATGAGTTAGGTATGGAGAGGGTTTCTATTTTAATGTACCAATTATTCAGAGGTAAGATAATTTTTGTGTAATAATTCTATAATGTGTGTAAATAAACTTTTATTAAAAAACGTAATTTGAAATACAACTATAAAAAATTTAAAAAAATTTTGCATTATTTATAAACTAAAATATTATTAATACAATACTGCAATTAAACATGTACTACTTACAACTAATGTTATATAAAAAACAACGTTATGTTTCAATAATTAGGGTTGAAGTACATTCACGGAGCAAAAATAGTGCATCGTGATCTAAAGAGCGCAAATATTCTGGTAAATAACAACGGCTTGTTGAGAATATGCGATTTCGGCAACGCAAAAAGCTACACAGATAATATTGCTGGTATTGAAAAATGTTATGATGTTATCACTCCAGTGTATAGGTTTATTATATTTCTTATATTTTTAACTATTTTGAAGTAATATTTATGCTGATTTTTATGACACAAAATGCAAATGGTAGCTAAATAGATAGTTGTATTAAAATTTGTGTTTCAATAAACAACATATTGGTATTTCATAAAAATACATCAATATAAATATATTCAAGTGAAACTTGGAAAAGCCTAACAATTCTAACTTCTAAACTACTTACTGATTTCTTTATTTTTCTATTTGTAATATCATTTATTTTAAGATTGCTACGCCTCCCCTAACAGGCTATTATTTTACCTTTATGAATTTTGTACAAATGTGTTCGTATGTAATATACTACCTTATCGCCTTTTTTATCATAAAATGAGTTTAAATTTGTTAATGAGTTCTTTATAATTTTATCTTTCTTAAATTTTTTAGTATTTATTATTGTTTAATATAAATGTATTTTATTTTATTTTTGTTTTTTCTTGTAGGTCCTGTTTAGGTGGCTCAGGTTTTGATGCCTGAGTTCAACATTGCATTATAACAACATAATAATACTTGTAAGTAACTTTAAATCTACTCTCTATATTCTAAAAATAATAAATTGAACAGGGCACCAGAGCTTGTTTACGGTGTGGAGAGCTACTCAACTGAAGTGGACGTTTGGAGCGCGGGATTGCGGTTTGCAATTCATACCCAAAGCTGGTTAGTTATTACAACAAAAAAGTATGTTATACTATTAATATGGTTTTCCTTAAATTATTTTTTGTCCAAATCGTTCTCAAATCAAGTTATTTTGTTGATAATTTTATTAAGTTCAGTCGATCATTTTTTAGTTGAAATCACATAATATATCTTTTTATTAAATGTTAAAAAGATTCTATAAATGTAAAACTATAAAATCACTGTACTATAATTTTAAAAAATGTTTATCACATATATTTTCAAATAAACACTTAACCATTAATATATGTACTGTTTGTTCAAAAGTTTAATTTATAACTATTTATTCTAAAGGCTTTGCAATGAAATAATATTTTAAAGAGTGAATGTTATATACTTTTTTTCAAAAAGTTAACATTTTCAGGTTGAAAAGCAGCACAGCTTGTTAACTGGTTCAAAAAATTCAAAGTCGATCCAAAAAAGTCTTAGACGTTTGTCTGTGTCTCAAAAACTAGATTATTTTAAATATTACGGCTGGATTGAAGACAGAAGTCCCCAAAAGTTCTTTAAGGGAATCACGGATAACGTTTTTGCTCAATCGTTGATTTCTGGACTGCTTGTGTGGACCCTGTAAGTTTTAAAGCTAAGTAGTTTTGAAGAATGTAATCAAAAACAAATGAATAAAATAATGTTTTTTTAGAAAAAACGATTTGACTGCAGTAAAGCAATGGAAGAGGCATTTTTAAACTACGGAAGGAAGTATTTCCACGAAAATATTTGTCAACATAGCCCATTACTCTGCACTTATGATGAGTTTGAGCCTCTGCCAGACTTTCACTTTGTTGATAACTATGAAAAACATCTTCAAAATTTAAAGATTATAAAAAGTTTGCTTTTTTAAGATTCAGAGTTTACAACTGTAAACAACTTATACTTTGTAATTAAGTTTGTACTGAAGGTATTTTATTTGTAGTTTAAGCAAAATTAATAAAAGATCATCGAAAAATTGTATGAAAAAATTTAAACATTGTAAATAAAGTATAAAGCACTCTATAAATAATTTTTTTTTGGTACTAAAAAAAACATTTTTAGCAGATTGCAAGTATTTTAGTGTATGTTGATTAATATAAAATAATATATTAGTTACTAAGTAGTATTATAATTGGCGTTAGTATACTGATTAGTTTTGCGTAATTTGTAAGTACTTAATACTATAGTTTGACTAGCTATGTCATTCAACATTAGTTTTCGTACATTTACTTTTGTGCATTGCTTACATTGTAACTTACTATTTTGTAACATACAATTTTTTTATACAGATTTGTTGTAATCAAACTCAAAAAGCTATAAAACTAATATTTAAATACACAGATCATTTGTTCGATTATGCGCAAAACTGGCAACTTTGCAATAGCTCCTACTTGGATATAAACCAAGAGTCTCCTTTCTACAAAGAGTTTCTTCTGTCTTCTGTAGGGACCGTTGAAAGAAATCAGTTAAAGAAAAAAGAAGAAGCACTTTACAATATAGAAAAATACAAAGAAAAACACAAAATAAGACCATTAGAAAATAAAGGACTATTGAAAGAAGTAAGGAACGGTGATACTTTAGATATAGAAGATATAAATCCCGATTTTAAATGTTATAAAAAAAATAGTCGTGAATTACATACGTTTAATGAATGAACGTACTAAGTCGTAAAATTCGCCTTATTAGAGATTGTTTTAATTAAGCTTTTTTTATTTAGTTTTATCGATTTCTCTTTAATTTCTACACTTTTAATAAATTATTTACGTACCATAAAAATTATATTTTAATAATTATTGTTTATTAACTTAACTAAACGCATATTTAAATATATATGCAACCATTGTTCATTGTTGAACAATTGTAGTGTATAGATAAATAATAACACGGTATAATTAGGCATTCTTCAAAATAGTTTTGAAAGTATGAAGTCACTTACATTCATGCTATCTAAGCAACTTAATCTTCAAATTTAAATAAAGTTAATATTATATCATACTACGTAATAAAGTTATCATAAACTACGGTACTTTTGGTAGTACAAAAAACTTTCGATAATTAAAACAACACAATATTTGTTAAATTTAGTTTTTTACTATAAAAGAATTAGTTTTATTTGTTATTCAAACTCCTGGTATAGTAGTAAGTAAACTATGTGGAAAATTAAAACAAGGATAAATATTAAAACACTAAACCCTTGAACTATGTAGCGCATAGCGTATTTAAAAATATTTCTTTGGTTCATAGCTATTTTCCTACATAGACTAATCAAATAAAGTTTTGTTAAACTATATACAAAAACAAAAAAAAATTGTTAAACATGAAATTTTACAATTTAATAACATTTCAATATCTAGTAGCATAAATACACTTAAGCAAAGTTACATCAATGTCTTAACTATAACTTTAGTGTCCTTTACGCAAAATGATGCTCATGAAAATTATAATTAATCAGAATACTAATCGAACAGATATTGTATTATCAACGGCTTCCTTAATTCTACTTTTAATTAAATTAATTAAAAGACCTTGTGGGTCCAACATATTTATAATAATTTTATTAAACGATATATAAACACAATTTTAACAAAAATAGTTTTAAAATAAGCAACAATGAACTATTTATAAATGAATAGCTAAGTTACTTAAATTTTACTATAAAAACATTTATATACAAATTTGAAAACGCATGTTTACTTAGTAAAAATATTCTGCGCCAGAAATTAGGGATACAACTGGTTCCAGATATTTCTTTGTTACAAACTGTATATGTAGAAAGAATAAGATTGTAATTTGTTTAAATCAAACAATTCAAAATTCTCGACTTAAATAGCTTTAAAGTTAAAACCATAAGTTTTTAAACCATAAATTCGATACTTTGTTTTTAATTTTGTTTTGTTTAATATTTTTACACAACTTCAATTTATTTTGTTCAAACACTGATAATCTCCTATATGCCAATATATGAGTGAATTATTGTTTTGTTGATAATGAACTGAAAAAAAAAGATATATTAAGAGAATGAAGTATTGGCATATGACTAACGATGAAATTAAGAGTATAAAAGACTTAAAAAGCAACATATTAAATGTCCTAATAGAGTTTTTTTTATAATTAATGAACAATGAACTATTGTGAACACTTAATATAACAATCTAATAAAAGTAAATATTTTACTGCTGACTGAATAGGGTGGTCAAGTGGTTACGTATTTGAGCCGTTAAAAAAAGTTGTTAAAAAATGTTTCATAACCAAACTTGTAAAAACGCAAAATCACGTTTTGGTTATTATTTTATAAAGAAGCACAAAAGTAGATATTGTGTAACGTTTAGTACAAAAAGTACTCTGAGAAATAATTTTTAAATATTAATTAATTAGTAAACTACATTAATTTATTAATAGGTTGTAAAATAATAAATTACAATCAATGACAGAGGTGAATCTAATAAAGTATTAAATACTACATCACACTTACTGTTTTTATAAACTTTGAAGCGAAGCATTGTAGCTAAGGTAACAAAATAATTTTTTCATAATACTGTTTTCAACTTGCGTGTTTAGTTCAAGAAACCTATTATTAAAATATCATTATTTTAGTAAAAGTTTCGATATAATAGTAGTGAGAAGTTTGCCTGTAAAATAGTTTTTATATTATGTATGACTAAAATCTTTTATTAAATATAGTTTGTCTTAATTAGCAGTAGTTCAATCTAGAATAACATTGTTTATGTTCAAAGTTTTCGATCAAACAATTAAAATAAATATTTCTACATCTAAATAAAAATTCATTAGTAAAAGTACTTACAAATAAGAAGACTGTAAAACTTATAATTTATATTTAAAATAATAGTGAATAACTTATGAGTTTTAATATTATAAAATAGTTTTAGTTTAATAACTTTGATAACATAATTTGTATATGAAATAGAACCCATAAAACTTCTACAAATTTTCATTATATATGAAAAATTAATCAAGTACTAAATTTCCATTTATAAACTTAATTTTAAAAAACAGATATTAGTTTTTGTCTGATTTTTTAAAAACCGATTTTTGCTTTTTTTAGTTGTTTTCTAAAGGCTAGCTCAGCAATTCACTTAAACTTAGTTTTACTTAAACTGGAGAGCTTAAAAAAATTTTCATTCCTATAAAAATTTTAAGTTATTATTTTAATATTATATTTTTGTTTTTAATTTTTATATAAAAAACGGAGTTTCATAGAAAGTATGATTGAAATACGAAACAGTGCAGCTTGTGCAGTTTTTGAAGGTAAAATTGTTGTTTCAGGTGGTATAGGCTCGCACATTTACTTAAGCACCGTAGAAGCGTATGATCATCATGATTAAAAATGAAAATATTTTCCTGATATGATCGGAAAATGAATCAGTCATTCAATGGTTATTATAGGCAACAAAATGTTTGCAGTTGGTGAAGAATTTATGCAAATTTGGAAAATTTTTGATGGTAAAAATAGTAAATTTGTTGGACATCGGCGTGAAAATTTTATTTTTTCGCTTCGATAGTCAAAAGTCGTGTTTATAAGTAATTTCATATTTAAATCCTTTTCTTTTACTAATAATTCTTAAATGATAAAAACAATTTGGTTTTTAAAAACATTGTTTCGAAAAATAATAACAACCGCTAGTTGACGCATTTTTGCCATGTAGAATTAACTTCCGATCACGCCGGGTTTCATGCTAAAGTCAGCATGTTACATCATGCAACCATGTCTTGACCAGGCGATTGTTATGTAAAAAAGACGTATATATACAGCAGAGAAAACGAGAAAGCAGATCATTTGGATTTCGACGTTAACAAGAAGCACCACTACGCCAGTTTCCAGTCCGAAGCGTAAGCCGCCATCTTGGAAAAGCTAGCTGAACTCCCGGAAAACCTTCTCTTGGCACTCTTAGTGTAAGTCGCCATCTTGGAAAATCTAGATGATTTCTGGTGAAACATTCTTATTCAAGTATTTGTTTGTCTGGAACATTTACTTTGTACTTAACTTCATAACTTCGTAGTTTTTGTATCTTCTTCTATATACATTTTGTATACCTACTTTAGCAACGTCGACGGGGCGTACAACTTGATTTAACTTGTCAACGTGCCATACTCATAAGCCTACGCATACTGCAGCAGACAAGCAGCATCAACTTCCAGTTTAAATCATTTTGAAAATTGAACTCGACCCATAAACCCACGCATTCGGTGGCATAAACTTATTAATATTATATATTTTTATCTTGCGCGCTCTACAACCGGTACAAACGAGGAAGTATAAGTTTCTACTCTCTGAACCAGTAAACTGTACGAGCAACCATCTGTTACAGGCCAACTAGAATTGTGAATTGCAAGGATTTTCTTATCGTGTAATTGGTTGTATTGTATAATAAAGCATATAGATACTTGTTAGTCTATATTTAAACTTGAACTATAAGTAAAATGAATAGGGTATTAGCTTTTACACACTCTTGCACTCGGTCGCAGACCGAGATAGTAACTAAAGATAAAGATGGCCCTGAAGCTACTGCTAATCTGGCTCCTGTCGAAACTGCCGAACCTGTTACAGGGGCGGTTTCCCACAAAGCTAGAGACCGCAGTGGTTCGGAGTAAATCAAATTCACTTTGAACACTAGTATTCCAAAATATATGAAAATTAGAAGTGAAAAAGGAGGTGCTTATTGTGTTGGTGATAAAATAATTTTAGTTGGTGTTAATTATGTTAACAAAACTGATTTAATTGCGTACGATATTAAAAAGAAAGTTTTTTCACAGATAACTTTTGAAAATTAAAGAAAGATTGTTTAAAAATGCTAAAGTTCAAAAACCTTTTTAGTTTGTTTTTTTTTTGTATAAACGTCATAATTTTTGTTAAACTATAGACTGCAAAACTAATGTTTTTCTAAATTTATTTAGATAAGTATTAAAATTAAGTTGTAAAACAGTAATAAAAAACAAAGTTTGCAAAACAACCAATCTAAAACTATAAACATTACTATATACTGAAATTTAAATTTTTTAATCAAATTTGCTGTATTCAGATGATATATCCTAATATAACTAGTATTCATTTGAATACATATCCAGTTCATTTTGCTTGCAGGAAAACTAAAATGTTTTAAATCAATAGATTGTTAACATAAACTTACAAAAAATTGATTTTAATAAACGGCATTATATAAATATCTTAAAAGTCAAGAACACTAGTTGATTTTACTAAGACCGGTTAATAAGACAAAAAAATCAGTATTTAAATTAGTTGTAATGCTCTTTAGAATAAACTTACTTCTCCTACAAATCATTGCTATAGATATTACTGTAAATCATTACAAGATGTTTACAAGACTTCATTCCAAATCGTCATATTAAAATCTTAGTATTTATACTCAAATAGTGTTGGTGTTTTATATTAACTTTGTGTTTTTAATTTTTTGTACTAGTATGGTTTTCTTTAAAAAAATTAATTTAATTGAAATTGTCTTTATGATTAGATAATATTTATCATTACTTATAACTTCTAATTCTAAATTTATACATAAAAGTTTTTATACGTTATTTATGTTTTATTTCCACCTTAATATCTGCAAATTAACAGCGTAACTTAGTTGTACTAAACAAATGTGGCTAAACACATATGTAAGTAAATATTTGAAAATATTTTTAAATTTAAATTTATACAAAAATAAAAAAGTATCTACGATAAAAATAGTTTTGCCATGCAACACTTTTAAAATATTGTCTAAGCTAAACCGGTCATTGTACTAACGTTCCTCCGTACAACAAAATAGTTTTATTGAATTCTAATCGACCTTTTGATAAAGAGCTTCAATATAATATAAATGGTATACTAAAACATAGTACTTGGATAGATGTAATTAGTAGATAATTAGTAATTTAAAGTATTGTAGTTGTTAGTATTTGTACATGTTAAAAGCTTTAAAATAAGTGTTTTATTAGTGTGCTTTACTGCGGAGTCCAAGAAATAGCTTCGAGACGGCATAAATAAATTTTAAGATTCTTTAAGTCCTGGTGGCTTGAGATCTTTGCTTAAGTTTGCTAGCAAACTTGACACAGACCTTAAAACGCATTTTGAAACAAGTAAAGCATTGTTAGGATTGTTTCCAATAATACAAAATTAAATTTTGTCATGTGCCTTTGAAGTTTACAGGAAGGAAGTTGTATCTCAATTTACGGCAGGCACACTTTATAGCAGTAATTGCGGACGAAGCAACATATGTGAGCGTGCAAAATCAATTGTCTATAGTGAAAAGATATATTAACAAAGACAGTGACGATGAGAGGTTTTGGGATTTCTTAGCTAAAAAGAGTAAATGCAGAATTTATTTCAGTAGTTATTTTAAATGAGCTGGAAAAAAATCATGCAGAGTGACAAAAAAAAAACAACTTATCAGACTTATGACGGTGCTTCGGTCATGAAGGGAAGAATAGGATGGGTTCATGTGAAAGTAAGGGAAATATATGAAAACGCTTATTACGTACATTGTGCTGCTCATCAGCTAAAATTAGTGCTTTCGATGGCTGCTAGTTGCAACTTTTTTAGTTTTTCTTTTTAGTTGAGGCAGAACTTTTTTTTGCTAAATTAGATCACATTCCTACTTTTTTTTCTAAATTACCAGAAAAAAAGACGCGTAGTGAAGTGAATTTTCTTTCTGGATGCAAAGCTATATATTCAACTTAAAATCTACAACTCAAAAACTGCTTGGAAAGTTGCAGAAAGAAAAAAACGAGTTATTTACAGAGTTTACATACTTTGTTAGTAACACTGACTGTTACAGATATTACACTATAGCCGCGGAAGAAAACTGCGGAAAACTTGTAAATGATGAAAAGTTCAATTTTTGGTTGAATATTTTTTTTAAGCTTATGCCTGAAGTAGATGTTTTGTATAATGTAATGTAAAGTAAAATTTAACTTAGCAAAAAGTTAAACAGCATGTGAAATATTTTCAAGATGCTTTTAATTGAGCTCGTAATTCTAGTGCTACATATAATGCAACATATTTCTCTCTTCTTCTGCTAAAGAAGTTTGTGACAGTGTAAGGGTAAATTTTGCCAAAAGGTTCAACTTTTCAGGACACTTAAGAATATCCCAAATGTCTTCCTTATGACCTTACCGAAGCAGTGAATAACTTTTATCCTGCTGTAGATTGTAAAAAGCTACAAACCGAATTATTGGTATTTACAATCAAAAAGAATTGCACATAGGGGGATAAATAAAAACTCTGCTGTACATAAAGAACAACAATATTTCTGATAATCTTAGTGAAACTTTAAAATTTTTACAAATTCTAATGACTGTACTTATGTGTTCAACTGAAGTTGAAAGGACATTTTCATCTTTAAAGAGATTAAATAACGTATTTACAAAATACCATTGGTCATTCTACATTAAACTCCTTTAGTTTTATTTCTATTGGTAGAGACTTAATTAAAGCTGTATTTGCTTAAACAAGGAAGATATGAATTTATTTTTAATCAAAAAAAAAAAGGATGCATTTTCATTACAAAGGTAAAAAATAAGCATTTAAGTTTTTGCTTAGGACAAACTTAGGTTTTTCTTTGTAACTACTTTAGCTTTTGATAATCATTACATTTTTCAGATATATGTTTTTTATTATTAGATAATTACATTTATATTAGATATTATTAGACCTGTAGTTTTGTTTACAAATTCTATGCTTTGTCTGACTTAAAATACTTCTATTTTGTTATTATCATTAAATATATTTAGCTATTTTATATAAAAAAATTCGCTTTAGAATTATTTTTCAGGTTAGTTGTGACAGAATATTTTTCAAACTATAAAAATTTTCTTATATTATTAATTATAAAAAAATATTTTTTATGCTTTTTTTTTCTTTAGATATTCAGGTTCACTGCCATTAAGTCTTACGTTTGACATTTGCCATAAAACTGTTTTTCTCTATGTCTTGTGTTATACAGTTTACTTTTAATGTTTCTTTTTTCACAGTTTTTTATTTGTATATAATTAAAAATTTTAAAAAGCAATAAGCTAAGTTCATCTTGGTTTAACTTTGGTCTAATTCAGATTTGATTTTCTAGAATTAATACCTTATTTAGAATAAATAAGCAAGCAATCTATTCTATTTATAAAATTTCACTAAAATATAATTTTGTGTAATATATAATGTGCAATGAGGTGCTAACATTTATGTTGTATTTTAAATTTTAGAAATTGGTATTTTTTGTAAATAAAACAGATATTGTCGTTTTATGAATATATTCATTTTTATATCTATTAAGTTTACTGTAAGTAGTAAAAACCATTTTTATTGAGTAATTTTATATTTTTGCAAGTATAAGTAATTCTAAGAAGTTTGAATTTTTTTTAATTGTATAATTTTGTAAAATATAGGTATTTTGTAGAACATTAACTTCGAACTTATTTCATTTAATTGATTTATTTCAATGATATTACTTACAAAAAAGCTTTCTATAGCTAATTACAAAAGTCTTAAGTTAGGGGATTTTTAGATAAAAGTAAATTTCGAATCCCTGACAAAATACTATAATACACAACTGTTATTCAATACATCAAATGTTACGAGATCAAAACGGGTTAATAGGAGGAATTCAACGGAGAGGCAAGCATACGGCTGAAGGAGTGCAGAACGGAAAGATAAGAAGAAGCCGCATCTAACGCCAATGAAGTGAATAATTTTTAAAACTTATCTCAGACTCTTATACAGAAATTAAATTTAGTGAATTTTAACAAAATAAACCAGCTGCATTTAATTCATATTAAACAAGTGCACTGGTATATAATATTTAAATAAATTACATGCTTATACTAAACAAAAACTATACATATCATCTACTGTTCACTAGTGTGTACATACTTATAAGTTTGGCTTTGAACATGAAAAATTTCATTATTTAATACATTTTTTACCCTAAGACAACTTAATTCGTTTTTCTTTGAAATTGTTGATCAAGTTACTAAACTACATATTTTTTATTAAAAATAAAACTATTTCATATAGTTTAAAGAAATTTTTAGATTTCTTTTCATTTTAAAATACTCTTTCGACACGAAGAAAAACCAGAACCTCAAGTTTATTACAAAACACAGAGCAAGCAAAAATAAACACGTGAAATAGCATAATAGTTTGCAAAACTAAGTTGATGAAAACGATTCCTGCGACTAATTTAATAACAGTAGGTTTTTTCTTGGTCTCATAAAATAGAAAATTTTTTAATTAAGTTTAACTATTGTGTAAACTATCTTTAAAGAATAATTGTTTTAAATGCAGAACTTTCTAATAGAGTTATAACTGTTTTAATTAAAAGTCTAGTATAACAAAATGTTTTGTTTCAAAGGATATTAATACCAAGGTATTTTTACAGTCGAAAAACCGTTCAGATCCTTGGTAGCGTCAAACGGTTGTTCAGACCATTCGTTTTCTTCAACATCATAAAAAATAATTGAAGAGATTCCTGTGTAGAAAATCATAATTGTATTCTGAATTAAAACAACTTGATAGAAATGGAAATAGTCAAATTCTTGTTTAAAAACAACAAATTTTCCACTTATCGTGTCAAATACTTCGCAGTCGTTGCCATCTGTTCTAATAACATACATTTTGTTTTTAACTGCTACAAGTTTGTGGTGATCTGTTGTTTTAACCAAGTTAGGCATTGACGACCACTTGTCAGATATTACGTCATACGCTTCTACAGTATTCAAAGTTCTGAATCTGCCGTCTCTACCTCCAGACACGATTATTCTTCCTTCAAATACAGCGCTAACTAATCCTTCTCTTGCTTCCGTCATTCTTGAGACCTCTTTCCATTTTTTGCTCGAAGTATTAAACTGCAAGCAGGAGTTGAGAGTGATCCACTAATCTACTTTTTTCGTACCTCCAATCACAAAAATGCTGTCCATGTATGCGCAAGCTGTATAGCATCTACGATCATCCACTATACTAGCAAATTTAGTCCAGGTTTTTTTCCACGGTGAATATTTTTCTACAGAGGTTATATTACCATATTTATGATCAACTCCACCAAGCAAGTACACTTCTCCTTTTATGCAAACTGATTTAGAATAGTAATGCATCTTATACAAAGTTGCAATAAATTGTATACTATTCAAGTTGTTTCTTTTGGTTTTGTTAACATCATTTGTTGCTTTACAACAAGTTTCTTCAAAGCCACAGAAAATCAACGTGTGAAACTTTTCCTGGCTACAATATCTAGTTTTGTAGTATACGCTTTGTTTGTTTTTGAAAGAGTAATCCATTCTTGCTACTATTTCTTTTAGTACATGAGCGAATTCATTATTTTGAATGAATGATGAAGAACTATTTAAAACACAGTTTAAAGCGCAATCCGAAAGTAAAGGAAGGCGAACTGCTAGTAACAGTTTTTTTTTGCATACTTGCTGCGGTCTTCAACTTTGTAATTTAACCAATTAATGACAGCATTATATACTTCAACTTCAGAGTGAATGTTTATTTCTGAACTTGAAAGTATTTTAGCAATTAATTCCAAGTTTAACTCCAAGAAGCTTTGAGTTTCTACTACCATTGAAAAGCAACGTTGTATGTAGGGTAACGTTGTTTCTTCAAGACGAGATAAATTGAAGACTTTTGCAAGGGTGTATAATAAAGTGACATTTTTAAACAGATACTTTTTCATCAAAAAAAAATTATTTTTTCAAAGATTACATCTTCTTTGAGCAAAGCTTTATTCCTTTTAAAAATCAAAGCTAGATGATTATTGTTTTGCATAGCTTCACCTAAAAACATTTAAGAATAATTTTTGTAAGTAAAAGAAACTAAAACTAAAATTATACTATTATTCTACAATTTTGAGTATTTACAAAATAAATATAAATTTTAAGTATATACTTTATTAAACAAATTTGAGTTAAAATGATAATCAAATAAGTTGAAAGCCGTCAACATTTGTAATTGGTACTTTTTTAAAGAATAACTTTATGCAAAAAAGAAAGCAAAAATATTCGGATTCTTTATAAAAACGTTTTGATTTTTTAAAGTTTTGATCATAGAAATCTACAGTTTTAAATAATTTATGACTAAATAAACCAATTTAGCGAAACTATTAATATTTTGATAAATATTAAAAAAAAAAACAATTAATTTAATACAATTTCAAACGCAAATCTAAAAACTTGTAAACATTTTACCTAGTATATCTCTATTAGATTGTAAATGTTTTACATCCAAATCTTTGGAGCATATTTCTTTGCAAAACCTGACGAAATCGTACTTTACTGAACCTCTAAAAGATTTTTCAAAACTATTAGATTTGTCTTGAGCCAGTAATTTTCGTGTATTATTCACATCTCTTTTGTTTATTAATTGTTCTGTTGGTTGTGAAATACCACTTTTTGATAAGTTCATAGCCATTATTTATAAGCCAAAAAGTTCAACTTATTTCTAAAATTATTTGAACCTTATACGATTTTATACACAGTAGATTATAATAAAATTCCTGTATACATCTATGGTTATTTAAGTAAGTATAATGCTAGTTATGTACTGGTTCAACCCTGATTTTCATAAATTTTACTGGTACTCGCTACAATGAATAAATTTCATTACTATTTAAGATTATTATCTTTAAATTGTTTCTAACTACACTTTGTTGTTAATGTTATGCATTTTGTTTCTGTTAAAAGGTTACTACTTCTATTTCAAATAGCTAACTTGAATTACATTCATAATTTTAGTATTTATATGTTTTGGTTTCAAGAAAACAAATAGAGAGATCTCAACTGCTGGAGGAGAAGTAATATATTTATTCTTTCAAAAATTTATTTTAGTTTGTAAAATAAATTTTTGAAAAAATAAATATATTCTAGTATTTAAACGACTTTAATGATAATTTTTTTTGAGCATTTCTGTAAAACAGTTTCAGACAAATTTTATTTTAAACACAACGTAATTTTACAAGCGAATACTTGTCTTGAATGGTTTTTTTTGAATTTTTTTTTACCAAACTTTAAAACATATTTTTTTCAAATTTTTTAAAGCTAACTTGGATTTTTTTTATTCTAAAAAACGTTCTTTTGCTTTGTTTTTCACAATAATTTCCATAAAATTGAGGATTAACTTTTGTAGTGGGGCCCCTTCAAAACTTTTGAGATTTTTCTATTTTTCTAATTTTACAAGTTTTTATCCCAAAATAATAACTTTTTTAATTTTTTTCTAATTACTTATTAAACTAAGTTTAAACTTGTTATTACTTTATTTTTTTCTTTTTTTTATACCATAAGCTTAAATAATTTTTTCAGAAAATTCCATTTTGCATGATTTTCAATATTTAGATTTACAGACTTTTATGCAAGAATATATATTTATTTTAATAATTTTTATTTTTAACAGACTTGTATAATAAAGTTTCATGATTTAATTATATTTTTTCCAATTAATTATTATCTTTTAAATATATGACCCATATAAGTTTTACATAAACTCTTAGCAAAACTAATAAAGGGATTTCTTGCTTAAGTGCTATGAGTTTAGGTAAACCCTTGTATGGGTCATATATTTAAAAAAAAATAATTAATTGGGAAAAAAATATAATTACAACATGAAACTTACTATACAAGTCTGTTAAAAATAAAAATTATTAAAAAAAGTAATATTTTTGCATAAAAGTCTGTAAACCCAAAAATTGAAAATCGTGCAAAATTGGAATTTTTGAAAAAAATTACTTAGGTTTATAGTATAAAAAAAATATATTAACTACAAGTTTAAACTTGGATTTTTAAGTATGTTAAAAAAAATTAAAAAAAGGTTATTATTTTTGGAGAAAACTTGTAAAATTAAAAAAGTAGAAAAAAAAACTCAAAATTTTTAAAGGGGCCCCTATACAAAATTCAAACCAAAATTCTATGGAAATTATTGTGAAAAGTAGAGCAAAAGAACATTCTTTAGATTAAAAAAAAAAGTTCCAATTTAGCTTTAAAGAATTTGAAAATAATTGGTTATAAAGTTTGGTTAAAAAAAAATTACAAAAAAAGCCATTCAAAATAAGTTCTTAGCCGTGTAATTTTTGATAAGAATAACATTACAATAAGCTTATATTGGCCAGAAAATAAATCAACTGTGGTCTAAAAACCTGAACTATTGGTCATTGAATTAGACACAAACACTTTTATCAAATAATATTTAACATTGAAATTGTTAGGATTACCCTTAGCATTGATGATGACTTTATTACCTTGAAAAAGGATTTCTGCTAGGTAGCTTAGCTAAATCTAGGCTAGAGGACGGAATTATACTTAAGGTCCATGTTCTATATTTAAATTTTAATATAAAATATTTGCAAACATTTAAACATAAACAAAACAAGAAGAATATTTATAATATCAAATTTATTCAATTTAGAAAATATGAAAATTAGTAAAATTTATTTTTAAAAACTTAATAAAATTGGCAATTAAACAAATATAAAAGTCAATACAGTGCTTCCTCGCTAATCCAGCCAAGTTGGGCAAGATTTTTTTGAAAATACGGCCGAATTTGCCTTTGGCCGGATAAGAACAAAATATCGCTTTTTTTACAAATTATCTACCTTAGTTGGGAACCGTTTAGTTCCAACCCGCACACAATTCCCACCCGATCAATTCCAACCCAAATCAAATCCCACCCGATCATTTCCCACCCGATCAAATCCAACCCAATTCAAATCCCACCCGAATCAAATCCCACCCGATCATTTCCAACCCGATCATTTCCCACCCGAATCAAATCCCACCCGATCAAATCCAACCCAATTCAAATCCCACCCGAATCAAATCCCACCCGATCATTTCCAACCCGATCATTTCCCACCCGAATCAAATCCCACCCAATCAAATCCAACCCGAATCAAATCCAACCCAAATCAAATCCCACCCGATCATTTCTCACCCGATCATTTCCCATCAGAATCAAATCCCATCCGATCAAATCCAACCCGAATCAAATCCCACCTAAATCAAATCCCACCCTATCATTTCCCACCCGATCATTTCCCATCCGAATCAAATCCCACCCGATCATTTCCCACCCGAATCAAATCCCACCCGATCAAATCCAACCCGAATCAAATTCCACCCAAATCAAATCCCACCCTATCATTTCCCACCCGATCATTTCCCATCCGAATCAAATCCCACCCGATCAAATCCAACCCGAATCAAATCCCACCCGAATCAAATCCCACCCGATCATTTTGAACCTAAATCTAACCCCACCCCGTCAAATCCCACCCGAATCAATTCCCATCCACATAATTCCTACTTGTTCAATTCCCAGTAAATTATCAAACCCGATTATATTTATTCTTGTACGAATTAAAAATTTTAATACGTTTGGAACTCACATTAAAACTTTTGTTTTTGTAGTTTTTAAAATCATTTGAAATATGAAATTAGTAAGGTAAAAAATTTTTTTTTATTTAAGCTAAAATTATTACTGTTGCTTATTTTATCATGTTTTTAGTTTAATGTCATTTTTGTTTGTTGATAACTACGATAATTAAATAATTACGACTTGCGAACAACAGAAAGTTTTACTGTTACTTGTAAAATGCTATCATTGTTACTAAATTTAATCCAGATCAGGTTTAAATAATAAATAAGTTCTAAGTATTGGAACCATTTTCTATCATGGTAACTAATTTATGTCCAATTATTATTTTTTGTACGAGTTGGAACAATAGACATTGACACTTAATTTTATTTTAGTTAAAACAACAAAATAATATAGTACTGTACAACATAGTTTTCTTTAATAAGAAGTTTGGTATTTGAAAATTATATTAATGCTTATTTTATTAAAATCTAGACCTAAATTACTTTTGTTCGTTGATTACTAGATTTTTTTAAGTAATTACGGCCGGCAAGAAATATTGGCCTATCTTTTGTAAAATGCTTTTCCGACTAATACAATTCAGTCCAAATCAAGTTCAAAGCAAATTCAAGTTTTTTTAGTATCCGAACTATTTTTTATAACAAAGTATTATACGGTAGCTGGTTTATGTCCTATTAAGTCTACCTTTGTAACGACTATAGAAATTAATATTGCTCGGCACAGTTTTTTTAAGTGCAATTTTTGGAAAATATTCTGTTTTATTAAGCTTAATGTTTCATATTTCTTGTTTAAAACAATACTTCCTAAGTTTGATTTAACAACAATTTTAAGTATTTGATGCCTGCGGCGCGAATAACTTATTATAGAAAAATTGGTCTTTTAAAAAAGTATTTTTGTTATATAAAAAAGTTCTTATTTGGTTGTTATTCAATTTCTTTAAGTCTTAGCTTTTAAACCAACTAAATTAAATGTGTACTATATCTACCTGAAAATGAGCTTATTTTGATTGTAACTATGAAGTTTTTTTTCTAAAACATATGTTTTATTATTTATGTGAAATTAGATGAGTTAAAAAAAAAATTAAACAACTAATAAAAACTTACAGTTACACAAAGACTGATGTAAATGTTTAAAATAATACAGGGTAAAATACATTTGTCTTACTGTATAATATAAAATCAAAATAATCTAAAATATGTTAAAATGCATATTTATCAATTGTCTTTTATGCTATTTTTAAACACCTCCTAAAAAATATTATAACTTAATATCTACCGCTATAGGTCTTTTAAAAATTGATTTTTAAACATGTGTGTTAATAGCACTTTAAATAAATTTATCTTCATTAAGAATGTAGTATGAGAATTAACCAATGATTTATAATTATAAATATTATTAACCAATTTCAGAAATAAAATAATTTAATAACGAACAAAAACGAAAACTGACACAAATACTACAATATTTAAGTTATTGGCTCAAATGCCTTATATAAAAATTTATTCAACTGAATCAATCTCACTAAAGAACTTGTACTTTATTTTAATGTTGTGTTCTAAATTTTTAAAACAACTAAAATATCAACATTATTGGAAATGGAGAGATGTAAATTTGAATATATATTATTAACCTCGTCCATACGCTCATAGCCAGGTTCATTACAACTCATCCGGTTTTGAATATCATCTTCTGTAAATGTGACATTTAATCTCGCAAATTGCTGTATAAGCTCGTTATTGGAGTTTATAAATAATTATTTTAACTAAGCGCGAACACTATGAAGTAAAACATAAGTTTGGAAGAAATACTAACATTATAACTTAAAAATATATTGCCTGCTTCGTTATAAAAAAAAGAATACTTTTTGTAGTAAAACTATGATTTTCGCTAAATTTAATAAGTCTAGTCTATTTCTTGACTGAAACCGGCCGGATTAGCAGGAAACCGGATTAGCAATGACTGGATTAGCGAGAAAGTAGTGTATAATAAACTACAGAACGTTTACTTAATTAATATTAGTTATATTAGTTCTACTTCAAGACAACAAAACGTATCATGTATGAATTACGAAAAGTAAATATTAAACTATACATAAATTTTAGTAGTTTGAAAACTACGTAGTTTTATTATAAACATAAACTGCTTTTAATAAATTATTTATTACCAGTGTTGCAAGAGTTATATTTTTTAAACCACCTAAAAACTAAATACTTAATAAAAGTTTTTTGATTTGTTTGTTTAATTTAAAATTTAACGCTCAAGCAGTTGATTTAAAAACATAGCATTTTGTTTTAACAAGTATGCTCTTTAAAATTTTGATGTGTTCTGACCAGTATTAAAAATTATCTATCATTACTCTGAAATATTTTATCATATTAACAATTGTTTTATCTATTTTGACTTCAAAACTGATAGTTTTTCATACCACTCTTGTAATTGTTAAAATCGTTTTATTCTATTTTTATCTAGTTTTTAAAGCTGTTAATAATATGTTACAATATTAACAATTATTCTTAATTCTTAATTATATTTAACTATTAGAACTTGAGTTATAGCGTAACCAAGCGAATTTTCTTTAGCAAAGGACTAAGTTTTCGTATTCACTGGTCGCAATATAAAATATAAACATGCTCTCGAGCCACACTTTTACAAATATGGGCCACAGTTTGCCGAACCCTTGTGTAAATCATAAAAAAAAGGTATCTCAGTGTAGCAGAGACATTTCTTGGCCTTTTCAAAGGGAACTATTTTTTTTAGTTTAAAATGATTCTTCTTCTAACTATAAATAAAAGTTGTCTTTTAAACATATAAGCATCTACTCAACTATTAACATATTTGTTAACCATAGTATTTAAATACATAATGTAAAACTATCAATAATGTTTTTCAGTCAAATATCTATATTTTTTTGTGTGTTTCATAAATAGTTTCTCACTTAATAACCTTGTTAGTTTAGATAAATTTGAAAACTATTTAACTCATTTAATATATCAAATGTTGTTAATATTTCATTATCTAATAACAAAACATAAAGATAAAACAAAATTGATTTAAAATATAAAAGAACAGGAGATAATTGAAGTTAAATGGCAAATTAAAGAACATGTAGTAATGTCACTATATATAGAGGTCGTGTTTGAATAGTTTTGTAAAGTCTAGGTCTTTTTTAATGTATAAGAATCAAAACTGAAGTAATAATAAAAAACACACGTTATAAATATAACATGCTAAAAGATGTGCGTGAATTAGCATGTATAACTTTAATAAACATGCAGTTAGAAGTAAAGTTGCAATATATAGTTGTAAATAACGCATAAGTTAATGAAATGTCTTCTTTACAAACAAAGTTTCAAAAGTTATTAGCCATTTATGACACAATGAAAAGAAAATAAAGCTTTTTCTTATTAGCGCATATCACAAAAACAAACACTTTTTACAATGAAATAAAATGTTTGCATTTTGTTATTGCATTTGGTTTTTAAAGCATTTTTAATACTCGTTGTTTTAACATTTACAATTTTCAAAGAAAGCACAAGCGAAACAAGTAAAAGTTTATAAATACACAGCTTTTTGGTTAATACACGAAACTTTCTTTTTCTCTTTTTCGTCTTTTTTCATCGTCGCACAGGCTCCAGGTAACCAGTCTAAACACACCCCTGCAGTTAGGTACAGCTTATTGAAAATGAAAACAATAAAAATTTGTTAAATTAATAATTTCTCTCATTAAAATTTGTTATAATTTTTTTTTTTAATTGTTAAACATTATTAAAAAAATCTTTTTTGGTCTAAATATATGAAGTAATATGAAATTTTAACCTTAAAAAGTATTGAACTTGACTGAAACTTATAATCAATCTTTCTTCTAAACTCTACATGTACAAAAATCAAACGTATTAGAATTTATGCATAAAACTATGGATCTGAACTAACCGTATAACATATATAAAGGTTGGTAATTATTTTATTTAAAATTTTTATGAACTGGATTGAGTCGAAAAAGAATTCTTTCGAGTGATAATTTACCTGGATGGGAATTGAACGTGAGGAATTGATTGGGTTGGATTTGATTTGGCCGGTATTTAATTTGTGCTGGAATTGTGCGGGTTGGATTTGATTCGGGTGGGATTTTATCGGGTTGGAACTGAATCGGGTGGGATTTGATTCGGGTGGTAATTGATTCGGGTGGGAATTGATCGGGTGGGAATTAATCGAATGGGAATTGATTCGGGTTGGATTTGATCGGGTTGGAATTGATTTGGGTGGGATTTGATTCGGGTTAGATTTGATCGGGTGGGAATTGATTCGGGTGGGAATTGATCAGGTGGGATTTGATCGAGTGGGTTTTGATTCAGGTGGGAAATGATCGGGTGGGATTTGATTTGGGTGGGATTTGATTTGGGTGGGAATTTATAGGGTGGGAATTAATCGGGTTGGAATTGATTCGGGTGGGATTAGATTGGGTGGGAATTGATTCGGGTGGGATTTGATTCGGGTGGGATTTGGTCGGGTGGGAATTGATCGGGTTAGAATTGATTTGGGTTGGAATTGATCGGGTTAGAATTGATTCGGGTGGGATTTGATTCGAGTGGGATTTGATCGGGTGGGATTTGATCGGGTTGGAATTGATTCGGGTGGGATTTGATCGGGTTGGAATTGATTCGGGTGGGATTTGATTCGGGTGGGATTTGATCGGGTTGGAATCGTGTGGGTGGGAACTGAGCGCGGGTTGGAAATGTTAGTATACCACCTTAGTTATATCATGAATGTATATAACAAAATGTACTATAAAATTTCTGTTAATTTAATTTATTTTACTTTATTCAAAGAAAAAAGAATTTAAACAGACGAAACTAAACGAAACAAAATTTTATAAGTTCAATATTTTCTTCGAACTTGAACTTTTCTTCGCCTCTCAAAATGTCATTTAAAGTTGACTTACCAATGTTAAACTGGCTCATTATAACAGATTTAGGCACATTATTGATTGCCATTTCGCAAACTTATAACTTGTTTTCAATTGTTAGTTGAACGCGTTTTCGTTTCTTTGCTGTCTTATCCATTTTTTAACCAGATATGTTGATTGTAGTATATTAAAGTGTAACTTGCTTAACAAAGACAGAAAAATTGCAAATGAATAATAAACAAGTTTGTTACCACTGAGCGGGAAAGTATGAAATAAAACGTAATATTATACAAATGATACTTTATTATGACGTAACCATATATTGCTTGCATACTTATAAAACGTAAATTGAATACTTTTTTGAAGTAAAATGAAATTAAACGCTAAAGTAAATAAAGTCGACTTCTCGACCAAAACCGGCCGGATTAGCGAGGAACCGGATTAGCGAGGACCGGATTAGCGAGGAAGCACTGTAATACAACAAAAATATAAATCAACATAAACTCTAATCAATTTGCAACTAAATGGTTAAAAATATTATTTTAGTCCAATCTCTAAAACAGAGTTTCCTAAAGTGGGCCAAGTGGCACCTTAGGGGGCATTGAAAGATACTCAGCAGGCCATTAGCAGCAAAGGAGCCACAGGGGGATTATGATATCATAATTTAAAACCAACACTAGATATTCTAGATATGTTGTTGAAGAGCAAAATAAAAAAAAGGCCTTAGGTGTTTATAATGGTAGTTTTGAAGTTTACACTAGATATTCTTGAGTTCTTAATGTAAAGCAAAAAATTAAAATTCTTAGGTGCTTTTAATGGTAGGTTTTTGAGTTATCTTGTTAAAGGTAGCAATAGCTTTTTTAATTTCTTTAAAGGGGCCATTTGAAAAAAAGTTTGGGAAACCCTGCACTAAAATGTGTAGCAAAACCGAGCTGAGAATAAACTGATGTCAAAACAACAAATAAATCCAGATTAGATTTCCAAAAAACAATATAGATGTAGAGATAATCTGATAGACCCAATATTAAAAATGGTTGATAAATTCACAGTAAGACTCAACACATCTGGTTGAAGATCAGTAGTCAATACAGATTGAACTTCAAAACAAACTGCTCAAAACCAATCAACTCAATGAAAAATATCAAGAAACAAACCTTTTAAGTGTTATTTTATATGAATTTCAATTAATATTGCAAGTTGTTTGTTGATTGGTCTTTCAGTTTCATTTTGATTTTCATGTAAATGCTCTTTATACAACGATGCATTTTATATAAACTAAAAATAAATTACAACATAAAATTTTATTAATTATTACATTAAAGCAATAATTTTTTTTTAACATTTAAAACTATCAAAATTCTTTTAAAGTACAAGTAATGACATTAACAGAATTTTGTTTAATCTCCCAATTAAGTCTTTTATTTTTCAAATAAAGGAAAATAAACTATTTAGAAACTCAATATCTTAATACTAAACATGCTTATGAAAAAAAGTTAATAAACTAAGTTATAACATTTTTATGATCTTAAATTTTATAATTCTAAAATAACTTGACTAGTATCAAATAATCTTTAAAACTATGTTGGTTGCTATGCACTGTAACAAAAAATTATTAAAATTCTACAACATATTTTTTATAACATTCAAAATAACTTCCTTAATGTTTTTTTCTATCTCAAAACTTTGAATCACTTTGTTAAGTAATTTATACCTGTCATTTTGAATGAACTGAAGTTATAAAAACAAGTGAATTCAGATTAAACTTCCTTATCAGCGTAGAAATAATCTGATATGAACCAATTTAAAAACTGGTTGAAAAATTCATAGTAAGACTCAACACCAATGGTAAGGTTTGCCGAATGATTTTGGCAATTTTTTCCAGATTTCCAAATTTCCTTCAGGTTTTTAAAAGTACACATTGTTGAGTCTTCTTTTAGTTAAGAAAGTTAAAGAGAGAAAAGCAAAAAAATCCCTCAGATCTTGTATATACATTATAAAGAATTTAACTCCTTTTAATAAATAACATGGTTTTGAATATTGGGAAAATTGAATTGAAAACACTTATAGAGTGTTGTTTTTACAAAAAAAAAATCTCGTATTCATTAACACACTTTAAAACTATAAGACAAAACGTTGATTTAATTACTTGCTTATAATTTAACTTTTCAAATTAAGGGTTAGAGTCTGGTTTATAACTGTTTAAATTGCTTAAATATTACTTAACTTAAAAGCGCGGATCAAAAAATCTTAAAAATAGAAACTGTATTTGTTATTTCATCAAAATTTATACACTCTACAAAAATTAAGATAAAAAATTACAAAGAACCGAAGTATAAACTATAAAGTCATTGAATTGTCTTAAATGTATTTCTTTGGCCTTCTTGTCTTCAGGCTTCATGATCTTTGGTTTTTTTGTCCTAGGGCTTCTTCTTTTCGGGCTACATGTCCTCAGGCTTTTTGTGGCAGGGCTTCTTGTCTACTGGCTTCTTGTACTTTTTAAAGCTAAGCCCTGTTTTGCTGCATTAGAAAAGAAAACTATATTCTTTTTATAGCAAAAGATTGTAACATTTGATTGAAACATTAATAAGGAAAATTAAAGTCTTTTTCTAGCCAACTTTTTAAAATACTTAATTAAACTTTTAAAAGGACTTAAACTACATTTTAGTTTATGTTTAGTTTTTGTTCATTATTAGTTTAAAAATCTAGCTGTTTTCGAAAGAATAAAAAAAGAAATTTCACGTTAAGTTAACTGTAAGCTTATTTAATAAAATTAGTTGGTTTGCATACAAATTGTATTACAAGTTTATAAGCTTCCATTTAAGAAGTAAGTGTTTACACGTCATTGACATATACTTTTCTTTTAAAGCTGTTTTAGATTAGTAAGCATTTTTTAAGCTTTCTTTTAGTAAGCAAATATTATTAGTGTTTCTATAATTTATTCTAAAAGTTTTAAGACAACAATAGTGTGTAGAAGTAATTTAAATTTATAGTAAGTGTTTATATTTGAACTAAATGATTTAAATAAACTGTGTCATAAATTATTTTTGTGGTTTTTTTTTTAATAAATGCATTGTAGTAAATTATGTAGTACATAAAATTTTAATGTGTCACTATACGACTTTGTCATGATTGTTGAAATTCATGAATTTTTATATAATATTAAACAACTAAAATAAAACAAAATAAAGATTTTTCTAAGTAAAACCTAGTATTAAAAATGATTTAGTGTACAAAGATTAATAGCTATAAATTGAGTTTTTTATATGAAAATGCAATTTTAAACTACATTTTTGGTAATCAAATAAACAATATTAATTACTTTATATTTGTAAGAGTTAACTTTCATAATTTAGATTTTTTAGAAATATAAAAAAAAGTTTTACATGACAATACAAGATGGTCAGGTTGATGTTTTGCACTTTTAAGTGATGATGAACTATCTTCGTTCTAAGGTTTGTTTTTTTGTGCATAAAAATTATTTAAAGTTTTTTTCTAACCAATTTTTTAAAACACTAGATTAAACTATTAATTTAGCATTTTAATTTGATTTTAGCTTTTGTTCATTATTAATTTAAAAATATATGCTGTTTTCGAAAGAATAAAAAAAAGAAATTTCACGTTAAGTTAACTGTAAGCTCATTTATAAAATAAGTTGGTTTGCATACATATTGTATTACAAGATTATAAGCTTCCATTTAAGAAGAAAGCGTTTATACGTCATTGACATATACTTTTCTTTTAAAGCAGTTTTAGATTAGTAAGCACTTTGTAAATATTTCATTAGTAAGCAAATTTTTTTTGTGTCTCTAAATTTCATTTTAAAAGTAGGCAGCTATAACGTGTAAAAGTAAATTAGATTTGCAGTAAGCGTTTCTAGTTGTACTAAATGATTTTATAAACTGTGTCATAAATTGTTTTTTGTTGTTTTTTTTTAATAAATAAATTTATGTGCTTCATCAAAATATCAATGTTCTATTTTGTCGTGATTAGTTTAATATATTACATATATAAAATAAAAGTATTGTATTAAACAACTACAAAAAAAAATAAAGAGGTTTCTAATTAAAACCTAGTATTGAAATTATTTAGTGTACAGAGATTTTAAGCTATATATTGAATTTTTTAGATGAAAATGCAATTTTTAATTACATTTATTGTAATAAAATAAATACTGTTGATTACTTTATATTTGCAACAGTTAACTTTAATAATCTAGATTTCTCAGAAACAAAAAAAAGTTTTAAGTGACAATATAAAATGGTCAGGTTGATGTTTTGCACTTCTGAGTGAAGATGAACTATCTTCGTTCTAAGGTTTGTTATTTTGTGCATAAAAATTATTTAAATCATTTTTAATGTGAATTTATTTTTTATCTAATTGTCTAGTTTAGTAAAGCTATTATTAAAGTTTTAATTCTTTTTAATAGTTATTCTGAATTTAAACCTTTCATATATATGAACTTTATACCTCTAAAATAATTAACTAAGTAATATATTAAACAAATAAAAAGTTGTATAGTAAGTACACTAAAAATAACAGGATAATATTTTTTTGTATAAACATTAGATATATCCAATAATACACAGAAAAAAAAAATAATTTAAACTAAAATTTTATGTCTTAAATAAATCTTAAACTTAGTATTTTAAACAAAAAGTTGTTTTTGATGTGACTTTTCAGAAAAAACTTTTCAAATAATCAAGGTTGTATAAAAGTTAAAAGCTATGACGCACGTAAATAATTTTAGGATAATTGGTTCAGAAAAAACTTAAAGTTGATAAAGTTTATTACTATTTAGCTACCGGATCCATAAGCCTAATGAATCTAACACAACTCTCAAATTTTAAAATTATTATGGTTTTATCTAGTGTAAGTTTCAAAACTTTCAGTAATATCTAGAGTAAATTTAAAATTTTTCCTGCTTTTTTTATGTTCCTTACATAAACTGCAAAAGATCTTAACAATTTTTAAGCAGCCTAAAGTGATCTACCGGAACAATAAAAACTGTTAATAACATTTTACTATATAACTTGCTTAATGTTAGGTTTTTTTTTTTCTTGATTTCCAAAAACAGCTAAGTGAAAATTTAGTTTATTAACTTTTTGATTTCTTTTTAAATGGTTATTTTTAAGTTTTATCACTTTTTTTAGTGAAATTGTGCAAATGGACCAATTTTTAATATTTGATGTTTTAATTATAATATTTTTTTTTTAAGTTTGAACAACCTTAAATTTGAAAGACAATTAAAATAACCAATAATCAATTATATTTATAGTAAGCGTTTTTACTTATACTAACTGCATTTATTAACAGCGTCTTATATTTTTTTAACTTGCATTGTATTTATTATATTGTAGATCTAAAATGTTCATGTGTTATTATTTTATTTTGTTTAAGTTTTTCTCATATTTATTTTATAAATCAAAATATTGTATTAAACAACTACAACTAAACGAAATTAAACTTACTTAGTAAAACCCGTTATAGAAAGTTATTTAGTGTACAGCGATTTGAAGCTTTCTAAATATTTTTTTTCATAAAAAAAGCAATTTTTGATTAAAGTTTTGGTAATTATAGATTACTTTATAGTTGTAAGAGTCAACTTTCAGTTTTTCAGACATATAAAGTTTAATTTGAATTGACAAATTTAATGGTCAGGTTGATGTTTTGCAGTTCTGAGTGAAAATAAACTATCTCCGTTGTAAGGTTTGTTATTTTGTATATATAATTTATTTTAAACTTTTTTTAACTCAATCTTATATTCCATCTAGTTGTTCAAATTAAATAAATCAAATATTAAAATCAATTAACTGATTTTCCTTCTAACATATTAACTGAATTAAAACTAAACATATATGTATTTTTTTTAATCTGATTATGAAGAATATCAATAAAGAAGGAAGTTCATATACAGGTAATAATGAAAACAAATCATTAATAGAAAATTCCTCTGAAAACTTTAAGCAAAATGTTAGTAAATAGATTTTATCCTAAACTGCTTTTTTGTTCATAAATGGATACGTTTTTAAAAGTTATACAAAATATGTTTTGTAAAGAAATTTATTGAACGCAAAGTAATTTGTTTAACATTCAAGCTAACAGACATACTTTTTTTTAAAGTTAATAATACAAACTGTTTTACTAGCCACCTGCTTGAGTATTTTAATTCAAAAAAATCAAATGAATATTACTTGAAACAGTCTGTATATAAACTAATAACAACATGGACATTAGTATGGTTACGAAAATATAAAAAAACTCTATATTTTTAAGATACTATTTAACAGAATAAAATATAAATAAAAATTCAAACCAAATAATAAATATTTATTAGATCAAAGAAGATAATAGTTAGTTTTAAATAATGAAAAACTTATTTCTTACGTGTAAGAAATAAGCTTAAATGGATAGATTTTTTAATAATATTTAGTTAGCCCAGGGGTCGGCAGCCTGTTGTAGCTCGCGGGCCCTATTTTCTTGGGTAAAATCACTAGCAGGCCTAATAATTTAGAAAAAAAATCTTTAAGGGCTGCATTTATTTAAATGAAGTTTTAGTAATCAGTAGATATATATTATTTTAGACCCTAGTATGTCAAATTAAGCAATAATAGAGCACTAGTAAAGAGTATTTATTAAGTTAAGAGCCTAACTGTGAGTTTTTAATAACAAATATAAATTTTGTATTCTTTTAAAAATGTACATTTTTGGCTATAAAGGAGCTCGCGTGCCGAGATTTTTGACTTTGAGGGCCGCATTTCGCCCACGAGCCGCAGTTTACCGACACCTGATTTAGCGAACAAAACTCTAACAATTGACTAATAAAACTATAATATACTATCTTTTTTACTTGAAATTTTAAAAACTATAAGTATTTGATTTTAATATTATGTTTACCGATATTTGAAGTCACTTGTTTTTTAGTAAAACTTG
Organism: Thalia democratica; assembly: GCF_965202585.1. Taxonomy (NCBI): domain Eukaryota; kingdom Metazoa; phylum Chordata; class Thaliacea; order Salpida; family Salpidae; genus Thalia; species Thalia democratica. The sequence continues at coordinate 84,123,393 of NC_139165.1, forward strand.
ACATATTTAATTTCACTTAATTAGTTTAAAAACTAAGCTCATTTACGCGGTAGGTTTTGGTGGACATCTTCTCATTGCTTTATTTCTTGATAATACTAGTGTTAATCAAATTAAAGTATTATTGAAGCATATTTATTTTTAATACTTTTGTATTTGATTGACATGCACATAAAAATTGTCATGTTAGTGACCTAAAGTAGTATCAAATTACGGTCATTAATCTAATTATAAAAAAGTAAGATATATAATTTCATTATAACTACTTATCAGTTCTATTTAATAAGTACATTTTTGTTAATCACATTATTATTTTAATATAAAATAAAGAACTAAAAATGAAATATTCAGTTGGTGTTTTGCACAGTCGAGGAATGAACCACTTATCTTAATTCAAAGGGTCGTGAGTTTCTAAACATTTTTAAGTAATTTTTTTCAACTTTTTTTATTATAATAGTTTGTTAGACTTATATGATTTTAATGGTAAACACAGATAATATTTTGAGACATAAAAAAATACTCAAAAATAAGAGGGTTTACAACAATATTGTGTAATTTATATGGCTTTAAGACACTAGAAAATATACATTATAAATAATGTTAAAACTTTTTAGTTTGAATAGTATTACCTAAAATTTTCAATTTATTACATTATAAAATGTATCATTAAAATTAAGTATTAAGTAGACATTCTGTATGTTTTAATTTAGTAAAAAGCATAGTTTAATATTAATTTTAAATGGTTTTTAAATAGTATACATTTTCTTTAAAAGCTAGTGTGTAAGTTTAATAATGTATTTTTAAACAGTGTAAAAGCAATAATTATTAACATAAGTTGTCATTTGAAGTCCAAGTTTAAGTCATGTTTGTTAGAATTAAAAAACTATATTCGACTTCAATGATAGTTAAATAAGAGTATATACAATAGTAAAAAGTAAGGTTTATACAAACTATTTATTAGTATGAAATTTATAATAATTTTTTACCACACTCAAATACCAAGGATAATTTAGATAAATTTGGAATTTTTAAAGCTTCTAAATAACTAAGGCTAGTTTGAAACACATTACAGACTCAGGATAACTCGAGGTTTTTTATCTTCGTTACAAAAACATCAGAATAATTTTAAGTTTTTTTTAAATTTCAAGCAAGTTTTATCTGAAATTAAAAATAAACTTAGTTGATCTAGTCTTAGTAATTTGATATTTTATAACTAACTTTGTTAAACAATTTAAATTTTATTGACATAAATCTGTTTTTTAAATTTGAAAACACTCTCAAGATGTCTCAGGACAAGTCTTTGACACAAAAATAACAGCAACTCTTTGAAATTAACAATATTTGTTTGTTTCATGTTTTCGCTCTTAATATATATTTCAGTTTAAATGCTTCAGATTTTGATGCCAGGATCCAACGCTCGACAAAAAACTAAAATGATATAAAGTAAAGATATGTAGTCTAAAAGATGAAACTAGTTCCAAATATAAAATCCTACAAGAGGCTAGAATGGAATTTTTTTTTTTTTCTAAAAGCACCATTTAGATTTTAAAATGTTATATAGTTTTAATTAAAGAACTTTTTTTATAATATTATTTTTTTTTAAACAGCTTAACTACAAATATAACACTAAATAATCTTAGAAATGATATCAAAATAGACGCTTTATACTAAAAAACTTTTTTCGAGTTTTAAACCTTTTTCTTCTGTTAAATTTAGCAATTTGTATGTCTTATTTCTAAAATAATTATTTTCGGAAAAGCTTTAAATTTTGCATAAATTTTCTAATTAATGTCTTTTATAATAAGTATACAAAAGTCTTCAGAGTCTAAACCTTGACTTTCGTACGCAGTGAGACAAGCTAAATTGATGTAAGGTTAGATCATACCAATACGACTTATTAATGAGTCCTAAGAAGGATTAAATTGTTCTCAGTCTACTGAAGGCAGTGGTCGGATAATCGAATTGGTATTAACCGATTTTATGTCAATATAAACTTGCTAAGAATTTGTAAAATATACTTGACATAGAGTATATTATTGTTACAGCATTTTTAAAAATTTTAAATTTTACTAGATAATAAAATAAACTTTTGTAATTCAATGAAAATGAATCGTGAACAAAGTGAAATGAAAAACAGCTCTACGTCGTCATTTAGTTAGTTTAATTTTTTTTTTTGATTTTCATTACAATTATTTTTGTTCCAGTCTTCATTTTTATCAGTTGCTGGAAAAAGTTAGTTAATTAAAAATTAAAGAAAACGAATCAACCTTGAAACAAAGTCAAATACTATACTTATTGTTACAACAAGCATTTTTAAAGGCTCGAAAAGAATCAGTCAAAACACAGTTTTGACAAAAAAAGAGTGTAGAAGAACTGAGCGTAGAACAACAAAAAGTATTGAAAGCGACATCAATCAAATTAACGTCAACTTACCTTCAACTCATGGACTTCATAACAATGCGAAAATCCCTGAGCTTTTGAATAAAAAGCATGAAAAGCATAATAATGATGCGACAACAAGCAACTTGTCACCGAAACCTAGTTAGTTTGAAATCTTATTTTTGGTTTTTAAATGTTATTCAAAAGTTTTTTAAATAAACTTCTTTACTACAAAGTGTTAGTAAAACCTAAATTATTGAGAATTTTTAGAAAATTGACAAAACGAAAAAGACAACTTTACTAAATTTAAAAACTAAAAGAAATGCATTTATAAAGGTTCTGAGCAAGCTTCTCCAACGGACTCGTTAAAAGAAAGAATAAATAAAATAGAAATTGCGAATCGTAGTACTGCTAGTGCTGTCGTAACACACTTAAGCTTTTGTGATACCAACCCACCTGTTATTCCAAAACCTATTCATGACAATGTTGCAGAAATCCCTGACCTTTTAGATATAAGGCCCGAAAATCGTTATAATGAAAAAGTGTTTGAAGAACGTTTGCAAATCGATGAACACAAAGAAAAAAATACAGACATAGAAGAAGTGAAGAGTAAATGGAGTAAGGATGAAGTTGATAGTTTAAATTTAGCTAAAAATGATTTTGATCTACTATCCCGTGAAAATGATAAAAATAAAGTTTTATTATCAGAAAGGAAAGGTAAACATTCTTTTTTAAAGAAAATCTTACCACGTAAAACAGCTTTAGAAACAGTCGAACGATTGCAAATAGATGAAGGCAAAACAATACATACAGACAGGGAAGAAGTTAAGGTAAGATGGAGTAAGGATGAAATTGAAAGTTTTAATTTGGGACATTACGAATTTGATCAATTATACAAACTTTATCTAAAAAACTTATCAAAGAACAAGAAAGTTGATAAAGTTTGTAAAATATCTTTATTAAAGACGTATCTACCAAACAAAACAGCTAAAGAAATGAATGAATATTTTTATATGTTCTATCAACTTGCTAAAAAGGAAGACCCTATAACAGTTTTACCAAAACGTCGCACTAAAAAACGTAAGCGAAACCAGTCTAGCACGAGTAGCGGAAGCAACAGCAAGTGTTTGAAGAAAAAACAATAATAAATATGTGTGTTTTTAGTAGTTGTTCTAGTTGTAAAACGTTAGTTCGTAATTTTGAGTAATTTAGAAACAAAATGTTCGTACAACTATTTAAACGATGTTATATGTTTAGACGTTTTATTTGAGTCTCGTTTATTTTTATAATTGGGTTATCGACTACGTTTTTTAATAAATAAATTTGAATATGTTTATTTTAATACGTTTATAAATAGTATAAATAAGGTTTATAAACTTTTTATTAATAAAATTAAATTACCGTTAAGAAAATTAATTATTACACAAGTAATTAAAACTAGAAGAACTTTTCATTGAAGGATTATTGTACTTTTTTATGCATGTCTCAACAAAATTCCGCGTTTAGAGTAGGGTTGGGCGACGTTTTTCAATCAACGAGCCGGATCCGGAAAAACTTAGTCTTTTGCCGTCCGAAGCATTTAGAATTAGTGATTTACCGGATCCAGTATCCGGATCAAGCCGAAAAATGACTTTTTAGATCCAAATCCGACTGGAAACTAATTTTAAGTCGAGATACAGATCCGGTCGGATTCTTATGTAAATAAAAGTTATGGAACCGGCCGGAGTATAGATTTATGGATACAGATGATCACTTTTTTAAATCCTTCAAATTCAAAAAACTTTCCCTAGTCTGACAACTTAAGATGTAGATTGAGACATGTCAGATGTTTAAATAATGTCTATGAATAGAATTGACATTATAATTGACAAGGGTACGTATGTAAAACATCGTACTTAAAAAAACACTTTTCTTGGGGTGATTTTACAAAAAGATATTCTAACTAAGTTAGAACAACACAAAATATTAGGACAAAATGGTATATTTATTAGTACACATTAATTTATAAAGTAGTTTTTAGCATGTTGTTGAAGTCAAATTCTTACAGTTTTGTTTTGTAAAAATATGATACAAATTTTTGTAAAAATTTTGTAATATTAACCCTTTGCAGGCCTATAAATTTGCTCGCGGGCCGGTGATTTTCATTTGCGGGCCGGATCCCATTAAAGTTTTAAAAAATTTGCCTGTATAAAAAACTTCTGGTTCATATGGTCGACCGACTAGATAAATTACCTTACGTGAATTATAAGAAATAAATTAATAATAAAAAAATATCGAACTGTAGATAAATTTTTAAGTATTTCACTTAACCCGTGCATTGTTATGGTTCGGCTGAATTTTTATAAAAAAAATCTAAACTTTAACCTTGAATGGCAATCTGAAGGTTTTGAAACTTACACTAAATATTCTTGAGTTGCAGATGAAGAGAAAAAAAGGTTTTAGGTGTATTTCTAAAGTAGTTTTTAAATTTACGCTAGACATTCTTTAGCTAAAGATGATAAGCAAAAAAAAAAGGTCTTAGGTGTTTTAAATGGTAGTCTTGTTGGAGGGGCAATAGCCTTTTTAATTTAATCAAAGTGGGCAATTAACAAAAAAAAAGTTTAGGAAACCCTGCTTTAAATCAGAATATTTCACAAATATAATTTCAACCAAATTTAAGGTATGTATATAGATTATAATGAATGCTTAAATACTCAGTTTAAAGTTTAACACTCATTTATTGCATGGTTGAACACTTAAATTATATATCTTAGATAAATATACTTAGTTATGACTAAAGTAATTTTATTACAATAAAAAAACCTACATCATATACCAGTTTTAAAACAAGTGCTTAGAGCGTAGTAAAAGTAACTGTTAGCCTTGTGTGAGAAGCTTTACAAATAAAGATTCACTCTACTAATTTTGGTTTTTAAAAAATAAATTAATACGCATTAGTTTCTTGTATTGTAGATAGTGAAAATGGTAAAACCTTTTTCATATTTTCAGCCTAATTTGAAAGAGCTGATAATTATATTTGTATTAATTTTACAGGTTAATATAAAATGATTAAGATAAAATAACGAAACAACATTACAGTTAAATTGGTATATTGTTGGGTATTTTTAGTATTTAAGGTTTTATATTACTAAGGAAATTTTCAGAGTAAAATTCACTTTTACAAACTTGGACAATAGTTTTGTACCTTAACTTAAACTTTTGTTCTAGTATTAGGACAAGTGTCATTTATAATTATATATTAAAGAATTTTAGATAAACAGATCTATTTCATATATTATTTTTTGGAATTTAACACAGATATCTAAGTTTAAAAGACATGACATTAAAATTTTGCCCAAAATGATGTATTTTAACAAACTATAAAAGATTTTGCTTTAAAAATAAATGATAAACTTAATGGAAAGACAACTATTTTTGTAAATATAAATCTTTTATTAAAACCTTTGTTCTTTTTTTAATAAAATAACAAATTTGTATAAAGGGGTAGGTTTCAAAATTGCACGAGAGAACAAAATTGAACGAGGGCACAAAAATGAACGAAGAAACTTTGCAAGAAGGGTACTTTTGAACGAAGAAATTTTTGCCAAGGTTGCAATTTTTTTATTTTATTTCTATTAATAATTTTATTTTATTTTATCTTTTTATTAGTTTTAATTATTCTATTTTATTATCACTCTTACCAATATCCCTTACCCATATTTGTAAACTTACTATTTTGTTTTTATTTTCTTATTAGTAATTATTTGTTTTTTATTTTATCTTTACTATCACTGTTACTCCTAACCCTTATCCTTGGTTGGTAACTTGTTTTCTCCTAGTTCTTTTTAAATTTATTCTTTTTTTTTTTGTATTTTTTTTTAACTTCCTTTTTCTGTTTTTTTTATTCTTTTGCAAAAATGAATCTCCGTGCAATTTTTTCATTCGTTCAATTTTTGAGCTCCCCAATGATACTTAGTAAAAAAAAAGTTTCATCATTACAAAACAACATAAAATGTTTGAGTTAAAATTTAGTTGAGTCATCTATGTAGTTTTGAATATAAAAACGTTTAATTTAACTAATAAGAGCTAATAAAACTTAGTTTAAAATAAGTGTATGATTTTTGTGTTTAGATAGAATAAAATAACACTTAAAAATTCTATATATTTTATCTTCTCGTCCTGGACAAGACGTAAAAAGGTATCCAAGAGGTGTGCGACTCAACAACCGAAAGGTTGTTCGTGTACTATGCCCTTGGACCAAATATTTTTACCGCTTTTTTTTTTGTCGTTCAGTAAACTAACAATAACAGCATTAGTTTTAAGAAAGTATATTAGTTGTTTCGCAATACAAAAGTTTAGAGCTTATGATGAAAAACTTTCTAAAACTCCTTCTAACAAATAAAACCCAGGCTTTTTTTTTCATTTCATATCAGCTTCAGCTGCCACATATGCAAATTTGAAACCGAGTTGAAACACAAATTTATTAATCAAGCTTTGCTTATTTAAAAAACACACCAAAAAGTAAGACGGTGCTAGTTAACATTTTTAGTACATAAATCAGAATAATGTTATTGCCGTTTTTAAATCACAAACAAATAAAATTTATAAAAACAGTAACAGCTGTATGATTTTATGAATTCAATTCTAAATAAAGATTCTTTTTTAGTAAGATAAATAACTTTACAACCTCAATTTATCTAAACTTTGCTTTTTTCATTATGACGTACCACGATGTTGTATTTTTCGGGCAAAAAATGCATCTAACAAAAAGTTGAAAATTTAAAACTAAATTCTTAGCGGGTTAATTTACTGAATGAACTAAAACTGTTCCAATGTCGGACTATCCGGGTTACTCTTCGTATGACAGCAAAGCAGCAAGGTCGGGCAAGGTGTGCGGGCTCAGTCCGGCTGCGTTCGGAGGAAGTTTATCAGCACTGCTTCTGATTGTTGGAGGCGTTTGAGCGTACGTCGCCCTCGGAGGAAGTTCGAATTAATTGAGATTTTAGTCATATATTTTTATAGGCTTTAGAAATTTTAGAAAAAATATTTTTTTTCTCAAGAATTTTTTTTTTACTTTTGTTGGTTTTTATGCTGTCCTGCTGAACTCAAAGCGCTTTGTTATTGCTGTTTTTACTTTTATTTTTTAAAGCAATTCGTTAACAAACTCAGTTGCAGTATGTCCGGAAATAGAAAACGCAATTTACAACCTGACAAAGGACGAGATCGTCCCGGGAGTGAAATTGACGTTCGAGTGCGACGAAGGGTTCGCCTCCAGAGGCATCTCCACTGTCGAGTGCACTTCAAACGGGTGGTCGGAAAACGCGACCTGCGAAAAAGGCGAGTGTTTTCAAAGCCGAAATGAGTTTTTTTTTTACATTCCGCATTTGAACAAAAACTGTCATTTTTTTTTTCCTCATTGGTTTCAGATAAAGAATAGAATTTGATACTCCTCTAAATAATTGTAGAATAGTACTTGATTTTCAATAAAAAACTTCACAATATTTTTAAGTTAAAATTATGCTTTTCACAAATGCAGCTCTAGTCTATTAAAATAATTAAGAAGTTGTTTGCAATAATTTAATTCAGATATTTTTTTCTTTTTTAAACTTTATTCGTGTTTTTTGAGTTATAGTTTGTTTCAAATTAGCAATAACGTATCAAATAGCAAACCTATTAGTTAAACTTTTTAATTTAAGAAATATAACTTATTTGAGCTATTTAAATTTTTTTTGCTTGTTTTATTTAACAACTCAAGCTAAATAATTCTTTTAGCGTCGTGCAGGCGACCTGGCGACCTGACAGACGGGAGCTTCAGCAAAATTCTGAAAAGCGAGTACGCCGCGGGAGGTCGGCTTCACTTGCGCCAGCGACAAGTTCCTCCCATCGCCCGCCAACGGCCGGATCGAGTGCAGGACGGGCGGTTGGAAGCGGAAGGCCGCCTGCGACAGATGTCGGTTTTGCCGTTTGATTTCTTACTTTCTTGTAACTGTTTTTTATCGAGTTTTTTGAGCGAAACTCAGTTTGTCATATTTCAACACGCTTTTTTTTTCTCATCACAAAAATGTTGCATTTTTCAGTCTGCACCTCGGTTCCCAAAGTTCGACTGGCCACCGCCACGGTCAACGGACCGAGGCCGATCGTCCACGGCGCGAGGATAGACTATCAGAGCAACAGCGGCTACCACCCGCCTACCAAGCAGTTGGTGGTTTGCGGCGCAGTCAGGAGCAGTCAGATTGTGGTGGACGACGTTCTCTGCAGTGTAAAATGGACTTAAATGAGATTAATACTTAGACAATATTCTTAAAATGTACATTTGTAATTTATTTGAAATTTTTTGAAGTAATTTTGTAGTAAACATTAATTTTCAAAATAAAAATAAAGTTTAAAGCACATGGCAAAAGTGGTTGATACAGCTCTAGCTGGGAGCGGGTCAGAATGACACAGCGACAAAATGACACGGTCGTCAAATAGACACGGTGCGTCACTTTGACACAGCGACAAAATGACACGGTGCGTCACCTTGGCACGGTGCGTCACTTTGGCACGGAGGATCAATTTGATACGGCGACAAAATGACACGATGCGTCACTTTGGCACAGCGACAAAACGATACGGTGCGTCACTTTGGCACGGAGGGTCACTTTGGCACAGCGACAAAATGACACGGTGCGTCACTTTGGCACGGAGGGTCACTTTGGCGCAGCGACAAAATGACACGGAGGGTCACTTTAGCACAGCGACAAAATGACACTGTGGTTAATAAGGGAGGGAACGATTTTTTGTGAAACTTCAATCTTCATTGGTATGGACAACGATCTTATTTTTCTAGGAAAATTTTCGGTTTCCTGTCTTCTAACCTTTTTTGTAGAATCAGCTACAATCACATTGATTAACTTTAAAAACAAAGACCGCAGGAATTTTTAATCGTGACTTCATAAAATAAAGTGAAACACGTAATGTTTATACCTTCTATTCTCATCGTCGTACTTATAAACAACATGCTCATTTTTAAGCAGTAGCAAGGCAAGGTGTTAGGTGTGCTTAAAAGCTGTGCTTAATAAACAACAACTAGTTGTTTGTATCAAACAACGTTCACAAAGATGCAAAAGCAGCAACTTTTTTAACAAAATACGACTGCCAAAATTAAAGGGAATTTATTTTTGATTTCTTTCGAATGGAAAAACTTAAACCCAGTTTAGTACTAGAACATGAAACGAGTAATAAAAATTAGAAAATGACTCGCCATTTTACGACTAAAAAGATAAAAACTCATATAAACATATCTTTTAAACTTCAGCAATATTCTGATTTAAAAATACACTCTTCATTTTAGATCAATCATTCAGTACATCAAAACAATAAACTAGTAGATGTAAATACAGAGGAAAATTTGTTTTATAAACTAAAACTCAGACGTTATCGAAAGCAACTTTTCTGCTGTTGTAATTCTAAATTCTAATGCGGTTCTTATTTTACGTTTTTATGCTTAAAAAAATTAATACTTGCGCTCTTTTGTCGATTTAATAGGTTGCAATTTTGAACTAAAATACTGCATTCCCTGACGAAAATATAATAATAATTTTTTTTTTACTTTTTCATCAGAAAGAAATTAACTCCTAATTAATAAAAAATATTTAAAATTTTAGATAAAAGTTTTTAGAAATCCCAGAAAATGTATTTATTTTTTCAAAAAACTTCTTTTTTTATTTGCAAGATTAAAAATAGAAAATTAAATATTATTTTCATAACTGAGTTAAGACAAAACCGAGTTTTTTAAAACTTTGTAATAAAACTCAATAATATAAAGTAGAAGAAATGTTTTACAAGCATTACTGTATTATTATGAAATTTGTTTACTGATTTTGTATTAAATATAAATGCAATTAAATACTATAATATCTATCATACTCTAAGTTTAATTTTTTATATTTTAGACTAAAAATTTTGTAAAAATTAAAAAGACTTAAAGTATTAACTTTAATAGAATGGCTGCAGCTTTAATTAGAAGGCTGCAGCAGCAATGTTGTATGTACAACCTCTTCTAGTGATTATTTTTTTAAAGTGATAAATATATAAATGCGCATGAATGGTTGCATCAGACTCTTAATTTTCTCTCAACTGTTCATAATACTATTTTTAACTTATTCATAAATTTAATCTCCAGGTCCGTTCATTTTAATTATTTGCTTTTAGACAAGTTTATTATATATTTTCAATAAAGAGTTTTAAGTAAATATCCTAACTTATTATCTTTTGTTGAATATAAATATATACATATTTAATATAAATGGCTAGTTACTACAAAAGCAGCTTAACTCTGTATTTTTAAAAATTACAGTTAAAACACGCATGACTTATTCTTACTACGAAATAACTCTGTATTAAACTAAATCTTAGTTATTTTTTATAACAGTTCCTGGTAATAACTAATTAAACGTTTAACAAAAAATACTAAATTTTATTCATTACATAAATATGAAAAGTCGTGAAAATTAAAAAAATAAAACTTAAGAATATTTTTGTTTTTATACTATGACTTAAATTTAAAAACAATGTATCATATATAGTTTCAAATGTATCAAGCTACTATAGTTTGGAAAAAATATAATAAATCTTTTGTGTTACTAATTACTATCAAAATTTTACAATTAAAAGTTATATTACTGAAGAAGTTTAGTTTTGCTCGTAAGTTTGTTAAACTTATGCAATCCTTGTTAGTGACGCACCGTGTCATTTAGTCGCTGTGTCAAAGTGACGCACCGTGTCGTTTTGTCGCTGTGCCAAAATGACCCTCCGTGCCAAAGTGACGCACCGTGTCATTTTGTCGCTGTTCCAAAGTGACCCTCCGTGCCAAAGTGACGCACCGTGTCGTTTTGTCGCTGTGACAAAGTGACCCTCTGTGCCATTCTGACGCACCGTGTCATTTTGTCGCTGTGCCAAAATGACCCTTTGTGCCAAAGTGACGCACCGTGTCACTTTGTCGCTGTGCCATTCTGACGCACCGTGTCATTTAGTCTCCGTGCCAAAGTGACCCTCCGTGCCAAAGTGACGCACCGTGCAAAGGTGACGCACCGTGTCATTTTGTCGCTGTTCCAAAGTGACGCACCGTGCCAGAGTGACGCACCGTGTCATTTTGTCGCTGTGCCAAAGTGACGCACCGTGTCATTTTGTCGCCGTGCCAAAGTGACCCTCCGTGTCGAAGTGACGCACCGTGCCAAAGTGACGCACCGTGTCATTTTGTCGCTGTGTCATTCTGACACCCACCCCTCTAGCTTGAGTTATATTTATCATAGGTTTTTATCATAAGTTGGTATTAAAATTTAAAAAAAAATATTATAAAAACTATTTTAAAGCATTATACACGTAGAAACTTTGTATTGTAATTTAAAGAGACAGTATTTTTAAAATATTAAAAACTAACAGTAAATAAAAATGTATTAATTCCAACAAAAAAAACTAATTCAATAGTGAAATTGTTTAATATATTTTCGCAGTAATATTTATTTTTTACTTAAACATACTAGTGCTCAGGGGCGTCGCGTGGGGTGGCACACTGGAGCTGCAGTCCCACCTATTAAAAAAAAGAAGAAAAAAGAAAATTTCCAATTATTTCAGTTTTCCTGCTTTTTTTCATTGAACTTAACGATAAATTTATTAGTTTTTTTAATTTTTCATTCAATTTTCAAATATTCGTTATATGGCTGGCGCTGCAAGCTAAAACTGTGTCCGCTGCATTTTAAACGTATACAAACTTCCTATACAAAAAGTTGTTGAAAAGCTTATTTTTAGAGCTGCATTCAATGCAGCGCTATGTGAATTAAACTGAATATAAAGAATATAGTGAATATGAATACACTGTTAATTAGTTTTTGAACATTAGTCATTGAAAAATCTACCAAATGTAAATAACTTGAATACAGTGAAAGTAAAGTTTAGTTTTTGAGGTGAAAGTTGCAAGATCAAAACCCTGTGGTCAACACATATACAAAAAAGACGGTTTTACACACGAATCGGGGCACACGCTTTTTAGCATTATTTGCAGGAACTTTTTTTCTAATTTATAAGATTATGCAATATACATTTACTAACAGGTCCAAATGTCTGTGATTTAAAAAAGTAAAGACGTCGTAAGGTAAGCACTTTGAGAGGTACGCACCCGCGTAAGGTACGCAATATTAAAAAAAAATTTTTAACTCTTTATAATTGGTTTGAGATACTTATTAAATACTTAACATTTAAAAACTTTTTGCAAGTACTATCAGAGACGAAGACAAGCTCTTTAAAGCAAAGATAGAAAACTGTAACTACTAGTGACATTTCAACTACGTTTGACATTTTTACTATATCAAAACTTTATCGTCAAATAAATAAATGTTATTACTTTCATTAAACATGTATTATATTAAAAGCAAATAAAATAAAATTGATAATAAGTTTAAATTAGTCTAAGATAAGATTTTTTTTTATTTATCAGTAGAAAAAAATGCAAATATTTTAAGAAATGAAACTCTAAAATTTATCAAACTTGAATAAAATATAATAACTTTTTAAGTTTAAACTACAGATCATTTTTTAAATAAATAAACAACTTAATTTAATTTCAAATTTGATTCATCAGTTTTTGACAGAAAAGAACCTTGATTAAAACGGTACAAGTTTAACTAAACAACTATAATACAACAACTGATCTAATATAGAAACACAAGTTTATTTAACATAAGTATTTTAAAAACTAACACAAAATGAGTTTAGTTGTTGTTTTTTTTTTACACAGTTAAGGTTTTACAATTTTAACCACTGAATTGTAAAACAAGTGAAATTAAACAATGATATATAGCATAAATTGTTTAGAATTTATATAATAGGTTTAACATATGTTTTAAACCAGTTAACAGTAAACTTAAACATATTTAACTGTACATCTGTATCAAGACTTCATTCGGGGTACACATGCTTAACTGTAATCAAACAATATATACACCTATTTGAGCACGACTGTTTTTTTAACTCTTATTTGATTTCAATGTTATTAGAAAAGTTTTGGTATACATTTTGTTTGTAATTTACCAAGTAAATACAGTATTCAGAATTTTTGTTTGTGTTATCCGTTAAAGATAAAAAAAATATTTTATTATATCGTAATATAGGGTTGGGCAACGTACAGCCCGCGAGCTTAATCCGGCCCGCAGAGTGAAAATGACCGGCCCCGACCGTTTTTTAAACTTAATTGGAATCCGGCCCCAAATGAAAATGACCGACCCGCGACCGCGAGCGAAGTGACAGGCCCGAAAAGGGTGTAACAAATTTATTAACAATATATTAACTAAATTATTAACAATATAATATTACAATATAATAATAATATAACAATTTTTTTATAAAAATATGTGTCATATTTTTACAAAACAAAATTATAAGAATCTCACTTTAAAAAAATGCTAAAAAATTATTATATAAATTAATGTGTACTAATAATTACACTATTTTGTCCTAATATTTTTTTTTGTTCTAACTTAGTTGGAATATCTTTTTGTTAAATTACCCTAAGCAATTTTTTTTTAAGTACAATATTTTACATACGTACCTTTGTCAATTACAATGTCAGTTCTATTTTTCAGACATTATTTATAATCTGACATGTCTCAATCTACATCTAAAGTTCTTAGATTTGGGAAATTTTGTAAAAATGAAGGATTAAAAAAACCGATCAACTGTTTCCATAAAATTAGATTCCGGCCGGTTCCAATACTTTTATTTAAATTAGAACCCGAGTCATTATTCGGCTGGATACGGATATTGGATCCGGTTAATCGCTAGTTTAAAATGCTCCGGTCCGCAAAAGGCTAATTTTGACAGATCCGGCCCGTTGATTGAAAAACGTGAGCATGTTGTGTACGACTCGATAACCAAAAGGTTTGATCTTACTCCAGGTATTTAGACCAAGTTTTTTAAGCGTTTTATATCGTTAGGTAAACAATATTATAAAGTATAAGCTTCAGCTGAATTTCTAAGCTAAGTAAAAAGCTAACAAACGATTATTAATATAAATCTTTATTTATTTCAAAATGAACTATTACTTGTATCAGAAAATTAGCCTCAAAAATACTTTAACTTTAACCTTTTTTGTTTAAAAACAGCTTCTGTCCATAAATACTTGTTGTGGAAACTTAAGATTACATTTTAAGCGTAACTACTATATTGACTGACTTGACTTTAGCAAAACATAATATTTATTCTAAAGTAGTTAAAAAACTAAAAGTAGAATAAAGTAGCGTAAAAGCTTGAAAGTGAAATAGAAAGTTTTATCGTATTATTAAGCACATACATACTGTGTGCAATAGTTTTTTTTAATATGTTTAAACGATTTATCGAAGTTTTAGTTTAAATAAACAAGAAATTTTATGCATGCATAAACTTTTAGAGAAAATAAAATAAGTTAATCTAATTTTATTGTTATATAAAGCAAAAAATAGCAATCTCTGTAGTGGCTTTTTTTTAATACACGTTTTTAATATTGTTAATATCAATGTTTCACTTTTGTTTCGAATAAAAAACTAAAAAGAGCGTAGCAGTCGCCTCTTAATTGCCATGAAACGGCTTTTTATAGCTAAGCTTTACTTAAATAATCATATTTGAGAAAATAATTTCGAAATTTCCAGGTTTAACTTTTAAGAAATGTTCAAATAATGTAAAACTAATTTGACTTGAGACTATTTTAATTCTCTTAAAACCTTAATTGTATTAAAACGATCTAATATTTTTAAAATTTAATTTTTGGCAAACAAAGCAAACGAAAAAAGAAACAAAATTAAACAAAAACTTTGAGTAGTAACTTTACTATAAAAATGTAGTATATTTGTTATACTTAATTAGTTTTAATTATTAATTTCAAGTTGTTTTTATATTTATTTAAAAAATGGTCTGTAGTTTAAGCTTAAAAAGTTATTTAAACTTAGTTAGTTAAAACTTAAACAATTTGATAAATTTTAGAGTTTAATTTATTTTGAATAGTTGCATTCTTATTTTTATCTACTGATAATAAAAATTAATTTTGTTTTTAAAACAGTTCTAGTACAAGTTTGACTAAACTTTGGTTTCACTAAATATATTACTAAACTTTTTTTTTTTTAATTTACTTGGTTTAAGTCAATTACATGTTTCATAAAAGTAACGATAAAATTTTGATATAATAAAAATGTCAAACGTAGTTGAAATGTCACTGGTAGTTACAGTTTTCTATCTTTGCTTTTAAGAGCTTGTCTTCGTCTCTGATAATACCTGAAAAAAGTTTTTAAATGTTAAGTCTTTAATAAGTATCTCAAACCAATTATAAAGAGTTAAAAATTTTTTTTAATAGTGCGTACCTTACGCGGGTGCGTACCTCTCAAAGTGCGTACCTTACGACGTCTTTACTTTTTTAAATCACAGAAATTTGGACCTGTTAGTAAATGTATATTGCATATCTTATAAAATAGAAAAAAAGTTCCTGCAAATAATGCTAAAAAGCGTGTGCCCCGATTCGTGTGTAAAACCAAAAAAACTATACAAGCCAAAAGCTGTAACAAGTTTTGAAAGGACATTATTAACAAAATTTCAAAACTCAATAAATTTGTGTGTTTTATTGATAATTCTTTAAAAAATGGTCATTAAAATTTTCTTTTTCATATGTTTTAATTTGTTATTCTATATTACCTTAAAGCAAAAGAAAACAAAGGCTACCATCTTATTTACATAAAATAATTGAATTTCGTTTAAATATAACTAATTTTGTTTTTGATAAGTTTTATTATTGAAGTAAGCAATATGTAGCTAACAAGTTACATGCAAGTTTTATATGTAACTACCATAATTAAATGTTATATTGATAATAAAATTTGCATAAAAAATAAAAATTTTCAATTTGAGATCTACAACCTAAAGTTTTCTCAACTTAGTGTAAAAATATTTAGAACAAAATTATGATTAAAGATATTGAAAAAATATTTTAAACTAAAAAATACTCAAAAATTAAAGCTCTGTTGTTAAAAAATTAAATAAATCTTATTATTTTGTTAAAAAACTTTGTTAACAATTGCTGAAAATAAAGGAAAAGGTAAGATATAGTGAAATAGTTTTGTTTTGTAAAATTCCTTACATAAAGTTGTTGCCTTATTTTTATTTTAAGCACTTATTTGATTCTGATCAAAATAACAAAAATAAAAAAGAACTATTATACCACTCCATGATTTCTGTATGGTTTGACATGAAATTTAAATTGATTTTTAAAGCTACTGATACAATAAGTTTATACAGCTTGAGCTTACTTAGTAGACTTTTAAGTAAACTATAAATTGTTTTCAATTGCTGTTATAATTGAATTTTGACATATAGTTAATTAAATTTGGAGAGCACTAAAGTTTTATATGAGAGGGATGTACAAACTGGCTTAACTAAAAACAAACTAACTATTTATCTCCAATTTGTTTTTTTAGGCCAATACATTAAAGTTTTTAGATAAACTTACTTACACAACAAAATACGATTCTCATAGTTAAACTTATGTCAACCTGTATTAAAACTAACAAGTTTTATGCATTTATTTTAAATGAAAAAGTTATTTAATATAAAGTGTATAGAAAGTTTGTTAAGGACATAGGGGGTCTATAATTTTTTTTATAACAAAAATTAGCATTAGAAATTATATGAAAGCGTTACTGATATATTACAAGATACTTTATAAAAAAAATATTAGCTGTGAAATATCTGTACCGTGTAAAAATTTTCACAAATAGTTCAACACGAGCACAATTAGTTTTTTAGGTCGTTTTAAAAAATAACAACATGCAAACTACAAACAAAAGTGAATGGACTGTGGATCAGCTTAAACGCATTGATATAAACACTTTGTCTAAAGTTTAAAAGCTCAAGTTAAAAAACAGCAGACCAACATCAGATATTTCAATTACCCAAGAATGTACATCAAGAGGTTTGAAATTTATTATATGACTAAGCTAAAAGTTTGAACTATAGAAAAAAAATTTATTTTATATATGTGTTTGTTACTTTAAAAAGAAAATATATTATGAGGAGAAAGTTATTATGTTTAGAAAGAATATTGCAGTTTTAACTAAAATATTAGCTTTATAACTTAAAGTCTTTAGAGCTAAGGTATATTTGAAACATTGTTTCATCCTAATATATTTTTTAGCTGAGATTTTTGCAAAGGAGAAATTTTTAAAGCTCTTTTATATATTTACTTATCAGGTATTTATAGTTTTATCAATATCAGTTTTTGTAACAACTTTAGCAGTTAAATAATGAGAGATTTGTTAATTAATCAATTGTGAACTATTACATAGATTTTGCTTTTTTGTTAATTTTGTATATTAAAACTAATTCTGAGTTAACTTCAATTATGTTTTTAGTAAAAGTTAGTTGTTTTAGATAATTGTTTTTTGACCCTAGATATAAATTTTTACAGGTTATTTTACAGCTTGTAGTTATTTATTTTGCAAACAAAGACCTTTTGAACAAACTTTGCTTTATTTGTTTATTATCTATATTGAAAGCTATTTCTGACAAAATTTTGCTTTTACTTTTTTATAAGTGATATTAAAATTATATATACTTCAAAACATATGTTTTATTTTATTTAATTTTTTTAGTGTGTAAGACTTTTTTTAAGAATAAAGTCAATTTTTTTATTGCTGTAATATTTAACATTTTTTTAGAGACCTTTATGTTGCACTGTAAAAGTTTTAAAAGAAAATTCCTTCTAGTGTGATTTTTTTTTCAATTATAATGTTATTTTTTACTAATGAAAAATAAGTAAGTAACTCAAAAGAAACAAAGTTACTGTTTAATTCAATTTGTTTTTAATTGCATAAAAGTTACTTTACTTTTTGAGTTAACTTTAAAATCTACAAAAAAGTTATTAATGATATTTTTTTATCCTTAATTTTATTTTGCTAAACATTTTTTTCTGTTTATAAAAGCATTGATGCTTAAATAGTTAAATACGAAGTTTTTAAATCTTTTTTAAAATTGTATTGTAAGAAGTTATTTAAACATGAAAAATAAATAATTTTCTAATCTGTAAAAACAAAATAATTTGTTCTTATAATTAAATTATAATAATACATACAAACTTTTTATCAATGCATGATATTTTGTAAATTTATGTACTGTATTATGATAAAGTTTTTTAGCAGTATAGTAATCTATTTCCTTCATTAAGTACTTCAAAAAAATTAATTAAATTTATCGTATATTTGAAATAAAATATAAAATATATTTTAAAGTATATCATGTTTTTTTATATTCATATTAAGAAGCATTTAAGCTAATATCTTAAAGACTTTTAGCTTTAAAATTTTCCTATTTCTCTCTAACTCCTTGAGTTTTATTTAAATGTTTTAAATTAGGGTTTTTTTTAAGTTGACTCAATCTGCAGCAACCCCTAACAAAAGTAACACGCGACGCCACTGCTAGTGCTAACAAAATATATCATATTATTCATAAAATAAACAAACAAAATCTTTGAAAAGTTCCCCATTTTTAAACACTGTCGCCACTGGAAGTAGTATCACCTGATTCTTCATCATCATTGGCTGAAGTTTCATCTAACCCACCAACCTCATTAGTGGAAATTCCATCGATCTCATTCAGTACAAATACACCAACTTGATTGGTTGAAACATCAGATGTTGATAGGAATGGTCACTTGGTGGGAGTATTTCCAGGCTACCTGTAAAGAGTCAATGTAAAATGAGCGTTTTAATGTAATTAATGAAACACAATACAACAATTTATATACAGTTTAACTGTAAAAAACGAGCGATGAAACTTAGTGACTTTAACGAAACAGTGGGCTAAATATTTGGATCTTGTTAACCGCCAATTATGATATGTGAACTTTAAATCAAAATCTAACGAAACTCCAACTTTAAAGATTTGAAACAAACTTTTTTGGCAATTTTTAAACATAATCATAAAAAAATGATTGAGACCGGCAAACTGTGGCCTGCTAAGGCAGGGGTCGGCAGGCAGTTGGTGGTCGCGGGCCAAATTTCAAGTTTCCAAAATCTTCGCGGGCCGCAGTTTCAGTTTTAGTGACATTGGAATAATCTTTTGATTTTAGATTTAGTCACATTAAAGAAAAGTTTACTTTTGTTCACTTTATTAGTTTTAATGATATTTAGCCACTCATAGAATGCCTATTTTAATAGTAAATACTTATTGGAGACAAATTTACATCGACAAATATACTTAAGTCTTAATTAACTGTGTACTTTTTTAACATAATTAATGCTCTAAGACACTAATAAATAACCTTATTAGTAATTAATTAGCTTTTAACATGGTTTCCATTTTAAAAAAAGTGCAAAAAGCTTGCAATTAATGAAGCTCAGATACCTAACTAAAATATCATTTGTTTATTATGTTGTTTATTCAGTATAAAAAATAGACAATGTATAAGTAGACCATAAAAAGTTACAATTAGTAAACTTCACTACAATCATAAAAACTGTTCTGAGAATTCGAAGAATTGTTTAAAGTGTTTGAAATAAAAGTTTACCTGAGTTTCTTTTAAATGTCTCAAACAGGTTTAACTTAGTTTGAACTTTTCAAATTTTTAAACTAGAATGTATGTTTGGATACCCTTTTTAAAATAAAGTCACAAAATAAAACTATAACGAATTTATTAACAGTGAATTAAATATATAGCAAAAATAATATCATAAGTCAGCTTGAATGGACAATTACGTTTCTTAAACATTTTTAACAAAATAAAAAAGTTTATTAAGCCATTAGTAAAATAGAAAAACTTAACTTTTGATCGAAAAGTATAGCAATTCATTTTCTGCAATAATGATGTTGTATTTAAAGAGTAAATATGAAATATAAGACGAGCTATAGAAATTAGAAAACGTTAGTTAGGAGTTATTGCGAGAAAAAAAAACAAACAGCTATAGTTAGTTTCAACAAAGCAAATGGTCATGTTCAGTAGCTACAGACTGATCAGAAAAAACTGTTAAGGCAAGTTATAAAGTAGCAAAAAAATTACTAAAAAGAAGATACGGTTTAGAATTAAAATTTTTTTTATGAATTTATTTTGGCGGTAGTAAAATATTTTTCTTTATTTCTTCAATGACAAAAAGAAGTCGTGTTTAGTAAATCTATGAAAATTATAAAGAAGCATAAAACAAATAATAATTTAAATCAATCTGTTAAGATGAGAGAACTGGTACAATAAATATTGTTCATCTGACATTATTATTGGAGGTGTTTTTACTGACTTTGATTTTTTAGAAAAGTTTCTAGGTTTAGTTCCAATGCACAACAATAGGTAAATGCGTTTTAAAAGCAAAGAAGCAATGCACTTACATAAAATTTTTGAAAGTATAATTTTCTGCTTCTTTTTCAGGTATAAAATTAAATTACATGTAATAAAAAACTGTCTTTAGTAATTTAGCAATACTAAATAGATACTGTTAAGCGACTTTTAACGTGTTTAAAAAAAGTAACTATATAGTAAATTTTTTGTGTCAAATCGAAATTTCATTACTTTACACGTAAAAATTGTTTAAAACTCTAGTTTTTTCACAAGTTCTCAAAATCAAGTTTTTTCCAGAATTTTTCAGCATAAATTTCCAAATTACAAGCTTTTCCGGGATTTAAGTTTTTTAGCAACATTAATTGTTCACACTTATATTAGTATACAATTATGTAGTAATATTTCAAATTTTATCAGCTGCAAGACTTAAAGTTTAACATACATTATATTTCAAACCAACACTGTAAATTGAACAAAACATACATAATAAATTTAACTTGCCACTCATAAAGCAAAAAAGCCTGCCTAGATAACCAAAAACTAGCCTAGCATTTTAGTATACAAATATTTATTCAAACCAAAAACTAAAAAATTATTAAATTGATTTGAGGTTTGAAATCTACAGAGAGTCATAGTTTAAAAGTGTGGCGATGTTAGTTGCTTATTTGCTTGAATTTTAACTTTTTTGATTAACAATATACAAACTTTATAAATTTACCATCCCTAAATTTAGTTTGTATTAAAGAGGTAGTTCGCAAAAACAGCAACTGTGTATATTAGTGAATAAAAATTTACTTAGTTTGTCAAATTTTTTTTTTTTTTTAATCAAAATGTATACCTTAAAAAAATATTTTAATTTATATCATGTATTGTTTTAAATGTGTCTTTACACACCTAGATACTACATGTATAAATAGTAATTTTAGAAAATTATTAATTAACTAAACTTAATCTAATTTAAGTATTGAATAAAACGTGGTTTAACATGGTAACCGCTCATTTCCCACCCGATCAAATCCGAGAACCGCTTACCAACCAAGGGGTAGTAAAAAATGATTTAATAATGAATAAAAATAAACAAAATATATTAGAAAATAAAGGAGTAGATAAATAAAGTTAAATATATTTTCGAGTGGGAATTGTGCTCGGGTTGGATTTGATCGGGTCATTATAAGAATTGTCAGTATAACGATTAAAATATGAGCATTATTGTACAATTGTGTGCATAGGAATTAATTTAAAGTGCTAAAAACATTATAAAAAAATTAAAAAGTGTAAAAATCAAAATAAACCACACTTTATTTCTTACTAATATGTTATTTTTAATGTTTTTGTGCACACTTAAATATAACTTTTAGTAATAAAACATTTATAAAAGAAATTTGGTTTTAAAAAACATGAAAAAATACCTAAACTTGCTGTTGTAAGAAGAAAGTTATGATAAAACTGAGAAAAAACCTAGTGGAATGCTAATTTGTTTTTTTCACAATTTTAAGCTGACACTGTAAAGTTTTTTAGTTGTTTTAAAATGAAAAACAGAGACTTTAAACGAAATTAATAAAATTTAAAAAAAAAACAAAATAAGTTTATCTTAAGATATTTTTTTGCTCAGCGGGCCACATTTACATGCTCGCGGGCCACAAAATTTTCTTCCGCGGGCCGCTTTCCATTTAGAAAATAAACGTGCTCGCTGGCCGCAGATTCACCCTTCGAGGTCCGCATTTGGCCCGCGGGCCGCAGTTTGCCGACCCCTGTGCTAAGGGATAAATGAGGACTAAGTTAAGTGAGTTTATTAAAATAAAATAACAACAAATTTCTAAATACAGTTGTACTACATGAATTTACAACCTGCATCTATAATTTTATACATTGCAACATAAAGTTTAAATATTTATAAAACCTTTTATCTCCATGGGACGTTCAGGATGTAAAAAATAATCTGATGCAAACTGACGCTCATCTTCCGGCTTCTCAAGCAATAATTCCCTGTTTAGTTAAAATGTAAAATTATTATAAAAACAAGTTGAACTTAATATTTTACCACATAAATCTTATAAAAACTTATTTTGAAATAAGAACTTGTCATTTTTGGGCTTATAAAATATCAATTTTTGTACATCATTGCTAGCATGTATGTGTAAAAGTATTAATTTTGTTCACACAGCAGATATGCCAAAACACTTGCATTTACACATGTATTGCATATACGTTGAGGAGCTATAAAAACGTGGTGTTGTAGTTTTCAACTCCAGTTTATTTTTATATTCATGAATTATCATAAGAACACCTTGGGCAAAGTGAGTTGAATAAACTTTTAAAGAGACTTTGCTTGATTTTTTTTTCTGAAAACATCGAAATGTAAACTGCATGGCACTATAAAAACATGACGTTAAAGTTAAAACTGTTTAACATGTGGCAGTTATAACAAAGAAACACTGTAAGAAATTCTTAAATCTTAAATTTTTATATTCTTGAATTTAAGTTTTAAATTCTACACGGTTAACTTTTATTATAGTTGCTACATGTAAAACAATTTCAACTTCAAGTCGAATTTTTATAGACCCATACAGTTTCTATTTCAGGTTCTATACCAGGGGTTAGCAGGCAGTTGATGCTCGTGGGACAAATTTCAAGTTTCAAAAATCTTTGCTGACCGCAGTTTTAGTTTTAGCGACATTTGAATAATCTTTTGGTATTAGTTTTAGTCACATTATCGAAAGTTTTACTTTTATTCACTTTATTAAATTTAATGATATTTAGCTACACATAAAATGACTGTTTTAATTATAAATATTTATTGGAGTAAAGTTAACATTGACTAATATACTTAAGTCTTAATAAACTATGAACTTTCTTAAACAGTTAATAAATTATTTTTTTTTTACTTACAGCATAACTCACTTTAAAAACCGAGCTTGAAAAACAATAATGGTCTACTTATATAATATGAACCACTATTTAATTTTTTAAAGTTATAACTTTCGAAATTATTTTTGCGTCATAAATAGTTTGCACTGTTTTAAAAATGCAGTAAACAGTTAACTAAATAAAATTAAATCCTTTTTTATTGTAGAAAGGCTAAAACAATCTTTTTAACATAGTTAAAGCTCCAAACTCTAATAAAATACCTTATTAGTAAGTAATTAGCTTTTAACATGATTTCCACTTTAAAAACAAAAGTGCGAAAAACTTGCAGTTAATCAAGTTTAGATCATCTGTATAAAAAGTACGCAATGTATAAGTAGACCAGAAAAAAAATTACAATTAGTAAACTACACTAAAGTCATAAAAACTGTTTTGAGACTTCAACGATTTATTCAAAGTGTTTTATATAAAAGTTTAACTGAGTTTTAAAAAATGTTTTAAACAGGTTTAACCTAGTTTGAATGTTTTAAAATTTAAAACTAGACTGTATGTTTGGCAACCCTTTTTAAAATAAGGTCACAAAATTAAGAAATAACAAAGCTTATTAACCGTAAATTAAATGTATAGCATAAGTAATATCATAAGTCAGCTTTAATGGAAAATTACGTTTCCTAAGCATTTTTAACAAAAGTTTAAAAATCAATTCAGCCATTAAATAAGTAGAATAACTTTACTTTTTATTGAACATTATAGCAATTCTTTATCTGCAATAAAGATGTTGTATTTAAAGAGTAAATGTGAAATATAACACGTGTTATAAAATTTTAAAAACGCTAGTAAGGAATTATTGCGAGAAACAAGCTAAAAATGCTATAGTCAGTTTCAACAAAGCACATGATTATCTTTAGTAACTACAGACTGATCAGAAACAACTGTTAAGGCAAGTTATAAAGTAGCAAAAATAATTACTAAAAAGAAGATACTGTTTAGAAGTGAAAACTTTTTTAAGAATTCATGTTGGCGGTAGTAAAATACTTAAGTTTATTTCTTCAATGACAACAAGAAGTCATATTTAGTAAATATCTGAAGATTTTAAAGCCCCATAAGTCAAACTAGGATTTTAATTAGTTTCTTAAAATTAGAGTACTGGTAAAACAAATATTGCTCATCTGAGAGTTTTTATTAGAGGTGTTTTTACTTACTTTGACTTTTTAGAAGAGTTTTTAGGTTTAGTTCTAATGCAAAGCACATCAATAGGTAAATGTTTTTTTAAAGCAAAGATGCAATGCATTTACATAAATGTTTTTCAAAGTATAATTTTCTGCTTTTTTTTTGGTATAAAATTAAATATAAAAAAAAACTGTCTTTAGTAATATAGCAATGTTAAATAGATATTGTTAATCTCTATGAATGTGTTTAAAAGAAGTAATTTAATAGTAATTATTTTTATTTAAACTGAAATTTCATTACTGTACATGTAAACATTGTTTAAAATTCCAATTTTTTTTAATTCTCAAATTCAAAGTTTTTCAGGTTTTTAAGCATAAATTTTCAAACTCCAAACTTTTCCGAGATTCAAAATTTTTGGCAACACTAATTGTTCACACTTATATGTATACAATTAATGTAAAAAACATTTTAAATTATATCACTTAAAAGACTTAAAGTTTAACATATATTATAATTCAAACCAACACTGTGAATTGAACAAAACGTACATCATAAGTTTAAATTGCCACTCTTAAAGCAAAAAAGCCAGCCTAAATGACCAAAAACTAGCCTGGTATTTTAGTATACAAAAATTAATTCAAACCAAAAACTGCAAAAATGACTAAATTGGCTTGAAATTTGAAATCTACAGATAGTCATAGTTTAAGTGTGTAGCGATGTTTAGTTGCTTGTTTGCTTGAGTTTGAACTATTTTGATTTACAATGTACAAACTTAATAAATTTACCATCCCTAAATTTAGTTTGTATCAAATAGGTAGTTCCAAAAAACTGCAACTGTGTATATTAGTGCATAAAAATTAACTTAATTTGCCAAAAATCCTTGGTTAATGGCCTATATGTATACCTATTAAAAAATATATTAATTTATATCATGTAATGTTTTAAATGTGTCTGTACACATATAGATAAAACATGTAGAAAAAATAATTTTAGAAAATTATGAATAAACTAGACTTAATTTAATTTTAGTATTAAATAAAACGTGGTTTAAAATGGGAACCGCTCATTTCCACTCGCGATCAAATCCCACCAGATTAAATCCGAGAACTGCTTACCAACCAAGGTAAAGGGATAGGGGTAACAATGATAATAAAATATAACTCAATAATAAATAAAAATAGATTAAAAAAAATAGAAAATAAAGCATTAAACAAAGATAGTTTAAAAAAGTTCGAGTTGGAATTGTGCAAGGGTTGGGATTTGATCGGGTGGAAAATGATCGCGGTTGGGAATTATCAGTATGCCCATTAAAATATGAGGACCTTTGTACATTAGTGTGCATATAGTTAATTTAAAGTGCTAAGAAAACTTAAAAGAATTCAAAATATGTTATTACCAAAATAAAATAAACCTATTTTTTACTAATATGGTATTTTGGATGTTTTTGTGCACACTCAATTATAACTTTTAGTAGTAAAACATCTATAAAAGAATTTAGTTATTAACATGTAAAAATACCTGAACTTGCTGTTGTAAGAAAAAAAATGGTAAAACTGAGTAAAAAACCTGGTGAAATTCTAGTCTGTCTTTTTTAAATTTTTAAGCTCGTTCTGTAAAGGTTTTTAAATGTTTTAAAATATTAAACAGGGCTTAAAACGAAATTAATTAAATTAATTAAATTAAACAAGAAACAAAATAAACTTAACTTTTAATATTTTTTTTGCTCAGCGGTCCACATTAACATGCTTGCAGGCCAAATTTTTTTTTTCCACGGGCCGCATTCCATTTAGAAAAACGTGCTCGCAGTCCGCAGATTTACCCTTCGCGGGCCGCAGCTGGCCCGCGGGCTGCAGTTTTAGTTCCTTATAAGATACAACGGATTATCCAAACAGTATATACATTCAATATGTTTTAATCTAGGAAACATTAAAATAAGTAAACTTAGTTTAACCGTTGTAGTTGTTTGTTATCCAGTAAAAAGTTTTCCAAGAAAAAAAATATATATATATTGATAAATATATAGCTGGTGTAAGAGTTCTAAAAGTATTTACAATGAGTATAAAAATATTAGTTATATCCAAAAATAGTCTTGTTACATTCAAGTTTAAGTCAATGTTTGTGAGAGTATAAAGAATAATTTTCGACAGTAATGCAAGTTAGATAAGCATTAATACACTAGTAAACAAAAATTTTAATAAATGTTTGTTATAAAACAGCTTTCAAAGAGTTTTTAGGTAATTCTTTATCCTTCTTAACTCAAATTAGTAGTTTAAATTGTTTAAAATATATAACGTAAGTCATGAAAGGACCTTTTTCTCAATACTATCATGCTGTATTCTATCATTAAAGAACTTTTGTTTTACGCCTCTTAGTGATAGAGACTTTGATGAAGTAATATTTTTGAAGAGAGTACTTATTTTGTTTGTATATTAATTATTATTATAGATAAGGTTTACCATATTATTTAAATTTATTTAGTTTATTATATAAAGTAGATTTTCATGCACTTTTTATCATGGTGTATACTTTATAAAAACTTTTTTTATTCAAAGTTTTTGTTTTATGTACTACTAAAATCTGACCATGATATTTTAACTGTTCCGCTAAGACATTTTTACTTAATCAATTAAAACACTAAGCTCTTTAACGCATTAGATTTCGGTTGACAACATCTCATTGTTATAAACCTTGTTTACTTGTGTTTATCAAACTAAGATTTTTTTAAGCCTACTTTGTTTTCAATATTTTTGTAGTTGATTGAAAAGTATTTTAAATTTGTCACGTTAGTGACCTACAGTAGTATCAAGTTACGGTCATTTATCTTATTA
Source organism: Thalia democratica (assembly GCF_965202585.1). Classification (NCBI taxonomy): domain Eukaryota; kingdom Metazoa; phylum Chordata; class Thaliacea; order Salpida; family Salpidae; genus Thalia; species Thalia democratica. The sequence continues at coordinate 84,150,927 of NC_139165.1, forward strand.
TAAAAACAAAAGTATATAATTTGATTAATACAACTAAGCTGTTCTATTTCATAAGTACAATTTTGTTACTTAATTTTTTATTTAATGCAAAAAAAAAACTTAAAATAACATCTTCAGTTGATGTTTTGCACAGTCGAGTGATGAACTACTTATCTAAGTTCAAAGGGTTGTGAGTTTATACACAAATTTAAGTATTTGTTTGTTTTTTAAATTTGTTATACTTATGAGAGTTTAAAATTAAACACAGACAAATATTCTCAGCCATATCAACATACTCCAAACAAAAGGTTTTTAAGACAGTAGAATTTATATATTAAAATAATTGTAAAATTTTCCAATTTCACTGCTATAAACAGAAATTTCAGTTCTTTACATTATAAAATTAACCTTTTAAATTGGTTTTACTATATTCATTCAGTAGTTTTAATTTAGTATACAACATAATCTAACTCTATAGTTTGTTTTTATGTAGTTTATATTTTCTATAAAAGCGAAAACTCTATTATAAGTTGAATAATATAAAGCTAGTGTATAAGTTTTAAAAAGTGATTACAAAGAGTGTAAAAACATCAATTATTAGAAAAATTGTCTGTTTAAGTTCAAGTTTAGTCAAAGTTTGTTAGAATTTAAAGAAAGAACTATAATGAAATTCAAATAAGGATAAATATACTAGTAAAAAAAAAACTCAAAAAAAATTGTTATAAAAAAGTGCTAGAGTAGATTACACATAAATCTTCGTCCTTTTAACTCTAATTAATAGTTTAAAAGGTATTAACAGATTAAAAGACAAAGTAAGTAAAAAAAGGATTAATTTATTCAGTCCACCCTATCATATAAAGCACTTTTGTTTTACGCACTTTAGTGATAGATATTTTAATTAAATAATATTTTATGATAGTAATTTATTTTTTAGCTTTTTTTTAAGAAATCAAAAAACTTTTAAGGCTATTAATAAAAGTCTTTTATAAATTAATTGATACATAAAAAGCTTTTTATATTTCGTTGGATTAAAAAAATTGTTTTAATCACTAGACATGTGCCGTTTTTTTTCAGAAGTAGTTAAGCACTTTTTTCATTGTAACTTACAATTTGCTTGCCTAACAAAGGAATCAGCAAATTTTAAAACATTATGTTGGTTTTAATCTCAATAACTATACTAAACGTCTTTAAGTTTTGTTTATAATTTTTGAATAAGCTTTTTCGAATTTTAAATATTTTAAAAACTAATATATAATTTAAAACTATTACAGCTATCTTTTTCAATATATTTTATTCAAATTGCACCAACTTTGTAAAGTCTTTAAACAACGTTTTATAAACTATGTATGGACTATTTATGCTTTATGTTTACGTTTAATATTATAAAATTTTCGATATAAATTCAATAATTAAGACCAACATTTTTTTAAATGTTAGATTAAAAGTAAACTTTTTAGGGTTATTTTTTTGTTTAATGTTTATCAATACTTGAAGTTTTTTGATGGTTTAATAAATCTTGACTTAAATAATTTCACTTAATCAATTTAAACACTAAGCTATTTAGCGCGCTATGTTTTGGTAGAAAACTTCTCATTGTTTTAATCCTTGCATACTAGTTTTAATCAAATTAAAGATTTATTTAAGCCTATATTGTGTACAATGACTTTTTATTTGCTTTGAAGTGCATTTTAAAGTTTAAACGTTAGTGACCTAATGTAGTATTAAATTACAATTATTTATCTAATTAAAAGAAAGTATATGAATTTATTAAAACCACCAATCTATTCTATTTCATCTTTATCAAAGTTGTATACAATCAGGTCCCATGATAACTTGGTCTAGTTTTATGTTTTTAGGGTTGCCACACACTCTGAATATTTAAAGTAGCTAAGCACTTTTTAATAACATCAGAATGACTTAGGCCAATTACTATATTTTATATAAAAATCTATATATTATATATTATTTATTTCGAAAACTATTATTTATTTTCTGGAGAATACTTTTAGTTCTAGAACTTATTCATGTATAGGTGTAATTGTTCTAATTCTACTTATACTAAATTATATTTAGATTTAAAAATTGATATTAAAATTCATAAATAAAAAAAATATTTTAAAAGTTACATAAATTTTTTTGTTAGTTTTAGAGTTTCCAAAAGCCTACAATTCTAAAATTGGATAATTTAAGCTTAAGAACCTGAAATTTGAAAAATTTAATAAAAACTCTATGTTATATACAAAATCACTATATAACCTGGAATCTCAAAGATTTTTACATGTTAAGTAATAAAGTTCCAAATTGACACAAAAAATCTGTCACAGATATCTTTATTTTTTATTATCTAAAAGTTTTAATTTATAACGTTTATTAGTAAAGCTAATTACAGCCCTGACAACTCATTTTTAATCCTCTATTTTTTGACCATTTTGTTAAAAATGACCATTTTCGTACCTACGTTATATTAGACATTCAATGTTTATAAAGTTCATATTGTAAAGAAAAGTCGTTTCCTTGCTAACATCCCTGAAAATTTTGCTCAAAGACTTACATATATGGTAAGTATTAAATTTGTCTTAACTTTATTTAATTTTCTTGTTTAGTTTTGACCTACAATAAAAAATCCGACTATTTTATCATAAATAGATAAAAAATATTATTAATAAAATTAGTAAATGATTACCATCTTATTGTAACAACTTTTTTTTAATTAAATGAATTAAAACAAAAATGCTTCTAATAACTTTAAAAATATAAAGGTAATAGAACTACCAGGGTTTTGTATAATTAAGTCTCAGAATAACTTAGTCTAGTTTTAAGATTTTAGGGTTGCCACACACTCTAAATATTAAAGTAGCTCAGTAATTTTTTATAACATTAGAATAACTTAGGCCAATTTCATTATTCTATTAAAAAATATAAAATAACGTATATTCTAAATCTCTAAGTCTTTTTTTTTTCTAAAATTTATTCATGTATAAGATTTAATTTTTCCAATTTTAATATTTTTTATTACTACAAATCAAATATTTTTAAAATTTGATTTTTTCTATTGAAAATTACTTTGAATTTTTTTATAAGATGGAGAGTAGATAAAAACCTGAACTTCAGAATTAGACAATTTAGGCTTATAAACCTGAAATTAGAAAAATTTAAAAAACCATTAGTAACAGACAAAACAACTTAAAAATCAGGAATTTTGATTTATTTTTACATATTTAATATTAAACCTCTAAATTGACTTTATAAGAAGTCATAGTATATAATATTTTTGTTATCTAAAGTTTTAAATTTTTAATCTTTTTAGTAAAGCTATTTATAGTCCTGATAACTAATTTTAAATCCTATGTTTTTTTGGACCATTTTGTTAAAAATTACCATTGTAGTACCTACTTTATATTAGACTTTCAATGGTTATAAAGTTTTAATGTAAAAAAGTCGTCTCTTAGTTAACATCCCAAAATATTTTTCTCAAAGACTTACATGTGGTTAGTATTAAATTCTGATTAACTTTTTTTTAATTTTCTTGTTTAAGTTTTGTCCTACTTCACAATATCTTACTTTACTATAATAATTTAATATATAATATTATTAATGAATTAAGTAAATTATTACCATTTTAGTACAATAATTTATTTCAGTTAATGAGTTCAAACAGAAATACTTCTAATAACTTTAAAATTATTAAGGTAATACAACCACCAGGGTTTTTTAGAATTATATCTCAGGATAAATTATTCAAGTGTTAAGATTTTAGGGTTGCAACACACTCTGAATGTTTAGAGTAGCTCATTAATTTTTAATAACATCAGTATGACTTGGGTAAATTTTTTTATTCTATAAAAATTTAAATTTTATATATTTTTCAAATATTCCTGTTATTTTTTTTTTTCTAGTACTTTTTCATGTATAAGATTTAATTGTTCCAGTTTTAACACTTTGATTCTACAAACTAAATATTTAAAAGAATTATTTTTTTATTTTGAAAAATAATTTTAACTCATTTGTTAGTTTGAGAGTTGTTAAAAACTTGGAATTCTAGAATTAGACATTTTTGAAATTTCAAAAAAATAAAATCCTATGTTATAGACAAAATCACTAAAAAACATGGACTTAAAGATTTTTTCATGTTAAGTAAGAAAATTCCAAATTGATTTTAAAAATAGTATATTATTAAGTACCCTGTATATACATTGTATATATACTATATACAATATTATTCATTTAATTAGAAAATTATTACAATTTCATTGCAATAAATTGTTTTAATTTAATAATTTTAAACAAAACTTCTTCTAGTAACTTTAAAATAAGAAAGGTAATAAAATTACCAGGGTTTTGTATAAACAGGTCTCTGTATTACTTAATCAGGTTTTACAATTTCAGGGTTGACACACACTCTGAATAATTAAAGAAGCTCAATAATTTTTAATAACATCAGAATGTCTTGGCTCAATTTCATTATTCTATAAAAAAATAAAGTAGTTATTTTATTTTTAAATCTCTCTGTCTATTTTTTTCAAGAACTTATTCATGTTTTTAATTTGTTCCAATTCAATTATTTAAAACTAAAAATAAAATATTTTTAAAAACTTGACTTTATTATTTTGAAAATTACTTTAAATTTATTTATTAAGTTTAGATTTGCTAAAAACCTGGAATTCTATTTAATTTAATTAGACAATATGGCTTAAAAACCTGAAATTTGAAAAATTTGAAAAAAAACCCAATGTTAACGACAAAATCACTAGAAAACCCAAAAATTTTAAGATTTTAATATGTTAAGTAAAAAAATTCCAAATTGACTCAAAAAATATATCATGATATATAATTTTTATTATCTAAAATTTTAAATTCATAAAGTTTTTTTGTAATGCTATTTACAGCTCTGACAACTTATTTTACATACTCTTTTTATTTGACCATTTTGTTAATAAATGACCATCATTGTACCTAGTTTATATACAAGCATAAAATTAATTTTATAGGCAAATTTATTAATTTTTCAAAAAACATAAAACTTTAATGTCAATTATTTTCCTTATCTTGAAAGCTATCTAAATTTTCTACTTTATTTTATAGAACGCACCTTTGTCTTTAATTTAAAAAAATAGTTTGGGTTTTGAATTATTTCATGGGGTCCCTCCAAAAATAAAGGCTTTTTTTTTCATTATTATTGCCTTAGAACCAAAAAAAAATATATTTTTAATTTTTTTTCCCTTAGTTTGCATGTTAACAAAACTCTTAAATATTTATTTTATAAATAATGTTAATATCTTTTACAATTGGCCCCAAAGCATAATGATGTATATTACTTTAACTTTAACTTTTTATTGTAAAAAAAGTCGTTTTTTAGGTAACATCTTTAAAGATTCTTCTCACAGACTTACATATGGTTAGAAAAAAAAAATGTTTTTATTTTAATAAATTTTTTTGTCTAAATTTTGTCCTACAATACAAAAACCTATTATATTTTTATAATTTAATATTTAATATAAAAATTATATAAGTAAATGCTAATAATTTTATTGCATTAATTTGTTTTACTTTAATAAGTTTTAACAAAAATATATCTAATAACTTTAAAATTATAAAGGTATTAGAACTACCAGGGTTTTTTATATAAAGTCTGAATATAACTTAGTCTAGTTTTAAGATTTTAAGGTTGACAAACACTCTGAATATCTATAGTAGCCAAGTAATTTTTATAACATCAGAATAACTGAAATTTCACAATTAGACAATTTACGCTTAAAAACCTGAAATTTGAGAAACTTAAAAAAAAAAACTTATGTTAAAGACAAAATCACCAAAAAAAATTGGAGTTTCAAATATTTCTACATGTTAAGTAACAAAATTCCAAATTGACTCAAAAATATATAATAATATATAAATATTTTTTTATCTAAAGTTTTAGTTTATAAAGTTTTTTTCTGAATGCTAAATACAGCCCTGATAAGCCTTTTTAAGTCCTCTTATTTTTGATCATTTTATTAAAAATGACCATTTTCCTACCTTCATTATATTAGACTTTCAATTTTTTTTAAAGTTTTATTGTAAAGAACTAGTCTCTTGGTTAACATCCTAAAAGATTTTTCTCAAAGACTTATATAAGGTTAGTATTAAATTTATTTTAATTTTATTAAACATCCTTGTTTAAGTTTTGTCCTACAATACAAAATCCCATATATTATCATAATTGAATGTACAATACTGTTAATTAAATTAGTTAATAATAACAATTTCATTCAATGGTTTATTTTAATTTAGTGAGTTCAAACAGAAATACAATTAATAACTTTAAAATTAGAAAGGTAATAGAACTACCAGGGTTTATATAATCAGGTTTCAGGATAAATAAGTCTAGTTTTATATTTTGAGGGTTGCTACTTACTCTGAAAGGAGCCCAGTAATCTATAATAACATCAGAATGACTTAGACCAATTTTTTATTTTAGTTCAATAGATTGATACTACAAATCAAATAATTTTAGATAATTGATATTTTTCTATTGAAAATTACTTTAACTTATTACTTAGTTTTAGAGTCGCCAAAAACCTAGAAATCTAGAATTTGACAATTTAGACTTAAAAACCTAAAACTTGAAAAATTAAAAAAAAAAAGGTAAGTTATAGACAAAATCACTAAATACCCAAAACTTTTAAGATTTTAATATGTTAAGTAATAAAATCATAAATTGATTAAAAAAATATATCATTAAGTATAAATTTTTTAGTATCTATAATTTTTGATTTATATTTTTTATGCTCATTACAGCCCGAATAATTCATTTAAAATCCTCTTTTTTTTGATTATTTTGTTAAAAACGATTGTTTTTGTACTTACTTTATATTAGACCTTAGTGTTTACAAAGTTTCATTCTAAAAAGACGTCTCTCTGTTAACTTCCCAAAAGATTTGTCTCCAAGACTTACATATAGTTAGTATTAAACTCATTTTAACTTTATTAAGTTTTCTAGTTTATGTTTTGTTCTACAATACAAAATTTTGCTATATTATCATATTATATATTATATTATTAATAAATCTTGTAAATGATTACCATTTTATTGCAATAATATACTTTAATTTAATGAGTTTAAACAAAAATATTTCTAATAACTTTAAAATTAGAAAAGTAATAGAACTACCAGGGTTTTGTATAATTAAGTGTCAGGATAACTTAGTTTAGTTTTAATATTTCAGGTTTGCCACATTTCTTTGAATATTTAAAGTAGTTTGTTAATTTTTAATAACATCAGAATAACTTTAGCCAAATTCATTATTCTATTAAAAAAAAGATAATATATATTTTTTAAATCTCTCAATCATTTTTTTTACAATTTATTCATGTATGAAAAATAATTATTCCATTTTTATTAATTTGATAATACAAATAAATATTTAAAAAAAAAATTTTTTAGTTTAAAAATTAATTTAAATTCATTTGTTAGGTTTAGAGTTGCCGAAAACATATAGTTCTAGAATAAGAAAATTTAGGCTTAAAAACTTGAAAATTAAAATATTTAAAAATAAAGTCTTAAGTTATAGAAAAATCATTAAAATTCCGGAAATTTTAAGATTTTTTCATGTTAAGTTATAAAATTCCAAATTGACTCAAAAAATATATCATAACTTATACAATTTTTGTGATTAAAAACTTCTAAATTATAAAGTTTTTTAGTAATGCTTATTACAGCCCTGATAACTCATTTTAAATCCTCTTTTTTTTTGAACATTTTGTTAAAAATGTCCATTTTCCTACCTACTTGATATTAGATTTTTAATAATTATAAAGTTTTTATTATAAAAATGTCGTCTTCTAGCTAACATCCCAAATAATTCTTCTTAAAGACTTACATATGGTTAGTATAAAACTTATTTCAACTATATTAAATGTTCTTGTTTAAGTTTTGTCCTACAATACAAAATCCTACTATATTATCGTAATTTAGTATACAAGATTATTATTTAATTACTAAATGATTACCATTTTATTGCAATAATTGATTTATATTAAATGATTTTAAACAGAAATACTTCTTATAATTTTAAATTTAGAAAGTAATAGAACTACCAGGGTTTTTAATAATTAAGTCTTAGGATAACTTAGTCTAGTTTTAAGGTTTCAGGCTTGCCACACTTATTTAAATATTTAAAGTAGCTCATTAATATTCAATAACATCAGAATGACTTAGGCCAATATCATGATTTTTTTAGAAATTTAGATTTAATATATTTTTTAAATCTCTAAGTCCTTTTTTTTAACTTGTTCATGTCTAAGATAAAATTCTGCCAAATCAATACTTTGATACTACAAATAAAATATATTTAAAAATTTAATTTTCATTTTGAATTATACTTTAGATTTATTTGTTAGTTTAAGAGTTGCCAAAAACCTGGAACTCTAGAATCAGTAAAATTAGGCTTAAAAATCTGAAATTTAAAAACAAAAAAATAGTAAGGTGTAGATAAAACCACTAAAAACCTGGAATTTTAAAGATTTTTACATGAGAAGTATTAAAACTCTTAATTGACTTAAAAATCTATCATAAATAAATACATATTCTCTTATCTAAAATTTTTAATTTAAAATGATTGTTATTTAAGCTAATTACAGCCCTGATAAATTATTATTTTAAAATTTATTATTTTTTTTTTTTTTTCATCATTTATGACCATTGTCGTACATACTTTATATTAGACTTATAATGTTTATCAAGTTTTGTTCTAAAAAAGTCGTCCCTTAGCTAACATCATTAAAGATTTTTCTCAAAGAACTAATATGGTTAGTATTAAAATTACTTTAACTATATAAATTTTTCTTGTTTAAGGTTTGTCCTACAATACAAAATCCTACTATATTATCATAATTTAGAACAAAATATTATTAATCAATTTATTAAATAAATACAATTTTATTACAATAAATTATTTCAATTAATGAGTTTAAATAAAAATACATTAAAAAATAAAAGTATTAAAACTACCGGGGTTTCGTATAATAAAGTCTCCGTCTTATTTCATCTTAAAAATGATATACGATTTTATTTGCAGTTAACAAAAAATTTAGCTTAATAAGTTTAGTTTTTCATTATTTCAAAATTAGGAGACAATATTATATTTAGAGCTTCTTAAAAAGGCTTTTCGAAAAAGAAATAGTTTTTAGTAACACTCAAATTACTTATTAAATAAGTTTAAACCATAAAACTTTTAAACTATTTAGGCTTATTAGTTTAACTTTTTATTTTTATTTCAGCAATAATTTTCAGATCTATCAAATGAAAAGCCAGCAACAAGAATACAAAAAGATTTTAGGTACTATTCAGAAATACAAAGGGATGCTTCCTATTTAACTATTTTGAATATTTTTTTTGTGTTCTTTTCATCTTTTTGTCGTTGTTTTTTGTGTAAATATATTTATTTAACAAAATATTAGTCTCTGAATGAAATTTAATAAAGTTAGTACAACTAAAAATTTATTCTTAAAATTGTACAATAACAATACTAATTTTAGTAGGCTTTGCAGAAATGATGATTTAAAATTTTACACATTTTTTGCTCATTTTTATACAATTATGCACAATTTTTAACCAGCTTGACCACTTAACCAGCTAGACCATTTTAATCACTGGTCTAAGTTATACGGCTTTTAAGACACTAGAAAATCTATATTACAAGTATGTTTAAAACTTTCCAATTTTACTACCGAAAATTTTAAGTTCATCACATAATAAAATGGTTCATTTAAACTAAATATACAACATACATTCAGTATATTTTAATTTAGTGACCAACATAGTTAAAAGTTTTAAGTAATTTTCATCTAGCTTACATTTTTAATAAAATCAAAAACAATTTTAATAAATTAATAAATACTAAGAGAAAGTATAACTTTTAAAAAGTATTTACAAAGAGTGTAAAAACATTAACTATATACAAAAACTGTCTTTTTAGGGTAGCTGTCTAAATTGCACGAGCATACAAAGTTGCACAAGCGGAAAAAATTGCACGAATGCACAAAACTGCACGAAGATACTTTTGCACGAAGCTTCTTATGCACGAGGGGATAAAATTGCACGAAGACATTTTTGCACGAAGCTACTTTTGCACGAGGGAATAAAATTGCACAAAGATACTTTTGCACAAAGGGTTACTTTAGACCCATTCCGTCTTTTTAAGTTCTAGCTTAAGTCAATGTTATTAGAATTTTAAGAATGAATTTTGACTTAAATTAAGATTAAATAAGTGTATATATGCTAACAAACAAAAATTTCAAATAATAATTGTTACAAAAACGTTCTTAAAAAGATAATAGTCAATTCTTCGTTCTACTTAACTCTAATTTTAATAAGTATTTAAAAGGGTTTAAATTGTGCAAAGTACGCCATCATAGGAATAATTTTCTTAATACATCCTATTGTATAAAGAACTTTTATTTTACGAAGCTAAGTGGTAATTTTATGTCATTACTTATTTAAAATATTTTTTAAGATATCATTAAATTTTTATAGGCATAAACTTTGGTCTTTTATATTTTTTTAGTTAAATAAAAAAACTATTTGTGTTTTATTAGATTACAATAAAAGCTATGAACACAAGGCATTATTATGAGCCGTTTTATTTCGAAATAATGATGCTCTTGTTTCGTTACAACTTACAAATTTATTGCCTAAAAAAATAATCCGCGAAATAAAAAAATAATATGTTTTGGTTTTAACATCAGTAATTAAACTAAACGTCTTAAAATTTACATTTTTGAATTAGCCTTTTTAAAAATAAAATTATTTTACAACTTTTAAACTAGCACAATTGGTTTAACAAATATTTTCAATTTAAAATACACAAACATTGTGAAGTTTATAAAGAAGTGTAAATATACTTATGTTTATAAAAGTATTAATGGAAGATAAAAGAGTAAACCAAGGTTTACATCTGTCTCTGAAAAGTTTTCTAAATTGAGCCAAGTAGCGCTCTTTCGGCCGAAACTGAAAAGTAGGGGCTATTTTAAAGCTTAGTTTTTACATTTAATATTGTAGACTTTTCGATAACAATTCAATGACTAATACAAACATTTTTTTCATGCTAGATTGAACGTAATTTTTTTAGTAAAATGTAATACTATTATAATTTAGGTTTTCTAAGGAATTTTTTCTTTTAAAATCAAACTAAATATAGATGTTTATAACAATTGAATATAAGTTTGCTGGTTCCATTAAAAAGCACCTTATTACTTGAGATGGTTCAAACATGCCTATTGTTGAAGTAAAGAATAAAATTATTGAATAATTTTAGTGCTTTACCTTTCGATTAAAATTTCTAGACTTTTCGATTACAATTCAATATTTAATACAAACATTTTTTTCACGCTAAATAAATAATTTTTTTGTAAAATATAATACAATTGTTATTTAACTTTTCTAATTAACTTTTACTTTCTCACTTTAAATATAGGTTAAATAAGTTATTAAAAACATTATTTTTTCAGCTATAATTAAAATAAATAAAATGTCTAACACGATCGAGTACAAGTTTGCTGGTGCCAATACAAAACATTTTATTACTTTAGATGGTTCAAGCATGCCTATTGTTGAAGTAAAGAATAAAATTATTGAAGACTTGGACTTAAAACAAACACATCATAGCAGTTTAACTGTACTGGATTTTCATACAACTAAAGGTTACTTACTTTAAAAATTACTGTACTAAAGTTAGGTGTTCTATATACAAATTTTTAGAATTTGCAAATGTATTTAACTTATATTTAACTATGTAGTTTTTTTTTTTGTCAATAGCAAAATATTTTATTTTGTTCATTTTAATTTGTTTGAAGTAATTTTATAGATCTATGTTCGTAAAGTGTGTAAACTAGTAAAGTTTTAATTAAACAGGCGAGTTTTTGCTGTGTTGCCATGTTTAAAGCTAAAAGCAAAAAAGTACAGTTTTTATTTTCTAATCAAAAGATTAATAATTATACAATGTAACAACAAAGTTTATGTTATTTTATAGCTTATAAGTTTATAAAAATCATCATAAAATATGCTACCTGTTTTATGCTTACTTCATTTCAGCTTCAGAATCTAGGCTCTTCTGATTTCAGTTTCTTCCTATTTAATTTTTTTACTAACTATTATTATTTTTTGTTTATGCTAGGTAAGATAGGTAAGAGGTAAGAGCTTATATTTTAAACTTCGGTAAAAGGTTTGGCGATGGGGGTTTAGATGGTATTTATGTAACAGTGTGTTATTAGTTTTCCTTTTATGCAAAGCTTTTTTTAAGAAAAAGTTTCAAAATCTCATTATTTGCAGTCGACCTGTTAATTTCAATACACAACTGCTGTTTCTATAAATAAAAATTTCTAACCATTTTTTTATAATTTTTTACACCGTAAATGACTTTTTTTTTCTCTTGAATTACCTTTTTTTCATAATAGGCTGCTGACCCATACATTGGAACTTACAGAGAACTACTAAAAAAGGCATCTAAAAAATATATAAAAAACGACAAAACATTATTAAATATTTTTCTTTGTGTTAACTAACAGTATTGCTAAAATGCGCCTTTAAAACTATTTTGGTTCTTTTTATAAACAGGAAAAATTATAAAAACAGTTTCATTTTTTACAGACGAGTAAACTTAAAAACTATTAAACTGTGTAAATATAACTCTTTTGAGCTTGCCAAAAACAAAGTATCTTGACAATAAAATATATTTTACAGAATACACACACTGCTCTGAAGTTAAAGTGAACGCCATACTGCTTGTATATAGAAGGTCAGTTATTACTTTAAGTAAAAGTATTAAGTATGAAATATGTTTCATTAGTGTTACTTTATTATTGTGATCAACAAATAATTCATATATAAAAAAAAGATAACTAAAGATTATATTAGTAAAGCTATTAAAATTACAAAAAAAGAAGTAATATATCTAAATTTCAATTAAAATCTTTTGAATTTCTTAACTTGCTTTATCTTATTAAACATTAAAACTAGGTTACTGATGTAATCATAATAACTTATAAGTTTGTTATAAACAGGAAAGGGCCTATCGTCTATAAAGTTAGGAAGAATGAGAAATCTAGAATTTCAAACAAGGAAAATACATCACTCGGAAAAGAAATATCTGTACGTTTACTCTTTAAACAACTTTTGTAAAACTTATACTTAATTATGTTGATTGATTTACACTTTGTATCTAAAAACTTCTATCAAGTAATCGAAGTGTTATGAAAGTAAAATAAAAAAATTATTAAACCCTGTTAGTGTTTATGACTAATAGTTTTAAATAAAGATGTGCAAATAAAATATTTTATTAACAACCAGTTTTCGATGACAAAAAAATTTGCGGCCTCTTCAAGTAAAATAAAACAGTAAACTGCACACAACAATAAGGCTTGTCTATAATGTTATTTATAAACTTATTCATGCATGAAAAATCTAAACAAAAAACTAAAACTTCACATATTCGAAAATTTAAGCTTATCAGTGTGTAATTAGGTAAAATTAGTACTAATTTAAAAAAGGATTGAACTTAAATAATATTGTTAGTGAAAAAAAAAACTGGACTAAGAGTTTTTTTTTAGAGTTTAAAAATATTTATACCTTGAATTTTAGCTAAATGGAATATAAAACTATCTAAAATTTAAATTTTAAGCGAAGTTTCAACAAAACAGTAGCATATCTAAAACAGTTTTAGAAATCCATTTTAATTTCTACTTTCGTTCTAGAGTTTATAAACTGAAAGTTATTAAAGTTTTGTATTTTTGTATAGTCCTAAAATAAATCAAGTTTAACTTTAACCAAACTTTACAGGCATTGAAAAATAAGTCAGAAATTAATGAAAAGGAAAAAATTGAAGAAATGCAAAAACAATGTTCACATGTTTTTGATCAGAAAACTTTACACAAAATGAAGCTTATAAGTGGAAATAAGAAAAAGCCTCAAAAAACCTTTTGGTGTAAAAATTGCCACAAAGAAGGTCACAGAGCTAACGAATGTACAGAACCAAAGGTATTTAACAAAAAAAATTTCATTTTTTGTAAACATTTTATTTTTTAAATGTTTAAACAAAATTTAAAACAATTAATAAAATTTTTCAATCAATATTTTTAGGCTCCACCAATGCCAAAATATGCCACTGGAATTCCAAGAAGTATGTTAGTTAAAGCTAATAAAGATGATCCTGGTGTTATGTTCGATCGACACGGAAATTACGTTGTTCTGAAAAAGTTACTATTAATTACTTATATTATTAACTTTTATAAAGTTCAAAATTTAAAATAATATCTTTAAATTAATTTAAGTTAAAATATATTGTACAACAATCTAAAAAGTTAACAATTTAAAGTTTTTAATATAACTTTTATCAATAATAACGAGACTTAAAATTTTTCTAATGTAGAAGAATATAGCAGAAAACTAGTTTTAAATATATAAAATTACAGCTTTCCTAAAACAAACTACCATTTTCTTAAAAAAGTATATATGTTATATTAAAAATATAGTGAAATATAGTAAATTAAATAATAAAGTTTAAATAGTTTTTTGAACTAACTAAAACTATAAATAAAGGATTGGAAATGAAGCAAGCCAAAATTCTAAAACGCCTGTTAAGGAAGAAAGTGAGTGCGAAAAAGAACATAAAAACATTCCAGATCATTTAATTTGCCCAACTTGCGATGAAGTTCTCAAAGAAGCAGTTTTGACGAAATGTGGTCACGTGTTTTGTGATGAATGCATACGAAACGAGCTTTTAGAAACTAAAACTTGTCCTCAATGCGGCAAACACAACTCCCCTGATGATCTTTACGCTGAAAATAGCTTAAGACAGGTATTTTTTTTCTTATACGTTTCCTACAAAAAAAGCTTTATAAATATTTTTTAGCACATTATGTCTTTAATTTTTCAAAAATAAAAATACTTTTACATAACAAAACTAAGATTTAATATATGCATATAAAATTGTCGAGAAAATTCAAATATAATTTATTCTAATAATAAGATTAACTTAGGGGATTTTAAGTCAATAAAATCTTGTTTCAGTTTTTTTGAAATTACGTTTTTACGTACTCTAATTTATTAAATTATATAAAATTTAAAACAGAATTTATGTTTTTGCCTCTTTATACATCAATGGTAAAATAATTTACAGGCAGTTCGTGCATACAAATTTGCATCAAGAAAGAAAAACCCAATCCGGTCAAACAACACACCTCCTGTAAAAGTTGATCAAGAAAATCAACTTACACAATTCTCCGTCAAACACAAAACTGGAAATTGTTTAATCGTAAGTATTATTTTTTTTTAATGTTATTTTATATACTTGACAATTCAATATCAATGAAAACCTATTAACTTAAAAAATTATATACTAAATCTGCAAAGTTTTAGTGTATATAGAGTACTGTTTACTTTAACTAAGATTTTATTGCTTTGCAGAAAACCTTTTGACAGTTCATAAACATTTAAAGTAAATTTTAATTTTTCAAATGTAGCTCATATATTAAAAAAAATACAGGTAAATGACAATTGCAATCAAATGAAAAATGTTCCTGGAAAAATTCAGCCCGAAATGACTGCTAACAAGGTATTTGAAAACAAAGTTCAACTTTCAGAATCTTCTAACAATCACAACGTCATAAGTTATCCTACCGTGCAACCAGTAGTTAATTTAAATTTGCCAAGCGCTACTCCATTTCAACCAGTTCAAAACAACATTCCTTCATACAATTATTTGATGAACAGCTTGAACCAGAAATCTGTTTTTGCTGCTCAGCCGCCAACATTTAGTCACTCAACCGTGCAAAAAACAGCTGATTGGTCGAACGCCTACTTGCAGCAGCAATCATATTTAAGTAACAGTTATCAACCGAACTTGATGAATAACTACAGTTTGTATCAAAATTCTGCTCTTGCTACTTCACCTACATACTTGCAAACTACATCGGCTATAAATAGAAACTCAACTATCCGCAATTCACCGTCCATAGATGATAAACAAAAAAGAGTAAAGGTTGCACCGCAAAAAGAACAATCAAGAGTGACAAGGACAAACATACACCACAAAAAACAAGGTGATGAAATCTTTAGACTACCATCCACGAATCTTCATTACAAAAGATGAAAACTGACACCACTAAGAGAGCTCGGAGAATCCAGAAATGCAAGCACAAGCAGACACCGTAAAAGACGTGGTGATGAAGTTTGCCGCGTTTCAAGAGATAAAACTTACCTTGAGAAGAGCAAAACACGTAGAAGAAGTCGTGAAAATCGTAACTCTGATGATCTAAGGTCTGTTATAAGATCTGCGAAAAGAAAACGTTTAATAAGCGAGTTTAATAATAGTTGTAAGGATACACGTCGCTCAAACTATAAAAAGGAGCGTAGACTTTCACCAAGTAACATAAAAGATCACAAAGTACTCCACAAACCAGATGATAGAAGTATAAGTGATAGACATAGAATCTCAAAGATACGCAACCACATCAGTAAACGCAAAGTAGAAGTTCTAAGTCGTAAGGTCTCACAAAACGTTGAAAGAATTCACAAAGAACAAGACAGAACAAAGGATGTATCGAAAAACGATAGACATAGTAGCTCACAAAACCACAGTAGTAAACGAAAAGTTGAATTCTCAAAATCGAAGCCGAACAGGAAGTAACTGAAATTCAAAAACCCTTGAATCTTTTCAAAAGCGTTAACTTTATGTGTTTTTATTACTTTTTGTGTTGTATTTCATGTTTCAATTCTATTAAACCTAGCATTTAAAAAAACTAAAAGTAAAGCTATTTTGGTAAATTTAATGTTGTTCTGAGTAAAGTAACATTGTATCGTAAGTAAAATTTTCAAAATTTTATTTCAAGTAATGCTTGTTTTAAAGTTTAAAATAACGTTAATTGATTTATTAGTTAAAGTTTTGTTTGTATTCATAGGAAAATTGAACATATATGGTAATAAACTAAAAAAAATAAATATTATTGTTCATCTTTTACATTTCAAGTCTATTTTATTTAAAATTAGTTGAAATTTACTACTCAAACAACTAGAATTTATGATTTAAAAAACAACCAATTTCAAAATAATAAAATTTTAATGCTGTAAACGACCTTGGTATTACTTCTAAACATTTTTTTATGTCATTATAAGTGAAGACAAGTTGACTTGATCAAAAAATCTTGCTACTTAACTTAGGAGTCGTTAAAATTTAATTTGCATGCTAAAAGTGAAAGCTGTCAAGCGAAAGTTTTTGGACCGCTTATATTCTAAAATTCAGCTAGAGTTGAAGCAAGTTAAAATTTTTTTAAGTAAATATAGCTCATAATGACAGAAGACTGCAGACCAATTACAGATAAGCTTTAGGCTAAGTATACGACCGCTTGTTTATTTAAAGATTATTCTTTCAAAAAAAGTTAAATGCCTAAACTTTTTTTTTGAGACGAAATACAATATTATTCAGATCAGATATGTAAAAATACTGGATCGCAACAAAGGTGTTTTCGTCTTACTGTCTACTTGTTGTTTTCGTAATATTGTAAAAAAAAATGTAGATGAAAATGTTGTTGTTTAATACTCTATGTAAAAAAATTGTTGTATGCTAACAAAACAAATAATTTTTACAAACAATATAAATAAAACTCAATTTTTAGAACAATATATGCTTCATGCTTCTTTCATCAGTTGTATACTAAACAATAAAATAAAGTTTCAAAACTAGCTTATATAGTGAAAATGCAATCAACGTTATTAATAATAAAGAAAAAAGTAAGTACATAAGTACTTTTTACTATAATGCAACTAAAAATAATAAAAAATAGCAACAACTTATAAAAAAAATAAAAAAACAACGAAACAGTATAATCAAAATCTTTATGTTTACACAACTTAGGTTTTCTTAACAAAATACAAATAGCCTTAAGTTTAATTAGATCAGAAATTTTAAAACAATTTTTAATAATTTTAAATCTTTTTAAATTATAATTACTAACACAATTAAGGTTATTTACTAAGTGTTCAACAATAGCAGATCTTTTTGAAGCATTTATTATTCTAATAGATTTACTTTTCTTATTACTCATACAAAATTTATTGATACTATTTGGAATATGTTCCTTTATTCTTTTGCCAAGTTGTCTTGAGGTCATCCCGACATAACTAGCTTCACAGGAGCACTTAAACTGGTAAACTACCATACTTTTGTTAAATTCTGCTATCGGATTTTTGCCCCCAGGCCTAAACATTGGTTTGGATACGAAATATACAATCAGCTTTACAGTGATAAGACCTACTTACTAATAGATATATATCTATTTCTAAAACTACTGAGTTCTTATTGACATACGCCAGTACTAAAGAAATTAAGCATTTCTCCGGCCCTGCTGGCTTTATTTTGTTTAAACTATTAAGATGTAAATTTATTACTTTATTAAGAAATTCTTATTAATTTTATATTTACATCTTAAATGAGTCTTATTTATATTGTTTGAAAAAATTTATTATATTATAGAAAATTTTTAAATAATTTTAAGACATATTTAAATACTTAAATAGTTTAATAAAATTTCAAAGTTTTTTCCAGACAGTTTTTCTATACTCGTCGTTGAGAGGTATCTTTGATGTGCTAGTTGATAATCAAAAGGTTTTTTGTGCACCAGGTCCTAGAACCAAATCAATTGAGCGACTTTTATTTTCGTTTAATAAAGTTTATTATGTTTCGCTGTTTTGTATAAAAAAACTAATTGTATTTTATTAAAGTAGAACTTTTCATAGACTAATAATTTATAAAGTTTTGTGTTTAAACCGGTTTCTAAAATAATTATAGGAAAGTACTTTTGAACTCGTTAAAGTTAGTTTATAGTTTAAAAATTACTTTAAGTTTATTAAAACCTAACTTTTTGATTTCTATTATAAAATTTAAATTAATTTTTGCTCAAAATTAAAATGAAAAAGTATATACAATATAAAAATAAAGATAAATAGCATGAAATGTATTTTGCATTCTATGCAAGTTAAATTGAAAATATCATTTCTAGCCCGCGCAACATTTTTTTGTTCAAAATGTTTTTGTCCTGAACTCCTTAGTTGATTTACTTTATAAATTCTACTCACTTCTATTTACTAAATTTGATTTAAAATAACTAAGAAGCACAACTTTTTTAAACAAACTTATATTGGCCTGACTTCCGCATAATTTTCCCAGGCAACGAAAGCAATTCAAACCGAAACCACCACTGACAAATCCAAATTTGCAAATGCTAGCAAAACTGATTTTATGTTGTTAATCTTAGGGGTAACAGTGGTAATAAAAATAAGAACTAAAAAAATATTGAAAAAAAAGAAAATAAAACTAATTAAAATAAAAATCATGAATAATGTTTTAAAACCATTATTTTCACGTGCCGTTGTAGCGTGACTGTTTAACTTGTTTTTAAATATTTTAAACGTTTTAAGCTTTATTTTTTAGTTTACTTATGCTGATAATTTAATTTCTCATGACTTTTCGTCCAACTAAAAACCAATGTTTGTTCATTAAGTAGTTTAGTACAATTAGGGTTTAAACATTAATTGGTTTAAAAGTGACATTTCAAGTTTTACAGTTTAGTTAAACATTTCAACTGGAAACTAACATAATTCAATTTAATATATATATGATTATTAAGATGATTAAAATTCAAAAATAAAACTATAGCTAGTATGTCACTTGAAAAACTTCATTGAAATGAAAATAACATAATTAATCTATAGTAAAATACAAAAACTAAACTTGAAATTGAAGAACAAAAAACAAACGTTTAATTTTATTTGTCGAAGTTTTACTACATAATTAAAAAAAAGTTATATGGAAGTTTTTATCATACTACATTATAATAAACAAACCCTTTAACAAACAAAAACTATCAATAGTT
This sequence comes from Thalia democratica, assembly GCF_965202585.1. Lineage (NCBI taxonomy): Eukaryota > Metazoa > Chordata > Thaliacea > Salpida > Salpidae > Thalia > Thalia democratica. The sequence continues at coordinate 84,170,808 of NC_139165.1, forward strand.
GTTCTGGAAAAACACAAAAAGTTACAACTAACAAAGTAATTAGCGCAATAAATAATCAATGTAAAGTAATAATTAATTGAACAAAAATACTACTAACGGAAAAAAAGGATAATTTAACTGAATAAAGACACCTTTTAATCAAATTCTTTTTATTTGCACAGTTCTGGCTTCTCTAAAAATATAGAGATAGCCTCCAGCTTAACGATATCAAATACACTATTGTAATGATGAATTATTTTAAATTTTGATATGTCATATTTCATAGCACAATTTCTATTTTTTATTAGTTGTTCTGCAACTGAAACTTTAGCTGCATTTTTGGTTGCTGTTGTCTTAATTTCAGGTTATTTTTCAATTAATTATAACACACAAACAGGTAAATGTTCTTTTATCCTGGTCTTTAAATGCCTCAAAGTTTGACCGATATAGCTTCTTTCGCAGAAGCAATTAAATCCGCTACTATACAAATTTTGTCTTGGTCTCGTATCGGATTTTTCAACTGCACTTTTAATAAAGGTTCTGAGAGAAATATAACTTTTGGACTAACTTGATTTTAATATGTTTTTATTTAATTTTTTACTTTTTTCTCAAATACACGTGATGTTTCTCCAATATATGATAGCTAAAAAACTGCTTGGAACTTCTCTAAAACGTTAATTTTAGGTTTTTTAAGGTTATTGTGATGTGATTTTATAACCCTCTTTATCAATTATGATGATTATCTATTTTTTATTAGAATATATTTTATTGTCTTCAACTCTAAATGAAGTAGTTCTTTAGAAGAAATCTTCTAGGCTCTACGGTAAAGCGTTTTTATTAGGTTTACTTCTCGTTTCTTTACTACAAAAAGGTTGGTAGTGTAATTACTGTCCATTGAAAGTTGTTTTCCTATATACATTCGTTAAGAAACTTGTTTTATTTTTTGCTGTAAACATGTATACAAATGGCAGCTGGTTGTTATTTCTATTTCTCTAGCGAAAGAAATCTATTCATATAAAGAATTTAGTTTTTGAAATATAAATACGTTTTCACTTTCAGTTTCGGATATGACTGAACAATCTTCAACGTATCTAATGTAGACAACCTGTAACGACAGAGTATTTTATAATTCTACTTTTTGTTAATGTTGACAGTATTTATGTTAAAAGTTGTAATTCAACTTTAATGTTAATAATATAAACCTTATAAATTAAACTTATTGTTTTAATTTAAGAAAGAGTTTCATAATTACAAAAAAAAAGTTATTTAGTATTTGAATGCAAATAAGCAATTAAAAAAATATTTTAGCTGGTTTAGTAATTAATTGTATCATGATAGCAACTAAGCTAAAAAGGAGCAATTAAATAAACTTACTTAATATTGTATAGCGTTCAAAATTTTAGTTAAAAATGTAATAGTTAATTAAAATTTAATTTAATACAAATGAAATGCAGAAAAACTAAACTTTTCAGAATTGGTTTTTACACTCCTTGTAAGTATTTTATAGCCTATGTAGTTTTAACGGATTTTGTTTAAGATTACTATAATAAAAGCTAAATCATTTCACTTTATACTAATTAAGATTAAAAAACGTATTCGCTGTTAAAATTCTTAACGTAAAACAATTCCTCTATTCATAAACTATCAGTTTATATCAAAATCGATTATGTATCTGTTTTTAACACATTTTTTGCAATATATACGTTGTCAATTAAATTTATAGTTTTCAAAACCTAGTAAAGAAATTGTAGTAATAAAACTTAAACCTAAATATCAAAGAATATTTAGATTACAATTTTTTTTGTAGATTACCACAACCTTTTTTGTATTTTTTATTGTGTCAATCAAAGAAGAATAGATATATTTTTATTTTTACGATAGGTAGTAATAAAAATTGGCTGTGTTTACAGTACTAAGTCATGATTAACAATTTGATTTTGCATTGCAAGTTTTTAAATGTTTTAAATTAATAAATACAAAGAATCTAAATTAAACTTATTTAGTTTACTTGTTTACTTATATGTACAAAACCAGTCTCTGCATTTAATTGATTAAATTAAGTTCAATATGTTTTGTCTGAAAAAAATTGTTGAGAAACTTCAGAAAATTCCACTTTGCAATGTTTTAGTAAATCTAACTTGATTATAAATATTATTCTATGATGAATAAGCTAAAATTTATTTTAGTTATGTATTAATTTCTAGTTTTTTATAACTTACTTAACACAGTAGGATAATTTAATGTGTTTTAACTTGAATAACGTAAAAGGAGGATATTTTATGAGTAAAGTAATTACAGTGTATGATTAATAAAAAAAATCAGTATTGATGTGAATAGATATCAAACTTATATACGTCAGAATATATGTGAGGTCTAATTACAGTTGCTTTTCCTGAACATAATAAAATGAAATTTCGATCAATTAAAGTTTCAAAATTTGGTAATTTCTTTAGTAAACCTTCTACAAAATATAATGTCGAATTCATCCTGATTGCAATAGCGATTTTTAAACAGACTTTAATGATTATTTTAAGTACTAGTTGTCTTCATTTTAAAATACTCATACCTTAAATATTTAAATTTTAGAAATTAAAGAAAAAATGATGACAAATAAAATAGCAAGAATATTTTCTTAACTACAGTAATTATTAGTGTAAAGCTAGTAAGAAAGTAAAATAATTTTAATTTTTAGCTATAATTTTATTATCTTTTAATTAAAGTTGTTTAGTTTTTAGAACTTGTGGTTACTTTTTATTTTAATATTAGTGATTACAAGAGCTTTATTAAAACATATATGCAAATATTAGGCTACAAAAAAAAATTGAAAATAAATTATAATAGTATTATACAAAAACAAAAGTTTTATTCGTTGCATACAATTTGAGTTTTTACGAACTTTTATATTTAATTTGCATTAACTTCGATTTATTTTTTGGTTAAATTGGAAGCATTTAAAATTACCGCATATAAGGATTTATAGTTACAACAGGCTTTAAAGAATCGAAATGTCGAATTTTCTTTTAAAAATTCCATTTTATATTGGAGGTGAACTAGTAATCGAAAAAATACATATTCTTCGACTTTTAATTTATGAAGTTTAAATGTTTTGTAGTTTATGTAGTTAATTAAAACATTTTTTACATAAACTTACTATTTATCATAAAACTTTTATTATAATAAAACAAAGTTAAAATATTGTTTTTAACAGAATTTTAGAGTCTATCTGTTATAATTTATAGTTACTTGTTCGGATTACCCTAAAAAGACTACCGAAAAAGGAAGTTTTTCTTATAAATAAGTAGATATCAATTAACGTTTTTGTGAGTTTGATAAAAAGAACTAAGAACTTTAGTAATTAAAAACAATGATATGTTTATTATTTGAATATTATTTATGTGATTGCTTTAGATAGAAAAGTCTTTTGCTATAATTTGCCCGTAAAATTGTTCTATTAATTTTTCCAGTTAAAAATTGTTTCAAGACACACAATTTGCGTTCTAAAGTTTCTGTTCAAATAATTAATACTTATCGTAGTTAAAAAGTTTTTCTTTAAAACTTAGTTCTAAAAAATTAAATAAAAAAAATTTTAATGATAATTTTAACGCTACAAAAATATAAAATCTACAGAATTAACGCTAAAAAAGTTACCAGTCGAATTATACAACACTTTTTATTCAATATATAAAAACCATTAGCTATTTTGTTTGAAATAAATTAGATATAAAATTTAAGCAGACAAAAAAAAAAAAACTGTCTATATACGTGTTTTGTTTATACAATCGCTTTCAGTTATTAAAATAAAGACTGATGTTACAGTATTTCATATAAGTTCGTTAGATAATCGTTCAGTAACAATCTATCTTTAGCTCAAGTTAAAAATTTTTTCTTAATGAAAAATTGCTCGCCCTAGTTTACAAAGTTGTGTTTCAGGTGTTGAATATTCAAACAGTAATTTAATATAAAATTACTTAAAAAAATTAATTTTTATAAGTTTTTAAATTTTAATTTCAGAGAAGAAGAATGTATCTAAAATATTTTTATTTTATTTTAGGATTTGTATGTTTTCTTAGTCGTTATTTTACAACAGAATAAAGTAAATAAAAATAAGTTCTTTGATATAAATCTTTATATTTTAATGAAGCATATAAGTTCTCATTATTTTTCAAACATTTATAAATAACCTTATAAAAGAGAAAGTTTTTTTAAAAGTTTTTTACTAACTCTACAATTTTTCAAAAAGCGTAAAACACATAAAAAAAGTTTTCAACAATATCTAAAAGGTTGAACTACGTTATAAAACATAAACAAATTCACGAAATATTTTGTACTACTTAATAAAACATTATTGAAAATCTGTAACAGTTATTACTATTGACAAGAAATCAACAGAACTTAAAGGGAAAATGCTTGTAATGCTTTGGTTTGTCCTACCTTTAATTACCGACTTTGAATAGAAAACGATGTTATATTTTATAATAGCTTTGATATATTCAATGTTGTGTTGTTAATCTTTTATAAAATGTATTTCAAAACAAAAAAAATTATTTACTTGACATTAGTAAGGAACTTTATATATGATAATTTAAAATTATATTGAGTAGCTCGTGTTTGACTTTATTATAAAGTTTTTAAACAGTTAAAGTTGGTTAAAAGATTAATATAAAAGAAACATTTCTACTAAATTTTTTCTAAGTTTATGTATAAGCTTAGTTTTTATTTCAAAAAATTCATTGAGATATAAATTAACAGTTACATAGGTTGTAAAATATAATTTTAATAACAGTTAATCATGTAGTAAAAAATTTTTAAATACTAATGGTTGAAACATTAAATAAGCTTAGATAAAAAATTAGTATACATTATTTTACATATTTTAGTATATAGTCTATTTACATCATAAGTTAACGAAATTAGTCTAAATTTCCGATGCATGTAATTTATAAAACAAATATACCAAAATTAATGTGGTTATATTAGATTAGTTTCAGTAACTATATCAGGTATTTATGGTTATTTAAACTGCTGGTAATCAAGTAAATACATGCAAAATATTAAGTAATTGGGATAAAAACTTGATAAATTCATTTTCAGGTAAAACTAAAATGTTTTGTAATAAGTATCCTGTCTTGTACCAAAACAGATATTGCGTTAACAATGATGCTTATAACTCCGTTTTTCAAAATGGTCAATAATTTATTGATAATAAACTTCGGGGCTTAAGATTATTAAAGCTGGAAGCAAATCGACCATTGGAAGATAAATTGGATGAAAACAGTTTTCTGGCCACTTCAAAGAACTTTGCAGTTTCTGAAACAGACATTAAAGACTACTTAGTGTCTAAAAGATTGGATATTAAAGAATTTTCTGACTTTCTAGAATCATTTCCGGATGAACGTTCCTACTTCTGTATTTGCAGTTTTATGAAAGAGTTTTATGTGTTGGGCGGTTGCCATCGTTGGAACTCAAAAAAGTCTTGCTTGGTGTATAACTTTTCACAAAGATGTTGGCGTTACATAGAAAGTATGATCAAAAGAAGGAGGTTTGCAGCTTGTACAGTTTTTGAAGGCAAAATTGTTGTGTCAGGTGGTCAAGATAAAGATAATTTTAGATCAGTAGAAGCGTATGATCATCATGATGATAAATGGGTTAACTTGCCTGATATGATAAAAAACAAGGTATCGTCATTCATTAGTTACTTTAGGCAACGAAATGTTTGCAATCGGTGGATTAAAAAGATATAACTGGGAAGTTTTTGATAGTAGAGTGGAAAGTTTACATTGATTACCAATCTACCAAAGTTTGTCAGTATGGGAAAAATAGAAAAATAGGTGCTTGTTGTGTTGGTAGTAAAAATATTTAGTTTGTGTGTTTACTGGTAAAAATAGTGAGTTTATTGAATACGACACTAAAATTTAAACTTTCAGAAATAATATTTAGTTTAAACTCTACAAAGTGTGTTTAGTTGTATTAAAGTTAAAAAAACATTATTTTCGTTTCCGATGTCAGTATTTTGTTCTATATTTCTTAAATAATTTAATAATTAATAAATTTTAAGTTATGAATCAAAAAAATTGTTAAAACTTTTAATTGATTTAAAGTTAGCTTTATAATCAATTTAATATTTTGTTTGAAAAGAAACTTCATAATTACCAATAAACCAATTAGTTTTATATCATAATAGTTGTTACATAAAACATAAAAACTTGTTTTCTCTTAACTAAATGAAGCTAAAATTTAAGTAAATTAACAATTAAAGGTAAGATATTATATAGACATATCCAGAACACTCTTTAACTTTAATGTTTAAGGATTTTCTTTCGGTAAAAATTCTAAATAGTAAGCAGAAGTTTTTTATTTTTTAGACGATTTATTACTAGGTGTAAGGAAAGGTTACTGTATTATATTATAATAGAAAGTTATAAATGTAATAGAATAAAGTAATTTTTGATTATGTTCATTTAGTAACGTACATTGAATGTCTTATGCACAATTTAAAAACTGAAATTAAAACACATTGATTGTAACATTATTTTCACTTAATTTAACAACTAAGTATTAATTGCCAAAAAATAAAATTACAAAGCATTTAAAATTAACTAGGTTGGTTAAAGCTTAAGTACTAATATATTCTATATTCTGGTTTTAAAATTGTGGTGTGGTTTTTAGTGATGTCAATAATCAAAACACACTTGGAATACATGAAACAAATTTGCAGGAAGACGATTTTGCACCAAGGGTCAATTTTGCACGAGTTACAGTTTTGCACAAGAGTAGAAAAACAGGAAAAAATATAAAAAATCAGAATAAAAAAGGATAAAAAATAAAAGGAAAATTGTAAAAAAACAAAAAAAAAAATTGATGACCGAGGGTAAGGGTTAGGGGTAAGAGTGATTGGTAAAAAAAAAACGAAAAAAAAATATTTATTAATAAAAAAAACTACTGAGCGACGAAAAGGGTCAGAGGTAACAGTGTGGTAAAATGAAAATATATAAAATTCTAAAAAATATAACCTGTGCAAAAATGTCTCCGTGCAAAATTTTCTGCTCGTGCAATTTTGTGCCCTCGAATTACCCGGTTTTAAGTGACGTCAATAGTCAAAACACATCTTGTTTAAGGTGTTTTGTATGCTAGTTTAACTTACAAAAACGTACTGATTTAAACATGAATTTATAATAAAATAGACTATAAAAGTCTTTAGCTAGATCAGGGGTCGGCAAACTGCGGCCCGCGGGCCAAATGCGGCCCGCAAAATTAAATCTGCGGCCCGCGAGCACGTTGTTTTTTTGAATGGAATGCGGCCCGCGAGAGAAATTTCTGCGGCCCACGAGCTACTAAATGTGGCCCGCTGAGCAAAAATAAATTTTGGTGAATTTTTTTTCGGGAATTTGGTTTAGATTGATTAATATCGTTTTAAGTCCGTGAATAACATTTTAAAACAACTAAAAAATTATATTGCTTTGACTTGAAATTGTTAAAAAGACAGATTAGCATTTGACAAGTGATTTTCTATCAGTTTCACATTAACTTTCTTATTGCATCTGTAAACTTTTAGCTGAAAAAAGAAGTGCTTGGATGCAGTAGGTTGTTTATATAACATTTATTTAGTTATTTATATAACAAACTAAACGCAAATGTTTTCCATGTAATGCACAGTACTTAACTAAAATTTCTTTCTGTATAGTTCAGGTATTTTGTTTAACATGTAATTAGTACCTAAATTCTTTTATAAATGTTTTATCACAGTAATTTATATCTAAGTGTGCACAAAAACATTTAAAATAGCATAATAATAAATGGGTTTATTTTATTTTCCATTTAAAACATATTAAATTTTAGAAGAATTGTGTGCAATTTAAATTAATTGCTATAAGCACCAATGTACACAGATGTTTAGAACCATTTTTTAAACCATTTTTTAAATACTTAAGTTAGATTAAGTGAAGTTTAATCATATATATATATAAAAAATTTCTACTTGAAAATCTTAGTGTTTACAAACACTTTTAAAACAGTATATATGCAGAAATAAAAATTGATTTGTTATGTAAATTTGTAGGTATACAGTTTCATTTTTCGAACAAAAGTTTTTGGTAGATCGAATTTATTTATTTGATTTCCACCCTGATATACATATATGCTATTTTTTGTAACTACGTACTTATGATATATTATATTTAGTGATGGTAAATTTAATAAATTTAAAAGTTGTTAATCAAAATAGTTCAAATTCAAGCAATTAAGCAACTTAACTTTGCCACAATATTAGACTAAGTCAGTCATTGAATTTTTTTCAAATTTCAGGCTAATTTAGACATTTTTTTAGTATTTATCTTGAATTGCTTTTTTTGTTCTAAAATTTAAATCTAAGTTATCAGGCTAGTTTTTGGCACTCATTCAAAACTTTTTTGCTTTGAAGAGTGGCAAACAAACTTATGATTTATGTTTTGTTATACTCACAGTTGTGGTTATGATTATAATATATTTTAAGTCTTGCAGCTGCTATACTTTGAAATATTATTTATATTAATTTATAAGTGTAAACAATCAGTGTTGACGTAATACCTTGAATTTGACAATTTGCTTACAAAAACCTGGAAATTGAGATTAAAAAAAGAGTTTTAAATGTTTTTTTCTTTTAAAGCTACAGATGCAGAAATGAACAATATAATTTTTTCGTATGTTATTCAAATGATCCTTCCCTTCATTAATTTCATTATTAATTCTTTTGCCATTTTTTGCGTTATTTGATAACTTAGGATACAACTTAATTTACAAAAAAAAAAATAACAACTTCAATCAAGCTATTGCACGCAATCAACTTTGGTTGTAAATGTGCGTTAGACTTTAACTTAATTTTTTTTGTGTAAGTATTTTAGAATCTAAATTTAATTTATAACTATTGAAGGTCAAAAAATTGTAGAAAAAAAATTGTCTGTGAGTTTTATTTGCATCTAAAAAGTCAAAATCTGTTATTAGTTTTATGTTTCAAAGGTTTGTTTATCTGAAACTCCAAAAGTTTTAACTTTGTTTCAAGTGTCATTATATGGCACCACATTTCATAGATAACCTGTTTTTTTTTTTGTAGTACCAAGTTAAGTTGCTAAGACAAATATTTTAAAATGTTTTCAGTTTAAACGGTATCTCGTTTTTATTAATTACTTTTGCTACTTTATAAATGCCTTGAAAAAAAATTCTTATCAGTCTGTAGTTAATGAACATAATCATGCGCTTTGTTAAAACTGACGTAAGCATTTTTTCGTTTCTTGCAATAACTCCTAACCAACGTTTTTATATTTTTATAGTTCGTCTTATATTTCACATTTACTATTTGTAAATGCAAAATTTTTATTGCGATAAAGATTTGTTATGATGCTTCTTCTTTTTATTAAAGGGTTAATAATTTTTCATTTTCATTTTATAAATATTTAAAAAACTTAAACATACATTCAAGCTGACTTATAACGTTTATTTTTTTGTTTATACTTAATCTGTTAATAAACTTTTTTTTTTTTGTAAACTTTGTTATAAACAGGATTGCAAAAAAAAAAAGCCTAGTTTAGAAATTTGTGTACTCAGACTAAATTAAAACTGTTTAAGACATTGTTTAAAACTCAGGTCTGTGTGAAATTTATTTTTCAAGTACTTTAAGTAAATCTATCAATACTCATAATAGTTTTATGATTGTAGTGTGATTTATTTATTGTAATTTATTCTAGGCTACGTACATATTTTGTACTTTTTAATAATGATAATATTTTAGTTAGTTATTTAAGCTTGATTAACAGAAATTTTTAAGCTTTTTTAACTTTTAGTAAACTTAGCCTGGTTTTATATTACTCAAACAAAGTTGTAAAAGTGACAACTATGTAAAAGACTAGTTAATTAGTAATAAAGAATTCGAGCGATAGTTATGTAAAAAAAAAGTTTTAGGTTTCTTCAATACAAATAGGTTTTATTTTTATGTAAACTAATTACTGAATTTTTAAAAGAGTGCAAATTTTTAAAAACTTATAATTTATTTTCAATAATTAACAGTTTTTTATATGAAAAATTAGTTGATAACATAAAAGACTGTATAAAATTCACTCACAAAGTAATTCAAGCTTGGTTTTTAAAAAAAGTTAAGTAAATATTAAGTTAAACTATTAACTGAAAAAAATAGTACATAGTTTATTAAGAATTAAATACATTAGTTAATGTAAATGTAAATCCTTTTTTTTTAATAAATAGTCTATGTAAAAATAAAAGCAAATCCAAATTATAAACTTAATAAAAGTTAGCTAAAAGTGTGACTAAAACTAAAACCAGAAGATTATTTAAATGTAACTAAAACTAAAACTGCGGCCCGCAAAGTTTTTTGAAACTTGAAATTTGGCCCGCGAGCACCAACTGCCTGCCGACCCCTGAGCTAGATAAAAGTAAAGTGCTAAAACAATATTAAAGAGTTATAAAATGATAATGCGTTCAGAATAAACGTTTATGTAGTACTACCGATGTTTCATTGCTTAAAAAATTCAGGTAGAATAATAAAACGAAAATATAAAGCACTTTTTATATAAAGAGGTAGGATAGTAATTAGCTGTAATTAGTAACACTTAAATAAGTATTCATAACTTTATTAAACCACATTACTTTATATATCATACATAAAAAAGTAAGCCAATATTCTTTTTAACATTACAAATATTCACTTACAGTTTATTTTTGTGCAAGATATACACTACAATGTGCACTGTGCATATTGACAGTTGTACTGTAGTTCTTATTAAACATTTAAATATTAAAATCATAATGATACCTTAAATCAATTATATTGGAATAAAATTCATCGTTTTTCTTGGCTAAAGTATCATTGCAATGAATATATCTTAAAAACGATTATTCTTGTATGCCTTCTACTGCCTTAAGTTTATCCTGATTGTAATACACTCTTACTAAATTTACGGAAACTAAAAAAACAATCTGTAGTATTTAAATATAAAGTTTTTTAAACATAAAAATTTTAATCATATAAATTAAATAAGACTTTTGTTTGCGAGCTCATACGTTGCCTAACAGACTAACATCTCTTTTAATCAAAGACATTTTTAAAGAAGTAAATAAAATAAGATTTAAATCAAAAATTTTGTTAGGATATTAATGTTTTACGTGCAATATTTACAAAGTATACCTTTACAACAATCACTAAATTCAATAGAAATTGAAAAAAAATTAGCTAACGGGCCAGATGTAGAATAATTCAGCTTTTCTAGGGCCGAAATAATTGAATTTATTTTAATTCACGTTAGTTATTTAACTATTATTTGTATTTTAACTACTAACAAATCTTTTTTTTTATAATAAATCTAGTTTTAAATCTTCCGTAAAAGTTACAAATTGCCTTTATTTTTCTGTTCAGTTCAAGTTCAGAAATACTTAATGTAAACTTAAAAGTTTATTTTACGAGCGAAGTTTCATTTTTTGCTTGCCGGATTTAACTTTTATGGATTTTGTAAACATTGGCAGGCCGTAAATTTTCAGACCTTGAACTGGCCCGCAGGCCGTAGATTTGTTCGTCTATATATAGCCTTGTTGGAAACTTCAAAAAAAATTATTCGTAAATTTCCATGTTACTTAAACTATCCATATTGCTACTTTGTTTTTTTTAAATTTTTAGTGATATATGTACAAAACATAAATTAGTTTTTAATCAGGTACAAAAGTTCAAAATTTAGCAACTGAATCAAAAAATTACTGCTGATACAAAAACTATTTTAATAAACTTTAAATTAGTATTGCAAAGCCTTAAACCTAGTAAGAAACTAAAAAAAATCTAGTCCAAGATCTAAAATGAACTGTGCAATGCTTGAGATTCTAAATAAAAACTACATAGAATACTTTTAAACTAACTACAACAATCCAAAACTAACCTCTGATGAAAATACATGGTGAAATGAAACGATTATAATAGTAAACGGTTCATATGTCTTTATATTTAAACCCATTAAACACCATAATTTAGATTAAAAGTAACATTTTTTTTTTAGTTTTAAAAATTATCGCTTGTAAAAAAACTTAAAAACAGTTATATTTCAACAAACAGATATTGTTGTAAGCTCTATCTGGATTCCTTATTATATATTTAAATATATATATATATCTCTGCGATGGAAGTTTTGTAATTTTCAACTGTTAAAGAAATTCACTGTTGCCATAAAAACAATAATGAATTTTTGAATAGTAAAGCAGTTTACTGAATGAGAATTATTTATCTAAACAAAGAAAAAACAACTTGAAAGAAATTGTTTATAAGATTTAGGTATTTTTTATAAACTGCTGAAAGCATTAACTTTGACATCAGTTTTAGAATTTCTCGGGTTGTTTTTAAGTTTCAAAACATCAAAGTTGTATTAAATTTAACCTGACGTAATTTTAAATATACTTGGAAGCAAAGTAAAACGATACCAAGTTCCTAAAAGAACAAACCAGTTTCTGAACAAAAAAAAAAAATTATTGGTTTAATACTGGGTTTTAAATGGTCAGTGGTCGCTTGCTAGCCCGCTATATCAATTCCTTTTCGTTTCATTTCTCATTCGATAACTCCAACTCATATCAAGTTATATTCCTTCCTATCAACTAAACAAAAATAAATTCTAACCCAAATCAATTATACTTTGACATTAGCGTCCAGATCAAGTCTCAGTAATTTAATTTCCGCATCATTTTTAATCAATTGAAATGATGAATAATTAATAATAAATAATTCAAGAATCTTTAAAAATGTCGTCTATCTTATATTTAAAGCAAAAAAATTCCTCAGATCTTATATATACATTGTAAAGAATTTAACTCCTTCTAATAAATAACATGGTTTTTAAAATTTGGAAAATTGAATTGACAAAGCTTATAGAGTTTTTCCGAAAAAATCTCATATTAATCAACACGCTTTAAAATTATGAGACAAAACGTTGATTTAATTACTTAGTTATAGTTTAACTGTTCAAATTAGTGGTTAGAGCCTGGTTTAAAACTGTTAATGTTGCTAAAATATTTTTTAACTTTAAACTTTTAAACGAATTTTTAAAGCGCGGATCAAAAAATCTAAGAAACAGAAACTGTAATAGTTATTTCATCTAAAATTACACACTATACAAAAAATCAGATAAAATATTACATAAAGCCTAAGTATAAATTATAAAGTCATTTAAATGTCTATAATGGTTCTTTTTGGCCTTCTTGTCTTCCGGCTTCTTTTCTTCAGGATTCATGTCCTCGGGCTTTTTGCCCTAGGGCTTTTTGTCGCAGGGTTTTTTGTCGTAGGGCTTCTTGTCTACTGGCTTCTTGTACTTTTTAAAGCTATGCTCTTTTTTGCTGCATTAGAAAAAAAATATATATCACGTTCTATTTAATAGCAAAAAGTCTAAACTAAATATAATCCATGTTAAACTAGAACATATCAACTCTTTTTATTTTTTTAATTATAAATACCCATTAGATAAAAGAAAGCAACATTTTAGTCTTCGTATACGAAAACCTTATTTATTCAGGTGTAGAAAATAAACTCAAATGGATATTTTTAATGACAGTAGTTAACTTGCCAATAAAAAACTATCTATTGTCACAATAAAACTATCATGTACTATCTCTTTTACTTTAAGTATCAAAGATTAAAAGTTTTTGTTTTTATACTTACCGCTATTGGAAGTTGTTTGTATAATTGATAAAACTAGACTTATTCAATTTCACTTAAGCAGTTTTAACAATAAACCCTTTAGCGCGGTAGAATTTGGCGGTTAACTTCTTATTGTTGTATACCTTGCTTACTTGTGTTTGTCGAACTAAATATTTGTTTAAGCCTATATTGTAAGCATTTTTTTTTGTAAATGCATTAAAATGAATTTCAAAGTTCTCACGGTAGTATCAAACTATAGTTACTTCTTTAGTTGTAACTGGACAAAAATATATAATAAGATTAAAACCACCAATCTAATCTTATTTTTAATACAACTACATTTGATTAAAACATTAGTTAAGAATATTATTTAAAGTTTTTTTCTAACCATCTTTTTCAAATACTAAATTAAACTTTTAAAAAGACTTAAACTACATTTTAGTTTGAGTTTAGTTTTTATTTATTATCAATTTAAAAATATATGCTGTTTTCGAAAGAATTAAAAAGAGAAGTTTCACGTTAAGTTAACTGAAAGCTTATTAAATAAAATTAGTTTGTTTGCATACATATCGTATTACAAGATTAAAAACTTTCATTTAAGAAGAAAGTGTTTAAACGTCATTGACATATTCTTTTCTTTTAAAGCAGTTTTAGATTAGTAAGCATTTTTTAAGCTTTTTTTTTTAGTAAGCAATTATTATTAGTGTTTCTATAATTTATTCTAAAAGTTCTAAGACAACTATAGTGTGTGGAAGTTAATTAGATTTATAGTAAGCGTTTCTGTTTGTACGAAATGATTTAAATAAACTGTGTCGTAAATTATTTTTTGTTGGGTCATTTTTTCAATAAATGCATTGTAGTAAATTGTGTAGCACATGAAAATTTTAATGTATTACTATTCTACTTTGTCGTGATTATTTCAATTTTTTAATTTATATAGAATTAAACAACTAAAAAAAAACAAAATAAAGATTTTTTTAAGTAAAACCTAGTATTGAAAATGATTTAGTGTACAAAGATTAGAAGCTATAAATTGAGTTTTTTATATGAAAATGCAATTTCAAATTACATATTTGGTAATTTGTTAAATATTATTGATTACTTTATATTTGTAAAAGATAACTTCTATAATCTAGATTTTTCAGAAATATAAAAAAAAAGTTTTACATGACAATATAAGATGGTCAGGTTGATATTTTGCACTTCTGAGTGAAGATGAACTATCTTCGTTCTAAGGTTTGTTATTTTGTGCATAAAAATTATTTTAAGTGTAAGTTTTAATGTAAGTTTATACTTTATCTAGTTGTCTAGTTTAGAAAAACTATTATTAAACTTTAAATAAAGTTATTTAAGCTACTATTCAAATAAAATAAACTCTAATTTAATTAATAGTTATTCGGAGTTAAACCTTACACATATACGAACTTCTTTACCTCTAAAATATTAAATTAAGTTATATATTAAACAGAAAAAAAGTTATATAGTAAATATACTAAAAATAACAGGATAATAATTTATTTGTATAAATATTAGGTATATCCAATAATAAATAGAATTGAAAAAAGTTTAGCTAAAAATATTTTGTCTTAAATAAATCTTAAACTTGATATTTTAAACAAAATTTTGTTGTTGATGTGACTTTTCAGAAAAAACAAATAATCAAGGTTGTATAAAATTTTGTAGCTATAACGCATGTATATAATTTTAGGATAATTGGTCCAGAAAAATTAAAGTTGATAAAGTTTATTACTATTTAGCTACCGGATCCATAAGCCTAATGAATCGTACACAACTCTCAAATTTTAGAATTATTATGGTATTATCTAGTGTAAGTTTCAAAACTTTCAGTAATATCTAGAGTAAATTTAAAATTATTCCTTCTTTCTTTAACAAATTTTAAGCAGCCTAAAGTGATCTACCGGAAGAATAAAAACTGTTAACAACATTTTACTATATAACTTGCTTAGTTTTAGGTTTTTTTTCTTGATTCCCGAAAACAGCTAAGTGAAAACTTAGTTTATTAACTTTTAATTTTTTTTAATGGTTATTTTTAAGTTTTATCACTTTTTTTTGTGAAATCGTGCAAATGGACCAATTTTTAACTGTAATAAAATGTTTATTTAGGTTAGAACAAACTTAAATTTTGCTTATTCTTACGAAAAACATATTTCTTGTTTTATTTTTAGAATTAAAATTTATTATAGGTTGTATAGAAAGAAAGTTAAATCTTTAAATTAATCCTAAACGTTAAACTTTAAATATTATAAATTATACTTTGCTGTTCATGTTAGAGTTTAAAAAACTAAAATTAGCTATTAAGACATTTGTGCAATACAAATGTATGTCATAAAAAAGTTGATAGAGGGATTATAGATATTTCTGACTCCTTTAACTTAAATCTAATTAGTTAATGAGAACAATAAACTGTAAGCCTTCTTTATAAAGCTAAATAGTTTATTCATATATCGGGTTACAAGATTATAAGCTTTTATTAAAAGAGTTAAATTTACTCGTCAAATATATTTATATTATTATTTTTTCAGGAGTTTTAAAAACCTTTTAGCTAACTAAACACTTATTGAATTGATTTTAGTAAACGAAAATTAGTAATGTCTCAAAAAAGTTTATACTGAAAGGTTTAAGACAATTGAAGTAACCAAAAAGTCAATTATATTTATAGTAAGCGTTTTTACTTATACTAACTGCATTTATTAACAGCGTCTTTTTTTTTTAAAGAATTTATTTTTTGTAGATCTAAAATGTTCATGTGTAATTATTTTATTTTGTTAAAGTTTTTTTCATATATAATTAATAAAATCAAAATATTGTCTTTAACAAATACAACTAAACGAAACTATATTTACTTAGTAAAACCTAATATAAAAAATTATTTAGTGTACAGCGATTTGAAGATTTCTAATTAGTTTGTTTTCATAAAGAAGCAATTTTCAATTCTATTTTTAGTAATTAAATGGCAAGTATTGATTAATATATCATCGTAAGAGTTAACTTTTAGTTTTTAAGACATATAAAGTTAAATTTTGAATTGTCAATATAAATGTTTAGGTTGGTGTTTTGCACTTCTGAGTGAAAATAAACTATCTCCGTTGTAAAGTTTGTTATTTTGTATATATAAATTATTTAAACTATTTTAACTTAATCTTATATTTTTGATCTAGTTGTTCAAATTATATAAATCTACTATTAAAATTAATTGACTGATTTTTTTTCTAATATTTAAACTGAATTAAAACTAAACATATAGGACAATTTTTACCTCAAAAATAGTTTAATAAGTAATATATTAAACCAAAAAAACTAGATATAGTAATTAAAATTAAAATAAAAAATATATTGTATTTGTTTATATAAACAATCACACACAGAATTGGAAAGTGTTTAGCTAATAATTTTATGTTTTGAATATATTTTAGAGCAAATATTCAAAAAAGAAATTGTTTGTATAATTACTATTATACCCATTTTTTGTTTAAATTTAGTTTTTTTATAAAGAAAAATATATATAGTAAGCTATACACTGTTATATATATAAGCTAAAACTGTTTATAACATTTTAATATTTGATTAACTTAATGTTGAGTTTTTATTTTATTTCCAAAACAAAAAATGAATATTTAGTTTATTAACTATTTTAAATTGTATTTTTAAAGTTAGGCTTTATTTTGATCAAAAATATTTTTAGTGAAATTAAGTAAGTGAATCAGTTATATAACATTTTATATAAAAAAGCTAATTTAATCTTTATTTAAGTTAAAACAAACTTATATTTTGTTTATTTTTACATTATTTACAATTCTAGTTTTAGTTTAAGATTTTTTTTTTAATTTATATTTTTTTTTAAATCAAGTTTTATTTTTTAATAAAACTGAAACATTAGACGTAATGTATTGAGAGATTTTTTGCTGATTTTGTTAGAGTTTAAAAAATTTAGTTTAACTATTACAAAATTTATTCAATACAATACAAATGTATTTGATATAAAAGTTCTTAGAGGGATTATAGATATTTTTTCGTCCTTCTTAAAGAAAATTTGTTATCAAACAGTTTCAAGTATGTGAAATATGTCATCGTACGATTAGTTTTCTCAATACGTTCTGTTATATAAATAACTTGTCACATTAGTACTTCAAAAAAATTGATTTTGAAAATTAACCTGATCAGTTTTTATAGAGCTATAAGAGTAAAAAAAAAGTTAGAAATTTTTTTTAGGTTTAAAGGTTTCTTAAACAAATTTACTATTATATGAAGACCTAAGTTTTTGATTGCGTTTATAGCTGTGGTTTTTAATAAATAAACCATATTAAGTAGCAATTTTACAGCCTTCTACAGTAAATCTTACTTGAAGTTTGACCTTTATTAAAAAATTATGTATAATTAACCTAAATATTAAAAAGAGTTTTAAATTTGAAATATGTTTAAAGCTAGCTAAAACATATTATAACTTGACAAAACTGCATTGTACTAACTAAATGCACAAATAAAACTGTCTTGTAACTAATATTAATCAAAAACAAAGAAGTCTAGAATTTATTTACCTTAATATGTTTTTTTTTATCAGAAAATGAAGAATCTCAATCGAGATGTGAAGGAAGTTCAGATTCATGTAAAAAAGAAAACAAATCATTAATACAAAATTCCTATGAAAACTTTTATCAAAAAGTTAGTTAATAGTTTTTATCCTAAACTGCTTATTTGTTCATAGTTGAGTACATTTTTATAAGTTATACAAAAGATCTTCAGTAAAGAAATTTGTTAAACTTGAAAAACTTAATTTAACACTCAAGGTCAAGCACATATTTATTTTAAAGTTAATAATACATAATGTTTTACTAGCCACCTGCTAAAGTACTTTAATTCAAACAAAAGAAAAGAATATTACTTGAAATAGTCTATATATAAACTAATAACAACATGGTCATTTGTATAGTTATGAAAAAAATAAAAAAACTAAAAATTTTTGAGATACTATTTAACAGAATAAAGTATGTATCAAATTCAAACCAAATTATAAGTATTTATTAGATCAAAGAAGATAACACTTAGTTTTGATAAAGGAAAAACTTATTTCTTACATGTAAGAAATAACCTTAAATTGATAAATTTTCTAATAATATTTAATTAGCCCAGGTGTCGTCAGCCTGTTGTAGCTCGCGGGGCCTGTTTTCTTGATTAAATTTAATTGCAGGCCTAATAATTTAGAAAAAAATCTTCGAGGGCTGCATTTATTAAAATGATGTTTTAGTATTCAGTAGCTAAATATTATTTTAGACCAAAATATGTCAAGTTAAGCAATAGTAGACAATAGTATAGAGTATTTATTGAGTTAAGAGCCTAACTGTGAGTTGTTATTACAATATATTTAATTTTTGTTGTTTTAAATATGAAAATTTTCGCTGTAAATGAGCTCGCGGGCCGAGAATTTTGACTTTGAGGGCCGCATTAGGCACACCAACCGCACTCAACCCTGATTTAGCGAATAAAACTCAAACAATTGACTAATAAAACTATGTACTATCTTTTTTACTTGAAATGTTTAAAATTATAAGTTTTTGATTTTAATATTATGTTTACCGATACTTGAAGTTACTTTTTTTTTAGTAAAACTTGAATTACTTAATTTCACTTAAACAGTTTAAAAACTAAGCTCATTTGCGCGGTAGGTTTTAGTGGACAAATTCTCATTGCTTTATTTCTTGATAATACTAGTGTTAATCTAATTAAAGTATTATTGAAGCATATTTATTTTTAACACTTTTCTACTTGTTGACATGCACTTAAAAATTGTCGTGTTAGTGACCTAAAGTAGTATCAAATTACGGTCATTAATCTAATTATAGAAAAATTAAGATATATTATTTGATTATAACTACTAATCTATTCTATTTAATAAGTACATATCTGTTAATCACATTAATATTTTAATATAAAATAAAGAACTAAAAATGACATCTTCAGTTGGTGTTTTGCACAGTCGAGTGATGAACTACTTATCTTAATTCAAAGGGTCGTGAGTTTCTAAAAAGTTTTAAGCATTTTTTTTCAATTTTTTTTTTATTATAGTTTGTTAGACTTATCAAATCTTAAGGGTAAACACAGAATAATAATTTCAGACATAAACATATAATCAAAAAAAAAAGGGAGTTTACAACAATATTGTCTAATTTATATTGCTTTAAGACACTAAAAAATATATATTACAAATAATATTAAAGCTTTTCATTTTGAATAGTATTACCTAACATTTAAAATTTCTTTAATTATAAAGTGTATCATTAAAGTTAAATATTAAGTATACATTCAGTATGTTTAAATTTATTAAAAAGCATATTTTAATTTTTTTTAAAGGTTTTAATATAGTATACATTTTCTTTAAAAGCTAGTGTGTAAGTTTTAAAATGTAATCCTAAAGAGTGCAAAAGCATTAATTATTTTTATAAATGTCATTAGAAGTCCAAGTTTAAGTCAATATTTGTTAGAATTAAAAAAAATAATTTCGACTTCAATGATAATAATCGTATATACACTAGTAAACAAAAGTTTGAATCAATGTTGTTATAAAAAGTTCTTAATTAGATTATAGATAATTCTTCGTTTTTCTTCTTAACTATAGTTAGTATTTAAAAAAGTTTAATGATTGCGAAGTACTTCACCATAATGTTAATTTTCTCAATACATGCTATTGTATAAAAAACTTCTTTTCATGTAGCTTATTGATATAGACTTTAATGAGATAATATGTTTATGTCAGTAATTTTTTTAATTTTCTTGGAAATCTTGTTGGAAGAAGCTATAGCTTTTTTTTGTTTTTTTTTTTTAAAGGGACTTTGAGAAAAAAAAAGGGAAATCCTGGTTTAAAACATGAGTTTGCTGCCTTTTACAATAACAAGCTTTTAAACTTTTAGTAAAAACAAACTTATTTGAAAGCAACAAAACTTAAAGTTCTAATTTGCAGTTTATTAACCCCTGAATAAGTATTACTATCACTTTTTCTTTTCCCTTGCCTAGATTTTTTTAAATTAGATGTTGAATAGTGAATGTTTAGAATTCAAGTGATTTATAACTGGATAAGCTAGCATAAGGACATTTTTCATTTGGTCTTATGTATTGCACACCTTGCTTGTTTTATAATTTGGCAAGTTCATACATTACTTTTTGCAGTCTTAGAATTTCTTTTCTGCTAAGTTATACATTAATTTTATTTTTTTTAAATTATACCCGGGGAAAAAATTAAACAATATTTCTAATTGTGGACGAAATTGTTAAGAGTAAGTAAGTAGAAACTTGGCAACAAAGAAATGAGAAATCAATAAATAAAGAGGAAGCTGCTATATAAATATTTGATTTAATTATAATATTTTGCAAGAAAAAGATATTATACAAATTAGTTTGTAAAATCCAGTTTTAAACATTAAACTTTTTTTTTTAATGACAAAAGTAACAGTTTGTATTTCTTTTAATCTTGTCAAGAAGTATATGAAAACTTTTATTTTTACTTATTATATTGTTTTTTTTTTTTTAACAAGTATTTTATCACTAGCAATAGTGTTGCAATTTGTCTTTAGTCTTATGATGAAGCCATTCTTAGAAGCTTGGATATTTTCATAGCATTATTGAAGTATTTCTGAAACTTTTAGAATTTACTTGTTTCAATTTTATAGATATCAACATTCTTTTTTATTAGTTTCCATAGCCAACGATTGAATCTAAAATTCTATTTAAAAAGTAGTAACTTTTGCTTTTTATAAGTAATTGTTACTAGTAAATGAGTTAATTAAGATTTAGGAAGTTTGTTCACTCGCAAAAGTTAAATTAAATATTTCAAATTTTAAGTGATTTAACAAGTAAGGTTTAAACAAACTATTTATAACCTGGAAAATGTATTAAGATTATTTTTAAATAAAACTATTTTGTACCACACACTCAAATAGCGAGGATAGCTCAGGTGAGTTTGAAATATTTTAAAGCTTCCTAATAACTAAAACTAGTTTGAAACAAACAATATACTCAGGATAACTCAAGTTTGTTTATTTTAATTACAAAAAAGTCAAAATAAATTTTATATTTTTGAAAATTTCAGGCAAGTTTTGTCTGATATTAAAATCAAATTTAGTTGATCTAGTCTTAGTAATTTAAAATTTTATAACTAACTTTGTTAAACAACTTAAATTTCATTCACTTAAATCTGCTTTTTAAAATTTGAAATCACTCTCAAGATGTCTCAGGACAAGTCTTTGACACAAAAATAACGGCAACCCTTTAAAATTAACAATATTTGTTTGTTTCATGTTTTCGCTCTTAATATATATTTCAGTTAAAATGCTTCATATTTTTATGCCTGTGTCTAATGCTTGACAAGAAATTAAGATGACATAAGGTAAAGATATGAAGTCTAAAAATTAAATTTGTTGCAAAAATAAAAACCTACGTTCCCGTCTTTTTAAGTTTAAGCTAAAGTCAATTTTATTAGAATTTGGACAATGAATTTTGACTATAATGAAGATTATATAAGTGTTTATACGCTAACAAACAAAAATTTCAAATAATAATTGTTACAAAAAAGTTCTTAAAAAGATAATAGTTAACTCTTCGTTTTTTTTTTACTTTAAGTTTAATGAGTAGTTAAAAAAGTTTAAATTTTGCAAAGTACGCCATCATAGGTATAGTTTTCTAGATACATCCTATTGTATAACGAACTTTTATTTTATGCAGCTAAGTGATTGAGATAATAATTTTATGTCATTACTTATTTAAATTATTTTTTAAGATATCATTACATTTTTATAGCTATAAATTTTGGTTTTTTATAATTTCTTAGTTAAATAAAAAAATTTCTTACTTTATTGGATTACAATAAAAGCTATGATCACACATTATTATTATGTGCTGTTGATTTTCGATATAATAAAGTTTTTTTTTCATAACAACCTACAAAATGCTTGCCTAAAAAAATAATCAGCAAATAAAAAAATAAATATATGTTGGTTTTAACATCAGTAATTATAATAAACGTCTTAAAATTCAGATTTTTAAGTTAGCCTTTTTAAAAATAAAGAAATTTTACAAGCTTTTATTTAATTTTAAACTACTACATTATTTAAACAAATATTTTTAGTTTAACATACACAAACATTGTGAAGTTTTTAAAAAAGTTGTATTATACTTATGTTTATAAAAGTATTAATCTAAGATAAAAAAGTAAACCAAGGTTTTCATCTGTCTCCAAAAGTTTTCTAAAATGAGCCAAGTTGACCTTTTTCTGCCAAAACTGAAAAAGCACGCCTATTGTTGAAGTAAAAAATAAAATTATTGAAAAGTCTTAATGCTATACTTTTCGGTTTAAATTTCAAGACTTTTCGATTACAATTCAGTATTTAATTCAAACATTTTTTTAATTGTACATAAATATTTTTTTTTGTAAAGTGTGATACAATTATTATTTAACTTTTCTAATCAACTTTTACTTTCTAACTTTAAATATAGTTTAAATAAGTTATTTTTTCAGCTAAAATTAAAATAAATAAAATGTCTAACACAATTGAGTACAAGTTTGCTGGTGACAATACAAAGCACTTTATTACTTTAGATGGTTCAAGCATGCATATTGTTGAAGTAAAGAATAAAATTATTGACGACTTGAACTTAAAACAAACACATCATAGCAGTTTAAATGTATTGGATTTTCACACAAGTAAAGGTTACTTACTTTAAGTATTACTTCAATAAAGTTACGTGTTCTATTTACAAAGTTTTAGGATTTGAAAAAGTATTTAACTTATATTTAAGTATGTAGTTTGTGTTTTTATAAATAGCAAAATATTTTATTTTGTTCATTTTAATTTGTTGAAAGTAATTTTATAGATCTATGTTCTTAAAGTGTAAAAACTAGTAAATTTTAATTAAATAGGCGAGTTTTTGCTGTGTTGCCATGTTTAAAGCTAAAAGCATAAAGTACAGTTTTAACTTTCTAATCATGAGATTAATAATTATACAATATAAAAAAAAGTTTATGTTCATATAGCATATAAAATTACAAAAATAATCATAAATTTTGCTACCTGTTTTATGCTTACTTCATTTCAGTTTTAAAATATAGTCTCTTCTGATATTAATTTCTTCCTATTTATTTTTGTACTAACAAAACTATTGTATTTATTTGCTTTATGCTTAGTAAGGTAGGTTAGAGGTACGTAAGAGCTTAAATTTAATACTTTGGTAAAAGGTTTAGGAATTAAGGTTTAGATGTATTTATGTAACAGTGTATTATCGGTTTACCCTATTTGCATAGCTTTTTAAAAGAAAAAGTTTTAAAATTTCATTATTTGCAGCCGACCTGTTTATTTCAATACATAAATGCTGTTTCTATGAATTTAAATTTCTATAAATTAGTTTATAATTATTAAATCAGAAGCGTAAATGACTTTTATCCTTTGAACTGGCTTATTTTTCATAATAGGCTGCTAACCCATACATTGGACTTGCAAAGAACAACTAAAAACAGCTTCTAGAAAAAATATAAAAAACAACAAAACATTTTATATAGTTTTCTTTGTTTTATGCGACGTTAACTAACAGTATTGCATAGATGCGCATTTTAAAGTATTTTGGTTCTTTTTATAAACAGAAAAAAATTAAAAACAGTTTGATTTTGTACAGACGAGTAAGTTTAAAAATTATGAAACTTTTTAAATATAACTTTTTTGAGCTTGCCAAAAACAAAGTATCTTGACAATTAAAAATATTTTCCAGAATACACACACTGCTCTGAAGTTAAAGTGAACGCCAAACTGCTTGTATATAGAAGGTTAGTTATTACTTCAAGTAAAAGAATCAAGTATAAAATATGTTTCATTAGTTGTTACATTATCAGTGTGATCAACAAATAGTTAAAAAGTTTTAGTTTTAACAGATAACTAAAGATTATTTTAGTAAAGATATCAAACTTACTATAAAAGAAGTAATACATCTATATTGAAACTAAACTTTTTTGTAATTCTTAATTTGCTTTGTTTTATTAAACATTAGAACTAGGTTACTGATGTAATCAAAATAACTTATAAGTTTGTTATACACAGGAAAGGGCCTATTGTCTATAAAGTTAGGAAGAATGAGAAATCTATAATTTCAAACAATGAAAATACATTACTCGGAAAAGAAATATCTGTACGTTTACTCTTTTAATAACTTATTTAAAACTTATACTTAATTATGTTGATTGATTTACACTTTGATTCTAAAAACTTCTATCAAGTAATCGAAGTGTTATGAAAATAAAATAAAAAAATTATTAAACCCTATTAGTGTTTATGACTAATAGCTTTAAATAAAGATGTGCAAATAAAATATTTTATTAACAACCAGTTTTCGGTGACAAAAAAATTGCGACCTCTTCTGGTAAAATAAAACAGTAAACTGCACATAACAATGATGCTTGTCTATAATGTTATTTATAAACTTATTCATGCATGAAAAATCTAAATAAAAAACTAAAACTTTACATATTCGAAAATTTAAGCTTATCAGTGTGTAATTAGGTAAAATTAGTACTAATTTTCAAACGGATTGAACTTAAATAATATTGTTAGTCAAAAAAAAAAAACTGGACTACTAGTTTTTTTTTAAGTTTAAAAATATTTATACCTTGAATTTTAGCTAAATGGAGTAAAAAACTATCTAAAATTTAATTTTAAGCGACGTTTCAACAAAACAGTAAAATATCTAAAACAGTTTTAGAAATCCATTTTAATTTCTACTTTCGTTTTAGATTTTATAGACTGAAAGTTATTAAAGTTTTCTATCTTTGTATAGTCCTTAAATAAATCAATTTTAACTTTAACCAAACTTTACAGGCATTGAAAAAAAAGCCAGAAATTAATGAAAAGGAAAAAATCGAAGAAATGCAGAAACAATGTTCACATGTTTTTGATCAGAAAACTTTACACAAAATGAAGCTTATAAGTGGAAATAAGAAAAAAACTCAAAAAACCTTTCGGTGTAAAAATTGCAACAAAGAAGGTCACAGGGCTAACGAATGTACAGAACCAAAGGTATTTTATAAAAAGTGTTTTATTTATTATAAATATTTTACTTTTTAAATGTTTTAACGAAATTTTTAACAATAAATATTTTTTTTTCAATCAATACTTCTAGGCTTTACCAATGCCAAAATATGCCACTGGAATTCCAAATAGTATGTTAGTTAAAGCTAATAAAGATGATCCTGGTGTTATGTTTGATCGAAACGGAAATTACGTTGTTCTGAAAAAGTTACTATTTATTACTTATATTATTAACTTTTATAACGTTTAAAATTTAAAATAATATCTTTACATTAATTTAAATTAAAATTTGTTGTGCAATAACCTAAAAAGTTAAAATTTTAAAGTTTTTAATATAACTTTTATCAATGATAACGATACTTTAAATTTTTATAATGTAGAAGAATATAGCAGAAAACAATTTTCAATATATAAAATTACAGCTTTCATAAAACAAACTACCATTTTCTTAAAAAAAAGTATATATGTTATATTAAAATATAGTGAAATATAGTGAATTAAATAATAAAGTTTAAATAGTTTTTTGAACTAACTAAAACTACAAATAAAGGTTTGGATGTGAAGAAAGCAAAAAGTCTAAAACGCCTGTTAAGGAAGAAAGTGAGTGCGAAAAAGAACATGAAAACATTCCAGATCATTTAATTTGCCCCACTTGCGATGAAATTCTCAAAGAAGCAGTTTTGACGAAATGTGGTCACGTGTTTTGTGATGAATGCATACGAAACGAGCTTTTAGAAACTAAAACTTGTCCTCAATGCAACCAACACAACTCCCCTGATGATCTTTACGCTGAAAATAGCTTAAGAAAGGTATTTTTATTATTATACTTTTATTACAAAAAAAAGTTTTATTAATATTTTTTAGAACATTATTTCTTTAATTTTTCAAAAATAAAAAAACGTTTATACAACAAAACTAAGATTTAAAATCTAATATAAAATTGTCAAGAAAAATCAAATATAATTTATTCCAATAATAAGAATAACTTAGGGGATTTTAAGTCAATAAAATCTTGAAAGTTAATTTTGTCTCATTTTTGTTGAAATTACAGTTTTTATGTACTCTAATTTATTATATTGTATAGAATTTAAAACAGAATTTATGTTTTTGCCTCTTTTATACATCAATGGTAAAATAATTTACAGGCAGTTCGTACATACGAACTTAAATTAAGAAAGAAAAACCTAATCCGGTCAAACAACACATCTCCTGTAAAAGTTGATCAAGAAAATCAACTTATACGATTCTCCGCCAAACACAAAACTGAAAAAAGTTTAATCGTAAGTATTATTTTTTTGAATGTTATTTTATATATTTTACAATTCAATATCAATGAATACCTATTAACTAAAAAAAAACTTATATACTAAAACTGCAAAAATTTAGTGTATAAAGAGTACTGTTTACTTTAACTAAGATTATATTGCTTTACAGAAAACCTTTTGACAGTTCATAAACATTTAAAGTAAGTTTTAATTTTTTCAAATGTAGCTCAAATATTAAAAAAAATACAGGTAAATGACAATTGCAATCAAATGAAAATTTTTCTTGGAAAAATTCAGCCAATAATTACTGCTAATAAGGTATCTGAGAACAAAGTTCTACTTTCAGAATCTTCTAACAATCCCAACGTCATAAGTTATCCTACCGTGCAACCAGTAGTTAATTTAAATTTGCCAAGCGTTACTTCATTTCAACCGGCTCAAAACAACACTCCTCAATACAATTACTTGATGAACAACTTCAACCAGAAATCCATTTTTGCTGCTCAGCCGCCAACATTTAGTCACTCAACCGTGCCAAAAACAGCTGATTGGTCGAACGCCTACTTGCAGCAGCAATCATATTTAAGTAACAGTTATCCACAAAATTTGATGAATAACTACAGTTTGTACCAAAATTCTGCTGTTGCTACTTCACCTACATACTTGCAAGCTGCATCGGGTATAAATACAAACTCAACTATCCGTAATTCACCGTCCACAGATGATGAGCACAAAAGAGTAAAGGTTGCACCGCAAAAAGAACAATCAAGAGTGACAAGGACAAACATACACCAAAAAAGACAAGATAATGAAATCTTTAGACCACTATCCACGAATCATCATCACAAAAGAAGAAAACTGACTTTACTAAGAGAGCTTGGAGAATCTAGAAATGCAAGCAGAAGCAGACATCATAAAAGACGTGGTGATGAAGTTTGCCGCGTTTCAAGAGATAAAATTAACCTTGAGAAGAGCAAAACACGTAGAAGAAGTCGTGAAAATCGTAACTCTGATGACCTAAGGTCTGTTATAGGATCTGCGAAAAGAAAACGTTTGATAAAAGAGCTAAAAGATAGTTGTAAGGATACGCGCTGCTCAAAGTATAAAAAGGAACGCAGACTTTCACCAAGTAACATAAAAGATCACAAAGTACTCCACAAACCAGATGATAGAAGGATAAGTGATAGACATAGAAGCTCAAAGATACACAATCACATCAGTAAACGCAGAGTAGAAGATTTAAGTCGTAAGGTTTCACAAAACATTAAAAGAAGTCACACAGAACAAGACAGAACAAATGATAGATTGAAAAACGATAGACGTAGTAGTTCACAAAATCACAGTAGTAAACGAAAAGTTGAATTCTCAAAATCAAGGCCGAACAGAAAGTAACTGAATTTCAAAAACCCTTGAATCTTTTCAAAAGCGTTAACTTTATGTGTTTTTATTACTTTATTGTGTTGTTTTTCATTTTCAGTTCTATTAAAACCAAAGCATTTGAAAAAAACTAAAAGTAAAGCTAATCTGGTAAATTTAAAGTTATTCTGAGTAAAATAACATTGCATTGTAAGTAAAATTTTTAAAATGTTATTTCAAGTAATGCTTGATTCAAAGTTTTAAATAATGTTAATTCATTTATCAGTTGAAGTTTTGTTTGTACTCATAGAAAAATTGGACATATATGCTAATAAAATAAAAATAAAATAAATATTATTGTCCATGTGTTACTTTAAGTCTTTTTTAATTAAGATTCGTTAAAGTTTACAACTCAAACAACTAGAATTTAAGATTTAAAAAACAATTAATTTAAAAAAAACAAAATTTTAATGCTGTAAACGACCTTAGTATTAATTATTAAGTGAAGACAAGTCGACTTGATCAAAAAAATCTTGCTACTAACTTAAGGGTCGTCAAATTTTAACCCGCGTGCTAAAAGTGAAAGCTGTCAAGCGAAAGTTTTTGGACCGCCTTGGTTCTAAAATTCAGCTAGAGTAGAAGCAAGATAAAACTTGTTTAAGTAAATATAGTTCATAATGACAGAAGACTGCAGACCAATTACAGATAAGCTTTAGGCTAGGGATACGACCGTGTGTTAACTTAAAGATTATTCTTTCAAAAACAAAATTAAATGCCTAAAATTTTGTTTTTGTGACGGAATACAATATTATTTAGCTCAGATATGAAATAATACTGGATCGCACTAAAGGTGTTTTCTTTTTACTGTCTACTTGTTGTTTTCGTAATATCGTAAAAAAAATGTAGATGAAAATTCTGTTGTTTAAAACTCTATGTAAAAAAATTTTTGTAAAATAACAAAAAAAATTGATTTTTTAATTTTTTATTTTATATTTAATTAGTTTAATAAAATTTATAAGTTTTATCCAGACAGTGTTTCTATACACGTCGTTGAAAGGTATCTTTAATGTGCTAGTTGATAATCAAAAGGTTTATTGTGTACCAGATCCTAGAACCAAATAAATTGAGCGTCTGTTATTGTCGTTCAATAAACTTTGGTATGTTTGGCTACTTTGTATAAAAAACTACATGTATTTTATTAAAGTAGGATTTTTTATAAACTAATAATTTATTAATTTTGTGTTTAAACCGGTTTCTAAAATAGTGATAGGAAAGTACTTTGGAATGTGTTAAGGTTAATTTATCATTTTAAAAATTACTTGTTAGTTTATAAAAATCTAATTTTTTGGTTTCTATTATAAAGTTTAGATTAATTTTTGCTCAAAATTAAAGTGAAAAAGTATATACAATAAAAAGATAAAGATAAATAGCAACAAAATGTATCTGCATTGTATGCTAGTTAAATTGACAAAATAATTTCCGGCCCGCGTAACATTTTTTTTGTTCAAAATGGCTTTATCCTGAATTCCTGATTTGATTTTCTTTATAAATCCTACTCACTACTACTTACTAAATTTGATTAAAAATAACTAAAAAGCAAAACTGTTTTAAACAAACTTATATTGGCCTGACTCTCGCATAAATCTCCCAGGCAACGAAATCAATTCAAACCGAAACCACCACTGACAAATCTAAATTTGCAAATGCTAGCAAAACTGATTTTATGTTATTAATGTTAGGAGTAACAGTTATATTGAAAAAAAGCTATAAACTAAAAATATAAAAGTTGACTAAAATAAACTTCTTAAAAATTGTTTGTGAATATGAATTTGTTTGAAAAAATGTTAAAAAGCATTGTTTTCACGTGCCGTTGTAGCGTGACTGTTTAACTTGTTTTTTATTAGTTTAAACCTTTTAACTTTTAACTAACTAAACCTTTTTAAGAATTATTTTTTTAAATTCACTTATGCTGATGATTTAATTTCTTATGACTTTCCATCCTACTAAAAAACTAATGTCTGCTCATTAAGTAGTTTAGTACTATTGGGGTTTAAACATTAGTTTATTTAAAAGTGACATTTTAAGTTTTAAAATTTAGTAACAGATTAACTGGAAACTAACATAATTTACATTACTATATATCTAAATGTTAAGATGATTAAAATTCAAAACTGACTCTATAATAAGCATGTCGCTTGAATGATTTCATTTAATCTAAAACAAGGTAATTAGTTTATAGTGAAATATAAGAACTAAACTTGAAATTGAAATAAAATAAAAAACTTTAATTTTATTTGTCAAAGTTTTACTTAAATAGTTTAAAAAAATGATTAATGAAAATTTTATTTCAGGTTAAAACTAATAAAGTAATTAGCGCGGTAAATAATTAGTGTAAAGTAATAATTAAACTAAAATACTACGGACGAAAACAAAATAGATAATTTAACTAAATAAAGATAAATTTCAATCAAGTTCTTTTTATTTGCACAATTCTGGTTTCTCTAAAATTGAAGAGATAGCCTCAAGCTTAAGGAAATCAAATACACTGTTGCAATAATGAATCATTTTAAATCTAGATATGTCATGTTTCCTAGCACAATCTCTATTATTTAATAGATTTTCTGTAACTGAAGACCTTTAAGTTACATTTTTGGTTTTAGTTAGGTTCCTTATTTCAGGTTCTTTTTCAATGAATTTAACACACAAGCAGGTAAAATTTTATTAATCCTGGTCTTTAAATGTCTTTAAGTTTGATCGATACAGCTTCTGTCGCAGAAGCAATTAAAATTGTCGCCTACACAATTTTTGTCTTAGTCTGGTATCGGGTCCTTCAACTGCACTTTTAATAAAGATTTTGAGAGAAATACAACTCTTGGACTAACTTTTTTGTAAGATGTTTTTGTTAAATCTTTTACTTTATTCTCAAATACACGTGACGTTTGTCCAATATATGGTTGATAATTTTCAAAACTGCTTAAAACTTCTCCGGTACGTATATATTAGGTTTATTTAGGTTTTGTGATGTGACTTTATAACCCTCTTAATCAAATCTGTTGATTATCCTTTTTTTATTGAAATATATTTTATTATCTTTACGTCTAAATGACGTAGTTCTTTAGAAAAAATCTTGTAGGCTTTATTTTAAGGCGTTTTTATTAGGTATACTTTTCGTTTCTCACTACAAAAAGATTGGTAGTGTAAATACTGCCTAGTGAAGGTTTTTTTCCTTCAAACATTCGTTAAAAATTTGTTTTATACTATGTTATAAATTTATATACAGATGGCAGCTGGTTGTTCTCTTCTATTTAATTAGTAAAAGAAATGTATTCATGTAAAGAATTTAGTTTTTGAAATAAAGGTTCGTATTCACTTTATGTTATAGATATAATTAAACAATCTTAAACGTATCTAAAGTAGACTACCTGTGACGACAGATCTTCAGCAATTTTGGATTCTAAATGTCCGATAAAAATGTTAGCAAGTGTTGGACCCAATAGTGACCCCATTGCCACGCCGTCTGTCTGACTGTAATTTACATTATTGAAATTAAACTGTACATCACTTGTTGCTATTTTCATCAGGTTTAAAGAATTATTCTTCTCTAAGTTTGGTTTTTTCTTTCATATAGTTTATCAACACTTACCTTAATTGATTCTTCAAATGGTACATTAGTGAATAGTTGCTTCACATTAAATGATATTAATCCTGTATTAGTTGATTTGGTGCATCGTATCTTTACTGGTACATCAAAAGAGTCTTTTACGATAAACTGTTAGTAAAAAAGTTAAAACTGGCTATACAAAATAAATAACAAATCTTGCTACTTTATTTTGTTTTGACTTAATCATCGACATAATAGGTCTTAAAGGAATATGTTATATAGTCATGAAATCAGATTGTTGGCTCTCCTTTTTATAAACTAGCTCCTTTAAAAATTAAATAAATAGTTTTTTTATTTTATTTAAGTCATAAAATTCACTGCTATGTCCTAACTCTACAAATTTTGTCGAATAATTTAAAATTTCACATATTTTGTCTAAGTATTCTGTTTTTACTAACAGAAGAATACCCGAGCCTTTATCAGGTTTGGCTATAAAGATTTTATCGTTCTTTTTGATGGTTCTAATTGTGTTTAATATTTCTTTTGTGTTGATAAACTGACTTTTGTTCGGCAGTGTAGTACTAAGCAATTGCTACCAAGTACCTTAAAAGTATTGAAATCATTGCTACTTGTAGTTTGACGGCAACTTACCTGATTAAGAAAGCTTTTAAACCCTAAATAAGTATTTAGTTCTTTTTCATCTAAATTATAAGTTGACAAGTTTGTCACACTAAGAACTAAATGCAGTATCGTAAAGACTAAAATTTGCTGTTTCTACAAAGAAAGTTCCTATATTAAAACAAAAGTCAGTCTATCAATACAAAAACATAGTAAACACAATTAATACCATCATCAAAAACGATAAATTCGTTATATCCAAACCTGATAAAGGCTCGGGTTTTGTTCTGTTAGTAAAAAACAGAATACTTGGGTAAAATGAATGAAACTTTAAATGAATCGATAAAACTTGTAAAATTAGGACATATTAGTGAAATTGATAACTTAAAAAAAACAAAAAAATCAATTATCATTTTTCTAAAGAAGCTAATTTATAAAAAGGAGATCCAACAATCTGTTTTTGTGTCTTACATACATGTTTTTCAAGTGTTTTATATCTATATAGTTTATTGAACGACAAAAAAATACGCTCAAAATATTTGTATCTAAGATCAGGTGAACGAATATTCACACACTACGGACTTTTAACGTGTTGTCCATGACAACTACTATACTTAATTAAACCAGATATGTGTAAACATAAAGATTTTTTTACAAACTAGCTTCATTTAATAATAACAATATTTATTAAATTATTATGAACTTTCTTTGTTGTATTACTACAATTTTAATGTAAAAATATTTTTGTTATATAATGCAAATACTTCTAGCTGGATTTTTTAAAGCTTTTTTCTCTATTTTTCTATTAACACAAATTACGTTGTATTTTTTTTATTGAATAGAAAACCATGCATGTTGTTATATTAACATTAAATTAAAGTATTTTTAAGTTAAGCCAGTGTTGAATTTCCTTAGTTACAAATTGAACTTAGCAGTGTCTTGTATAGAAAGGTTTATTTGAAAGTTTCAGATAGTGCTTTATTAAAAAAATCATTTGTACATCTTTTTTAAACTAGAGATAGCTAAATGCTTTTTTAACAATTAAAAATGAAATATAAGTATTAAACAATTACATAAAAAGTTTTTAGATTTTTTTTTAGCTATAAAGTAAAACAGCTGACTGTTTTCATTTAAAAAACCATTCATACTTTTATATAATCAATTTCAAGTATAATGTAAATAACTTTAATTTTTTTCAAACTAAACTTTTTTTAATTACAACTTACATCTTAGTTGCTACTAATTGAGCAGATGTATCTGCAAAACTTATTTTTTACATTTAGATTGCCATGGTTGTAATTGTTTAAAGCTAAGTGCAAAATTTGCATTTAAGACAGCGTCATTAATGACAACACTTCTTCTTAAACAATTAACTTACAAATGAATTAGCTTTTGAAGTACACAAGAACTAAGTTTTGGAATACTAAATATAATTCGGTTGTTTGTTTTTAAAGCGTAGTCGTTTTAAATAAAGCTTATTTTTATCTGACGGCTTAGTTTTTTAAATATATCATAATGCTTATCAAATAATAGTTTATTTGTAAGAACTTTAAAATTAACAACAGCTAGAAATCAAGAAATCTAATTATGGTTAAGCTTTTGTTAAAACAGTTTACTGCAACCCTTATACACAACATTGAAGTTGAAGTAACTAAGATGCTCTTCTAATAAGTTTTTTTTTTTAATATGGATGTAAAACTACTTAAAAAACAGTTTTTTATGTTTTAATTAATATAATTGTAGAATTTTAGTTTATTATTGAAAGTATATATAAATTAAGAGTCAACGTAACAATTAATGATTTTCTATTATTTGTCAATCTATATAAAGCAAACTTTTGTATTTGTCTTTTTATAACTGATGTTTGAGCAAGCAAAACTGTTTGGAGAACATGACCACTGTTAAAATTTGAACAATGATTTAAAAATTATCTCGTAACGATCACATCAAAATATTATTCTAAACGCAAGACGCAAACACCTGCTCGCATGCTAAACTTCAAGGAAAAAAAATCTCCACATACGTCTGCAGGTTAACATTATTGCCATTACAGCAAAATCGAAAGTTTAGTTTTTAGTTATTATACACTACAGCAGATGTTACAAGATCAAGACGGGTTAATAGGAAGAAGTCAACGGTGAGGAAAGACTACTGCTTAAAGCGTGCAGAAGGGAAAGATATGAATAAGAAACCGCACTAACACTAATGGAGTAAACAATTAACAAAAACTTGTCTCAGACTATTATATAGAAATAAAATCAGTAAAATTACACTAAATAAACTAGCTTAATTTAATTTATATTAAATAAGTGCACGGGAACAGAAGATTTAAATAGTTTATATGCTTATACTAAATCGAAAATTATACTTTTTAGTTTCATTTCACATTAAAGTAAGTTCTACATTTCACTACTGTTTAAATATATTCGAAAATGGCTTTGAATTTGAAAAATAAAATTATTTAACAGTTTTTGTACCTTAAGACAACTTAACTCAATTTTTTTTATTGATTGGAATGCTTAATAAAGTGTATAAGCTTTATATAACTTTTACTAAACTACTTAATATAAGATTAAAAAAGTTGTGGACCTTTTTTTATTCTAAAAAACTCCTTTTCCTCCAAACATTCTACACAAAAAATAAAAACACTTAAAGTGTTTGCAAACCTCAAGTTTATTACAAAACAGAGATCAATCAAGAATGCACACGTAAAACTAAACATAGATTGCAAAACTAAGCTACAAAACCAAGTAGAAGAAAACGACTCCTGCAATTAATTTATTAACAGTAGTTTTTGGTCTCATAAAGGGAAAATTTTCATTTATAAGTTTAGTTCTTATGTGAACTATCTTTAAAATAGAATTGTTTTAAATGCAGAATTGTTTAAAAGAGTTAAAATCGTATTAATTGAAAATCTTATATAAAAAGAATGATTTGTTTCAAAGGTATTTAATAACAGGGTATTTTTACTGTCGAAAAAGCGCTAAGATCCTTCGTAGCTTCAAACGATTGTTCAGACCATTCGTTATCTTTAACGTTATAAAAACGTTTTGAAGATGTTCTACTGTAGAAAATCAGAACTTTATTCCCAATTGAAACTACTCTAATGAAATCATCAAAATAATTAATTTATTTTTTATAAGCAAAAATATTTTTACTTATCGTGTCAAACACTTCGCATTCGTTGCCATATCTTCTAATAACAAATAATTTGTTCTGAACTAGTTGCTACAAGTAAAACAGAATATAAAATTGTAATTTCTTTTTTATCAAAAAAAAAGTAAAACTAACAAAGTAATTAATAATCAGTGTAAAGTAATCATCAATTAAACTAGATACATTCAAAGAAAAAAAATTAGCTAGTTTAAGTAAATATAGACACTTTATAATCAGAGTTTTTTTGTATAGACAATTCTGGTTTGTTTAAAAATGTAAAATAACCTCTGACTTAATGAGATCAAAAACATTATTACAATGATTGATTATTTTAAATAAAGATTTCTCATGTTGCCTAGCACATCCTCTACTACTTATTTAATGTTCAACAATTGAAAATTTTTATCTGCGTTTTTGATTGTTGTAGTATTGATTTCAGGTTCTTCTTCTATAAATTTTATCATGCAAGCAGGTAAATGTTCTTTGGTCCAGGTTTCAGAATGCCTTGAAGTTTGTCCGATATAGTCTTATCTCAATAAAAATGATTGCTTATGGGTAGTAGAGAATAGAAAAGATATAGAATACATGTTAAACTAAATTACAAACCAAAAGACTTATTTTTATTCACATACTAAACGAAAGATAAATTATCACTACAAAAACTACAAAAGTAGAAAAAACTACAACTGAACACAAATGATCAAATAGTACTAATAAGTATCTTAGATCTAAAGCAAAAGAAGCATTTAAAATTTAACAGTTTTTGTAATAAAACATGCTAAAGCACATTACATATACCAAATACGGTCGAATGCTAAAAATTTAAATTTAGTGTTATTATATATTAAAAACAAAACATTTTCTTGTTTCTTTTGTACTAAATTAAAAAAATTAACTTCTTCCAATAAACAACGTTGTTTTGAAAAAGCTTAGAAAATGTTTATTTTTACAGAAAATCCAATATCTATTCACACGCTTTAAAATTATAAATTAGATTTTTATTTCATTACACTATTTAATTTGTAATTTTTAAATAAACGTTAAGCTTTGTTAAAAACGGTTTTAATCGTTAAAATCTTACTTAACTTTGAACTTTTACACAAGTGTTAAAGGCTTGGACCTAGAAAAAGTAAGAAACATAAGCTGCATTAGTTATACTATCAAAAATTGCACAATTTACAAAAAATAAGTAGAAATATAAAATAAAAATGAAATAAAAGTGAATGTGTTATTGAAATGTCTTAAACCGCTCTTATTGGATTTCTGGTCTTCCGGCTTATTGTCCTTAGACTTCTTGTTTTCCGGTTTCTTGTCTTAAGGCTTTTTATCCTCTGGCTGCTTCTTACCGGCTTCTTTCTTCCATCTGCTTCTTTTACGGTAGTTTGTAATATGCAGGAATTATTTCAAACTGCTCGTTCTTCTCTAAACTTCAAATTTAAAGTTTCATTAAGTTAACTTGTTTACATAGAACATTAACATCTTTTCATTGTCTATCATCATACTTGTAAACAAAACACTTATTTTTAAGCAGTAGCAAGGTATTGGGTGTGATTAAAAGGTGTGCATATTAATCGATAAATATTTTTTTTGCATCAAACGACGTTCACGAAAATAGAAACGCTTTAACTTCTTTTTTGAGCGACTACGAAGGGAGTTAAAAAATATTTTTTTCACTGTATAGGAAAAATCTAACATAATTTATACTTTAACTTGAAACGAATAATGAAAACTAGGATTTTTCGGTTTTACGAGTTAGAAAAGATGGAAATTAACTATAAACAATTGTTTTTAAATTTTAATAAAATTTTGAATTAAAAATAATTATATATATTTTTGTACAATCAGCAGATCAAAACAATCAACTGGTAGTAGTAAACAAATTAAAAAGGTAGTTATAACAACAAAAACTCAGATGATAACGAGTATGGTTATTCTGCTCTCACATTAACAGATGCTTATGCGTTTCTTAATTCACGTATCTATGCTTAAGGAAACAATATTAGCGCTCTTTGCGACGACTTAACAAATTTCAACTGTGCATCAAAGTACTGCGTTCCCTGACGACTTATGTTAGTTGGAAAATTTTCTATAAAACATATTGCATTATATATTTTGCACTTAAAAATAAAAATATTTAGCTCGTCAGCAAATAAGATTGTGCATCTAAGCACTTACAAAGCATAGAAAAATTATAAATATAAACATCCGCAAAAACCTAATAGTACTTTTTGCAGACCATCCCCAACATCTAGCATATCGTTAAATCAAACTCAATAAACAACAACTACAAACTTTTAACTTAACTGCTGGACCGAAGAAATTTCCTGCGGTTCTTAAACTACCATATTTGGGTAACGTATTACCCTTTTTTTATTCAGAAAAAGGGTAAGAAATAACACAGTAGACTTATCACTATGTAAAACCTAGAGTAGTATGTAATTGTTTGAAAATCAGTTCTTTGGGAACTGAAAGACCCAGTATCCCACCTTGATAAAAGTTGTAACTTTTACAAACTTAATTACTTCTGCTATAGAAGTTATATTAAGAAAACATCTAGCATCTAAAAACGAGACTAAATGAGCATATACCCAAATGTATATTAATTTTTAATAATGTAAAAACCATCATAAAACGAAAGCTGTTATAAATGCTACAAAAAGATCTTCAATAGTAGAACATCTCATTAATAACGTCGATTGTGCAAACAACTATGATTTGTTAAGATTTAAGTTTATTAACAATTGTACAAACTAAATTATTTTAGTTTGGTTCGACGCAATCTCAATATTGTTAAATAAACCTAAATTATGTAAACAGAGAGAGTTTGACCATAAGCTTTTTTTTTATTTTTTAAAAGTATCTTTGGTTATTTTATTTACTAAAGTGTTTCTTTGATTGTTTTATATTCTGTTTTGTTTTAAAATTTAAAATGCTTACTTTTTCATTAATTACTATTTTATATTAATCTAGAAAAATTTCAAAAAAGGTTTTTACCGGAATCATTTTACCTTAAGTAGTTATCTAATGTTTAATGGTTGTAACTAAAAAAACTGTAGGTTTATTCAAATGTCTTTATTTTTTAATTGAACAAATTTTTACACAATTTTAATTTGAACACATAATAATAGCTAAAAAACCTTTGTTTGTCACCAAACGTTTTTTACAAGTGATTTAGAGATAGCTAAAACATTGACTTATCAAAATACTTGATGCGGTTTTTTCAAACTTAACTAATATATAAGTATTAATAATGATAATAATAATAGTAATAATAATAGTAATAATAATAATAATAATAATAATAATAATAATAATAATAATAATAATAATAATAATAATAATAATAATAATAATAATAATAATAATAATAATAATAATAATAATAATAATAATAATAATAATAATAATAATAATAATAATAATAATAATAATAATAATAATAATAATAATAATAATAATAATAATAATAATAATAATAATAATAATAATAATAATAATAATAATAATAATAATAATAATAATAATAATAATAATAATAATAATAATAATAATAATAATAATAATAATAATAATAATAATAATAATAATAATAATAATAATAATAATAATAATAATAATAATAATAATAATAATAATAATAACAATAACAATAACAATAACAATAATAATAATAATAATAATAATAATAATAATAATAATAATAATAATAATAATAATAATAATAATAATAATAATAATAATAATAATAATAATAATAATAATAATAATAATAATAATAATAATAATAATAATAATAATAATAATAATAATAATAATAATAATAATAATAATAATAATAATAATAATAATAATAATAATAATAATAATAATAATAATAAGGCCCGCTATCAGCCGAGATCGGCTATGCGTGCTGTGCACAGAGAAGAAAAAAAATAAAAAAAATTACATGTCAAAAAAAAAAAAAAAAAAACACAGTGATGCAATAAACAAAACACAAACACAAAAAAACAATTAAATTCATTCTGCTTCTTATTTCTTCATCTTCTTCTTCGTTTTTCTAAAATATTCCTTTTCTCTTTCTTGCAGTCTTTTGTGTATAGTTGATCTCCATTTGGCACGGTCATTTGCAAGCAACTCCCAATCATCAGTTCCAATGTTCAAGCTTTTTAGGTCGCGCTTGCATACACCCTT
This sequence comes from Thalia democratica, assembly GCF_965202585.1. Lineage (NCBI taxonomy): Eukaryota > Metazoa > Chordata > Thaliacea > Salpida > Salpidae > Thalia > Thalia democratica. Next base: position 84,210,702 of record NC_139165.1, read on the forward strand.
AAAACGTAATTTTGGACGTCCTCGGTTTCGTTTGCCAACGACCAACTCGCTATACAATAGAAACTTTGGGATCCGCTCAGTATTCATTCTCAGGATATGACCGAGCCAGCGAAGCCTGCGCTGACTGAGGGTAAAGTACATTGTGGTAAGACCAGTACGTCTCAATACTTCCTCATTGGCGATCTTTTGCTGCCATGTAATTCCAAGGATGCGACGAAGGCATCGTAGGTGGAAGGTATTGATTTTCTTCTCCTGTACGCTAGGTAACGACCATGTCTCGCTACCGTAAAGCAGATAACTGCAGACACAGGAACGGTAAACGTTAGCCTTTGTTCGAATGCTTAGATTTTGGTTATCCCAAACTCTTGCAGTCAAGCGAGCGAAAGTGCCTGATGCTTTGCCAATGCGACTATTTATTTCTTTTTCCAATGATGCGTTTGACGCAAAATTTGAGCCAAAGTATACAAAGTTATCTACATTCTCGATATCCTTACAATTGATCTTGATTGATGGTAAAATATTTGTTCCTTGACTTAGAATTTTAGTCTTCTTAAGGCTTATAGTAAGGCCGAAATCCGAGAATGCCGAAGAAAACTGATTCAGCAGTGTCTGCAGGTCTTGGGCAGAGTGAGCCACGAGTGCAGCATCGTCAGCAAATAAAAGATCACGTATGGTGATTTTCTTCAGATTTCGCTTAGCTCTTAGATTTGAAGGGTTGAAAAGGTGTCCGTCAGTTCTTGTATGAAGCTTGATTCCAGTAGTTAATGAACTAAAAGCATGCTTTAATAGCATCGAAAAGAAGATTCCAAACAAAGTTGGAGCAAGTACGCAGCCTTGCTTTACCCCACTTTTGATTTCAAATGAATCAGATACACTACCATCATATTGAATGGTTGCCCTTGTGTTTGTATGAAAAGACTTCACAATATTGAATAATTTTGGAGGACATCCAATTTTTAGCAGTATAGCATATAGTCCTTCTCTACTTACCAAGTCAAAGGCTTTAGTGAGGTCAATGAAAGCGATGTACAAAGGCATGTTCTGCTCATTACATTTCTCTTGTAACTGACGTACAGAAAAAATCATGTCGGTTAATTAAAGTATTACACTTACATAAAGAATTTTAATCATTGCTGTTGATAATTAATAAATACAAGCAAAACAATAAAACAATTAAGACAAAAACTTAATTAAAATATTTATTTCCAGGTTAAATTAAAATGTTTAGTAATAAGTATCCTGTATTGTACCAAAACAGAGATTGCGATAACAATGATGCTTATAACTCCGTTTTTCAAAATAGTCACTATGTTTTTGATAATAGTCTTTCGGGTTTAAGATTATTAAAGCTGGAAGCAAATCGACCATTGGAAGATAAATTGGATGAAAACAATTTCTTGGCCACTTCAAAGAACTATGCAGTTTCTGAAACAGACACTAAAGACTACTTGGTGTCTAAAAGATTTGATATTAAAGAATTTTCTGACTTTCTGGAATCATTTCCGGATGAACATTCCTACTTCTGTGTTTGCAGTTTTATGAAAGAGTTTTATGTGTTGGGCGATTGACATCGCTCGAACTCTAACAGTTCTTGTATAGTGTACAATTTTTCACAAAAATGTTGGAGATACGTAGAAAGTATGAACAAAAAAAGAAGCTTTGCAGCTTGTACAGTTTATGAAGGTAAAATTGTTGTGTCAGGTGGTGACGATGTTGAAACCTCTTCAAAACCATGTAGATCAGTAGAAGTGTATGATCATCATGATAAAAAATGGATATACTTCCCTAGTATGATTGAAAAAAGAGCGCATCATTCATCATTAATTTAGGCAACAAAATGTTTTCAATTGGTGGGTATAAAAAATATAACTGGGAAGCTTTCGATAGCAGAAGTGGAAAGTTTACATTGATTACTAATGTACCAAAGTTTTTCAGTATTGGAAAAAAAGAATCAAAGTATGGAGAATATGAAAAAATAGGTGCTTGTTGTGTTTGTGATAAAATTATTTTAGTTGATGTGTTTACTGATAAAACTAGTGGGTTTATTGTATACGACACTAAAAAATGAAACTTTCAGAAAATATATTTAGTTGAAATTCTACAAAGCGTATTTAGTTTTGTTGAAGTTAAAAAAACATTATTTTCGTTTCCGATGTCAGTATTTTGTTCTTTATTACTTAAATAATTTAATATTTAATAAAATTTAAGTTATAAATTAAAACTCTAGTTATATTATTTTACTATTGATTTAAAGTGAGATTTATAATCAATTTGTTTTCTTTATTAACAAACAATTAAATTTCATTTCATAACAGTTGTTCCATAAAATAAATAAATTTGTTTTTTCTTAATTAAATTAAAAGCTAAATTACAGTAAATTAAAAATCAAAGTTAATATATTAAAAGGCATATCCAGAACGCTCTGTGGTTTTAATGTTAAAGTATTTTCTTTTGATAAACGTTTTAAATAGTGAGCAGATGTTTTCCATTTTTTAAACGATTTACTATAATGTTCAAACTAAGGTTTTTATAGTATGCTTACAATAAAGAACTTATAATGTTATAAAGTCTACAATATAAACTATAATATTAGTCTATAATAAAAACTAATGTAACTTTTGTTTTTGTTCATTTAGTTAAGTATATTAGATTTTTCATGCATAATTTAACATCTAACATTAAAACATATTGATTGTAACATTACCATCACTTATATTAGCAATTCGAATATTAAATGCCAAAAATTTAAGTTAAATAGCTTTTTGGTTATTTTAGTTAAAGCTTAAATACTAATGAATAATTATGTTTTATTTTTTATTTGAGGTGTGGATTTTAGTGATGACAATAACAAAAACACGTCTGAAATACAGGTGTTTTGTATGTTAGTTAAACTTGCAATTACATACTGATTTTAACATGAATTTGTAATATAATTAACTATAAAAGTCTCTAGTTAGATAAAACTAAAGTTCTCAAACAATCGTGGAGGTTTATAAAAAGATAGTACGTTCAGATTAAATGTTTATGTGGTACTACCGAGATTTCACTACTTAACGATTTTCAGGTACAACAATAAAACTACAATATAAGGCACTTTATATATAAAGAGATTGAAGGTAGTTAGATTTGTTTAGTAATACTTAAATAAGTATTTATAATTTCATATAAACACATTGTTTTGTATAATATACATAAAACATAAATCCGACAATCTTTTCAAACTTTACAACTATTCGCTTACTGTTTATATTTAAGCAAGATATACGTTAAAATGTGCAATATTCATATTAACAGTTGTACTGTAGTTTTTTGTAATATTTCAATAATAAAAACGTAATTATACCTTAAACCAATTGTAGTTAAATACGATTTATCGTTTTTATTGGCTAAAGTACCATTGCAGTAAATATATCTTAAAATCGAATACTCTTGTATGCCTTCTATTGCCTTTAGTTTATCCTGATCGCATACTAAATTTACGGAAACTAAAAAAAAGTTTTCTGTAGTATTTAAACATAAGTTTTTTTAACCAAAAAATTTTAAATCTTAGAAATTAAAAAAGACTTTTGTTTGCTAGCTGTACGTTGCCTAACAGACTAATTTTAATTTTATCAAAAAACACATTTAATAAAAGGAAATGAAATAACATTAAAAAAAATTCTTAGGACATGAATGTTTTTACGTACAATACTTGGAAAGTATACCTTTACAACAATCACTAAATTCAATAGAGATGGCAAAAAAATTAGCCAACGGGCCAGATGTAGAATAATTCAGTTTTTCTAGGGCCGAAATAATTGAATTTATTGTAATTCACGTTAGTTATTTAACTATTCTATATATTTTAACTACTAACGAATCATATATATATTTTTTTCTAATAAATCTAGTTTCAAATCTTCCGTAAAAATTACAAATTGCCTTTATTTCTTCTGTTCAGTTCAAGTTCAAAAACACTTATTGTAAATTTTAAATTTATTTTATTGCGAGCGAAGTTTCATTTAACTTTTACGGGTTTTGTAAACATTGGCAGGCTGTAAGTTTTCAGGTCTGAACTGGCCAACAGGCCGTAGATTTGCTTGTCTATATACAGCCTTGTTGGAAGCTTCAAAAAGAATTATTCGTAAATTTCCATGTTACTTAAACTATCCGTATTGCTACTTTGTTTTTTTTTTTAATTTTTAATGATATATGTACAAAACATAAATTAGTTTTTAATCATGTACAAAAATTCAAGATTTTGCAACTGAATCAAAAAATTACTGCTGATACAAAATCTATTATAATAAACTTTAAATAAGTATTGCAAAGCCTTAAACTTAGTAAGAAAGTAAAAAAAAAACCTAATCAAAGATCTAAAATGACCTGTGCAATGCGTATGAATCTAAAAAGAAACTACGTAGAATCTTTTTAAACTAACTACAACAATTCAAAACTAACCTATGATGAAAATACATGGTGATATGAAACGGTTATAATAGTAAACGGTTCATATGTCTTTATTTTTAAACCCATTAAACTTACACAGTATTAAACCACACTATACAAAAAATCAGATAAAATATTACATAAAACCTAAGTATAAATTATAAAGTCATTTAAATGTCTATAATGGTTCTTACTGGCCTTCTTGTCTTCCGACTTCTTTTCTTCAGGATTGATGTCCTCGGGCTTTTTGCCCTAGGGCTTTTTGTCGCAGGGTTTTTTGTCGTAGCGCTTCTTGTCTACTGGCTTCTTGTACTTTTTAAAGCTATGCTCTTTTTTGCTGCATTAGAAAAAAAAAATATCATGTTCTATTTAATAGCAAAAAGTCTAAACTAAATATAATCCATGTTAAACTAGAACATATCAACTCTTTTTATTTTTTTAATTATTAATACCCATTAGATAAAAGAAAGCAACATTTTAGTCTTCGTATACGAAAACCTTATTTATTCAGGTGTAGAAAATAAACTCAAATGGATATATTTAATGACAGTAGTTAACTTGCCAACAAAAAACTATCTATTGTCACAATAAAACTATCATGTACTATCTCTTTTACTTTAAGTATCAAAGATTAAAAGTTTTTGTTTTTATACTTACCGCTATTGGAAGTTGTTTGTATAATTGATAAAACTAGACTTATTCAATTTCACTTAAGCAGTTTTAACAATAAACCCTTTAGCGCGGTAGAATTCGGCGGTTAACTTCTTATTGTTGTATACCTTGCTTACTTGTGTTTGTCGAACTAAATATTTGTTTAAGCCTATATTGTAAGCACTTTCTTTTGTAAATGCATTAAAATGAATTTCAAAGTTCTCACGGTAGTATCAAACTATAGTTACTTCTTTAGTTGTAACTGGACAAAAAATATATAATAAGATTAAAACCACCAATCTAATATTATTTTCAATACAACTACATTTGATTAAAACATTAGTTAAGAATATTATTTAAAGTTTTTTTCTAACCATTTTTTTCAAATACTAAATTAAACTTTTAAAAAGACTTAAACTACATTTTAGTTTGAGTTTAGTTTTTATTTATTATCAAATTAAAAATATATGCTGTTTTCGAAAGAATTAAAAAAAGAAGTTTCACGTTAAGTTAACTGAAAGCTTATTAAATAAAATTAGTTTGTTTGCATGCATATCGTATTACAAGATTATAAACTTCCATTTAAGAAGAAAGTGTTTAAACGTCATTGACATATACTTTTCTTTTAAAGCAGTTTTAGATTAGTAAGCATTTTTTAAGCTTTTTTTTTTAGTAAGCAAATATTATTAGTGTTTCTATAATTTATTCTAAAAGTTCTAAGACAACTATAGTGTGTGGAAGTAAATTAGATTCATAGTAAGCGTTTCTGTTTGTACGAAATGATTTAAATAAACTGTGTCGTAAATTATTTTTTGTTGGGTTTTTTTTTCAATAAATGCATTGCAGTAAATTGTGTAGCACATGAAAATTTTAATGTATTACTATTCTACTTTGTCGTGATTATTGAAATTTTTGAATTTTATATAGAATTAAACAACTAAAAAAAAACAAAATAAAGATTTTTATAAGTAAAACCTAGTATTGAAAATGATTTAGTGTACAAAGATTAGAAGCTATAAATTGAGTTTTTTATATAAAAATGCAATTTCAGTTTACATATTTGGTAATGAGTTAAATATTATTGATTACTTTATATTTGTAAAAGATAAATTCTATAATCTAGATTTTTCAGAAATATAAAAAAAAGTTTTACATGACAATATAAGATGGTCAGGTTGATATTTTGCACTTTTGAGTGAAGATGAACTATCTTCGTTCTAAGGTTTGTTATTTTGTGCATAAAAGTTATTTTAAGTGTAAGTTTTAATATAAGTTTATACTTTATCTAGTTGTCTAGTTTAGAAAAACTATTATTAAAGTTTAAATAAAGTTATTTAAGCTACTATTTAAATTAAATAAACTCTAATTTAATTAATAGTTATTCTGAATTAAACCTTACACATATACGAACTTCTTTACCTCTAAAATATTAAATTAAGTTATATATTAAACAGAAAAAAAGTTATATAGTAAATATACTAAAAATAACAGGATAATGATTTATTTGTATAAATATTAGGTATATCCAATCATAAATATAATTGAAAAAAGTTAAGCTAAAAATATTTTGTCTTAAATAAATCTTAAACTTAGTATTTTAAACAAAATTTTGTTGTTGATGTGACTTTTCAGAAAAAACAAATAATCAAGGTTGTATAAGATTTTGTAGCTATAACGCATGTATATAATTTTAGGATAATTGGTCCAGAAAAATTAGAGTTGATAAAGTTTATTACTATTTAGCTAACGGATCCAAAAGCCTAATGAATCGTACACAACTCTCAAATTTTAGAATTATTATGGTGTTATCTAGTGTAAGTTTCAAAACTTTCAGTAATATCTAGAGTAAATTTAAAATTATTCCTGCTTTCTTTAACAAATTTTAAGCAGCCTAAAGTGACTACCGGAAGAATAAAAACTGTTAACAACATTTTACTATATAACTTGCTTAGTTTTAGGTTTTTTTTCTTGATTCCCGAAAACAGCTAACTGAAAACTTAGTTTATTAACTTGTAATTTTTTTTAATGGTTATTTTTAAGTTTTATCACTTTTTTTTTGTGAAATCGTGCAAATGGACCAATTTTTAACTGTAATAAAATGTTTATTTAGGTTAGAACAAACTTAAATTTTGCTTATTCTTACGAAAAACATATTTCTTGTCTTATTTTTAGAATTAAAATTTATTATAGGTTGTATAGAAAGAAAGTTAAATCTTTAAATTAATCCTAAACGTTAAACTTTAAACATTATAAATTATACTTTGCTGTTCATGTTAGAGTTTAAAAAACTAAAATTAGCTATTACGACATTTGTGCAATACAAATGTATGTCATAAAAAAGTTGATAGAGGGATTATAGATATTTCTGACCCCTTTAACTTAAATCTAATTAGTTAATGAGAACAATAAACTGTAAGCCTTCTTTATAAAGCTAAATAGTTTATTTATATATCTGGTTACAAGATTATAAGCTTTTATTAAAAGAGTTAAATTAACTCGTCAAATATACTTATATTATTATTTTTTCAGGAGTTTTAAAAACCTTTTAGCTAACTAAACACTTATTGAATTGATTTTAGTAAACGAAAATTAGTAATGTCTCAAAAAAGTTTATACTGAAAGGTTTAAGACAATTGAAGTAACCAAGAAGTCAATTATATTTATAGTAAGCGTTTTTACTTATACTAACTGCATTTATTAACAGCGTCTTTTTTTTTAAAGAATTTATTTTTTGTAGATCTAAAATGTTCATGTGTAATTATTTTATTTTGTTAAAGTTTTTGTCATATATATTTAATAAAATCAAAATATTGTCTTTAACAAATACAACTAAACGAAACTATATTTACTTAGTAAAACCTATTATAAAAAATTATTTAGTGTACAGCGATTTGAAGATTTCTAATTAGTTTGTTTTCTTAAAGAAGCAATTTTCAATTTTAGTTTTAGTAATTAAATGGCAAGTATTGATTACTATATCATCGTAAGAGTTAACTTTTAGTTTTTAAGACATATAAAGTTAAATTTTGAATTGTCAATATAAATGTTTAGGTTGGTGTTTTGCACTTCTGAGTGAAAATAAACTATCTCCGTTGTAAGGTTTGTTATTTTGTATATATAGTTTATTTAAACTTTTTTTAACTAAATCTTATATTTTTGATCTAGTTGTTCAAATTATATAAATCTACTATTAAAATTAATTGACTGATTTTCTTTCTAATATTTAAACTGAATTAAAACTAAACATATAGGACAATTTTTACCTCAAAAATAGTTTAATAAGTAATAAATTAAACCAAAAAAACTAGATATAGTAATTAAAATTAAAATAAAAATATATTGTATTTGTTTATATAAACAATCACACACAGAATTGGAAAGTGTTTAGCTAATAATTTTATGTTTTGAATAAATTTTAGAGCAAATATTCAAAAAAGAAATTGTTTGTATAATTACTATTATACCCATTTTTTGTTTCAATTTAGTTTTTTTATAATGAAAAATATATATATTGTGCTATACATAAGAAAAAAAACTGTTTATAACATTTTAATATTTAAGTAACTTAATGTTGAGTTTTTATTTTATTTCCAAAACAGCAAAATGAATATTTAGTTTATTAACTATTTTAATTTCTATTTTTAAAGTTAGGCTTTATTTTGATCAAAAATATTTTTAGTGAAATTAAGTAATTGAATCAGTTATATAACATTTTATATAAAAAAGCTAATTTAATCTTTATTTAAGTTAAAACAAACTTATATTTTGTTTATTTTTACATTATTTACAATTCTAGTTTTAGTTTAAGATTTTTTTTTAATTTATATTTTTTTAAAATCAAGTTTTATTTTTTTAATAAAACTGTAACATTAGACGTAATGTATTGAGAGATTTTTTGCTGATTTTGTTAGAGTTTAAAAAATTTAGTTTAACTATCAATAATTTATTTAATACAATACAAATGTATTTAATATAAAAGTTCTTAGAGGGATTATAGATATTTTTTTGTCCTTCTTAAAGAAAATTTGTTATCAAACAGTATCAAGTATGTGAAATATGTCATCGTACGATTAGTTTTCTCAATACGTTCTGTTATATAAATAACTTGTCACAGTAGTACTTCAAAAAAATTGATTTTGAAAATTAACCTGATCAGTTTTTATAGAGCTATAAAAGTAAAAAAAAAAGTTAAAAATTTTTTTTAGGTTTAAAGGTTTCTTAAACAAATTTACTATTATATGAAGACCTAAGTTTTTGATAGCGTTTATAGCTGTGGTTTTTAATAAATAAACCATATTAAGTAGTAATTTTACAGCCTTCTACAGTAAATCTTACTTGAAGTTTGACCTTTATTAAAAAATTATGTATAATTAACCCAAATATTAAAAAGAGTTTTAAATTTGAAATATGTTTAAAGCTAGCTAAAACATATTATAACTTGACAAAGTCGCATTGTACTAAATAAATTCACAAATAAAACTGTCTTGTAACTAATATTAATCAAAAACAAAGAAATCTAGAATTTATTTACCTTAATGTGTTTTTCTTTATCAGATAATGAAGAATCTCAATCAAGATGTGAAGGAAGTTCAGATTCATGTAAAAAAGAAAACAAATCATTAATACTAAATTCCTATGAAAACTTTTATCAAAAAGTTAGTTAATAGTTTTTATCCTAAACTGCTTATTTGTTCATAGCTGAGTACATTTTTATAAGTTATACAAAAAATCTTTAGTAAAGAAATTTGTTAAACTTGAAAAACTTAATTTAACACTCAAGCTCAAGCACATATTTATTTTCAAGTTAATAATACAAACTTTTTACTAGCAACCTGCTAAAATATTTTAATTCAAACAAAAGAAATGAATATTACTTAAAACAGTCTATATATAAACTAATAACAACATGGTCATTTGTATAATTACGAAAAAAATAAAAAAGCTAAAAATTTTTGAGATACTATTTAACAGAATAAAGTATGTATCAAATTCAAACCAAATTATAAATATTTATTAGATCAAAAAGATAACACTTAGTTTTGATAAAGGAAAAACTTATTTCTTACATGTAAGAAATAACCTTAAATTGATAAATTTTCTAATAATATTTAATTAGCCCAGGTGTCGTCAGCCTGTTGTAGCTCGCGGAGCCTGTTTTCTTGGTTAAATTTAATCGCAGGCCTAATAATTTAGAAAAAAATCTTCGAGGGCCGCATTTATTAAAATGATGTTTAAGTAATCAGTAGCTAAATATTATTTTAAACCAAAATATGTCAAGTTAAGCAATAGTAGAGCACTAGTATAGAGTATTTATTGAGTTAAGAGCCTAACTGTGAGTTGTTATTACAATATATTTAATTTTTGTTGTTTTAAATATGAAAATTTTCGCTGTAAATGAGCTCGCGGGCCGAGAATTTTGACTTTGAGGGCCGCATTAGGCCCACGAACCGCACTCAACCCTGATTTAGCGAATAAAACTCAAACAATTGACTAATAAAACTATGTACTATCTTTTTTACTTAAAATGTTTATAATTATAAGTTTTTGATTTCAATATTATGTTTACCGATACTTGAAGTTACTTTTTTTTTAGTAAAACTTGAATTACTTAATTTCACTTAAACAGTTTAAAAACTAAGCTCATTTGCGCGGTAGGTTTTGGTGGACAAATTCTCATTGCTTTATTTCTTGATAATACTAGTGTTAATCTAATTAAAGTATTATTGAAGCATATTTATTTTTAACACTTTTCTATTTGTTGACATGCACTTAAAAATTGTCGTGTTAGTGACCTAAAGTAGTATCATATTACGGTCATTAATCTAATTATAGAAAAATTAAGATATATTATTTGATTATAACTACTAATCTATTCTATTTAATAAGTACATATCTGTTAATCACATTAATATTTTAATATAAAATTAAGAACTAAATCGACATCTTCAGTTGGTGTTTTGCACAGTCGACTGATGAACTACTTATCTCAATTCAAAGGGTCGTGAGTTTCTAAAAAGTTTTAAGCATTTTTTTTCAACTTTTTATATTATTATAGTTTGTTAGACTTATCAAATCTTAAGGGTAAACACATAATAATAATTTCAGACATAAAAACATAATCAAAAAAAAAGGGAGTTTAAAACAATATTGTCTGATTTATATTACTTTAAGACACTAAAAAATATATATTACAAATAGTATTAAAGCTTTTCATTTTGTGTAGTATTACCTAGCATTTTAAATTCCTTTAATTATAAAATGTATCATTAAAATTAAATATTAAGTATACATTCAGTATGTTTTAATTTAATAAAAAGCATATTTTAATTTTTTTTAAAGGTTTTTATATAGTATACATTTTTTTTAAAAGCTAGTGTGTAAGTTTTAAAATGTATTCCAAAAGAGTGCAAAAGCATTAATTATTTACATAAATGTCATTAGAAGTCCAAGTTTAAGTCAATATTTGTTGGAATTAAAAAAAATAGTTTCGACTTCAATGATAATAATCGTATATACACTAGTAAACAAAAGTTTGAATCAATGTTGTTATAAAAAGTTCTTAATTAGAATCTAGATAATTCTTCGTTTTTCTTCTTAACTATAGCTAGTATTTAAAAAAGTTTGATGATTGCGAAGTACTTCACCATAATGTTAATTTTCTCAATACATGCTATTGTATAAAGAACTTCTTTTCATGTAGCTTATTGATATAGACTTTAATGAGATAATATGTTTATGTCAGTAATTTTTTTTAATTTTCTTGGAAATCTTGTTGGAAGGAGCTATAGCTTTTTTTTTTGTTTTTCTTAAAAGGGACTTTGAGAAAAAAAAGGGAAATTCTGGTTTAAAACATGAGTTTGCTGCCTTTTACAATAACAAGCTTTTAAATTTTTAGTAAAAACAAACTTTTTTGAAAGCAGCAAAACTTAAAGTTCTAATTTGCATTTTATTAACCCCTGAATAAGTATTACTATCACTTTTTCTTTTCCCTTGCCTAGAATTTTTAAAATTAGATGTTGAATAGTGAATGTATAGAATTCAAGTGATTAATAACTGGATAAGCTAGCATAAGGACATTTTCCATTTAGTCTTATGCATTGCACACCTTACTTGTTTTATAATTTGGCAAGTTCATACATTACTTTTCGCAGTCTTAGAATTTCTTTTCTGCTAAGTTATACATTAATTTTATTTTTTTTAAATTATACCCAGGGAAAAAATTAAACAATATTTCTCATTGTGGACGAAATTTTTAAGAGTAAGTAAATAGAAACTTGGCAACAAAGAAATGACAAATCAATAAATAAAGAGGAAGCTGCTATATAAATATTTGATTTAATTATAATATTTTGTAAGAAAAAGATATTATACAAATTAGTTTGTAAAATCCAGTTTTAAACATTAAACTTTGTTTTTTAATAACAAAAGTAACAGTTTGTATTTCTTTTAATCTTGTCAAGAAGTTTTATGAAAACTTTTATTTTTACTTATTATATTGTTTGTTTTTTTTAACAAGTATTTTATCACTAGCAATAGTGTTGCAATTTGTCTTTAGTCTTATGATGAAGCCATTCTTAGAAGCTTGGATATATTCATAGCATTATTGAAGTATTTCTGAAACTTTTAGAATTTACTTGTTTTAATTTTATAGATATCAACATTCTTTTTTATTAGTTTCCATAGCCAACGATTGAATCTAAACTTCTATTTAAAAAGTAGTAACTTTTGCTTTTTATAAGTAAGTGTTACTAGTAAATGAGTTAATTAAGATTTAGGAAGTTTGTTCACTCGCAAAAGTTAAATTAAATATTTCAAATTTTAAGTGATTTAACAAGTAAGGTTTATACAAACTATTTATAACCTAAAAATGTATTAAGATTATTTTTAAATAGAACTATATGTACCAAACACTCAAATACCGAGGATAGTTCAGATAATTTTGAAATATTTTAAAGCTTCCTAATAACTAAAGCTAGTTTGAAATAAACAATATACTCAGGATAACTCAAGTTTGTTTATTTTAATACAGAAACATCAAAATAAATTTAATATTTTTGAAAATTTCAGGGAAGTTTTATCTGATATTAAAATCAAATTTAGTTGATCTAGTCTTAGTAATTTGAAATTTTAGAACTAACTTTGTTAAACAACTTAAATTTCATTCACTTAATTCTGCTTTTTAAAATTTGAAATCACTCTCAAGATGTCTTAGGACAAGTCTTTGACACAAAAATAACGGCAACTCTTAAAAATTAACAATATTTGTTTGTTTCATCTTTTCGCTCTTAATATATATTTCAGTTTAAATGCTTCATATTTTTATGCCCGGGTCTAACGCTTGATAAGAAATTAAGATGATATAAGGTAAAGATATGAAGTCTAAAAATGAAATTTGTTGCAAAAATAAAAACCTACAACAGGATGTGTATAGATAATTTTAATGTAGTATTTAAATATTTTAATGTAGTTTGTTCTAAAAGCACCATTTAGATTTACAAATGCTATGTAGTTGTTTCTTTTATATACATTTTTTTTTGTAACAGCTTAATTACAAATATAGCACAAAATAAACTTAACAATGCTACAAAAAGAGACGCTTTAAGTTTAAAAAAAGTTTCGATTTCTAATCCTTTATTTTAAGTTAAATTTAGCAATTGGTATATCTTATTTTTAAAACAAATATTTTTGGAAAAGCTATAAATTCTCATAAAATTGTATATTAATTTCTTTTATCATAAACATAGTCAAAAGTATACAAAGTCTAAACCTTGAATTTGTACGCAGTGAGATAAGCTCAAATTGATGTAAGGTTAGATCATACCAATACGACCTACTAATGAATCCTAAAAAGGACAAAACTGGTCTCAGTCTACTGAAGGCAGTTGTCTGATAATCGAATTGGTATTAACAAACCTTATGTCAATATATACTTGTTAAGAGTTTGTAAAATATACTTGACATACATTATATTAGGGTTACTCCATTTTTAAACTGTTTATTTTTTACTAGATAATAAAATAAGCTTTAGTAATTTATTAAAAAATGAATCTTGAACAAAGTGAAATGAAAAACAGCTCCACATCGTCATTTAGTGAGTTTTATTTTTTAATTTTATTACAACTATTATTTACTTTAATTTTTATTTTTATCACTTGCTAGTAAAATTTATTACATTAAAAATTAAAGAAAACGATACAAAACTTGATACAAAATCAAATATTTTATTTAGTGCTTACAATAAACTAATGCATTTTTAAAGGTTCGACGAGAATCAATCGAACGAAATTGTTAATAAGAAAAGGTTGTAGACGAACTGGGCGTAGAACAATAGAAGGTATTGAAAGCGACAACAATCAAATTAACAGCAACTTACCTTCAATTCATGAACTTCGTAACAGTGCAAAAATCCCTGATTATTTCAATAAAAAGCCTGAAGAGCATTATAACGATTTAACAACAAGCAACTTGTCACCGAAACCTAGTGAGTTTGAGATCTTATTTTTGTTCTTTTAAATGTTATTCAAATATTTTTTAAATAAACTTCTTTTTTACCAGTAGTTAGCAAAATCTAATTTATTGAGATTTTTAGGTAAATTTACAAAACGAAAAAGACAACTTTGCTTAATAAAAAAAATAAAAAAAATGCATTTTTAAAGGTTCGGATCAAACTACTCCTACGGACTCGGTAGAAGAAATAATAAATGAACTAGAGTTTGAGAATCGTAGTACTGCTAGTGCTTTCTTAAACATTTGTAATACCAATAAACTTGAAGTTCCAAAACCTATCCATAAAAATGTTGCAGAAATCCCTGACCTTTTAGATGTAAGGCCCGAAAGTCATTATAAGGAAAAAGTGTTTGAAGAACGTTTGCAAATCGAGAAACACAAAGAAAACCATAAAGACATAAAAGAAGTTAAGGTGAGATGGAGTAAGGATGAAGTTGAAAATCTTAATTTGGGAAAAAACAATTTTGGTCTACTATCTCTTGAAAATGATCAAAATAAAGTTTTATTCTCAGACAGGAAATGTAAAATTTGTTTTTTAAAGAAGCATCTACCAAACAAAACAGCTACAGAAATAGTCGAACGATTGCAAATAGATGAAGGCAAAACAATACATACAGACAGGGAAGAAGTTAAGGCGAGATGGAGCAAGGATGAAGTTGAATGTTTTAATTTGGGACATTACGAATTTGATCAATTATACAAACTTTATTTAAAAAACTTATCAATGAACAAGAAAGTTGATAAAATTTGTAAAACATCTTTATTAAAAACGTATCTACCAAACAAAACGGCTAAAGAAGTAAATGAATATTTTTACATGTTCTATCAACTTGCTAAAAGGAAAGATCCTTCAATAGTTTTACCAAAACGTCGCATTATTAAACGGAAGAGAAACCAGTCAAGCAGAAGTAGTGGAAGCAACAGCAAACGTTTAAAGAAAAAATAAAATAAATATGAGTGTTTTTAGAAGTTTTACTAGATGTAAAACTTAAGTTTGTAATTTTTGGGAATTTAGAAACATAAATTTTGGTACTATTGTTTAAAAGATGTTTTATGTTTAGACATTTTATTTGAGTCTCGTTTATTTTTATGATTGGAGTTATCGACTATTTTTTTTAATAAAAAAATATGGTTATGCTCATTTTAATACGTTTATTTAAATATAATACACCTGTATAGTTCTTTATTTTTAATCAACATACACACAAATTAAGGTTATATTAAAACTTTAATTAGGTTTAAGAACTTTTAGTTAATAAAACTAATTTACCGTTAAGAAATTAATTAGTATACAAGTTATTAAAATTAGCAGAACATTTAATTCAAGTATTATTGTACTTTTTAAGCTTGTCTTAACAAAGTTTTGCGTATAGAGGTTAAAATTATTTAAAGTACAATTTTTAAGATATGACCCGTCCCTCAAAAGTTTATTTTCTGAATTAGTTAGCCTGCAAAAAACAATTTTGATTAATATGGTCAATCGACTAAATAAACTACTTTACGTGAATTATAAGTAATAAATTAATAATAACAAAATATCGAACTGTAAACGAAATTTAAGAACTTCACTTCTTCCGTGAATTTTTATGGTTAGGCTGAATTTTTTGAAAAAAATCCAGACTTTAACCTGCAGAGCCGATAAATCGTTAGTTTTATAATTTAAATGATAAACTATACACATAACAAAATTTTCAACTTCTTAAACACTAAATGTTTTATTTTTGATCGACTTCAAGTAGGTAAGAAAATAATTATAAACAAGTATTTTTGGTATATTAGGTAGTTTGTGAATATATTTAGAGTGAAGAAATCGCTAAAAACTTGATCAAGTTTTGAATTAAAATGCAGCAAGACTTTATTCAAACAACTTACAAAAATTAAAACTATCGAAAATGTACAGTTGGTTTTTAAGAACAGTCAAGCTGAGACTGTATTTAAATCCTCTTATGTATTACATTGGTCACCATCGAAGTCGTTCGACTAAACAAAATATTATACTTTTTCACGGGAAACTTCCATACTTACATCAGACACGAACACTCGTTCGGAAAAATTCTTCTCAAGGTTTTCGTATCAAGTTGCAGACACATTATGGTTGAACTTCTATCGTCAGTTAATCCATTCGTAGAAAATCTTATCGTTAAAAGAAACTGATGCTGCAAACATGTCTGATACCTTTATTTATCTACAATATTTAGCTGAAGCTGAATATTTATCAACAGACGTTGTTAATCTGTTGTAATTATCATAACTATGAAAAGTAAAGGCTTTTGTACATTTTTCTTTCGCACATAACCGCTATTTGCACTTTAAAGTTAGAACTTATACTTGTTTTTTGTTTCTATTTGTGTAATTCAAAGATCTAACAATTTTCGTGTTGTTCACTAAAGCCTACGAATATTAATGTTCTAAAGTAGTTTTCCTTGCATGAAATATACGTACAAGAATTTCTGTAATACTTTTAAACGTAATCATTTTTATCGCGTAAAACAGTAACTAATATTATTTTACAAAATTCTTAACTGTAAAAGTTAAAGATTTGTTCAGTAAAATTTTTAGTGCTTTCTATTTTATGTATTCTCAGTTTAGCACACTTAATTTTCAGCAGATTCATAGGCTAAAACTTCGGACTAATATTCAAATCTGTGAGCTTTAAACATTTTTTAACACGTAACTGTAGTCAAGCTCAATAAAACTGCTAAAACCATCTACATAAAAACCATTTATGTGATTTGAGGCTGATTGAAAAGCTTAGAAAATTATATGTGCCTATCACATTTTCAACGATTATTTTATGGACAATATTTTTCATTATAATAAAATTTTTTTCTTCATTTAGCATTATTTTGATAGCTTTTTATTTAAAAGTATATTTTATATTATTCTTGGCAATTGTACCAAAGTTTGTTTTGAGGATTAACTTAAATGAATCTTGCGGTAAAAAGATTTTAAAGAACTAAAAATAAAATTAGTTTTTTGTTAGTTTTCCATTAATATTTAACTAAAAATACTGATTTACATTACTATTTTCCTTTTACTTCAGGTTATAAAACATCACATCAAAGTAGGTTTAAACGTTTAGTCAGCTAAAGTCTAAATTTATAAATATAAATAAGTTAGATATAATATTAAAATATTAGTTATATAACATTTTTAAGAATACATTGTTAATCAATTTTTTTATTTGTATTATTTAAAAACTTTTCTTCGAGGATCACACATATTTAAATAGTAATTTTTTACAGCTGTAAACAATAGCCTAGAAAAAAACTTATATAATAGTTGGAACAAAAATTTATAAAGCTTTTTAATTTAAATTTTTAATAATATACAATAATAATTAAAAATAACAATTAAAAATGTTGTCTTATTAGCAGTTAGCTATTTAATTTAATAATCAAAATTACGTGTTTAGTAAATTTATAAATAATAAAAGATTGATTAAAGATTGGTTTGGCAGGCAGATGGTGCTTACGGGCCAAGTGTTTAAGTTTGAAAATCTTCGCGGCCCACTGTTTTAGTTACATTTGTATAATATGTTGGTTTTAGCTTTAGTCAAAAAAAAACAGTTTTTATTATCTTTACTTTTGTTAAATCTATCAATTTAAAAGACTTTTAGCTACACATAGAGGTTCTACAAATTGTACATAATTATTGGACTAAAACTAACACTTAATTAGATACTTAAGTCTTAAAAAAGTGTCAACTTTAAAAACGCTTAATAACTTTATTTTAATAACTTCATCATTTCAGTTATCATCCAAATGTCGATAAAAAACAAGCTTAAAAAACATTAATGGCTAATTTTTATACATTATTCATATAAACAACCATTGTCTATATACTTTTTCTATTATTAGTCAGTGAAAATAATCTTTGCAAACTAAATAGCCTGCTTTCTTTATAAAATTCACTAATTTTTTACTGGTTAACTAAAATAAATTTATACCTGTTTGTACTTTAAAGCGCTAAAGTTATTTTTTAGCATAAAAAATTATTTAATACTCTAATAAAATACTTTACCAACAGTTAATGTAACTTATACATGAAAAATGCCTGAGGTACACCAAACCAGACTAAGTTTATTTAAAATGAAAAAGTGAAACTGAAACTGAAATACATGCTGTTAACCAAGCTTAAATAACTAAAATAAGACTGTTATAAAACAAATACTTAGTATGTAGCTGGACTAAAAAACAATTAAAATTTATAAAATACAGTTTCAAAAAATGTTATAGGTTTGAAGTTTTATTCAATGTACTTTAAATAGAAAATTTAAAAACACTTGAGATTTTTGAAATGACGTAAAGTTCAAAAAATAAAGTAGTAAAGAAGTTTATTAAAAGTTGTATAAATTTATACAGTGAAATTAGAAAAGTTTAACTCTCATATATTAGCTTTAAAGTGTCACTGTTACTAAATTAATCTTTTTTTAAGTAAAAAAATTTATTCAGCCATTAACAAAGTAAAAAACCTACTTTTTATTGAGCATTATGGCAATTTTCTACTGCTTTCTCTTCCATTGAAAAAGAATTAGTGTAAAGTATTTTAATTAACAATATACGGACTTTAAATATTTATAAAGCTTTTATTGAAAGTAATATTTTTGTAGTTGGTATAAAGTGCAATTACAAGTTGTCAATTTGGTGCACTACAAAAGTATCAAATTACAGTTATTATTTTAATTGTAGATAAACAAAATATGTAATATTACTAAATTCACTAATCTAATTTTATTTACAATAGAACTAAACTTATTTAAGAGTTTTTTCAAGGCAAAAATTTTGTATTAGTTAAAAATTACTATTAAATTTACTAAACTAATATTTTAAAGAGCTTTAAACTACATTTCAGTTTGAGTTTAGAATTTATTCATTATCAATTTAGAAGTATATTCTGTTGTTGTAAGAATTTAAAAAAAAATCACGTAAGTTAACTTTTACTTATCCAGATAGTTACTGTTTAACTGTGATATAGATAGTTTTTAATTAAAAATGATCAATATGAATAAAGAATATAATTTAATCTAAAAACAAATGGACAAAAGCTAATAAAATGATCACCAATAAAACTTATTTAGGGGTAATAAGCTACTATATCTAGCTTGACAAGCGATTCGAAACTTGAGTTAAATTTTCCTCTAAGGGTAAGTTCACTAGTTTTAGGGAGTAAATATTCTTCGTTACTAATTTTGTATGTTAATACTTATTAGCTGTATTTTTAATTTAAAAGTTAGTATTTAACTGTGTTTTTTATTGATTTAATAAACTCTTTAAGTTATACGATTTTTTATACTATAGACTTAAAATTCAAAAAATCTAGTTTTTTCTTAGGAATTAAACACTATTTTCATATTGGGGTTATATGGTATTTACCTTCCAAAAAGGGTAAATTTGGTAATAAAATTTTAAAAAGGAGCAAAAGTGAAAAAAAGTTTTAGAACTGCTGAGCTAGACTAATATTTAGATTTATTTTTAAACACACACCGCGGTCTGCCATACTGTTTTTATAACACAAAAAGAAATTTAACGAAAATTTGCCATAAATCAAGCAGTACTGATTAATTTAAGTCAACAAAACAGCCGTAGGTTTTATTAAGAGGCCATTTTTCATTTTCTTAAGTCAAATAAGCTTAAAGAAGGAGCTTGAAAAGAATATATATATTAACATAATCTTGGTTTTAAACTAGGTCTTCCGAATATTTTTACTTCAGACACAGAACTTCTAAAGTACACTACTTTATAATGATAAAAAATAAAGTTGCTTGTTTTTAGTATTTACAAACTCTTAAATCAATGTTTGTTAGCTGTTATTTTGATTTTATTAAACATCTGACGGTCAAATTGTATATCAGGTTTTTTTTAATTAAAAAAACTAATGGATAACAAATATTTTATAAATAAAACTTTAAGTATTCATGTTTTACCTCACGTATTTTTAATTGTTAAACATTTTAGCTTAACCACTGATTTAACAAAATTAAAATCAAAATTTAGTTATAAAAAAAACAATCAATCAACTAAGTAAACTTATTTTTTATTAACAAATATTAAGCCTTATTACTTTTCTTTCCTAAACTTACAATTTATTACCAACAAAACCCAGATACAAACAGAAGTAATTCAAAAATAAATTATTTTGAGAATAGAAATATAAGTATAAAGTAAATCAGTAACAAACGTACAATTTTTTTTGTATAACAACATAAGCAAATAAATATAATTAGAAAATTCTTGAGATAGCTTTATATATTTATTCTTTTAAAAGTTGTTAAGCTTATAGTAAAGTTAGAGGGTAACCACATAATGAAAACTCTAAATTTAAATACTTCCATAAATAATTAATAAGTTAATTAGATAAATTTACTTTCAATAAACCATACTTTTTTGAAATATAAATGATAAAAAGGCAAAACGACTTATAACTGTTTAACTAATATTTACTGAAAGAGTTTTAAAAAACTTTAAAATATATTCATGCAATGTTATTTAAACTATATAAAAAATCCTAAATGTAACTTATCTTAAGTGATATTTCTAAAAATATTCTGATACCAATTAAGATTTTCAATGCGATTTAAAAGTGAGCAGAGACAATAACTCAATTAAAGTTAATTTCATTATAGATAATTTTTCTAGAAACTTTATGTTTAATAAAATGTGTAGTCATTTTTCGTATTGTTTCCAGAAAATACGTTACAATGCATACAAAAATGTTTAAGATAATTTTTTAAAAATGTGCCAATAATAAATATAGTGTTTCAATAAGAAATGTCTCAAAAGTAATTTAAATTTGTATATTTTTTCAGTGGCTACTAAAATGTTTCGTTCTAAGTATCCTGCTTTGTATCAAAAGAGACATTGTAATCACGATGATAGTTATAGTACTGTTTTTCAAAGTCTTCATTCACATTTTTATTCTGGACTTGAGGGTTTGAGTTTTTTAAATTTAAAGACGTTTTAATCATTAAAAGCTAATGAAAACAGAAGTAATTATCTGGAATGCTCAAAAAATTTTGCAGTTTCTGAAGTTTAAATTTTTGACTACTTAGTGTCTAAAAGATTGAATATCGGAGATTATTGTAGCTTTTCAAACTTTCTAGAGTCATTTCCGGACGATCGTTATCAATTTAGTGTCTGCAGTTTTATGAAACAATTTTATGTATTTGGCGGTTTTGAAAACGGAATAATCAGAATAAATTTTTGTTTGCGGTATAACTTTTCAAAAAAAAGTTGGAATTATATTGAAAACATGAATGAAAAAAGAAGCTGTTCAGCTTGTGCAGTTTTTGAAGGTAAAATTGTGGTGTCAGACGGTAAAGATAAAAAAGTAAGTACTTTAAGATCAGTAGAAGCGTATGATCATCATGAAAATAAATGGACTCGTTTGCCTGAGATGATTGAGGCAAGATTTTGTCATTCATTGGTTACTTTGAGCAACAAAATGTTTGCAATTGGTGGATATCATAAATATAGCTGGGAATTTTTTGACATTAGAAGTGGGAAATTCACTTTGATCACTTATGCGCCACAATTTACAAGTATTGGAAATGGAAAAGTAGGTGCTTGTTGTGTTGGTGATAAAATAATTTTAGTTGGAGTATTATTCACTAAGAATAAAAGTGAGTTTGTAGAGTACAACACTGTTAATGAAAATTTTAGTACAAAAAAATGTTATTATGTCTTAACAAAATGTGATTAGAAATGTTAAGTTAAAAACTATTTTTCTGTTGACGTTGGAAGTTTTTGTTTAATTTTTTCCAAATACTTATTAAATAAACTTTTAGTTAAAACTTTACTATAACTTTCAATAAATTCATAATTTATTTTGAATACAGTCCAGGTAACTTTTAAAATTAAACAAAAAGAGCTGAGAAGCTTAAGATTAAAATAAATACATATAAAAATTATTTTTAAGGGTTATATCGTTAATCTTTTTAACCAACGTAAATACAAAAACTATTTTCTGTGCGTAATTAGAAATAAAAAAGTAAATCACTAGAATTTTTTTTTCAAAATATTAAACTTAATTTACGGAATTTAGAACACTCTATCAATATTAACTATTTTAATTACTTCTTTTAAAGTTTTGTGGTCATAATATACTAATAGTTTTTCAAGTTTTAACATATCAGTTAACTTTGACTATCAAAATCAGTTATAAAACACAATAAGTTAAATAAAATATTAAGATTTAGTCGTATAAATTTAAAAGTTTTTTTTTAATTTATACTTGTAATATTTCAAAACTTTGCGTTCGTAATTTAAACGTTTGTTAAACAAAATATTTGGTCAGTAACTTACACCTGGAACCAATAACATAAAAAACAAACTTATATATAATTAAGAACTAGAATTTAAAAAGCTGTTAAATCTTTTTTTTTTATAATAACAATGTTTGATGGTATATTTTAAACTTGTGTTTTATTAGGAATTTGCTATTTAATTTAACTATTAAAATTAATTATCGAAAAAATTAATAAATAACAAAAATTATTACATAAATAATAATAGTTTAAATTTTAACCTTATTAAACATGTTATATTTTGAATAAAAGTAAGATTAACATTTAAAAATTCTAAATACAGAAAAATCTATTTCAATTGAAAATTATAAAAAATATAACTAAATATATTTTTACACAATTAAAAATTATGAAAACATATAAAAAATAATATTTTTTCAAAGTGCAATAATTTTGTTGGACATCGACGTGAAAATTTTATTATTTTCGCTTCGATAGTCCAAAAGTCGAGTTTATAAGTAATTTCATATTTAAATCCTTTTCTTTTACTACAAATTTTTAAAATGATTAAAACACTTTGGTTTTTAAAAACATTGTTTCGAAAAATAATAACAACCGCTAGTTGACGCATTTTTGCCATGTAGAATTAACTACCGATCACACCGGGTTTCATGCTTTAATCAGCATGTTACATCATGCAACCATGTCTTGACCAGGCGATTGTTATGTAAGAAAGACGTATATAAACAGCAGAGCAAACGAGAAAGCAGATCATTTGGATTTCGACGTTAACAAGAAGCACCAATACGCCAGTTTCCAGTCCGAAGCGTAAGCCGCCATCTTGGAAAATCTAGATGATTTCTGGTGAAACATTCTTATTCAAGTATTTGTTTGTTTGTCTGAAACATTTACTTTGTACTTAACTTCATTACTTCGTAGTTATTATATCTTTTTCTATATACATTTTGTATACCTACTTTAGCAACGTCGACGGGGCGTACAACTTGATTTAAGTTGTTAACGTGCCATACTCATAAGCCTACGCATATTGCAGCAGACAAGCAGCAACAACTTCCGGTTTGGATCATTTTGAACATTGAACTCGACCCACAAGTCCACGCATTCGGTGGCATAAACTTATTACTCTTATCTTTCGTTTTCTTTATTTAAATATTGTATCTTTTTATCTCGCGCGCTCTACATCTAGTGTCAACGAGGAAGTCCCTACTTTGAACTAGTAAACTATACGAGCAACCATTTGTTACAGCTGAACTAGAATTGTGAACTGCAAGAAGCCTTCTCATATAATAACTTTTATTATCGTTCTTTGATTGTATTGTATAATAAAGCATATAGATACTTGTTAGTTTATATTTAAACTTAAACTATAAGTAGAATGAGAAGGGTATTAGCTCTTACACACTCTTGCACTCGGTCGCAGACCGAGGTAGCAACTAAAGATAAAGATGGCCCTGAAGCTACTGCTAATCTGGCTCCTGTCGAAACTGCCGAACCTGTTACAAAGGCGGTTTCCCACAAAGCTAGAGACCGTAGTAGTTCGGAGTACATCAATTTAACTTATTAGTTATGATGAAAATGAGAAAAAAACCTGTTGGAATGCTAATCTGTCTTTTGTACATTTTCAAGCTGATACTGTAAAGTTTTTTAAGCGTTTTAAAATGTTAAACAGGGACTTAAAACTAAATTAATCAAATTAAACCAAAAACCAAAAATAAGTTTAACTTACAATATTTTTTTGCTCAGCGGACAACATTTACATGCTCGCGGGCCAGAAAATTTCCTTCGAGGACCGCATTCCATTAAAAAAACATGCTTGCAGTCCGCAGTTTGCCCGCAGGTCGCACTGCCGACCTCTGATTTATATCTATATTACTTTTGTTGATACTTTGAAATATTGAAAACTTTAAATAGAAAACATACAATTTAAGTAAGATTATCTAAAATTGTTTTTTTTTTTTCAAATCATTAAATATCAAAGTTTCTAGTAGTTGTTTGATATTTTGTTAAGTTTTGTTTTTACTCAAAAAAACTTATATATTTATTATTGTACTATTCTGATCATTTAAGACTTAAGATTGGCGGAGGCGTTGGAGCGTACGTCGCCCTCTGAGGAAGTTCGAATTAATTAATTGATATTTTAGTCATGTACTTTTGTAGGCTTTAGAAGTTCTACAAAAAAAATAAGTTTTTTATCAACAAAATCGTTTTTACTTTTGTTGGTTTTTATGCTGTCCTGCTGAACTCAAGGCGCTTTGTTATTGTTTTGTTACTTTGATTTTTTAAAGCAATTCGTTAACAAACTCAGATGCAACATGTCCGGAAATAGATTACGCAATTTACAACCAGACGAAGGACGAGATCTTCCCGGGAGTGAAATTGACGTTCGAGTGCGACGACGGGTTCGCCTCCAGAGGCATCTCCACTGTCGAGTGCACTTCAAACGGGTGGTCGGAAAACGCGGCATACGAAAAAGGCGAGTGTTTTCAAAGCCGAAAAGAGTTTTTTTTAGTTCCCGCATTTGAACAAAATCTGTCAGTTTTTTTTCCTCATTGGTTTCAGATAAAGAATAGAATTTGATGCTCGTTGATGATGTGAATTTGATGATGATAATTGTAGAATAGTACTTGATTTTCATTAAAAAACTTCACAATATATTTAAGTTAAAATTATGCTTTTCACAAATGCAGCTCTAGTCTAATAAATAAATTAAGAAGTTGTTTACAATTATTTTATTCAATTTTTTTTTATTTTTTTAAACTTCATACATGTTTTTTTTAATCATAGTTTGTTTCAAATTAGCATTAAAATACAAAATAGAAAAACTGTTAGTTCAAATTCTTAATTTAGAAGTATAACTTATATTAACCATTTAACATTCTGTTTGCTTGTTTTATTTAACAACTCAAGCTAAATAATTTTTCTCAGCGTCGTGCAGGCGACCCGGTGACCTGACAGACGGGAGCTTCAGCGAAATTCTGAGGAGCGAATACGCCGCGGGAGGTCGGCTTCACCTGCGCCAGCGACAAGTTCCTCCCGTCGCCCGCCAACGGCCGGATCGAGTGCGGGACGGGCGGTTGGAAGCAGAAGGCCGCCTGCAACAGATGTCGGTTTTGTCGTTTGATTCGTTGTTTTACTTTCTTGTATTTTTATTTATTTATTCTATCGAGGTTTTCGAGCGAAACTCAGTTTGTCAGCCAAAGTTAAACGAATAGAAAAAAAGAGTTTACGTAGCGTTTTTAACTTGAGCATGATCTAATGTTACGCGTTATGCATCTAAATGTACTTGGTTCCTACGACGTCATTACCCGTTCGTTTAACGACTTAAAAGGTTTTAGCCTACTGCCTCTTCAATAAACAGCTCCGATCAAGCTATTTTTTTTGCCCCCGATTTCAACACGCTTTTGTTTTTCTCATCACAAACCCGTTGCATTTTCCAGTCTGCTCCAATACTCTAATAAAATACCTTACTAGTAAGTAATTAGCTTTTAACATGGTTTCCACTTTAAAAACAAAAGTGCGAAAAACTTGCAGTTAATCAAGTTTAGATTATTTGTATAAAAAGTACGCAATGTATAAGTAGACCAGAAAAAAAAATTACAATTAGTAAACTACACTAAAGTCATAAAAACTTTTTTGAGACTTTAACGATTTATTCAAAGTGTTTTATATAAAAGTTTAACTGAGTTTTAAAAAATGTTTTAAACAGGTTTAACCTAGTTTGAAAGTATTAAAATTTTAAACTAGACTGTGTGTTTGGCAATCCTTTTTAAAATAAAGATACACAATTAAGGAATAACAAAGCTTATTAATCGTAAATTAAATGTATAGCAAAAGTAATATCATAAGTCAGCTTTAATGGAAAATTACGTTTCCTAAACATTTTTAACAAAAGTTTAAAAATCAATTCAGCCATTAAATAAGTAGAAAAACATTAATTTTTATTGAACATTATAGCAATTCTTTATCTGCAATAAAGATGTTGTATTTAAAGAGTAAATGTGAAATATAAGACGTGTTATACAATTTTAAAAACGCTAATAAGGAATTATTGCGAGAAACAAGCTAAAAATGCTAAAGTCAGTTTCAACAAAGCACATGATTATCTTTAGTAACTACAGACTGATTAGAAACAACTGTTAATGCAAGTTATAAAGTAGCAAAAATAATTACTAAAAAGAAGATACTGTTTAGAAGTGAAAACTTTTTAAGAACTTTTGTTGGCGGTAGTAAAATACTTTAGCTTATTTCTTCAATGACAACAAGAAGTCATGTTTCTGAAATGTCTGAAGATTTTAAAGCCCCATAAGTCAAACTAGGATTTTTATTAGTTTGTTAAGATTAGAGTACTGGTACAACAAATATTGCTCATCTGAAGTTTTTATTAGAGGTGTTTTTACTGACTTTGACTTTTTAGAAGAGTTTTTAGGTTTAGTTCCAATGCAAAGCACAACAATAGGTAAAGGATTTTTCAAAGCAAAGATGCAATGCTCTTACATAAAGTTTTTTCAAAGTATAATTTTCTGCTTATTTTTTGGTATAAAATTAAATATAATAAAAAAACTGTCTTTAGTAATATAGCAATATTAAATAGATATTGTTAAGCTCTATGATTGTGTTTATTAAAAGGACCTTAATAGTAGTTTTTTTTTTGTTGAACTGAAATTTCATTACTTTACACGTAAACATTGTTTAAAATTCCAGGTTTTTTTTTAATTTTCAAATTCAAAGCTTTTCAGATTTTTAAGCATAAATTTTCAAACTCCAAACTTTTCCGGGATTCATAAATTTTAACAACAATAATTGTTAACACTTATATGTATACAAATAATATAAAAATATTTTAAATTGTATCAGTTGCAAGACTTAAAGTTTAACATATATTATAATTCAAACAAACACTATAAATTGAACAAAACATACACCATAAGTTTAATTTGCCACTCTTACAGCAAAAAAGCCAGCCTAAATGACCAAAAACTAGCCAGGTATTTCAGTATACAAAAATTAATTCAAACCAAAAACTGCAAAAATGACTAAATTGGCTTGAAATTTGAAATCTACAGATAGTCATAGTTTAAGTGTGTAGCGATGTTTATTTGCTTATTTGCTTGAGTTTGAACTCTTTTGATTTACAATGTACAAACTTAATAAATTTACCATCCCTAAATTTAGTCTGTATCAAATAGGTAGTTCTAAAAAACAGCAACTGTGTTTATTAGTGCATAAACATTAACTTAATTTGCCAAAAAACCTTAGTTAATGGCCTATATGTATACCTATCAAAAAATATATTAATTTATATCGTGTATTGTTTTAAATGTGTCTGTACACATCTAGATAACCCATGTAGAAAAAATAATTTTAGAAAATTATGAATAAACTAAACTTAATTTTATTTAAGTATTAGATCAGGGGTCGGAAAACTGCGGCCCGCGGGCCAATTGCGGCCCGCGAAGGGTAAATCTGCGGCCCGCGAGCACATTATTTTTTGAATAGAATGCGGCCCGCGAAAGAAAATTTTGTGGCCCGCGAGCATGTAAAAGTGGCCCGCTGAGCAAAAATATATTTCAAGTAAATTTTTTTTGGTAATTCGATTTAATTTGTTTAGTTTGATTTTAAGTCTCTGTATAACATTAAAAAATAATTAGAAGAAGTTACTACTTTAATTTAAAAATGTGAAAAAGACAGATTAGCCTTCTAACACGATATTTTTCTGAGTTTTATAATAACTTCTATTTTACAACAGCAAGTAATTATCTGAAAAAAGAGTGCTAAAATTTAATAAGTTAGTTATATTATACCTATTTATCAAATAAACTAAGTGAAATGTTTTCCACTTTGTACAAAAGTAATGCACAGTAACTAACTAAAGTGTCATTTCTTTATAGCTTAGATATTCTTTCCAATATTTTTTATACCTAAGTTTCTTTTATATATTTTTTATTTGTAAATGTTATGTTTTAGTGTTAAAACTTTTAAAATAACATAGTAATAGGAAAAAAAGGTTTATTTAAGTTTTGTTTTGATTTATTTTAATTTTTTAGAAGTTTTCTTTGCACTTAAACTAATTTATATGCACACCAACTTAAAAAAATGCTCATATTTTAAACCAGTTTTTATAAAATACTTTAGTTAGTTTAAGTTTAGTTTATGCATAATTTTCTAAGTTTGTTTTTTCTACATGTAATATCTAAATTTGTACAGACACAATTAAAACAATATATATGACATAAACTAATATAGTTTTTGTTAGGTATACATTTTCAATTTTCAAACATTGATTTTGTCAAACTAAGTTAACTTTTATGCTTTGCATATCAATACACACATTTGCTGTTTTTTGGAGCTACCTATTTAATATAAACTAGACTTAGGGATAGTTTATAAACATTGACACACACTCAGACTATCACTATTTGAAGACTTCTAATCTCAGGCCAACAAAGTCATTTTATAAGTTTTTGGCTAGAATTGTTTTTTGTATACAAAAATATCAGGAAAGTTTTTGAAGCCTGGAGTTTCAAACAATTTTTACATGTAAAGAAGTGAAATTTCAATTTGACCCAAAAAATTTAGCAAATAAACATTTCTTTATTGAAAAATATACTAAAGTAGCTTGACAGTGTTTTTTAATATTGATATACTTTATAAGACACTTTTTAAACTTTAATTAAACTTTATACTAAAAATAAAAGAAGGAATTGTACTTCTAAAAATTTTGGTGCATTGCACATTTACTTGTAAAATTTCACCAATTGTTGTGCTTCGTGTTTGAACTAAACCAAGAAATTATACTAAAGTGTCGAAGTTAAAAAAACATCTCTAATAAAACTCTCAGATGAGCAATATTTTTTCTATCAGTGCTCTCATCTTAACATATTGATTAAAGTCATAGTTTGATTTATGCGACTTTATAACCTTAATGCATTTCCTAAATAGGACTTTTTGTTGTCATTGAAGAAATAAACAAAAGTTTTTCATTACTGCCAACAAAAATTCTTTTAAAAAATTTTCAATTATAAACGGTATCTCATTATAATAAATTTTGCTACTCTATAACTTGCCTTAACAACTTTTTTCTGATAATTCTGTAGTTACTGAAGATAATCATGTGCTTTGCTGGAGCTGACTTTGGTGATTTGTTTTTTTATCGTTTCTCGCAATAACTTTTAACTAACGTTTTTTTTTTGTTACCCGTCTTTTATTTTACAATTAATATTTTTAAATTCTTATTTCAGATAAAGAATTGCTGTAATGCTTAATGAAAAAGAGGCTTTTTCTCTTCGCTAATGACTCCATTAAGTTTTATACTTTTCTTTAAAATGTTTAAGAAAGTTAATTGTCCATTCCAGCTGACTTATATTTTTTTGGCATGTAATTTGTTTACTGTTAATAAGTTTCGTTATTTCTTTATGTTGTGAACTTTGCTTTAACTGGGTTGCTACACAAACAGGCTATTTTAAAAGCTTGAAAAC
Organism: Thalia democratica; assembly: GCF_965202585.1. Taxonomy (NCBI): domain Eukaryota; kingdom Metazoa; phylum Chordata; class Thaliacea; order Salpida; family Salpidae; genus Thalia; species Thalia democratica. The sequence continues at coordinate 84,241,029 of NC_139165.1, forward strand.
TCAGATATGTGTGAAACTTTTATTTCAAACACTTTAAATAAATCTTAGAATTCCCAGAATAGTTTTTATGACTATAGTGTAGTTTACTAATTGTAGTTTTTTCTTGTTTTTTTACACTTTGTGTACTTTTTATTGATGATGATATTTTTACTAGGTACTTAACTTGATTTACAACGATTTACTAGCTTTTTAAACTTCTAATGAACTTAGGCTGGTTTGATACAACTCAGACATTTTTTCTTTTTAAGTGACAACCATGTAAAAGACGAGTTACTAATAAGATATTTTATTTAAGTATTCGAGAATTAATTATGTTAAAGAATTTGTTCTAGCTTTCTATAATACAAGCAGGAATTAATTTTTTTAAATTAACTAATTACTCAATTTTTTAATGAGTGTAAACTATTTAACACGCAAAAACTTTTTTTTGAAGTTAATATTCTTAGAAATATGAAAAAAGGGGTTAATAATATAACAAATATATAAAAGTAACTAATAAATTGTCTTTCAAGTTTGGTTTTTATAGATAGTTAAATTGTATGTAAAATTACAAAAGTATTAAATTTAACTTAGTAAGTGCTTATGAAAGTATATAGTTTATTAACACTTAAGTATATTAGTCAATGTAAATTTTATTCTAATTTTATTTAATTTAGTTTAAATAGTCATTCTATGTATAGCTTAAAGTTTTTTTAAATGATGAGGTGAATAAAAGTAAAACTTTTCTCTAGTGTGACTAAAACTAAAACCAAAAGATTATTCAAATGTCACTAAAACTAACACTGCGGCCCGCGAAGACTTTGTAAACTTGAAATTTGGCCCGCGAACACCAACTGCCTGCCGACCCCTGTATTAGATAAAACGTGGTTCAAAATGGGAACCGCTCATTTCCCACTCGCGATCAAATCCCACCCGATTAAATCCGAGAACCGCTTACCAACCAAGGTAAAGGGATAGGGGTAACAATGATAGTAAAATAAAATTCAATAATAAATTAAAATAAATTAAAAAAATTAGAAAATTAAGCATTACACAAAGATAGTTAAAAAAAATTCGAGTTGGAACTTTGCAATGGTTGGGGTTTGATCGGGTGGAAAATGATCGCGGATGGTAATTATCATTATGCCGTTTAAAATATGAGGATCTTTGTACATAAGTGTGCATATAGTCAATTTAAAGTGCTAAGAAAACTTAAAAAAATTCAAAATGTGTTATTACCAAAATAAAATAAACCTTTTTTTTACTAATATGGTATTTTAGATGTTTTTGTGCACACTCAATTATAACTTTTAGTAGTAAAACATCTATAAAAGAATTTAGGTATAAAAAACATGTAAAAAATATCTAAACTTGCTGCTGTAAGAAAAAAAAAAGTAAAACTGAGTTAAAAACCTGGTGAAGTTCTAATCTGTCTTTTTTAAATTTTTAAGCTGGTACTGTAAAAGTTTTTAAATGTTTTAAAGTTTTAAACAGGGACATAAAACGAAACTAATCAAGTTGATCAAATTAAACAAGAAACAAAATAAACTTAACTTTTAGTATTTTTTTTTTTGCTCAGCGGTCCACATTAACATGCTTGCAGGCCACAATTTTTTTTTCCACGGGCCGCATTCCATTTAGAAAAACGTGCTCGCAGTCCGCAGATTTACCCTTCGCGGGCCGCAGCTGGCCCGCGGGCTGCAGTTTTAGTTCCTTATAAGATACAACGGATTATTCAAACAGCATATACATTCAATATGTTTTAGTCTAGGAAACATTAAAATAAGTAGACTTAGTTTAACCGCTGTAGTTGATTATTAACCAGTAAAAAGTTTTCCAAGAAAAAAAATCTTTTTTATATATTGATAAGTATATAGCTGGTGTAAAAGTTCTAAAAGTATTTACAATGAGTATAAAATATTAATTATTTACAAAAAGAATATTGTTACATTTAAGTTTAAGTCAATGTTTGTAAGAGTATAAAGAATAATTTTCGACAGTAATGCAAGTTAGATAAGCGTTAATACACTAGTAAACAAACATTTTAATAAATGTTTGTTATAAAACAGCTTTAAAAGAGTTTTTTGGTAATTCTTCATCCTTCTTAACTCAAATTAGTCGTTTGAATTGTTTGAATTATGTAACGTAAGTCATGAAAGGAATTTTTCTCAATACTATCATGCTGTATTCTATCATTAAAGAACTTTTGTTTTACGCCTCTTAGTTATATAGACTTTGATGAGATAATATTTTTGAAGAGAGTACTTATTTTATTTGTATATTAATTACTATTATAGATAAGGTTTACCATATTATTTAAATTTATTTAGTTTATTATATAAAGTAGATTTTCATACACCCTTATCATGGTGTATACTTTATAAAAACCTTTTTTTAAAGTTTTTGTTTTATGCACTATTAAAATCTGACCATGACATTTTAACTATTCCGCTAAGACATTTTTACTCAATCAGTTAAAACACTAAGCTCTTTAACGCATTAGATTTTGGTTGACAACATCTCATTGTTATAAACCTTTTTTACTTGTGTTTATCAAACTAAGATATTTTTAAGCTTACTTTGTTTCCAATATTTTTGTAATTGATTGAAAAGTATTTTAAAGTTGTCACGTTAGTGACCTACAGTAGTATCAAGTTACGGTCATTTATCTAATTATGAAAACAAAAGTATATAATTTGATTAATACTACTAAGCTGTTCTATTTCATAAGTACAATTTTGTTACTTAATTTTTTATTTAATACAAAATAAAAACTTAAAATAACATCTTCAGTTAATGTTTTGCATTGTCGAGTGATGAACTACTTATCTAAGGGTTGTGCGTTTATACACAAATTTAAGTATTTGTTTGTTTTTTTAAATTTTGTATACTTATGAGATTTTAAAGGTAAACACAGAAAATTATTCTCAGCCATACCGACATACTCCAAACAAAAGGTTTTACAACGGTTTTTTCTAAATTATATGGTTTTTAAGAAACTAGAATTTATATATTAGATTAATTGTAAAATTTTCCTATTTAACTTCTATAAACAGAAATTTCAGTTCTTCACATGATAAAATTAACCTTTTAAATTGGTTATACTATATTCATTCAGTAGTTTTAATTTAGTACACAACATAATCTAACTTTTTAGTTAGTTTTTATGTAGTTTATATTTTCTATAACAGCGAAAACTCTATTATAAGTTGAATAATATAAAGCTAGTGTATAAGTTTTAAAATGTGATTACAAAGAGTGTAAAAACATTAATTATTACAAAAATTGTCTGTTTAAGTTCAAGTTTAGTCAAAGTTTGTTAGAAATTAAAGAAAGAACTTTGACTATAATAAAATTTAAATAAGGATAAATATACTAGTAAAAAAAAAACTCAAAAAAAATTGTTATAAAAAAGTGCTTAAGTAGATTACACATAAATCTTCGTCCTCTTAACTCTAATTAATAGTTTAAAAGGTATTAACAGATTAAAAGCAAAGTAAGTAAAAAAAGGAATATTTTTTTCAGTCCACCCTATCATATAAAGAACTTTTGTTTTACGCAACTTAGTGATAGAAATTTTATTGAAATAATATTTTTATGATATTACTTTATTTTTTAGCTATGGTTTAAGATATCATAAAAAATTTTAAGGCTATTAATGAAAGTCTTTTATAATTTCATTGATATATAAAAAGCTTTTTATATTTCGTTGGATTACAATAAACGTTTTAATCACTAGACATGTGCAATTTATTTCAGAAGTAGTTAAGCTCTTTTTTCATTGCAACTTACAATTTGCTTGCCTAACAAAGGAATCAGTAAATTTTAAAAACATTATGTTGGTTTTAATGTCAATGATTATACTAAACGTCTTTAAATTTTGTTTATAATTTTTGAATAAGCTTTTTCGAATTTGAAACATTTTTAAAACTAATATATAATTTCAAACTATTACAGCTATCTTTTTAAATATATTTTATTCAAAATGCATTTAGTAAAGTCTTTAAACAACGTTTTATAAACTATGTAGGGGCCATTTTATACTTTATGTTTACGTTTAATATTGTAAAATTTGCGATATCAATTCAATAATTAAAACCAACATTTTTTTTAATGTTAGATTAAAAGTAAACTTCTTAGGGTTATTTTTTTGTTTAATGTTGGTGGAAAACTTCTCATTGTTTTAATCCTTGCATTAGAATTTTAATCAAATTAAAGATTTATTTAAGCCTATATTGTGTAAAATGATTTTTTATTTGCTTTGAAGTGCATGTAAAAGTTTAAACGTTAGTCATCTAAATTGTATTAAATTACATTTATTTATCTAATAAAAAAAGGTATATAAATTTATTTAAACCACTAATCTATTCTATTTCATCATTATCAGAGTTGTATACAATCAGGTCTCATGATAACTTGGTCTAGTTTTAAGTTTTCAGGATTGCCACACACTCTGAATATTTAAAGTAGCTCAGCACTTTTTAATAACATCAGAATGACTTAGGCCAATTACTATATTTTATATAAAAATCTATATATAATATAATATTTATTTCGAAAACCATTATTTATTTTCTAGAGAATACTTTTAGTTCTAGAACTTATTCATGTATAGGTTTAATTGTTCTAATTTTACTTATACTAAATTATATTTCGATTTAAAAATTGATATTAAAATTCATATATAAAAAAATATTTTAAAAGTTACATCAAATTTATTTGTTAGTTTTAGAGTTTTCAAAAGCCTATAATTCTAAAATTGGATAATTTAAGCTTAAGAACCTGAAATTTGAAAAATTTAATAAAAACTTTATGTTATAGACAAAATCACTAAATAACCTGGAATCTCAAAGAATTTTACATGTTAAGTAATACAGTTCCAAATTGACACAAAAAATCTGTCACAGATATATTTATTTTTTATTATCTAAAAGTTTTAATTTATAAAGTTTATTAGTAAAGCTATTTACAGCCCTGACAACTCATTTTTAATCCTCTATTTTTTGACCATTTTGTTAAAAATGACCATTTTCGTACTTACGTTATATTAGACTTTCAATGTTTATAAAGTTCATATTGTAAAGAAAAGTCGTTTCCTTGCTAACATCCCTGAAGATTTTGCTCAAAGACTTACATATGGTAAGTATTAAATTTGTCTTAACTTTATTTAGTTTTCTTGTTTAGTTTTGACCTACAATAAGAAATCCTACTATTTTATCATAAATAGATAAAAAATATTATTAATAAAATTAGTAAATGATTACCATCTTATTGTAATAACTTATTTTAAATTTAATGAGTTTAAAAAAAATACTTCTAATAACTTTAAAAATATAAATGTAATAGAACCACCAGGGTTTTTAGAATTATATCTCAGGATAACTTATTCAAGTTTTAAGATTTTAGGTTTGCCACACACTCTGAATATTAAAGTAGCTCAGTAATTTTTAATAACATTAGAATAACTTAGGCCTATTTCATTATTCTATTAAAGAATAAAAAATAACATATTTTCTAAATCTCTAAGTCTTTTTTTTCTAGAATTTATTCATGTATAAGATTTAATTGTTCCAATTTTAATATTTTTAATACTACAAATCTAATATTTTTAAAATTTGATTTTTTCTGTTGAAAATTACTTTGAATTTTTTTGTAAGATGGAGAGTATATAAAAACCTGAACTTCAGAATTAGACAATTTAGGCTTATAAACCTGAAATTAGAAAAATTTAAAAAACCATTAGTAACAGACAAAATCACTTAAAAATCAGGAATTTTAATTTTTTTTTACATATTTAATATTAAACCTCTAAATTGACTTTAAAAAAGTCATAATATATAATATTTTTGTTATCTAAAGTTTTAAATTTTTAATCTTTTTAGTAAAGCTATTTATAGTCCTGATAACTAATTTTAAATCCTCTTTTTTTTTTGGACCATTTTGTTAAAAATGACCATTATCGTACCTACTTTATATTAGACTTTCAATGTTTATAAAGTTTTAATGTAAAAAAGTCGTCTCTTAGTTAACATCCCAAAATATTTTTCTCAAAGACTTACATGTGGTTAGTATTAAATTCTTAAATTTTTTCTAATTTTCTTGTTTACGTTTTGTCCTACTACACAAAATCTTACTTTACTATCATAATTTATATATAATATTATTAATGAATTTAGTAAATTATTTCCATTTTAGTACAATAATTTATTTCAGTTAATGAGTTCAAACAAAAATACTTCTAATAACTTTAAAATTATAAAGGTAATAGAACCACCAGGGTTTTTAGAATTATATCTCAGGATAACTTATTCAAATGTTAAGATTTTAGGGTTGCAACACACTCTGAATATTTAGAGTAGCTCAGTAACATCAGAATGACTTGGGCAAATTTTATTATTCTATAAATAAGTTAAATTTTATATATTTTTCAAATATTCCTGTTTTTTTTTTTTCTAGAACTTTTTATGTATAAGATTTAATTGTTCCAGTTTTAACACTTTGATTCTACAAACTAAATATTAAAAAGAATTTTTTTCTTTTTTTTGTAATATACTTTAAACTCATTTTTTAGTTTGAGAGTAGCAAAAAACTTGGAATTCTAGAATTAGACAATTTTGAAATTTCAAAAAATATAAAATCCTATGTTATAGACAAAATCACTAAAAAACCTGGACTTAAAGATTTTTTCATGTTAAGTAAGAAAATTCCAAATTGATTTTAAAAATAATATATTATTAAGTACCCTGTATTTACATTGTATATATACTATATACAATATTATTCATTTAATTAGTAAATTATTACAATTTTATTGCAATAAATTGTTTTAATTAAATAACTTTAAACAAAACTGCTTCTAGTAAATTTAAAATAAGAAAGGTAATAAAACTACCAGGGTTTTGTATAAACAGGTCTCTGTATTACTTAGTCAGGTTTTACAAGTTCAGGGTTGACACACACTCTGTATATTTAAAGAAGCTCAATAATTTTTAATAACATCAGAATGTCTTGGGCCAATTTCATTATTCTATGAAAAAATAAAGTAATTATTTTATCTTTAAATCTCTCTGTCTTTTTTTTTTCTAGAACTTATTCATGTTTTTAAATTTTTCCAATTCAATTATTTAATACTAAAAATAAAATATTTTTAAAAACTTGACTTTATTATTTTGAAAATTACTTTAAATTTGTTTGTTAGGTTTAGATTTGCCAAAAACCTGGAATTCTATTTAATTTAATTAGACAATATGGCTTAAAAACCTGAAATTTGAAAAATTTGAAAAAAATTCTTATGTTAACGACAAAATCACTAGAAAACCCAAAATTTTAAGATCTTAATATGTTAAGTAAAAAAATTCAAAATTGACTCAAAAACTGACTCAAAAAAAAAATCATGATATGTACTTTTTTTTTTATCTAAAATTTTTAATTCATCAAGTTTTTTTGTAATGCTATTTACAGCTCTGACAACTTATTTTACATACTCTTTTTATTTGACCATTTTGTTAATTAATGACCATCATTGTACCTAGTTTATATACAAGCATAAAATAAATTTTATAGGCAAATTTATTAATTTTTCAAAAAACATAAAACTTTAATGTCAATTATTTTCCTTATCTTAAAAGCTATCTAAATTTTTACTTTATTTTAGAGAACGCACCTTTGTCTTTAATTAAAAAAAATGGTTTGGGTTTTAAATTATTTCATGGGGTCCCTCCAAAAATAAAGTTTTTTTTTTCATTGTTATTGCCTTAGAACCAAAAATAAATATATTTTTAAATTTTTTTTTCCGTTAGTTTGCATGTTAACAAAACTCTTAAATATTTATTTTATAAATAATGTTAATATCTTTTACGATTGGCCCCAAAGCATAATAAGGTATATTACATTATCATTTGCCTTGGCCATTTCCTAGATAAAAAATTGATAAAAAAAAAAAAAATAAGAATGTGAATTACAATAAATTTAATTAAATTATTTTAGTTTAACTTTTTATTGTAAAAAAAAGTCGTCTTTTAGCTAACATCTTTAAAGATTCTTCTCACAGACTTACGTATGGTTAGAATAAAAAATTTGTTTTTATTTTAATAATTTTCTTGTCTAAATTTTGTCCTATGATACAAAAACCTATTTTATTATCATAATTTAATGTTTAATATTAAAATAATATTAGTAAATGATAATAATTTTATTGCATTAATTTGTTTTACTTTAATAAGTTTTAACAAAAATACTTCTAATGACTTTGAAATTATAAAGGTATTAGAACTACCAGGGTTTTTTATATAAAGTCTCAAGATAACTTAGTCTAGTTTTAAGATTTTAAGGTTGACAAACACTTTGAATATTTATAGTAGCCCAGTAATTTTTATAACATCAGAATAACTTAGGCCAACTTCATTATTCTATTAAAAAATAAAGATGTTATATATTTTTAAATCCCTCATTCATTTTTTTTTTTCTAAAACTGAACCATGTATAAGATTTAATTGTTCCAACTTTAATACTTTGATACTGCAAATCAAATATTTAAAAAAATTAATAATTTTATTTTAAAATTTATATTAAAGTTATACGTTAGTTTTAGAGTTGCCCAAAACCTGAAATTTCACAATTAGACAGTTTACGCTTAAAAACCTGAAATTTGAGAAACTTAAAAAAAAAACTTATGTTAAAGACAAAATCACAAAAAAATTTGGAGTTTCAAATATTTTTACATGTTAAGTAACAAAATTCTAAATTGACTCAAAAATATATAATAATATATACATATTTTCTTATCTAAAGTTTTAATTCATAAAGTTTTTTCTGAATGCTTAATACAGCCCTGATAAGTCATTTTAAGTCCTCTTATTTTTGACCATTTTATTAAAAATGACCATTTTCGTACCTACTCAATATTAGATTTGCAATGTCTGTTTAGCTTTATTATAAAGAACTCGTCTCTTAGCAAACATCCTAAAAGATTTTTTTCAAAGAGTTATATATGGTTTGTATTAAATTTATTTTAATTTTATTAAATTTCCTTGTTTAAGTTTTGTCCTACAATACAAAATCCCATATATTATTATAATTGAATTAGTTAATAATAACAATTTCATTCAATGGTTTATTTTAATTTAGTGAGTTCAAACAGAAATACAATTAATAACTTTAAAATTAGAAAGGTAATAGAACTACCAGGGTTTATATAATCAGGTTTCAGATTAAATAGTTTAGTCTAGTTTTATATTTTGAGGGTTGCTACTTACTCTGAAAGGAGCCCAGTAATCTATAATAACATCAGAATGACTTAGGCCAATTTTATTATTCTTTTAAAAACTCAAAACATAGTCTTTTTTTAAATCTCTCTGTCTTTTTTTTATAGAACTTATTCATGTCTAAGATAAAATTGTTTAATAGTTTGATACTAAAAATCAAATAATTTAAGATAATTGATATTTTTCTATTGAAAATTACTTTAACATATTACTTAGTTTTAGAGTCGCCAAAAACCTGGAAATCTAAAATTAGACAATTTAGACTTAAAAACCTAAAACTTGAAAAATTAAAAAAACAAAGTAAGTTATAGACAAAATCACTAAAAACCAAAAACTTTTAAGATTTTAATATGTTAAGTAATAAAATTCCAAATTGATTAAAAAAATATATCATTACGTATACATTTTTTAGTATCTATAATTTTTGATTTATATTTTTTTAAGCTCATTACAGCCCGGATAATTTATTTTAAATCCTCTTTTTTTTTGATTATTTTGTTAAAAACGATTGTTTTTGTACTTACCTTTGTTAGACCTTAATGTTTACAAAAAAGACGTTTCTCTGTTAACTTCACAAAAGATTTGTCTCAAAGACTTACATATGGTTAGCATTAAACTTATTTTAACTTTATTAAATTTTTTAGTTTATGTTTTGTTCTATAATACAAAATCCTGCTATATTATCATATTATATATTATATTATTAATAAACCTTGTAAATGATTACCATTTTATTGCAATAATATACTTTAATTTGATGAGTTTAAACAAAAATGTTTCTAATAACTTTAAAATTAGAAAAGTAATAGAACTACCAGGGTTTTGTATAATTAAGTGTCAGGATAACTTAGGTTAGTTTTAATATTTCAGGTTTGCCACATTTCTTTGAATATTTAAAGTAGTTTGTTAATTTATAATATCATCAGAATAACTTTAGCCAAATTCATTATTCTATTAAAAAAATGATTGTATATATTTTTTAAATCTCTCAATCATTTTTTTTACAACTTATTTATGTATGAGAAATAATTATTCCCTTTTTATTAATTTGATAATAGAAATAAACATTTAAAAAAAATATTCTTTTAGTTTAAAAATTACTTTAAATTCATTTGTTAGGTTTAGAGTTGCCGAAAACATATAGTTCTAGAATAAGAAAATTTAGGCTTAAAAACTTGAAAATTGAAAAATTAAAAAATAAAATCTTAAGTTATAGAAAAATCATTAAAATTTCAGAAATTTTAAGATTTTTACATGTCAAGTAATAAAATTCCAAATTGACTTAAAAAATATATCATAATATATACATTTTTTGTGATTAAAAATTTTTAATTTATAAAGCTTTTTAGTATTGTTTATTACAGCCCTGATAACTCATTTTAAATCCTCTTTTTTTTGAACATTTTGTTAAAAATGTCCATTTTCCTACCTACTTGATATTAGATTTTCAATAATTATAAAAATTTTATTATAAAAATGTCGTCTTCTAGCTAACATCCCAAATAATTCTCCTTAAAGACTTAAATATGGTTAGTATTAAACTTATTTTAACTATATTAAATGTTCTTGTTTAAGTTTTGTCCTACAAAATCCTACTATATTATCGTAATTTAGTATACAAAATTATTAGTTAAATTAGTAATTGATTACCATTTTATTGCAACAATTGATTTAAATTAAATGATTTTAAACAGAAATACTTCTTATAATTTTAAAATTAGAAAAGTAATAGAACTACCAGGGTTTTTAATAATTAAGTCTTAGGATAACTTAGTCTAGTTTCAAGGTTTCAGGCTTGCCACACTTATTTAAATATTTAAAGTAGCTCATTAATATTCAATAACATCAGAATGACTTAGGCCAATTTCATTATTCTTTAAGAAGTTTAGATGTAATATATCTTTTAAATCTCTAAGTCATTTTCTTTTTAAACTTGTTCATGTCTAAGATAAAATTCTGCCAAATCAATACTTTGATACTACAAACCAAATACGTTTAAAAATTTAATTTTCATTTTGAATATTACTTTAGATTGTTAGTTTAAGAGTTGCCAAAAACCTGTAACTCTAGAATTAGTAAAATTAGGCTTAAAAATCTGAAATTTGAAAAAAAAAATAGTAAGTTGTAGATAAAACCACTAAAAACCTGGGATTTTAAAGAATTTTACATGAGAAGTATTAAAAATCTTAATTGACTAAAAAATCTATCATATATAAATACATATTCTCTTATCTAAAAGTTTTAATTTAAAATGATTGTTAGTTAAGCTAATTACAGCCCTGATAAATTATTATTTTAAATTCTCTTTTTTTTTTAATTATTTCATCATTAATGACCATTTTTGTACATACTTTATATTAGACTTATAATGTTTATCAAGTTTTGTTCTAAAAAAGTCGTCCCTTAGCTAACATCATAAAAGATTTTTCTCAAAGATTTAATATGGTTAGTATTAAAATTACTTTAACTATATAAATTTTTCTTGTTTAAGGTTTGTCCTACAATTCAAAATCCAACTATATTGTCATAATTTAGAACAAAATATTATAAATCAAATTATTAAATAAATACAATTTTCTTACAATAAATTATTTCAATTAATGAGTTTAAATAAAAATACTTCTAATGTTTTAATAGTTCTAAAATTAGAAAGGTATCAGAACTACCGGGGTTTCGTATAATAAAGTCTCCGTCTTATTTCATCTTAATAATGATATACGATTTTATTTGCAGTTAACAAAAAATTTAGCTTAATTAGTTTTGGTTTTCTTTAATTCAAAACTAGGAGACTATATTATATTTAGAGCTTCTTAAAAAGGCTTTTCGAAAAATAAATAGTTTTTAGTAACACTCAAATTACTTATTAAATAAGTTTAAACTAAGTTTAAACCATAAAACTTTTAAATTATATAGGCTTATTAGTTTAACTTTTTATTTTTATTTCAGCAATAATTTTCAGATCTATCAAATGAAAGGCCAGCAACAAGAATACAAAAAGATTTTAGGTACTATCCAGAAATACAAAGGGATGCTTCCTATTTAACTATATTGAATATTTTTTTGTGTTCTTTTCATCTTTTTGTCGTTGTTTTTAGTGTAAATATTTTCATTTAACAAAATACTAGTCACTGAATGAAATTTAATAAAGTTAGTACAACTAAAAATTTATTATTAAAATTGTACAATAAGAATACTAATTTTAGTAGGAATTGCAGAAATGATGATTTAAAATTTTACACATTTTTTGCTCATTTTTATACAATTTTGCACAATTTTAACCAGCTTGACCACTTAACCAGCCTGACCATTTTAATCACTGGTCTAAGTTTTACGGCTTTTAAGACACTAGAAAATCTATATTACAAATATGTTTAAACTTTCCAACTTAATAAGTATTACCGAAAATTTTAAGTTCATCACATAATAAAATGGTTCATCTAAACTAAATATACAACATACAATCAGTAAATTTGACCAACATAGTTAAATTTTTTAAGTAGTTTCCATCTAGTTTGCATTTTAAATAAAATCAAAAACATTTTTAATAAATTAATAAATACTAAGAGAAAGTATAACTTTTAAAGAGTATTTACAAAGAGTGTAAAAACATTAACGATTTACAAAAACTATCTTTTTAGGGTAGCTGTCTAAATTGCACTAGTATACAAAGTTGCACAAGCGGAAAAAATTGCACGAATGCACAAAACTGCACGAAGATACTTTTGCACGAAGCTTCTAATGCACGAGGGGATAAAATTGCACGAAGATACTTTTGCACGAAGCTTCTTATGCACGAGGGGATAAAATTGCACGAAGATACTTTTGCACGAGGGGATAAAATTGCACAAAGATACTTTTGCACAAAGGGTTACTTTAGACCCATTCCCGTCTTATTAAGTTCTAGCTTAAGTCAATGTTATTAGAATTTGAAGAATAAATTCTGACTTTAATGCAGATTAAATAAGTGTATATATGCTAACAAACAAAAACTTCAAATAATAATTTTTACAAAAACGTTCTTAAAAAGATAGTAGTCAATTCTTCGTTCTACTTAACTTTAATTTTAATAAGTATTTAAAAGGGTTTAAATTGTGCAAAGTACGCCATCATAGGAATAATTTTCTTAATACATCCTGTTGTATAAAGAACTTTTTATTTTACGAAGCTAAGTGATTGAGATAGTAATTTTATGTCATTACTTATTTAAAATACTTTTTAAGATATCATTACATTTTTATAGGTATAAATTTTGGTCTTTTATAATTTTTTAGTTAAATAAATAAACTATTTGTATTTTATTGGATTACAATAAAAGCTATGAACACAAGGCATTATTATGTTTATTATGTGCTGTTTATTTTCGAAATAATGATGCTCTTGTTTCGTTACAACTTACAAATTTATTGCCTAAAAAAAATAATCAGCGAAATAAAAAATGAATATGTTTTGGTTTTAACATCAGTAACTAAACTAAACGTCTTAAAATTTAGATTTTTTAATTAGCCTTTTTAAAAATAAAAATATTTACAATCTAGTAACTAATTTTAAATTAACACAATTGGTTTAACAAACATTTTCAATTTAAAATACACAAACATTGTGAAGTTCATAAAGAAGTTTAAATATATTTATGTTTATAAAAGTATTAATGGAAGATAAAAGAGTAAACCAAGGTTTACATCTGTCTCTGAAAAGTTTTCTAAAATGAGCCAAGTAGCGCTCTTTCGGCCAAAACTGAAAAGTAGGGGCCATTTTAAAGCTTAATTTTTACATTTAATATTGTAGACTTTTCGATAACAATTCAATGACTAATACAAACATTTTTTTCATGAAAGATTGAACGTAATTTTTTTAGTAAAATGTAATACTGTTATTATTTAGGTTTTCTAAGGATTTTTTTCTTTTAAAATCAAACTAAATATATATGTTTATAACAATTGAATATAAGTTTGCTGGTTCCACTAAAAAGCACCTCATTACTTTAGATGGTTCAAACATGCCTATTGTTGAAGTAAAGAATAAAATTATTGAATAATTTTAGTGCTTTACTTTTCGATTAAGCTTTCTAGACTTTTTGATTACAACTCAATATTTAATACAAACATTTTTTCATGCTATATATTTTTTTTTGTAAAGTATAATACAACTATTATTCAACATTTCTAACCAACTTTTACTTTCTAACTTTAAATATAGGTTAAATATGTTATTTAAAAATATTATTATTTCAGCTATAATTAAAATAAATAAAATGTCTAACACAATCGAGTACAAGTTTGCTGGTGCCAATACAAAGCACTTTATTACTTTAGATGGTTCAAGCATGCCTATTGTTGAAGTAAAGAATAAGATTATTGAAGACTTGAACTTAAAACAAACACATCATAGCAGTTTAACTGTATTGGATTTTTACACAACTAAAGGTTACTTACTTTAAATATTACTTCACTAAAGTTACGTGTTCTATTTACAAAGTTTTAGGATTTGAAAAAGCATTAAACTTGTATTTAACTATGTAGTTTCTGTTTTTATAAATAGCAAAATATTTTAATTTGTTCATTTTAATTTGTTTGAAGTAATTTCATAGATCTATGTTCTTAAAGTGTGTAAACTAGTAAAGTTTTAATTAAACAGGCGAGTTTTTGCTGTGTTGCCATGTTTAAAGCTAAAAGCATAAAGTACAGTTTTTTTTTTCTAATCAAAAGATTAATAATTATATAACGTAATAAAAAGTTTAGGTTGTCTTAAAACATATAAAATTACAAGAATAATCATAAACTATGCTACCTGTTTTATGTTTATTTCATTTCAGCTTTAAAATATAGTCTCTTCTGATATCAATCTCTTCCTAACTATTTTTGTACAAACAAAACTATTATATTTCTTTGTATTATGCTAAGTAAGGTAGGTTAGAGGTACGTAAAAGCTTAAATTTAAAACTTTGGTAAAAGGGTTAGGAATTCAGGTTTAGATGGTATTTATGTAATAGTGAATTATTGGTTTACCCTATTTGCATAGCTTTTTAAATGAAAAAAGTTTAAAAATATAATTATTTGCAGCCGACCTGTTTATTTCAATACATAACTGCTGTTTCTATGAATTTAAATTTCTATATATTAGTTTAAAATTATTAAAACAGACCCAGAAATGACTTTTATCCTTTGAACTGGCTTATTTTTCATAATACGCTGCTAACTCATACATTGGACTTACAAAGAACTACTTAAAACAGCTTCTAAAACATATATTAAAAAACAACAATTTTTTTTTATATAGTTTTCTTTGTGTTATGCGATGTTAAATAACAGTATTGCATAGATGCGCATTTTAAAGTATTTTGGTTGTTTTTATAAACAGAAAAAACTATAAAAACAGTTTCATTTTGTACAGACGAGTAAACTTAAAAACTATGAAACTTTGTAAACATAACTCTCTTAAGCTTGCCAAAAACAAAGTATCTTGACAAAAAAAAATATTTTTCAGAATACACAAACTGCTCTGAAGTTAAAGTGAATGCCATACTGCTTGTGTATAGAAGGTTAGTTAGTACTTCAAGTAAAAGTATTAAGTATGAAACATGTTTCATTAGTTGTTACATTATTATTGTGATCAACAAACAATTCATATTAAAAATAAAGATAACTAAAGATTATATTAGTAAAGCTATTAAAATTACTAAAAAAGAAGTATTAAATCTAAATTTTAATTAAAGTTTTTTGCATTTCTTAATTTGCTTATCTTATTAAACATTAAAACTAGGTTACTGATGTAATCATAATAACTTATAAGTTTATTAATAAACAGGAAAGGGCCTATTGTCTATAAGGTTAGGAAGAATGAGAAATCTATAATTTCAAAAAATAAAAATACATTACTCGGAAAAGAAATATCTGTACGTTTACTCTTTAAATAATTTTTTTAAAAATTGTACTTAATTATGTTGATTAATTTACTTTACACTTTATATCAAAAAATTTCTATCAAGCATTAGAAGTGTTATGAAAATAAAATAAAAACTTTATTATACCCTATTAGTGTTTATGACTAACAGTTTTAAATAAAGATGTGCAAATAAAATATTTTATTAACAACCAGTTTTCGGTGACAAAAAAATTGCGACCTCTTTCAGTAAAATAAAACAGTAAACTGCACATAACAATGATGCTTGTCTATAATGTTATTTATAAACTTATTCATGCATAGAAAATATAAACATAAAACTAAAACCTTACATATTCAAAACTTTAAGCTTATCAGTGTGTAATTAGGTAAAACTAGTACTAATTTTAGAACGGATTGAACTTAATTAATATTGTTAGTCAAAAATAAAAAAACTGAACTAGAAGCTTTTTTTTTAAAGTTTAAAAATATTTATACCTTGAATTTTAGCTAAATGAAATAAAAAACCATCTAAAATTTAAATTTTAAGCATAGTTTTAACAAAACAGTAGCATATCTAAAACAGTTTTAGAAATCCATTTTAATTTCTACTTTCGTTCGAGATTTTATAAACTGAAAGTTATTAAAGTTTTGTATTTTTGTATAGTCCTCAAATACATCAATTTTAACTTTAACCAAACTTTACAGGCATTGAAAAATAAGCCAGAAATTAATGAAAAGGAAAAAATCGAAGAAATGCAGAAACAATGTTCACATGTTTTTGATCAGAAAACTTTATACAAAATGAAGCTTATAAGTGGAAATAAGAAAAAGCCTCAAAAAACCTTTTGGTGTAAAAATTGCCAAAAAGAAGGTCACAGAGCTAACGAATGTACAGAACCAAAGGTCTTTAACAAAAAGTGTTTTATTTATTATTGATTTTATTTTTTAATGTTTAAACGAAATTTTAACAGCTAATAATTTTTTTTCAATCAATATTTTTAGGCTCCACCAAGGCCAAAATATGCCACTGGAATTCCAAATAGTATGTTAGTTAAAGCTAATAAAGATGATCCTGGTGTTATGATTGATCGAAACGGAAATTACGTTGTTTTGAAAAAGTTACTATTTATTACTTATATTATCAACTACTATAACGTTTAATTTTTAAAAGATATCGTTACATTAAATTTAAAATAAAATATATTGTACAACAACCTAAAAAGTTAACATTTTAAAGTTTTTAATATAACTTTTATCAATGATAACAAGACTTAAAATTTTTTTAATGTAGAAGTATATAGCAGAAAACTAGTTTTTAATTTATAAAATTACAGCTTTCATAAAACAAACTACCATTATCTTAAAAAACTATATATGTTATATTAAAAATATAGTGAATTATAGTAAATTAAATTATAAAGTATAAAAAGTTTCTTGAACTAACTAAAACTATAAATAAAGGATTGGATGTGAAGAAAGCAATAAGTCTAAAACGCCTGTTGAGGAAGAAAGTGAGTGCGAAAAAGAACATGAAAACATTCCAGATCATTTAATTTGCCCAACTTGCGATGAAATTCTCAAAGAAGCAGTTTTGACGAGATGTGGTCACGTGTTTTGTGATGGATGCATACGAAACGAGCTTTTAGAAACTAAAACTTGTCCTCAATGCGGCAAACACAACTCCCCTGATGATCTTTACGCTGAAAATAGCTTAAGACAGGTATTTATTATTCTTATAGAATTAAAAAGTTATAAATATTTTTTAGGACACTATGTTTTTATATTATCAAAAATAAAAAACATTTATATAACAAAACTAAGTTTTAAAATATGAATATAAAATTGTCGAGAAGAATCAAATATATTTCATTATAATAATTAGATCAACTTATAGAATTCTAAGTCAAAAAAATCTTGAAAGTTTATTTTTGTCTCCTGTTTGTTGAAATTACATTTTTTACGTACTTTAATTTATTATATTATATAGTCTTTTGAACAAAATTTATGTTTTTGTCGCTTTTGTAAATCAATAGTAAAATATTTTATAGGCAGTTTGTACATACGAATATGCATCAAGAAAGAAAAATCCAATCCGGTCAAACAACACACCTCCTGTAAAAGTTGATCAAGAAAATCAACTTATACAATTCTCCGCCAAACACAAAACTGAAAAAATTTTGATCGTAAGTTTTAATTTTTAAAATGTTATTTTATAAATTTTACAATTCAATATTAATGATAACTTATTAACTCCACAAAAACTTATTTACTAAAACTCCAAAGTTTTAGTGTATAAAGAGTACTGTTTACTTTAACTAAGAATATATTGCTTTACAGAAAACCTTTTGACAGTTCATAAACATTTTAAGTAAGTTTTAATTTTACAAATGTAGCTCAAATATTAAAAACAAAATACAGGTAAATGACAATTGCAATCAAATGAAAAATTTTCCGGGAAAAATTCAGCCAATAATTACTGCTAATAAGGTATCTGAGAACAAAGTTCAACTTTCAGAATCTTCGTACAACCACAATATCATAAGTTATCCTACCGTGCAACCAGTAGTTAATTTAAATTTGCCAAGCGCTACTTCATTTCAACCGGCTCAAAACAACATTCCTCCATACAATTACTTGATGAACAACTTGAACCAGAAATCTATTTTTACTGCTCAGCCGCCAAAATTTAGTCACTCAACCGTGCAAAAAACAGCTGATTGGTCGAACGCCTACTTGCAGCAACAATCATATTTAAGTAACAGTTATCAACCGAACTTGATGAATAACTACAGTTTGTATCAAAAATCTGCTCTCGCTACTTCACCTACATACTTGCAAACTTCATCGGGTGTAAGTAGAAACTCAACTATCCGTAATTCACCTTCCATAGATGATAAGCATAAAAGAGAAAAGTTGGCACCGCAAAAAGAACAATTAAGAGTCCAAAGGACAAACATACACCACAAAAAACAAGATAATGAAATCTTTAGATCACCATCCACGAATCATCATCACAAAAGAAGAGAACTGACACCACTAAGACAGCTTGGAAATTCCAGA
Source organism: Thalia democratica (assembly GCF_965202585.1). Classification (NCBI taxonomy): domain Eukaryota; kingdom Metazoa; phylum Chordata; class Thaliacea; order Salpida; family Salpidae; genus Thalia; species Thalia democratica. The sequence goes on from NC_139165.1 coordinate 84,260,213, forward strand.
AATGCGAGCAGAAGCAGACACCATAAAAGACGTGCTAATGAAGTTTTCTGCGTTTCAAGAGATACAACTTACCTTGAGAAGAGCAAAATGCGTAGAAGCAGTCGTGAAAATCGTAACTCTGATGATCTAAGGTCTTTTATAAGATCTGCAAAAAGAAAACGTCTAATAAGCGAGCTAAAAGATAGTTGTAAGGATACGCGCTGCTCAAAGTATAAACAGGAGCGCAGACTTTCACCAAGTAACATAAAAGATCACAAAGTACTCCACAAACCAGATGATAGAAGGATAAGTGATAGACATAGAAGCTCAAAGACACGCAACCACATCAGTAAACGCAGAGTAGAAGTTTTAAGTCGTAAGGTTTCACAAAACATTGAAAGAAGTCACACAGAACAAGACAAAGCAAAGGATAGATCGAAAAACGATAGACACAGTAGCTCACAAAATCACAGTAGTAAACAAAAAGTTGAATTCTCAAAATCGAGGCCGAACAGAAAGTAACTGAATTCAAAAACCCTTGAGTCTTTTCAAAAGCTTTAACTTTATGTGTTTTTATTACTTTAAAGTGTTGTTTTTCATGTTTCAGCTCTATTAAAACCAAAGCATTCGAAAAAAACTAGAAGTAAAGCTTATAAAAATGTTCTGAGTAAAATAACATTGCAACGTAAGTAAAATTTTCAAAATGTTTTTTTAAGTAATGCTTGTATTAAAGTTTAGAAATAATGTTCAATGGTTTATTAGCTGAAGTTTTGTTTGTACTTATAGAAAAATTAAACATATATGCTAATAAACTAAAAAAATAAATATTATTGTCCATGTGTTACTTTAAGTCTATTTTAATTAAGATTCGTTAAAATTTACTACTCAAACAAATGGAATTTAAGATTTAAAAAACCACTAGTTTCAAAATAATAAAATTTTAATGCTGTAAACTACCTTAATATTAATTTTATACTTTTTTTTTGCATTATAAGTGAAGACAAGTTGACTTGATCAAAAAAATCTTGCTACTTAACTTAAGGGTCGTCAAATTTTAACCTGCATGCTAAAAGTGAAAGCTGTCAAGCGAAAGTTCTAGGACCCTTTTGATTCTAAAATTCAGCTAGAGTAGGAGCAAGATAAAACTTTTTTAAGTTAATATAGTTCATAATGACAGAAAACTGCAGACCAATTACAGATAAGCTTTAGGCTAGGGATACGACCGCTTGTTAAGTTAAAGATTATTCTTACAAAAAAAAATTAGATGCCTAAAATTTTGTTTTTGAGACGAAATACAATATTATTTAGCTTAGATATGAAATAATACTGGATCGCACTAATGGTGTTTTCTTCTTACTGGCTTCTTGTTGTTTTCGTAACTTTTTCGTAAAAAAAATGTAGATGAATTTTTTTGTTTAATACTCTGTAAAAAAAATGTTTTATACATAAGAAACAAATAATTTTTAGACATATCTAATGACTTCATTAGTTTAATCAAATTTCTATGTATTATTCAGACAGTGTTTCTATACACGTCGTTGAAAGCTATCTTTAATGTGCTAGTTGATAACCAAAAGGTTTTTTGTGCACCAGGTCCTAGAACCAAATAAATTGAGCGTCTTTTATTGTCGTTCAATAAAGTTTAGTATGTTTCGCTGTTTTGTATAAAAAATTACTTGTACTTTATGGAAGTAGAATTTTTCATAAACTAATAACTTATAAAGTTTAGTGTTTAAACCGGTTCTAAAATAATTATAGGAAAGTACTTTTGAATGCGTTAAGGTTAATTTAACATTTTAAAAATTACTTGCTAACTTATAAAAATTTAATTTTTTGGTTTCTCTTATAAAGTTTAAACTAATTTTTGCTTAAAATTAAAGGGAAAAATGTGTATACAATAAAAAGATAAAGATAAATAGCAACAAACTGTATCTTGCATTCTATGTTAGTTAAATTGACAAAATCATATCCAGCCCGCGCAACATATGATTTTGTTTAAAAATGGCTTTTGTCTGGAATTCCTGAGTTGATTTACTTCATAAATCCTATTCACTACTACTTACTAAATTTGATTATAAATAAATAAGAAGCAAAACTGTTTTAAATAAACTTATATTGGCCTGACTCTCGCATAATTCTTTCAGGCAACGAAAGCAATTCAAACCGAAACCACCACTGATAAATCTAAATTTGCAAATGCTAGCAAAACTAATTTTATGTTATTAATCTTAGGAGTAACAGTGGTAATGAAAATAAAAACTAGAAAAAAAAAAATTAAAAAGTGAATAAAATTAATTAAAATAAAAGTCATAAAAATGTTACAAAAGAATTACTTTCACGTGCCGTTGTAGCGTGACTGTTTAACTTGTTTTTTAATACTTTAAACCTTTATAGCTCTAATGTTTTAATTAACTTATGCTTACAATTTAATTTCTTAAGACTTTTCATCCAACTAAAAACCAATGTTTGTTCATTAAGTTAGTTTATTACTATTAGTGTTTCAACATTAATTTATTTAAAAGTAACATTTTAAGTTTTACAGTTTAGTTAAATATATTGTGTGTAAACTAACATAATTCAATTTACTACATATCTAAATTTTAAATTTATTAAAATTCAAAAATAAAATAACAACTAGTATGTCACTTGAATGATTTCATTAAAATTTGAAATAACATAACTAGTTTTTTAATGAAGTACAAAAACTAAACTTGAATTTGAAAGACAAAATAAAATCATTTAATTTCATTTGTCAAAGTTTTATTTACATAATCAAAAAAAGATATAAGAAAATTTTTAACACATTACATAATTATAAACAAACCCTATAACAATAAAAAATATGAATTGTTGTTTTACTAAAAACACAAAAAGCTAAAACTAACAAAGTAATTAGCCTAATAATGAATCAGTGTAAGGTTATAATTAATTAAACTAAAATACTACTGACAAAAACAAAACGGATGATTTAACTAAACAAGACACTTTGTTATCAAATACTTTTTATTTGCACAAATCTGGTTTCTCTAAAGGTATAGAGATAGCCTCCAGCTTAAGGAGATCAAATACACTACTTCAATAATTAGTTATTTTTAATCTAAATATGTCATATTTTCTAGCACAATCTCTATTGATTTTTAGATGTTCTGCAACTGAAGACATTTAAGCTACATTTTTGGTTACCGTTGTCTTAATTTCAAGCTTTTTGCAATGAATTTCAACACACAAACAGTTTGTTTTTCTTTTATCCTGGTCTTAAAATGTCTCAAAGTTTGACCGATATAGCTTCTTTCGCAAAAGCAATTAAGTTTGTATTTTAAACAACTTTTGTCTTGGTCTTGTATCAGATCCTTCAACTACACTTTTAAAAAAGGTTTTGAGAGAAATATAACTATTGGACTAACTTGATTGTAAGATGTTTTTTCTTAAATCTTTTACTATAAATGAAGGATATTTTAAATGAATAGACAAAATTCGTAAAATTAGGCAAATCAGTGAACTCGATAACTTAAATAAAACAGAAAAAACAATTATTGATTTTATAAAGAAGCTAGTTTATAAATAGGAGATCCAAATTTCAGTTTTCGTGACTTACATGTTTTTCAAGTGTTATATATACAGTTTATTAAACGACAAAAAATACTCTCAAAATATTTGTATCTAAGATCAGGTGAATGAATATTTACACACTACGGACTTTTAACGTCTTGTTTAGGACAATAATTATACTTAATTAAACCAGATATGTGTAAACATAATATATTTTACAAACTAGCTAAATCTAATAAAAACACTGTTTATTAAATTAAAATGAACTTCGTTTGTTGGATTACTTCAATTTTTATGTAAAACTTTAGGTTTATTTATCTCAAACCTTTTTATCTTATATAATGCAAATACTTCTAGCTATTTGTTTTGAAGCTATTTTTTTCTATTTAGTATTAGTACAAATTACGTTCTATTTTTCTTCATTGAATGGAAAACTATGCATGTTTAATAAGCCAGTGTTGAATTTTTTTAGTTACAAATTGAACTTAGCAGTGTCTTGTATAGAAAGGTTTATTTGAAAATTGCAGATAATGCTTTATTAAAAAAATCATTTGTACATCTTTTTTAAACTAGAGACAGCTAAACGCTTTCTTAACAATCAAACATGAAATATAAGTATTAAACAATTACAAAAATAAATATTAGGTTTTTATTTAGCTCTAATGTAAAACAGCTAACTATTTTCATTCATAAAAAAATGTTCATACTTTTATATAATTAATTTCAAGTATAACGTAAATAATTTTCATTTTTGTCAAACTAAACTTTTTTTAAGCACAACTGCATCTAAGTTGCTATTAATTGAGCAGATGTATCTGCAAAACTTTTTTTTTACATTTATATTGTCATGGTTGTAATTGTATAAAGCTTAGTTCAAAATGTTCATTAAAATCAGCGTCATTGATGACAATACAATTTTTAAGAGATAAGTTTTCGAATACTAAATGTAATTCGATATTTTGTTTTCAAAGCAAAGTTATTATTAATAAAGCTTATTATTATCTAACAGTTTATTTTTTTTTATATATTATAAGACAAATATAAGGATAGTTTATTTGTAAAAACCTTGAAACTTACAACATCTTGAGTTCAAAAATTCAAATTATTGTTAATTTTTGATCCTAATAGTTTGTTATAACCCTTATACACAATATGGAAGTAGAAATAACTTAAATGCTCTTTTAATAAATTAACTTTTAAAGAAAATGGATATAAAATGATTTAAAAAACCGCTTTATGTTGAAATTAAGATACTTGTAGAGTTTTAGTTTGTTATTAAGAGTGTTAAAAATAAGCTAACTTTTGTTTAAATAACACTTATAGATAGTTATTTTTAAAAGAAATTATCAGAATTATTCTTTTTTTTTTCTTATGAATTATTTGTAGATAAATAAAAATTTATATAAGTAAATTGTTTTATTCTCTAATTAACGAATCATAAAAATATTTGATAATTGATTTTTCTTCACCGAAAAACTTAACTGAACCCTATTTGCTTTTCACAACATGACCTATAACTAACAAAATTTTGTTTAATGTAATTATTTTCTTTGGAATCTTTTACAGCAGTTTAAAATTGATTAACACTATACTGAATATAATAAAAAGTTCTGTACAACTTTATCAATTTTAGTAAAAATTTATATTCTTTAGGAAATTTTAGAATATTTCTATAAAACTCTTTTTATTTAGGTAAATTATATAACGTTTAGTTTCAAACCGAAACAAGAGTGGATATAGTTAGTTTAAAATAATTAATATTATTTCAAATATCATTCTTTTTAATTTTTTTGACTCGATTTTTTAAACTATGAAAGTGGTGAAAATTTTAAATACAGTTAAAATAATGATTTAAATTAACTTCAATATCTATTTATAGTCTATATTTTTTGATAAAAAAGCCTTGTTAATGAACTAAGTCTTCTGAATCTTATAAAAATATTTTTAAAAACTATAAAACTTATAGAACAAAAAAGTCATAATAAGCTTAATAACTCGATAATGTTTAATTAAAATATTTTTACTTGTTCTGACATTTTTCAGGAATTTTTAAATGCTTTGTAAAAAGTATCCTGCTTTGTACCAAAACAGACATTGCAATCACAATGATAATGCTGTTTTTATACGTAGCCAGTTCCTATCTCCTGAAGGACTTGAAAATGTATGTTTCTTAAAACTGAAGGCTTATCCGTTATTAAAAACTAAAATGGATGAAAACACGTTTTTAAACTGCTCAGAAAAGTATACAGTTGTTAAAGCTAAAACCTATGACTACTTTGTGTCAAAAGGATTGAATATTAAAGACTATACCAGATTTTTTGAGTCATTTCATATGAAAAAATTTTTTCATGACATATGTGGCTTTTGTTTTTGTATTTTCATGAAAAAGTTATATGTGTTTGGCAATTATTACTCTGGTAGTAGAGAAAGTTCTTGCTTGATGTACACATAACTCATGGAGCTCCATTAAAGGTATGAACATCAATAGATTTAGAGCAGTGTGTGCAGTTTTTGAAGGTAAAATTGTTGTGTCAGGTGGTTTATACTGGGGAAGAGATAGACTGAAATCAGTAGAAGCGTATGATCATCATGATGACAAATGGACTTACTTGCCTGATATGATAAAGTCAAGGACTCGTCATTCATTGGTTACTCTAGGCGACCAAATGTTTGCAATTGGTGGACGAAACGAACATACCTTGGAAGTTTTTGATAGTATAGCTAGAAAATTCACCTTGATCACCAATGTGCCAAAGTTTATGTTTCAAGAACAATTTGCAGATTTTGATAAAATAGGTGCTTGTTGTGTTAGTGATAAAGTCATTTTAGTCAATTGTTATACAGAGAACAAAGTTGAGTGTATTGAGTACGACACTAAAAATTTAGTTTTTAGTACATAACTTAAATCATAATGTGTTTACTGTTTAGTAATGCTGAAGTTTTCGACTTTAAAAAATTTATTTTGTCGATGACTATTTTTTGTTTAACTTTGTTTTCTTTGTTTAAAGTTTTAATAAAGAATAAGTATAAAATAATTAAAAAAAGTGTAATTTTTCTCTAAAGATGATGTAAAAGTTATTAAATAGTCTAATAAGAATCTAAATTTACAATAATGTATCAAAATAGTGCATAATAAATAATAATTTTGTGGTAATGTTCGAAAACTGCATGTAAACCATTTAAACAAATAAGCAATTATTTTTCGTGTTTTTGACTATAAACTAATGGTATAACATGTCCATTCATTCAGCAAAATGCTCTCTATAAATACCCGTTATATTAAGAATTATAACTAACTATACAAAAACTGCAATTTTTGTTCATATAATATTTCTTCTAATTGAAGTCTTTAAAAATTATTAAAGATTACTCAAACTTAGATTTTAACGGTATATAATATTTAAGAAAACGTGTGGTACGATTTTAATGTTTTTGAAAATCAAGTTCATTCGTAATATATAGCTTTTTTAAGCAAGTTTTACATTCAATTAAAACAATAAGGATATGCATTATAAATAAACTAAGACATATGTATGTGCATGAAACTTATAACAAATAAAATCATGAGTTACAATAACTCCGTATAAGTTCATGAACAAATAATATGACAAACAGGAGTAAATATTTTTACTGACATTTCCATATAGTTTCAAACTTAAGTTATTTAATCTATTGTGTTTATTAAAAATTTATTTAATTAATAAAAAAATCTACATGAACTATTAAGGCGATCTTTTTTACAGCTTAATTACCAAGATGGTAAAATAAATGTACCAAACATCTTACTTATTGCAAGGATTGGTAGCCTTTTAAAAATAAAAGTAAAGTTTACACAGAGTCGCTTGAAGGCCGCACTGTAAAGCATCTCTTCCGCGATCCGCAGTTACTTGAAAAAAAATGTAACAAATAAAAACCGTTATTTAAACCAAAGTTAATGGAAGCTATTCAATAAAGCGTTACTGCTAACTAAACATTTAAGAATCAAATTTAAAATTTTGAGCGCATTGCGGGTTCCAGTTGACTAACCTTTGTCTTATTGTGCAATTTTCACTGAATTTGTTTTGATTTTTAGTTAAAAGTATTTCTTTATTTTTTTTCGTAACTTCAAGAGTACCTTCTTAATAAAACCCCATTAAAAATAATTTTTAGAATTTGTTATTTATAGCTGGTTCAACGCATTTCAATGTTATTTTCGATATTTAATTTAAAAATACCACCTATAATATAGTTGATTAAGTGTTAGTTGAAACTTAATGATAATATGACTTATTATTGTTCTATTTGTTAAGCGTTTTTGAAACAATGTTTATCATGTTAAGTTTGAAAACCCGCCTATCAAGAGAATGCAGGTATAAAAGAGTACGATTTATTAAGCTTAAGAACCTTCTTTTATTCGGTTTCTTGGTAGAAAAAAAGAAGGAGAAACATAAAACTGCATAAAAAAGCTGTAATAAACTAATATTAAATAATTTTTTTTTGCTGTACTACATTATATGAACGTCAAAAGCACAAAACTAAATGTCATATATGTCTAAAAAAATACCATAAATTCAATTAGAAGTGAATAAGATTTTTTATTGTGTTCATTATTTTTTTGCAGTACTAATAAAGTTAAATAATTTAATCAAAAAAAAAAGATTCTCTTATGAAATTTTTATTTTATTTTATTGGCTGTATTAAAAAATTGTAAAGAAATTAACATTGAGCTTTTAAAAGTAATTTGTTATTCACAATATTTAAAAGCGTACAACACAATATTATTTTCAACCTAATACATTTTCTACTTGAAGGGTGTTTCATGAAATCGGAAACTTTTGAAAGACTTCTTCGTTGAGCATACCTTCTATCAAACTATCTTTGCACATTCTCTCCCCTATGAATTAAATAAATTAAAAATAAGCCTGCTTGTTTTCTTTTTTTTTATCTAAAAACTTATAATCTTCTTAATTAAAATAAGCAAACCAAAAATTACTTTACTTTGTTTTTATTTGTAATCATTAATTTTACAGTTGGTATTGTTTTACAATGTGACATTTTTATGTTACAGTAGCGTTTTTTTTTTAATTTTTTAACAAAAATTTAAAACTAAAAAAAAAATTAATGCTATCTCAAAAAGATCTAAATGAAAGTTTGTTTAAATCATTAAGAAAATGGAGAGTTTATAGACAGAAATAAAATAATCAAAATCGTCGAAACCATCATCAAATTTGGTAGAAATATTCAAGTTAGATTTTCTTTCATTACTAAATCAAATAAAGACTTTGAAAAACTCAAGAATGATATTGATGAATTAAATGAAAAACTAAAAAAAGATAATGTAGATATTAGCAAATTACAACCGATACTATATGTGCAGATCGAGTCTTTTAAAAGCTATCAAGTTGTAGAGCACTTTGATGACTGAGCAGTTTGTGGTGACATTTTAAACAACAAGCAAATAAAGAATTGAAAAAAGTATTTATACAAACGCGTGTTGAAGCAACAAACTGCTTTTGTTTACGAAGAAGCTGCAAACGAGAATAACGATCGCGCTGTTTGCTTGAATGATTTATAAAATGGAACTAGTGTTACAAAGCTAAAATGAGGATATGTTTTTTGTAGTGAATGCATTGAAAAATGGCTGTCAAATTCTGTCACTTGCCCCTGTTGTAGAGAGAGTCCTGATTTTCAATAAAATAGATGAACTTATTTACAATGTACCTCAGTAAAATTGTGTTAAAGTTGAGCATATTGGTTGAAAAACAACAATAAATGCTCCATTAAGTTTAAAATATACAAATTACAATGAGTATTTATAAATTTAAAACAAAAATATTATAACTTAAAAAAAAAGTTCATAAGTTTTCGTAAAACTGTTTATCTTTAAAAACTTTTATGTTTAAAAACGTAAATGTAATTATTTGACAATTAACTTAACTGATTTTTTTAATTAAAATAGTTTAACATTAAACTATTTATGCATACAATAAGCTTACACTAGTTTTGTAAAGTAGTATAAAAGTTAAGGAGTTAATTGCATTAATTAACATAGTTTGAAGCTCGGAATATTTAAACCATTTTGTCAAATAATTATGAGAAAATAAATTATTGATCTAAATAGCATTTACATTGAGTAAATAAAGTATACAAATGTTAAAATAAGTATGTAATTAAATCTTAGTAACATATAGGTACTGTCCAGTATTCATGACATGTTGCATTGTTCAAACGACCTCCAAAACACTGCGATCTTGTTGGGCCAGGATAATTAAATTAAACGTATCAAGCATAACAAGCTCTTCTACAGCGCGGTCATTATATATAATCATCAGTCATTATGTGGTCGTGAGCAAAACTTCAGCAATAATACTTTACGCTTGCTGAAGTTGTACTAAATATTCTGTGATCTAGATTTAATTTATGCTAGACATTTTGAGGTTTTAAATGAAAGGAAGATAACAAAGTTAACGTTGTGACACGCTCAATTTCAATCGCGCACAATTCCCACCCGGTCATTTCAAAGTAAAAAATATAATATATAACTTTTTAGTACTACATATCTTGTACAGAAATCTAAGACAAAATTCATTCAAAAACATATTTATTAAAGCAACAAACAAGTAAAATCGATTTCGGCTAACGCTTTTCAATTACTTTAGTTAGCAACTAATTTTAAGATTAAATGTTGAGTATATAAATAGTTAGAGGTTACATCAGAAAAATCAATTAACACTAATTAGCATAATTGAGCAAAATTAATTAGGCATTCGCAATTCATAAATGCATATATAAAACAGTTTATCAGTAATTTAACTAAGATAAGCAACATTAAAAATAAAATAAAAATAAAAATAAGCGACAAAATTCAAATAAAATCTATAACAACTTATAAAGATTAGATTTATAAACGTATTGTTGCTTACACAATTTAGGTTTACATGTTTTTATAAATAGAGATTCTAAAACACTTAGATGATAATCGTTACGAGCTTTACTTAAAATTGAAAAGTTACTATCACTATAGTTCTTTGCGCAATCTAAATTGTTTAATAAGTATTCAGCTATCGCTGATGATCTATTAGATGGTTTTTATAAACCAGTGTCCATTATATCTCGGTAAAGTAGCAACTGCTCTAGAAAAGACTGTAAAATACACTGTAAACTCCACTTTTAACTCTGTACAACTAAGAATCAGTCATGCTACAAGAAAGCCCTTAAATGGAATTTGTAAAGACCGTACTGCCGATCAGGAAAAAAGCAAAATAATTTATATGTACAAATGCCACTGTGACAGTGAGTACATTGGCAGAACGTCTCAAAGATTCCATATTAGAAGGGACCAACACGTTTTTAATTCCCTCAGAAGATGGATGGACACTGGTTTAAAAAAAACCATCTAATAGATCATCAGCGATAGCTGAACACTTATTAAACAATTCAGATTGCGCAAAGAACTATAGTGATAGTAACTTTTCAATTTTAAGTAAAGCTTGTAACGATTATCACCTAAGTTTTTTAGAATCTCTATTTATAAAAACATGTAAACCTAAATTGTGTAAGCAACAATACGTTTATAAATCTAATCTTTATAAGTTGTTATAGATTTTATTTGAATTTTGTCGCTTATTTTTATTTTATTTTTAATGTTGCTTATCTTAGTTAAATTACTGATAAACTGTTTTATATATGCATTTATGAATTGTGAATGTCTAATTAATTTTGCTTAATTATGCTAATTAGTGTTAATTGATTTTTCTGATGTAACCTCTAACTATTTATATACTCAACATTTAATCTTAAAATTAGTTGCTAACTAAAGTAATTGAAAAGCGTTAGCCGAAATCGATTTTACTTGTTTGTTGCTTTAATAAAGATGTTTTTGAATGAATTTTGTCTTAGATTTCTGTATAAAAAAAATTAGAAGAAAAAATTCGTTTGACAGAAAAAATCGACCAAGGGTTAGGCATACGGTTGTAGTAAACGAAAAAAGTTTTTGGTTGGAATTAAACAAGTGGTAATTGATTCGGCTAGTAATCGTTGATTGAAACTGAGCGCATCCGGGTAACAACGTGAAATTTTATTCATCAGATCAAAAATCTCAGAACATCTGGCAGAAAATTTAATAAACCCAGATTTCAGAATAGCTATTGCAACATTCAATTATCCCGTTGATGACTTCTGAGTCCATTTTTCTACTCTTCATTACAAATCCCCATATTAACTATAGTAAATTAATTAACTCTTTTGCTGCCTTGACATTAATAAAAAGTCAAATAATATTAGCAAACTAAAATTTCTGAAGCTGCCTAGTTTCAAAATCTCCAACAATTAGTTAATGTCCCCGTATTGCTAAAATTTTCCAAAACCCCAGGTTTAAAGGAACACTAATCTTGTGAAAACTATATCATTTTAAACATTTAAACAGTATTAAACTGCATAAAATAATTTATTAGAAAACTTGTATAATGTTTCGGGTACGTTTAATTATGAGTGGACTTTAAAATATTTGGCTTTAATAACAGTTTTTTGCAACCTAGTTGACGAAAAAGTAAATAATGGGTGATAGCAAATTTTACATGGCTACTTCTACAAAAAAATATTTTAACTGTAGAATATAGCACAACTTCTGTTAAAAATTTTTAGCTGAAATTGTGAGTACAATTAATTGAACCTTATACGTAAAATTGGTTTACACGAGGTCTTTAAAATAAAACTGATAACATAAAATATATTGAATAGAAGTTTATTAAAAAAGTGCCTGTATCACTTAAAATAGTTAAGAACAGAAAAAAATATTCTTTTGAAAAAAGAAACTTTTGATCAATAATTTTACTCTTTAAGTAAAGGTACGGTAATACCTATTTCAATCAATTTGCATTATTACAATAACATGGTTGAAACAATAAACTAAAATAAATTAGATACAATCTGTTTATTAAAAAAAATATTAAACTGCACTACTTAGAGTATTAAAAGTTAAAAAAAAACAAATTATATATTCCTCAATTTTAATATATTTTCTTAAACATTTGTATTACAGTTGTTACTTATTGAAATATGAAAATAATGATAAAAACAAGTAGCACATTAGATACTTAAGTTTAAATTAACAAGTTTGTTAAATGAAAAGAATATTAATACATGTCATACTATGTCACAAGTACAACAATTTGTTCATCTACTTCAGTTCATACTCATAAAGTTTTGTCGTATTCAAAAAATCATTATGTTAAATTCTTTAGGTTTAAAACCTGTACTTATAATTTACTGTTTAAATGTTAGTTTTAGAACAAAACAATAAACAAATAGGTTGAAAACTAAAAAATAATTCTGTAAAACAGAATACACCAGAAAAAAGGTTATGGACTAACTAGTTTAAAAGATTAGAATCAAACAAGATATAATACTATTGAACAAAGTTTTTATAATAACTTAAAACAAAGCAATGATATCTAAAAAAAATTATGATAAATATTATAGAACTTAATTAGTGGACAAGTTATAACTTAAACCGAGTAACGGCATAATTTTACAACTAAATTGATCCTCAAAATAATATATTTTAAATCGAAATGAATTAAAATTTATTTTATTTGTATAAAACTTTTATTTTGTATAAAAATAGTACATATCTGTAGATTTAAACAGTCAAATATATAATAATTTTGAAGAAAAGTATTAACATTAATTTGTACAATAGTTCTATCGAAATAACTATAAATTAAAATTACAAATAGCATAAAACATATTCAGTCTCATGTCAGTGTTTTCTCATATTTTCTTCGTATTTGCGGCTTGTCTCTGCAGCTCATGGAGTGATGAGGGGCATTACACCAGAACTTCCTGTTTATAACGTAAAATAAAATGTCGTCTGTTTTAATAAAAAGTTTTAAACTGACTATACTGCCACCTAGTACCATAAAATTTATAAGTCTACATAGTATAAAGCTTTGAATGATATTTCTTAAACAAAAGCTTTTAAATAAATTAAAATAATTAATCCTATTAGTATCTTGAATAGTTTTTGCTTTTATTAAAGTATGTTAATTATATTTTCATAATAATCATACAAAGTAAAAAAAAAGCATAATTTCGTTGGAGATTCATATTACCAAACATCATCTATCATTGACGTCATACAGGCCTTCTTCGTGACGTAACATATACATGGAAACGTGGTGTTGTCGTAATAGGGTCATCGAACGCTCTCTAGATAATCTCATTGACTTTTCGGTCCGCATCTTGGGATTGACGCTTTTAATTGTAATATTAACATATTATAAACATTTGGCAATAAACTAATCAGTTAAAATATTAAAATTAAAACTGATCAACAACAATCATGATGGCGGGAAGAGATCAAAAACACTACTACTAATTTAACACCTAAAAAAAACAATAAATACCATTTTAAAGATTTTTTAATTGGAAGTTTCAAAAATCTCTAGCTTTTGTTAAGTCTCATCAGAGCTGTCATTGTATTTTGTGGAAATAAAGTATTTGTGAGCATCATGATCCATTTTACTTTGTTAATTACACTTAATCAAATTCTGTTAAAAAATAAACAAAAAGTAAACTATGACCTATATTTAAATTTTTTTTTGCTTATCTAGAGTGTAATTACCTAACATAGCTTACTTTAAAATAAGCTTAAATAGAACAATTTAAGTTTAAGTATTTTAAGTTACAAACATTTATAACTTTCATAATGGTTGTATTTTTAAAACTTCAAGTGTTTGAAAATAAAAGTTTTTATAACATTTAAATTGTATGTCAAATTATTTTTTGATAAAGAACACTTAAAGCAATTGTTCCCAACCATTTTAATGCCACGTACCCCTAAAATATTTTATAAATTTAGAAACAATTTTAAACTTAAGCTTATTGAAAATTTATATACACGCATTGCAGAACTTTTACATTTGTAGAAAATATTAAATAACAAAATAATTTTAAAATAAATAAAATAACAACATGTTAAAAGCGTGTAACATTCCAAGGACGTATACATTGTAAATGAAAACATTTAATTGGCATAATGTCTTAATATTGTGTTAAATAAAATATATCATTGCAAATAAATTTAAAATTACTTAAACTTTTTAAACAACATAAAATCTTTTGACCAATGTCATATTTATACAAGCATCTCAAGTACATTCTAGTAAACAGTTAAAAACGGAAAACTTAAAAACAACCCAGTTTTATTCAAAATACTTTCTTTAAAAGAGTTCAGTTTTGATTGAAAAATTTCCAAAAACCAATCGTCATCTCAGTCAATCAACATTTCAAGTTCAATTCTCAAAACTACCTCAAAACACGCTTTGTGACATCACAAGCGAGTGGTCCACTCCCAGTCTCACCTTCTTCTCCTCCGAACCAATCAGCACTTTCCACGGGAAGTACTGGTCCTGGTTGCTGTGCGTTCCCAAGCAACCACCCTTGTTCCTGCCCCACGCAAACAGCTCGCCCCTGTTGGTCACCGCCATGTGGTGGTTGAGGCCAGAATGCACGCTGGTCACTTTAACCCCGGGGTCCATTTCTCCAAGACCGAACAGGGTGGGCGGGACCCTCCTGGGCCACAAGCTTTGTTCCAAAGAAGGGCCTTTCCCCAAGATGCCAAACCCCCAAACGTAGACAACGCCATTGCTGTTGAGCAGCAAGCAGGAGCTGCCCCCGCAAGAAACGTCCACTATCTCGCCCTGCCTGTCAAACGGCAGTTGCTTTGGAACTGACACCTGGGTGGAGTCGGTGACGCAAGCCAGCTGGCTGTATTCTGAGCCTCCCCAGCCAAAAACCTGTCCCTGGTCGTCCAAGGCAAGGCAGGTGTCGGCAAAAGTTGACAGTTTTACTACATTCTTGCCCTTGAGGTCGCCCTCCACCCTCGTGGGCTTGTACACTTTCTCTGTGGTCCCCAGTCCAGTCTGACCGTCGGCCCCCCAACCGCAGCTGTAAACTTTGCTGTCCTCGGTCAAAAACAAGGTGTGGTCCATGCCGCATTTAACATCAACAACTGGGCTGCTAAAATAGTTGTGGGGAATGTTGTGCACTTTGCGGCTGCCGTGGAAAATTTCCCCCTCCACAATCGGCCTCCCGCACTGCCCAAACGCGTTGTTGCCCAGAGTCAGGACTCCTTCCTTGTCGGTCAGCAGGACTGTGTGGGCCCTGCCGCAGGAGACGCCGACCACTTTTGTCTTGTTGCTTTTCAAGGGCAGCAGGATGGGCTGGGACTCGATTATGTAGTCAAGGGGATTGCCCTCTTCGTCTGTTTGCAAACCAATCTGGGAGTTTGTGTTGACCCCGCACCCCAGCACTTGGTTGGTTCTCTTAGTGTTCCTGACAAACACGCTGTAGCCGTACCCAGCGTCAAAGTCGACCAACTTTGAAGTTTTGTCAAAGTAGACTCTCTGCGGCGTGTTCTGCGCTTCCACGGGCTCCCTGCTCGGGTCCTTGGGCTCCACAAGGTTCCTGATTCCGAGGGCGCCAGTCAGCGGCATCCCCATGGCGTACAGGTGCTTGAAGGGCTTGTGATTCCTGCCCACCTGCTGCTTGATGTCCTGGAACTCCCGGTCAGTGTCGTAGTTTTTCCAGAAGGGCGGCTCATGTTCGGTTGATTTCTGTCTCACTGCGGGGGATTTTCTCGTGAGATGAAGGAGTTGGCGGTTGAAGGGTATTTTTGAGGATATCTTCATTTTTATATTTTATGTACTTATTACAGTCTGCAATGTTTTTAGAATTAAAAAAAAATTGGATTGTTACGATTAATTTAAAAAAAAAATTAAATTACGTGTAAGTCAACTTATGAAAAATTTTCATCTTCATTGTAAGCAATATTAATTGATTACGGGCAGTGTCTAAATTTATGAGCATTTGAAATACTTATAAATGTTTTTTCAATCAAAAAAGTTACTATGTTAAACTAAATTGATTATTTAGAAGTAGAAACAGTATGAAGTAAAACTATTTATCATTAAAAACTACAAGTAAAATTAAAAAAATGTTTTTCTAATTTGATAAACTACTGTATTTGAATGAAGCCAAACAATGATAATTAAATTCAATAGCAGTTGTAAACTAACCATAACATTAACGAACTATCATTTAAAAATTTTATGTTTTTTGTTTGCAACTATTTGAAGCAAAACAACTATTGCTTTTTTTTAAGTAAGAGTATATAATTTAAGCTTCAAATTTGTTTAAAACTAACATACTTAAAATCATCAACCTAAAATTATTAAAATACTATTAATTGTTTTGAACCCTTATTCAATTATCTTTTTGCAATAAGGAAAAATATTATTTATAAACTACTTAAGTTTATAGGTCACATTTTCTGTTGCAAAGCTTTACATAAATCCAGTCTCTTCACCTGGCAGTTGCAGTTCTAACAGCATGGGTTATATTAACAAAGTATTCCAAAAAATTATTTATTTCAAAAAAACAAACTTTACAAACCGAAAAATGTACAATTGTAACTATATAAAAGCACTTTGACATAAATGCGATACTCATAATACAGGTATGAGAAGTTCACTACAAACTTTTTAGTTCTATAAACTAAAAGCCTTGAGTTTTTTTTTATGTATTTAATAACTTATTCATACTCACAGCTCACTTTTAAAAATTCCAAAAAAAACTTTTTTAAGTACCTTAATAAGTTGTTAAAGCTTGGAAAGTTAGAATATCATCTAGTAGCTGATTTTTTTTAATGAATAAAAATGTTTTTTGTTAATTAAAGCTTCAATGAAAAGCTACATTTTGAAGAAGTCAAGAAAAACTTTCAGTAACTGAACAATAAGTAAGGCATCAATTTTTTATGTTTAAATTTTAAACAAATTACTTTAAAAACCATCAAATTAGTAAACAATCTTACGTAAACAAAAAGTATTGGAAAATAAAATTTATAAATATGTTTAATAATAAAAGGTTGAAAGATAAAACATTCTATCTAACTTATAAGAAAGTAACTATGTGATAAAAAACTGGTAGATTTCCATAAAATAAAATATTTTAAGTATTTAACTTCATTTTTTTATATAAAAGTTATAGTAGATTTAATTTTTATAAACTTTAATTACTTAAAATGAAAGAATTTAACTTTTTGATAAATTTCATTGCTAATTATATTAAAAATAACTAGTTTTAAACACAGTTATAGAAAAAATAAATAACATCTTTATTTAAAAGACATACAATAATTAACAAAAAGTTTCAATTTACAAAAATTAAACACTTATAAAAAAACCAAACACTGCTAATATTTCAATCAAAAATACTTTTTTACATCACTGTCTATACTTAATTAAAGTGACATTATTGAATTTGAACTAAAACTTTAATATTGTATAAAATTAGCTGAGGATTTTATACATACTTTACAATGTCAATAGTTAAAATTATTAACTGAAGACGTTCTAATCTGATGTAAGCAAGCTAAAAAAATAATGGTTGACTAAAATTTAAAAACTAGTAGTACAGGAAACAGTAGCAAAGGAATAAAGATAATTTAAAAATTTTGGAAACATAAAATTTCTTTTAAAAACTAAAAACAAAAGAATTAAAGTTAAACATAAAATTAATTTTGTTTAAGTTTTTTAATTCTAAATGGTAACCTTTAAAGTAAAAAAAAAGTTTATAAATGAATACCCAACAAAAAACATGCAATTTTAAAACTATTGAAAAAAATATACACTAACTGTAAAAATAAATCATAATAACAACTTTTGTCAAGGTTACCACTCTTTGAGTAATAGATATTCTGAGTGACACTGAATTCATGTATTTATAAGGTAAACTGAACAATTTTATATTTGAATCAAAGACATAAAAAAGATATAACTTAACAAAACTTAAAAAATATCTAAAACTATAAAATATCAAAATAAAATTATGCAAAATTTAACTTTTATATTTCTAAACTTTTTGTGTTTAACATATATTAAAATCATATTAAACAATAATTTTAAATTAGAAAAAGAAACAACAACATTATTTTTCAAAGTAGCAAAAAGCTAGCCACAAGGCTAAAATTTTATAAAAATCAACTTCTTGAACAAAATTGCTGAGATATAATAACAATACTCAATGTACTAAATCTCATTTAAAGTCTAGAAAAATATCCTTCCTGAGAATTTCAAAAAGTTTTACAACTATCGAGAGTTTTTATAAAAAAACAATCTTAAACCAGGTAGAGTTTAGAAAAAAATCATAACATTTTGAGTAATTCAGAACTGTACTGAGTCATCCAGAGTTTTCATAAAATTAAAAACATCTTACGTTACACTGAGTTTCCTGAGTGTGTGGCAACTCTTGTTGACTCAAGCTTTTTTTTCCTACAAACCGAACTGAAATCGTACTTTCAAACAGAGGAAGGCGAGCAGGTTTGTTCACCTTGTTGTGCTGCTGTTACTTGACTTGTTTCAACTAAGACAGGATAAAACGTGTGTTGTCCTCCTTTGAATTATTCTAACACTTTGCAGTACTTCGTGTTTTGATAAGCCTCAGTAAATTGAATGACATCCTTGTTTCAATAATTGTTTATGCTGGTAAAATAAGAACCATCTCCAACAGAAAAAAAATTTAAAATTAGTTAGCTGTATTAGGTTTCCGGTACAAAAACTAACCATGAAGCATCTTATAACTTCAACTGTTTTATTTAAAATAAAAACAGCATGTACCTAACAAAATATATTTAATTAATTTACATTGCTTATTTCTTAAATTTTTTCTAGTTTCAAATGGAGATATTACAAACAAAATTTATATATAATATATTTAAATTTTACAATGTTGCTTTGTTTTCTTGAAAAAAGAAATCAGAGCTCTTTTAAATATGTTTAACATTTTTATGTAAATTTCAAGTATAAATAATCACTTATATAGTCTAAATACTTTAGAACTAGCCTATAAATGAAAAAAAAAATCCAAACTATATTTTAAGTTACAAAATATTGATTCCGTAAACAAAATTTATCATTGTTAGGACTACTTTAATCGTAATTGTGGTCAAAAAGGTTCAAATTAAAAACTACATTGCTTTAATTTTAAAGCATTTTATGTAAAATAACTGACAGCATTGTTAAATAACAAATAAATTTATAAACAATATTAAAATATGTTTAACTATAAGAAGCATATAAAACAAAGTTTAAAGCTGATCAGCATATAATTATAATACGTGTAAAATAGACACGTTAACTTTAAGCATTTATTGTATAGTTATGCAGACCTTTATTTACAGACTTGTCAACACTAAATTAAGGTGTTAACCATCAAATTGTTGAGGTTAACCAACTTTTAACATTGCAGTTTAGTAACTCTCTTTTGGTTATTAATAGTTTTAAAGGTTAAGTAGTTTCAGGTTAACTTTTTATTTTACATAATCTAAAAAATATCATTGTGAAAAAAAAAAAGGACATAGGTGTATTTTTATGGTTATTAGTTGGCTTTGATTTACTAGTATATTACAAGTTATAAATGATTTTAATCTTAAATAGTACTTATTTTTAAAATATATGCAAATAAATTATTAAGATTTGTATTTTATATTAACTAAATACATAAAAATTCGAAGTAATTAACGAAGAAAATCTTTATATTGATTTTAAGAGCAAAAAAATTAGAACCATACAATAAAACAGTTCAAGCATATAATTAAAAAACTACATTTAATTTATTTACTTTTACTTTCAAGTATACTTGTCTTTTAATTTTATATGAGTACAGAAAAAATCTAAATTAAATACATCAGCTATTTCAAATTCAGTTTGAATAAGTATCTAAAAACAGTAAATGTATTAAAGAATTCTCTTAATAAAGTTTAAATAAATATTAAGAGTTTTTGTCCTAAAAAACGTTGATGTACAACAAAATTTTATAACAACATAAGCGTAAAACTATTTTAAAAGAAGAGGTATATGTTTTAAAAGTTTCAGTCATATCTGACACAAAATTACTTAACAACATCAACTAGATATCAAACTGTTTTCTGATTTGTGCTTTACAGCTATTTAACATATATTATCATCTAAAACATTTACTACACTTAATTCAGTTTTTCTTGATTACTGATTTAAAAATGATAAACATTAAACAAATTAAACAACCACAAAAAAAGTTTTATATTTTTTTATTCACTATTTTTTTCGTATGAAACGTTAAAATAATCTAAAAAAACCATGCCAAATTGGTTTTACATCGAAATAACAGCTTTTTTTTATTATATAACTTTATAATAATTTAGTACTGTAGAATAGGACTGTAGAAGTTATTATTTATTTCGTCCCTGGTAGTAAATATGTGTTTGTGAATGTTGATCATGAGAGCTTGGAAGTGTGATTTCAAAAAGTGAATATCAAAATGAAAAGGTAAAAATAATCTGACTCAAGTTAGACTCAAGCGACTTTATATTGCAAAAGAAAGAGCCAACTGTTGTGAGCTGGTAACTCTTAAAAAATCCTGTATGTGAGGGTCAGCGGTGTGTTATAATAAGTGCAATTTTTTTTTACAATTTCCAGCCTGTTGTTTCTGCTCATTTTTAGAATGGCCCATGAAGAACATGAAAGTTACAGCAACCTTTTTTGACTAGCTTGGAAGCTGTTGGTTTCCAAGCTACGTTTCTTACTTAAAGTTCTAAACAATGCCAACTTCACAGACTGACCATCTAATGGCGGTGTGATCAACTTTATTTGGTCATACCTTTAGTTGCATCTTTGTAGAAACAACACAACTATATTGTAAAAATATATCACATTGGTCTTGAACAAAGGGTTCAAGGAAAAGACACAGATTAAGGTCATAGGGGGTAAGGGCCTTTTATAAGAAAGTTAACAATTACTCTTATATGAGAGCTTAATTGAAAACTATGAGTCAGTTTTTCAGAACAAAAAAAACATTAATTAACTTATGAGATAGAATCGTTTTTGTAATAGTTTTCAATAATAATATTTGGACTGTATTTTTTTCAACTTAGAAGTTTAAAAATTCACTAAAAAAATTGTCAACTTTTTCAAACTATTAAATTCAATTTATTTAGAAATTATTCCTTGCATTAGAAAAAAAATATTTTGTAATAATTAAAAAATATATATGGCAATGATGAGTATTTTTACTATTAATTCAAGGTAATTTTTTTCCTATTAATAATATCATATTCATAAAGTTTGAGCAAAGTTGCTTAAAAACTGAAGGAGAAAAAGAATTTTAATAAATTATTTTTCAAATTTTAATATGATCTTTCCATAAGGATCCAATTGAACTCTCCAAATTTATCCACTTATGTATTAAAAACTGATTTCATGTAACAAACTGTAAATATCAATTACAATTATGTCAATAATTTTTGAAATATTATAAAAAGGTAAAAAAGTGCCTCTCCCTCTATGCCAGGGTATCTTAAAAAGAGCCATATGATCCCCTTTTAGAGCATTACAGAAAATTAGGGGACTATAAGCAGCAAAGGGGTCAAAGAAGTTGAGACATGAATAGTAAAGGGGCCATAGGGTGCCATAATTAAAAAAATACTCTAAATATTCTGGAGTTGGTCTTGAAGTGAGAAAAAAAATCCTAGGTGTATTCAAGGATAGTTTTGAAATTTATACTAGACATTATAAAAAATTCAGAAATTTAGGAAGCCATAAGATGTAAAAGGGGGAGCCACAAGGCTATAATTTGAAATTTACACTAATATTATTGAGTTGATGACAAAAAGCACAAAAAAGGTTTTAGGTGTATTTAATGGTAGTTTTTGGAGAAATCTTGTAAGAGGGGACCATGGCTTTTTTTTTTTAATCCCTAGGTGTATTCAAGGATAGTTTTGAAATTTATACTAGACATTATAAAAAATTCAGAAATTTAGGAAGCCATAAGATGTAAAAGGGGGAACCACAAGGCTATAATTTGAAATTTACACTAATATTATTGAGTTGATGACAAAAAGCACAAAAAAGGTTTTAGGCGTATTTAATGGTAGTTTTTTGATAAATCTTGTAAGAGGGGACCATGGCTTTTTTTTTTAATCCCTAGGTGTATTCAAGGATAGTTTTGAAATTTATACTAGACATTATAAAAAATTCAGAAATTTAGGAAGCCATAAGATGTAAAAGGGGGAACCACAAGGCTATAATTTGAAATTTACACTAATATTATTGAGTTGATGACAAAAAGCACAAAAAAGGTTTTAGGCGTATTTAATGGTAGTTTTTTGAGAAATCTTGTAAGAGGGGACCATGGCTTTTTTTTTTAATTCCTAGGTGTATTCAAGGATAGTTTTGAAATTTATACTAGACATTATAAAAAATTCAGAAATTTAGGAAGCCATAAGATGTAAAAGGGGGAGCCACAAGGCTATAATTTGAAATTTACACTAACATTATTGAGTTGATGACAAAAAGCACAAAAAAGGTTTTAGGTGTATTTAATGGTAGTTTTTGGAGAAATCTTGTAAGAGGGGACCATGGCTTTTTTTTTTTTAATCCCTATGTGTATTCAAGGATAGTTTTGAAATTTATACTAGACATTATAAAAAATTCAGAAATTTAGGAAGCCATAAGATGTAAAAGGGGGAACCACAAGGCTATAATTTGAAATTTACACTAATATTATTGAGTTGATAACAAAAAGCACAAAAAAGGTTTTAGGCGTATTTAATGGTAGTTTTTTGAGAAATCTCGTAAGAGGGGACCATGGCTTTTTTTTTTAATCCCTATGTGTATTCAAGGATAGTTTTGAAATTTATACTAGACATTATAAAAAATTCAGAAATTTAGGAAGCCATAAGATGTAAAAGGGGGAACCACAAGGCTATAATTTGAAATTTACACTAATATTATTGAGTTGATGACAAAAAGCACAAAAAAGGTTTTAGGCGTATTTAATGGTAGTTTTTTGAGAAATCTTGTAAGAGGGGACCATGGCTTTTTTTTTTAATTCCTAGGTGTATTCAAGGATAGTTTTGAAATTTATACTAGACATTATAAAAAATTCAGAAATTTAGGAAGCCATAAGATGTAAAAGGGGGAACCACAAGGCTATAATTTGAAATTTACACTAATATTATTGAGTTAATGACAAAAAGCACAAAAAAGGTTTTAGGCGTATTTAATGGTAGTTTTTTGAGAAATCTTGTAAGAGGGGACCATGGCTTTTTTTTTAATTCCTAGGTGTATTCAAGGATAGTTTTGAAATTTATACTAGACATTATAAAAATTCAGAAATTTAGGAAGCCATAAGATGTAAAAGGGGGAACCACAAGGCTATAATTTGTAATTTACACTAATATTATTGAGTTGATGACAAAAAGCACAAAAAAGGTTTTAGGCGTATTTAATGGTAGTTTTTTGAGAAATCTTGTAAGAGGGGACCATGGCTTTTTTTTTGTAAATCCTAGGTGTATTCAAGGATGGTTTTGAAATTTATACTAGACATTATAAAAAATTCAGAAATTTAGGAAGCCATAAGATGTAAAAAGGAGAGCCACAAGGCTATAATTTGAAATTTACACTAATATTATTGAGTTGATGACAAAAAGCACAAAAAAGGTTTTAGGCGTATTTAATGGTAGTTATTTGAGAAATCTCGTAAGAGGGGACCATGGCTTTTTTTTTTTAAATCCTAGGTGTATTCAAGGATAGTTTTGAAATTTATACTAGACATTATAAAAAATTCAGAAATTTAGGAAGCCATAAGATGTAAAAAGGAGAGCCACAAGGCTATAATTTGAAATTTACACTAATATTATTGAGTTTGTGACAAAAAGCACAAAAAAGGTTTTAGGCCTACTTAATGGTAGTTTTTGAGAAATCTTGTAAGAGGGGACAATGGCTTTTTTTTAAGAAGCCTTATCAAAAAATGGTTTTAAAAACCACTCTATGGTTTGTATGTTTTTCTTAATTTGGTAAATAAAAGCATGTAGATTTACTGATTTCTAGTATTTTTGACTTACTAAATTTTAAATGTGTTTTGTTTCTAAATCAATTAGTATTTATATACCTTTTTAGTGTTGTACTGTATAAAAGGAATAGGCAAAGTTTCTAGTCCATTTTGCCAGATAAGACAACTTTTTGTCCAAAACTACTCCAACTTGTACATGATAGACTTTTAGTGGCCAACTTTACTGTTATAAAAGTATGCTAAAAAAAGGATTTTAAGTTTGTTTTTGCTCAAAATTATAACAATAATACTATGAGTTATAAACTGTATTTAATTTTTATTGTTTTATAAAATTTTCAATTAAACAAGATAATCAATTTTGTTGCTTATTATAAAATTAATTTAAAACATTTTCTCAAACCAAATCCTACCTGCAAGCCATAAATTGTCTACCACTACTGCATGACATTTTTAACTTATTATGTAAACAATTTATTAAATAGATTAATAGAAAACATAATCATAGATTATGATGAGTCAAAATTAGACCTTCAACATAGATTTAGAACACTTAAATAAAATTTCTGGCACACAAAACTATTTAATTGATGTTTTCAAATGAGCAAACAATTTGATCAGAGCAAAAGGTAGAACTTATATTAAGGTCAAAGGGGAAACAATATTTTTTGACAAAAAGTAACACTGGCTACTATTTAAAAGCAGTACTTGCTTTAAACAGAACAAAAAGATGTGTATCATCTTTTGAGATTTAACCAGATTTATTAAAAGTTTTGTTTGAAATTAAAAATAAATGACATTTTTTATGGCCTACTTTCTAAGAATTAAAAAAAATATCAATGTTTAAATCCTTATTCTTTTTTAAAGGAATTTACTTCAAATTTTTAAAGTTTTTTTTTAACATATAAAACAACCTTAAGTAGGATTAATTTGATTAAAAAATTCAGTCAGAATTTTAAAAACATGTTTCTCATATGTTATTCACAATTTATAAATATGAAAATAAAAGTTTAAAAACAATTGCACAAAAACAAAAGGAGGAGATTGATTTTTTTTAATAACTAATAAATTTATTTTCAGAATGCTGTAAAATACTTTATTTTAATCAGATTATTAAAAATTTAAAAATCAGTATACACTTTTGAAATGTTATTAAGGGCATAAAGGGGAGTATGTTTTTATAAATACTTAACGTCATCCCTTATTTAAAAGCTAACAATATATACTAAATAAATCTGTTTAGACAGATAAAAAAATCCATTAATCTTTGTTATAAAATATGTTTTATAAAAACGGCTCAAAAAAAATGTAAATAATTTTTTTTTTTTTTAATTTATTTTCAATAACATATATATCCTTGATTAAAATTAGATTTTATTTTAAAACTTCTAAAAAGTTATTTTTAAAAACCATCTAGTTCTCATTTTTTTAAATTGTTACATTAGCTTTCATACAGCTTATACTGCTTAATAATATACATATTAACGTTTGAGATATAAGCAGTAAAAGTCGATGAGTTTAATATATTATTAATTGAAGACATAAACCATAAAACTGTTTATTTCAATATAATTAAATATTTTCTTCATTTCTTAATTAATATTCTTTAAATTGTTACAATTTATCAACAACTAATTTTTAAATCTATCAATTACTGTGCATTTTTTTCTACTGTATATCTTTAAATGGCAAAATGAAATGCTTTTTTTTAACAAAAATTAATATTGGCTCATGCATGAAAACTAAAAGTATAAATTAAGGCATAGGGGAGTCCAACATGTTTTTTAACTAAAAATAACATTAGATCCTATATGAAAGCTCGAAGTACAAACTACAAACCAGTTTTTATAGAATTATAAAATCTTATTTAGCTTTTGAGATAATGTAATTCTTATCAAAATTTTCGAATACAAACATATGAAACGCAAATTTTCAGGGGTCAATTTTTTCAGAAGTTTAAAAATCACTAAAAATCTATCTTCTCCTTTATTTTTTGAGCTAAAGACCTCAAATAATCAGCAAAAATTTTTTTTATAGTTTAGAAGACTTTGAATGTTGGAATTTTATAAATACTAAAAGTAAAATTTTAGGTAAAAAAAAATAGGTGGTTTTTCTTAGTAAAATATTATTTTTTAAAATTAAAAAAATTCCTGTATTTAATCTCTTTAAAATTCAATAAAATTATCTGTAAAAATTTAAAGAAGATTGCTTAGAAAATGAAGGAGAAGATAAATTTTTATTAAAATGGTCTTTATTTGCATTTTTAGTTTGCGCCTTCTATTAGGAACCTATTGAGGTCACCAACTTTGATCTCTGATATCTCAAAAATTACTTTAAATTTTTTCAAGCGGTTAGGTGTCTCTGATAGCTCAGATAAAACTCTATAAAATAAGATCAACTTATAAAAATCAAGGTATACCCCCTATGCCGTTAAAAGTAAACTTTTGTATAAAATAAAATCATAGTTTTAATTTTGAGATATATATGTTTTTTTATGGTATCAATACAAATGAAAAGACTGCAAAAATTTAAAAGCATAGGGGGTTCATCTTGATTTTTACAAGTTGACCTTATTTTATAGAGGTTTATCTGAGCAATCTGACATTTTTAAGTGCTTAAAAAAACTCAAAGTAACTTTTGAAAGCAATCAAAGTTGGTGTGATCAATAGAATCCTAATGCAAGCGCAAAATAAAAACGCAAAAAAGTCTATTTAATTAAAATTCCATCTTCTCCTTTATTTTTAAGTAATCTTCTATAAATATTTAAAGGAAGTCCATTATTTAATTTTAAATAGCAATAATGAAGGATTATTTTAGGTTAAAAAAAAACTTTATCATTTTTTTTATTTGTAATTTTTATTTAGTTTTTTTTTATTTGCAACAATAAAAATCTATTTAACTAGAAAAAGAACGTTTTGTGAAAGTACAAGGTCTCTAGTTCAAAAATAAAAAAAGAAGATAGTTTTTTTTAATATTTGTAAAAATTGACCTCAAAACTTTGCAGTTCATACGTTTGTACTGAAAACTTTTTACAAAAATTACAATATGACTTTTAAGTCTTATAAAAACTGGCTTGTAGTTTGTACTTCAAGCTTTCATATGAGAGCCAATGTTATTTTTTGTAAAAATTAACGTTTAGAATAAACTATTTTTTATAATTTAGTATATATTTCAAAAATAATTACCTATAATTTGCTTATAACTTATTGAAGACTACAAAGAGAAAGTTTACAAAAGAATGCATAATATTGCAGGAGATAATAGATTTCTAGTGATAAGAGTTTTTTTTTGGCTTTTAAGCTTATGCCTCTCATAAGGAGCCTATTGAAATAGTATTAAATGTTCTCAGATAGTTATAAATCTACAAAACATGAAAAAAGATTAAATTGTTTTAAATACATATCAGCAATAAGCTGTAATAACCAAAGTTTTCAGGATAAATGTAAATCCCATAATGCTTATAAAAAAAACAAACTAACAGTAGTTAGATTTTAAACTTAAAATTTTATCATTATAAAAGTAAAAATGTAAAGTTTTCAAAAAATATAGAATTATTAGATATATTCTTATCACAAATATTTATTTGTTGAAGGATAAGAAGTTATAATTAATTAATAGCTGATATTAATACTAATTATTTGAAAGCAGATAACTCATAAGCATTCAAGCAAAACATTAAAAGATTTTACAATATGTTTTTCTTGCATTGGCTTAGCTTTCATAACACAAAAAGACCATATGGGATAAACCACTTTTTTGCTTGTTGATCTTATTTTAAAAATACTTAACTTAGCTAGCAGTTGCTTTTAACGTTTCTGTATAATTAAATTATATTCATTAAACATGAGAGTACTAAGTAGGAAAGCTTATTGGGTTCTATAAGGAAGGACCTTAAAAAAGACAAAAAAATACTTTCAATTCCTTCAGTTTTTAAATAATCATTCTGAAACTATTCAAGTAAGATCCTAACTAAATACTAGAAATTTCTATTGTAGGATTATTGTATTAAAAAAAGTTAATTAAAAATTGTTTGTTTTTTTTTGTTCATAATATTCTGATATATATATATATATTTTAACAAGTTCTTACAACAGGATTTGGTAATTACCTAGGATGATGTTGCACCAATATCAAGCTGAAATTGTATTATTGTCTATATCTTTTTAAACCATAATTTTAGGCTAAAAATTTATAATTTAAAAATACTAAAACAGAATTTAACTTATTTATCATGAACTAAAAAAAAATGTTTAATTGCTTTGATTTTACAATTTAAAGCAATTGTATCAATACAATAATTTATATTCATTACGATATTGTCAAATAAACTGGTTTAAATTATTTGGTTTAAATTAAAAATAATTAGTTCTTACTATGTATTTACATAGCTTGTTTAAAACAAAGTATCTTTTCAGATTAAACATATTAGGCTAAAAATTTGATTTTTAGCCTAAAATTATGGATGAAAAAGACATTAACAATGTAATTTCAGCTTGGTATTGGTGCAACACCATCCTAGGAGTTTTTTCTATTAATAATGTTAGAAACATTTCCTACAAATTTCAGGTCAATTAATAAAAAACAAAGTTTTTTTTTCTTAAATTTTATAAGAAAATTGGAAATCAAAACTTTTACCTCTATACATATATTTCAAAAAATATTTACACATTTGACAATACTTCAACAGCTAGATAAAATATTTTTATTCTATAAAAAGTAGTATATATTTATAGCTTTCATATGAGGTCTAATGCTAACTTTTATAAAAATAAAATGTTATATCTCTTTTTGTTAAAATTTGTGCTTCAGGATTGCCCTACACTAGGGTTTCAAAACTTTTTTTTTTCAAAAGACGCCCTTTTAAGAAATTAAAAAGATTTGGCCCTCCCCAACAACAGTATGCGAATAATCTACCATTAAAAACACTATAGACCTTTTTTATCTCTTCATCATCAACTCAAGAGTATCTAGAGCATCTCAAATCATGGCCTCCTGTGGCCCCTTTACTGTTCATGGACTTTTGCTGCTCATGGTCCAATAACCTTCTGTCATGGCCCCTAAGGGTGCCACTTGGCCATTTTTGGTAATCTTTGCCTTACACTATGTGGTTTGAAATTTATCAGTATTATACTTAAGTTGTTTATTTAGTAGTCTTTTGTTTAAAAGATAAACAAATGTTAAGGCCATAGGGGGGTCCAACATTTTTTTTTACAAAAATTAACTTTGGCTTTTATATGAAAGCTTTAAGTACAAACTACAAGCCAGTTTTTATAGAATTCAAAAATATCATTTAACTTTTGAGATATTTAATTTTTAGTAAAAATTTTCCAATATAAACGTATGGACCGCAAATTTTTTGGGGTCAATTTTCTTGGAAATTTTAAAATTCACTAAAAATCTTTCTACTCCTTCATTTTTCAAGCAATCTTCTTCAAATTTTCAGGAAACCTTCCTTATAATAAAAGAAAAAAACGTTACTTTAGAATTTAAGTAATTTAAAAAAATAAAACTTTAATCACAAAAATTTAAAAAAAAAGTGTTTTTTTTTTCAAAAAAATAATATTTTTACAAATTTTTTTTCAAATTCCAAAGTAATGTTTTTTTATTATTGTATAAGGATTAGACTGTGAAAGTTTAAAGAAGATTGCTTGAAAAATGTAGGAGGAGATAGATTTTAAATGAAATAGTCTTTTTCCACTGTTTTAGTTTTCCCTTCCCATAGGGAACCTATTATGCGGCCCGACTTTAACTGGTCATATCTAAAAAAATATTTTGAAGTTTTTAAAACTATAAAAAGCATCTTAAAGCTTAGAAAAAATTCTATAAAATCAGATCAACTTGTAAAAAACAAACCCCCCCCCCCCCCCCCCCCCCTATGGCCTTAACATAATCCTGGAAACCTAAATTTAAGAATTTTCTCAAAAAAAAACTTTAAAAGTACCTGGAATTTGATACTTAGAACAAAAACTAGAGTAATCTGGAATTTAAAAAACTTAAAAACCTGGAATTTTTTAATTATGTCAATAACTGGAAAACTTGGAATTTTTAGCAAATATCATTAAAATCCTGGGTTTTTAAAAAAATTTACCTTTAAGTTAATTTAATTTAGATTACATACAACCAATATATACAAAACAATAAAAATTTCTGTACTGTTTAGAATTTGTTATTTTTAAATTCATCTAAAGTAGCAACATACCATATTTTAAAAAATTTCACACTTTGTAAAACAGTTTTTTTCTTTAATGTTGTACTTCAAATGGACACGATAACTTGTAATTTAAAAACCTAGAATGTAATTAGAAAACCTGGAATAAATTTCTGAAAAACCAATGGCCAGCCTTGTATCAAAATTAAGGACATAGGGAGGAGGGGTAAATCACTTTAATTACAATTTGATCTTGTTTAGTGGAGTTTCAAGTAAGCTACAAGAGTTTTTTTTACAATTTTTAAAAGTTGAAAATACTTATAAATATGTTGCAGGTCAAAGTTTGAGTCAACAAAAGGTTCCTTAAGGGAGGCACAAACTAAAACAGCAACAAGAATATTTCACATAAAATCTATCTTCTCCTACATTTTAAGTACCTCAAACTTTTAGAAAATATTCCTTGGAATGTTTAAAAAATCTTTTTGTAAGAAATTTAATATAATGAAAATATATAAACTTTATGAAATAATTTTAACAATAAAAAACAGACTGGTTCTATCTCAAAAATTATTTTGAGTTTTAAATATCTTTAAAAATTTTAGCTTAGTTAAAACTCAAAAAACTAAGAGTAAATTGTGAAAAACGTGATTAACTCCCCATTATGCCCTTAACAGGTAATTAATTACTTTTGTAACTATCAATAATTGTTACACTAGATACTTAATTGACCTTTGTTTTGCAAACAGAAAATTAAAGGCTAATAAATTTATCACAACTAAAAGAATTATTTTAAAACTTTCAAAAAAATTAGAATCGTCATAAAAACTTGCTTATGTTCAGACAGTTTATGAAATTAAGACAAGATAATTGAATTTAAGTAAAGTTATTATTTCAGTAATAATATTTCATCTGTCACCATACCTCTGGTTGATTTTTGTTTAAAAACCAATCATCACAAAAGACTAATATGTTACATTTCTAATTTATTGTTGTAAACAGTACAAAATATTTGCTTGTTGATAATTAAGGTTCAATATAAACTATACACTTTTGAAATTCTAAATTATTTTCCGCCAAACTCAACCTTATAGTACCTAAGAGATTATTATTATTACTAATTAATTGGCAATTAGTTTAGATATGAAACTAAAGTTATAATACAACTTAGGGTAATTACCAGAGGGGAAATAGATACACTAAATATGTTTTTTTTGGTAAGATATTTCACATCAACTGTCCACTTTTCCTCGAGCAAGTAATTCGAGTCAGAAGTAGTTTCACCTAAATTTAGAATATTGTATCTAAAAAGATTATTAAGAAAGTTAGGTATTTGTATAGTAAAAAGTTTCAAAATTCCTGTGTGCAGTGTAAAAGCATTTTATTTTGTTGTTAGTCAATTTAAACAAAAAGGCTCAAATTTGGGGAAAGTGTCAAATTTGCACGGACGAACAATATTGCACGAAGGGTATTATTTTTCATTAAAATACTTTTCAAGGTTGAATTTTTTTGCATGGGTTTAACTTTTATTTATTTCTTTTTTTCTAAATTTTATATTATAACTTTTTATTGGATATAATCTAATTTTTTATTGTTTTATACTATCATTGTTACCCTTATCATCGATCGGTAACTTTTTTTCCTTCATTGTAATAAATTTATTCAATGTGTTCATTTTTATTGTTTGTTAATAAATATTTTTTTAGTTACTTTTCCATCATTATTTTTACTATCACTGTTGCCCCTAACCCCTACCCTCGGTCAGTAACTTTTTTTTTGTTTTTTTATTAGTTTATCTTCTTCTTTTTTCTGATTTTTTTACTCTCGTGCAAAAATGACTCTCTGTGCAAAACTGTAATTCTGCAAAATTGACCCTCGGTGCAAAACTATCTTCTTAGAAATTTTTCCTCTCGAGTAATTTTATCTTCGAGCAAAAGTATCTTCGTGCTATTAATTCCCCTCGTGCAATTTTGTCTTCGTGCAGTTTTGACCCGTTTCCTCAAAATTGATCTATTAAAATGTGAAAGAGTAGAGTGAAGTGATAATGGTTTCTTGAAAAAGGACCTACGAAAATATGCTAACAAAAATGGCTACAGCAAAAAACAAGTTAATTTATTTTAAGTTTGTTAGTTCCTGTAACACTACAGTAAAGGGTTTTAACACACTAAGCATATTTAGAATAGTATTCGCAAATTTCAGGATAACTCAGATATACTATTTTTAAGTTTTATTTATTTCTATTAAATTTATAAAAGTAACTGATATTTTTGAAGAAGAGTTTTTATAAATTTGTATTGTGGTTACGTATAAAAAATACATTGTTAAAACTGTCTTGACTGATTTATATAAAGTAAGCTTAAATAGCTTAAAGTAATTACAAGGTAATTAGTAGATAAGGCAGGATTTGATTATGATGAGCAGTACCAATAAATTGAGAGTAGCAAAACCTTACCCTTACATTAGGTCCGTGTTAGTGAAAATAACCAATCTTTCAGCAAACAGTTTAACAGTACAGATATTGATGAAAATAAGCTACGTATCATTAGTAATAAAAACAGGCTATACAACATTCATGAATAAAAACTAAACACCGTTTAAAATGACAACAAGCTACGCACCATTTAAATATTCACCAGTTATAGAGAACTTTAAGTGCTATTAATTTTTTTTTTATGTAGGAGCTCTGGAACCATTTTTTGAAACCAGTTTGTTTTCTCATTGCATTCTACTTAGTTGTTTTCTATTTGATTAGTTTTAAGACATTTTTGATATTTTGTTTGTTTTATAATTTTTATAAATTTTATTGCTGTAACTTTAATTAACTAAAAGAAGTTGAACTATTTGACTATAAAAATTACCTTTTATCACCATTCTCCTAGCAAAAAGAAAGAAGAATAAAATATCAGTTTCACTGCAGAACATCAAATATTATAAAATCAGTCAACCAGAAAGCAAGTTGATCTAAAGCAAGTTTATATTTTAAGATAAGCATATAAACCAGCCACAGTGTGATTGCAGTGATGTTCTAATCAAAACTTTCAGGATATAATTCCCGAACTAAATTTATTTGTTATTCAACTGTTTATTGTAACATTCTTTTTTGAATAATGTTTATTACTTGTACTTCAATTTCTAATTTTAGTTCCAAATATTTAGTTTAATCTAATTATACAGTCTTATAGTAAACTTAAATTAAATTTTATTCTTGTGTAAAATTTTTGACCACTATTAAAGTGTTTTTAAAGTTCTTTATTTGTCAGTGTTAGCAAGTGTTCTTTTGTACAAAACATGTTTGTTCATGCCATGTCTAGTTAAGTTGTCATTTAGCATTAAGTATCATTCAGTTAAGTTAATGTTATTATTTTTTTATTATGGTAAAAAGTATAGTTAGTAAATATATTACAACCATATAAGTTTAATACTTAATCTACATCCACTGGTTACAAAATTTTCAAATATACTGGTATAAAGTAAATTTTTCAAAAGTGTTCTGCTCTAACAGTTTTATAGCTAGGAAGCTAATTTTTTTGTGCTCTTTGTTTATGTGTTTTGCCACATACAAAAAAAAGCTAAGCAACTTTAAAATTTTCGTTTTTAAGGGCAACAGATGCAACCTAATTCACATTGTAGAACTAGAAAAGAAATAAAATCATAAAAACATTCAAATAATTTATAGAAATAAACCCTGGTCTCAGTCTACTGAAACCTTGTGGTCTGATAATCGAATCGGTATAAACAAACCTTATTTTTAGATAAACTTATATATAATTGTAAATATTAGATGTATTTGTAAAATATACTTTACATACATTGTTTTCTATTATATTTGTGTCACTGCATTTAAAAAACTTTTTATTTTGAGTAGATATTGTAATAAAGATTTGTTTCTAAGTAAAAAAACGAATCGTGAACAAAGTTAAATGCGAACCAGATCTACATCGTCATTTAGTGAGTTTAAAACTTTATTGTTATTTTCATTACAATTATTTTTATTGCAGTCTTCATTTTGTATCAGTTGTTGAAAAAGGTTACTTAATTAAAATTAAAGCAAACGTATCAAACTTAAACCCAAATCAAAATATATACTTATTTTTCACAATAAGCTAATGCATTTTTAAAGGTTTAAAAAAAACCAAAACGAAAATGTTGGAAGAAAACAAGACTAAATTGGAGTGTAGACAAACTGGGCTTAGAACAACAAAAAGTGTTAAAAGTGACAACAATCAATTTAATGTAAATTTACCTTCAACTCATGAACTTCAAAATAGTGCAAAAATCCCTGATCTTTTGAATAAAAGGCCTGAAAAGCATTGTAATGGTTCAACAACAAGTGGCTTGTCACCGACACCTAGTGAGTTTTGGATCTTATTTTTGAATGTTAAAAGTTTTTCAATATTCCTTGAATAAACTTCCTATCTACTAGTTACAAGTAAAATATTATCTACTTAGAATTTAAGGAAAATTTACAAAACGAAAAAGAACTATATTTAAAAATTAAAACAAATTCATTTTTAAAGGTTCGGATCAAACTACTCCAAAGGACTCGTTAAAAGAAAGAATAAATAAAATTGAAATTGCGAATCTCAGTACTGCTAGTGCTGTCGTAACCAGCTTAAACTTTTTTGATTACAACCCACCTGAAATTCCAAAACCTATTCATGACAATGTTGCAAAGCTTCCTGACCTTTTAAATGCAAGGCCCGAAAAACGTTATAATGAAAAAGTTTTTGAAGAACGTTTGCAAATCGATGAAAGCAAAAAAGCACATAAAGACGTAGAAGAAGTGAAGAGGAGATGGAGTAGGGATGAAGTTAAAAGTTTCAATTTGGGACTTAA
Source organism: Thalia democratica (assembly GCF_965202585.1). Taxonomy (NCBI): domain Eukaryota; kingdom Metazoa; phylum Chordata; class Thaliacea; order Salpida; family Salpidae; genus Thalia; species Thalia democratica. Next base: position 84,295,587 of record NC_139165.1, read on the forward strand.
AAACTTTTACAAACTTTATCGACGTTACCTCAAGGTCAAGACCGCAAAAACCGACGAGAAAATTGATAAAATTTCTTTTTTGAAGAAACATCTACCAAACAAAACAGCTTTAGAAATAGCTGAATACTTGTTCATGGTCTATCAACTTGCTAAAAGGAAAGACGCTTCAAAAGTCTTACCAAAAAGCACAACAACTAAAAGGAAAAGAAATCAGTTGGACACAAGTAGTGGAAGCGGCAGCAAGTATATGAAGAAAAAACAATAAAAATTGTGTGTGTTTTTAGTTGTTTTACTACATGTAGAACTTTAGTTGTAATTTTTAGGAATTTAAAAACAAAATTTTTAGTACTATGAATTAGACCAGATTTTTGTTTTTACGTTTTTTTTTTTGAGTCTTGTTTATTCGTGATAAATGATTAGGGTTATCGATTACCTTTTTAATAAATTAAAATGATTTAGCTCATTTTAACTTTATATTTTATATATAATTAACCTTTACGATTCTTTTTTTTGTACACCAAACATACTTTCAAATTAAGCTTGGATCGAAACAACACTAGATTGAAAACATAAGTAAGCTTAAAAAAAGTGAATCAAAAGGAATTTTGGCTAGGCAAATTATTTTGTACACAAGTTGTAAAAATAGCAGAACTGTTAATAAAAGTGTTGTTGTACAAATATGTAAAATATTATAAGGTTGTCTCAGAAAATTTTGCGTATAAACGTATAAAAAACGTTTAAAAGGCAATTTCTAATATATGACTCGGCCCGCGGAAGTTTATCTTTTTAAATAATCAGCCCGTAAAACAGTTCTCAGTTTAATATGGTCTATCAACTAGATAAGTTTTCTTACCTGTATTATAAGTTATAATCTATTAATAATAAAAATATCGAACTGTAAATGATCCGGCCGGACTTTGATGAAAAATAAAAAAAAAACCTTTATGCATAAGAAATTTTTTAACTTGTCGAACAATGACATATTTTATTTTGATACGACTTGTGAATATGTTATTTTAAGTGTTAGTTTAAATTCTTTTTAAAAAAGTTTTTAAACAGTAGTTTACTGTTCGATTGCATGATAAGGTTAATGAAATTTAAGTTGTATAAATTAAAACTGGTGATCGCTGACTTTTTTAAACGTTATTCATAAAAACAATCTTATTTTTTAATTTCTACTATTAATATATTTTACGCTTTTTTGTTCGCTTTATTTTATTTTAGTATCTTTTAAACAAGCGAATAGATATCAAGCCATTATAGTTTGCGAAGCTGGTTATAAAAAATTAAAATAATAAGAACAGTTATGAATATTTTGTCTTTTGATAACTTTATCTTATTTCCTAAACAACATGATATGTTTATAATGACAGCATATGGATATTTTTTTTAAATTCGATATTAAAAGTTTGAGAAGTTAATCATATAAAGATTATAGTTTAGGTACTTAAGTACATTAAATTAAATTGGTTAGACATAAAAAAAACAATTGAGTTAACTATTTGGTAATCAAATACCGAAAAGCTTTTCTTTTGAGTATAATACAGTAGAGTATTTATTGTGCACAGTAAAACAAGCAACATGCACCATTTAGTCCTTCTGTCAGTATTATTAGCAATCTGGTAGTTATTGTTGTTTGGTTAATATTTATTGTATTGTTACTACTAAACTTTGATACAAAAATTAGGTCTCATTCAAGTTACTTTTGACAAAAAAATTTCACTTGATTAAGTAGAAACTCTACTTATAACACAAAAGTCTTTAAGTAATCAAAAACGTTTTAGAAAATAGTTAACAAATACTTGTTAGGTCACATTTTAAAATATCTAATAAATATATAAAATGCGTTTAAGGGAGAACAAAAAATAAAATATAGATGTTTAGACATTTAAACCAAATGCTTATACTATTTTGTCTAATATATTAAGCATTAAAAAGCTTTTAGTTGAAAATTTTTTTTTACTAAGTGCACTAAGAATCAATACAATGTTTAGAACTTGTGTAAGTATATTAGTGTTAATTTACTACAAACTATTTATATGCGTATATCAACTATATATATATATATATCACGTGAAGTACCAAAACTAAAAAAATCATCGACATCAATAAAACACTAAAACAACAGGAAAAAGTAAAACTAGTATAAGTACAATTCAAACATCAATAACGTTTGCACTTCAAGAGATACGCACTAAATCCCAAAAGAAAGTTTGACCAAAATTTTCTTGAAAAATAAAACTTTTTTATATTTTATTAAGAAACTAAGATATACGCTTTCATTAAACTTTGTGAGTTTTTCTTGTCGGTGTACTTTCTAAAAATTCTCAGTGATTTTGTTTTGAATTGTTATTTTGTTCGTACCTCTTCGTCTGGAAGCTGATTAACTCATTGCTAATATTCTTGCAGCTTTTTATAGCTATCTTTTTATAAACTTTAGCTATGTCCAGTGGTGTTTTTAACTTTTTACAATCAACTTAGGTCTAGTATATTCATTGATATTTGTGTATGTAGAACATGAAAAGTTTGTTATACTTTTTTCTTAAATTAGCTGTATTCTACTGTGTATTTCTTAAAAGTATTTATTAGATTGTCAATTGGTACTGATTTAATGGCATAAACTCAAAAAATTGTATGGTGTCTGTTATCAAAAAATAATTAATATCTTTTGCAAACACAAATAGTGTTCACAGAAGTTGTAGACTTTTATATTGCTACATGATCAATAAAACATATTTAGTCGGAAAAATAACTACTAACTTCAAGTAGTTCAAGTTTTAATTTTTTCAAATAAAATAAGAAAGACAAAAGCTTAGCATGAAACCTTAAGTTGTAAACCATTCTATCAGATTAATGGTCAGTATAAAATGAGTAGTTCTTAAACTTTTTTTTAAGTAAACAAACTTATTTTCATTATAGAAGCAATATCAATCAATTTTCTTTCTTTACTAACTTTGTTGTTATATAGTTTATATGCTTTTGCGAGAACTAACTTCCAAAGAGCAAGTATTTCATTTTTATAGGTTTCAAGAAATTAAAACTTTCTAGAGGTAATAGTCAATATAATAGTCTTTTGATGACTAGAATGTAAATTCTGTGAACTAAAGTAAAATATAGTGGATTGGTTGTATAAAAAACATGTTTGTTTTGAAAAACCATGAATAGCCAGTTAATACTCCATACTATTGCAAGTCAACAAAAACTTACTAAACATTACAAAGGACAAACACAATTTCATGGCCACTTAAAACAAGACCTAATGATAATATGTAAGTAAACTTGTAGCCAATGAGTTTCATATGTTATACTTCGTTGTTTTAAAATAAAAAATCACATCAAGATTAAGTTTATTTTCTTTAAGTTAACAGTAACAGACTTCAATTGCTTATTCTTTAACTTTTTAAACAAAAAATTTTTTTAATAGTTTAAATATCAAACATTAGTTATAAAGTATCTTAAAACACAACTAGGCTTGTTTAAAACATAATTCAAAACTAGTAATTTTAAATTTCGAAACGCTTAAAAATATAAACTATCCTGATATCGTTAATTTCTCCTTTTTTTATTTTAAAGAGTTGTTTCTTTTCTACTTATCCAGAAATCCATTTTTGCAAAAAGTTTTCATACAAGTCTTAAAACTAAAATTAAATTTTTAGCACACTGTACTACAAATTTTAGATATTGATACAGTTAACGCCATAATAGAATAATTTTTTTAACCAATTTTTTATCAAAAATTTTTGAGAGAATATTCTTTCATAAAACTTGTGGTAGCTTAGTACAGAAGACGACAGTTTATAACAAGTCGCGGGCAAAATTTCTTGTACATTTCTCCCGCGGGCTGCAGTTATTAAATGTAAGTGAAGTAACCAGTATAAAGTTATACTATAAACAAAATGTATTTAAATAAGCATTTTACAGCACTATTAATAAATAACTACTCAATGTAAAGCCTAACTTTAAGTTATTACTACTCAAAATTTTTGTTTTATTATTTTGAAAAAGTATGTTTTTAGCTGAAAACTACTTCCCAGGCCATAGTTTGTCAACCCCTAGTTTAGTGCTTGAGTTATTTTGTATAGTATGTTAGTGTTTAGTTTCATGTTATGTAATCCAAAAATAATTTTTAAGGATGCAAACTGTACGATCAATTTTATTGAGTTTTGTTTATTAACATGCTTCTTTTGTTCTTCAATTGATTCAGTTTAATAAAATTTTATTTAAAAACTACTAGAGCTTTTATAATGAATTGATATAAAACACCTTTTTTATATCCTTTATGCTATAACAAAAACTTAGAAACACTATTTTGCCTCAAAGCTTTGTGTCTACGTTATTTTATTAATACTTCGTTTGTTAATTTAACAATTACAATTGATTTTCAGCTGACAGCCAGTAGCGCACTTATTATTGATCTATATAACCGAAATGCTTTGGGATATATTATTATTTACTCTGCAAAGGATATATTATTGGTAAGGTAGCGCACTTATTATTGATAAGTTTTCTGGTAAATCAAAATGATAAATAGCTGTTTAATTACAATTGATTATCATAAAAAAATATACATTAAGATAAAGGAAAACAATATGTATCTAAATGTAAACTTGTGAAACTAATTTTAAAAATTATTTCTTAGCCATAGCGTATGTTACTACACTTAATAAAACATTGTTTTAAAATAAGTAAAATGGTTTCAAACAAATTAAAATAGTAAATAAAATAAAAAAATTCTTATAATTGCGGTGAAAAACTTACTGCCGAAATTAGATAGTTAAAAAAGCTGGTCTGTTAATAGTAAAACAATTTAAAAAGTCAGCAATCTAACATAAAATATTCTTTATTGCAACACTTTATGGTTAAAAAAGAGTTATACTTATAAAGCAAAATACGAATATAAAGTTTTACCTAAAAGACAAAGAGGTTTTATAGTGATTTTTTTATATTAATTTATCTATTAATATAAGGCTTGAACATAAGCAATTAACTGTATAAACATGAACATTTTAACTAAAATCAAAATAATATTGCAAGTTTTTTTTTAAATTTTGTAATAGTAGTATTTACAACATAATGTCTTTTTTCATTTCAATTTCCCGTTCTAATTTATATTATATATAGAAGTATATTAGTATAGAAGTTTAAATACTTTTTAGACGTAAGTTCATCTTTTTTTCAGGAGTTTGTTTTTTGCAATGTAGAGTTGTCAAATACATTCGCTTTAGCGAAGTTTATATAAAACTTTGACCTATTTTGAATTCTAACTACTATAATTCTTCTTTAGAATTGCAATTTTTAATTATAAAGATATTAATAACAGAAACTACTAGTTAAGTCTTTGTAGATTAATTTTTTTTATTAATTTCCTTAGTTTTTTGATTTTATATTGTACAAAATAAGACCAAAAAACTAAGTAAAAAAAATCTAGAATCACTCCTTATAATAGAGTGCTTAATCTTAAAAATTAAAAACTTTACTAATGATTCAGTAAAGTTTAAAGCTAAAATTAATTTTTTAGCTCATAAAGATATCAATAAAAATAGAACTTTTAAACTCAACGAGCATTTAATAAAATCAAAAAACGTATCAGAAAATGAGAATGAAAAGTATTTTTCTAACAAATTTGATTAAAAACTGAAAATGTTTTAACAAGCTTTTTGCATTAATATAAGTCTCTCTGTTTTTTATTTGGTTATTTAGCTTAAATGGTAAACATGTTTAAAGTTATGAAAGCGTTTAATAAGCTATGCAAATAATAATGACAAACAAGATTTAAAAGGAGTGTTTTATTTAAAGTAGTAGGTAAGTTTGGGTTGTATATTTGATAAGCACAAGGCTTATACAAACATTTTTAAAGTTTTTATCTTAGTACAAGAAAAATTTGCGTATTTGTTATATGTAGGTAGTTTTAGTTTAACAGCTCATTGTAAATTAGTTTTAGATAAAATCAAGCTTAATGTTCTTTATCAAGTTAAGTTATTTTCTTTCGTTTCTGAAAACACAAGGCATATTTATTTTACATCCAACATTTATTTCAATATTTAAAGAAACACTTTAAAGTAAGAAAGAAAATTTAAGTTTTTTGGTTAAAATTTTTTTATAAAGTCTATACAAAAAGTTTCAAAACTTTTTATGCTTAAACAGAGACAATTAGATTTGATGAAAAATTATAAACTTTTGAAACAAAGCACTAACCTTATATAAATTAAAAACATTAACCAAGTGATTGTATTGTTAGTATTTAATTGTTTACTAAACACTTTTTATTAATAATTTCTTTATAAATAATCACAAAAAAATACGTAATTAAATATGCATGTGAATTTGATAGATGAGTATCTAAAAACTTACATAAAATCTATTTTTTTACATAATGCAGACCTTGAAAAATAACATTAAAAATTTTATTTTATCTTCAGAGATTTTTTACAATGAAGTTCTTTTTCATTACATTAATGTTATTTCTTTACGAAGTCACGTGTCAAACTAATTCATGTGATGATAATGAGTCAAAACTTGCGGCAGTGACTAATTTGGTTTGCAACGGTGAACCAAGCTCTATACAATCTGTAAAAAGAGGAAAAAAAGGTCCTAAAGGTATTATTATTAATATTTAAATTTAATCATTTATTTGTTATAAAATTTTAAAAAAAATTTATAACTCAAAAACTAAGTTGGATTTCTTTGGTTGTTGTTAATTTTATGTAGTATAGCTTGATTTTAAGGAGTTTTTTATTTCATAAACGTTATTTGATTTAAAAGTTTAATTTATTTATTAAATAAACAATAAACTATAAAGCCATGCGACGTAGTTTAAGAGTGTATTGTTCAAATTCATAGTGTAATGTTTGATTTAACAGTCTATTGTTCTATTTTACCGTGTTCGATTTAGTAAAATGTTGTTTGATTTAAAGGTTTGTCCTATTTATTAAACTAAAATTACTTGTAAAGTAAAGTTTGATTGAACGGAGTATTTCTTATTTTAGAGTGTAATGTTTGATCTCTTTTTTTTTTGTTTTTTTAACTTAGTATTGTTAATTCAACAGTATTTGATTTAATTATGTATTGTTTTACTTAATAAAATAAGAAAAAAAAAACATCAGGCGACAAAGGAGAGCCCGGAACTAGTTGTGACGTAAAAGGCAAGGTTGAAACGCTCATTGGTGAAAACAAAGAACTGAAACAGGAAGTTATCACGTTGCGACAAGTTGTAGATGACGTAGTCGCGAAATTGAACGAAACTTGTTAGTAATATTAGTGGTACCAGTTTTTAGTGTATTAATTAATGTCACAAGTAATAAAGTCATCTATTTTTTAAAGTAAAAGAAGTACTGTACTACACTAAAACTTTGAGCGTACATTTTGAAATTTAAAATGTATAATTCGTGTACTTTTAGTAAAAAAGATATTTAAATAAAACTAAGTAGTTGCAAAGGCTAAAAATTAATATAACTTCGTTTTAAAGTCAAAACATTTTGTTTTTATTTTTCTAGGGCAAAAGGTAGTGTATTTAAATAAATTATAAAAAAAAAATTTTTTTTTTAAATTATTAATAGATATTTGATTGCAAAACATAAAAAACAAAGCTTAGAATTAAACAAAAAACTTTTAAGTCTTTAATAGTGTAACGTAGATATAAATGCTGTTTTATATTAGTTCATAGTTGAAGCTTGTGTCTTAAAATTCTGCTTTTACTTTTTGACTATATGGTTAACTTATATGGTATGGATGCAAAACAAATTTTGTTCTTATCTAAAACATAACTGAAAATTTTTACTTTTTAAAAACTAGTTACTTTAATTTAATATATTGCGTTTTATAATATGCACTGATTAATTATATTATTAGCATTTAAGCATACGTACTGATTGTTTATCAATGACTTCGTCTGAATATTAAACAAGTCAAAAAAGAAGTCTCATGCACAAATTATACTACTAATTTTTCTGGTCTTCTCGATGCTTCTGTGAGAACCATAGAAATTCAATAGCAAAATTTTAGATTAATATTTTAAAACAGATTTCGGCTACACATTCAAGATCACACCGAACAGGGGGAATTTCGAAGACTGCCGAAAGCAGTGCCAGTTCATGGGTGGGGAATTAGTACACCTGAATTTCGGAGAGAACGGTGTCAAGTATCATATGTGAGTGTTCATAAACTCGTACATTTACCATTTAAGTTGTACCAATGCTCTTGTTTAGTTTTCTAATGTTTAGATTAGTACTTTTCTGCAGTAAATTTTTTTAAGAGTTAGATCTTTTTATGCATGCCGTTTTTGTAGTTGTGAATTTTTGTTGGTATGACTTTTGAATTGAAATTTTAATACTTATGATAGTTCAGAAAAACAAAATACTTGTTTTAAAATATATATAGATTAAAAAAACTAATCAAGCGTACTTAGTTAAACAAGACGATAACAAATGTCTATAGATTTTCTCAATTAAGTTATTACTTTTATATCTAGAAACTGAACATTGTCAATTTTCAGCAAACTCCGCAAAATGATGGAGTCATCGGGAAAAAACCTGTGGATTGGAGTGACGGATCTCGAGACAGAGGGAGTCTTCAAATACCTCAACGGGCAGACTGTGAACGCGAAACTCGGCCAGGACAAGGATCTCCTGTACTACTTCGATGAGATGCAGCCCAACGAAGGAAGAAACGCTAATTGCGTTCATTTTGTGCCTCCTGGGTTGCAGCTACCGTTGAGCAATGCGCTGAACGATGCTCCGTGCAGTGCTTATACTAGCAGGTGGGGTCGTGGCGTAGACTTCCACGGATTGTGCGAGATGAGAAATATATTTTGAATGTTTTGATGTCGCTTGATGTGTTGTATTTTGAAAATGCACTCAAAAAAAGTTTGTAAGTGAAGCTTGAGTTTATATTTGAATTTTGTTGCTTATGACGATTTTATTAATTTTGATAACTATCAATAAGCTGTTGGTTGTAAGTTGTAACTTATAACTTTAGCTAAAATTAGATGTATAATAGGATGAATCAGAATTTTATGTTTTAACTACTTTATTAAAAGTTTTACGTCTTGAAATAACTTTATAGCTTAAAGGAATTTAAAATTTGTTGGAATTTTTCTAATATTAACAAAATCTACATTTTTACACTTTTTGATTAAATTTATTGAAATTCTAAGAATAAAAACATTTTTATAAAGTTTTATATTATTGAATCTGAGCTATAAAAATATATCTAAAAAAAATGTGTCATTATTTATTTCTTTACCGGATTACTAAAAAAAACTTTATTTATGATCATTTTATAACTCGGTATCATGTAAGTTTATCATTTTTAATACAATAGAAAAGGTTTTTAACGCCAACAAAGTTAAATAGTTACGTAAAGCAGTTCGTAATGACTTTATTACTAAGTTTAAAGATAAGAAAGTTGTTTTTATTCCTATATATTTAGTAAAGGAAATATATAAAATAATGAATTTATAAAAAAGTTATGTTAATGTAAGCAGTTAATATTGAAAACTATCTAAATTTCTTTTATGATATATTTGAATAGAGTTATAGTACATAGAAGCACAATGTATAAAATATAATGCATAAGGCATAAACAGCTATTTTTTATAGACGTAGTTAGCAACATAGTTAAAACCGCTTTTACCAAAACAGCAAAGAAATTCTCAATTCAGATTTATTTTGTGTTTGTACTGGAAACGAGTCTAGACAGCAGTTATTTAGCCTTTAAAAAAAAGAAATTGAAACTGTATAATTTTTTTAAGACTTTTAAACATTTGAATAAAAAATTTTATTAGCTAACAAACCTATGTGCTATTACGTAGTTTTATTTAATGCTAAATGTTAGAATCGCAAACTGAGTATTATAATGTAAACATCAGTTAAAAAAGAGCAAAACAGAACAGAATGTCATGTAAAAAACTACAACTAAGTTTCATTCACAACTTTGCGATAAAGTGATATTATATTTTTGATAATGAAAACGTGTTTAAAAAATAAATTTTGCATCAACTTTTATAACAACTTTAATTGGAAATACTTGTATGTATAAATAAGTTAAAATGATTCTTTATTATGAAACAAAAATTTTATTTATTTTCAAAATTTTAGTGCCACGTTATTAATGTTAAATTAAATTTATTCACTTTAAATGAATAAATTAAACTGCATAATTTATTTTGTAAAATACCTTACAGAACATTGGTAAATTCTCTATGTTTTTTATCTAGATAGTTTTCTTTGATATGTTTTTTACTTAATTTTTTTAAATTATGTCAATGTAATTTAAACTAAAGTGATATCTCTCTAATTTTATCTATGTGATCTAACAAAAAATAGAAAAATACTTAGTATTTTTTTAAAATTAATATAAATGCCAAAATCATTTAAATTTATTATATAAATCTCTTGATAAAAACTAATTAGTTAACACTTAAAATTTAAAATTAAACCAAGATAGTTTAAAAAATGTATATTTAAATATTTTAAATGCAAAAATATTAAGGAAAAAATTTTTTTTTAAAGACGAAAAAAAACTGTAGTTATGTTTAAAATTTTATTAGTATAAATTATTTAACCGTTTTTAGTATTTTAGATAAAATTTAAATTTGCAATGTTTTATAGTAATTCTCAAAGTTTGCTTTGTTTTAATAAAAATAAAGACTTATAATAACTTTATAAATATGGTTGAAAGTACACACTTTGATAGTTTATATTATCAACGAAATAAGTTTATAGTGAGATAACATATTTCATAGCAAAAAATGTATACATTTATTGAATACAAGCCATTTTTTTTTCCAAAAGTTTTTTTTTACGAAAACTGTGAATACTAACCTACCTCAAAAACACAAAGTCTGCCTATTAGTTCTCTGACTACTTCCGATATTTATTACTTTATTATTAACCTTTTGTCTCCACTTACATAACAATAACATAAGCATATCCATTTTTTTTTTTAAGAATAAAAATAAATAGTGAGCATTTTAAATCAAAAACCATCAAATTTCTTTAAAATGATTAAAACGTTTTGTCTTTGAGTATTTAGTTTCCTAAACCTGCTTTTATCATTTTTAACTTTTGTTTGCTTATTTAGCTTGTATGTTAAATTATTTCTTTTATAAATAAATACATAGACTTTCTAGCTTAATTACTAATGTAAAATAAATGTAAAACGTACGGACTACAGACACAACTAAGTTTTTTACTAAACTAGATAAGTTAGTAGTTTCAGCAAAAAATAATTTGTACTTTCTTGCAGTTTGCATATATTTTATTAACAACAAAAAAATCAGTAATTATCATTTTTTTTAGCTAATAATACATTTTATACTTAAATTGAATAAAAATAAAAAGATTTAAATTAATTCAAAGACTAAGGTTTAAACCTTTTTAAATATTAAAAATAACTATTTGTAGTTTTTTGATTTTTGTCTCTGAATTTTATTTGCATTTTTGTCACAAATAAGTTTAGTTTAAATAAAAAACTTTCAATAAATGTAGTTTTGCAAGTTTTTTTTTCTATTTAAATATTGCCTCCGGTCTCCGACATTACCTTTGTTGCAACTAAACAATAAAATCACTGATAATAAAATAAAACTTGATCATTTATCTTCGAGCGTATGTTTAATAGAAAAAAAGAATAAAAACAAATAAAAAATTGTTTAAATTAATATTTCTTATTATTTATAGTTACATCTTGAAAATGAACTAAAATCATACTTTATGATGCCTATATACCAGTCACCAGTGCAGAGATGTTAAATCGCAGAGCACAAAATCCCCGCAGTAGAATAAAAAATAAAAAGCATGGCAATAGAATTAAAATTTCTTATGAAAGCAAAAGCTGTATTTTACAAGTTGAGAACATAAAAGTTTCATATATTCAATTACACCAACATATTTAAAAGCATATAGTTTTTATAAGTATGAATGCCTTAAATGTAAGTTTATGTTTTTTTATTTTCATAAGGTTAATTTTATTCACTTTATTGTTAATTTAATCATAACTACCTTTTAACCTTGTAGTAGTAGGTAATGTTTGGTTAGAAAAATTAAAGAAAAGTATCTTCCACTTATTTAAATGGTTAATAAACTAAAAACATTGTAGCTTTGGAACTAATCGATGTTAAATTAATTTATTATTTGATTTTTTTTTCCAAAAATTAGATGCAATAGACAAATTATTTTTTCTTATATCCTACTTTTATCAAATTATTTGAATTTTTAAACTTAAAAATAAAGTTTGATTATTATAATTTTTTAAGATTCATTATAAATTATTTTATTAAGACATAGATTTCACTTAAAAGTAATTTGAATATAATTTATTATTTTTGTTTACAAACTTGAAACTACTATTTGCTTAGATTAAATCTATTTAAAATTTTTAATGTGACAAATTTATTGAGTCTTTTTTTATTATAATTAGGTAGTTTATCTAAAAAAAATATTATACTTGAAAGTTTTAGTGTACAACTCAAGGTTTTTAAAACTAGTTTTGTAAATTAAGCAGAGTTGAAACAAGGTCAGGAAAAGTCAAAAAACTCAGGAAAAGCAGAAAAAAAAGATAAATAACAAGAATAGTAAGGTTTTTTTTTTAAACAGTCAGGAAGTTTGACTAAATATTAAAAAATACCAGATTTTGTCAGTTTAAATTCACTGAATTCCTTATATTCAAAAACAAGTCTTTGAATGGTAAAAAATTAATTTAAATTCTTCAAAGTGTGATTAAAATTGAAAAAATTTCCAAGAATTTTACAAAATTACTTAATGCCTTCATCTGGTAAAATTAAATGAATATCCTTTATAAAACTGCAAAATGTTTCTATTAAAATTTTTTTAAACTATCCTACTAGAACAAACAGTTTTTGTAAGCAGTTTGATAATCTGTAGCATTTTTTAGTAAAACAATGATAATACGTATAAGTTTGTTTATCTAGCATATGTTAGAATTGAATTGTTTTTTGTTTAAGTAAATAAATAATTTCATTCTAATTAAACACTAGGTTTAGTGTTTTGGGTAATAAGTTTATGTTTATAATTTACCTCATTATAATTTTTTCAAAATTGTTTAAATTTTTAAAATAAATTATAAAAGAGGTGAACTTCATGGTTAAGTTTAATTATTTATAGTTTATTGTAGAATAGTTGTTTTTTAATATTTTTTACATAAATAAGGGTAAAATATTTACTACTAATTTTATAAATATTGATAAACTGAAATATAAAATTGAAGGCTTTATTAATTCCAAGTGTTCGAATATGTATTATATTATTTGTTTAAATTGATAATTTGATTTAGAAAAGTCAGGAAAATTGTAATAAAAAGTCAGGAAATTGTTTAAAGAGTGGATAATAACTATAGGGTTGCTATTTTACCTAGAAATTAAAAATTCTGTACTTTGACAATTAAGGCAATTAAAACCTTAGCAAAGCTGAAATTAGATATAATTTAAAAAAAACCTACATTTGTTAACAATAAACCTAAAAAACCTGAAATTCTTAACAAGTTTACATAGTTCGGTAATAAAATTTAACTTGATTCAAAAATCTATCATATAAATAAGTTTTTTTTTATCAGCAAAAAAAACTTTTTTTCATAAAACGCATTTCAATAAACTTAAGTATTTTTCAATGGCTTATGCTATCAGGGTTGCCACTTTACCTGGAAATCTGTTTTTACCTGGAAACCTGATACTTAACAACTAAGGCAAAAAAAACCTGGAATTTGAGAAATTTTTAACCAAAGACTTAGAAAAACATTCAGTTTTTAACAATTTCAGCATGTTAAGTAGTATAATTTTAACTTGACACAAAAAAACTATCATATAAATAAGATTTCAATTAAAATTTTTTAGTTTTAATACACTTTTTAATTAACTTTATAGTACATATACAATGTTTTTTTATTATTTAACACAGTTTTTTATATTAGACATAACTTTAAACTGAAAATAAACCAAAATACATGTAATTTTAAAAGCCTTGTAGAGATTTGAAAAACCAGGAAAAATTAATAAACATGAGTGGCAACCTTGTACTATTCCAAACAGTTTATTACAATAAATTTAACTTTAAACTAAAGCTAGACTCTAAAATGTGTATTTTTGAAGATTTTTTGAAATCATGTAAAAAATTTAAATAAAAATCAGGTGGCTATTCTCAGGGTTGCCACATAGTCAGGAAAATTCAGGAAATCAGGAAAAACTAAGAAAAATGACAAAAGTCAGGAAAATTCAGGTCAAAATGGGGGGTTTTTGAAAAAATTCAGGAAAAAGTCAGGAAAAAAATTTATAAAAACCTCAGATATTGTCAGTTCAAATTTATTTATTTCCTTTTATTTCAAAGCCTTCGATTAGTGAAAAATTAATTAAAAATTCTTTAAAGTCAGACTAAAATTGCAAAATTTTCCTTAAATTTTACAAAATTACTTAATTTTCAATGCCTTTTTTAGTAAAATTATAGTAAAAAGTCAGAAAAATCTTGAAAAAAGTCAGGAAAACTTTAGTAAAATGTCAGGAAAAAGTCAGGAAAAGTCAGGAAAAATTTCTCAGCTTGACTTGTGGCAACCATGCTATTCTGTAGTAGTTAAGGTAAGTCTCTAATGGTTTTTTTTTTCTTGGATTTACAAATAGTTATTAAGTTACACACTAAACACATTACTTTAGCAGTTACATTTTCGTAGGTAACAACCGTTGAAATTATTTTAGATGAAACTCCAGACCAAGAAGATTTACCAACTTTAGATTTTCCACCACCTAAAAAGATGAGGTACCAGAAATCTTGGGAATCTGTTTATGAGTTAAAAGGTTTTTTATCTCTAACAATTTGTAGTATTTAAGAATACACATTTGAGTATTTCAATTTTGAATTCAACAACAATTTTTTTTTAATACTGAGCTTTTTTATTAAATATTATAAAGGAAAGTTCTCATGTTTTTATAGAATTAAATTAATTTTTCCATTGTAATTTTTGAAAAAAAAATAATTTTTAAATAGTTTTTAAAGTATTTTTTGTAATTTTATTTCAATAATGCACAAAAAATTTTATCATCTAAAGTCAAAAATTCCAATTCACTTTTTACCTAAAAATTAACATTTTGTTTTAATAATTTAATAATTAACAATACTTTAGCATGACATTTTTTTTACTTTAGTACTAACCTTTGACTACTTTATTTAAATAAATATACTTAAAATACATTTTATAATAACAACACACAAATTAAACTGTTAATTTTATTATAAAATTAAAACCAAAATTTGTTAGTATAAAACAAAGTTCGCTTCATAGACAAAAATTGAATTTCTAATTTTATTATTTAAGTAAAATGGTTCATAGAGGCCATAAGGCGGTGAGATGGGCAAATTATTTATTTACAACAATTTTTTGGTTTTACACCTTACAAATTATCATGATTTTTGTTTGTTAAACAAAAAAAAAATTTTTAATTTTTGTTATAAAATACATTTATTTGAATATTAAAAACATTTTTCTGACAAATGGTTTGTGGTAATATCAAGAATTCTTTATAAAATTTTTTAGTATATTGCTTTCAAATACAAAAAGAAAATTTTTATTTACTATTTTATAAATGCTAAGAAGATTAGCTTTGACTGATTTAATTACTAGACAGATCTACTTAGTTTTTTTATTTCAAAAAAGAATTATTTCACTGCATTGATTAAATTTATATATAAATTTTTGATAAAAGTTGTGATATAAATAACAATTTTATTATAAGCAAATTTATTATCCCATTTGTAAGCTTAGATTTATAAGATAGATTTAACTAAAGCTTTTATTAATTGAGAATAAATAAATTAAAAAAAAATTGTTATTTATTGATCTTGTAGTGAAACAAAACTTTAAAAAGCACGTTTTAAAAGTAAATACATACTTAATTAGCTCAAGTTGAACTGTGATGCTTACATCAGGCTAGCCACTTTACCTGGAAGCCTATAATTTGTCAAATTAACCCAAAAAAAAACCAGGAATGTTTGTATTTTTGAAAAAAAATCGGAAAAACTTCAAATTAAAAAAAAACCTAGAAATTTTAACATTTTAAGCATTGTCAGTAGTTAAATTTTCGATTTGACACAAAAATTTATAATATAAATAATATTTTTTTTCTTCATCTAAAAATTTTTTATCTACCAACACATTTATTGTAAGTTTAAAGTATCTTTTTAATGTTGTCATACTATTTAACACAGTATCTTACTTTGAACCTAATTTTCGACCAAATAAAGATTAAAATTGTGAACTTTTAAAATTCTGTAAGAATTTTGGAATACTTTGAAAAAAATTTGAAAATACAAGGCAACACTATTACATCTATTAAACTGTTTAGTTTATTGTGAAACGTTTTTGTTAAATCATTGAAATCTCAATTGTTCACTTATTAATAAAATAAATATTAGATACACAACTTATTTATAAACAAATATAAATAGTGTTTAATGTTTTATTAGTTATATCTGTTATGTCAACTATGTGTAATGCTGTTTTACTTATTAGATTGGATTGCTCCAACAAATTGTGAAACTAAAGCTTATTGCAAGTGGTGCAATGTAGAACTACAAGCAAAAAAGAGCAACTTAAAAGTTCATTCTTATTCTGACCGACATAAACGCGCATCTCCAGTCACAAATAACCACAACTCAATAAATCAGTTTAGGATGGAAAAATCTTTTAAACAGCAATTCAACAATTTCCTTAAAGAAAACGTACGTCAGACAGAAGTCCGGTTAGCATTGCAACAAGCTCTTCACGGAACTTGCTAGCAGGCGAACACCAGATAGATGTCATGAAGACACTTGGGACAGCTCACGAATCAGCAACGCTTAAAAGGAGGAAAGCAAAAATGATTCTGTGCAATACTCTCGCACCAATTTGCAGAAGACTAATCATAACTGATTTTATGGTGAAGCATTGTTCTTTCTATCTGGATGAGAGTACAGATACTGCTGGACAAAGTTTTCTAGGTAAGAAAATTACTTTTAAGCTTTGTTAATTTAATTAAGTTTAAATTTGTTATTAATTTACATACATTCTGTTGAATATAAAAATATTTTAATACAAAAAGCTTATTAAATTTAAATTTCAAACATGAAATAAGCTTTAAACACATTGTTCTTTGTTTTATTTTTTTAATATAGATTAATTCTTGTAACACGTAATGATTATTAGGTAAGTAAAAATTTAATGTATTTGGATTTATGTCTTTTTATTTTAAACTATTTATTTCATAGAAATGAAATTTTAATGTGTTATTTAAACTGTAAAGTTTTTAATCATTATTTAGATTATTTAATTTTAGTTAAAGTTGGGTATGCAACTCGATGACCGAGAGGTCTTTTTGTGTACCCGGATCCTTGAAACAAGAAATTTTTGAATTTTGTTTTGTTATTATTCAACAAACCTTATCATTTTGATTTTTACTTTTAAAAAACATATTTTATTGTAGGAGACATAAAGGCCCTATTAATAACTTGTTTTTTTTTAATGTAATCCAATTAAATTAATATTTTGTATTACAACGATTTGTTTTATATAATTTTTTTTCTTTTATTTTAAATATAAGGGAAGAATAAATGCATAATTTGTTGAATTGAAACATTTTTTTGCTAAATTTATCGGTATATTATCAGTAAAATTCAATAATATATATCACCAGTAAAAGTTACTAGAACTTTTTTAACAAATTTTAGTTTAGGTAGTTTTTTAAATTTTTTATTCTAATTAAAACTATTTGTACAAGGTTAAAAAGCTTGGCGTTTGCTTATTATTTAAATATTATATAGGTTGTTGTCTTTTTAGATAAAGTAAAGTATAGTGTTAATCTGTTTGTTGAATATTTTTATCATAAATATAATATTGGTAAAGTACAAAATTATAACTCAATGTATGGTTTATAAATTACTCTTTTTCATTCAAAGGTTCAATTCAAACATTAGTAATAAAAAATTCCTACAATTACTTTTTACATTCTTAAGCCAATTATTACCCAAAATTATAATAAATTCTATTTTTCTCAGATCAACCTGCAAAAGAATGGAGTTATGCTGTGACAAATTTCCACTTTCAGATACATTAATAGAAGAAGTTGGTAAGTCTAGTTTGTACAAACCAAGAAGCCAAGAATTCAATGAAATCTTGACAAACGAAGAGTACAGCAAATTTAAACCTTCAAATTTGACAATGTTTGCAGCAAACAATGTAATATAAAATTTCAACAAAATTTTTGCGTGTTAAAAAGCAGTTAATTTTTTTCAAAAAAAAAATGCTTTTCATTTAAAGTCAATTCACTATTTTAAAAACACTTTTACTTGAGTGACTGTTAAAGCATTCTACTGTTTAAATTTGTTGTGACTATATTTTATTTAAAAATTTCAAATTTGTTTATTTACAAAGTTTTGTACATTAATTGCTAAAATTTCTTAGACTATTTGTACTTTTTTACATTTTTTGTAGTAACAATAATAAGTTCAATAATAATCCAACCGTTAATCGCGCTAATTTTTTATCATATGAGTATTATGCTAAATTTCTTTTGCCTAACAAACTTTAAAATTTCTCATTTTCTTAGTTTTTATTAAGTATTTTTTAATACTTAAAATTGTTATTTTAAATTTCCGTATTAACTTTTGTATTTTTTAAAATTTTTATTTAAAATTTTAGGTTTTTAAACAAAACATTTTTACTTCAATTCAGCTTTTTTTTTAAACAATTTTCTTTATTTACCAATATAGATTTTTTTTTAATTGCCATAACTGCTAGTTATTGCAATACAAATTAGTTTAAGTCATAGTGCTGTAAACTGCCCTTATGTTATCCACTTGTTCTTTTTTTAATAAACATATAAAATTAATCCAAGCTCTTTATATATATATCAAAAAAGTATGTAGAGTATATAGCTTGTATTAGTATAATATTTTGTAGTGTCGAAGGTTTGTATAATTTTTTTAATTACAATATATCCTAGTTTTTATTTTTTCACAAACTTTGAAACTTGAATTAAATGAATAAACCTAGAAGTACATAAGCAACTTACAAAAATAAATTACTTTTTAGTTAACTATACTTACAAATTAAACATTGAAAATGGTTTAAAACTTAAAGATAAATGAAATAAGTAATACTAGTAACCTTTTAGATTTTTTTTCTCTTAAATAAAGTTTTATTTTATGAAACAAATTAAAGTAGTTTAACATGAATTCCTTTAAATGTACAATTTCAGTCTTTGCTTTATATCATAGTCATTATTATCTAATAAAATATCTTTTCACTAAGTTAACATTTTTAGCTGCGAATATTCTTACTGCAAAAGCTTTAGTATAATTAGATTGTTATAAAACTTATAGCAGAAAATATTTTTAATTTATTTTAAAAAAGTAAATTAAGCTTAAATCTTTAACAAACCAGTTAAACTGACCTTATTTTTTTTTCATTTAATAAAAATTTAAGGTATATAAACAAATAAATTTTTGATAAAAATTTTCATAAGAAAAAAAATTGTTAAAATAAGTAAGTAAATTGTAAATTAAACACTTGTGTAGTTTTTCACTTTAATAAAATTTTTGCAGGAACAAAAAAAAATTTTGACTTTAAGAAATATAAGACAAGACGTGAAAGTTAGTTAAAACTTAAAAAATTAACATGCATTATTAAAGTTTTAAAATTAAGTGAATTACTCAAGCGTACGATTTTGGCTTATAAATTTCTTTTTTCTTCTAGCTCTCTCACTTTTGCGCTAAAACTTTGCGTCTATTTGTAAAGTTCTTAAATGAAGAGAATAACTCGAGCGCGCTCCAGCGTACCACTCACTTTTCACTTTAGTTTCTTTTATTTCTCCAAATTTCTCTCAATTTACTATAGAGCTTTAAAGCGCGTGTTTACAATTAAAACAGCTGTATTTAACTGCCATCTTGATTATACCATGTCTGCACCAGTGGCTTGAAAACTCACGATACGAAATTATATAAAAGATTTCGGGCCGAGCTTTTTGAAAAATTTCTAAAATAATAAATTTAATTTCGAAAAAATATTTAAAAAAAATTCTGACATTAAATCTTATTTTTTTTTATCAATAAATAAATTTAAACAAATAACATTTTAATAAACACTCTCCCTCCCCTTTTTGAAATTTTAGAAATTTATGACAAAAATTACCCTATGCCGAAATAATGTTAATCTGAAAACAAGACTAGTTCAATTTTTCAAGATATATGCAAGTAGTAAAGTATAAGCAAATATAACTAATGCCTCTGGTAAAATTCTTTAACCTTTATACCAATAACTAATTTTGTAGTTTATATGTTAAAAAACAATCTTAGTTTATCATGAAATTTAAACACCAATAGAAAATCATATATAAAAATAAACGAACAATAATTCTATTTGAAAATGAAAAGTACTCTACCCATAGCTGCTAATATTGACCATGGATAGTTTACAACTTTTACTACACCATTTCTTTCTACTTGACTTGTTGATTTCTACTTTAGTAATTATATAGCTGACATTTATTGTTGTCTTCATAATAATATTTTCTTCAAACACAAGCTTACTCAAACAACATAGAAGCTATGAAAAAGCAGGTATTTAAAGTTTAACTATTGTTTGTTGCATTTATTTCAATTATAAATCATCTTACTTAAGTTTGTTACATCTTAAAAAACACAAATTGTAATTTATAATTTTTTATTAAGTTATGATTTTGAAGTTGTTACAGGGACAATATTTAACAATTCTGAAATGCTTCAATTATCTGTAGGTATTGATTTTTATTAATTTTTTTAGTTTAAAGAGTCATTCAAGTTAAAAGAGTGGCCATTTAATCTGAAATTCTGTAATTTTTGGAAAAATATGTGGGTTTTACATGATAGCAGGGTAGCCACTAAATCAAAAATCCTGGAATTTGACAAATTAGACTGAAAAACTTGGATATTGAGAAATTATATAATAACCTTGAAATTAAAATAAAAATTACCAAAAAACCTAGAAAAAGCTGGAGTTTTTAATAAATTTTACATTTCTATTTAATACAAAAAATCCATCATGTAAATTAAAAAAAATTACTTTATAATTTTGTTATATAAAACACATTTAAAGTAGCTTTACAGTGTTTTTTCAATATTTTTATACTACTCAACATAGTATTTTACCTTAAGCTTAATTTTATACTAAAAATAAACTCAAAAACCTTTCTTCCATAAACCTTATAGAAATTCAGAAAATCTGAAAAAAAAATCCCAATAAACATTTGCCATTATAATGATAGTTCTTTTTCAAGCTCAGATTAAATGCTCTAACACTTACAATTCTTAATAAAATCAGTTCAAGTTTTGAAGACATAAACCTGTTTGATTTTGATTTTTTGAAACAATTCATTACATATTCACAACCATCTGAACTCTATCTTAAAAAATACTTATATTTGTCCTGTTTTATTTTGCCCTATGAAAAGCAACTATGATTTACAGGTTGAACTTCGAACACTGTAATAATATATGTTTTTTATAATGGCAAAAATAACCTGAAAAAACCTTAAACTTGAACTTTTTTACTTACTATAGTTTATATAAGATATTAAATATTCAAATTTATATTAGATAAGAATTGCTGCTATACACAAAAAAAAGTTATACATTTTATAGATTTTTAGAATTTCTAACAACATTTAAGCTAGTATTGCAGTTTCTATTCAGAAGTTTTAAACTAAATTAATACAATTTTATCCTTAATTTTAATGTTGTACTGATAAGAGAAAGACAAATTAAAAAAAACCAATAGCCACCCTCAGTTTATATATAAATCAAACAAAAACTTCCAATAAAAATAGATTTTAAGAATTTACAAAAATATTTTTTAGTTGTCTTCAGATAGTATCAAAATCTAAATAGAAATAAGTATTTTTAAATAAAAAATTTTAAAGCTATCAAAATGCTTTATTGTATTTATAATGTGAAATTTTACAAAAGGTAAATGTTACAATGTTATATATATAAAACTTGATATTGCAAAAAAAAAGCTTTGTGAAGTATGGAAATAGTACATTAATAGTACAAAAAATTCACTGTTACCAAAATATTAAACTGCCATATAACAAACAAGTAGAAATTATCAGGATTGCAAAATCAAAGTATTTTACAGTTTAGAAAAATTCATACCAACTAAGACTTTTTTTCTTCAGATTATTTAAAAAGTTAAAGATGATTTAGGCTTGTTTGTTTCTTTTTTTTGCAAAGCTGAAGCTAGTTAGGATTCTTTTCAATCTTTGGCTAACTTTTATGACTTTTAAATCAAATTTTATATTTATACATATCTTTTATTCTACATAATAAATCTTTTTGTTCTTAATTTTATAACACACAGATCTGATAAACAAATTATCTGATAAACTGAAATTTTTATAAGTTTTTTTTCTCTTACTTTTTTGTTTACTCAGACAGACTTAGTTTTATGTAATTTTCAGCCATTTTGTTTGCATCCTTGAAATTGAAAACCTAAACAAATTAAGTGAATATTTCCTATCTTATGTTTTATAATTATATTATTTTGCTATTTATTTTAAAAGCTGGTATTTTAATTTTATGATAATCTTAGTTGTTATTTTGTGAATGTTAAGATATGATTTTAATTTGTAAAAGTATTTTTGAAATTCATCACAAAATTAATGTTTTTAGAAAACGCAGAAATATTGAATCCTAAAACTTTTGTTAAAAAAAGGAAAGGATAGTATTGTTACTCAAAAGAAAAGTCAGTTGATAAATTTAAATTAAAGTTAAATGGCTGAAAAAAACTTTATAAGAATGGTAAAAAAAAGAAGATATATTTTTGGTTGAATTTTTTTATCTCTATTTAAATTTTTTTAATCAAAATTTAACAAGTAAAATCCATTTTAGAAATAAAATAGAGCCACCTTTGATCATGACTTATTTTATTCATATTTATACTAACTTCAAAAAAACATATTATGTTAAAAATTGATACTTCAATATATTTAAAATAGTTAAACATACCAAGTAAGCATTAAAGTACATAAACTATAAGATGCTTATTCCTTCTGTACTCTTAAATAAAATATTTTTATTTCAGAACCTTATAAATTAAATCTAATATTTAAATTTATCATTATGAGTCAAAGGCAAATTGGCTGTATGAAGAAATGGAAATATGTTGTGAAAATTAATACATTTTGAGGATCTTATTATACAAAATATCTCAAAAATTTAAATTCTATAAAAACTGGCTTGTAGTTTGTAGTTAAAGGTTTCATATAAAAGCCAAAGTTAATTTTTATAAAAAAAGTGTTGGCCCCCCCTATGGACGTAACAATATTCTCAAAAATATTTATTTAATAGTGGTAAGATTTTTTATGATTGCTATATTAAGAAATTGTAATAACTTTGAGTACCTATTTATCTCAACTTTTAACTATTGTTAAACATATTGAAGACCTCATGATATACGCTTAAATTTTAAACTCTAAGTTGTTTTGTACAAAACATAATTAGTTTCTGTTGTGAGAATAGTTTCTTATTTATATTACTAAAATAAATATTAAGTTAAGGAACATGTTTTTTTTAATGTAAGCGATGATGTTTCAATATAAAAAATTCAGTCATAAAGTTGAGAACCTTAAATGTTGAAGCAAAGTAATTATTTTAGAAAATTGTTCTTTAATTAAATGAGTTTAATATAAAGTAGGTAATCTAATATTTCTCAAAAGATGTTTCAATATAAAAAATTAAGTTTTAAAGTTGACAACCTTTAAAATTTCATAAACTTAAATATTGAAGCAAAATGTTATTTTAAAAAATTGTTCTTTAATTAAGGCCATAGGGGGGGTCCAACATTTTTTTTTATAAAAATTAACTTTGGCTTTTATATGAAAGCTTTAAGTACAAACTACAAGCCAGTTTTTATAGAATTCAAAAATGTCATTTAACTTTTGAGATATTTAATTTTTTGTAAAAACTTTCCTATATAAACATATGGACCGCAAATTTTTTGGGGTCAATTTCTTGGAAATTTTAAAATTCACTAAAAATCTATCTCCTCCTTCATTTTTCAAGCAATCTTCTTCAAATTTTCAGGAAAGCATTCCTTATAATAAAAGATAAAAACTTTACTTTAGAATTTAAGAAATTAAAAAAAAAAAAACTTTTATTACAAAAATTAAAAAAAAAGTGTTTTTTTTTACAAAAAAAGATATTTTTACAAATTTTTTTTTAAATTCCAAAGTAACGTTTTTTTGTTATTGTTTAAGACTGTGAAAGTTTGAAGAAGATTGCTCGAAAAATGTAGGAGGAGATAAATTTTAAATGAAATAGTTTTTTTTCGCTGTTTTAGTTTTCCCTTCCCATAGGGAACCTATTATGCGGCCCGACTTTGACTGGTCATATCTCAAAAAAAAATTCAAATTTTCTAAAACGTAAAAAAGCATCTTGAAGCTTAGAAATAACTTTATAAAATAAGATCAACTTGTAAAAAACATGGTTTACCCCCCCCCCCCTATGGCCTTAAATCAGTTTAAAGCCATATAAAGCACTAATTTACATATTGATCTTGTTTTTGAAATGTTTAACTTAGCTAGCCGTTATTTTTTACAGATTTGTAAAGTTTAAATTAATTTTTGAGATACCAAGGTACAAAGTTGGAGAGCTCAATAGGTTTCTTATGGAAGGACCCAAGTTAAACGACAAAAAAAAAATTCTTTAAAAATTTCATTCCTATACAGTTGTTTAAATCAGTTCCTAAATCTATACAGTTCCTAATCTTTCTCAAATGTTTTGAGTATAATTTTAACTTAATAATTAGCTACTTATTGTAGGAAATTTTTAAATTGTTTGTTTTATTTGGTCATTAAATTCTTATTATTATTATTATATTAATTCTAGCTAAAGGATTTTTTGACTAATGCAAGGAACATTTGCTGTAATTTGTAGTTAATTGATTAAAAAATGATCAAAAATATGATTTTAGTGGGTTTTTTGAAATTCCAAAAAAATTAGTTTTTTTTTTTCTTTTGTACCTTTGTATTGGAAACTTTTTACACAACTGAAGTATAACAAAAGTTAATTAATGTTTTATATTTGTGATAAGTAGCTTATATTACATAGTTATAGCTTTCATATATAAACTTAAATTATTATTTTATAAATATTTGGCCCCCTATAGTCGTAGTTTTAGATTATTAAAAATATTTTAATTGTTATGATTAAATAGTTATTGAAAGCTGTAGAAAGTATATCAATTTTTTAAAAGTTAGTCCATTGTTTAAATTTATAACTAAGACACTAACTTTTATTTTTGAAATTATAAGTAACTTTTGAGATATTAATGATCAAAGTTATAGTTTTCAATAGGTTTTAAAAATGATGCACTAACTAAAAATGCTGAAAATAGAGGAAATCTATCTTTTCGATTTTTGAGCAAAGTTTTTATAAATCTATTAGTTTAATCATAGATATATTATAAACAACTTGTAGAATTGTTTTTTAAAGTTTATTACTATTTTTATATAAGACTAACAAAAAATATTATTTTTAATTTTGTGATAAAATTATTGTAAACTTTTTTTTTCCTTTGCCTACTACTAGCTGTTTGTAAAATTATAAAGAAAATTCTCTGAAAATTATAAGTAAATTCCTTGAGAAATAAAGGAAGATATAAATTTTTAGTAAATTTTTCAAATTAAAAAAATAGTCAAGGAATCTGTTTACAAAACTGGTGAAATTTCAACTATTGTTTGTTTTTAAAAAATACTTTATAGCTTAAGCTGTTAATTACCAGCAAATGTTAATTTTTTTATTAAAAATCTTAGGTTACATTAATATACAGTTTATATATTTTTTAATAAGTACAAATATTATAAAATTTAATTTTTTGTTTAGATTTTAATGCATGAATGAGTTTAAAAAAAAAACATTATAGATAAGCAACATGGTTATGTACAGTTTACTACTTTTTTATACTTAAGAGGTCGTAATTATTTTTTGCCACCAAAACCTGGTAGTAAATAAAATATTTAATTCGCACATTATTATTTAAATAAGCTTATTAAGTTTCAGAAAATCATGCAATATTTTTTAGTTTAAAAAAGATAAATAAATTATACTAAAATAAATTAAGTACCCATCAAAAAATACAGAAAATGTATTAATATATTTTTTTAATACAGTAAAAATCATCTGCTAGCTTAAGTGTTGTAAAATTTTGGTTTTCTACTTCTTTAAGTTTTGGAAACACATCAAAAGTATTGTATTATTTACATTTGTACCTGTAAAAAAATGAATTGTAGCAAGGTATTTCACATTTTTTGAAAATCATTTATTATAATTTTTTATTAGTTATACTTAAGTCTTCAGACTTAAGCAATTTTCTTAAAGTTATGAATAACTGAAACAACCCTTAGTCTGCATTTTTACCTTAAAGTAAAAAAACCATTTTTGTTGTAAATAAAAATTTCATAAACAATTTATCTCCTCTTTTATTTTTTTGAACTTGTTTATTTCAAGTTATTCCAATAAGGAATTATAAGCCTAAAACCTGATTTTAACAAAATTCTTAAAGTTGCTTTAAATACTAAAAAATTGGGATAAAAGATTTTCAAAGATATTTTTTAGTGTATGATACAAAATTTGTATATCTACTTTAAAAAAATAACTAGTAAGTAACAATGTATCAAAATATTATTTTCAGTTTTCAACTAGCAATAGTGCATAGTTTATTCTAATTACTAAGAAGTTTGGTATTTAAAAAATACATATGATATATTTGTCTTTAATAGGTATTTTCTTTTCAGTAAACTTTCCTTACAAAAAGTAAATTAAGTTATGCAGGGTTGCCACTCGGTCAGAAAAAGTCAGGAAAAATTTAAAAATATGACAAAAATCAGGAAAAGTAAGGAAAAAATGAGGGGTTTTGAAAAATAGTCAGGAAATTTGATAAAAATTAAAAAAAAAAAAGTCAGATTCTGTCAGTTTGAATTTACAAAACTCCTTGTTTTCCAAAACCTTTAAATGGTAGAAATTAATTAAAAGTCCTTTAAAGTCAGAAAAAATTTCTAAAATTTTCCTGGAAATTTACAAAAATATTTAATTTTATTTCCAATGCCTTCACCTGGTTTAAATTCGTAAAATATCCTTTATAAAACTGCAAAAATTCTCTATTAACATATTGAACAACTACCTTACTTGAACAAGCAGATTTTGTAAGCTTTTTAGTATTGATGATCTGTAGCAAGGACACTTCCATAGTGAAACTGTGATATATACACAAAAGTTTATCTAGCATAATTTTAGAATCAAAGTGTTTTTTGTTTAAATAATTGAGTTCTTTATAACTTAGCAGTTAGTTTAGTATTTTATGTAACAAGTTAATGTGTATACTTAACCCATTTATAATTTTTTCAAAGTTGTTTAAATTTATAAATTAAGTTATAAGAGAGGTATATGCCAAGATTAAGTTTACTTGTTATTAGTATTTTTTGTAGAGTAACTTAAGTTTTTAAAGTAAATAAGAGTATATTTATTTTATACAAATTTTATACTAAATGATAAGAGGAAATATTTTATACAACAGATATATAGTTTACTTTTTTATGTCTTTTTTTAAAAGTTACTTAAGGGCATAGGGGGGGTAAACACCCTTTTTTGGTTTTTGATCTTATTATATATAGTTTTTACTAAGCTACAAGATGCATTTTACAGATTTAATAAATTAAAAATAATTTTTGAGATATAGCCCGTCAAAGTTGGAGGCAACAATAGGTTTCTTATAGGAGGCACAAACTAAAACGGCAAAAATAGACTATTTCACTAAAAATCTATCTTCTCCTACGTTTTTTGAGATAACTACTTCAGGACATGTTCCTTGATATATTTAGAAAATTCTGTCGGAAGGAGTTTAAAAAATTGAAAAATAAAAATTTTAAATAAAATAACAGTTTTTTTTTTGTTTTTTGTTATCAAATTTTTATTTTCTAATTTTTTAAATTCTGAATATTAGAGTTTTTTAAATATTGCAAGGAACATTTTCTGAAAATTTGATGTAGTTATCTCAAAAAACGCAGAAATAACAATTTCTGGTTATTTGCTGTTTTAGTTTGCGCCTCCCATAAGGAGCCTATAGTTGCCTTCGACTTTGACCGGTTATATCTCAAAAATTATTTTAAATTTATTAAATCTGTAAAAAGCATCTTGTAGCTTAGTAAAAACTATATAGAATAAGATCAAAAACCAAAAAAGGGTGTTTACCCCACTATGCCCTTAAGTATATTCTTTTTTAATTGATTTTTAATTTAAGATTTTTATATTAAATAGTTTGGGAAGTATTTTATTAAACTAAGTGAACAATTTAAAGAAGTAAAACTGATTTAGAAAAGTCAGGAAAATTTTGGTAAAAAGTCTGGAAAAGTCAGGAAATTTTTCTCAGCTTGGTCAGTGGCAACCATGGTTATGTGTTTGTACTTTAGGGCATGGGGTAAGAGAATTTTATTTATAAAAATTAACATTTGCTGTTAAATGAAAGCTTAAGTATGAAGTCAGGTTTTATATAATATAAAACATTTAATAAGCTTATTAGATATATTCATTATACTAAAATGTTTAAACTAAAAACTTAACTTAAGGACCATAGTTTTTTCCCCTATCAATATACTCTGAAACATATAAGTTCACTAAAAATCTATTCCTCTCATTCATTTTTCAAGCTATTGACCTTAAATTTTCAGGAAATGTATTTTGCATGAAAAATAAACTATTTTATAATAGTTTGAAAAATAAACAAAAAATTAAAGTTTTATGAACAAAAGATATTTAAAAAAAAAACTTACTTGAAGTTTTTAAATTTCTGCAACAGGATTGTTTATAATTTAGTTGAGATTATACTCATAAATTTTGAGTGAGATTACTTAAAATCTGTAGGAGAAAATAGTTTTTTAATAAAGTTTTTTTTTTTTTTAAACAAAAATCCTATTGAAGTTACCCAATTTGTCCCTCTTGTATCTCAAAAACTAATTTTTATTATAAGTAACGGTAAAAAGCAACTGTTATCCAAGTAAAAGATCTTTAAAATGAGATCATTATGTAAAAATAAGTGCCCTGTGCCTTAACTATATCTCTAAAACCATAAAGATAATAATTAAAGGTACAATCAAAATAAACTTTCAAAAGTTACCAATGTAAAAATGTAAATTGACTTTGTATTTCTTTCTTAGTAAGATGGCCTTAAAACATAAAAAATTAGGCCAAACATCATAGAAAGTTGTAGAAAATCAAGTTTTTTGATTAATGACTGAATAACTAAACTTTTGTTCAAAAAGTTTTTCAAATCCTAAAGTATTCGACAAAAGTCTCAAGTTTACTTTTTGTCAAACAGAGTTATCACTCACTCAGGTTAAAATTTATAAAAACTTATACCAACTCAGGCTAGTTCATATTTTTTCAGGTTATTTTAAACATGTTTGCACATTATTCCAAAACCCAATATAATTTGTTTATTAAAATGCAATTTAGGGTTTTGACAAAATTAAACTAATCCAACTATCAATAATTGGTCTTGCTGTGAACTGGGCATTAAGTAATGAAGGTGATAACCAACAGCTTCCCAACTGTTCCTCAACATAGTTAGCTTCAACCTCAGTACATCCATGGGGCTTTTCAAAATGGGAGCAGAAGCAACAGGCTGTAAACTGAAAAGATTGCTCTAACACTAAAACTTACACTTCATTATGCTGGAGATTTTTTTCTGACTGGGTCACAACAGTTACCTCTTTCCTTTCTCAATGCAATGTGGCTTGAGTTTAGTTTTGAGTTGGATGTTTTTGAATATTTTTTTTTTGCAAATTATGGAGTTGAAACCCTAAATGTAATACAATGTTTTTACTAATTCGTTTAGTACTTATTTCTGATTTTAGAACTTATTTTTTTTTTAAATTATTGTACTAATTTTTTCAAGAGTTTTTTTAGTTTTCTAATATAATTTTAATTTACAAAACTTTTAATGTTTTTAATTTAAAACAGTCTTATGGTTAGGACTTTAAAAAACATGATTTAAGAAAATCAATGCAGGCTCTATTTTATAAAGTAAATTCAGGATAGCAATGCAGTATCTTTAAAATTGTTGATAACACCTTACTATCCTAAATCTGAACACTAAAAAGCTACAAGAAAGCTTACAAATGTGAAAGAAATGTTAAAAAACCAGTGGCCACCTTACAATAATATACAGGGTTCGTGCGCGTCAGGCTAAGTCAGGCTAAATCAGTTTTTTTGAAAAAAGTTGAAAAACGTCAGGCTAAATCAGTTTTTTTATTTAAAAATTTGAGAATCTCAGTTTTTCTCAGTTCAAATGCTTAAAAACTTTTGATTAAGAAAATTAAGAAATCTTTTTAAGATCAATTTGAGTTGTGAATTTATTTCTAAATAAAGATTTAAATGTTAAAGACTAAATCAGTCAGTATTTGTAAAAATAAATGCTTTAAGAATCTTCATTATTTTGTTTTGAGTAGATTATATACGTCATAATTATGAAAATTCATAAAAAAAATACACTTCAAACATTACAAATTAGTTCAACAACTAAGCTGTTTGTTTGAATTTGGTTACATCAGCTATGTTTTTCAGAGCATAGTTGGTTGAACTGTTTTAATTTCTAATTTAAAGGCTTTATACCAAATACTTTTTAGATTAAAATTCTTAGCAGTTTATTCATATATTTTACTGTTTGTTTATAGTTATTAGAGATGTTCACAACACTAAAACTTAGCTTCAAGATATAAGTACTAAGTTTTATGGGAGTACAAATTTTAGGTGCAATTCATTTTTATTTACAAGAACAAAAAATTAAAGGTTTTTTTAAATAAGTGTAAGCTTTTTAAATCTGATATGACATCAACAATAACTGTATTTATTTAGAGTTTAGGATTTATAACTATGTATCAATTTTAAGTATTAGTCGAAATACTATAATAAACACTTTTTACTTGTTTTAATAATCATGTAAGCGTTTCATTTTAAATTTTGATAAAACATGACAATGCACATCGTCTTATGATAAATCTTCTGGTTATTATGTTTTAACTTAATGCTTAATAAAATTGAACAATTATAATTAGTAATATATATTAAATTTTTACATTAGTAATAGATTAGATATAACATTTATTTTAAAACTTATCACTAAATTTGTTATGTTAAGGGCATAGAGGGGTCAATCATCTTTTTCACAATTTAGTCTTTTTTTATTGAGTTGCAACAAAGCTATGAATTGCTTTTTTCAAATTTTAAAAGCTCAAAATATTTTTGAGATAAAGCTGATTGAAAACGGAGACTACAATAGTACTAATAAAGACCCCTTAATACCTAAAATGAGATTTTAAAATTTAAAATTGAGAAAAGGGGATTTTTCTTACTTTGAAAAAATGTCAGGCTAAATTGGTCTCAGTCAGACTAAATGAAAAAAATTTCGCGCACGGACCCTGAATATATGAGTATTTGAAACTGAGTTGTGAATAAAAAAGTATTTACATGGTACATTTGAAAATTATATGTTTAGATAAAAACAATGTCAAATTTGTTGACAGAGAAAATATAAGACAAATAATAGTAGAAAAACTCACATTCAAGTTGATCTGTTTGTGCTGAACTGAAGTTATACTAAAACCCTTAACAACAAAATTAATTTTGTTGTATTAAAACAAAAATGTTTTTATTTACAAAAATG
Source organism: Thalia democratica (assembly GCF_965202585.1). Lineage (NCBI taxonomy): Eukaryota > Metazoa > Chordata > Thaliacea > Salpida > Salpidae > Thalia > Thalia democratica. The sequence goes on from NC_139165.1 coordinate 84,327,309, forward strand.
TTTTTATCAAAGTTAACAATACTAAAAATTATTAGTTTTTTTTTTTTTTAAGTTTCTAATTTGTTGTAAATATGGTGTTGTGTACATAGTATTTTTTCATACATCTAATATGCTTCATTTTTATTTGCTGATTTACAAACACTTTTTTTTACAGACATAATATAAAACTAATGAACAAGTTCCACAAACCATTCTGCACCTCCCTGGTTGTGCAGCTGCTCAGGGAGAAAGGCTTCTCCTCCATACAGAAGGCCAGCCTGGACATCCTCACCGACGCCTACGTCAAGTTCATTGAAAACACTGCCTTCAACAGTACAGATTTTGCAGAGTTGTGCGGCAGGGACAAAACATCTTTTGAGGATGTGACTGCCGCACTTGAGAACAACAACATGAGCTTGAAAGAACTTTTACGCTACTCTCTCAACTCAAAGATGTACCCGAAAGACTATCCAAGCTTCCCAGCACCCTCCAAATGCAAGCTAAACTTCCCAGAAGAGCCTCACGATCAAGCCCACATTCCCGACCACCTGCCCAGCCAGAACTTCCACTTTGAGGCTGAGAACAACGCTGAAGAGTCGCTTGCTGAGATTGACCCAAACACAAGCAAAAACCTGAGACAGGACAGCGTGAACGAGCCAAACCAGGAAGCGGAACAAATGGACTTTGAGGTTGACCAAAATGAAATGAGCCCAGTTAAAAGTCCTGTCCATGAAGAAGTGGTACAAAGTGACCAGGAGAACCAGGACGGGGAACCAGACTGGGTGAGGGAGCAGACGATTGAGATAGAGGCCAACAAGAGGGCCCACTCGCAAGGCATAGGCGCTTCGGTGGGGGAAAAGTTTGACAAGGACAGCATTTTCAGCCCTGACAGCAGTGATTACTATGAGAGGAAGATTGAGACTCAAATTGAAAGTGCGCAGAGGCTGATACAGGAAGGCTTTGAAAGCAATGAGCTGAATGACAGTTTTGTTTATGGGGATTCCCCTAAGAGATATGCTGATGAGCAGCCAGACAGCCCAATGGGATTTGCTGACAGTGATAACGAGGAGGTGTATCCAAAGTCTCCTGTGAAAAAGTCTTCAGGGAGAAGGGATGAATCTCACACATACATGAGAAACTCACCCACTCTGAGCAGCGATGATGACTTGCAGCCTCAACCTAGTTATGCAGGCACTTCTAAGAGTTCAAAGCGCAAATTCAGTGAGGAAGTTAAATTTGAAGACTTTGAGGCCAGCTTGCCAGTGATAAAACTTGAAAAACCAAAAAAGAAAAAGAAAGACAAGAAGGATAAAAGGAAAAGAAAAATGAGTGATCAATTTGACGTGCCTCCCATAAAGATACCTAAGGTCAAAATCAAAGAGACGCCAAAGAAAGTTGTGGAAAAGTTTGAGCCTACTCCTTTGTTTAAAGAAAAGTCTGTTAAGAAAAAGGAGAAAAAAGATAAGAAGAACCGTGAAAAACACAAAGAAAAAGAGAAAAGCAGAAAAAAGTCCAAGTCATCTGAGGTTTTTGAAAACCGTCAAATTAAAATTAAATTTACTAACATTGCTCCAGTCAAAAAATCACCAGTGCCTCCGCCAGTGGTTGCACCTCCAAAAAAAGATAAACAGACCAAGAAGCAGAGCTCCAAGCACAAGGCCAAGTCCACCTCCTCAAAGAGCACTAAAGTTGAAAAGGTCAAAGTTGAGAAGATCAAGGTTGAAAAAGAGCCTGTCTACCAGCAAAAGTCCAGAGTGACCACCCAGACAATAGAAAAGTCCATCAACAAGAACATTGAGTTTGATGAGGATGGAAACAAGATCTGGTACTGCCCTGCTTGCGGGGGTCCCGACGACGGCTCCCAGATGATTGGTTGTGACAATGAGGAGAATTGTGACAATTGGTACCACTATCCTTGCGTCAACATCACCGAGACCCCGGCTGATGACGAAAAGTGGTTTTGCCCTGAATGTACCAAGTCCAAGAAGAGCAAAAAGAAAAAGAAGAGATATTAAGCATTTGTTGGTGATAGAACATAACATGTTCAAACTGACATTTTTTTAATCTATGTTGTAAATATTGTTGTAATAAAGATGGGTTACTTAGTTTATGTTTTTAGTTACAAATCCCGAGTTTTTAAGAAGTACAATAAATAAAGCAAAAGCATTTAAAAACTTGAACTAATGTTTTCTTATACTACTCTTTGATGGTATATTTGATTAATTTAAAGTTATTTAAAACATGTTTACTTAAAAGCGCTTAAATTTTTTGTAAATTTACCATGAAAAGTAGTTCTATGTATAAAATATTTTTGACTAACTAGCTTGTATTTTATAAAATTAATATTCTTTATGTTTATAAATTTTATGCTTTGTAAATAGTATAATTTTTTGATATAAACATATATATATACATATATATATATATATACACATAAGCATATTTAAGTTTTATATAATTTCATCTGTTTATTACATTTTGGTAATTAGCTAAACTTATTTTTTGATGGAATAAGTTACAAATTTAACAACCGTAACTTTAAAATATGTATATATATATCTAAAATGTTTGCATTAGTTAAATGCCTTTAAATGGTAAGCTAAAATTTTTAAAATTTAGAGATCTCTTAAAACTTTATTTAAACTTTTTCAAGTCCACAACGTTTGAGTAAATTTCAATGAATTAAAAAATCTAGTTTTTGTGTTGATTTACATACTTGATTTAGTGTTTGTAGTTTTACATTGTATTGTTTATGACTTTTAAATCTCAACTAAATAATTTTTTGATTTTCATAGTTATAGCTTCTATTTTACACCCTTTATTTTGTATAAACTGACTGAGTTGAAGTTAGTTTTTAAGTTTTTACAACACTTGTAAATTAAATTAATACTATTTAAGATCATAAAACATAAAAATTTTATAAAAAAACAACTATTTTTCAGAAATTAAATAAATAATTATGAACAATACAACAGACACAGGTTACTCAAGTGACTTATCATAGAAAGGGTAATGGACTTGTGTGAATCTAATTCAAACTTCACATCTGATACTAACAGGCATTATCCTGCCTGTGGTGGTCCTGATGACGGCTCACAGATTATTGGTTGTGACAACGAGGCCAACTGTGAAAATTGGTACCATTACCCTTTACCATTACCAGCGTTAACATCCACTTGCGGAAAGGTGGTTCTCAGGGTTGCCAAAAAACCTGAAATTTGAGAAATCTTGAAAAAAAACTTGAATTTTAAATTTTACATGTTAAGTTGCTAAATTTTAATTTGACACACAAATTCTACCATATAGATAATTTTTTTTTGTTATCATCAAATTTTTAAATTAAATAACACAATTAAAGCGTCTTTGCAGTATCTTCTCTCAATGTTGTTGTACTGCAAAGCACAGTTTTTAACCTTCAACTTAGCTTTAAACTAAAAATTGACTCAAGAAATAGGCTTTTAAAAACCTGGAAGAAATTCAGAAAACTGGAAGAAACTTTTCAAAAAAGACTGGCAACCCTGAGCTTAAAGACATTAAAAAGAAATTTAAACATAAGCTTTAAATAGTTTCTTAAGTTTTGTTTAAATTTCTTTCAGTTCTTTATTGTTTAAACAATTTTGAATGATCTGTATCTTCTGATTTAAGTATATTTAACTGAATTATAAAGTACTTTTTAAATTTCTTCATTGATTAAAAATTTTTGAATCCTTTACTTTGTGTAAATTAAGGTAAAATTAGTTTTTAGCTATTTAACAATTTAATTTGCTGATCAAAAATATTTCTATTTTCAAATCATTAAACTTTTCAAAACAACTTGCAACAATTTGCAGCAATTAATTAGATAATTATGAATAGCAGCACTACAGACGCAGGATATTCCAGTGACTTATCCTCAGATGGTGAAATGGATTTGAACGAGTTCAGTTCAAACTTCAAAGCCACATCGGACAGTAACAGTGACTTGTGTGCAGTGGAAAGCAAATCAGAACAAGTCCAGCTTACCAAAGAAAATTTGGAAGATGTTACAAGGCAAACAGATGATGGCAAAGAGATAACAGTTGAAGCAGTCAACAATTTAATCTCAGTCTTCCACTCTTGCGTTACATTCAATTCCGAAACAAAAGCACTTTACAAGTACAAATTAGACGAAGACTTGGTTGACCAGACCATGAAATCTGTGATGAAAAGCATGCCAAAAGCGTTGGAGAAGCTGCTTCAACCGGCCTCAAAAGGCAAGAAGAACAAGCAAAAGAACTATCAGCCCCCGTCATCAAGCTGCCACTGGCCCCAAGTGAAGGAACACATTCTGCTGTTTTTGGAAGACGTTTTGAAAGTTGCAATAAGTCTGCAGTCTTTGACCTGCAGCATGCTGTCTTACACCACCCAAAACTTCCTCCCTTACTTTTCCAGCCTGCACAAATCCAGAGACCAGCTGATAGTCAACCTAGTCGGCATTTGGAGCTCAACTAAAACATCACCAGATGTGAAAGTGGCTGCCTTCAACTGCTTGAACAAGTTGGTCAGGACCAACAAAAAGACTTTAACTGAGCGGGTAATGAAAGAGTGCTACTACAGTATAGTCACTGTAATGAAATCAGGACCCCAAAAAGTCCATGATCAAGTTGAGTTCATGAAGGCAAGCTTTGCCAGGCTGTGCGAAATTGACGTGGAAAAAACCTACAACTTTGGCTTCACCTGCATCAAGAAGTTAGCTCAAGACTACAGCGTGGCCAACGAGGACAAGTGCAAGGAGACGAGGAAGAAGGTGTACAACTGGCAGTTCGTCACCTGCATCGATCTGTGGTGCAAAGTGCTCTCCAGCTCCTTCCTGTGCCGGCATCCAAAGTTGAAACCGCTGAGGCATCCCCTGTTCGAGGTTTGCAAGCACACGGTCAACTTGGTCGCCAACTCCAAGTACTACCCGCTGAGGTTTCACGTACTGAGGAGCCTGATCAAAATGTCAGAGGAGACGAAAGCCTACATGCCCCTGCCATGCTTCATACTCCACCCGTTGAACCTCAACTCTTTCAAGTACGAAGACAGCAGTTCTGATAAATCAAACGAGCAGATCAACATCAAGTGCTCTTTGAAGCTCACCCAAGCGCAGACGGGCAACAAGTCATGCAAGCTGGAGATACTGAAGGAGGCTTTGGAACTTTTGCTGCTGTGGCTCAACGCCAACCACTACTCCATTGCCTTCCCGGAAATGGCCAACCCCGTGGTGGTGAGGCTTGAAAGTTTCGCGCAAGAGTGCCACGTGCCCCAGCACTGCAAAATTGTCAGCAAGCTTGTCGAAAAAGTGAAGGAGCAGATAAAGTTCGTCACCGAGGAGAGGTCTAAAGTCACGTTCCGGGTGACCGATCAGGACGGGGTGAGGATGTGGGAGCAGGACATGCAAAATGAGGGGACTCCCCTTAGTAGATACTGCAACATGGTGGTTAAAAGTAAAGCAGGGAAGAAGAACCTGTTGGTTGAGATGCTGGATAATGACGAGGATGAAGCTGGGAATTTTGAATTGGGCTTTGTAGAGGCCATGAAGAGTTGTGTTGTTGACCTTGAAAAAGTAAAAAAGAACAAGAAGGCAAAGAAGAATAAAAGTGGTAGCAAGACAGATTTGACTTCAGCTAAAAAGTTAAAAGTATAAATTAGAACAGAATGACTCTTGATGTTTTTATTTGTGACAGCTATTAACTTATGTATAGGACAATTTTTATAGTTATATAGTATGAAATATAATGTAGAAACAATGTATTGTTGTAAAACAAATTTTGAATATTTTATAACAGTTTTAGAATAAAACTTGATTTACCTAAATTAAGGTTTTACACATTTATTTGAAACTAAAACTTGAAAAGTATTTTACAATGATTTTATTATTTTACAATGATTTTATTATTTTAATATTTTAGCTTACTTCCACTATTAGGAAATTTTATAAAGTTATTTATGTTATAGTAATTTAATATAAATTAGTTTTAATAAATGTTTTAAAGTTGTATGGTAGTATAATTTAAAAATGAACACTTCATGATCAAAGAAAAAAAAGCAAAAGTCATCACATTCAAAGCCTCGACTTTCATCTGCTGCGAGACTAGCTAATATTTACAGCAAGTTTCGATCGTGTAGAATGAATATACTTCCAACATTAGTTTGTATTGGTTGTCAATTTCTGTGGAATATCAATAAAGGTAAAGTGTTTAATATTTCAATTAAATATAAATATCAAGAGTGTAGTTACAGTCAGTAAACATATTAATTTTAATACTTAAATTCAATACATTAGAAACAAATAAAATTTACAGTTGCAGAATAATTTTTTTTAGTATTAAAAAGTGTATACTAATTTATCTAGTAATAAGATACTTCTTTTTGTACTTAAATAAAGTAAAAAATCAATACAATGAATTAAAACTAAATTTAACTTCTTATTGAAATATTAAGTAAAATGTACCCACACTTAAAATACTTTCTCACTGCTCTTAGAAATTTCTCAAAAAAAAGAAATATATATACTCACTTTAAAAAGGCTTCTTTGTTTAGTGTATTAGATTCTTGGTCATAGTGTTTTATAAAAAATAAAATGTTTATTTTTGAGGAGCTTAATTAGCTCCATTACATTATATATATATGTCCAGTTTCTTATTTATTTTATGTTGGAATTAAAACTATTTTTAAACTTTAAATATTAAAAATATTAATTTGTTCTAGGAAACAAATCAACTTGAATTTCAATGAATCAAAGTTTGACCCAACTGAGCATCTACACATCAGTTTTAAACAGGTAATAAAATTTTATCTTGAATTAATATTCACAGTGTTCATTTAAAAATATTTATTACATGATTATGATAAAAAGGCGAATCTGAATTATTTCAATGTAAATTGTCAAAACTTAGTTCAAAAAATCTTGATGTTTTGTTTAAGTAGTTACAAAACATTGTAATATTTTGAGTACATCAATATATGTGATTAAAGAAATATTCAAAAGATGATTGGATGGTTTCTAACATCAAATAAACATTAATGTTTAATTTATAATTTTGACAATTGTTTATCATTGGAATAAAAATGTTTCAAAAACAAATTATGATAATAAACTTATATTTTTTATTTTTGTCAATATAAATTTTCGTAGAACCAACACAGATATTTTAACAGATCTTTATCATGAAATTTGGAGATATGAATTTAGCTCAATACAACTCACAATAAGCAGCATGAATATATAACTTTGTTAGTTTAAATTAATATTTATAATAAAAAAGTAAGAAGGAAAAAACATGATGTAAAATGTTTCATTGAGTTAGTAGCTATGTTTTAAATTTTAATGTTTTTAACTTTTAGTTTAAATATTTTTTTTTTGATTAACAAAGCATAAACACTAACAATGAATTCTCACTACACTTGAGCTGATTTTATTTGAAAAGTTAAAATAAACCAACAGTTGAAAAGAATATATTATAAACTAATAATTTGAACAGAGTGGACACCTTTTAACTTCTAGTTGACAAGTTATCTGCAGAATTATTTGAAGGTTGTTTCTTACATAGTTGATTACATGAAATTTATGTACTGAGTTAAAATATTAGACTACTTTTCATGAAAAAATTTAAAGGTTTTTTTTCGATATTTTTAGGAAAACTGACATTTTTAACTTTGTATATGTGTTTTTAATTTAACTTTTAATATCCTATGTAATAGTATATTTATTATAATATTTAGGATTAAAAATTGAAGCACTTAATGAATCAAACTCGACCTGGCTAAGTTTTCAACATCTATTGTGAAAGGTATAAAATACATGATTTTAGTATTTGCATAGGCTAATATAAAGTTAATTAAAGATTATAATAAAAAGGCAAATCTGAAATATTTTAATGTAAATTGTCAAAAGTAAGTTCAAAAAATTTTGATGTTCTTTTTAAAATGCTACTGTAAAATTTTGAATACATAAAAATATTTGATTAAAGAAATATTCAAAAGATGATTGGATGGTTTCTAACATCAAATAAACATTAATACTTAAATTAAAATTTTGACAATTGTTTATCATTGGAGTAAAAATGTTTTTTTTTTATTTATGATAATATACTAAATACTTAATTTCATGGCTTTTAATTACAAAGAAAGAAAACAAAAAAAAACTATACAGAATTTCCTGATGAGATTTGGAATTATCACAACTAAGCAAGCAACACTAAACTAAATATTTTGTAAGTTTTAAATATTTTTATAAAAAAAATAATTAATAAAAAATGATGTAAAAATGTTTCATTGAGTTAGTAGCTTTGTACTAAATTTAAAAGTTTTTAACTTTTAACTTAGTTGTTTTTTATTTTTGTTATTTTTTAATTAACGAAGCATAAATGCTAACAATGAATTTCACTACACTTGAGCTGATTTTATTTTTTAAAATAATAAAAAAGATTGTTTTAGTAAGTTGTTATAAACTAATATTTTAATACAAAGTGAACATATTTTCAACTTCAAGATGACAAGTATTACATGCAGGTATAATAGTTGTTTATTTTAAATGTTTTTAAAACTATTTATATGACTGTTTTAAGTGATTTCTTTTTTTGATAGTTTTGTGAAAACAGTATCATTGTTTTCTCACTAAACATATGTTTTCATTTTTCATCCAAAAGTTAAAACTATATTTGTTTATTCTCATTTTACAGATATGCCACTGTTACAAAGTAGCCTTATTCGGTTTAAACATGGAGTTCGAGTACAGGTAAAATCATTTTTGTTTTTGTTTATTGTGTAAGTGTTTAAAATGTTTATTAAATGATTATAATAAAAAGGCGAATCTGAACTATTTCAAGTTAAATTGTCAAAATTAAGTTCAAAAAATCTTGATGTTTTGTTGAAGTTGTTCAAAACATTGTAATATTTTGAATACAGCAAAATATTTGATTAATGATATAATCAAAAAGATAATTGAATAATATCTAACATCAAATAAACATTTGTATTTAAATTACGATTTTGACAGTTGTTTATCATTGAAATAGAAATGTTTTGAAAACTAATTATGATAATAAACTTTTTATTTGTTTTTGAGGATATAAATTTCCATAGAACCAACTCCGATATTTTAGCAGATCTTCCTCATGAAACTTGGAGATATCAATTAAGCTCAATACAACTCACATTAAGCAGCATGAATTATAACTTGGTTAGTTTAAATTAATATGTAATACAAAAAAGTATTAAGGAAAAAAATGATGCAAAAATATTTCATTGAGTAGAAATATTGGTAGCTTTGTTCAAGTACTTATTTTTTTTAAATAATAGCTTAAATGTTTTTGATTAGTTTTTATCGGTTACAAAGCAGAAATACTAACAATTATTCTCACTAAACTTGAGCTGATTTTTTTTAACAAAAAAGTGTTTATTGTCATAGTAAGTTATTATAAACCATTTTTTAAATACAGAGTAGAAATACTTTCGATTTCAAGTTAACAATTTCTCTGGACTGAAGCATGATATGCAGGTAATACAGTTGTTCAGTTAAAATGTACATGTTAAAGTTAAACATATAATTGTTATTAATAAATAAATCTTACAGTTAGTTTCACATTTGTTTAAAAACTGTACATTTTTAATTTCTATAATTATTGTTATTTGACAGGAACTATGACAAAGTAGTCTTATGTTGATTGAAAAAAATTACATCAAACAATCTTGACTGTTGAGAATTTGATGTGAGGGTTTCTACATCAAAAATTTATAGGTAACAAAATAGTTATTTTTATTTAATTATTTCAACAACTCAAATATTTATTAAATGATTATAATAAAAAGGCGAATCTGAATTATTTCAATGTAAATTGTCAAAAGTAAATTCAAAAAATCTTGATGTTTTGTTTAAAATGCTACCAAACATTGTAAAATTTTGAATACAGTATTATGTTTGATTAAAGAAATATTCAAAAGATAATTGAAAATTTCTAACATCAAATAAACATTTATATTTAAATTACAATTTTGACAACTGTTTATCATTGAAATAAAAATGTTTTGAATAGAAATTATGATAATAAACATTTTATTTATTTTTGAGAATTTAAATTACCTTAGAACCAACTTAGATATTTTAACAGATCTTTATCATGTAATTTGGAGATATCAATTTAGCTCAATACAACTCACAATAAGCAGCACGAATATATAACTTTGTTAGTTTAAATTAATAGTTTTTATAAAAAAGTAAGAAGGAAAAAAACATGATGTAAAATGTTTCATTGAGTTAGTAGCTTTGTTTTAAATTTTAATTTTTTTAACTTTTAGTTTAAATATTTATTTTGATTAACAAAGCATAAACACTAACAATGAATTCTCACTACACTTGAGCTGATTTTATTTGAAAAGTTAAAATAAACCAACAGTTGAAAAAATTTATTATAAACTAATAATTTTAACAGAGTGGACACCTTTTAACTTCTAGTTGACAAGTTATCTGCAGAATTATTTGAAGGTTGTTTCTTACATAGTTGATTAAATGAAATTTATGTACTGAGTTAAAATATTAGACTACTTTTCATGAAAAAATTTTATGGTTTATTTTCAATATTTTTAGGAAAACTGACATTTTTAGCTTTGTATATGTGTTTTTAATTTAACTTTTAATATCCTATGTAATAGTATATTTATTATAATTTTTAGGATTAAAATTTGAAACATTTGATGAATCAAACTTGACCTGGCTAAGTTTTCAACATCTATTGTGAAAGGTATAAAATACATGATTTTAGTATTTGCATAGACTAATATAAAGTTAATTAAATGATTATAATAAAAAGGCGAATCTGAAATATTTCAATGTAAATTGTCAAAGTTAAATTCAAAAAATCTTGATGTTATGTTTAAAATGCTACAAAACATTGTAAAATTTTGAATACATAAACATATTTGATTAATGAAATGTTCTGAAGATAATTGAATAGTTTCTAACATCAAATAAACATTAATACTTAAATTAAAATTTTGACAATTGTTTATCATTGGAGTAAAAATGTTTTTTTTTTTTTTAATTATGACAATATACTAAATACTTAATTTTATGGTTTTTAATTACAAAGAAAGAAAACAAAAAAAAAAACTAAACAGAATTTCCTGATGAGATTTGGAATTATCACAACTAAGCAACACTAAACTAAATATTTTGTAAGTTTTAAATATTTTTATAAAATAATATTAATAAAAAAATGATGTAAAAATGTTTGATTGAGTTAGTAGCTTTGTACTAAAATTAAAAGTTTTTAAGACTTAACTTAATTGTTTTTTATCTTTTTTTTTTTGATTTACAAAGCATAAATGCTAACAATGAATTCCACTACACTTGAGCTGATTTTATTTAAAAAAAAAGGATAAAAAAATTGTTATAGTAAAATATTACAAACTAATATTTAATACAGAGTGGACATGGTTTTTAACTTCAAGATGACAAGTATTACATGCAGGTGTAATAGTTGTTTATTTTAAATGTTTTTAAAACTATCTATATGACTGTTTTAAGTGATTTCTTTTTTTTTTGATATTTTTGTGAAAACAGTATCATTGTTTACTTACTAAACATATGTTTTAATTTTTCATCCCAAGTTTAAAACTATATTTATTTATTCTCATTTTACAGATATGCCACTGTAACAAGGTAGCCTTATGCGGTTTAAACATGGAGTGTGAGTACAGGTAAAATCTTTTTTTTTTTTGTTTATTGTGTAAGTGTTTAAAATATTTATTAAATGATTATAATAAAAAGGCGAATCTGAACTATTTCAATGTAAGTTGTCAAAATTAAGTTCAAAAAATCTTGATGTTCTGTTAAAATTCTACAAAACATTGTAATATTTTGAATACATCAATATATTTGATTAAAGAAATGTTCAAAAGATGATTGGATGATTTCTAACATCAAATAAATATTAACATTTAAATTATAATTTTGACAACTGTTTATCATTGGAATAAAAATGTTTTAGAAACAAGTTATGATAGTAAATTCAATACTTTAATTTTTATCTTTTAAAGTCTCAAATAAATAAACACAAGTTTTTTAACAGAGCTTTAGTAGTGCAAGTCATTTGTCCAGACCATTATCAGAGGTACATAATTGGTAACAGCAGAAACTTCTTTTCATTAGATTTGTAAGATAGTTTGATTTGTCATTAACTTTAAAAAGTTAGTTTTATTAAAAATCTCCTCATCTTTTTTAACTTTTTCTTATTTAAATGGTCATACAAGACTAAGCGTATTAAAACTAAATTTTACATTGAAAAAGCTAAAGTTTAACTTTTTTATTTTAAACTAATTTTACCAAGACTTATTTAAAGTTACAACTTTAAAATCTGTTTCAACATATTTGTTGTTAATAGTTGTTGAAATTAATCTTGATTTTGTTGTTTTTATTTTAAGTTTAAATACTTTTTTTGTTTTAGTATTTTGTAAAAACACTGCATTAAATCTAATATTTTTTAGTATTTCTGAATAAAATTATTAATATTTTAATATATAAAATATTGCTGACCTTTAAGTTTATTTATTTATTAATATAAGATGGTTATTTGATAAATCAAATAATAGTGCTTGAGTTTTATCTTTTTCTGCAAACTTTATACTTGTTTGTATTTGAGTTAAACTAAATTGTGTAAATTATCTCCTTAAGTTAATTCATCTTTTTTCTCTATATACTTTTTTAGTTTACTGTTCTATACTCTTGAAGCTAGCTAATTTTTAGTTTTTCATTGGAACCTCATAATCTTGTTAAAGTTTAAACAGTAAATTGTTGTTTAAAGAACATTTCGAGTATAAGCTACATACAACGTTCCGTTATAACAATTACAAAAAACATTTATTGTAACAGTTTTATCAGTATAAACCACTTAGAGTGTACCAGATTAAAAAAAATCTTAAACAATACTTTTCTTTTTCTAAAACTAATAATTTTTTTTTAAGACTTGAAACTGGCTATTATAACTATTTAATCATATTTTTTATAATCAAGTATTGTTTTATACAAAACAAACAGATTTTATATATTTTTTTTTGCAGATTTTGATGAAGGTATCTTGTCGAACTACTGAATTTTAAAAACCAACAATTCGATGTTTCTGATTTATTTGAAATTTAACGTGCATAATTTTTGTTGTTGTTGTTGTTTGAATCTTCTTGATTGAAAATATTTTTTATTTACATATAATTACTTGGTTTATATACTATGTCAAAATAGTTTAGATATTACTGTGTATTTTTAAACCTCCTAATTTCTTGCTGTTATTCTTAAAATTTCAACAAACAATCTTAATACAGTTTAGTTTTTAGATTTGTGGAAGTAACTGTTACTTTTATAATGTAAATTAGCTTACTTAGTTAAAATTTACATAAGTTATAAGAACTATAAAAAGTGTTTTAATACTACTTGTGTTCCACACATTTTTTGTTAAAAGTAAGTTGAAATTTAAAAATCTGAAAACTACGAGTTATTTGTATGTTACATTTTTTATAGTTTGTCCTTTCAAAATAATGTTATATTTTAAGATTTTTAATTCAGTAACAACTTAAAAGTTTTTTTGGTTGTAATCCCCAAATTTATTTAAATGTTTAACTCATTTAATTTGAAAAATAATTGTTGTAATATTTTTTTTTTCAAGAAAAGTTATACGCTTAAGTTTAAATTACAGTTTAAAAGATATTAAATTATTATTACCCTTACTATTTACACAATCAAACTGTTTGTTTTATATCTTAATACAGTGCTTCTGAAATGGGGTTCCGCGACGCCTCTCAGGGGTTCCGCGAAGCCTTTTGAAGCCTAAAAAAGAACATTTATTTAATTAGACATTTTATGTAAAATTAGGGGTTCCGCAGAAAAGTTGAACTTTGGAAAAGGGTTCCGCCACTAGAAATAGGTTCAGAAGCACTGGCTTAATAAATCTAAATTTAAGATTAAGCTTCTACCATGCTTTAAATTTTTACACTAATACTATTGCTAAATTCTTTGTTAACTAATATAAATTTATTATTTAGTTTGTCTATAATAAGACATGAACATAGCTATGCTCACAATCGTGTCTGGTATGAATGTTTTAAATCCTTTGTAGGTCATAGCAGACCGCACGTTGCCAACTCCTAATGTAAGATTTGCGTATTCAAAATTAGGGCAATTTTTGAAGAAAGTATCTTGTTAGTTATAAAAATTACATCTGGTCCGCGGTATGCTGATTACTGAGCTATAATATAAGAACCAGAAAGCTAAATGTGCTTTTAATATAATTTATGTTTAATTATATTCTTTGTTTAGTCATTAAACTAGATATAATTTGTTTTTTTTTATTTTGTTGGTAATTTGTTGCCAATATTATCACAGCATTTAAACGGGTTAGTTAAATTTAACTGGTGATAGAAGTTGCTAAAACCCAATAAACGTTTATTTTAATTTGTTTGAATAAATTTTCAAGAAAATTAAGCTTTCTGGTTCTGATAATATAGCTTAGAAATAAGCATTAAGCGGGCCATGTGATACTTACTGAAAAAAATCAGTTAACGGGTTCACAACTATAAAAAATTCAGAAATTCATTTTATTATAATTCTAAATTAATGTTATTTTCGTCTAATATTATTTATCAAAAAACAACATTGTTTTGACATCACCTGTTTGTTATTCAGACCTACATGAAAGTTCTTCATTTTCTAAAAATTTAAGCATTTTTTTGAGATATGGCTAGCATAGTTTTTATATATTACTAATTTTATTTATTGAAACATACTTTCATAGACCTAAAATTTTATTTTCAAGATATATGATACTTTTTGAGATATGATCCCTTAAACATTTGAAATGTCTTGTGATCCAATTTATGTATAAGAAATAAAAAGTATTTTGATGTCTTCTTATATTAAAATTTTCAAATTTTTTTAAATTTTATTTCAATACACATTTACCATTACATAAACATTCAAAACTTTCAGGTAGATGGCTATGTATTTCGAATACTTTTTAATCCAGAATTTGATTTAGAGAAGTCAGGAATTTTTTCAGCTCGATCTGTGACAACCCTGATAAAGAACCGATTTTTTTTCAATAAATTGGATTGTTTATCATAGAAAGCAGCCGACTAATTTCAAAAAAAGAAATGTCTATTTACAATTGGTTTAAATAATATCATTTCGGTTTATTTTTCTTGAAACCGTTAAACTTTTTTAGATCTGTATAAAATTATTCAAAATAAGCAGAATTATTCTACTATTGTTCGTACTGTTAGAGTCTGATAGAGAAAAAACACATTAGGACCATACTACTTAGCATGTTTTAGTTATCAAATATTTGTATGCAAAAAAAATTCCAAATAGAGAGATCTTATCAGCGCATATTAAAACGTTAAATTAATGTTAATGCTACTTAATTTTTTTTCTAACTATACTTTTGCATATTTTGAATGTTAGATTAGAGCTTGGCAGCATTTTACGAGAAATATACTGACGACAGTTACACGTTGAAAAACCTACTTATGACTTAAAAAAAACTATTTACATTAAACTTTAAAGTAAAATTCACATAAACTACGCAGCATTTTACTCAATAGCGAAAATAAAATCAGTGACTTTTGTTGAAAACAAGCTTAAAGTTACTTCTAATACATTAGTTCTATTTACCAAACAAGCACGTCGCAGATTGCAATTTTTTTTTGGCAATCTTCAATTTATTGAACCCTAGTTTGAATTATAACAAAACTTTGTCAACTAAATTTCCACAACCGAAAAGTCGTTAAAATATGTCTTGAGCGTCAATCTCTTTTTTATCTTATTAATTTTGTCTTTACTGCCATTAACCGTTCAGAATTGAAAGTTTTCTTATACTTAAAAAGTATTATTATTAGTTTTTATTTTAAAATATCATGATATTTAAGTTTTTATACAGCAGACAGAAAAGCATTTTGTGAATTAAGTATTTCTACAACTGATAAAAAATGTATATGTGAATTTTTTTATTAGATTGGATGTTTTATAAGTAATCTCTAAATTATAAATTTAATCTTTGATATGTTTTATTGCATAACATGTGTAATCTGCTGCAATAAAAAAGTGAAAAAAATATTTTCTATATCTTGAAAAATATAATCTTTCAGTTACTGCTTTATTTTTACATCTCATTTTTAAAACTTTGCATAATACTTTAAAAAAAGATCATTTTTAAAGTTTTATACAAATCTGTTATAAAAACAACTAGTACTAATAATAATTTTTTAATTTGGAATGAATAAAACTAAAACGTGAAGATATTTATAAATTTACTCACTACCACTGACAAAAAATAATAGAATCATTTACAATGTTTTTGATGTGTGTACTATACAAAACTTAATTAAGTAGTCAGTATGAGTCAAGTTTTTAACACTGTTTTATTGTTAGTCTTTAAAAAGTTAAAGTTCACAAAGTGATGCAAGTTACTAACAATGTTACTAAGGTTTTTCAAAAAGTATGAATCTTAGCAAACTGCAACAAACTTCTAATCCTATCTTTTTCTAAACCTCAAAATTATCAATTTAGTATGGTTTTCTAAATTTTCGACATAAGTATCAAACTCAAACGTCATACTTAATTTATGATTTAGTTAAGTTAAACTTTTAATCAGAAGTATACACCAGCGTAATTAAGTTTATTAAAGTGTTTATATTTACTTCATACATAAATACACATTGACATCTTAAACCATAAAGTTGAAATGCTTAGTTGAAAAAAAAAAGTTTTTGACAACTTTTTTTATTTCAAGTTCACCATACTTCTAAGAGTAACTAAAATAAGTAAAATTATACAATTGTAACAAAGATCTTTAGAAAAAGGTACATAGTTGTTTATAAAAGACAGTTAAACAATAACTTTTTCAACATTTTAACTTAAAAAAAACCTCTGTAAATTTTGAAATTATTTTTCATAAATGGTGTCAAGAGAAAGTAAAACCTGTATTGGTGCTTTTTACCTTTTATCTTAATTTATAAAAAATTCTAAACTTTTGTATATAAAAGCCGAGAAAAATGTTAAGTACACAAAGAAATTTTTAGGTAAATATCTCGTAACTACACGCATTAGAATTTCTAATTATCTATGTGCTCTAACATAGTTGCCATGAATCATAATTAGTTGCAAATACAACGATTTTTGCATTTAAGTCTTTATGGGTTCAGTTATAAGAAGTTGAATGTCAAAGTGTTAATTAAGGAACAGTTATATATAGAGAAGTTTTTCATTTAGATCGATTTTGTTTTACTTACAAGATCAAGCTGGCCGCAAATTTGATTCTGAAATGAAGCACTATCTTTGATTGTAGAGTCCAATAGTAACGTATGCTTCAAAAAATATTTTTAAAGGAATTTTTTAAGTTTTTGTAAGAGACAACTTTATCATTTTACTATACGTATGACTAAATATTATGTTTTGTTTTCCTAAAATAAGTTAGATGTTTTTAAACAAACTGTATTGCTACCAATTTTTACAGCTTTTAAAGTTTTAGTCAGATTTTATCTAAAAAACAATCGTTTTACTAAAAACTAAAATAAACTTTAACTAAATGTAATAAATTAAGCAGCATGTGTTGTAGTTTTACTATTTAAAATATTACTGATATCTTTTAAACCTAAACCTTTTAACGTTTCTTTTTGTACTAAAAGTTAAATTTTAAAACCTAAAACTTAGAAAAAGTTATTATTTTCATACTTTTTTGTGCAAATTGCCTATTTTAAAGTAAACTAAAACTTTTTAGTAAAATAGTGTCATAAATAAAAATAAACATGTTCAAATAAAAATTTTTATTTACAACCAGGTTTTGGTGGCAAGTAATGCGACCTTTTCAAGTAAAATAAAACAGTAAACTGCACAATAGGCTCTTTATATTTCAGTAAGTTGAGTAATACTTTTTAGTTATGACGAATAATTATGAAAAATATTATCATAAACTATTCCAGCCTTCTGTAATCTAGCTTTTCTTTGTATGTAAACGGAATTAATTTTTATTAAAACCTAAAGTAAACCTAAGTTTAAAAAAGTAAAAATGTACAGAGTAAAAAAATTTCATCTGTTAGAATTAAGCTATTTATAGATAAGTTTTAAGGATCTGGTTTATCTGAGTATTTTTTAAAATCAATTGATGTAATTTAAGTTTTTGAAAATAATAAAAAGCAGTACATCAAAATAATATAATAAAGATCTTTAAAAAACGACCAATGCGAACAAACGTTGACTAAATTTTAGTTACTAATAAAAAACTTAAAACTAAGATACAATTTAGGTAAACAATATAAAATAACAAAATAATATTAAAACTCTTTTTTTTTTTTAAGTTTTACTAGTTATATTTTGTATTTTTATTTTAAACACTGATACAAAGATAAAATAAATTAACATAAAGGTCATTTAAAATATTTTTAAATCCTTATATTCAAAAAATAAGATAATCACGGTTACAAATATGTTGGACTTTTTGTATCTAACTTCAGTTTATAATTTTATTTCAAAATACTTAAAGTAAATTTAAGTGTTATTACAGAAGGGTTAAGTTTTTTTTGATTTCCCTGTATTATAAAAAAAATTCTAAAGTTTGTTGTTTAATACACAAGTTCGGATAAAATTAAAACAAAAAAAAATTCAGATAATTTCAAAAAGAAGTTTTTAATCGAATCAATATTTTGTTTACAAAAGTACTTTATCAACTGTAAAAACTCCTTAGGAAAGTTTTAAAATTTATCTGCAAAAACTAAACAAAATGTTGTTTTTAACAAACTTAAGTTTTATATTTCCAAGCATTCGTTATTAAACAACTTTTAACCTAGTTTTAAGCAAAGATTTATTATACATATTCGAACATTTTATATTTTTAAAAGTCACTTTCAACTATACCTGACTTTCGGCAATATTTTATTTATTATAATACAATGTTTTAAAGTAGCACCCAAAATATTAACAAGACTTAATTGAACACATATCTTTGTAAACACTTCACTTAAAAAACTTTTAAATATCTACTATACTACGTACGACTTTTAAGGAGGAAAAAGCTTTTTATGTTTTGCATTAAAGTAATTTTATTTGATCCATACTGTTTAAAAAAATATTAATTTACAATCAATGTTATAAAAGAATAACAAAAAGCTAAGTAATATAATATTAAACATATTTTTCCGAAACATGTTTGCTCTAGGGAGTTTTAGTGACACTTTAATTGCAGTGTTTGTGAAATAATATTAATTGTAACTTACACATACTTGATGTTAAAGAAGTTAATAATACTAAAACTGTATTGAATAATGTTTTAGAGATAAACACTAATAACACACAAGGATAATAATAATTATTCAGTGTAGTTTTTGCATACTTTTCTTAAAAACTTTACTACTAAAGTAGTAGCTAGATAGATTGATAAAAAACGGAAATAATTTAATATGTTTTATACTTAGATATGATAAATTCGATTTTTGAAAAAGTATAAAGTAACTTACAACAATTTAGAGTGTACTTCGTTGTTTTATACATATGAGACTAAAAATTTTTAAACAAATCAAAATTTTTGGTGGTAAAACTTTTTTAGATACCAAACTTTTTAACAAGGATAACCAAAACAAAGTAAAAAAACATTAAATAGTGTAAGTTTTAGTTCATGTTACTTAGTTTAGTGTTCTTCAACCAATTAAAAAGACGTGCGTAGTATGTTTTAAAATTGATTATAAGCTATTAAAGATTTTAAAAATATAAACCGTTATCTAGAAAACTTGATTATTTTTATGATATATAACTGACGTTTGAAAATTTTTAAAACTGTTTTGTAGATAACTTTTTTAATAGAAAACGATAAAACAAACTTCAATTGAAAACTAGTTTTTACCTTACTTAAATTGGTGTGCACAATAAACAGTTTGTATATAAACTTTTAGTACAACGGAATAAACATTTTATAACAAAACTTGGTTTATTAAACTTATAAACGAAATAGTTTCACTAAATATAGTTATTAGTTAAGCAAGTTAAATGAAAACTAATTGTGATAAATGAAAACGAAAATTAAAGAAATAGTGAAATGAAGTTATTAAACTTGTTAATTGTACAAAGTTAGAAAGACTAAAATTATCCCAAAGAAAAAACTTAGTATATACATAAATCAAAGTCAAACTATTTTTGTGTTAAGTTTAACATTAACTATTATTTCTTAGTTGAAATAATTAAAAAGATAATTAAAATTTAAACCAAAATAGTAAATTCTACTATAAAAGTAAAAAAATTTCTAATAGTCAATAATAATGAACTACAGTTACCAACTAAAATAAAACTATATACAAAAATTAAACTAAAAAAAATAGTTGTTGACTAAAAAGAAACTTATTTTACACAAAATTATAATTTTTGTTGCAGGTAAAAGTTAGAAACGGATTAGTTTAACTTTGTAGTTAGGAAAATCAGAAATCTAAGCAAAAATAAAACTTTTTAACTTTTAAATATGTTTTTAATGTTAATGGTTTTATTTATTATTTTACTATACAAGTTTATTAATTAATCTTTTTTAATTTAAAACTCAATATTAAAATTTTGCTGGAGTTGTTTGTAGCTAAAACAATGTAATTTACAGCTGTTAAACAGTTACAGACTAAAAGAAACAAAAAAAAAAAAAAAAACACTCAACGCATTCAAACCTATAGAAAAAAAATTCATATAGACATCTTGAAAATTCTTTCTTCGCTTTCTTCCTCCTCTGCCCGGTCTTCTACCTCCTGACCTGCCACTTGTTCTTCCTCAAACAAACTTCCTGCAGGGCCAGGCGACATTTCAATCTGAACCTTGAAACAATATTTATGTTTTAACCTAAGTGGATGCTTATTGTTTTGTTGATTAAAACAGTACTTTTTAGTGTTGTCGTAATAAAACCATTGTTTTGTTGCTGTAAAAACAACAACCTGTATTTACAAGCTTGTTTTTAAATCAAACTTTCACACGCTGTAGAAAACTGATTTGAAAAGAATTTGTAGAACTAAAACTGCATTTTATCATATGTCAACATGTTTTTTGAAAATACTAAGTACAAAAGAATTTTATTTCTAATCTTAGTTTGAAGTTTTAATAACTTGTTGTTTAAAAACATTCAATCAACTATATTAATTATCAACGTTCATTAATTTTTTTTTTATAAAGAAAGAACCAAACACAATCTAATATGAATCTAAAATATAAAAGTTTATCTTTTTTAAATAAAATTTTTTAGTTAAGGAAGCAAGTTTAATTTAAATAGTACATAAACAAAAGTATTATACAAACTTATTTTGAAATTTTACTTAAAAACTAAGCTTTTTAAGACAAAAGAAAACTTATATTGATTAAAGTACAAAAAAGTTCTACATTAAAAGTTTTATTATTATTTTATTATAATCTTACAAGTATTTAATGCTTTTTTCAATTTTAAAATTTTTTATGGTTATAACTTTGCGTAAATGTTTTTAAATTTACTTAAAGGCTAATTTAGTAAAAAATATCTAACTATTAACTTTTACATTTGAAAACAAAATAACACAGTATCGTGGTGTGCACATAACATCAAACTTTTAAAGTAAGATATAAAAATACTTTATATACTTCGTTAAAATAAGTAAAAAAATAAACAAAGTACTTCATTGAATTCGAACAAAAAATATTTAATCAAACTAACTAATTCTCCATTAAATTCTTCCTCATCGTCAAAATTGAACAAAAGTTGTTCACTAATTTCTAATGTGATTTCCTCTTCACCTGCTTCAACGTTGTCGCTTCCTTCTTCTTGTTCCTCTTCTCTGCCATCAACTCTGCGTTCCTCTCTGTTTGCTTCCTCGCTTGACAAGCCTCCTGCTGGGACAGGTGTGGTCTCCACCTGGTTGAAAATTTTTTTGATTACCATTTGGTGGAGTACTTTTTTTCGTGATAACACTTTTGATGTGGCGTTGTTATCAAACTATTTTAAGTTCTAGCCTGTTATTTTAACTTATTGGTTTTTATTTTTTTTACCAACTTTAATCAAACAAACAATTTTTTTTTCATTTAACTTATTACTATTTTATGTTTTAAACAAAAGTATTTAAATACGACCTAAAGCGCATTCGAAATATAAGTATTTGACTATTTTATTTAAAACAGACATGATGACTTGTAACTTAAGACTAACTTTTAAAACTTGATTAAAATACCTAGTTTAAATTATATAATAGATAAATGAAAATACATTTTCACTTTGTAACAAAATATTTACTAAACAAGGAAAAATTGGTTATGAGTTAAAATAAATTATAGTAAGTTTTTAGTGTGTTTTCATTAGAAATTTTAACACAAACAATTTCTACATACAAAAGTTTTATAATTGTTTTTGGAAACTAAAAAAAAATCATCGTAAGTATTTAACACTTTTATCAATTTTAAAGTGCTTCAAACAGATTATACTTATTTACTCTAAAATATCAAAGCATTTTATTGTTTAACTTTACTTAAAACCTTTTGTATTAAAAAAGTTAGTTTAGTAATTAAATCTTAGCTAAGTAACTTTTACATTTATCTATATTTTGTTCATACGACATAAATAAAACTTTGAAACAGATATAACTATACAGTATTATTTCCTACAAAAAAAAACAACTAAGTAAAACTAACTCTTCCTTCATTAGAACAGCACTTTGTCGAGCAGTTCTAAAAAATAGAAAAACAATGTAAGAGTTTAATTAAAATAAATATAAATACAGACTTTGATTTTTCACAACAATTTTTATATTATAAAGCGCATACTTAATTCATGAAAGGATAGTAAAAACGATCTTAAGATAAATTCTAACTATTAACTAATTTACCTAATTATATAAAAACTATGATAAACACAACTAACTGGTATCAAACGCCAAAAACAGTTAGAAATTTGAGCCTGTAAAATACATAAAACCAACTTTGTATTTTTAAAAGAAATTTAAAGGGAAAGGAAGTTAAAACAATAACAAACACAACTATTTTAAAATTTACAAATGAACAATTGCAAACAGCACACTCAATTCAATTTAAAAAGTTTAAATTCAAAACAAAATTTGATTTATCAAAACGTTTAGCTTTTTGCAACAAATACTCACCCTAACGTCCTTTGACTGTGGGGATCGGCAATAAATAGCCATTCCAACGGCAAATGCCATTAGAAGAAGTCCCACAGCTACAATCAGCACAATCCATAGAGTAGCCAGTTGATGCTGTTGTTCTTGTTTTTTAGAACAAACCACTTTGTACGGAATGCTCGGTTCTGAAATTGAATTTAATTCGCGGACGTACCCTGTTCTACTGACCAGAAAGACTTTCTGCTGACTATCTTTTTTTTTTATCCGGTAGAGCATCCTCCTGCTTTCCTTCAATCTGATCTTATGTTTAATTTTAGCCACTCCAGCGTCGTCCAGCTCAACAATTTCTCCTCCTGCTCTTTTGCACACCTCCTCTGCGTCCTGTCCCGGGTCCACCGTCATAAAAGTCACGTCATCTGTGTTTACACAGTTTTAATTAGAAACTTTGTTCTTACAACTCGAGTTTCAACCAAAACTTTGTATTTTTCAAGGCCGAGTAACAAAGTTCAAGCGCTAAACCTACTTTGAAATTGAGATCGTTAAAAGACGACAAAACAAGTTTTTTTTTCTTTTTGAGTAAAAAATTACATTGTTATAAACGTAATATAGGTTTATAAGTACAGAAAACAGAAAGTAACACGTTTTTATTGCAACAAATTAACCACATTTTAAACGTGTATACTGCTACTAAACAAAAGTTATCATATACTACTGTTTATTAAATAGACCTTTATTTTCTCAAAAATTCATTAAGAAAACTATGTTTTCCTCAAAGAGCTCGTCTGTGCATTAAAAGATAATTTTCAATAATCTAAACAGCTTATTTTTCTGAACAAACTTTTGAGTAAACAGAAACATAATTGCTGAAGAAGTTAAAATCAAAATTGTTACTACCTGAGACTTTAAATTAAATGATCTTGTTTAAAATTATCTAACTAAAATTTATAAACCATAAAATAAAAACCTAAAGTTACTCTTAGTTTTTAAAACATGAATAAAAGCATTCTAAAAAATTCTAACTATACGCCAAGGGTACTGCATTCCTCTTAGCAAAAGTTTGTTGTCTGCTATGTGCTTTTCATCTAAAAAATAACTAACACAGACAAAAATGCTTATACTTTTAAAATAAAAAAGACTTTTGGGCTAGTCAGTAAATTTTCTTTCTATTTTTTTTTTGTTATAAACTTGTATTTATATGTTTTTCAAAGTAATTGTTGTAATACATAAATGAACATTATCATTTTATCTGGAATGAGCAAAAAATTTTGGTAAAATAGACATCATACTCATAAAAGGTTTCCGACCCCATCATACGCAATTCGAATACTAAAAATTGTTTAAAACGCTTGAAAATATAATTTCGTGTAGTTTGTAAAACAAAAGTCCTTACCTTTGACTAATTCAGAACTCAATCCTTTTCGAAAAATTGATACTGTCGTAAGACTAAACCTGAAAAAATTGTATATTAATTTTTCTTTATCAAATTAAGCAGCTAAAAGTAGCTAGCTATATTACAACTATAAAATTATAAAAAGTTAAACTATCTTCGTAGACTAAAACTAAAAATATTTTTTTATAAATGATTTTTTATGCACAAATTATATTTAAACAGTAAACAATTTTAATGGATATACATTAAGAGATTATTTATATAATATAAAAACGTAAATCTATTTTTTTAAGTAACTAGTTTTATTTGTTTGAAAGAAATTAAAAAACAAAATCTTTGTTTGCCCAACATAAAAAAAGAGTTTTATTACATTTAAAGTATTATGAGCTTTAAGTTCAGTTTAAAACACAAAACTGTTATTAAAAATAGTTTAAATTTTTTTTAAATTCTATTCAGCAGTTTATCGTTCGTACAAAATTTTACATTAAGTCTATATTAGAAGTTCAATTATTTTATTATTAAATACTTCAAATGACTTAAGTTTTTACTTTTAAATGTAGAAACTATGAAGAGAAAGATTTTACTGCCAAAATTATCGATTATATTATTTTTTTTTACCTTTTAATTTACAGTTAAAACTTTAAAGTTAAAGTAGAACAAAAAATACAAAAAGTAAATTAAACATTAGTTAATTTGTTAACTGTTTTTACTTTTTTGAATATATTAAAATTTTAAAAACTAACATAATAAAACCGAGGAGAAACTTCATTTTTTATCAAGTTATATTTAATTTATAAATCTGAAAACAAAAAAAAGTCAAAAAAATTAGTAAGCTACACACTTTGCTAAATTTAATTTAGATACAACAAACGTAGTATAACATTAAATAAAATATGGTTACCTAAGTTTATTCTTTTTAGCACATATAAGAATTGATTTCAATTAAAAAACCATTTTGTTGCAGTAACGTATTAACTTATGCACATCACTACTTACGTGTCTTTTTAAAAGCAATGTACACGTTTTTTAATTTTTTTAAAGTTTCTTATATAATGAGTGAGGCAAATCAAATTTAACAGTTCACAAGTTCAGACAAAACAGTTGTAAGATTTGTTTTAGTTACAATACTCTTATTTTTTACTCAAATTGTGTTTTATGTTAAACCACTAAAAACATAAGTATTAAAGAATGACAGAAGTTTTTTTTTGTAAACTAGAATAAAAAAAAGAGTTTTATCTGCCTAGTTAAGAAAAAAAAAATACTTAAAGACTCAATTTTTTCTTTTATATGTAAACATATATTGTATATACTTTATCATTCAAAACTTTCAATTCAAAACTTTATTTTTACTAATTTTGAAATAAATATTATTTTTAGATGTGGTTCTACACTTTAAAAAATACATATAAAATAATCTTAATAACTCTTTTAGATATACATAATTGTCAAACTGTAAAAATTATCCAATTGCAATAACCAATTTATTTCTATAATACTAATTTGTTTATAGATTTGATTTAAATATATATATATAATGATATACAAATTATTAAAATGTACGATTTTTAAAAATAATGGAACATATGTTTCATAAAGACAAAAAAGATTGTCTTTTATCTTCAGCCAGTTCAAATTTAAAATAAAAGTCACTTTGGTAAACAAAGATGCAAAAGTTTACAAAAAACAAAAACAATATGACGTAAGAATTGAACATTGTACATTACAAATATTCAGTACAAAAATCGATCTACCATCTAACTAGTCAAACAAATAAAATTAACAAAAACAACAGTTAAGTGACTATAAAATACTTCAAAGTTTGTTGTATTTTAAGAGGAGCTTTTTCATATGTCGACAAGAGTATATGAATTCACTCCTCATTTTTATATTACTAAAGTGCACTTTTATTTTAAATTTGAACTGGTTGAAGATTAAAGACAATCTTTTTTGTCTTTATGAAACATATGTTCCAGTATTTTTAAAATCGTACATTTCAATAAATTATTTAAAAGCCCTTCAAGTGGGCTCAGTAGAAGGTGTTCAAGTTTGAATAATAACCTTATTATATATATATATATATAATCTTACATTAAGCACTTGTTACTGTTAGTAATCCTTTATTTACCACATATTATGAAATTTTATGCAGAATAAAAAAAACATTTAATTTTATTAAACCTGGGTGTGTATGTAAACATGGCTTGTAAGAATTCCATTTCAACGAAAAGTGGCACCTTCACGTTCTTCAACGAAATGGTTACCAAATGCCAGGCCGAGAAAAAGTGCAAAAAAAGAGGGGAGATTTTGGCGCCCATTACCAATAAACGGGACGCCAAAAAGCTCATGGCCCTGCTCGATTCGAACTACATGGTTGAAAATTGCCAGTTCGTGCAATGGGCCGGACCGAGCTTCTGGCTCGGATTGGACGTCACTTACACGGAGAGCGAACAGAAGAAAGTGTTCTCGAATGGCGCGAAGTGGAGGGAGAGAAAGCACGGCAAGATATACCACGACATACTCAAGGGCTTTAGGCAGTACAGCGAATGCGCCGCGGCTTTCTTCCAACCCTTTGTGCGCGACGACGCCTTCATAATACACACCGAATCATATGATTGCGACTGGACTTCAAAGAACTGGTACATATGCCTCAAGCCGGCCAACGCGACCGCGGAGGCTCTCGAAGAAGGGGATTTTTCTGGCGACGACGCGCACGTTTTTTCGTCTGGAGCTGTTGGCGTGTTTATTTTCGCGGTCGGTTTGATCGCCGGTGTTGCTTTGCAGAAAAGGAATGACGCTGGAAAGAAAGCGGAAACAAGAAATGGAAGCACTGTTGATGGAGGTCAATAAGTTGTCGTAAAACTTTTCTAATTTTATTTAACAAAGAAATTTTTCTTTTCGGCTTTCAAAAAAATTTCTAAGTGGAATTTTTTATGCTTAGTTTATTTTGCCTTTTAAAACACTTTATATGTTATTGATAAGCTTTAGAAAAACGGCGGTATACTTAATTATTTTTCTGACTTTTATTTGTTTTTATTTTTTAATTAAGTTGATCGCATTTAAAAAAATAGTTTTTGTGAAATAGTAAACTACTTATATCTTTCAAACCAAACTTAACCAAGTCTATTATACGTGGTATTAATTTATTTTTTATATGATTGCTTTTGTAAACAAGAGCAGTCGACAATTCTAAAACTTAAAAAATTAAGCGTACTTAAAATTAGTTTTAACGTTTTTATTTTCCTACAAAAAAATTGCTTCTAAATTTTAAGCTATAAAACTTTATGAGAATAAAAAACACTTATAGGTAGAGATTTTAATACAAAGCAATTAATTACTTTATTTTTGACAGTGACTTATACTAAACATTTGTTAGTTTATAAACTAAAGATTAAGAACTTAATAGTAACTGATGTAGTTTTACTGATAAGCTACGTTTAACTTAAGCTACAAAAATTAAAGTAACAATATGTCTACATAACAAAAAATAATTATAGTAATGCGTTGTTTGATTTTTAGTATTATAAGTATAACAAATGTAAAAACTTAAGAGCTTGTACTTCAGATAATTTATGTTATATACCTATTTAAAAGGTCTAATTGAGTATCTTTTTAAGAAATGTATGAAAGTATTGAAGCCGTCAACTACCCCATTACTAAGCGGAGTTTTCAGAGCCTTATAAAATAGAAACTTCTTGACACTATATTTTTATTGAGAGGCTAAGTATAAAATTACTTAAACAAGCCCATTGCACGATCTGGCAATTTTCAACGTTGTTGTTCGCATCGAGCAGGGCCATGAGCTTTTTTGCGTCCCGTTTATTGGTAACGGGGGCCGAAATTTTCCCTCTTTTTCTCAGCCTGGCATTTGGTAACCATTTCGTTGAAGAACGTAAAGGTACTACTCTTTGTTAAAATGGAATTCTTACAAGCCATGTTTACATACACGCCCAGGTATAATAAAATTAAATGTTTTTTCAATGTTCTGCATAAAAGTTCATAAAAAGTGATTAAAAGGTGTTATTAAAAAAGGATCACTAACAGTAACACTAATAATCTATTAATGTAAGATTCATAAATATATATTTAGGTGAATTGTATTAACAAATTAGTATTATAGAAATAAGTTGGTTATTGCAAATGGACAATTTATTCAGTTTGACAATTATTTCTATCTAAAAGAGTTATTAAAATCATGCTAAATAGAAGCAAATATCCGCTATTTAAAATTTATTCATTATAAACTGAAGCACACAAGTTTACAAAACATTTACAAATAAAATCATTAGTTAGACTAAGCATTAAAAATAAACTCTAGCAAAAATAGTATATTTATTTTCCCAATTACAGCTACGAACTTGTGACTGAATAAGAAGTTGTGCTTAAAAAGTTAAAGGCTTATATAATGCAACTGTAAATCAGTAAAGTTTTCACCATAGTGGAAAATAATTTGGCTGTGTGTTTTTGTTTCTCTTCGAACCCATTAAGAAATTTTATACAAATTACTAGCCGTTGAACTATTAAAAACTGTAAAACATTCTGTATTAGCTTTTTTGTAAGTTTGTGATATTTTTTGCGATTAGTTATATGTAAAAAATTTATAACTTTGCGAACATTTTTTTCTCAGCCTGACAGCTTTGTCACACATATTCATTTAAAAATACAAGCGTTCTAGTTTTTAAGGCTACAGAATTTTTACAAGCCATGTTTAAATTACACACCTATATATAGAAATGTTTTTGTTTTTTCTAAATTCTGCATCAATATTCAAAAAAGTAGTTGATAAAGGATAACTAACAGCAATAAGCTAAAAAGAGCAATAAGCTATTAAGGATCAGTCAATTGTCAATTTGGAGATAAAAATCAAGTTACAATTCACATACAAAACTTAACTATTTACTTATTATCAATTGACATAAATTTAAATTATTAATATAGTTCAAATTAACCTTCTATTATAATAGCTTAAAAATAATTATAACTGATACAAAAAAGTTTTTACTCACTAGTAAGAAAAACTTTTTTTTTTTAATGAGAAACTATTTTATATAAGTTAAAGCTATACTACAAGACGTTTTTCTTAGAATACATGAAAACAATCAACAACGTTTATTTGTTTTACTAATTTAATTGATTGTTTCCTTGTATTGCCTGATTGCTCAAAGTATATTAGTTAGGATTAAGTTTTATCAAAATACACTTTCAGTAAACAAGTTTAAGATATATCTCATTTATTTAAATCAAAACAATTAAAATAAGTCAAAGCCAAAGCACATTCAAAAAGCAAGCATGTGAAAGCATAATAAAAACATTTATTGTACTATTAAAAAAAATACTTTTCCAGTTGGCAGTCAACTGAAAATTTCTTAGTATTGTTTGGAAATTTAAAGCTATAGCTTTTAAAACATGTAAAATAAACACATGCTTACTTTTCAAACAATAGCTGAAAGGACAAAATCTACTTAAAGTTGTTGAAAGTATTAAGCTACCAAGTCATACTAACTTATTACTGGTTAATCTTAACTGTAAAGAACATAATTTGCTTATAAAGTTTACTAAATATGTAATGAATAAGGATACTTTAATGTTATTAAGGTTTTTTGGTAAAACTAATGTTATTTAGTTACGCAAATAAAAACAGTTTTTAACGTTAGGTTACCTGGTAACTTTTGTTTTAGCTTTAACAAACAAAACGTTTTTATGATACTTATGACTGACAGTCAAACATAATAAATTAATTTAGTTTGTAGTCAACGTTTAGTTAGTTTGTTTAAACTTTCATGTTTCTTAATATATCAATAGGTTGATTTTTAAACAAAGTATTGAATAATATTTATTTTTATTTAGTATGCCTTTAGAAAATAATAAAACTTATGAAGAACTGCTATCCTGTTTAGTTTTCTTCATTGATACTTTATTTCCTTGCTACTTCTTTTATACTAGTTTTCTTGGTGTGTAATTTATACTTATAAACTTAAATTTCAAATTTAAATCAAACAAACAAGGAGATACTACAAATAACAATGTTATGATTTCAAACAAGACTAGTGCATTTTACAAACAAGAGGATACATTTGAAACGTCATAATGGCATTTAGCCTTTTAATTCGATTAATTTTCTCTTTAAGTTCACACCGATAAACTTAAAATAAGCTTACTATCAGAAAAACTATTGTTGTTTAAATTTGCATAGTATGTTGGAAGTTGTGTGTAGTGTGGTATGGTTGCATAAAGTTAAATACTAAACTTAAGAGAAATCAAACGACTTTGAACATTGTAGTTTCATGTTTAGAAATCATTAAAGTACTAAAAAAGCAGTTGAACTTTTCCTTTTGAAAGATGAACATATTAGCTAATTCCACTTGCATCTCAATAGTATATTTTTAAACGTAAAGTATTTTAGTGAAATTGTATGAGGAAACGCTGAAACGGTTCATCTGTTTTAAGTTGAAAACAACTCACACGAAGTAGGATTCGATTGCAACCAGTTGTTTAAAACAAATATCTTATTTTTTGTATCAGAAATATATCCGAAATTTTGTATCTTTGAATTTGAAAACCTTTTTTTTAAATAACTAAATGCTTTCCAAATTAAAACTGATTGTTTTACTTTTATTGACTCATTAACTCAAACCCAGAGTTTTACAACCTTATCTTCATAATTGCAACTCAGCAAAAATTAAATAAATAGACACTTCTTTACTAATTAATTAACCATTAATAAATAAACTTTAGCTTAATGTATAAGTAGTTAATTTAACTAATAAGGCTCTTTATATATTTATTTTAATTCAATTAAGAAGTTCTTTATGAATGACTTTTATTAAATAAAAAGAAAAAATTGTTTGTTAGTATAAAGTGTAAAAAGTAGAAATAACAAAATGTAGCAATACTAATATATTTAAAACACTTTTAAAAATAACTGAGCTACAGTTTTTACGACCCTTAATAATTTTTTTTCTAAACTTAGCTAAAAATTATCTCTAATACGAACAAAGTTTTGAGAACCTTATGATAAAAAACTAAATTAAATTATTTACTTTCTACACGTTACAGTTAGAGAGTTTGACAAACACTATTAAAAAATCACTTTGCTAGGGAGTTTATTCGTTGTTTTAAAGTTACAAACATCGAATAATAGATAACACTTATCAACAAGCAATGTACAAATCATTAATAAAAAAAACTTTTATAAAACTTTTATAAACAGGAACTTAATTTAACGTATTGATATTATAATTGTTTAAATTAGCATATTTTTGATCCTTGTTAATTTTTTGTAAAAAAAAAAAAATTAAACTAGATCTTTTAGTTGTTAGTTAATTTATAAAGGAAACGAACGCTTTTACCATCAAACTTATTAAATTCTATAATAAATTTACAGTTTTAGATAAAATTCATTATACCAAATACAAAAAACTAACGCTTTTCGATGAATTCCTAACTTCATTTTTTTCTTTTACTAAAATTTTTACTAACTTTGTAACGTATCTGAAAAAAAAGATTATATCATCAGCTTATTTATTTTTTTTTAGTTTGTGAATTTTAATTTTATAAAATTGGTAAGTGTTTCAATAAGGCTTCATTAAAACTTCTTGTTCAGTTAAACGGAAATTTAGATCATAGTTTTTAAACTTACGGCAATGGATTGTAAGTTATAAATAAAAAGGCCATTTTTGTACAACAACGTAGAGACTTACTTATAGTTCGATTACGTGTCTTGTACAATATAAAAACGTTTAAAAACAGATTAGCTACAAATGTAAGCAAAACTGTTTTTAAACAGTGCAGAGCATTGGCTGAATTTTTTAGTATTTTTTTAAAAATGTAAACAAATGATATATGTATGTATATATAAAAGTTTATTTCAAGATGTAAAACTCAAAGGACTAAATTTTATTAATAAAGCCCTTAAGGTGGGCTCAGTGTGAAAGATTTAATTTATCAAGTTAAATAACTTAATTCTATATTGAATATATATACATGTATATGAACTA
Source organism: Thalia democratica (assembly GCF_965202585.1). Classification (NCBI taxonomy): domain Eukaryota; kingdom Metazoa; phylum Chordata; class Thaliacea; order Salpida; family Salpidae; genus Thalia; species Thalia democratica. The sequence goes on from NC_139165.1 coordinate 84,359,769, forward strand.
TAACCTGACTAGTAAATTTAAGGAAAAAAAGTAATGGACTTTACTTATTAAAACAGCAACTTCTTTTTTATTAGTTAGTGTGCTTTTAATATAAGTCCAAAGTTTTATTAAGTTTAATTTTAACAAAAAGCAAGCTTTACACTTGTTTTTCTAAAATTGTAGTTTTGATATTAAGTATTCTAGATTTTTAAATTAAAATCATAAGTAATAAAGTAAAGAAAATCATTATTACAATGTTAAAAAAAATTAAAATAATATATTTGTAGAACTAAAGGTATAAATTTATAAATATAACTAGCTCAATCAAAACAAATAAGAAGTTGCTAAGTTTTTATCAGTGCAATACAATCTTAATAGTCATTTAAAATCTTAAATTTACAAATTAGCACTCGTAGTAAACTATGTTTCAAGTATCTGAAGTATTTTAAATTTTTGTCTCTAGAACGTGTTATAAAGCATTTACATGTTTGTTTAACAATTAGGTGCATACTTAAAATTTCTAAGAAGTTGAAGAAGAAAGTGTACACTCTACGATGCATTATCCAAAAAGAACCTGCAAGAAGTCCGTGACGACCAGGTCAGGGACTTTTACTTTCTTCGACGAGTCCGTCACTCTTTGTCAAGCTGAGAAAAAATGCAAGAGGAGGGGCGAAATTTTGTCCCCCATTACCACCCGGAAAGACGCCAAAAAAATCATGAGCCTGTTCGATTCGAACGCCGACGTCGCAGACTGTCCGTTTCAGGGATCCTACGCGCCCCTTTTCTGGACCGGACTGGACGTGACCTTCACTGAAAGCGAGCAGAAAAAGATTTTTTACAACGGCGCGGCGTGGAAGGAAAGAAAGCACGGCAAGATCTACCACGACCTGCTGGAGGAATACACGGAATGCGCGGTTGCTTTGTTCGACCCGCTCTTTCGCAACGATCCGTTTTACATCACCGCGGACAGCGTTGGCGAGTGCGACTGGACGTCGAAAAATTTCTATACGTGCTTCAAACCGGCCGGTAACGCCACGGCCGAGTCTCTGATCCGGGACGAGGACGGTTTCGACGACGAAGGGTCCGTCTTGCCGTCCGGCACTGTTGCCGCTGTTATTTTCGCAGCCGGCGCGTTTGCTGGCGTTTTGGCTGGCGTTGGTCTGCTGAACAGAAAGCACGCGAAAGAGAGGGGAGAATTGAACGAGTTGAGAAAAGCAAAGGAGAGTGAGAAAGAAGTTAGCTTTGTATGTGACATTGCAGTTGGTGAAAGTCAGTAGTATGACCAAAAACGTTCTGCAGTTTCTAAAAAAAAAAAATATATAATATAAAAAAATTTTCTGACAGTTTGATAATGATTTTTTTGCCATATTTGTACAAATTTTACACTTTACTAAAAAAAAACATTAAGGTATTTATAAATAATTTTTTGTAAGTTCTATGTTTCAATTAATGTCGAAAATAAAAGTATAGAAAATTATTCAATTTTGAGTTTTTAATAATTTATAGAAGTAATTTTTTAAAGAGATATTGTGCACAGCAAAACTAATAAATAATTGGTCTAGAATAGCTTTCATGTTGTTAACCTTTATATTCTTAGGCGCGTGTAGTTTTTATTTTGGTGATATGTATGTTAAGTTTTTATAAGAGTCTAAGATAACTTGATTGAAAAGATGACAAATACAATTTATTAATAATGTAGTAAATAAGTACTATAAAAAGTACTAAGGTTTATAAGCTTAATATCAAAGATGCTTTTTTTAACAAGATCAAAACAAATTACAGAGCTAAAGCTTTTAAATTGCAAACTTATTTCGATAGTTATGAAGCGGACTATTAACACGAATTTATAACATAATTTAATAAATTTTAAAATGTGATGCAAAACCTTGTATGTGTATACTTAAAAAGTATAAGTAATAAAGCCTTGTTACAATATAGTTTGTTATAATATAAATTGCTATCATGAGCTTAACTCTAAGATATTTGTAAAAAATTTAAGCTTAAGTTTAAAAACTTCGTCATTAATTCAAAACTCTAGTAGTTAATTACACTTACTTAAACAGATTAAATGTTACTGAAAACCGATTTAGTTTAACAATTAAAGATTATGAAAACAATAAAATCCAACTGTTGTTATATTACTCAAATACATATGCTGTAATCAATGTGCACAGTATTATAAAAGTTAGAATAACAATAAGATATTTTAGACCTAAATCAGTTTCTTAATGTTGTAGTATTAACGTTAGTAAACAACTTACTAAAATATCAGTATTTAAATTGTTAAAGCAAAGTTTATATTGCTACTGTAAACAAAACTATATTCAGTATTATCTTTGGTGCTCAAAAAAAAAACAAAACACAATACAAAATTGTTTAAGTTTATCTTATTCGGACACAAAACTTTTTTACTGTACATTCAAGGAGTTAACTTTGAAACTAAATTAATAATTATAACCGAAAAGAAAAATTTTAAGGTCTACCTACAATGTTTACCTATTGTCTACATAAACACAAAAAAATAGTTTTGTTTTTGAATTCTACATAATAGTACCAAAAAAGTAGAAATAGTAACAATAACAGCATTAAGCTATTAAAAATCAGTTAACTGTCAATCTGGAGATGAAAATTAAGTTACAACTAACATACAACCTGTAATGTAAATAACTTACATAACTTCAAAACTTTTTAATAAAATTCAAATCAAGCTTCTAAAATACTTTTTCGGACAGCTTCTAAATAGTTACAACTGAAAATAAATTCATTTGTAAGAAAGACTTTTCTATATGATAAGAAACTCTTTTTATTTTTATTTTGAGCTGTTTTTCCTTTTTTACAAGCTTACTTACTTTCTCATCCGTTTGTGCACGTAACAGCTGGAGCGATAAAGTGTATTTAAAAAATATATTAAAAAGACACTAAACACTACTTTGTTTGTTCGCCAAGATTCTTAAGCATTAACAGGTGACATGTATTTCTAAAATAAATAAAAGAGACACAGCAAGCTTTATTATTTTATAAATAATTGTTATCGCCGCAATTCTTAAACATAAACATGTGTTTTTGTTTTCATTATCACATTTTACGACACATTCCTTTCTTAAAATACAAAACACGTGCAGTCAAAACTAACTCCCTCGAGTTTAATTATTGCGCTAAGCTCACTTAGTTAACTTTATCAAAAGCTTCTGTCAATCAAGTTAATTTCTAGTATTTTGGGTTCATCACTTATCCGTTAAAAAAAAAACCTAAAGTATAAATAACTTCTAGTTGTTAAGGGAATTTCATTTTGCCACTAAAACATTTTATTAAAAAGTTCCATCAATCAAATTGCTTGAAGTTTTGGAATGTCGCTTCTCTATCTATCTCTAATTTCTAGTTATTCACTGACAGTGTGAAAACGAGTTTATAGCATGTTAGTTTTTCAAAAAATTTCAACTTGTAATTTTTGGCGCTTGTAAAAATATTGAGTCGTTATTTTTGTGCTGGTCGTAAATTTTCTAATTTCTTATCTTTAGTGTCGCTCGTAAAACTTAAGCTTGAAATCTTTTTAAGACTTGTGAAAATTCTTTTTTTTTTTCTTACAACATTTCAGTTTTCGATGAAATAGAGATAAATTTAGTTAGATGAAAATTTTACTAAACTTTTATAGTTAATTTTTCACCAATTAAATTTGAAGAGCGATACTATATCATTTACTCGACTTGTATTGAGTTTGCTTGCATTTTCATTGTTTAGTATTGTTTCAGTATCTCATTGTAAAACTAAATACATTTAAACCTATACCTTTCAAACTAGAATTACAAATAAATATATAGTGTTTATCCATATAATCAACTTTTTGACTATCATCAAAAAAAACTAGGATTATGCTTTTGATTAATGTCTTGAGCTATTTTCTACGGGTTGTCTTTTTTGTGTAATTTTGTAAAATCATTTTCATAATTTTAACACAAGTTCTACATTCTCACTTTTTTGCTTAAAGAAGATAAAACAATAATCTTAGTAGATGTTTAACGTTATACGATACTTTGATTTTACAACAAATCACCTTTTTAAATTGAGCAGTTGCAACATTGTTACCAACATTCTTTTTTTTTTGGCTTCAAGTAAGAAAAAAAACTAATTAGATATTAGTGATAACTAATAAATGTTGACACTTTATACTGATACATGCTGATGTTTCGATTTGTTTTTAGTAATATTTTTACAAAGTTTCCGAATTAACGCAACTCACATTGAAATGCAACAACTATACTTTAAGCTAGGGGTGGGCAACGTACGGCCCGCGGGCCGGATCCGGCCCGAAGAGTGAAAATGACCGGCCCCCAAACCTTTTTTAGTTTTAAATGGAATCCGGCCCGCGGACAACATTGATCCGGCCCGCAAGTGGATGATCCGGTCCGCTAAGCATTTTCAAAATTTATATTAAAATCCGGCCAGCCAATTTAATTATTACAAAACTTGTACAAAACCTTTTTTGAACTATTTCATTAAACAAAACTGTAAGACTTTGACTTTGAAAACGTTTGTTAAAATGGCTTATTATTTTGTGGTGATAAAACACTATTTTGTTATAGTATCTTGTTCTGTTTTAAGTCAGTTGAAGTAATCCTTTCTCAAATTATCCAAAAGCAATTGTTTGCTGAACTAACTTTGATGATGTTACCTACCATAATGTTTTCATAAAAAATAGACGTGTCAAAAACTGCTGTCTTTTCAGATAAGTATAGAGTTTATTTTTAACGTTTAAAAAAGTTAATAAAATATCTTTTTAAACATCGACAAATTTTTCAATTCAAACTGCTCAAATTTAAATTTTTGTCAAATGTTTTATGTTTAGACTACAATTTGCACTTTTTCTGCTATTGTTTTTTCATTAAGGACTTTTTGATTAAATATATGGTTAAGTTTAGTGATGACCAATTGATGACAATAGTTTCACTTGATAATAAGTTTGGTCGTCGTTTTGCAGACTTTTAACAATTAAGTAAATAATTTAACATTATTCTATCACCGTCGACGTTTGACACCGAAAATGTACTTAGTAATATTGTTAGAATTGTTGAACTTCAATGTGGCAGTACACAAAAAGAAAAGTTCAAAACTGAAAAATTGACAGATTTTATGACTTACTTAACAAGTCAAAGTTTGTTATTAAAAAAAGATGACAATGAAGTTATTTGTTTTGTTTGGGTCTACATATTTTTGCAAACAAACATTCTTAACCATGTGTATAAACAAAAGTAGGCTGCGTTCAAGTCTTACTGATACCAATTTGCAGTCATTACTGAGAATATCTACTTCAAATAAACTTACAGATTTTAAACAACTTGTTAAAAAGTTTTATGATCCAAAAATGTCTCATTGACTTCTTTTTAGTGTAATCATTCTAGCTAAGTTTTTTAAACTTAAAATTTAAAGTATAACGTGACAGTGTTATGTTTTAGTTTTTCGTTTAGTAATATTTTCACTAGTGAAATCGATCTTACTCTAAAAGTCTATTGAACTAATATGTTTTTTATGCTAAAAATATATATAAAACTTCTTTTTTGTTTCAATATTTCGTTGTTTTTTAAAATGTACTCTTATTAAAGTATTTTAGGTGCACTGTTTGATAATAATATTTTTAAAGTACAGAATTTAGTTAAATTTCGTATGTTAATTATAACTATTTGATATTTTGAAAGTAAAAGTGTTAAAATTTCAAGCCAAAGTAATTTCCTATCTAGGCTTAACTGTTTTTTAAATAAGTTAATAAGAAAATTTGAAATCAAACATACAATTTTTGTTGCTTTTATAAGATTTTTAGATAGATTTTATGTATTATTGATCGAGCCAAAGTTTGTCAACTTCTAAAGATGACCATGGAACTAGTTGTGTTGTTCGATACTTCATACATTTGAAAACAAACATTTCCGACCATAAATATTAACAAGGATAAGCTAACTTAAAACCTAATCGGTATTTCAGTGTATTGCAGAGTTTCAAAAACTGTAATGTAACTAGATTTAAACAACTCTAATACATGATCAACCTTAAGTGTTTCATCGAGATCTTTTTTTTTTTTTGCTTTTTATGGTAAAATTGTTTACTATATCAGAATTATGTTTTGTTTTGTATCTTTTATACATAAAAAAAAATTAATGAATCTTCTTTAGCTTAATTAAATTAAATAATAGTAGTTTAATATTGTACTGTTTGTTAACTTTTGAAAAAATATTATCTATATAAGCTCCAGATAGGGATTTACAAAATTAATTAATTACGAATAGTTAGCAGTTTTTTATGTTTTAGCTTGAAATGTTAGGCTTTTAGTAACTTTTAGTAACCAAATTATAATTTTTTTTAGGACTAACTAGTATTAATTCGGTCCAGAGTTATAATATACATAGAATTATGAATACTTAACTAAATTTAACATAAAATTTCATACTTGATAACCTTGGTAATTTATATATTGATTCAAATTTCTGAAATACCCGATCAATAAGCATCTAACCGGATCCAAATCTTTTTGAAATTAGCTTCCATTCGGATCCAGATCTTTATCTAAAATTAGTATTTAGCCGGATCCGGATAGAATGTTTAAAATAGGATCCGGATTTATAAAAGGATCCAGCTGAATCCAAAAGATCACTAACTTGAAATGATCCGGCCCGCTGAGGAGTATATTTTTCAGGATCCGGCCCGTCAACTATTCACGTTGCCCACCCCTACTTTAAGCCTATGTTTAAACGTTTAAACTCGGAGCAATTTTTCACTTGTCAGACTGCTACAAATGTTATTTTTCAAGCTTTACTTATCACATGTTTGTTTTTTTTCCTTACTCTTCTGCTTAACAAAAGTTTTCATGGATCAGTTTCCCAATCATGTAGAATATAAGTAGAAGAACCATTAAAATTAATCCGATAAAGTCAATCACTAATAGCTTTCAAAACAACATAAGTCAGATATTAAAGTCTACAGTAACACAAAAGGAAAGTTTAATTTTTTTTTTATTAATTAAAGAAAAACTCTTTTGTTAATATTTATAATGAACAATAGTTAAAACTATATAATTTTTTCTTTACTGTTTAAGGTTTTTTTAAATAAGAAATAATCTTCTCTAATTTGTTTCAGCATTTTACACTATTTAAGTAGCTTTATTGAAATTGTCAATTAAATTGTTAATCTTTTTTTTTACTGCATGAGTTAAGTTGTTTAAACGAGTCATTAACATAACAACGTCAAGTTCATAAGCTTATGGTATCAAAAACTTAATTAACAAATTGTTAACTCTATGTTATAAATTATTATTGTTATTTTGTATAAAAAAAAGTTTACTTTTATTATCAACTTTGTTTTTTAAAAATTAACAGTTACATGATAAAATCGTTTTTAATTTTAATTTGCGTAATTTTTTTGAAATATATAAATAAAACCCAAAAAAACTATGTTTAAAAAAATATTTTTTTGATTGTTAGTTATATTAAATACAGCTGCGTTGTATTTGGAATGTATTCTTAATATTTAAGCCAGCAACGCTCAGATTTTTTAAAATTTATGCCAAAGAAAGTTGAAAATTTTATTTTATGTGTGCTGACATTAGTTTTTTTTAAAGTACGCTACTTTCGGTTTAAAATTAAGTATACTTTTATATATTTAAACAAATGCTTGAGATATGGCTCGCTAAAACTTACTAGATTATAGTAGTTTTATAGAAACTTACTACCATAGGCCTACAGCAACACTTTATTTTCAAGATATATGTTACTTTTTGAAATATGATCCCTTAAACATTTTCTAAAAAATTTAAATTGTCTTGTGACTCAATTTTTATATATAAGAAAGAAGTGAATGTTTTTTTTTTGCCTTTTTAAAGTTTTTTTCAACACACATTTAACAAAGCATAAATATTTAAATCTTTTAAATAAATGATGAAGGATAAAAGCTAGTAAAATAGTATTTTAAGTACAAACAATTTTTAATTTTGAATAGTAATGGCAGTGAAGACAAAATTAATAAGATAAAAAAAGAGATTGACGCTCAAAACATAGTCAACCGACTTTTCGGTAGTCGAAAAAAAGTTGACAAACTTTTGTTGTAATTCAAATTAGGGTTCAACAAATTAAGGATTGCCATAAAAAAACTTCTAATCTGCGACATGTTTGTTTGGTAAATAGAACTAGTGTGTTAGACGTAACTTTAACCTTATTTACAACATGAGTTACTGATATACTATTTTTTTCTATTGAGTAAAACACTGCATAGTTTTTGTGAATTTTATTTTAAAATATCTCGTACATAGTTTTTTAAGTTAAAAATAGTTTTTTCAACGTATAACTATCGTCAGTATATATCTCCCTTTTCTCGTAAAATGCTGATTTAACATTCATATATCGTAGTATAGTATCGGTAGGAAAAAAGAAGTAGCATTAACCTTAATTCAAAGTTTTAATATGTGGTGATAAAAACTTTTTTTTATTAAAAACTTTTTTTTTTGTATACAAATAAGTCGATAACTAAAATATGCTATAAGAGCGTCTTCTTAGTAAATTAAACCAACTTTAACTTAAAACATATTTATGTCTTGGAAAAGTAAAACACTAATTTATTAACGAGCGTGAATTAACTTGACTGCGTTTTTTCAAGAATTTTTAAAAAATGCTCAAACTTTAGACTCAATTATTTTCCTTATCTTAATAGTTAACTGATTTAGTTTTATTCTAGAAAACGTACTTTTGGAAAAATCTGTCTGATTGGGGTTTGATGTTTTGAGCGGGTTCCCTTAGAAAAAAATGTTCTTTTTTTATGATTATTCACTTTAAAAAGTTTTAAAACATAAAAAAAATATTAATAATTTATTTTTTAGTTATCTTATTAATATAAGAATCAGTGGCTACAACTATTTATTTTACCAACTGTCAATATTTTGTACAACTTGACTTTAACCTAAAATTAATAAGTCACTAAATATTTGAAGACTTTGAACGTTTACAGTAGCCACTAAAAATTGTTATACTTAATAAAAAATTTTCAATTAAACTATAGTTGTTACAATTAAGCAGCAATTAACTTTTTTTCTTTTAACCAATTTTTATGAAGGACATAGACCTATGAGAGTTTTAGTAAAATATATGCCATTTGAACTAAAAATCCCTCATTTAAAGACTGTAATTCTTTAGGTAGTTCCCCTAATTATTCTTCGCTAGTGTCAAGTTTGATTACATTTTTCCAATAGTAGCTGGTATGTGATATAAAATTGTTATTTTTTAAAATATCTCTTCAAGTCAAATTGATATTCAAACACAGTTTGTATCGACACAAACTTTCAAACAAAAACTGTGGTCTTGATTATAATGGTCATTGTGTTTGCGATGATGTTAGAAGATTTCTAAGGACCACTAATTTTATTTTCAATATACCAACATTTAAATTGAAGCTAGAATATCCAGAGACGGCTCAGCAAACAAACTTTAGCAGCTGTGGTGCCAACTTGCCAAACAAATTTCCAGAAACCAACTGTTGAAATTAGACACATAAGATGTTCCTTTTTTAGAAAAAGAAAAGACCTGTGAACTTTCCTTAGGTGTTTTATTTAAGTGAGGTAAATATTTACTGTTTTATCGAGTAAATATTTTGAGATATAATTTTTTTGATTAGTGTTTGGTTTAAAAAAAATATATATATTTGTTCATAACAAATATTTATAAACTGATTTAGAGTTATAGGTTTTGATTTTTTTTTAGTGTTTTTTAAATTAAAATATAATTATTATATATATAAAATGTCAAAAAAAATGAAAAAAATGTTAGGTTGACTTATGTTTTAATGTAAAAATAAATGAATTTTTGTTTCTGCATGAACAACGTCATGGTGCTAAAACCTCTGTGATTAGTGAAGTTGACAGTTGTAGGATGAATAATAACAATTTAATTTTTTATCCGAAGCTAACAATCATGGCAATTTTTTTTTGTTTAAACATTTGTCACGAAGTTTGTAGCATGCTTATGGTTAATTAGTCTAAACTGTGATACAAGACCACTATAGTATTAGCCAGGAGTAGGCTAACAAAAGTTTTGTCAAATTAAATTTAAATTATATCAAACTAAAATAAATTAACTACAACCATGAAATTAATATTTAGACAAGTTAAAATAAGTAATAACCTTTTGTAGATGTCAAAGTTGACTTAAAAACTAAAGAAACTTTTAATGCAATTGTAAATCAAATTGCCTTAAACAGTTTCTTTATTAATTTTATGTCGACTGCTTTATTTTAATAGCTATGAATTTACATTTACGCTTGCAATATGATACTATTTAAAAAATTCTATAACCATTGCCTCTACATTACAGTAGCTCAGTTTGATTATCAATTTAATTTATCAGTTAACAGCTACAATGGAATAGATGCTATCAACTAGCGACGAATAATTTTAGGAATCACCTAAACAATTACAGTCTTTAATTGAGGGAATTCAAATGATGTATATTTTACTAAAACTCAAATATGTCATGTCCTACATAAATATTGGTCAAATGAAAAAAATGTTATTAGCTGTTTAATTATAACAATTATTGTTTAATCAAAAAAAAAATTTTAATGTAAAAAATATTTAAATATAAAAAGTCAAATAGAATCTATTCAGACAAGATTTTTTATATAAGCACTGACGAGGTCTTTGACCGAAACTGAGTTTGCATAAAAAATCTTGTAATTTAATAAATATTATTTCGTCCGTTTAAAACATTTGTTTTTTTTATACAACGTTACACCATTATTCGATTTTAAATTTTTAAGAATTTGATTTTTATTATTTAAAATTTTAGTACAACAGAAAAAAAGATTTCATGACATATTTTATTTTATTAACCTTATAAACGAAACATTTTTACTAGAGAAGGTTATTATTTAGCTAAAATCTATTTCTATAAGATGATAACCAAAACTAAAAGTCAAATGAAATTACTAAATTTGTAAGTTGTACAAACTTAAAAACTAAAACTTTAAAAAGAAAAAGTGTATATATACAACAAGCAAAAACGAGTTTAAACTAAAATAATGTCCAAAAGATTTTTGATAAAAATTAGCATTTATTATTATTTATTTAGAATTTAAAAAAATTAAAACATAATTAAAATTTAAACTAAAATAACAAAGTCTACTAAAAATATTTAACTTTTTTATTGTCAATAATAATGAACTACAATTACCTACTAGAAAAAAGTATATACAAAAATTAAACTAAAAAATTAAAATAGTTATTGACTAAAAAATCTAAACATTTTTTTTAACTATTTAGAAACAAAAAGTATTTTATCATTATTTTACTATATATATTTTTTGATTATTTCTTTTTATCTATAACTCAATATTAAAAATTAGCTGAAAAAATATTATTCACAATATAAAACAAAAAACAGTTATAGACTAAAATAAAAAACAGAAAAAAAAAAAACACCATTAAACTTAATTACACCTAGAAAATAAATAAACTAAAAATATTTGCTTATTTACAGTTCTAAAGTAAATATGCGCTTACCCTCTTCGCTTTCTATTTCCTGTTCTTCCTGACCATCTTCCCGATCTTCCTGCCTTGCTACTTGTCCTGCTACTACTAAACCTCCTGCAGGGGCAGTCGAAGTTTCAACCTGATTGTTAAAACAATTGTTATTTTTCAAGTAAATGGTAAAACATAGATGTCTGTTATTTTGTTGATTGAAGTAGTACTATAGGTTTTGGACGTAATAAAACCAGTGTTGCTGTAAAAATAACAACCTGTGTTTACAAACTTATTTTTGACTTTAATACACCCTAGAACTAAAACTATGTCTTTTCGTATGTACAATATTTATAAAAAAAATGTAAGTGCAAAATAATTTTATTTCAATCCGCAGTATTTTTAATTTATTGTTTTCAAAAAAATCATCCATATCTTATTTATAAGTGCTTTTCAACAATGTTTAATACAGAAACAACTAAACACATCCTAGTAATTATTATGTACTCAAAAGAAAAATTCTTAAATAAAAGAGTTATAGGTTTTGAAGACTTAAGTATAACAGCTGGTTTAATTTAAATAATGTCTGAAAAAAAATATTAAAAAACAATGTTTAATTTCTTACTAAAAGAATAAATTTATTAAGAACTAAAGAAAATTTATAATCATAAATGTAAGCTTTGTTTAGAAACTGGATTACAAACAAAACTATACATACAAAACTTTAATAGTTATTAAGAAAATATCTCACAAGTATTTAAAGTTTTTATAATAGTAAAAGTGTTATAAATATATTTCCTTTTTTTAATTTTCTAATTGTTACTGTTATAACTTTACCTAGGTTTTTGTTTTGAACAAAATAAAATTAATAATTTTTACCTATTAAATTTTACTTTTAAACTAAACATAATAACATCGTAGTGTGTACACGACATAAAAGAAACTTTATAATTATGGAGCAAAAATACTCTATTTAATTCGTTGAAAACAAACAGTTGAATAAAACTAACTAGTTCTCTTAACTGTTCCTCATCTTCAAATTGAAACAGCTGTGCGAAATTTCCAACTTGCCCGGCGCTATCCCCCTGACCCGCTTCCCCTCTTTCTCCTTCAATGTTTCCTTCTTCTCTGTTTGCCACCATTCCCACCTGGCCTGTCAATTCTCCTGCAGGTGGTGTTTTCGCCTGGTTGTTCAACATATTTTTTATCGTAAATTGTTAAAAAGCTATACTTGGTAAAATTTATTCTAGAATTATTTGTAATAAAACCATTGTATTGTTGCTGTTGAAATATAAAACCAAAGAAAATTCACTTATGTAACAGAGTGTTTCTTTTAAAAATTGTAGCACTAAAAAATCTACACAGAAAAGTAAAATTAATATGTTTCAGAAATAATACAAAACATACTCCTAATTTTTTTTTAATTAATAGTTTTCAAACTTGTTATTGTTGTAACTTTAACTAAATGTTTTTAAACGTAGGGAAAGCTAGATAACAAAAAAGATACGTAAAAAATTTTCTCATTTAAACTACTGTTAAAAAAAAGTGAGAGTATTATAAATAAAATTTGCAGAACTATTTTTCTTTAAACTTTAACTACAATGTCATTTGTGAGAAATATGTTTCAGCACTTAACTAGGCAAACAAAAAAATGCTAAAATTATTTCAGTACTTCAATAATAATTATATATTAATCAATTTATAAATTTTGCATTGTTTAAAAATACCAACGAAAAATTGCTTCATAAAACACGTCAAATTTTTTAAGTTATTTCTTTTCTTAAGTTTTTACTACGTGTTATTGATCTTAAAACTGTGAAATATATGCATTAGCGTACAGAACTAATTTTATGTGATAATAAAATAACTTAAAACAACACTAACGTGTTAAGAATATGTAATATTAAAGAAAATACAAATTAAATGTAATAAGTAGGAGTAAAGCGATAAAAGCCCTTGGTCAGAAAATTTTGTTTAATATTTAAAAAAATTTCACTTAAAACTGTTTTTAGTTAAAAACACATGCATTTATAATACAAAACTTAAACATTCTTTATTATTTTATTTTGGAACTTAATTTTTGTAAATCATTGATGTTGATGAGTATTATTTTAAGTTTGTTAAAAGTTATAAAAGCTTAATTGGATTTAGTGCTAAGCTAACAAATTTTTGAAATAGACTAACTGGAGAACAACATTTGCATATCTTTACTATCCAAGTCTGTTTAGAAAACAATAACTAAATAAGAGAACTAAAATAATAAGTACTAAAAATTAAACAGATAACACTAGTTTATAAACTAATTCTACAATACCATTATATAAAGCCAATATTGTTTTATAAAAACATTAATTTTAAATGAAAAATATTCTAGAGTTAAAGATAGAGTATTTTCGTTTAATGATGATTTCCTAAAAAAATTAGTTGAATAAGTATTTTCAATCTCTAACTTGAAAAATCAAAATAATAATTATCACTTGAGTAAACAACTTATACAACATATGCAAAATTAAATCAGTCTGTAAAAACATGCTTAGATATTTTTTCTAAAAAACTATAAATACTTGTAATATAACAAAAATGTTAAGTATAATTTAATGGATTAGTAAAATACTTAAAATATTGTACTAATACATATATTGATGTGTTTTAGACGCTGTTTATAAAAAATAATAAAAATTGATTAAGTACAAAGAAATGTCTATTAAATGCTAACTAAAAAAACATCCATGACTTTAAAGTTTAATTTACGCCAAATAAATTGGATCTTTTTTATATTTTATTCCAAAGTTTCTAAAGAGAAAAAACTTAACTAAATGAATAACTACTTTTTAAATTCAAAGTATCAAGACAGAGATAAACAGTAGAAAACAATAGCACACAGTTAGCAACTATAGATGATAACAACAACTGTAAACTACTAACTGTGAATTGCAGAACATCAAAGTACAAGCTGAGCGCAATGATGGCAACTACTATGGCTGAAACCACAGCAGAAATTATAATTGCTGCGGTTTGGCTTATGTATGTCTCTTTGATTACTTGCTCCTCGCAAATCACTTTGTAAATAGAAAATTCATCGCACGGGAGAACTTTCATTTCAATAACATCATTGACCCTCTTTATAAAATCACACCCACCCTCCTTCTTTCTATTGAATCTGTAAACCAGTCTGTCCAAACTGCCTACCTCCTTCGTGTTTATTATCCGTTTGATCTCATCTGGGTTATCCACCTCCAAAATATCCATCCCTTTTTGCTGGCAGGCCTTGATTGGATCTTCCCCGGACCTGACCACTAAAATTTTGATGTTTTTCTCACCTACAAAACGTGTTACAGTAATTAAATATAGCTTGAATTTTTTTTAAGTATCAATGATGTTTAGCATAGCGTCACTCAGAGTGGATCATTGAGCAGAGGCTTCAATAAAAAGAATTAAAAGATCTATTATAACATTTTGAAACTTTTAATATTATTTCTCAACACTATTAATTTTACAACAAATTTGGTTAGAACCATTTGTTATAACTATAGTATTTTTATCTTACTAAACTAGTTTTTTTAAATATGAAATTACATTTTCTAAAATACTTTTAAATTTTCTGCACCTCCTACAGCACCAAGCGTTGCCACTTGTTTAAAACAATACAGACTCATTCAAGTCTTTATTGTTGTTTTTTTAGCTTACTTCAAGAGTAAAAACAAAAGTTCACAACTTAAATCCTAGAAAATAAATATAAATTAAATATCTCACTATTGCATAAATTTTCTACCTCTATGCAAGTAGTTACTAATTGAATAAAAGTTTAGTTGTCATTAATAATATTTTTTTAGTGATTGAAACATTTTTTTATGAAAAATATGTGGAGATTTAAACAATTTTTAGTTTTTACAGTTCCTATTTCTTATTAAGTATTGCTAAGACTGAAGCTAGCTGATCAAAAAATTTAAAACTGAAATTAGGTGTTTTTGAAATTTAGTTTATGTAACCTTGTCAGCGGCAAAGCATGAAGACATCACAGAGGTAGTGAAACAAAATGAAATACATTCTCTTACGTTTTAATGGTCTACTTTAACTTTTTTTACAGTTTTAACATAACTGTAAAAAATAAAGAAAAAAAAAAATTGAGGATTTTAAATTGCTCCCTATGATGTAATAGTGGTTAAATCTGATTCTTATCATAGTTATAATTTTTTTAATGTAGTTTTTTTCTTGCAATAAACAAAACTAAATGTTTAAAACAACCTGTTGTAATTTTAAAAGATCAGAACTACTTATTATATATAATTTTTTTATATTTAATAAAGTACAATAAAGATTTAAAACAATTATTAAATTTTTATTTTGTCTTTTTAACAGGGTTTTTGGTTCATAATCTTAGTTTATACTCCTAACTTTACTTCAGCAAGTAAGCCAAAAAAAAAAAAGAAACAGTTTCAAGTACAAATACAATAGTTTTACATACAAAAGCTTACCTTCTATAAGTAAATTTAAACATCAGTTAAATACTTATGCAAACTGTTATACAGGGTTGCCACTATTTGAGTCAAAAAATCTTCCTTGAGTGACCAGAAACTTCCCTGAGTAACCTTAAATTTCTTAAGTTTCCTTGATTTTTTTTCGAATCTTTAAAATTTTAGTTTTGCTTCTGGAACAAATTACTAATACTTCATGCTCATTTTTATTCTCTATTATTTATAAGGTAGTATGTGTATGCTTCTGCATTAGATGCTTACTAAACTAATGAACAAACTGTTTTCAAAAATTTAATATTATAAGGTTAAATTAATTGATATCAAAAAAATGATTGATTAAATATTAGAAATTTTACCTTGTTTTAGCAAATATTGTATTAAAGTAGAAGCAGCACATCCTAACTCTACTTCTTTTTTGTGAAAAACGTTATTTTGAAAATGCTCAGCATTTACTTCTAGTAGCTTTTTTCCATTTGAATGGGCTTCCATGTCAAAGTAGTAAAAACAAGATTCATTAAATTGTATATTAACTTCCGTATATCATAATACCTTGTCAATTCCTAATACCTTGTTAAATATGGAAGCAAAGTAGAGGCAACAAAGCTAAAAAATATCAATTTTACGATTATTAAAAAGTCATTGTATATGGCATTGCTTAAAGTAATAAAGTCGTTTCCTGGTGGTTGTTTGTAACCAGACAGGTTTTCTGGTATTGTACCATTTTACTACATTAGGCCAAATTAAAATAGCTCTATCAGCAGCCTGCTTCGATTCTAACTATCTTGTGCAATAAAATGATAAAGTTAGGGTGATTGAACCGGTTTCATTTACATAATCATCTCTTCTGGCAAATGTGTGGTCACTAAGTAATGGGGATGTTTCAAAACTTTTTTGATTTTCCACGGTGTAGTTTCCACCCAGACTTGAATTAACCATGAATGATATGTAAGCTGCAGGACCCAGTGTTTATGAGTTGAGGTAGACCTGTAGCCTCTTTACCAGTGTCCTTTTTTTTTGCAAGAGCAATTTTCACATTTGCTCTACCTACTAAAATTTGGATCAAATTTTTTGGGTTTTTGTCTTGAATCTCAGTCAAAAGAGCTTTTTTTCAACTTATCAGCAGTACATTACCCTAAAAATACTGAAGTAAAATATTGGAAGAGAACTTTTTTTTCTTCATGCATCAAACTACAAGATCTAATTGAGTTTTTCGCAAAACTTTATTAAGGTCATAGGGGGGTTCAACACGTTTTTTTTTGTAATAATTAACTATGGCTTTTATATGAAAGCTTTAAGTACAAACTACAATCCAGTTTTTATAGAACTAAAAAATATCATTTACCTTTTGAGATATTTTATGCTTTGTAATTATTTGGGATTAATTTTCTCCAAAATTTTAAAAATCACTATAAGTCTATCTCTTTGTTCATTTTTCAAGCAACCTTCTTTTAACTTTCAGAAATGTTTGTTATATCAAAAGAAAAAAAACTTTACTTATGAATTTAATTAAATTAAAAAAATAAAAGTTTTATGAAAAAAAAAGATATTTTTACATAAAATTTTTATAAGTCAAAAGTAGCGTTTATTTTTGTTGTATTATAAAGATTGGACTGTGTAAGTTTGAAGAAGGTTGTTCGAAAAATGTAGGAAGAGATAGATTTTAAATAAGATAGTATTTTTTTGCTGTTTTAGTTTTCCCCTCCCATAGGGAACCTATTATGAGGCCTGACTTTGACTGGTCATATCTTAAAAAATAATTCGAATTTTATAAAACAATAAAAAGCATCTTGAAGCTTAGAAAAACTTTATAAAATAAGATCAACTTGTTAAAAACATGGCTAACCCCCCTATGGCCTTAAAACACCCATCAAATAACATTGAATAAAAAGATGAGCACAAAACTGTTTTTTGCAAAACATATTAAAAAAAAGGGACTATGCCAAAGCTTGTTATGTACAAATACTTAGTTCTATTCATATGAAACTTTTTGGCAGTTTCACTGTCAGGAAAATAGTAGTAAATAAGATGTCATAATTACACAAGAGTTTCCTGACCAGTTTTGTTGAGTACACTTCAGAGTCCAATAAATTTCAGCAGCTATTGAAGAAGCTGTAGCTGATAAACACAATGAACTATAAGCCTCACTATAGTATGAAGTGATTGCATTACTTTTGCACTTTGAGTCTTTCAACTTAGGATGTTTTTGGATACATTGTGAAACTTCAATGCTCTGATACCAATGTTAAATAATGCAATTGCTGTTTTATAACCACAACACTTACATTAAAGTTTTTCTAACAAATTATTTTAATTAATTTAATTTTAAATACTCTAAGAACATAAAAACTAGACACAAGGGTAAGATAGTTCAAGCACTTAAAAATAAATAAATTTAATTTTTTTTAAACAAAATATTGAAACTAAATTAACTAAATCTCATTCTAGATCTATAAAAAAAAATCCTGATATTTTTTTAAAAATCTTAAAATTTCTCTGAAAATTTTAGAAAACTGCCCTGAGTTTCCCTGCAATTTTCTATAACTAGAAAATTCCCTGACTTTCCCTGAGTAGCTAGCAACCCTATGATAATCCTATTTTTTAGCAATTATTTACTAAATTGCTCTCTTATATAAACTTAAGAGAATAACACTGTATAATAAATAAGTGTATACACAACATTAAACATATATACAAGCTACAACAAGAATAGTACAAAAATTTAAAGGTTGACAACAAACAAGCAAAATTTTTAATAAACATTATGTCGTGCTTATTTCAAATGTAGTTGCTTTAATAACTGTTGAGGCAATAGAGGGGATCCAACTTTTTTTTACAAAAATTAATTTTGGCTTTTATATGAAAGCTTTAAATACAAACTACAAGCCAGTTTTTATAGAATTAAAAAATACATTTAACTTTTGAGATATTTTATTTTTTGTAAAAAGTTTCCATACAAACGTACACAAATTTTTTGAGGTCAATTTTCTCAGAAATTTAAAAATTCATCAATTTTATCTTCTCCTTTATTTTTTAAGCAATCTTCTTCAAATTTTCAGGAAATGTTTCTTATATTAAAAGGAAAAAAAATACTTATAAATTTTTGATAATTTTTAAAATTAAAATTTTTATCACAAAATTAAAAAAAAGTGTTTATTTTTGAAATAAAATATTTTTAGCATTTTTTTTTTTAAATTCCAAAGTAAGGTTTTTTGTTATTGTATAAAGATTAGACTGTGAAAGTTTGTAGAAGATTGCTTAAAAAACGTAGGAGGAGCTAGATTTTAAATAAAATAGTCTTTTTTGGCAATTTAATTTTCCCTTCCCATAGGGAACCTATTAAGCAGCCGGACTTTGACTAGTCTTATCTCAAAAAATAATCTGAATTTCTTAAAACGATAAAAAACATCTTCAAGCTTAGAAAAAACTCTATAAATTAAGATCAACTTGTAAAAAATTTCTAAAAAATAAATAAAAAAATAAAATTTCTATAAAATTTTGAGACAATAAAAAAGATCTACCTTTTAGTTCTTCAAACGATGATGCATTTTGAATCAAAAATAATAGAAGAAGCATTGACCTAAAAGAATTGTAGTTTAGTAATTAAATTACATAACTGATTGCTACTTTTATATGTACTTTAATTTTCAATAAATTTATTTAAAACTGAAGGACAAAACTGTAACACAAACTTTTATATTTTGTTTTTACTTAGAAGCTTTTGTTTAAAAATTATATTTTTAGTTTTTTCTAGTAAACCTTCATAAGCTAAAGTTGAATTAAATCTAACATATTTTAAAATAATATATAAGACAACTAGTATATATATATATAAATTCTATTTTAAATTATGTAACAACAATTTTGATAATATTTTGATAAAAGCTCAATTTCAACTTGAATAAATAAATTTACTAAACCTTTACTATAAAAATATTTTGGTGAAGCAACAAACAATGTATATGAACTATTAAAATTAAAAAAATACTTTAAAAACTGTTATTAATTTAGATATCTAGTGTATAATTTCAAAGGCCCATTAAAAGCATATAGCATTTTTACATAGGTTTTAAGATTTCATGATAAAATTAACAATAGTATTTAACTAAACAAAATAATGAGTTTTATCAGTATACTATAATGTATTTCTTTTAACATATAATTTTTTAAATTTTACAAATTTAGAAACAATTTAATTTCTGTACTTTGGTTTTAAGCTAAATCTGTTTAACAAAAGAACTTTTATAACAAAACTAGTTTAACAACCTAAAAAAGCTAAAATCAAATAACTAACATTCTTATACTAAAATTCATCTTCATTGTTTTCATGAGCTTTTTAAAATATCTGAAACAAATGCAATTTATAAGTAATATTTATACATGTATAAATTAAAAAAAAAAGAAATTAAAATGATGTAATGAAGATAGTCTGCCTCTTTTGATTTTGAAAACTAGACAGTTTTTGAAAATTTGACGAAATAAAATTAAAAATGTTTAGGAACCATTAGGAAACCACTGTCTCAGTATTTTACAAAACACTTGCATTGAAAAGATTTTTCGTTTTTAAGATAAAAATTATCACTTCTGTAGAGAAAAAAAAACTAGCAACTAGAGAAACTTAAACACCTTAATTAGATATTTTTAGTAAAAAAATAAATAAAACTAAAAAGATAAAAATTTAAATTTACTAAAAAACTAAACTACATACTCTTACTTCAAGATTAAGAAAATACTAATATTTGAGATTAGTCAGTTTAGTTTAGTACTTACTTTTTTTAATTTGAGTAAGTGAGAAAACAAAATTTTAGAAAACTATTGTTGTTTACTGTTACTAAGAAAAACTATTAGTATAAACAATAATCAATTTAAAAAATCCCCTAACATCGTACTTGATAAAGAAAAGAAAAAATGATGACATTTTAGTTTATTTTTAAAACTGTTCTCTAATAGCACTGTTTAAATTAATTTTTACCTAAATTTTTTTAATCCACCATTATTATGTTTAGTCTAACTGAGTTGTTATAGAACTTTCTTAAAACCGGACTGTGTACTCTAAAAAAAGTTATATTAAACTTAATCGACTGAATCTAAAATAATTTTTTTTTATTAATCTTGAAGTATGAGTATGAAATTAAGTATTTTAGTAAAAAAAAAAAAATTGTTTTAGCTTTATTTAATTTTTTGATGTGAAATATTTCATTTAATGTATTTAAATTTCTTTAGTTGTTTTTTTTTTTGTATTATTCAGAATTGATATTTGATAAGGTCTTTCAAAAAACGAAATATCTTTTCAATGTTAGTGTTTTGTAAAAAAACTGAGACAGTGGTTTTTCAATGGTTTCTAACCATTTTTAATTTTATAAAAAAAAAATAGTTAAAGCCTTAAATTTTGATAAAATAAAAAAATAAAATGAATCAGTTTTTATTTATTTATTGATACCAACTATTGCTATTAAATTATAAAAATGGTTAAAATCTAAAAATCCATTTTGTAGCTGCGACGTACAAGTAGTTGTATTTTAGCTTACGTGTCTATTTAATATACATAAAATAGCTTCAAACGTTGCACTGATTACTTATTAAATGCACAAAGCTTCAGATAAAGTACTTCAAGCATATGTTATTTGTAACAAAATTGTAAGATGCTTAGGTACTTTTATTATTTTTTTCTTAAAAGCTACTTGTTTTACACGATCTAGTATTACATTAAGAAGTGATAAAGAATTAAAATGATATTTTGATATATAGAACTAATTTCTGAAAACGTTTTTTTTAGTTAAAGCTGTAACAAATAATGAAAAGTAATAAGTACAAAAAGAAATAACTTTTACTGTTCTGTTTTATAGCAATTTTTTATTTGTATTTGTACGTTTGAATTCCTTAAATAATATCTTAAAATAAAACTTTGTCCCAAGTTGTAATTATTAGTAAAATACTGGCAATAACACTAACATACACTAAAAAGTTACAAGTTTTTATCAAAAATTGAGCTTTCTGATTACTAAACATAATTACTAAATATAATTACAATAGACTTAAACTATTGATGAGAAAATATTTTTTTATACATAGCTCGTATTAAATGTTCTAGTGCTTAATGGTACTGCATAACAAATTTTTATTGTGTTTTAGACACTAGCATGAGTTGTAAAAGATCATTGGAGACGAAGTCGGGTAAGTTTACCTTTTTTGATGAGTTTGTAACGCACTGCCAAGCCGAGAAAAAATGTAAAAAAAGAGGTGAAGTTTTGGCGCCCTTCACCAACAGAAGAGATATCAGGAGAGTCAAGGATTTTCTTAAATCAAACGAAGGTGTTAAAAACTGTTTGATTTCCACTTATGCCGGTGCTAGTTATTGGACAGGCTTGGAAGTGAGTTTTACTGAAGACGATCAAGAAAAAACTTTCACCACCGGCCAAAAATGGAAGGAAAGAAGACACGGGAAAATATACCGCGATTACAACACCAACTATACTGACTGTGCGATCGCTCTGTTCGAGCCTTGGGATGCTGAAAACCCGTTTGTAATTATGCGAGAAAGTACTACTTGCAGCTGGGGGATGCGTAACTTTTATGCTTGTTTTAAACCCCATGGTGATAGCACTGCTGATTCGTTGGTCCAAGACCAAGACCATGAAGGTTTTGAAAATGAAATGGATCTACCGTCTGGTGCCATTGTTGCAATAGGTGCTTTTACCATTGTCGTGTTTGCTGTTGGCGCTATTGCTGGTGTTTATTTTCAAAACAAAAAACACGCAGAAGAAAGATCTGAACTGATTGAATTTAGAAAGTTGTATGCTGGAGGAAAGAAAAATATTTCCGATCAAGAAAGTGCTTAATGTGTAAGTCAATAAAAAGTTTTAAATGCTTGTGCATTTTATTTAATAAACTATCAGTAAAAAAGGCCTACTTATTCTATTATAAAGCTTTTAATGTTTAAAAACACCTTATAATTTTATATTTCGTTCTTAATATTTTGTTTTTTATACTAAATTGAAACTAGTGTAGCACTTGCATTACAAAGTACAATTGATATTCGCTATAAATTGTATTGATAATTTCTGTTTACCTAAAACTTTCTATCAAACTTTTCTGTTAAAGTTTTATTTATAAAACATAAATTATTTTAACAGTTGTTAATTTAACAAAACAAATCAAGTTTTAAAAAAACAAATTTACCAGCTTTTAATACCATTAGCATTGTTTTCTAATGTATATTTTTCATTTATACATGTAGTGTTAAGGTTTGATATGTTTTAAGCTAATGTTGTGTTTTATCAAATTGATAAGTTTTTATACAAAGATACAAAGGTAAACAGATTTTTTTTATAACTCAAACACATTTTCTTATCTTAATTATTCTTTTCATTATATTATTACTAATAAACTATATTAACTAAGATTCACAGAGTTCTATTTAATACTATTTTGATTTTATAAAAGTCCAAAATAACTTTAAATAGTTAAAAAAATATTAATTAACATGACTTATTACAACTACAATTTGCTTTTTAAATTTTATAATGTCAAGAAATTGTAAGTTTTATTCATGCTTAACGATTGCTAACGACAATTAATTATTATGAAGTAGGTAAATAAAATTAGTATATAATACAATAAAACAATAATTAATTGTCGTTAGCAATCGTTAAGCATGAATACAACTTACAATGTTTTGACGTTTTGACGAAAGCACATTATAAAATTGCACGTTATAAAAGTTACAATAGATTTAAAACCTAGTTTTAACTATATTTAAGTTTATTTAAAAAATAAAAAATAAAACCTTTGCTTATAAATTACTATCTTTAGCCTGTATCTAACATTTGTTGTTAATATTTAAACTTTAAATTACATTTTATCAGTAAAAAAAAATATTAAGTAAAACTTCAAGACATAATTAAGTTTCACTAAAAAAGTAAACTATGATTGAAAACTTATTAAGTAAATAAGCTAAAGATTATGGAAACAATAAAAACCAACTGTTGTTATATTACTCAACTACATATACTGTAACCACTGTGCACAATACTGCAAATGTTTTAATAACAATGAGATATCTAAGACTAAACTAAATTTTTTGTTTTGCAGTATTAAAGCTAATAAAATAGTTAATAAAAATCGAGTTAAAATTGTTTAAACTAAATTTCGCACATTTTACTTTGAACAAAACTATAAGTAAACAGTATCGTTTTTTGTGTAAAATAAAGCAATGTCCACTAAAAGTTTATGTTAATTTATCTGATTCCAACACATAACTTATTTTAAAATACACAACTAACTGCGTACGAAATTAAATAAATATCCATTTTGAAATAAGTAACATAAAAAGGCTAAAATTAGTATTAGCATTTTGTTTCACAACTTTAATTTATAAAAGAGCTTTACTAATACTAAAAAAAATGTCAAAAGTTTATGTTTAAATTATAACTTATTGTTCTGTTAAATTTATTCTTTTTTAGATATATTAGTTTTTCTCAGATTTAGTTTTATAACTACTTACTTAGATTATAAAATATTTAACCAATATAAAACTTTATAATTTTTATTAGCTCTTTATTATTATTATTAAAATATTAAAAACCTGATAACTTACCCAACCTTCATGAACTAAGTAAAGCAATCTAAACAACACACTTATTTTTGTTTTCAATAACTTCTTAAGCATTATTTATCAAGTATAAGTTAACCAAATTGTAAGCGTTTTATTGAACAACTTTTTCTCTGCTAATTGAAAATACTTTTAAATATACAATTAATAAATCATCAGTTTAGAAATTTAACCTCGCTTTTAAATTCCCACATTAGTTTATTGTTTGACCATACTTGTTTCTTCTTTGTTAACTTCAGTATATAACTTAATTTAAACTGATATATTTACTTTATCTGATAACTAACTAACAACTCTTTTAAGTAAATTTTCTAACTGATCTGCTTTTACTAAGGTGTAGATGTTGATTAAACGTCAAAATAGGATTTAATTTTCATTGATTTTTTGTTTGATCTCTATGAGAATGTTTATTTCACAAAAAAATCATAATTTTGAATTATCTTTAATTATATTTAACAGCATGTTTAAAACCTTTACTCTTTGTCAACTAAGTTTATCCTTAAACTTCGAACTTTTTAACTATTAGTAATCATTAAGTTAGTGAAAACTAACGGACAAAGTTGTTATTCAACCTAAAATATCTTACAAAGCTTACCTAAATTAAGGCTTTTACTTTACGAGGTAAAAGCAAAGTAAATTCAGTAATCATCGTATTTCGTTAAGTATAAAATATTTTTATAAAATTATAACTTACAAATAAAAATTTATAAAGTATAAAAAAAAGACGTTACTTTACGAGGTAAAAGCAAAGTAAATTCAGTAATCATCGTATTTCTTAAGTATAAAATATTTTTATAAAATTATAACTTAGCAATAAAAATTTATAAAATATAAAAAAAGACGTTTAAAGTTTATCTTTAAACGAAACAAATCCTAAACGAAATTTCCTAAGAAACAAAAAGAAATAAAATACCAAAACACAATTTTTTTTTGCTAAACTATCAGTTTGCTTCCTTTCTTCGGTCATTCCCACCTACGACTATTCTTCCCTCAAAATCCCCCATTTCCAGCTCTTGCATCTGAAACTCCTGCATTTCCAACGCTTCCTCGCCGACAAATCCATCAGCAGTCTAAACAGTAGAACGTTTTCCAAAACAAAAGATAACTTAATACTGTTTTACACAAATTGTGAGTAAATAACACGTGAATATTTTAAGTTGAGTGAAAAAAATAAGTTCATACATTTCGTTTGAGATTATTGAAGTATGTTTAATAACTTTAGTATATTTTTTTAACATAACAAAACTTAATTAAATTTACAAGATACTAGATTTTTAACTTAGTTTTAAGTGATTAAAATTAAAAACATAACAACACATTACTGATAAGTTTATAACTTCAAAAGTTCAAAAAAAAAGTTTCAATATACCAAAATATTATGTTTATGTAATTAAAAAAAAAGAAACAGATTCTTGTGTATGTCATATCATTAAAACCTTTGTTAAACTAACTCTGTATAAGCAGCAACAAAAACACTCTCTGAAACGATTCTGTAAAATTGTTTTAATGTTTTGCTATAAGCAATTTATATTCAACAGCTCATGATCAAACTTAAAATTATTAAATAAACAACATTTTTTTTTAGTCACACAAGTTTAATAGATATGTATTAGAGTTCTTAAAAAGTGTATACTGTCTAGTTGGTTTTTGTTTTATATAAAATATTTAATACTTTAAACGGAACAAAAAAAAAAAGCTTAAACAGTTAAAAAATATATACTACAGTGCTGTTTTACACATACTTAAGAAAATTTATTAAATCGTGATTTTGGTTTCCTCTTACATAATAACTGGTTATAAGTCAAATACATTGAGTACTTACTACGTAAAACTTGTAAAAATAAATCATTTTCTAATAAAAGTATGTTTTTTTGAAAATATAAAGACTATTCTGATTTCAAAAAGAAACATTACATAAACAGTAAACAACTTTATTTCAAAATTTATTTTAATACAAAAGCTCTAATAACTTTACTTACTTTCAAATCAGTGAAGCGAAGCACCAGAAAAACAAGCAAGCCAGACCTATTCCACCCAAAAAGGCCCCTAACACACCTGCGACAATACCAATAAGTCTGGCTTGGCTCATTTCTGGTGCTTTGTCAAGGATTTTGGCTCCCAAGCCGCTGGTATTAGTATGAGCAGGAGCGCAGATCACCATGTAAATATCCAGCGGCTTGTAGCAGATCTTTTCCTCTTCCACCGTCGTAAAAAAAGTGTACAATGTAGTCGTGGCACCTCGGGTCACCTCCTGTCTCGTCCTTCCTCACAAACTCGTACTTTCCGTCCTTTTCCTATTTGATTTCCTTTTTCACAACTTCCACACCTTCTTTGTCCAGTTCACCCATCTCCATTCCTTCTCTTCGGCACACCATGGAAGCACTTTCGTTATGACGTTTTGTGAAGAACTTTATGCCATCTGAACAAAAAAGTTCCGTTTATACTGTAACTCAGATACTCTGTACTTTTTTAAACTGTACATATAGACTATTTTTTAAATTAAAATTTATTACCAATTGGTTACTTTCTTTTTGTGTAAGCATTGTGGTCTTTTTAAATGTACAAAACTAGAGCTGATAAGTATGGTTTTCAATTAACTAAATAAAAGAAAAGTTTTATTTTATAAAATTTGTTTTAGTAAGTATTTTGCATTTTGTACATAAAATACATAAATTTAAATAATAAAAACTATTGTAGAAGCAAAAAGAAAAATTTGTTACTATTTCAAACAAAACAGACAACTGATCAATTAATCAAAATGCAATAAAAGTGTTCATTATCTGCAACAAAAAAAGTAAATAATTAAAAAAAAAATATAGTTAGTAACATTATTTAAAAGTTAAAATTTTTAAAGCAAACATCAAACTACTTTTTGTTTCGACAATAACTACATAAGCCTTATTTAGTTTTAAAGTGGCATAGTTGTCAACTTTATTTCCTCTGTTTTAAGATATCCCTTATTTATTTAATCGCTTAAAGCAAACTTAAAAGTTCCACTTTCCAGTTTTACTAGTACTCATATATGTAAAAAATGCTATTGTAAGGAACAAAAATCGCCTAAAGAAAATACTACATTTTTAAAATTTATTTCTATCTTAATGCTTATACTACCTGATAGAAATAAGACAAAAATGTAGAAATGTTGTTTACACAATTAGACACCGAAGAAAATAAGATAACACTTTCCTAACCTTTAACTTGATCTAAATCAAATTAAAAGTTTTGCAGTTATAACTAGTATTGCCACAGATCAGCACCAATAAATCAGTAGCAGAACAGCTAGCAATTGATATCAATTATGCGATGCACTTTATTGTAAATAAATTTAGAAAAGCGTTTAAAAATTATTTAGATTTAGTCAAAATAGTTTTCATTCGGCTTTACAAACTTTAACCTCGTAAACATAATTAACTGTCCTATTTCATAACTTTTAGTATTTTGCCTTGTTAATATAATTAAATATTATTTATAAATACAATATCATCAATAATATCATTAAATAGTAATGTTTTTTCTATATCAACTTACAAATAGTTTAAACTACTTTGTTTCATTATAGTTGTGTCTAAATAGAAAACGTTGTAGAAATACGTTTTAAGTATAAAGTTTTGTTATATTAGGATAAGTTATAAAGTTTAATTTTTGGACTAACAAAATCTATTAATGGCAAAACTTTTTTTAAAGATGATTTTTGGTTACTCTGTTAATTTTCTTTTGTTTTTAGAACAGCTGCTGATTAAGAATTCTAACTGCTTCGAAAGGTATGAACTGAAAATATAACTCATATAAATGCAGAAATAAATAGATTTTAAGAACGAGAAAACTATTTATATTCTGAGCTTGATTCCTAATCTTTGTAGACATAACAACTTTTGTTTACAAGACTATTTATTTTAATTACAAGTTAAGAGTTTGTTGTTTCTTTTAAATAAACACTTAATAAATAATACTTACTAGACACTAATTAAGTGTTTTTATAAACAAAAAGATTTAAAAACCTTTTTATTTAGGTAGTTGAATGAAGTATTAAGTCAAAAATAATTAAAACTTCTTTTAAGATTTTAAATAAAGTTTAAGTTTGTGCTTAAAAATTCGAACAGTAAGGTAAGGCTGAAATATTTGTTTGTTTGATTCTCAAACCAATTTTTGTTGATTAAATTGAAGCTGAACGACTATTTTAGTAGAAAAAGAAACATAATTTGGGCATAAGCGTGTATTGAATAGGTGCAGTATACTGTACGAATACATGCATGATAAACTATTTATTAGACTAGATTTAAAAGAAAAATATTTGTTTTAAGCGTTTAATGGTTAGTTTGATATATTCTATAAGCTGAGTTAATTGCTTAAAAGATGTTTTAGTGTGTAAGTTTACAAAACCAGGTACCTATTTTCGAGCAGAGTCCACCTTGCAGGGCACAGGAAGTCCAGAGTAAACCTAAACAGACGAGCCTAAAAATTAAGTTAGTGTTACTTAATAGTATTAAAAAAACATATTATACAGTATAATTATTTGAAAATAGTTTATTATATTCTAAAACAAGTTTAAAAAAAAATGTTAAATGCAAACTTGAAATTATCATTTAAAGATCAACTTAACTAAAAATCATTGACTTTTGAAAATCATAGCTTTGCATAAACATGAATTATCTTTTATTTAGTACTAAGTAATCAGAAAATCATAAATGTAATACAAATATTGAAAAAATTACTTATATAATCTTTAAGTTATTTTCAACTTAGTTATCTCATTACTGAAATTTTTGTATACATATTTAAGTTAGTGTTCGCTATATCAAAAACATTTTCAAATACTTCGCGATCTAACTCGCTTACTACAGCTATTTATTATTAAAAATATTTTACTTAGGTTACTGCCATATAAATATTTTGCTTAAAGAGTGCAATACAAAAAAGATAAGTTTTTAATAAAAATATACGTTTTAACGTTTAATAAAGAATAAAAAGTTACTTAATATTAATAAAGTCTTTTATAAAATAACTTTAGTGTTCACCCTGCTATATACCAGGGGCGTAGCGTGGGGAGCGACACTGGCGTATGCATGCCACCCAAAAAAAAAGAACAGAAGTATAAAAATAAGAATGTAATATCTTTATCCTTTATTGTTTAATTTTTCTGATTAATTTACCTTTTTTAACTATGTTTCTCTAGTATTCAAAAAGTTAAACAAAATTTTCAATACCAATTAGTGACAAGTTAGGAAAATTACCTAGTTTACTGATTCGGTGCGCAAACAAAAGTGCGCACCGATGTTGATGAAAAACTCCATAAGGAACATTTTTATAACTTCATTAACTTCATAAGAATTTATACTCAAAAAGCACGCAATTAATATAGTGCACCGCTGTAGTATAACCTTATGGCAGATTTTTCAACAAAAAGTTTAAAAAAATACGTCACGCTTAAAGGAAAATTAAACAATTTTACAAGTAGTTTTTTTTTATGTTTCAATAAAATTTAAGACTAGTTTTTATTTTTGTAAACATACAAGAAAAAGCGTGTCGGCCTATGAGAAACAAGCTTTGTTTGTGATTTTTATTTTAAATAAATACAATCAGATGAATTAAATTTAAAAAGTATACTTTTAACTATTTTACAAAGTTGTAATAAACTATAATAACGGTTATAAAGTTGGTCTTTTTTAACTTCTGTGTAACTATATTTAAATTATGTGCAATGAGGTGTTGTTTTCACTGTTTTATTTTATATTAAAGAGATTGATATTTCTTTTTGTGAATAAAACAGATGATTTCGTTTTATTGAGTATATTCATGTTTAAATATATAAAGTTTACTGTAAATAGTAAAAAAAAAATTCATTTAGTAAGTTAACATTTGTGCAAGTATATGTAATCATAATGAAATTTATAATTTTTTTAGTTGTTTAACTTTGTAATATATAAGTATTTTTTTAAACAGTTACTTCGAACTTATTTTACTTAATGAATTTATTTCAATTATATTACTTATAAAAAGATCTTTTTATAGCTAATTACAAAAGTTTTAATTTAGAGGATTTTTTGAGAAAAAAAAAATTGCGCACCTCCTGACCAAAATTCCACGCTACGCCACTGCTATAAACTACTATATTATCTGCAAAAAAAATTAGTATCTGAACATGATAAAGCAGTTAATCTTCTATGACATTAAAATTATTGTTAGGATTAACTTAATTTAAACTGTTTAAAACAAATAACGTTTATACTTATAAAATCTATACATATAAAAATGGCCATATTGTTACTGCAACGTATAAAGTTATATAATAATTTAACGTGTCTTTTTATAAACAATGATACAAGATTATACCTTTCACTATTTCATTGTATAAAACAGATATGCAGTTTCAGTTTTTGAACAAAGTTGTGTAAAGTGCTTGTAATTTAAATCTTTTCAAAAAATGTTTACATCTACTTGAGCTTTTTTAAGTAAGTTTCATATTTCTATATAAGTTGAAAAAGTAATTTGCTTTTATTTCTAAGTTGTTGTAATTTGAAGTTCTCAACTTATATAAAAACAAAGAGACAAGTTTTCTTGAATGAATATACAATTTAGGCTAAAATAGTGTAAGTGCATCTTGAATTTAAGTTTTATAGATGGGTTTTTAGTTGAGTTATTAAGATGTTGAGGTACTAAAATTACTAAATAATAACCAACATACTAAATTTGACAAGTATTATTTCAAGCAGTATACTTAAGACTAATTCTAATAATGAAGTGTAGAGTAAACATTGAGAAATTGAAACTTGGCTTTTATTATTATAACGTAACTATGTGGTCAAAAAATTTAAGAAAAAGTTTATAACATTCTCAACTATACATACACAGCAATTTCAGAAAAAAAACATCAATAAACTATTTCGTACCATTTAAGAATATTTTTAAAGATTATTTTTGTCTTACAGCTCCAATTTTCTATATAACAAATTTAACTGCATAGCTAAGAATTTATTCATATATAAATACTTGTACAAATTTATTTTTTATGTACTAGTACATATCATGATTTGCCTACGATACTTCTAGCTTTCTTTTGAATACTATATTATAGATATTAGATAAAAGTAAAGTAGTATAAGCAGTAAATTGAGTAGTAGTTATACAAAAAACCTATGGGCGGATGTCACTTTTGTATGGTGTCACTTTTGAAAGGCGACTCGTTTGCATGCAGGGTCACTTGTACACACTTAAAGAGGTATGCGACCGCGTAAAGTACAACATAAAAATGATCTGTTTTTTTTATGCCGAGATCTAGTGCGCAATTACGCGTACCTAACGTGCAACTAACGTGATGGCATACTTAACGCGGGTGCGTACCTCTTCAAGTGCGTACTTTGTTCAAAAGTGAAACTCCGTACAAAATTGACACCGTGCCAAAGTGTCTCCTCGTGCTAAAGTGACGCTCGTGCAAAAGATTAGCAGTGCAAAAGTGACTCATTCCTTAAACCCTTATATCATAATTAGAATCTTATTACTAGGTGAAACTTTAAAACTGAACAAACGATTGTATTTTTTAATAAAACATTATTCTTTATATAAATTTAGTTGTAAAGTAAAAACTCCACTGCTCACAAACATTTTAAACTTCAATTATTCTGCTTTGTTTTTAAATACAACTTTTTACTTAATTACTCAGGTCTTATTCTACATCATGTCTTGTAAAAACTCAGTGACCACAAAAACCGGAACGTTTACGTTTTTTCATGAGAAATCAACAAGGTGTCAGGCTGAGCTGAAATGTAAGAACAGAGGTGAACTGCTAGCGCCCATCACTAACAAGCGGGACGCCAAAAAGATCATGGACCTCCACTTGTCGAACGAAGGGGTGGAAGGCTGCCATTTCGCGTGGCACTCGGGGTTCAGCTACTGGATCGGCTTGGACGTGACTTACACGAAAAACAAGCAGGAAAAAGTGTTTTCGAATGGAGTTAAATGGAGGAGAGAAAACATGGCAAAATTTATCGTGACCACAACAGCGAGTACACCAACTGCGCAATCGCTGTTTTTTGGCAGTCCTATCGAAAACAACCGTACGCGATCGGAGCGGAAAGCGACACCTGCACTATGACGTCACTAAAGTACTACGCCTGTTTGAAGCCGGCCAACAGCAGCGCGACTGCAGAGTCCATTATACGGGACGAAGAAGGTTTTGACGACGAGCTTTTCACGCCCGGCGCCATTTCCGCGGTCGGCGCTGTCGCAGTTTTTATTTTTGCGATCGAAGCGGTTGTTGGAGCTCGCTTTCAGAAGAAAAAAGACGCAAAAAATAATCATTCAAGTAAAACTTTTGCCATGGAAAATATTCCTGTTGGTGTGAACGCCTTTAGTAGGGGACTATAAGAATTTCCTGAACCCTTTTGGAGAGATATTAAGGGACTTTTGTTTCGTCCGTTCTTAAATACTTTGAATTATTTAACTGCAAACTAACTTTTTGCTCGAATAAAGTTAAACTTATCACAATTGCCGTGACTTTCTATAGTTTTTTTTAAACATACTTTAGTAAATTTTGAATAAAAGTGAGATACAATTAAAAACAAACAAGTTTATTTTTAAACTTTAAAAAATTTATAAACTTTTAATCTTTTCTATTAAAATTATAACTTATAGTAAAAATGTATAAAATAATGATCTCTGAGTGAATAAGTATGTTACTACTGCTATAAATAGTTGGCTTGTAAAAATTAGACTAAAAAGCTGTTTAAATATCCTAAATCAATTAGTTTTAAACTAAAAAATTTTAAGACAGTCGGTAATTAAAAAAAAAAAAATATTTTTTTATTGAGAAAGGTTTATTCAAAGTATGAGATTTTTTAAAAACATACAAGCTTGAAACATACTTAAAAACATAATAAAACAGCATCACTTCTTTTGATATAAAAGGATAATATGCATTGAGCAATCTTTTTTAATAAGGAAAAATAACTATATAAATATAATATGCAAAAGTTTTCAATAGGTTTAAAAAGATAGTCAATACCAAGTCTATCAACATTTACAAGATCAAAAGTTAAGTACAAACACTTATAGTTGTTACTTAAAGCAATTAAGAAGTAAATTAAGTTGATTAGGTTAAACGTGATTTGGTAAAAACTATTCAATAAAAAAGCTCTACTGTAAAGCTATATACTTAACTGTGTAAATAGTAATGTAACTGATTACATAGACAATGAGAACTCTTAAGTCTTAATTGTGCTATACATAGGTTTCTTAACAGACTACCTGCATTAAAAACAGATTAAAGTTTTAAAAATAAAAATAGCTTAGATTTGAAAGCAATGTTTAACTTTTATTTTTTATAAAGTAGTTCAAGCTTAGTAACAAAACAGTTAAAATTCTTTAAGTTTAGCTATTTCTAACATCTAGTTTCGCTTAAAAAAAAGTTTTATATAAAGCTAGTATAAAAGTTAACAGGAACCATTAATAACTTTTTTTTGATATTTAGTTATAAAAACAGTCAAAGCTTTTCTTTAAATACTATCAATAAAGATCTTGATTTAAAAAAAAAGGTTCGGATCCACTTCCGGCCGATTCGGATCTAGTTAGTAAAAAAGAACATACAGAAAAGTATTTTTTCAAAAACAAACTCTGTGTAAATTAAAAAGAGTCATTTTCGTCAGTTGAAATTAAACACCTACCGTGATTGGCTCGTTTTGTACACGTGACTAATTTACACTTGTTTACATTTAAACTATGAAATAAACACTTCAGAAATGCAAGTCTTTAGCTATGTTGTAAAATTAAAAACTTTACTACCAAACTGTCAAACTTATGGCTAGCTGTTCTACTGATTATTAGATTAAATTTTTTTTTTTCAGTTTTTAAAATCTCATTTTGACTCAGGCTAGTTTTTACTCACTCTAGCTAGTTTTTTTTTGACTTAAACAGTGGCAACCCTGCTAATTTGAAAACTTTTGGGAATTTTTGAAAATCTTAGGCTGCCTCAGGCTAGTTTAGTTTTTTATAAAAATTCAGGCTAGTTTTAAGATTTTTTGAAAAACTTAGGCTAGTTTTTTTTTAGATTTTGAATGAGTTAGAGCTGATCAAGTTTTCAGTATTATGTGATTTTTTAGATAAATTTGTTCAAGAACTTGATTTCAGATTGTTAATTGTAAATATTACCTAAAATTTTCAACCTTGTGGCTAGCTGTTCTACTTATTACAAAAAACACATAAGAATTTTTTTTGAAAAAATCAATAAAATAACTTTATGATCAAATTTTTATAATCACTTTTTGTTAATAGGACAAATAAAACTGTTTACTACGAGTTATTAAAAATTTATAATAGATTAGACCAATAAATTTTTAAAATGATTACTTTAGGAGGAGAGAGATTTTTAGTGAAATTTCTATTTTCTCTATTTTAGTTTTTGAAAAACCATTCAATCTTTTTTAAAGGAACCTGTTGAACACTCTAACTTTGATATATTTTATCACAAAAATTACTTTAAGTATTTTAAAACGTAAATTAGTTTCTAATGTAAAAAAAACACCAACTTAAAAAAAAAGTTTTTCCCCCCTATGCCCTTAATAACTTTGTTTTATATAAAACCCCAATTGTCTATACCAGTTAAGTTTCACAATTTCTCAAAGTTCTGAACATATAAGATGGTTTTTATTATTACAACTAAATACTTTTGTACCTAATTAAAAATTTTTAAAATGTTTGCTTACAAAAGATCAGTGAAACTAGTTTGTTAAATGTAACAGTATAACATTCAAAATAATCTCTACGTATTATAATTTGTTTAAATTAAAAAAAAAATTAATTTATAATCTGTTTGTTAGTCCTAATTGTTTAATAAGACATATAAAATTAGTATGTTTTACAATCTTTAGCGCGAACACTGTGATGTTTTTTATAATCTAATAAACCTTAGATTGGCTGCTGAGTGCTGCAGAGTAAAGTTTGTTTACATAAAAGTTAATTTGTTTACGATTATGCTAATTGGCACAGTTTAAAATAGCGTAGGAATCATTACGTCACTATACTTTTTCTGAATAGTTTGAATAGTCATTCTTCAGTTGCTAGTTCAAACAATAACACAGTTTGTTAACTTAATTACTCTGTTCTAATGACAGATGTATTGTGGAACTTGTCAAATCATTTCACTTCTTTTCAATTTTAGTGAGTTTAAACAATTTTAGTTTACAATTAAATTAAACTTAGGAAATTAAGCTGGTTGAATAGTTTAAATATAACCATAAAAACTTAGTAATGATATTGAAAAAGTGCAAGTTAAGTGAAATTAAAACAATAATATTAAACTTTATTTTTTATTTAAGATTTGAAAAAATAATAGAAACAAAATTTAAACACTTGAATTAAGTCTAAACATGTCTTTTGTTTTGTAGAACTTAGCCATTAGATAAAACAAACTGTTGAAAAATAAAATGGGTTTCATAAAAGTGAAGACTTTAGTAAGTTTTTTACTGATGAAATTTTTGTAAATTTTACTAAAGTTTTTTAGTATAGCTATAAGCATTTTACTTGTAAATATTACTATTAGCATTTAAAAACTTCTACATCGTAATGATTTTTTGTTTTAAAGTTAAAAAGTAGCTGTAAATACTGCTCAAGTAAGTGTATAAACAATTATTATATATTAATTATCTAAATTTAAATATTAATTGATTAAAATGCTTTACAAAATTAATAGAAACATGAGAATAAAGTTATAACACTTAAAAAAAATTGATCTAATTTTTAGCTGTATTTTCAGGGCTGCCACACACTCAGGGTACCCAGGGAGATCAGGGAAACTTAGGGCAGTTTTGATATTTTCTTTAAAATTCAGGGAAGTTT
Source organism: Thalia democratica (assembly GCF_965202585.1). Taxonomy (NCBI): domain Eukaryota; kingdom Metazoa; phylum Chordata; class Thaliacea; order Salpida; family Salpidae; genus Thalia; species Thalia democratica. The sequence continues at coordinate 84,396,142 of NC_139165.1, forward strand.
TAAGATTTTAAAAGATCTTTCAGGTAAATTTTTTTAGGTCTAGAATGAGATTTAGTTAATCCAGTTTCAATATTTTGACAAATAAACTAGTTTTGTTTATATTTAAGAGCTTATTTAGAATTTTTTAGAGCCTTGCTGCTAGTTCTTCAGTATTCTTAGAATTAGCAGAGTAGTTTTTTTTTAAGTTTTAAATTAATATTTACCATGAATAAATTTAAACAAAAACAAACAGTTTAGAGGTATAAAAGTTGTGGTTAACTAATTTGAATATTTGTACTCATGTAACTTGTTCTTAGATAATAAATAATACTAAACAGTTATTAATTACTTCGATAAATTTAAACTCTTATCATATTAATTTTTGTAAACTATTAATTTTTTAAATTGGTATTTTTAATGATGGTAAAGAGTTATAAATGACACTTAATCAATATAATAAAATTTATGAAGACTGCTTTAATTTTGAGCTTGAACATTAAAAATTAATGAAGAATGGAAGAAAATTTTAGATGTGGTTGTACTTAAATTGAAAGTATGTAAGAATTTTAAAAAACCATAAATAAAAAAAAGTCTTTAAATATATAAATTATTATGATGTAATTTAGCATTTTTTAATTGGTATTTTTGTATTATATAATATCTAAAATAAAAATTTATAATTTAATTAAAAAAAAATTACTTTCTTTTTATTGAAATTTATATTTCATATTTCAATATTATACAAGTTTATTTATTTGTAATATATACTTATAAAAAATAGTTACACAAAATACTGCAGTTTGACAAAATTATGTTATAGAACTTAAAAGAAAAGTTTTTTATATGCCGATAAACAAAAAGAACCTATATAAGTTCCTTTTTATTTTAAATTATCTTAAAATTTTATAATTTTAGTTTAAAAAAGTTACAGAATATTTGTCTTAATCTTAGAATTATAAAAATGTTACTCTTTACAGAGGGTTTTGTCATTATATACATAATATAAATTAAAATATTCTAAGCAAATATAAGTTTTTTTTGATTTTATAACGCATTCTTTTGTTTACTAGTTAATATTAGTTTATAAAACTAAGTCGAAAGTTTTTATCTATGTTATAAATTATTTATTTTGAAATACAAATTTTAATTTATCTATTTTCATGATTCTAAAAACTTTTTAAAGTGACATTTAAGATCACATAAAATGTTCATTGATATATTTTATACTTTAGATTACAGACTTTGAATATTCTAAAAAATAGGATTTTTTTTACATTTTTAGTTCAGCTGTATTTATTTAGCATGGTTGCCACACAATCAGACCAACTCAAATGTTTTGAAATCAAAAAATAACTCAGGCTAGTTGAACTTGAAAGTTTTATTTTAAACTTTCTTATTTTTCACATCATTTAAGCCTTTTTTTTATACTTTTTAGCATTTTTTTGGCTGTTAGTTTTTTTTTTATATGATTAGGCTAGTTTTTATCACTCATGATAATATCATTTTGTTTCAAGAGTGGCAACCCTGCCTTATTTATAACCATTTTTTTAAAATTAAGTTAACTTAACTTGATGTTAAAATAGCTAGATTTATAAACTTAGTACGAAATTAATGTTTTTTAGCTACCCAACTAGCAACATAAACCAGCAGCAATCAACATCCTTCCAGCAGTTTGCCTGTTTAGATAAATGCGTCGTACAATTTTATGATTTGATTTTGTCTTATTTTTGATCAATAAACTAGTCATTTTATAGTCCTGGACAAGACATTAAAGTGTATCCAAGTAGTGTACAACTCAATTTTACCGAGAGATTTTTTAAACAATAGGCTTTTAGACCAAATTTTTTTGACTTCTTTTTTATCGTTCCATAAAATATTAGTTTTTTTTAAATTTGTATGTTACAACCATTAGAAGTATCATCAAAATGTCCTTGATTTAACCTTTTTATAAATAACATGCTTTAGGTACGATTTGAATTGCTTAATTTAATTTGTTGTACCTGACATCACAGTTACCAAAAGTAGCTATAAAGCTATAAATCTTAGTAAAAAAATTGCTTTTTTGGAAGGTGGTAATAAATTAGCTTTTAGCCCTTAAATAATTGCGATAAGTGATTTTACACTATAAGCTTATGGAAAAAAATATTGCCGTTTTGATAAAAAAATTGCTTTTAGAATAAATAAAACCCCCTTTTTTAAAAGCTTAAAATTTTTTAAATTCTGGTGACTCAAACATTTAGCTCATCTAGTAATAGCTTCTTGCTCTAAATAACCTTTAATAAAGAGTAAAACAGCAAAAACAATTAGTAAACTGAAATTAATGTATGAAAATGAAATTTTTTGTCAAAATAAGTTTTAAATTAACTTAAATTTTAGCTTTAAGCTTGTTGAATGATAAAAGTAAAATTATTACAATCAGTTCTTTCCTTAAAAAATATTTATAAATCTTATTAAAAACTGTCACTAAAAAGGTTAAGTTGATAATAATCTTGTTTGTTAGTTTAAGATAATTAAAATAATTTCATTGTTTGAATAAAATAAGGAGTAGAGTTTGAGACTGATATTTATTCACCATATAGAAAAAATCAAACAGCTCAATTCATAGTATATTAGTTAAAAAAATGTCTATTCCTTTTGATAGAAAGTATTTTATCATTTCATTTTATACATATTATATCTTAAAAATTAACTTTATAAACTTCAAACTAAAATTTCCAGAATATTGTTCTATAAGTAAACATAGCAAATTTTTTAACTCTTTTTTGCACTTAGACATTTTTTTACGTTTTTCATTTAATTTACTTAAATTAAAACAAACTTTATGCTGGTTGGACATGTTAATTGTTTTATTCAATAAAACAAGTTTACAAATCAATAAAACAGTTAAGCAAATATTTAAAATTTTTACCTACATACATATACAAAATTTTTCTAGACAATATTTGAAATACATGGTGCTCTTAAGTATTATGATTATACTAAACATTTTATTGTAGTGAATTTACTAATTCTTTCCTTTTATTTATTTTTGAGTTATTTATTGCATTTTTTTGGTTGCTCTTGTAGAAAGGGAAAAGTAAAATTTAAATGATGTAAAAATCAAAATTTAGGGTAGGAGACAGTGTGGGCGGAGCCCATGGTAGACTATAGTTTCCACGGTCAATATTGGCAGTAATAGGTTAAAAAAAGTGCTTTCCATTTTTTTTATTGTATGTATAAATAGTTGTTAAGTTTTTTGGTTATTTTTTACTTATTATTATCGTTTTTAAATTTAGCTCAAAGTATTAGTCACAAGCAAATGGTGCGCAGCCCATGACTGAAAGGTCCTTCTGCACACCAATCCATTGACCTTAGTTGTGAGCCTCACATGTTTTCTTTTTCTTTTTTTAATAAATTTTAAGTTATAAATTGAAAATGTGCTTTTTCTCTGGTTGCTAATGGACTTATACTTAAGACAAAATTTGTATGAAGTTTGTGAAGTTGAATTTTTGGTACATATATTAGTTTAAGATTATAAAATACTAACTGTTTCAAAAGGATAATCTTTAAAGGATATTGTTATAAAAAAAATAGAAAGGATCTGTTTTGATACAAAAGTGGTAAATTTGTTTTTTAAATTCTACCTGTAGATACAATGTTGCACATTTTAGTTTTTATAATCAAAGTTAAATGTGTTTAGTGTATACAAGGTTCTCTCTGGCCCAGACTTTTAAAATACCTAATCTCAAAAAACGGAGGAGAAGATAAATTTTTAGTGAAATAATCTATTTTTGCAGTTTTAGTCTGCAACTCCTGTAAGCAACCTATTTTTGCCTCTTACTTTGACTGGCTATATCTCAAAAATTATTTTGAATTTTTAAAAGCTGTAAAAATCATTTTGTAGCTTAGTAAAAATATATAAAATAAGATCAAATTGTGAAAAAAAGTGTTTTATGATTATATGCCCCATGCCCTTAAATTATTTTCAAAATAATTACGAAAATCACTTCTTGATTTTTTAATGTCATTTTGAAACATTTGCAACTGTTTTGTTCGGTTTGTTGTTTTATATGGATTGGAAAATATTGATTAAAACAATAGATTTAATTTTGCATAGTGTTGGACTAGTTGTTATATTTTTATATATACAATTTACTTTGATGATTTTTTAAATAGTTCCAGACTAAAAATAAGTTTGATCTGTTTTAGGAGGCTACTAACACTTTGTCATATTATATTGGTTTTCTATATTTGTGCTCCTGCACTTAATTTTACACTGTTTTTTGAAATACTTTTCAATTTGATTATAAACAGGGTTGCCACTATACCTGGAAACCTGGAATAACCTTGAACTGGACAATTTAGGCAAAAATAACCTGGAAAACCCTGGAATTTGAGAAATTTTGAAAAAAACCTGGAAAAACCTGTAATTTTGATCAAAAAACCTGGAAAAACCTGGAATTTTTCATAATTTTGATATATTCAGTAGTAAAATTTCAGTTTGACACAAAAAATCTATCATATAAGTAAATTTTTTTTGTCATCATCAAATTTTTTTTTATTAAAATACACATTTAGAGTAACTTTACAGTTTTTTTTCAAAGTTTTTATACTATTTAACACAGTTTCTTATATAAAAATTAACTTAAAACTAAAAGTGTGTACTTTTAAAAACCTGGAAGAAATTTGGAAAACCTGGAAAAAAAAAAATTAAAAACAAGTGGTAACCCTGTATAAAGGTACAACACACTTTATAAAATTTTCTCAAAAATTTTTAAAAGAAAACTTATTTAGTTCCCCATTTTACCTTGAATTTTAAACTAAAAATTTAAACAAGTTCTTTATAAAATGAACTATTATATACTGATAATATGTTTAAATATTTTACATATTTTTGTTTAATAAAAAACCCATTATATCAAGTAGCTGTATAGTATCTTTTCATTATTTTTTACCTTTAGTTTAATTTTATACTTAAAAAAACAACTAAACTTGTACTTAAAAACTAAAATGTAGAACGAAATCAGATAACCAGGAAGAATTTTTTTTTTTAATCACTGGCTACCCTGTTTATTAAAAATATTTTAACAAGTGGTATGGAATGTAAAACAGACCCAACTAATGAATTATTATAGAAATTATGTAAAACATAAAGATAAACTTTTGACAGAGTGGTAAAAAAATCTAGAATCCTTGAAAAACCTTGAATATTCAAAACAAATTACTAGAAAACCTGTAATTGTTAACAATTTTTACATATTAAGTAGTAAAATTTTGGTTTGACATGAAGAATCTCTCATAATTTTTTTTTAACACATTTGAAGTAGCTTAACTGTATCTTTTTAATGTTGTTATACTACTTAACACAGTTTTTAACCTTAACTTTAGTCTAAAACTAGACTGTGTACTTTCAATATCTGTACTCAGAACGGATATCAAATATGTCAATATTCAGCTTCCCTGTTAAATTTGTTTATGAATTACATGTTGTTTTTTGTTGCTCTACTTGTTTAAATTCTTTAAAAAAAAAACTAAATTTTTTAAAGAAAAAATAATTGATACATTAAAAGCAAGCAGGTTTATTTGAAACAAATGTTATGCTATGAAATGTTACAATTTGTTTAAATTCTTAAAATATTTTTTTTAATCTTGATTGTTACATCAAAAGCAAGCAGGTTTATATGAAATAAATGTTGATAAAAGAGAAATGCATGAGCATGAATGTTTTGTTTTAATTTTTATAACTGCATGCATATTTTTCAGCAGATATTTGTATAGTTTGATAAATTTCTAGATGCTTTTTAGTTTGTTCACTTATTTTTCTAAGTAAAAGTTATAGAATATAATAAACATAACAATAAACTGTACAGACATAAACAAAACCTATAAATAGTATGGACAGATTATATATGTAATTTATTTATTTTTACAAAATAATTGATGGGTTTTAAATATTACCGAAATACTAAAAGTTTTACTCTAATGCACCATGCTATAACTAGCCAGCATTTAACCAATGGTAGTTTTAATTAATTTGAGCTAAAAACATTTCATAAAAATATAGCTATTATTTAAAGTTATTTTTTGTACATTTGTAAAACTGCGTTAGTTGAATGCGCCTTCTGTAATATGGTGTTATTAACTATGAGTGTTCATTCAACATAAATGAATTTTTATTTATTAAAAGTTTATTAAATGTGAATCAAACCTCACCCTACAGAAACTTTGAAGTACTCTAAAAATATTTTTGTAAATTAATTATGTAACAGTGTTGTAATTGTTGCTTAATTTGTAAACACAAAATTAATTAAACTTAGAATATAAAAACTAAATTCAAAAAAGTAAGTTAAATTTAAATTAACTAAATTATAAGTATACTTGGAAAAAGAGCAAAGATCATTTTTTAAACTTACTGATTTTTTTTTGGCCTCTAAGACTTTTTCACAAAAGTTTTTGTAGTATAACTTTTTTTAATTTTAATAAAGAGAAATTAAGTAGATTTCTGAAATTATAATTACTATTAAGTTACAATCAATTATTTGTAGTGGAGGCTTAAAAACAAATCTACTTCAGGCTCCCTCATCATTCACAATAGCTGTAATCAGGGTTCGTGCGCGTCAGGCTAAGTCAGGCTAAATCAGGCTAAATCAGTTTTTTTGAAAAAAGTTGAAAAACGTCAGGCTAAATCAGTTTTTATGTTTAAAAATTTGAGAATCTCAGTTTTTGTCAGTTCAAATGCATGAAATTTTTTAAATTAAGATCAAATTGAGATGTGAATTTATTTCTAAATAAAGACTTAGTTATTAAAGACAAAATCAGTCAGTATTTGTAACAATAAGTGCTTTAAACCTTTTGTTGAATCTCTAAAATTATTTTAAGAATCTTTATTATTTTGTTTTTAGTAGATTATATACGTCATAATTATAAAAATTCATAAAAAAGTACAGTTTAAACATTACAGTTTAGTTCAACAACTTAGCTGTTTGTCTGAATTTGTTTACATGAGCTTTGTTTTTCAGAGCTTAGTTGGTTAAACTGTTTTAGTTTCTAATATAAAGGCTTTATACCAAATACTTTTTAGATTAATACTCTTAGCAGTTTGTTAATATATTTTATTTTCTGTTAATTCAAAGTTATTAGAGATATATTCACAAGACTAAAACTTAGCTTAAAGATATAAGTTTCATAATTAGTAGAATCATATTTTGCAAGTTAATGAGTTGATAGTAATTTTTATTTTACTCTTTTTAAATGTTTCAGTTTATTATAACGCTTAGATAATTTTACGTTTATTTTTCGTTCAAAGACATTTATTTATTATAACAGTTTTAAATATAAAATTATTTTTAATATAAATGTTTTTTTATTCATTCGTTTATAAAGATTTTTTTGAATAGTTTATGTAGTAACATAAAAAGCTTAAACTGTTTTTTTAGTTTGAGTAGTTATTTTAAAAATTATGTTGTTAATGAAAAGATAAGTTTTAGAGTCCAGATCATGTGTTTAATACTTATCTTTATGTATTCGTTTTAAAGGATTCTTTGAAATAACTTATGTAATATCATGATTAGTTTAATTAGTTATTTTAAAAATTAAGATGCTTTAATGATAACATAAAGTTTTTGAGAGATGTGTTTAATTACATTTTGTTTTTATTTTACAGACTTATTCACATTTCTGTTTTAATAAAAGCTTCTGGTCCAGTCATGTAACTTATAATTGACGAATTCAAGTACTAATTGACACTAACCCTGTGTATGGGTGATAAGCGGTGGATGTAACTAGCCCCAAAATTTAATAAAGGTATGAATTCATTGAAGCAGAAATTATAATGACCAGTTTAAAAATATTCAAGTTGCTGGGTAAGCGATTGATAGATGTTGAAAATAATTTATTTAAATTTTAATTTTCTTCAAAAATAGTGTTTGTGAATACTTTTATTGCGTTAATTTGCTAATTAAGACCCTCCGATACCCAAAATGCCTTCTGAAGGTGATTTTTTCTACTTTGAAAAAATGTCAGGCTAAATAGGTCTCTGTCAGACTAAATGAAAAGGAATTTCGCGCACGAACCCTGTGTAATACATGTTAAAACTCAAGCTAAGATGCTTGAGGCAATACTGGGCATAAGCAGCTGCTTGCTTAAATGTTTGATGATAAAGTACAAGCTGCTCGTTTGAGGCGTACTGAGTGCACAGCTGTAATAAAACATGACCTTTGGCCCATGTGCAAGGATTACTCAAAAAGAAAATTGGAGATGACTTATAATTTCCTTTTTGTTGACAAGGCTACTGTTAAGGCTGGCGAAATCAGCTATTTTGGTAAGCATCCAAAAGTTGTAACTATTTTTTATATACCAAATTTATTAACATTATGTAATATTGGTTCTGCTTGTAAAGAGTTATTTTTTTTAGAATTTAATTAAGTTCTTCTAGTTATTTAGTAGAAAGGTTTTAATTTCATATTTAATTTTTCAGTTTTTAATTTATAAATTTGTAATAATATTATATATAATTATTATTTATTTGTAATCATTTTGAAATTTATTTTTAGAGTCTTTTGTAATATGAATGGGTTTAACCAAGTAACAGTTTTTTTTACAAAAAAAGCTTGTTATTATAAATTGTAAATTTACCCTAAATTAAAAAGCAGTAAAAGTTGTTTAAAGCAAATAAAGTAAAACAAGCTACAAAAATTATACATATAAATTGTAACGCTTTTCTTATGAAATAGTTTTAGAAAATAGTCAATTCTAGTTCTGTTGATCATCTCGAACATTTAAACATTATTATCAAAATCTCTTTAATCACAAGTTCAAAAATTATATGAATAAATTGTATATAGCTTGACTTTTATTTTTGACTTTGGTAGGTCTACTTGAATGCCCTTGTTCATGCACTTTTCATAACCAGTATATATATTAAAGGGAGCATAACTACTTTTTATATTCTGTAGGTTGATATGAAAAATACTACCAATGAAAGTGGTTGGATAGAAACCTCAAATTAGCTTCTTTGTCCGAAATTAAAAATTTCAATTCAAAAAACAGCAGACCCACATTAGATGCTTCAACTACCCAATAATATAATTCAAGAGGTTTGAAACTTGTTTTTTTAGAATATGTTTTAATGCTAAAAGCATTTTTAAATGGTTAAGCTGAAATTTTAAACTCTGTAAAAATTTTTAAATTACCTTTATACATGTCTTGTAATTTAAGATAACAGTATGTATTATTATGAACAAGTTGTTGTGTTTCCTAGAGGTTTTGCAATCTTTATTAAGATTTAAGTGTAAAATCACAAACTGCAGAGCTAGGTATGCTTGATATATTGAAATAGTTTATTCTTAGTGTTTTATTTCATCTGAGTTTTTAGGAAATGAAAACTTTTTAGAGATGTTTTTTATTTATTAGTTTAGTACATGTTTGTAGTTTTATCACTCAAAGTTTTTTTTCTAAAAAGTTAAACTTAATTTATTTTTAAACAAAGAACATGTTCCTCTATTGTTTTATTATTTTATTAGAATTATAGTTTTATCAATCACTGATTTGTGTAAAAGTCTTAACAATTAGATAAAGTATTGTTTTTTAACTTAAAATGTGCTTAAAATCTCCTGTTTAATTCTATTTTTTTGTTGTATTAAACTATAAGAGTGTGTTAATCTACTTTAAATTGAACAAAAAGATATATTTTTGCTGTTTTTGTTTTCTACATGTTAATAACAAATCAAACATATAACATTTTAACGAACATTTTTATATAATTTTATGTTGAAAAGGTAGAATTTTCAAAATAAAGTTCCTTCTTGTGTGAATTTTCTTTTAACTTTGATGCTACTTTAAGCTTTTTTAAAGAAGTAGGTGACTCTAAAAAAAAGTAACTGTTTAAAGCAATTTAGTTTTTGATTGCATTAAAAGTTTCTTTACTTTTTAAGTCAACTTAAATATCGACAAAAAGGTTATTATTTAGCGTTTTTATATACTTATTTTTATTAAACTACATTTAAATAAGTTTATGTTTAAAAATTGATTTCAAAATGTTTTGTTTTAATTGATTTTCATATTTATGTAGAACAAACAAAATTACTCAAGCTTGCAATATAAAATGCATTTTAAAAGCTTAGTTATTTAAAACTTATTTGAAAGTTGTATTGTAGTAAGTTATTTGAAACATGTAGTTTAATTTTTTTAATCTCAGAAAAAAAAAACTTCTAAAACGGAATTGATATATACTATATGATCAAAAATGTTGTGTAGTAAATTTTAAATTAATTAGATTAAAGGAACATAGCTTATTGTTAATTATTGTATATAAGTAAGCTCATGTAATGTTTTAAAACATTTAATATTAAATTTGTTTTTTTTAAATCTCTGTTTTTTGTTACATCATTGGTAATATATGAATGCTTTAAACTAATTATTTTTTTTACCTTGTACATTGGAGGTTAAGTGTGTAATCTTTCAATTAATGTTGTAGTTTTTGATATTCAATTTTATATGAGTGTAAAAAGTATTTTAAGCCATATCTTCCCATCGATTTTATTTATTTTTAAAAGTATGGATAAAAGTTAGTTTTTTTATTACACACTGAAAGTTTTTAATTCAATTTTTAAAACTATAATTTTAAGCTCTACATTTTGATTAAAATTTAACTATTATGAATACCAGTGTAGATACTATTCTTAATCAACTCTTTTACATTTCAAAGTATATTTACTGATGTTGTTTGACCTTTTTTCATTTTCACTTAGCTAATGACATAAAACTATTAGAACAAGAATGTAAATAGCATATATATTTTTTAAATAATTTTAATAAAGACCAATGTAAGTAATTTTTAAAATAGCTTTAATCCATATGTTTTCTCATTTTTATGATGAACATAAAGGATTATAAGACCAGCTTCAAATTAAAAATAAAGCTTATATGTATCTTTCATTAATAAATAGATTTTACTGTTTTTAGGGTGTATTCACACTTTCCGTTTTGCTAAGTTACAAATAATAAACTGTTTCTTAACTTTTTCAGTTTATTTATTGACATTTACTTTTTCTTTGATTTTTATTTGTAAAAAAGCTTTAGTTTTCATTATTCTTTTAAAGCGTTTTTTGTAGATTAACTTATACCATTTGAATTTTTTTTTTCAAATCTAAAAAATAATCAATAAAAAATAACCGTTAATCGGAAATTATATTTTCTATGATTCAGTTTTAATAAGTACCAATAAAAGAATCTATTTTCTTTTTCATTAGCTTTAATCCTTATATTTTTCATTGTTATGATGAACAAAAAATATTATAAGACCAGCTTAAATTTAAATAAAAATTCTTCTATGTATACTGTTGTTGTTAAATATATTTTACTGTCTATAGGATTAATTTACAATTTTTTTAAAAGTTAACCATTTAAAACTTTTACATGACTTTCACATGTTATAAAAATGTTAATTATGAAAAAGCCTTATTTTTTTTTACTGAGAGCTTATAAATGTTAAAGGTAATGTAAAATAGTTTAGGTATTGATAAAAATGTAAACATTGAATGCAATATTTATTACAAATAAGGTAAGTTTTTAATAAAGAAACAAAAGTATTTAGGGAATTTTTTGATTTTAAAAGCATAAGTATTGATTACTTATATAAATTTAGTTTTAAAATATCGCTAAAACTGCAAACTAGCGAATGGTTTTTGTTGATTAGACCATTTAATGTTAATGTAGTTTTTGCATTGTATCATAATATTTTTTAATATATTTCGTTCAAGTATATTAAATAGAAGTTAATGAATTAAAAATAACTACATTAAAAAAAAGTTTTCAAGTTTAATTTACTTAGCAAAAATAGAAAAAATACTATTAACACAATTTCTTAAAATGCAAACTTAAGCAGCAGTGCAAACTCATAACTTGCACATTTAACCGAATGTGCGAACTCACAAAATTCTCCATTTAGAAATAATTATTAGTTTTATAAACAAAAAATTATAATTTTTGAAAGTAGCTTTTCAATCACCTAAAAAACAGTATAGGAATTTGCTCTGCTCTGATGCAAAGGCTTTAGTTTAAGTATTTAGTCATGAAAAAGTTTACTTTCATAAACTTTAAATTTGTGAGAAAAGCACTATACTATAACTTTTTAATAGTAAGCTAAGCATTCATTGATATTCAAAGTAAGTCAAACTTAGCTCTTGTGAGATACCAAACGGTTAAAATATTTTGTATGTCCAGTTTTCATTGAAAATTATATAAGGGCAAAATTAGCTATAAAATTCTGGCAACTGTGCCTGACATATACGAAGTTCCGATTGAACTAATAAATTGTATTTATTCAAGTTTTAATTGTGATAGAGTGGTTTTTATTTAAACAAGTTTAAAAAGACTATTTAGTAAAACCAGATGTAATGGTAACTAAGAACGTCTGGAAATTCGCATAAGTCTATTTAGAAAATTTCTAAAATATAGTCGTTGAGTTGTAATGGCGTGACGCTGTTTTAATATGAATGCACCAATTAAGTTTTAAATGAATCAAAAAATGTGCACAGTATAATTTTGAGAAGCCACATTGGAGTGGAGCCACGGCCTTTTAAGTTTCTTTGAAGGGGGCCATATGAAAGAAAGTTAGGGAAACCCTGATTTAGAGTTTTATACTAAGTATGTAAACTATGATAATTTGTTTTTTTAAAGACTCTCAAATGAAATTAAGTAAATAGTGAAGGCGTTTAATCTCTTTTTTGGATAACTTATTCATCATATGTTTTATTTTTATGTTTGCTCGTAAACCCATTTCGGTTCAAATAACACTTTGGCTTTTCTCCTACGAAAATATTAAAAGTAAGGTATATGTAATATACTTGTAGGTAAATTACTTCATTTTACTTTAGTAAGGTTTTCCTCAGGTCACCTCAATTCAGTGAAATCTTATCTGCAGAGCCCAGGCCTAATCAAGTTTTTTTTTCCAAATGTCTATATTAGATTTATCTTTAAAATGTATGACATATATATTATATAGACAAACTTGTGGAGTTTTTAGTTGACAGGTATAGTTTACAAAGACCATCTAATTATTTCAAAGATTAAATTGCTTTTCAGTCTCCACTCTCCAGTTAGATGTTATTGGTTATTTATTTAATTGTGTCATAAATGACTTGTGACAAGGATTAATAAGATTTATATATTTTACTTTTATCTTACTCTTTAATAATTTATCATATTGTGTCTTTTCTGGAGAGCCTGTTAGTTGGAATAAAAACTCTCAGTTTTAATAAAGGTTGGTTTTTGCCACAGACTCAGGGTATTTAGGGAAACGAAAATATTTTTGAATTTTAGAAAATATCTGCTAGACTAAGGGAAACTCAGGGTACTTAGACTTTGTTTTCTTAACTCCGGGTGATTCATGTTAGTTTTAATTACATCTCAGGGTAGTTTTAAGACTTTTAAAATGTAAGGCTAGTTTTTTTTTATAGATTTTGAATGAAATTTTCGTGATTTAGTTTAAATACTTTGTTATTTTATAATGAATTTTGTTCAAGAACTTGAACTTATTGATTTTGAAAAGTTTTTTTTTTTTTATAATGATTTGAAAAATCTCGGTGACTCAAGACACTTTAAGGTCAATCAGGGCAGTTTTTGGTCACTAAAGGTAGTTTTTGGTTTCTCAGGACAGTTTTTTTGGCTTTAAGTGGCTACCCTGAAAAGTGTATTTGTTATTGGTTTTATATTCATGATGAATTTATTTTTTAAATGTTCTCACAATGTTATAAAACTTATCTAGTTAATATTTTATTTAAAAGATTCTGTTGGTAAAATTTATAAATATTTAATTTTTGTTGATTATTTTTGATTTAATGTCAAGTATTTATATCAAAAAAAAAATTTTAACACTTAGAATAATAAAAGAAAAAATTATATTGAAGCAGATTTTCGCAAATTTTTAGCTCTGTATTATTATGCTTATATTTAATTATCTATAATTTTATTCTGTTAGGAATGTAATATACATACAAATGCTAAAATAAAATTTAGTTAAAATGTTAATTTTAAAAAAGAAATTTGGAGACTCACTAGGTCAGTATAAAAAACATGAGCTCTTTAATAGTATAAAAATAATGATAATTAAAATTTTTTCAAAGATACATTGGTTTGTATTTTGTAGTATCGTGTTTTGAATTGTAGCTTAAAATACCGTTTTTTTAATTATATCAATAAAATTTTTGATATAACGGAAAGATTATAATCTATAAACTTGTATTGTATTTACATTAGTCAACGACAAGATAGAGTACTAAACTACAACAGTAAAGATAAAACTATATAAGTCAAAAAATTACTCAAGATACAAAATTCAATTAAATTGAATGCAGGATACTAGCAAGCTAAAAAACTAAGTACATTTACTAAAAACTTACGTCAAAATAAAAAATTTTTTTTTTTTATTACTAATAACTACTATTTGAAAAATAAAATCAAGTTAGAAAATTTCAACAGTTCAAGTAGCTACTTACAAAAAGATTGAATTTTCAAATGAAAACAACGTGAGCACGCAACAGTTTGATTGATTTAACCAGCTCATGATATTTGTTCTTAAGTTTTTGTTAAACTTAAGCACCACTAAAGAAGCGTTATTTTTTTCAGATTATAATATCCAAGTATAAAATGATGGAAACAGAGAGTTTCAAACTGCTGGAAGAAGATGAAAAACGTGGAGTGAAACTGCGCGTGAGCACAAACAGAAAGATCAAAGACAAAGACTTGCAACTTTGCGACTTCAAGCAAGGACGCGTGGGCAACTGCGGACTGATATGTTCCCTGGCGGCTCTTTCGACGCGAGCCGAGTTTTTAAAAGAAATTTCTCCGACAATCGACGATTGCTTCACTGAACTCCACTTCAAAATGTTTTTCGAGGGCGAGCCGGTCCGGGTGACGGTAGACGCCGCGCTGCCGTTCGATGAAAACAACCGGCTCGTTTACTCCCGCTCGGCCCGAACCGACCACCCGTGCTTGTGTTCGTTTTTCGAGAAAGCGTTTGTGAAGCAAGCGTGCCGCGGTTTCTACCAGCATTCTCATTCGACAGATTCGTTTTTCGCGTTCTCTTGTTTCAGCGACAAAATGACCAACTGTCGTGTGTACGAGGCCGACCAACCGAAACACGACCTCATGGACCACGTAGCGTTTGAAATTGATAACAAAAGTTCAGTCACTCTCGGTGTTACACCGGATATTCTAGACGACGAACCCTTGAGCGATGACATCAAGGGACACGTCTACGTTGTTATTGGCTACGATTAGAAGCTGTGAAGCTCTACGATCCGAACTGTTGTCCGACTTTTTGCGTTTCAAGCGAAAACCTACCACGTTCACTGACAACAGACGCAGACCCGAACAAAGGCGAACTGTTGATTCTGTTGGACGAACTTCAGCACCGGGAGCTGTCTGTCGCTTCCCTTTGCTCCAGCAACATGCACAAGTCGTCATTTCACTTCAAACGCAAGTTTAAACCGTCCGACTTTGATGAGGAAAATTTTGCGCGCTTGCAGGTTTGCAAGGTTGTTGTGAGCGAAACATCAACGTTCATGATAAACCTTTTCTCCTACTCGCACGAGTTCGATTGGTGCGATGTTGTTGTGCAGACTGGTGATGGACAAAATGTTGAACTAGATTTGCAACTGCCTGATAAACTGGAGACTTCGTACGGTCCTTACGCCTGCAATGGTGATGTCGCAACTCAGTACAATCAAAAGTTTGAACTGCAACCAAACACCTACTTTTTTTCTTTAGAGCTTCAGCCAATATGTGAAGGAGTAATAGAGGAAGAAGTAAATGTTCTTCTTAAAATAGGTTCTGTTGAAGAATGCACGTTTGAAAAATTAGAATGTGAAGGTTAAAAGCTATTAAAGAACTTTTTTTTTCTAATGTTAGTTAATATACGCAAGCTGTGTTGTTCTAATAAATTTAAAAAAATTAAATAAACTTTTTTTTTACACTGCGCTTTTACTTTGAAGCATTAAAGTTTGTAGTTTATGAATAACACTTTTTTATACGTTCTAGCAACCTTTCTAAGTTACAGTTATAAAATTCAAACTTAAAAACATGTGATTTAGTGAGATTATTAAAAACCTTTATTACCTTAGTGATGCGTGAGTAAATCTAGATCTAGTTAAAAATAACATTTGCTATTTGATATAAGTTATTTGTTGCTGTACTATATCGTGTTTAAATAATTTTTGTAAAATGTCTATTGCAAAAGCTTTTTAGACAAAAGCTTTGAACAAGGTACTGCATATTTGTTTAATTTATGTGTATACTACGATATCAACGATAATGCAAAATGTCTTTTTCTAAGGCTGCTTTGCTATAAAATATGTTTAAAATCTATTTATGAGTGCTTTAAAACTCAATTTTAATGTTATTTTAATATACATATAGGTATGCAGTTATTGCTAAAATAATGTTTGTGTTTCTAAAAAACAATCATAAAGAAAGAAGTATTAGTTAAACCAGGGGTCGGCAGCCTTATATGACTCGCGGGTTAATTTTCTTAGAAAAACTTTCTCGCGGGCCGCACTATATAGAACAAAAACCTTTGAGAGGGCCGCATATATCTAAAAAAATTCTAGTAATCAGTAGAAATATGTTATTTAAGATCAGAATTAAAACAATTTAAGTAATATTAGACCATTAATAAAGAGTATTTATTGAATTAAGAGCCTAAATGTAAGTTTTTATTACAAAAATTATATATTTTTTTGTTTTTAAAACTGTATATTTTTTGCAGAAAAGGAGCTCGCGGGCCGCAGATTTTGACTTAAAAGGCCGCATTTGGCCCGCAGGCCGCAGTTTGCCGACCCCTGAGTTTTTTAAGACTAAAAACTATTAATTTTTTAAATTGAATTTTTTATATGTTTTATGATTATTTTGAGCAACTTTTATTCTTTCGTTGCAAATTAAAACAATGAGCGGTGAATTAGGGTGATAAAAATACGGCGACCATTAAGTTTTTAGCTAATTATGTTTTTCACATTTGGCAAATTTTGCAAAAACGCATTGTGCACAGTTTAAAACGGTTTTAAGAAATATTTATGGAGGCGATTCTTTGTATTTTACAGTAAAAATAACTGGAAATTTAAGAACATGTACAAAATGTAATAAAAACTAAATAAAATAAAGAAGTCGCTCCATAAAACTTTCTTAAAAAGGTTTCTTTAAATTTCCAGCCAAAAAGGACGTCGTATTTGTAAGCAATGTACTACATATCCTTGTTAAAATAATATAATGTATTAAATGAGTTACTTTTATTTTTAATAATTAACAAACATACTACATGGGTATTTACTTAAATCGTAGATAGTGTAAATTTAAAAGTTACTAATATAAAACTACTGTGCTTACATTTCTATTATTTTTTTGTAAAAACAAAGTCTTAATTTTTTGAAACTAGTTGTTTGTTTTCAATTAAAAATTAATTATGAACACTTATCTGTCAAAACAAAATTTATAAAACCTAATAAGAATTTAATCTAGCGTCAATAATAAGCTTAGGAAATAACTAAATTAATAATTTTGTTTCTAAAGAAAAAAAGGGCTAAAAAATGTATGATATCAAAACATGAAATAACATTGTTATGAGACGCACAACTATGTTCATAAAAAAGGTTTCGTATTTTTATCGAGAATTAGTTCTAAGATCCATTTTGTCAAATGAAGTTTATTAAATCGTTCTTATAAAAAAGTGCGCTGATTCTAGTTCTGTTTTTAAACTTATTCACTTCTATTTAGACAAGTTACATTTAAACTTGTTCATTTAAACCTAAATTGTTCAATGTATCGCTGTAATAATTATAGTTTTTTAAACACAATAAAAAATTAACGTTAAAGTTTTTTGTTGAAAGGACCTGGTATGTAGAAAGACCTCTCGGTTATTGAGGTACACGAAACATTTTCTTTGTGTTATAAAAAAAATAAAAAAACCATTATTTTACCCCTAAGAGTATGTAATTATACAAAAGTTATATACATACATAAGAAAATCAAAAAATTTATTAAAATAAATTAAACACAAATTGACGTTTTACTTAGAATAGGATATCATTAATAATAAAAATATACAAATGGTATTTTAGTTGTAAAACAATTCTTCTTATAATATTAACTTATGCTTAAAGACTTGTTTTAAATCATTTATAAGTAAAATTGTATACTTATACCTATATACTAGATTAAGATAAACTAGTGAGAAATCGACAAACTAACACAGTAAACTGGTTTACTACAATAAAATCTTATAAGAACAATTTAAATACGAAACTAGCTACTAAGTTTCAATCTTTTCACAGTAAATTACTAAAAATTTATACTTTAAAAATATTAAAAAGCTATTAAATCAAACACTTTGTAAATATACCTTTATATTATAAAAACTATCTTATTACACTGAATATAAATAAAATATAGCAGTACTTGATACAGTCTAAACTGGACTAAATTCATCAAAACCTATTTAATATACTTATTAGGGACTAACTTTAAGATAATTAGTTTCTTTTTTTACACTGCATTTTTATTTTGAAGCATCAAAATTTCTAGTTTATTGAAAAATTTTAGTTATAAATATTTCGAGTTGTTGGCAGTTATACAATTTTATGGCAGTGGTATAAATTACGCACAATATGAATAAGTTTAGTGTGAGTAATTTAAAACTTAAACGGGTGTTTAATTGCACAAATATTTGTTTTATGAGATTTTCGAATTATTGGCAGTTATATAATTTAATGGCAATTATATGAATTACGCAGAATGCGATTTTTTAAACATATTATCAGTTTATTTTAGTCGTATTTAATGACAAAAGTATTTATTCATTAGGTTTTCAAAATGTTGGAAGTTATATAAATTTTTTGTAATGATATAAAATACACATAATGCAATTATTTAAACATAAATTAGTTTAGTTGTGATTAATTTAAAGTTTGAACGCGTATTTAGTGATAATAATGTTTACTTTATTATTATATAATTTTTACAATCGTAATTAGAGTTAATTGATACCGTTTATTGATATTTGTTTCCGTTTAAACGCTTAGATATAAAAAAAGTGAACATTTTTTTACTGAAACGTTTTCAGATTATAAAGCTACTAATTAAAGATTTTCAAAGTTTGTTTACAATAAAATATGTTTGCTTTATTTTGTTATTTATGTCATTGTTACGATTTATTTACTTAGCATTTTATATAGACGAAATGTTTTGAATAGTGAACAAGACACCAAAAAAAAAACGACCAAATTGCTTTAGGTAGACTTTAGTAAATCAAAACATATAGCTTTCTTTTCTCCAAAAAACAAGTAAGTATGACTTTAATTAAATTTTTATTTTAATCTTATTCTTTTGTTACAAAACATTATTAAAACATCACCATAAAACATAAATAAAGACATTTAAAAAAATGTTGAACAAAGCTTAGGGCATTTAATAAATCAAAATTTTATTTTATACAACTTACACATATGGTTGAAATTATTAAACAGAATAACTTATCATTTTTACTGTGAAATTACAGGGTTGCCAATTTACCTGGAAAAACCTTTAAATAAATATAATAATTTAAAATAAATGTTTATAAAAATCAGGAGCCTCACAATAATAATTTAATAAAATACTCATATGTTTACGAACCTTAAATTTGGAGCAGAAGAATACGGTGAATCAGCCGAATGAATTTGAATGCGGCAATTGAATATGGAGAACATAAACACGACAGTTTGTTTGTTTATCTAAAAAAAGAATCAATTAATTAAGTATTTATTTCAAACTTTAGTTGCTATCAGTGAATCGTTTAATATTCTATATTTGAATAGTAGCAAAAAGTTTAACTATAACCAAAACACAATCGAATTTTTGGGACTGTTTTATTACAAAATTTTTATTCTACGTTTGTGAAGTTGAAACAAATATTATAGTTAAAATGAATATGTTAAACTACTAGGTATGTTTAAATTAAAATACAAATTTTAGAACTAGTAATGTTATATATCAAGACCGGTAAGTATTATATGATGCAATTAAACAAAAAAAATTTAGAACCTTACTTATAAACTAAGATTAATGTTTTTTCTAATTTAGAAAGTTTTAAAGAAAGCATAAAATAGTATCTTAAGTGTACAAAAAAAAAACCAATTTGTTGTTTAATTCTTTTCATTTTGCTGATATGACTCGTGAGCGGTACAACCATGAACACATAGAACAAAATAACATAGAAAGTATTGAGTGGTACGAATTCGTAAATCTGATATGTTTTGTTCAGTACTACACATAAAAACATCACTACTAGGTTGTATTCAAGTATCAACTATGAATAGAAAAATACAGTTTATCCTGTGCACATATTGTTAAACTTTTTAAGTTTTATCAAAAACTACGAAATAATCGTTCATAAACAACCGTTTTTGTAACAAATCCAAAGTCTTTAATATTTTTAGTCTTTAAACAGTTTTTTTTTTGCTTTATAATTTAAACTTGGACCATAAATCCATCGCTTTTTTTTTCAATACATAACAAAATGAAAAAAAAAGCATTTAATTTACTAATAAGTCGTGCAAGTAAGTTAAAAACCTCAGTCCAATATTAAAAACTTACTAGTTTTTAGGAACCTGACATTATAAGTTGATATTATAATAAATTTTATTTGTAGACTATAATCGCAACTTGTGTTTTTTAAAAGTAGAAGAATAATGAGTTAGTCGCCATTTTTTTTATTACAATAAGGACTGATGCAAAGGAAATAAAGCTACTAACATGATTTTATAGATCGTACTCTAATTACATTAAATTGAATTTAATACTTATATATACCTCAAAAACAAGCACGCGTTCGAGTTTGTGCAGCGAACTCGTCTCGTGCGAGAAAATAACCGCTGTTCATTGACGCTACGATAAGGTGGCCACGAAGCAAACAACAAGGTGGAGTTGGTGACTTCCGTTGAAATTTACTCGAATCATGATTATCGATTGGTAGCTGTAGCTGACATGTGCGACTGCGGAGAAGACGTTTTTGCTTCTGGCCGACAAAACTTACGTCATTAGAAGCTACTGATTATTACTACTGATTCACAAACTTTAGTGCTAATGATTCTTGTTTGCAGCTCGATAAAAAGGATCACGGATGGACGGAAATTTTTCGGATGTACGAAACGAGATGAACTTACTGGTTGTTATTTTAACTTTTTTTTTTGTTTGTTATTTCAAAGTAGCTTGTACAATAATCTTGTCAACGTGCCTGATCTACCAGAAAATGTATTTTTGACTGACCTATTAAAACGTTTAAATGGCGTTTAATTTGGAAAGGCATGCTATAAAGTTAAAATATATTTAAAAACAAGTCTTAAGTCATCAATCTTAATCATTTATAAGCAAATCGTTGTTTCACATAGAAGTACTATGTACTGAGAATCAAGTTCAGAACACTTTTGAAAGTAATTGTCATAAAAACAGCTTTATTATACTTGTTGTGCAACAGCTTCAAGCAAAGGTTACGTCGTGGGCTTGAAATCGTTCTTTTAAGACCAACTGTAAATTGCCCATCTAAATTTTGTAGCGGATAAGTAAAAATGAATGCCTACAAAACGTTTACCTTTGAAAATGTTCTAATACTTACTTGCCTACTTGAATTAATTTGTCAGTGACATCAAATGAAGAAAGTAACTATTTAGTTTAAAGCAAAACTGTTTAATGTTTGTTACAAAAGCAAGTTTAATCTTTTGTTTGCAATCTAGATCGAAAACTTATTAAGTTACTCAAAAAATACATTAATCTATTTAAAAAAGCTTAAATATAACTAAGAAATTGTAGTTTTGAGTAAAAACTTTGTTTACTTGTTGAAATTTTTTTAATGAAAGCCATAAATGACAAGTATATAAAGATCATTTGAAGTTTAGTCTTTATAAATAGTTAGCGTAAATGTTTGCCAATGAAAAAAGCTGTTTGTTCCACAAAAGAAACTACAATGTAATTTTTTTATATTTTAATTACAAAATGAATCCTTTAAAAAACATATTAATTCTATCTAAACTTTGAATCTTTACTCGAGTTAAGTATCGAAATTTAATGTACGATTTTTTTTGTTACAAATTGTGTCCCTTAAAAAGATGTAAACTAATTTAAAACATATTAATTTCATCTTACTTTTGAAACTAAACTAGAGTTAAGTATCAAATTTTAATGAATGGTTTTTTTTATTTTTCTTAAAAATATTTTTTTTTAAAGATGTAAACTAATTAACAACATATTAATTTTATATAACTTTTAAAACTTAACTTAAGATAAAAAAGTAAGTAACAAAATCAATTTTGGTTATCCAACAAAAACAAAATTTAGGTTAATTATAGCAATAAAAAGTTACTTAAAGTTCTATGCTTGTGATATATTTATTAGAACACTTTATGTTATTTAAAATTTCAAACCAAGAGTAAAATAACAATAATAAGTAAAAAACTCAATTTGTAAACTAATAATGGCAATCAACCTTTCAAAAATAATATTGAAACTGAAAATTTTTTTCAAGATCATATTTCTATGCTAACAGATTAATTTTCATTTTAATAAGGTTTATCTGGTCTTTGTCGAAGTTAGTAAGCATTGAGTATTACGAAATAATAAACTTTTAAGGCGGTATAATAATCAACATATTAAAACCATAAAGTTATTGGTTACATAAACTAGTTGGAACTATAAAAAACTAGTTGGAACTAAACTATTTTAAGACTTTATTTGGAACTAACTAAACTTGATTTCAAAATTTTAACGACTTAATGCATTTTAATGATAAACTAAGCAGTTAATTTCCACTGGATGTTATTAATATTTTTTAGAAAAGAGCTAAAAAGACAGTTCATAAGCTTATTTTAGGTTAAATTGTTTGTGTTAACTTTTTAAACTCGTCATACGACTTATAATTTCATGCAAACTTGTTGTTTGTTGTATAAAGTTTGCTAAAATAATATATTCAATCCACAAAAAACAATCTGTAAACAAAGTTTATTATCAAAATAAAACTAAGAATTATTTTAAGTAATGAAAGCCAACGACGCAGAATGTACGTTTTATAAAAAAGTTGTTTAAATTTATGTTAAAACCCCTTTTCAATTTTTCTTAATTAATAAATTAAAGATAAATTAAAACAAGTTAAACTTTTGAACACAAACTACCTTAATAAAAATAAACTAAAACAAAACTAAACGAAATTATTTTTAACGAAAAAATTTAACGAAAAGTTAATAACCAAAATGACTATGTTAAATTACAAACTATTTAGTTTTTAATTTTTTTACATTTAAATATAACCTCCTTTTAAAACGTATTGCACTCAATAAAATATTTTAAAAGGCATAAATCATTTTAAAAAAATCAAAAACTTAATACAGCGCTCAAAGAAGTTAAAGTGAATGGTACTTACTAAATAAAGTTTTCTACATTTATTCATAATCGAAATAGCCTTTACAACAAAAAATAAAATTTAACATTAGTACTCATTAAACTAAACTGTTTTCATAAAAACAATATAGCCTTCAAAAAATGAAAAAACAACTAAACGAAATTTTTCTAACTGAAAAAATTTTTCTAAACCTAAATAAAATCTTACATAAATTATAATTACACCTAACAATGTACTACCAAGATCCAAGAAAAAAAATAAAAAAAGAAATAAAAACTTGATAAAATTCCCTAAACAAACACACCTTCAGTTTCCATAAACAATCACGCGATTCCATCCCTCGACGAACCGGTCGACCAAATCCTCAATTTACGCACGCTGATCAACACCAACATTCGGATCAGCATCAACACCAACATTCGGTTCCGGATCAGCATCAACACCAACATTCGGATCCGGATCAGCACCCATACCAACATTCGGATCCGAATCAGTACCCACTCCAACATTCGGATCCGGATCAGCACCCACCCCAACATTCGGATCCTCAGCTCTATCTTCTTGAACATCACCACCTCTTTCCAGATCCTGCTGACCTCCTCCAACGTTGCTCGGGCCAAAAGCTTCCATGCCGATGGTCTTTCCACGTTGGCCGTTTGGAACGCTACCGACCTAAACATAACATTTTATGCTTTTTCTCACACAAGCTGTAGAGGTAAACAGTAAGCACGTTTTATATTGAATAAAAAAGCTCAGTTTCTACATTTATTCTTATTGGTTTTAGGTTGAATTTTAAAAGTTTAGTAACATTTTTTAGGTGATTAAAACTTTATGAAATTTTTGTATGCAATGTTTTTTTTTCTAGCTAGCTAAAATTCTTAGTTATTTTACTTGATAAAATTTGTTGACACACTACTTTGCATAATAAAAGTAAATTAAATCATTTTATGTTAAATGTTTATCTTTTAAGTAATCTAGTAACGGTTTTAAAGTCGTAACAATATTTTATGATAATAAACTTTTTCAAATTTATAAGTATTAATTTATAAGTATAATAAGTATTCAAATTTATACAAATTTAAAACTTGGTACATTTTAAAAATCTAGGAAGCTGTTTTTATATGTAAACATGTTTTAATTTGTTTGTAGATAAAATTAATATTGTCTTCAAAGCCTTTTATTTAAATACAAGTTTAATGTCGGTTATCTTAATCTTTAAGTTGTTGAAATTTGTAGTGTTTTTGCAGCATATTCAAGTAAAATGAAGTGTTTTAAACTTAAGGTTTGTATAAGATCAGTTAGGATAGCTCTCTGCTATCATTTGTTTATTTTGATCTATTGTCAGTAGTTTTTTTAGTTAATTACTATCAAACTAAAATATGAAGATTATAAACAAATATAGATAGATGAAATAAGTTGTTTAACTGTGGTTAAAAATAAACTTTAAATTTTTCACAGCAAAAATACATAGATTATGCATGAGCAGAGTATACATATATAGAAATGTACATATTAGATTATACATAGACTAAGTCTTAATCAAAAATACTCACTCAAACCAAAATGTGTTAGTAAGATAATTAAAATTATTTGCTTTAACTTTTTATAAAATAACTTATGATAAAATTATATAAAAACTATACATACCAATTTCTAAGCACAGTCCATTTTGGAGAATGATGAGTTGAAAAAATCTGAAAGAAAAACTAATTTACTAGTGTTACTGAAATAATCGCAAACCATTTCTACAACAAATAAATTTTTAGGAAATTATAGTTCATTTAATAATGAACGCATTAGAAAATTCAAAGTGAGAAATATTACTTTAACCTTTTAATTATCTGTAAAACACAATAACCTTTTTAAAAGTCTTAGCTTTGCACAAACATGAAATACTTTTAGTAGTAAATTACGAACAATTAGAACGTAACTATTTTTTTTAAATACTGATGCAATTAAAAGACGATTTTAAATATATTTATTAACTAGTAACTTCTGTTAATTTTGTTTACCTGGGTTAGCGTTTCATTCACCAAAATAATTTGAAACTGTTCCTTACACAGTTGATATTTGCTCATTCTAGCTAACAAACAATTTAAAGCTAGTTTGTTCAAGTAAAAACACAGAGAAATTACATAATAATAAAACATTGAAAATTTAAACAAGTTATGTTAATTAAAAAAAGGGAAGTACCTAAAATCTAAAAATAAGTGAAATGATATAAATGTAGCTCCTTAAAGCAGTGCATTTTATCTAAAAAAATACTAAAAAAGTTGTAAAACGGTAAAATCTAGTTATTCATAAGAAACAAAGTTTGATTTAAAATACATTAATGATTGTTGAATACATACCTAATACAAATTTTATAATATCATTTTGTTTTAGCTTCAATGAGATAATACTACAATTTATTAAAAAAAATTTGATAGTATAAAATTCCTTATATGTTATATTGTTTGGAATAAGAATTTAAAAATATAATAAAATAAATTTACATCATCTTTAACATGAATTTGAATCTTGTAACTTCCATAACTTTATACTAATTAAATATTAATAATATAAAATAATTATATAATTTTCTGTAACAATAAATATTTTCAACTTTTTACGAATAAAAAAGTATATAATTATAAATTAAGGCTAAACATTAAAATTTATTTTATCCCTCTACTTGATATAAACTGTTTGAAACAATTAATGTACAAACTCATAAAACAGCCATATTGTCACTGAAACGTATTAAGTTATATAAGATTTTAACGTGTCTTTTAAAACAATGCAACAAATATTGTGTGTTTCATTATATGATTGTATAAAATAGATAGCTAGTTTCATTTTTCAACACTGTTCTATAAAAAGATAGTATTTTAAACTTTATATTTTCATTAAGCGTTTTTAAGCTTATTAAAGTAAATGTTTTTAATGTTTAACTAAAAACAATAGATAAAAACTAGAAGTAAGAATTTTTAATGTAAATTAAACTTTTAAAGAGCATTAAATGGAAAGACTTTTTTCTACTAGAGCTGTAGTTTTATAATCAACAAAGTTGTCCAAAACTTTATTTAATTTAAAAGACGTAGTACAACTCACTTTTATATATTTCTACTGAAAGTTTACTTTATTTTTTAACTTTATTGTACATACTAGATTAAAATAAGTTTAATATTTTAAAGCAAGGATATTTAGTGGTACTTATGCTTAATCGGAACATAACATTATTTTACTGGCGTAAAACTGCGTTAAAATTTTACGCATACTAACTAACAAGTCAAAAGAGTCAAGATGAACTCCATTAATTATTTTTTTTTAATTATTCAAAAACTAAACTAGTTACACATGCTTCTTATTTCAACAGTAAAAAGTTTACTTACTTTGATGACACAAACTGTTTAAAATTTTTAGATTATTTTGTAATGGTGTGTAAAAACTCAGTAACCACAAAGACGGGCACATTTAAGTTTTTTCACGAGAAATCTACCAAGTGTCAAGCTGAAATAAAATGCAAAAAAAGGGGCGAAATATTAGCGCCTATAACAACGAAGCGTGATGCGAAAAAAATCATGGATCTCTTTTTGTCAAACGAGAACATAGAAGGATGTCCGTTTTCATGGCACGCAGGATTTAGTCACTGGATCGGACTGGATGTTAGTTACACAAAGAACGAACAAAAAAAAGTTTTTTCTAATGGAGTTGTTTGGAGGGAAAGAAAACATGGCAAGATATACCGTGATTTTAATAATCAATATACTGACTGCGCAATCGCGTTATTTACTCCGATAGACCGAAAAGACCCATTTTCAATTGGGCTAGAAAGTCGCAGCTGTACATGGACATCGCTAAAACACTACGTCTGCTTGAAACCGGCCAACAAAAATGCCACCGCAGAGTCCATTGTCGAAGATGAAGACGATTTTGACGACGAGTACCTTGCTTTCACGCCTGGTTTTGTGTTTGCGATTGTGGTTGTTGTTTTTGCAATCGGTATAGTTGTTGGAGCTCGTATTCAAAAAAGAAAAGAAGCAAAAGATAATGTGCAACCAAGTGAAGCTTGTATTATGAAAGATAGTCCTGGTAGTGGAAATGGGAGTCAATAGAGTATTGCTGGAGAGTAGGAGAAGAGTCAAAAGTCTACAAGGCGTTCTGTTTATTCTTAGTTATTATTTTTAACTGCTCGCTATGTTTAGCTTGAGTGAAATTGAAACTGCCACAATAGTTGTGACTTTCTATGTGATATTTACAGCTTTACTTAAGTATGTTTATACTGAAGTCTATTTTTTAATCAATTTGTGTACTTATATTTTGTTTAAACCCCAGAAAGCTTTTAGATTATATCTAACCTTATATTGAATTATGTTAAACAGATAAGTATTATTGGAACATTAAAATACAACATTATTTTATTTATTTAAAAGTTTAATATGGGTTTGAAAAGCGATTAAACACAAAACCCTTAAATTTTTAAAAATTAAATACTACGGTATAAACATTAAAAGTTTTGTTTTATAAAAAATACGAAGTAGTTTTAAACGGCTGAAAATATTAAATAATTGCAAACTACTCTTAACCTGAGCCAATAGATTTTAGAAAGAGAAAAAACGTATACATCAATACTAATAAGCTACAATCACTGTCAAAAGTAATATAACCAATTAAGTAACAATGAGTTTCAATAAGTTTGAATTGTACTGTATTAACTAAACTTTTTATCAATCGAATCAAAGGATTAACTGGATTAAAAACAGTATATATTTTTTTTAAAGCATAACAATCTAGACTTAAAATAATGCTCACTAAAATTTTATACTCCGTAGATTTAAATCTTCTTTGACTTTTAAAGACAAAAAACTGTTTATGTTTAACTGTACTAATATAACTTTTTTTAGAAATGTTATATAAATCTCGTACAGCAGTTAAAATTAACAAATAACATAAACAAATAAAATAAAAACAAATTAAAGCAAGTAAGATTTTAAACTTTACTTTTAAAATGTTATATTTCTACTAATTTAAAGCCTATTCAAACATTTGACAAAAAGAGATCCATGATTATTTTTGCATCACGCCTAGTTGTTATAGGCGCTAATATTTCGCCCCTTTTTTTGCATTTTATTTCAGCTTGACACTTGGTAGATTTCTCGTGTAAAAACGTAAACGTGCCTAGCTTGGTGGTTACTTACAAAATTGCCAAATAGTTTAAAGAATTTAATTTTTTCACTGACACTTGTTATCTCATTGATCTATACAGACTGTTTCTTACAGTTATAGTAGTCTATGTTTGTAAAGTTAAACTTTTAAAAAACACTAAATGTAAAAAAGTAGCGAGATTGAACTTTTACTTATAATTTCAATTGTGCACATTTTGTAAAAAGCTTTTGTTTCTCTTATTAAAATCTGATTGGCTTCAGCTACTTTAATGTTTAATGAACAACATTTAACTAGATTAAACTAGCAGTATGCTCAAATAATAAACTCCGTTTAAAAACTTCCTAAGTAATAAATAAATACTCTTGAACAGCTTGGTACTCATAATTGTTAGAATATACAACATACAATATATCCATAAAAATTCTCAATAATTCTAAATAGTTCAATACTATAGTAAAACATACTCACTTTTGATAAATCCGAAAAAAAAAATCTTTTGGTAGAGCTTTAAACAGATTTTAGCTTATAGTCAGTCGTTATAAAAGTTTTAAAAACAAATTATTTGGTCAATTATTTGTAAGTTTTAGAATGTTAACTTTTTACCTTTACCAAAACAACTCTATAACATTTCTTACAAAACTAGTTACAAAGTATGCTTAAGCTAGTATAACTGAAGTATTTTTATTACTAATTGATTAATAATGTTTTAGTTAATTTTAAGTCTAATCACAAATAAATTTTATTGAGTAAATATTTAACAAAGTGTCAAACCAAAATCTCGACTAAGTAATAACACAAGTTGAAACTGCATAGTCAATAACTAACTTAAGACATAAATAAATATCTGATGGTTAATTGAATAAAAAATTTTCCTTAGTCATCTTAGTTTAAGCTTGCTTTAACTAGATCATTTTATTAACTTTTAAATGATTCAAAATATTATATGGTTCAAAAACTCACAAAACAAGCATATAACTTTTATTATACATTTAATACCTATCATTAATATACAACTTATTTTTTGAAATGCCGCAGTTTTTATTTTCTTAGTATGTTAGTTTTGTTCAATGAACTTCATCCATTAAGTTAGTTGTTGGTCCTTTTTAATTTAATACAACACTAAACAATTGCAAACAAGTTTCAAATTGACAAGCTTCAAGAAAAGCATATTTGTTAATACGTCATAATTTATATGTATCAATTAAAAATTGAGTTATTTTATACTAGTACAGAGGTCGGCAAGCTGCGAGCTGCAAAGCATATAAACTACGCTATGAGATTTACTTTTCAGCTAGAAAAATATTTTTCAAAAACAATAAAAAATACTTTTTTGTTAAACTTGAATATTGGGCTTTTAATTTAATAAATATTACTAATTTGTTAGTGCCTTATTACTACATATCTTATAACATTTTAGTTTAAGCTGCATTTTTTAATGATTTAATTCAATCATTTCAAATAAACAAAGCTCGAGGATTTTTACAGTGCAGCCCGTTTTTACCTTGGAAAGTTTCCCCTGTACTGCACAAGTAAAATATTTTTTGCTTTTAACTCAGTTTTTTAGTAGTTTGTTTGACTTTTTTATACTTTTAATCTCAAATAAAAAACTAAAGCAAAACTCTTCAAAGTTTAGGATTTACGATCACAACTTTTACAACATTTATTTTTTGCGTTTAAAATTTATAAATAACAAGCTAAACGTGTCAATTGAAAAGTAAATAGGATATTTATTTATTCTTATTAAATTGATATTCTTGTTGAAAAATTATTAAAGATATTGTTATTTAAATCATGGCCATACTATACTGAACACACCCCATCCGAACTTTAAAGTTAAGGAGGGGCGGTTAGTACTATATGGGTGATCGCTTGGAAATACCTAAGGCTTTTTTTATTTCATTGTATTACTAGAAAACTTATTACCAATAACTTATTTAACAGCAAACACTCATGTTTTAACGTTTCAAAGTAAATGCAAACAAAACGATGCTCATTGGCCTAAGCCAATGAGAAATCGTTACTTTGCTGTTTAAACCGATCAGAACGCTTAAAATGTGTATCAGTAAGAATCAAGAATTCGAAAAAATAAAGGTATAACATTGTAAAGAATAGTTTTCAAAACAAACAAAGTTACATCTTTTCGATTTCAATTTTAGTCTTTTGCTAGAAAAAACTAAAAAATGCCTCTTTGTTGTTTGTAAAAATCCAAAGTAATTATTTTTTTTTTCACAGCAAATGCTTTGAAAAAAAGTGAACCGTGTATTAATACTTTAGAATTTTAGATGATCAAAAATTTTATTTGAAATATTTATTGGTCTTCTTTAATTAATATGATAAAAAACAAATTCAGTTTTTCTGTATATTTGTATCTTAATGTCTACGAAAAATAAATGTGTTTATAAATTTGTTTGTAAATAATTTTCTACTTTATTCTGCAAAGTTTGTTTATTCAATTTGAATGTGTGTGTTTAGATAAAATCTGTAAAAGTTACCAAAAAACTACAACAAATACTCACCAAAATCTAATAAATCCTAAGTCAGTTAACAAAAAAATACTTTTTACAAATACTAAATACATACTTTTCACTTTGTATTTTTTTACTATGTTTGAACTTTCTTAAATTTTTTTAATGAAAATTTTTACGAAAACAAAAAGCTGTGAGTAAAAAAGCTATAAATTTCATAATTTTTAAATTTTTATTTTCGTCTTATATTTCTTTTTTGTTTAATTTAACCTTTAAGCTTTTTAATTTTGTAACAAACTTCAGCAACAAATGATACATTTTTTTTTTCTTTAATACCTAAAGTTACTAAGTGCTTTAAATGCCCTTATAAACAGCAAAAGCGGAAGTTTAGAAAATTTTTTGAAAATGTTGTTTAAACCAAAATTTAACTTATTATAGTATAGGTTCGCTCGTGTTTTGTTACTAAATTATCACGTGTTTAACTTACAACATACATACAATAGATAAAAAAAAACCAAAACGAAAATATGCAGTGCACACCAAATGTTTAGGCTTTCTAAGTTGGGTTGCACTTTTCTTTTGTTCATTAATAGAATGTTTTCTACAGAAACTTAAAATAAAAAAACTTTACAAAAAGAAGTAAAAGTTATTTTGTTATGGATTTTTTTGACGATAATTTAAGCCCAAGAATATTATCATGATATAAAAGCTTAAACACTTGGAACAGCATTCTTTTTAACTCTATTAGAAGTTTTTCTTCAAACATAGGTTTGAAGCGAAAATATAATATTTCTTTTACTGATACAAACATTATGATAACTAACTTACTCTGTAAAAGTTAGCTATCCAGTCAAAAATTCATAATCAAAACTGAAATAATTGTTTATAAATTATATGTTAACTAATGACAATTTGATAATATTATTATAGTGGTTTTAAAAAAGTTTTATTTAATTTCGAGTTTTAATTTCTTTAAATTAAAACACCTACTGTTAAGTATGCTATTTTTAACTAGATCAACTTTGTTTACAAAAGTAAACAGAATAGGTGTACAAATTTTTGTAATATTAAAGTATATATGCCTATGTTCGTCTTTATATTTACAATTTCAGAAAAATTTGACTAAGCAACACGAAAATGTTGTGCATATAAGCTTTTAACATGCTTATTTCACCAGTTGGTATGTTTTTTTATAAACGTTCTGCTGTGTTTTAGACATAACTTTACCTGAGACTGTCACTAAAGGTTAACATTTGATAACGTATTAAAAGATCCTACTTGCAGAATACTAAGTTATTTGTAATTATTGAAGACCTTATTTTACTTAATAATTCACACTGTTTATATGTAAAAAGAACACTATATATAAAACGTATCAAAACAACGAATAACTATTGTATTACAAACTAACTCTTTGAATTTAATAAGTTAGCTTTAATTAGTACAAAAATGTACTAAAGGTAACACTGCACTAGGTATAACTACACTTGAAAAAGAATTACTACTTAAGACAATTAACTTTTGTTTTTATTTTTGAACTGAATCAAATCGAGTATCGTTATAACTTCTCTAGGTGGTTGTATTTAATATTTGTATAATAGAAACCAGTCTTTTTACGAGATTTTTTGGTTTTATTAAGTGGATAGTCTAAAACTAAATGGATAGTCTTTTAGAACTTAAATTTTATACTACACTAAAATAAAAAAATTAGTAAGTTATAAAATCATAAATTTATTCTAGTATCTAACAATTTTTAGCTGAATTCATACAAAGTTTTAAAGTTTACAACTGTATTCTGCTGTTTATAGAAATATTTTATCTTGTGATTCTAAAACCAAGATAGTTATCAAAAGTTTAAGGTTACCTACATAAAAACCTTTTAATTTTTTGTTACATGGTTACACAAAATTTTACTCAAAGATAGTTTTATAGTACTACTTCTTTTTGCTTCTAATAATGAAGAATCCTTTTAAGTTATATCGTAGTAAAAATAAAGCTTTTTTTTATGAATGACGATTTAAAAATTAAAAAAACTTGCTCGACATTTTGTTTCTACTTAAGAATATTTTGCACGCTTTGAACTGTTAAGATTCACCTTATTGTAAACAAATTTTAGTTTTACTTGTTTGTGTTTTAAGTCTTAACTTATATGTACTAAGAATAAAACTATTTTTATACTCTATATAATGATTTCACTTATCCATCAAACACTCTTTACAAAATAAAAAAGACTGCAAATTAAATATTTTTTTAAACTTTGTCTTCAAAATAAAATAACAAAATTAGTTGAATTTATTTTATCATATAAACTATATAGGTATCAAAATATATAATTTCAAGAAGCTATATGATAAGTATTTGCAGTAAGGAAATATACAACGGTTCGTATAAAAGTGTGGAGGTAAACTGTATTATAAATAATACACAACTTTTTTTTATCTCTTTGTTTAAATAAAGCTACAATGTCCTACTACTGTATAATTAAAACTTATCTAGTCTAACTAATATTCTTAAACTAAAGAAAAGTTTTGGTTTAAAATATATAAAGTAAAATGTTTTTACTTGTGTAATGTAGAAGGTAGTATGAAATTATGTTTACTTCAAACTGGTTACATGACATTTTAAATTCGGACAACTCAAGTTTCGACAATTCAAGTTCTTAAAAATATTTAAAAGACTATATCTCAAAAATTAAAACAAATTTAAAAAAAATAAAAGTACATATGTAGATCTTATTAAAATCTACGAGCCATTTTTTTGTTTTTTGCAATATCTTAAATATTTTTTAATGAATTCTAATATTATTAAAAGTAACTGAGTTTTTTTACTTTATTTAAGGCATATCTCAAAAAATATTTAATGTTTTGCAAAAAGAAAAAAAACTGCGTTTAAATATTAATAGAACCTACATAACTGTTCAAAAATATAGGTACTAGAATACTTATCTAAAGATATAGTACATGAAATGATCTAGTTAAAGAAAACTTAGACTAAGATGACTAAAGAAAATTTGTTATTTAATTAACCATCAGATATTTATTTATGTCTTAAGTTATTTATTGACTATGCAGTTTCAACTTGTGTTATTACTTAGTCGAGATTTTGGTTTGACACTTTGATAAATATTTACTCAATGATATTTATTTGTGATTAGACTTAAAATTAATTAAAACATTATTAATCAATTAGTAATAAAAATACTTCAGTTATACTAGCTTAAGCATACTTTGTAACTAGTTTGTAAGAAATGTTATAGAGTTGTTTTGGTAAAGGTAAAAAGTTAACATTCTAAAACTTACAAATAATTGACCAAATAATTTGTTTTTAAAACTTTTATAACGACTAACTATAAGCTAAAATCTGTTTAAAGCTCTACCAAAAGATTTTTTTTTTCAGATTTATCAAAAGTGTGTATGTTTTACTATAGTCTTGAACTATTTAGAATTATTGAGAGTTTTTATAAATAAATTGTATGTTGTATATTCTAACAATTATGAGTACCAAGCTGTTCAAGAGTAATTACTACTTAAATAGTTTTTAAACGAAGTTTATTATTTGAGCATATTGCTAGTTTAATCTAGTTAAATGTTGTTCATTAAACATTAAAGTAGCTGAAGCCAATCAGATTTTAATTATGAGAAACAAAAGCTTTTTACAAAATGTGCACAATTGAAATTACAAGTAAAAGTTCTAATCTCGCTAGTTTTTTACATTTAGTGTTTTTTAAAAGTTTAACTTTAGAAACATAGACTACCATAACTGTAAGAAACAGTCTGTATAGATCAATCAGATAACAATTGTCACTGAAAAAAATAAATGCATTAAACTATTTGGCAATTTTGTAAGTAACCACAAAGCTAGGCTCGTTTACGTTTTATCACGAGAAATCTACCAAGTGTAGTTAATATTTTTGTTTTACTACCGTTAAAGTTTTAACTTAAAACAAAAAGTACTTTAAACAAAAAAAATCAACTGTTGTATACTAAGTTGGAAGTTAACCTACGTATAACTCTCATATATATTTTTAGATTTATTTATTTTTAATTTAAAGTTTTTTATTAAGCTATGTTAACATGGTATTATGAATTATAAGCATTATAAATACTACTTTTTAAAAAAAGAACAAAACAAAGATACTCGTATGAAATAAATTTAAGTTCTGGTTTTGTAAAAAGAAAACCACTAAAAAAAGCATTAAAAACAAAATTTTTTACAGAATCTCTTCAACTGTTTCTGTGGTTGCCGGAAAAACAGAGTTAGTTATATGTGTGTATATGTAGAGCTTTCGTATAGCTAAAAATAACTCTTCACTTTTTTTTCTTCATTATTTATACAGACGCATTAAAGGTTACTATTTAGATTTAGTAGGATAAGTCACTACATTTAAGACAAATCATTATAAACATTGTCTATTAAAAAAGTTACCTTCATGATTTTATAACTTTTGATTTTTTTTTCTGTTGCTCAACTCCCCCCCCCCCTATTACGCACTTTTTACAAAAATATATTATCATAAAATATTTTTACGGCTTTAAAACCCCTACTATATACTTAAAAGATAAAAATTTAACATAAAATTAGATAATTTTATTATGCAAAATAAAGTGTCAACAAATTTTATCAAGTAAAATAACTAAGAATTTTAGGTATCTAAAAAAAATGTTGCATAAAAAAATTTCAAAAAGTTTTAATCACCTAAAAAATGTAACTGAAATTCTTAAATTCAACCTGAAACCAATAAGAATGAATGTAGAAACTGAGCTTTTTTTTTACCCAATCTAAAACGTGCTTACCGTTTACCTCTACAGCTTACGTTAAAATAAAACATAAAATGTTATGTTTAGGTCGGTATCGTTCCAAACGGCCAACGTGGAAAGACCATCGGCATGGAGGCTGTTGGCCCAAGCAACGTTGGAGGAGGTCAGCAGGATGTGGAAAGAGGTGGTGATGTTCAAGAAGATAGAGCTGAGGATCCGAATGTTGGTGTGGGTGCTGATCCGTTCCGAATGTTGGAGTGGGTGCTGATCCGGATCCGAATGTTGGAGTGGGTGCTGGTCCGTAACCGAATGTTGGAGTGGATGCTGATTCGGATCCAAACGTTGGTTTTGATCAGCGGGCGTAAATTAAGGATTGGGTCGACCGCTTCGTCGAGGGATGGAATCGCGTTATTGTTTATGTAAACTGAAGGTGTGTTTGTTTAGGGAGTTTTATCAAGTTTTTATTTCTTTTAGTTTTTTTTTTAGATCTGTGTAGTGTATTGTCAGGTGTAAATTTTTTTTATGTAAGATTTTATTTAGGTTTAGAAAAATTTATACAGTTAGGAAAATTTCGTTTAGTTGTTTTTATTTTTTGAAGGCTAGATTGTTTTTAGGAAAAACAGTTTTATGAGTACTAATGTTAGATTTTTTTTTTCGTTGTAAAAAGGTTATTTCGATTATGTACGAATGTAGAAAACTTTATTTAGTAGGTAATATTTATTTTAACTTTTATAAGCGCTGTATTGAGTTTTTGATTTAAAAAAATCATTTATGCCTTTTCAATTTTTTATTGACGTCTTAAGTTAGGTTATATTTAAATGTAATAAAATTAAAAATTGAATAGTTTTTAACTTAATATCTTCATTTTGGTTATTAACTTTTCGTTAGAAATAATTTCGTTTACTTTTATTTTAGTTTATTGTTATTAAGGTAATTTGTGTATAAGTCTTTAACTTGTTTTAATTTATCTATAAATTTATTAGTTAAGAAAAATATTAAAGGGGTTTTAACATAAATTTATACAACTTTTTCTATAAAACGTACATTCTTATGTTGATAATAAATCTTAATTTTATTTTGATAATAAACTTTGTTTACAGATTGTTTTTAGTGGAATAAATATATTATTATAGAAAACTTTAAACAACAAATAACAAGTTTGAGTGAAATTATAAGTCGTATGACGAGTTTAAAAAGTAAATACAAACAATTTAACCTAAAATAAGCTTATGAACTGTGTTTTTTAGCTCTTTTCTTACAAATATTAGTAACCTCTGTTTAAAATTAACTGTTTGGTTTATCATTAAAATGCATTAAGCTGGTAAAATTTTGAAACCAAGTTTAGTTTAGTTCCAAATAAAGTTTTAAAGTAGTTAATTGTTTATGTAACCAATAATTTTATAGTTTTAAAATATTGATTATTATACCGCCTTAAAAGTTTATTATTATCAATGCTTACTAACTTCGACAAAGACTAGACAAACCTTATTAAAATAAAAATTAATCTATTAGCATAGAAATATAATCTTGAAAAAAAAAATTCAGTTTAAATATAATTTTTTAAAGGTATATTGCTATTATTAGTTTACAAACTAATTACAATCAATAGGACTTGTAACAAGTTTTTTATTTGAAACTTATTATTGTTATTTCACTCTTGGTTTAAGATTTAAAGTAACATAAGGTGTTCTAATAAATATACCACAAGCATAGAACTTTAAGTAGCTTTTTATTGCTATAATTAACCTAAATTTTGTTTTTGTTGGAAAACAAAAATAGATTTTGTTACTTATTTTTTTAAGATAAGTTTCAAAAATTAGATAAAATTAATTAGTTTTTAATTAGTTTACATGTGTTTGAGGGACACAATTTCTAATAGAAAAATATCATTCACTAAACTTCGATATTTAACTTAAGTGAAGTTTTAATATTTAGTTGAAAACTAATATGTTTTTAAAGAGTATATTTTGTATTTAAACTATAAAGCAATACATTGAAGTTTCTTTTATGGAACGAACAGCGTTTTTCATTGGCAAACATTTACGTTAAATACTATAAAGACTAAACTTCAAATGAACTTTATATACTTGTCATTTATGGCATTCATTAAAAAAGTTTCAACAAATTAACAAAACTTTATGTTCAAAAATACATTTCTTCTGTTATATCTAAGTTTTTTAACAATGGACTAATGTATGTTTTGTGTCCTTGAAACAAGTTTTCATCTAGATTATTAACAAAAAATTAAATTTTCTTTTATACGAACACTAAATATTTTTGCTTAAAATAAAATTGTTACTTTTTACATTTGATTTTGTTACTGACAAATTAATTTAAGCAGCCAAGTAAGTACTATAAATATTTTATAGGTAAATTTTTGTAGTCATTCATTTTTACTAATCCTCTACAAAATTTAGATTTGCACTCTGTAGGGCTTAAAGGAACTATTTTAAACCCACGACGTAACCTTTGCTTGAAGCTGTTACACAACAAGTATAATAAAGCTGTTTTTATGACAATTACTTTCAAAAGTATTATGAACTTGATTATCAGAGCATAGTACTTCTGTGAGAAACAACGATTTGCTTTTAAATGATTAAGATTGATGACTTAAGACTTGTTTTTAAATATATTTAACTTTATAGGATGCTTTTCAAAATTAAACGCCATTTAAGACGTTCTAATAGGTCAGTCAAAAGTACATTTACTGATAGATCAGGTTGACTAGATTCTTGTACAAACTACTTTAAAATAATAAACAAAAAAAAGTTAAAATAACAACCAGTAAGTTCACCTCGTTTCGTACATCCGAAAAGATTTCGTCCATCCGTGATCCTTTTTATCGA
Source organism: Thalia democratica (assembly GCF_965202585.1). Taxonomy (NCBI): domain Eukaryota; kingdom Metazoa; phylum Chordata; class Thaliacea; order Salpida; family Salpidae; genus Thalia; species Thalia democratica. The sequence continues at coordinate 84,434,732 of NC_139165.1, forward strand.
GCTGCAAGCAAGAATCAGTAGCACTAAAGCTTGTGAATCAGTTGTAATAATCAGTAGCCTCCAATGACGTAAGTTTTGTCGGCCAGAGCGCAAGTAAAAACGTTTTCTCCGCAGTCGCACATGTCAACTACAGCTATCAATCGATAATCATGATCCAAGTAATTTTCAACGGAAGTCACCAACTCCACCTTGTTGTTTGCTCCGTGGCCCCCTTGAACAGATAGTAGCTCCAACGAACAGCGGTTATTTTCTCGCACGAGACGAGTTCGCTGCACAAACTCGAACGCATGCGTTGATATTTTAAAAAGACAAAGAGCCAACGAGAATCTTCAGTTTCTGAAATTGTTGAATTTTGTTTTATGTATAAATAGGTTATTTGTTTTAATCATTATGTGTACGAAAGTAAAAAGGTAAAACTCTTAGAAAAATAGTTAAAAACAATATAACTTCATAATTTTAAGTAATAATTCGTTGTAAAGCTTAACAATACCACGTTTACAAAAAAGGGTGTTGAACGTTAAATCATGACATTTCCTGTTAGATTGTTTTAAAATTTAAATTGCATAAAATATTTTTGAGGTATATATTAGTAATAAATTTAATTTAATGTAATCAGAGTACGATCTATAAAATAATGTTAGTAGCTTTATTTTCTTAGCATCAGTCCTTAATGTGCTGAAAAAATGGCGACTAAATCATTATTCTTCTACTTTATAAAAACACAAATCGCGATTTCAGTCTACAAACAAAATTTGTTATAATTTCAACTAGTAATGTCAGGCTCCAAAAAAAGTGTAAGTTTTTAATATTGGACTGAGGTTTTAAACTTACTTGTAAGACCTATTAGTAAATTAAATGTTTATTGTTTGCATTTTGTCATGTTTAAAAAATTGCATTTAGCGATGGGTTTAAGGTCCAAGTTTATATTATAATGCAAAGAAAACTGTTTGAAGACTAAAAATATTACAGACTTTGAATTTATTACAATAACGGTTGTTTAGTTTATTGCAGGCAAACTGATACATAACGTATCTTAAATAAGTATTTTTAAAATATATTATAGTTGTTTGTAATAAAAATAAAACAATTAATTCGTTTTGATTTTATTTTTAATGTTTAATTAATATTTTAGCTAAAAAAAATTCTGAAGAAATTTCAAAATTTTTAAAGAAACAGTTTAATGAACTTTAAGAATACTTAATTATTTTAGTGAAACAATATAAACTTATGACATCAGTCACCATATAATGCTGATTAAAATGATAATGATTTTTATCATCATTATATTTATTTTCCTAGTTTATTGTTCTTAAAAATTCAATGATAAAATAATTACTTATTTTGTTAAACAATTGTTATTTATTGGTTAGGCACAATGCTAGACAAATAATTGAAGTTAATTTACATTGTTGGTTTTAACGCATTGTAGTTATAGAATTAATAAAAGTAATAATTAATAATTACTCCAACTTCTACAGACTAGAGTTGCAAAATATTTAAGAATCATTTAGTGTTTATGAGTTGGTTTAGGTGTTTGACAAGAATAAAGTAACTTTTTGTATTTTTATAAAGCGATAATAGATAACAGCAAGAGTATAAGGAGATAGTTTTTATAAAATAGTTTGCAAAAATGTTTTACCTAAAACAAATAACCAGAAAAAATTAGTTTTTTATTATTAGAATGTTAGAAAAAGTTAATTTTGTTACCATAAAAAACTTTTATAGAGTATATAGATTTTAAGTTGGAAAATGTAAAAACTTTAAAAACACAAGTAGTTCGTAAAATTTAGATCAATTTATAGTACAAAACTTGCAATTTACTTTTTTAATTTTTAATTACGATTTGCATTAAAATGTGTAAAAATCTGCTAATCAACTTGAAAACTTTCTTAGAAAAATTGTTACGTAAAGATAGCAATATATATATAATTTTTTTTTAGTTATAAAATTAATTTTAAATGATAACCCTTATAAAAATAAATCTTTATTTTCGTGCGATAAATAGAAAAATAAGAAAATTTAACGTTTGTTACCTAAAAAATGGTTAAAAATTCTATTTATTTTAGTTTGTTTTCAATTCTTGTTTTCAAAATGTGTTTTTAAGTGATGAAATAAATATATTTAACTCTGAATTTCATCTTAAAAAAATCAAAAAAATGTTAATCTTTTGAAAAATAATGTACGAAAAAGAATAAACTAGTAGGTATGTTTCTTATTCTAAAGGCAGAAGCTAGTAAGGGTTAATAAATATCTAGAGTATTGTATTGTGTTAATGACAGGGTTTAGTATTATTTTACGTATGTACAAATTCTTTAAAAGTAAAGCAAAAAAAAAAGAAGAGTTAAGACAACTTTAGTAAAAAAAAGCTTTAAATTAAAGTAACGTTCTTAGCAACTGGTATATAAAAGTGTAAATAGAAAATCCAACGGTGATTTTTTGTTAATTCTTATATAATGATAAAAACAATTAAAATAAACACTTTTCGCTAAGAATACCTAATAGAAACATATCGAACTTAACTTTAAATCATAATTATCGCATTATAGATTGCTAAAAAATAAAAGCCGTGTTTCTTGAATTTAAGGTAAAAAAACAATACTACTTAAGTAAAGATATAAAAAGTAATGTATAGAAATTTTTTAAGAAACCAGAAAGTTTTGATAGGTTTAATTTATGCAAACTAATTAAAAAAACATGAAATCTTTTGTGCTACAGTTCAGAACTTAATTTGAAATAATTTTCAAACTTTATTAAACAAATAAACTCGTATAAAAAGTAATTAAAGTTTTGTACAGCATCGTTTGCATAGTATGATAATAATAATTTTCTTTACTTGGTTTAAAAAAGCTTAAACTTCTATTGAATCATTTTACAACTTAGTTGTTATTTTTTTAAATAATAGAATGCTTAACAAACACTTTTTACAATATAATGTTTTAATAGGTAAATTTAAGTTTAAATGTAGAAAACTGTCTTGATAAATTTTGAAAAAAAATTTTACAAACAACAAAGTGTAGTTGTTATAATCAGTCTTCAATTTAACATTGTATTCGATATCGATAAAAAATGTAAAAAATCTTGTAAAGATGTTTGTTGGAGTTTATATGTATTAGTTTTATTATTCAGTGAACTAAATGAACTTACACACAAACTTTAGGGTATCGACTTGTTTCATAATAGAGTTTATAGTATGGTAAATCATGATGTATTTTTAAATTTGTTCAAAGCTCTCAAAAGCGATACTTAAACATAATTTTTGTTTTACTTGCAGATATCTTTTAATATGTTTTACCTTTGCCTTTAATGTTTTATTATATCATTTAATTCTTTATTTAACTAAAGTTATTTTTTTAATATTGTTTCTTTTCTTAAGTTGTAAGTTAAATTGTATATAGCACTTAACCAAAATCAATTAGATATGAACGTAAACACAATAGTCAATTAATTTTCAAATTACAACTCAAGTAATATTTTAAATGTTTAATTAGTTTTTGAAAACGCTCTTAAACTTTTAAAGAAAAATGAAGTTTTTCACGGCAAATACACTATTCGAACTTGACTTAAACTTTAACGGTATTTAAAAATTTTAATTATTGATAAAAATTTAAACCATTCTAAACTAGTTACTTTTCAATAAAAAAACACGTTTAAACTAACATTTATTGCAGATTTTTTTAGAAAAAAATATTTTAAATTTGAATTGAATGTTTAATCCTTACATTAACCAGGGCAAGAATGACTATGACGTCATAAACACAAGTCACAGCGTTCAAAACCCGGCAGCTACTTACAACAACCAACAAAATCAGTTGACCATGCAGCAAACTACACAAACGGGTTTATATTTTACAACTGTATCAACTTATAATTTTAAAAAACGCAATTTAAATTATAATTTAACTTAAAATAAAACAAAACTAAAATTTTCAACCGAACAGCAAACGCATGTCAATACCATGATGGTGCTCAAGGCACTATAACAAACAACATGCAACTAATAAACCACCAAGTGACAGCTCAGCAATCAAACCATAACCACCAAGTTCCAGCAGTACCTAACAACAACCAACAAAATCAAATAACCAGCAACCAGCAAAATACCTTTTATTACGGTTTTTAGTTTTACTTTTTGTTAAAGATATCTTCCATCAAGTTTTGAACCAAAAAAACTATTAAAACATTTGATTAAACAGCGAACCTAGGTCAGAATCAACATGTTGTGCAAAATCAGATGCAACCAATCAACCAACAAATGACAATGAAGCAAAAAGCCCAACACAGCTACAATCAAGCAGCCTCAATTGTTCCAAATCAATCAGCAAATGGAAGTTACGTTAAAAACCAACCTAGTTTTCAAAACACTCAACAACCGGGTTATGTGCATTCGCAAAACAATATTCAGAATTTTCAAGCACAAATTCAGGGAAATACGCAATTTCACCAAAACAAGAACTACAACCAAACTGTCAGCCAGAGCCAAGCTCAAAGCAGTTATGGTAGTTATACTATTATAACTTTTCATGCTAACAATAATATTACTAACTTTAAGCCTCATTAACAGTTGTTGAGCTGCTGAAAAAACTAGCACAATTTTCACTAATGTTTTATTGATATAGACATTGATATGTTTTTTTAACTAAAATTATGTGTTTTTAATCTTTAAATTATTTTAGCTTATAAGCTAGGTACTATAAAAATTTGAATAATATATGTTTGCTGCTCCTATCTTGAAGTATACAACTAATAAAACACTAAAATATTTTAAGCGATACAACAACAAAATAAACATCACCAAGGAAGTGAGCCAATAAATCAATACAATTCTCAAGCTTATTCAACCCATCAGCATCAAGTCGGGTTTAGTTCAGCAAATCCATCTCAAAACATTGGCCAAAGTAAGTAATAAGATTATTACCTTTTTATTGTTAGCAAGTGATAATCATATTAATAATTAATTATAATAAAGTCTTTTAACTGCTTAGAAAACTAGCTTTATGATGATTTTGTAATTTTACTCAATATAGAGTTTCGTTTGGTTTTCTAAGAAGTTATATTTTAGAATTTAAAGAATTTTTCTGTTTTTAAGAGTACTGCTTTAAATTTTATATTTTATTGATCCTTTCTAAAAGTACAAAATTGACAAACTACTAAACGTATTTAAGTTACACAACAAGTGAACGTATCATTAATCAATGATCAACACTATTTTCAAGGTTATCCCACACAGCAACATCAAGTTGGGTATAACTCAGCGAATCCATCTCAAGCACTTAATTATGGTTTCAGTAAGTGGCTCAATGTGTTTTTGAATATTAAACTTTTCTAACCGTTACGAAAATTTTATAAAGGTACGCCACACAACGTTACTCGAACAGTAACACACAGTCAACAAAATCAGGTGGCCGTGAATCAAAGTGTAAAGATGTCATATGATAATAATCGCAATCACGATTTAAGTCAATCAGTGAATTATCCGCATAACCAATATGATTATCGAAATAACCAGCAGGCACGGTTCTCGCAAAGTTTTGGAAATACGCATAACCAAAACTTCCCTATTTCTTTAAGCCAAGGGCATACACAAGTACAGCAGCAACAGAACTTTTATAATCAGAACTTTAGTAAAGTTGCACAAAGTAGTTATGGTAGTTTGTTAAGTTTGCTTTTTTTTCGTATTATACTACTTATTATTAGTGACACTAGGAGGCAATAAACTGCGTTAAAGAATATCTTAATTTTATTTTATTGCGTAAACAACTTAAAGTTTCTACTTTGAATTATTTTTTGTAATTCATAATTTATTGATGGACGTTACATAATTAGTTTTAGACAACTCGTTACTTTAAAATCATAAAGTATTAAATAGTACAAAGGTACATTAAACATTAATATTTACAAGCTATTATAAATAGTTTATCTTTTTAAAGCTACACAGCAACAAATGGTTCTACCAGCAAGCAGTAGTGTACAATTGCAAAGTCCTCGTACTTTTGTAAAGCGAGGTCAACTTCCGTTTAATTCTACGAATTCAATGTATTCGCCGACAGCTTTTCAACAAGCTAACTTTGGTAAGTGGTTTTAACTGTTTTAAATTATTAAATTTATACTTAAAAAGTAATAAATATTACAAAGGTACATCGCAAATCGCTACAAAAGCATTAAACTACAATCAACAACGAATTCAAAGTGGTTTTCAGCAGCAACAACATAATTCACCTGGAAATCAGTTGATTCAACAAACAACCCAACTTCCAACTAGTTGCAATTTTTTTTATGTTATTTTTTTAGATTATACTTAAATATAAACTAAAACTTTTCATTTCAGCTTCTATGCCAATGCAAGCAACATTAACGAACATGCAATTACAAAATAGTGCAATCATGAGAAATACAGTAAGTAAATATAAGTAAAAATCTTAAAACATAACCATTTTTTTTTACTGGGCTGTTTATACGTTATTTTGAAATAACTTTTAGAATTCAAACAACACTGGACAGCATGTTACAGCTGCAGTGGATACGAAACCAAAAAGGTATGTAAATGTAATTTTATTATTTCAACTTTGTTAAAAAAATAACTGTAGCTTTATTCTACTTTCCTAACAGACTGCCAATCAAGTTCAAGAGATGGCATTTGGACCTGCTCAATATTTATTTTGAACAAAACAGTTATCTTGAGCCAGGAATGAGTAAGAAGATTGCGGATCAACTTGGACTTAACACACTTCAAGTATATGTAAGAAAGAGCTAATTATTTTTTGAAATGTTAAAATGAAAAAAATTATATGATTATAATGTTTCAGAACTGGTACAAAAACAAAAGAGCGACAATGCAAAAGGAAGGGAAAACGATCACTACTAGTTCTAAAGGTAGGAAAAGTTTAACTTAAAATGCTTTCATTTTGTACAATTTATAAACTGTTTTAATAAAAAGATTAGTGTTGTGATTTTTATTGTTTATTAAAGTTGAATTTTACTTCTTTAAAGGTACTGGACAGAACTCCAACGAACATTCGGTAATCGAAAAGATCGCTACTAGTTCTAAAGGTGAGTAACAAAAAAAAAGACTTGTTTTTATTTTCTTACTAATATATATCATTTAATTAAAATATAAATGTTTATGACTTCTTAAAATATGTTACTAATAAAAATTAATTTTACTTCTTTATAGGCACTGAACATAATGACAAAGGAAATTCTTTAAATGTTAGTTTATTCATTAATGTGTTTGTAATTATAAATGATAAAACTAAATCAAAACTAAAGTATTTAAAGAGAAGTAAATAGTAATTATACTTATATTTTTGTGTAGCTTTGTTGTGAATGGGTAGACCACAACAAATTGTTTAGATGTTTAGGTTTTAGTTAATTGAGCTTTTGGTTTTTAAATCAACTATTACCACTTTTATTTGTCGTGTAAACATGAAAACTTTTATTTGATTGATGTTAAAATACTCAGAAACTTGCAACGGCAATTATCAAAGATACATCTGCAGGAGAAAAGAAAACAACATATGAAGAAGGAAAGAAGCAACCAAGCGGAAGAAAGTGAGTTTTATAAAATAAAACTAAAATAACTGAAAAATTTAATACCATACACAAGTTAATTTAGATATAACGAGGATTTTTTAATATTTTTACACAGTTTAAACTTTACAGTCTGTTTTTAGGTTAAAAAGCAAAATTATAACTATTGACAGATCAGGGAACAACTTGCATCGCAAGATACAATACTATTTAGAGGACTTCTGTGAAAACGTAACATATTATCCGTCCCAGGAGCAAGTTAACGAGCTTCTAGAAAAGACTGGCTTGGAGAAGAGGCGATTTACGGTGAGTATTTTATAAATAACTCCGAATTTCATTTTAAACATTTACATAAAATTTTGGTGTTTAGACTTAAATATCTTAAAGTTGTTTTGTATTGTTAGTTGTTTTTTGTAAAAGTTTTATAGGCATTAAGTAATTTTTTGGTTAAATTTATAAGCGAAAATAAGTTATAACTGTTACAAACTAACAATAAAAATTATTTATTATCCACATTAAAAATGTGGCACAAGTAATTGTAATGTAATTAATAATTTAATCTAAAAATACTACTTTTTAATAAAAATAGTTTTGCTTCAAAAAATCAAAAAGTATTTAGCAATAATATTTTTTCTAAAAGTTTTTATTTTTCAGGTATGGTTCAACAATAAGCGGTGTAAAGACAGGAAAAAAGGATTAAAAATATTATAAAAAAAATTTCAGTATTAAATGACGTTTATAGCTTTTCAGTTGAAATATTAATGATATTTTTTTACATCTACTAAACCTTGAGTGTATTGGACTATATTGCTTATTTTTACATTTTGTATTTGTGTATTATGATTAAGTACTTGATTATGGAAAATTTGATAAATATTACATTTAATAATAAATAAACGGTGAACTTTGTTATCATTGTTTCTTTTTTACATTACAACTTATTAAACACTTTCAATACTTAATTATTAATCGAAAGAAATTATTTATAATTAAATAAGTAGCATTTATAAAAAGTTCTAAAAAACAAGATACTTTTTGATATTTTCATAGAGAAGTGCTGAAAAAACTTAAAAAATAAAAAAATAAAGAAAATTAGAAAACCAAGTAATAAATTGTTTACATTTAGTGGTAAAATATTAATAAAGCTATTAAGAAAAACTTTCAGGATGTTTTTAAGTTTTTATTTTTATTTAATTTAGTTTTGTCATTGAACTTTTCAAATGTAGTATAACTGTGTTTAAAATAAGTAAATACTATCATCAAAATAAACTAAAACTGTTTTAAGAAGTATTCTAAGGTCTGTATTATATAACTAGTTCAATTAAAAATGACAATTTTCGATAAGTTAGAAACTATAAATCAAAGTAAAATGATTAGAAAAAGTTATTTAAAGTCTATCAAAATTTTTTTAAGTAAATTAAAAGTAATTAAAGTAGTTAGCTAGTTAAAATTAGATAAATATAATATAGTCACGTTTTATAATACATCATTAAGTTTTTCGTTCAAGGAAAATTGAGAACTTTATTACTAAACTTATTAACTTATTTAAAACTTTTTAAAAGCACATTTCAAGAGGAATGAACATTTTGTATTAGACAAAGTAGCTTGTAAAAGTAGGTAAAAAAATTTTTATAAAGAAATTTAATACATATACTGTTTGAACTAACAGTTTTTGTTAAGATGTTCTTCACAGCAATCTTTATGAAAAAGCACATTCGAGTTTTCTGACTGTAATACAATAAATGCTTTTGTTCATTAAAAGTCTAAAAAAATCTAATCCAAAGAACATATTGTTATTTAAATGTAATTATTCTTATAAAAATCATCATAAAAGTCTATTACTTTTAATTGAATAAGCTCTTACATATCAGATTTCTAGTAAATTATAAATTTCTTAATTTGCAGTTATTGAAGCTAAAACTTTTTAAAATAGATAAAAGTTTCTAAAACAGTTATAAATGTTATATTGTATTATACACGTGACTAAATGATATTATTTTTATAATGAATAAGTCTAAATTGCAACAAGAGTAAGCTAACAAATAACTTTTCTACATTACTTTTCACAAAATATTACACGGGTAGTAATTTTAAACTTGTCATTCATTTTAATGTACTTTTTTTTAGTACTTCTTAGTAAATACCTTTGATTTTTTCATTGATTGGCAATTTAATTATTAGCAAATACGTATATAAATGAATTATTCAAATAATGCAAAAACTTAGTTTATATTAAAAAAATAGGTAAAAAAGACAAAATCGTAAAGTAAATAAGTTATTATTAAGTATAAGTCTTAAAAGTTTATGTTGTTTGAATTAGGGTTTAGATCAAATTTCAAATTAAAATGTTTAAAGCTTAGCTTAGTAATATGATGCATTTTTACTTTATCTACTTAAAACTGTTGTGTCAAGCTTATTAAAAATGCTTAAGTTTAATGTTTAAAAGTGACACATGTTAATATTTACTCATAATGTGATAACTTTTCAAAAGTTGCGTCAGTACAAAAAGTAGTACCTGTGTATAACGTAAAAGCTTTAAACCTTATTATGATTAACAACAAAGTTGTTTGGTGAAAACTTGTTAGTAAAGTTTAATATTAATTTTTATAAAACGACTAGATTTAAAATAAAAAAAGTTATATTTAAATTTCTTTTACTCTGTTTACAGTTAAAGTTGACAAAATAGTATTTGTTTGTTTGTTTGTTTAGACTAATTTTAACTTATTTGACGTTTAATAAACTTTTATTTATTATTTTCTATAAATTTTGGTTTAAAAAATTTTTTTGGCATCTTTTTAATAAAGTTTCCAGTATTATAATAGAATGATATAAACAGAGAAAAATGAGATTATATAAATTATTTAGATGTAAACTTCTCAATTTTAATTCTTTCAAAAATCAGAATACGTATTTAACTACTTAATTATTGTATAATTGAAAGAATAAATTTAATATCAAAATATCACTTGCACAATGCTTAATTTTAATTTACATTATTTTATTTAACTAAAATGTTTGGAAAATTTTAAAAATTTTCATTAAAATTGTTTTGTTAAGAATTAAGTTTTGTTAGATGTTTACTAACTGGTATGTAACATTTAATTATAATTCTCGAAAGTTTATTTTTATACTTTTTAGTTTGTTTTTATACACCATATCATAAGTAGTTGCTACTAGCTAACTTTTATACATAAAAAACTTACTGTGTTTTAAACAGCAAAGTAATTCTACAAAGCGTTAGTAGGAAAAAGTAGCTCAAACAACTAACTATTTTTAATGATTATATATAACATCAGTCTGATGCAATTTTAAGCATATAATTTTTCTTTCAGTTCGTTTGAAGAGCGTATTAGACACAGCACTTGAATATACAGCTTACCCACTTGAGTATTATCAAAGCTTATATAAATTTTCAAAGAATAGGTACTTAAGTTCTTAATTAGATAAACTCTCAGCAAAAGAAAAGAAAAAAAAGGTGTTATTAGTACATAGAAGACTGTTTTCTAAAATTTATTTTAAGATAAAAGTACAGTAAACAAAAAGTTGGTATAATTATTTGTTAACGTTAAACAGATACAGCGCAGCTTGTGAAAATGTTGATTTTGAAAACTTTTATGCTACTTGATATAATTAGTAACTTCAACTTTTAACCTCTTATTTTTTCACCGCTTCTTAAAATAGTTTAAAAATTCTCTCGCATCAAAAATATATAAAGCAGCTTTTTCTCAGTAATTTTAATATTTAGTGTATGTAGCTTGCCATTAAATAAATATCTCCTTCATTTTAAGTGAGGTTTAAAAAAGATAAATTTACTGTGAGTATTTTTTAAATAGATAACATTTCTTTTTAGAACATATGTTAAACAGTTAAATGTACCAATATTTGTGTTTTGTTAAGTATTAAATTTTGTGTGATGTTTACTAACTGTAATGTAACATCTTATTATAGTTCTCAAAAAATATTTTTATATTGTATTTGTTACTGTTTGGACTGATATTTTATCAAACAACTAAGTCGATCGATAAAAGAAGTGAATATCACTTAAAGTTGCTAAATGCTGAATTTGTATCAAAAAAAAAACTTTGTTGATATAGTTTTGCAAAGCGTTAGTATGAAAAACTAGTTCAAAGAAGATATTCTAATTACATTTATTAACTGTTGAGAAAACCAAGCTGATGAAAATTTAAGCAGATGTTTGTTCCCAATTCATTGCAGAAGTGCGTGTTAGTCACAGCACTTAAACGTGTAGCTTGAATACTTAGTTATTCAAACTTATATAAACTTTCAGCAAAGATTTAGTTGATACTTACACTATCTTTTGAAACTAAAGCTTAACAAGAAAAGTACAATCAGCAAAAATTTGAAACATATACTTCTTAATGTTCAAGTAGATACAGCTTAGCTTATAAATAAACTCTTTTTTTGGAATTTTACCAAACTGTTAAATTAAACTTTAAACCTCTTAAGTTTCTCACTACTTCTTATAATGAAGTTTGTTTCACACTTTTGTTATTTTTTCTGATAAGTTTTAAAGTTTAGTGTAAGAAGCTTGCCATTGAATAAATGTTAAGGTTTTCTACTGTTTTAAGTGAGGTTTAAAAAAAAAGTTTAAAAAATGTGAGTATTTTTAAATATATGTTGTTTGTTTTCAAAAGATTTGATTAACAGTTAAATGATACAATATTTGTGCATAAGACAGAAAATTTACACAAATATATTAAAAAATTTCTAGGTATTGTTTAAAACTCTTTATGAAAGTTTTTTAATTTAAGTTTTTAGAAAAAACTGAATTACAACAACTTCATTTTTTATCATTAATTTTTATTTTTGTAATCAATACTAATTTAATTACAAGCTTAACAGTTTTTTTAAACTACTTATATTGAAGTTTCTTAACTAAGTTTTCTTTGATTTGTAAACTTATTAGACTACTTCAAATACAAATAAAAAATAATAATTAAGTTGTTATAAACTAGTTTTAAACTATTATTTGTTTAGATACCACTAGTATTTGACTATTCTTAATTTACTTAGCTGTTGAAGATAATTATTACTATTTTTCAAGTTTTGTACAGAAAATAAAAAATCAATTTATATAATAGATTAAAAAGAATACCTAACGTTCAGATTGATAGAAATATTTAGACACCTTTTTTTAAACTTACTTTTATAATTTTCATTTCATAATTTACATTTGATTTTACGTATTTCTCGACAAAAATTTATTATTGTTTTCATTCAGATAAAATAACTTAAATGAAATAATAAAGTTATGTACTAAACTAAACTATTTTTCATCACGTTTTCATTTAACAACCATCAAATTTTTTTGAAATAAAATCTTTAGTAAGTATTAAAACGATGCGAGTTTTAATAACAAATTGAGATTCTAGCTTCTATTTTTGAGTAATTTAGACACATCTGCAATAACATAATAATTTTTTAAGCTGTTTAAAAGTATAAGTTTAAACATATCATAAAGTTTGCATTATCCTGTCAATTAGTTTAGTGGTTGTTAAAATATACCAGTTTTGATAAAATTTGATATTTAATTCACAACTTTTATAAAAACTATATTTTTTTCAGATATTACATAGATTAAACTAACAAAATGCCTTCAGTTAACTTCGTATGCTACGGTAAGAGAGTTATACATTCTATAAAAAAATATGATAATGAGTAAATAGCTAATATTAATTAAAAGGAAGGGTTATAAAATTAACTGCTTAATTGTTACTACGTATAGTAAAATGTTTTTTTTTTCAAGTACTGTTTGTTTAACATTTGACTATCAAGTTAAATATATTTTTTTATCATTCCATTTTTCTAAAAAAAAAAATTGAAAAGTTATTTTACATAACAAAAACTAAAATTTATGGTACTTCTAGGAAACACATGCAGATCTCCAATAGCAGAAGCCTGTTTGAAGCATGTTATCAACACAAAATCATCAAAAGATCAGGTATGTGGAAATTTTATTTTTTGTTTTTAACTATTTTTATCAACTGCAAGACTAGCCTTACAAAATAAAATTTTTATCCGATATTGTTTGAACTTTCTGAAGTAAAACTTAAGTCAACAAGTTTTTAAGTTTTCATACATTACTATGGTTTTAAAAAATGCTAATTTAGTTTGCTAAATTGTACTAATTTTAATTTCTTTCAGTTTATGCAAATAACAAATTTCCAACATAAAGTAAAGTTTAAGCAAGTGAATAATAAAACAACTAACTTTATAATTAATGGTAGTAAATTTTTTTTAAGTAAAAATTTAATGAGCCAAGAGTTGTAAATCTTAAGAAAATTAGTTATTATATTATTTGGTGAGAAAAAAACAAGCCAGTTTAATAAATCCATATGTTTGTACAACCAAAGAAAGCTGTAAGTAGTTTAAAAACTTTTTTTGTTTTCGACTAATGATAAATATGAAGTATGTGGTTCTATAACATTTATAAGTTTAATAATGAGTTTGTTAAAGTAATTAAAAAGTTTCGCACTGGACACGCGTTAGGTAAGTTAAACTGAAACTGTAAAATGAGTTTGGCCAAACATAGATTATGATTTACTAAAACAACAAAACCTGGGGTCCACAAAATAAGTACATTGTTTTTATCAAAAGTTGGATGCAGCAGACAAAACAAAAACTCGCAAACGGTGTAATGAGTCTTGATTATAAATCTTGGCAGCTAATTTTTAAAACCTATGCTAGACACTCTGGGGTTTGTAACAATATGTAGAAAAGGTCTTAGGTACATTTTACGAAATATTAAAGACTTGAATATATTCTGGGGTCTGTAAGAAAAAATTAAATAGCTCATGCAATAACTGAAACTAATGAGTATTAAAGCAGCCACAGGGGCCATGAGGCCATAATCTGAAACTTAAACTAAATATTTTTGATCGAAATCAAAAGTTGTATATATATATTTAAAGTTATTTTGGAACAAATACTAATATTAAGCAAAAATTTCAAAAGTTTAGAATTAAGTCATAAAGCAATAGTTTTAAACTTACACTAGATATGCTGGAGTTGATGGTAAACAGCAAAAAACAAAATAAAGTTCTTAGGTGTATTTATGTGAAGTATTTTTTATTTCTTTATTATAAAACCTTCGCTCTTGAGTATTTCGGAATAATTTTAGTTTTATAACACTTTTAGTATCAATAAAAAATAAAGTTAAACAACATTTTTAAACAAAGATATTAATATTATGTTTTAAAGACTGCTAAAAGAAGAAAATATCGTTAAACTCGTATGTAATAACCTAGTATTTTACTTTATTTCAGTGGACAATTGAAAGCACAGGAACTCATGTAGAGAGAGTAGGTCAGTCTCCTAACCCAAGAGGCGTAGAGGTTATGAAAACCAATGGAATTTACAAGTATCTGGAAGGTAAAACCGCTAAGATGTTTACTAAAGAAGAATGGAACAACTTTGATGTTATAGTTGCCATGGACGACAATAACTATAAGTTAGTTTAGTAGTTTTATACCTTTGCAAAGAATTTATTAGTCGTTTTATTTATTTTTACCTGAGAAAAATGAATTTGAATACATAATTCATTCTATCTTTTTTTTAATTATTTTGAAAACCAAATAATTATTTATTGCTTTATTCTTTTCAAAATATCTAACATTTTTCAGTTTCAACCTTATTTAACTTCGCTAAAGTTTTGATTATATTAAAGGTGTATATAAAATTACAAGTAGATTCATTTAAATTATACTGAAAATGACATTAAATAGATTTTTGTCTGAAATGATCAAAGATGATGCTAATTGCTGCCCAAGTAAACTGAAGATGTTTGGAGATTATGAAATCTTACCTGACTTTCCAAAAGCTATTGCTGATCCATATGGGGTAAGTATTATTAGTTGCTTTAAAAGTGTATTTTATAAAATACTGTACCTTGTCCAAATTTTAGTTTTAATCATTGTTTGGTTATTTTAATAACAAGTAGTCAAATTTAAATACTATGGCCAATTTATATTCAAGGTAGTTCAAATACAAAGTTTAAAGCTGGTTAAAACAAATTTGTTTTAACACTAAAATGTTGGATACAAAATAACTGCTTTACCGCTTAAAAAAATGATTCTTTTTTTTGGATTTTTCATAGCTTATCAACTTATGATGTTGTATAAAATTATTTAAAAGTTTAAATTAGTTCTAAAATGTGTTAATCTTTAAAATACTTTTAAAAAAAACTAAGCTTAATTTTAATTTACAGAGTAAAAACCCCTTAGCTTATCAAGAAGTGTTGGAACGATGCACCAGACTCAGTGAAAACATTTACAATGAACTATCAAAATAAATTATTTTATAACATAAATAAAGTTATTTAGTTGCATTTCTACTGTTTGGTTTCTTCTTGATCGTGAAAAAATAAAACTACAAAGATTATTATTGTACTTTTGTTTAAGAATTGAGCTTCATTTAAAAGTCTTAACTGTAAATGTATTATTTAGCATTGTAGTACCTTAAAATAATTTGAAGACTTTTACTTAGAAGCTTGTTCTAGTATATTAAAGGTTATCAAAAGTTTGATATAATACGTTCCTGATAAAGAAAATATCATAGTTTTCCAAAAGCGTGTATACCATAAGTAGATTTTTTGTACCATTTTAAATATTACATATTTTAAGACTAAAATTATTAACTCTAAAAGTTGTTAATGCTTTATCATTTAACCATATGATTTACCAGAGTTCTACTTGTGTATTTACATTACGTTTAAAGTTTATTACTAAAACTAGGACTCTTTAAATACGCACTTCTAGTCATTTTGCAAAAAAAAAGCGTTCTATTTTGTCTCCTTGCCATAATAAAACCTGATGATGTTGATCAGAGTTTAACTAGTTATCAGGGCCTTAGTGGGTAAAAATATTCCCTGTATTTACAACAGAAAAGCTTTAACATTTTCTTCTAAATATGTATTATTTATGCTCGTTTTGTTGGCTCCAGAAAACTTTTGCTATTGTTGACATTGTGAAGTTTAACGAAAACTTTTTATTTTATGAGTGACCTAGTGCTTTATAAAGTTTCATTTCAATTTAATTTGTCATTTGTGTTTAAAAGAAAAATATACAAAAATCTTCAAACCAATTAGTTTTCGTCTAAGTCGAAGTTTTCAGGTTTTTATCCATTGCTTTTTGATTTCACTTAACTAATTTTTTCTTCAAATAAAGAATCTTGAATTTTACTTTCTAAGCTACACTTTGATTTGCAACAGGCTTCTCTAGATCAACATACGAACTGAAATTTTTTTTTACTATTACAGCCTCTTTCTTTAATGTCTATTGTATCATGATCTTTTTTTTTTTTATTTTATTACTTGATCACACACATCCCTTTTAACGTTTTCTAACATTTCTTTGTCTTTGGTGTTATCGCATACTTTTTCATTAGTGCATTAATTGTGTTTTTTGTTTTTCCAGAAGACTTATTTTTTTTTTAGTTTGATTTTTGAAGAGATTGTTAACTTGTTCATATTAAAAAAAGTTAAGTGATAGAAAATTAAACTGTCCAAAGAATACTTGAACGCTATTGTTACGTTGTTTTAAAATCTACTTAGGTCGCAATTCTTTGTTATCAAAACCTGGTTGTATATAAACTATTAAATTTGCACATCTTTATTTAAATAAGCTGTTTACATTTCAGTAAGTTGAGCAATTTTTTTTACTTAAGACAAATAATTGTATAGATATCTATTTTCATTAAATATTTATTAACATTTCTTCGGGGGGCGGTTCGCGGCAATTTATGGTCCGCGGGGTAAATACAACAAACACAGGTGTCAGAATTCGACAGAGCATCACTTTTCCTCGGAGCGACAATTTTGCACAAACTAATCAATTTTTTTTTCAAAAGAGACCAACTCTGAAATATTATATTTCTATAAAATATTATACGGTAGATATTGGTGTCAGAACTCGACGAAGCATCACTTTTCCTCGGAGCGACAATTTTGCACAAACTAATCAATTTTTTTTCAAAAGAGACCAACTCTGAAATATTATATATATATATATATATATATATATATATAATATTATACGGTAGATATTGGTGTCAGAATTCGACAGAGCATCACTTTTCCTCGGAGCGACAATTTTGCACAAACTAATCAATTTTTTTTTCAAAAGAGACCAACTCTGAAATATTATATTTCTATAAAATATTATACGGTAGATATTGGTGTCAGAACTCGACGAAGCATCACTTTTCCTCGGAGCGACAATTTTGCACAAACTAATCAATTTTTTTTCAAAAGAGACCAACTCTGAAATATTATATATATATATATATATATAATATTATACGGTAGATATTGGTGTCAGAATTCTACGAAGCACCACTTTTGCTCGGAGCGACAATTTTGCGCAAACTGATCAAAGTTTTCTTATAAGCAAACTAGTTTATTTATTTCTTGGAAAACGATGTTTTAAAGAGAAAAGTTTTAAGTTATAAAAGTTATAAACTAAAACCGTTAGTTTCGTGCAAAAGCGATGCTGCGTGCATTTATAACCGTGCATAAGCAAATGTATTTGACCCGGATCGTACTTCTCAGCTAAAAATTAAAAATTAAGTTTAAGCGTTTTTATAGTAAAAGTTTACAATCATGCTCAATAGTAGCTCCTGAATAAATTGTGCTGTCTGTTTATTCAAACACATAATTGACTTTATATTTTATGCTCTAAGTTCTTATAAAACTTAAGTATTTTAAAATTACTGTAGCCACCGATATATAACTTAAATAATGCTCGCGAAATCTATTTTTCAGAAAATCTGGTATGTTCCTCATATAATGCTGCATATACTTCATTTCGTTTACTTAAGTATTTGAACATCAGACAACACCTTAACTTACGACAAACTAAAGTTAGAATATAAATAAGCAAATTTGAAATACAAACAATAAGATAACTTAATAAGAAAATTGAGAACATATTTTCGATAACAATTTGTACTAGTAAAAAACGGTTTTAATATTTATTTTGTATCAAAATATCGAGAAATTAAAAATACAGGGTTAGATGAATTGACTGTGATAACGTAACAATATAATGTTTCACAAGCTATCACTAAATACAATTTAATTTGAGTATTTTTACAAAATGCTAATGCAATGCTTTTAAGCTAATTTTATCATTTGAGATTGCAAAAAGTTACAATTTAATTTATTCTACAAACTTTTATTTTAAAAACCAACAAATTATCTTATTTTCAATCTATATTTACAATAATGTTTGTGGTTGAAACTAAAACAATATTAATAAACTACTTTTATTTTCTACAATTTAACAAAAAACTTAACTCTGAGTTTACATAAAATATAGTTGACAGAAATAGAGTAAAAAGTAATTTTATTTTAAACTTAAGTCAACTAAAATGTTAATTTGATAATAACAAAACTTAAAATTTCTAGATTTTCTCTTTGTCAAAATTTTTTTTCAAACAAATTATTTTCATAAGAGTTAGTCGTAAAACATTTTTAGAACTTATAAAATTTAAATTAAATCGTACTTAAACTGAAAATCATTTTTAAGTAAAGTGTAGTGTCCAGTATAAATTTAAAATTCTAATTTAACAGTTTGCTTTAATAATATGACCAATTTTGTATAATTTTGCCTGTACTTTACATTGAAAAGTGCAACTTTTTGTTAGTATGATTTTACCGCTTTACCAATTAAAATTGTATGATATTTACACTGAAAGTATGACTATATTGTATATTTAACAATTCTAGCCTATAACAAATATTTACAAACAATTTAGTATGAAGAAAGCGAACAGTAAAATGTGTAACATATTTATGTTTTGTAAATAGATGTAAAACTGAATATATATTTTAAAAAAGTAAGTTACTGACAAAACTGTTCACAAAACACTAATTATATTATTTGAAATAAAGTTTTTTGCTTATTTTTACGCATGAAGTTTAAGGACACTCACAAAACTAATTATCTAATGCAATTATTATGTTAGACTTTGCTCAAGACTTAGCTAATTGTTTTCATAAGATGCTGCTTAAATTAAGTTATAAGCTATTTTGTTTAAAACTAAATTAAAAATGCTTTATTAGCAACTAATAATTTTAGTTAGTTAAAGATTGATTAGCATATTTTCTTAAGTTTAATATTACTAAATTATACAAATTAAATTCAATTTTACTAACAAAACTCTTTTTTTATTGAGGCTTTTTTAAATTTCTAATGGATATGTTATATTAAATCTATACTAAATATTTTACTTTTTAAACAAATTCAAAGGTTTTTTGTATTAAACATTGTTAATTTATTTTTGAACAAAAATTGACCAATGTTTGATAATCTAATTAGATATAACATTTTAAAAATAGATCATGTAGCAGTTAATGTGTTGTAATGTAAATAAAAATTTACGTAATCATTTCTGATCAAACTGTTTAGTATACTTTAAAGAAATTATAATTTTAGAATCTTCTGATTCGATTTTGTTTGACTTTACAAAAATTACCGTTTTTTTTTTAAGTGTATACTTGAATACTTGTTTGTATACTTGAATAATTTATTGTCTTGTTTGTTTAATTTTTTCGTATTTAAATAGTATGCCTTTTAACTAATTAACTTCTACACTGATATAATTAACTATAAACTTTTACACTTTTACTAGAAAATAGAAACAAAGTTATGGGCAATTTATTCTCATGTTGTCGTGGTTGTTGTCATGACCCTTTAGATTCACATTTTGTAAGTTAATTATTTTGTTTGGTGAAATTTTTATTTTTGTAACGTTTTTAAAAACTACTTTATCATTGCTTTAGTATAAAAAAGCTTATAGAAGACTGATAACTTTAATTTTGATAAAAAAGAAAACTAAAACGAAAATACGTACTAATTTTTTAACGTTTTATTAGTTTTAATTGAGTTAAATTAAACTTATATAATTTTTTAATAGTTTTAATATTTTTTAATGTAATAGTTTCCTAATCTTAATGTAAATCTACTTTGATAAATGACCTAATAGCTTTTTTAAGGATTAGTAAACAAATAGATTTTTTAATTCTAACTTTATTTTCATTTGTTTTCATACCTTATTTACAGTTTTAATTTGGATTGAGCCTTATTTTTCTAACATGTTTACCATATTTTTTATCTTATCATTAACTGATGAACTCTGTATTTGAGTGAAACACTATTCTGAAAATAAAACCTTAAAATATTGAAAGTATAAACCTAGTTATTAAGTTTGCAAACAAAAAGAATTAGTTACAATTTATGAGCTTTAGTAAAGCGGTTTTACATTGTTTTTTGCTTTTTTATATTAAAAAAGTTTTAGTCACTGTATATTTTTTTAGGGTAGACACGTATTTATCTTTTTAATCCTGTACATGTGTATCAAAAATTAGTTATTTTTGTCCTTTTTTCATAACTTTTAATAACAAGATAAACAAAGTATCAAAAAAACTTTGCTGTAACACTCTGTTAAAAAAACATATCGGCTATTTTTGAAAAAATATTACTTATAGTCAGCACATGAAATAATATATTTTGTCAATACTTTGAAAAATTGTGTTATAGAATAACACACAAAGTATCGTTGCACACACATAATTGATGTTTACACGCAGCAACACCCGATACAAGTAATTATCAACCAAAGAGCGGTTCAGCGAAACAACGCTTTTGATGGAGATCAGCAAGATATAATTCCAAGAAATCAGCAAGATGCTGGAGTTGATGAACAACAAGCACCAACCGTTAGATACCAACAAAATCTGCCCAGAGCTCCGTCAACTGACTCAATCGATGTTAGTTAGTTTCAAACCTACATGGTCAAACAATTTTTTGAAAAAAAAAATCTTATTTTATTATTTTTGGCAAATCTTTTTCAACTTGGTTCAACATTTTAAAGTTTTATGGCTAAAAACATCACTAAAAGTTGTGAGTATATTTATACTCAACTTACTTTACTTTAACATTAAATAATGCAAACATATTTAATACGTATTAAAGCATATTAAATACGATTTTATTGAAAAAGAACTAAATATAATGGTTGCTTTTACATTTTAAAGTTTATTTTTTGCAAAGTTTTGATCTTGTATAGCGAAGTTAGGTATTAAAAATGCATATAGTTTTACAAAATCCTATTTCTTACAGCTTAATAATTTTTGTTTTAATTTATTACAAAGCTATTTAAAAATTAAAATATAGACTTAAAAAACCGTACAAAATTGTCCATTCATAAACTTTACGTCAAACACAGGAGCATCCCATATTGAGAATGATCCGGCAAAGAAGAAGGAGGCTGGAAGCAACGATCAGAGTGCCAACAACCAGCAGGAACAAATGAGCGAAGGGGAACGGAGGATAGACGAGGCGATTAGAGCGTACGAAGAATTACTGGCAGCGCACGGACTTCAACCAGAAGACGTGTTTACTATGAGAGCTTTCGATTTTGAGATGGACGCTCCCGTGCAAAGAGGTCTGTCCCCCGAGAGACTTGACCAGTTCATCCAGTTCAACGCCGGCGGTTCGCAAGCAAGTGTGACGGGCAAGCAGTGTGCTGTTTGTCTGAATGAAATTAAAGCAGGAACCAGGGTTATCAGGCTAGACTGTCACCACGTGTATTGTTCTACCTGTATCTTGCCGTGGTTTGCCGACAATAACACGTGTCCGTGCTGTAGAAGAAGTTATTAGTCGCAGCTCGGCAAAAATAAATTTAATTATTGTAAGCAGTACATTTTTCTACTTTCAATGTAAACTAAAAAGACTAAATGAGTTATCTATAAAGTCAACATAATGTTTTTAAGTTATATTTGAATAATTAGGTAATTACATCTTCATTATAAATAATAAAGGTTGTTACTAAAAGTATGTTGTTTAGATTTTAACTTAAAACAACTACATGTAAATTAAGTACGAAAAAATTAAACATTTAATATAAAACGATTTATATTGATTGTTATTTGAGTTCTAAATATTTTTCACTTTTTTGTCAAGTTATCACAAAAAATCATTTTAATATGAGTATAACTCGTCCTAAGCGTATATCTAACAACTGTTTTGCTTGTAGTATTCTTTATTTAGTTAGCACCAAAAAAAAGTTAAATAGCTTAAAACGTTTTCGATGTAACTAGTGCCCTATAAGTATAACTTTTTTATAAAAATATAAAATTCCTAAAAAGGTGGATGAAACAACAGTTTCTTAAGGTGTTTGATAACATCTATATAACAAAAAACTGTTTTGGACGTTTTTAATTACCTTAATTTTCAACTTAAGTCTTAAATAGTTTAACTTAACTTAAAAGTTTTAGCTTAAAGCTTACATAAAAATCTTAATTAGCTTTATTGGGAACGGGTCGAATTTGCACGAAGACAAATTTGCACGAATTTACTAAATTGCACGGGGACTAAATTGCATGTGAACAAAGTTGTACGATTGCACAAAATTGCACGAAGCCAAATTTGCACAAAGCCAAATTTGCACGAGGAAATAAAATTACACGAAGACAATTTTGCACCAATGATAAATTTTTCACGAGAGTAAAAAAAAGGATAAAAAAATTAAAAAAATACTAAAAAATATTTTAATTAAAAAAATCTACCGACCGAGGGTAAGGGTTAGGAATAACAGTGATAGTAAAAAAAAATTGAAAAAAAAAAATTAATTAATAATATAAATTGAATGAAACTAACTCGTGCAAAAATATTTTTGTGCAAAATTTTCCGCTCGTGCAAAAGTTTCTTCGTGCAATTATGTGCACTCGTTTAATTTTGTACGTTCGTGAAAATTTGACAGCTACCCAGCTTTATAACCATAAACATTGAATTAGTTGTAAAGAAAATAAACTACGAGCCATTTTAGATAGCTAAATATTTAATAGTACATTGCAAAATCAAGTTCTTTGCTTTGTAGAGTAAAATTAAAACGCAGGCAAACTTTTCTTCTCAATTTTTTATCAAAATTTTATATTGTTCACAATAATTATAAGACAAATTTCATAACTGGCTTTAATTATCAAAACCAGTTCCTAACTAACAAAATCAAACTTTTGTGTATCTACATGATAAATAGTAGTAATTTTCTAGTACTTGATCTAGAACCTTGCCAGATCTTAATTAAAAAATGGGTCTGGATCCAATTCCATCCGGATCTCTTTAAAAAAATAGATCCGAATCTAACTATTAGAAAAGAGTAATAGTGATTTTTTTTAATAAGAATTTATTTAAAGAAAAATAATATCACTAAATTTTTAACAAAATGTAAATTTGGAGCATAAAAAATTTACAGTACAATAATATTTTTACAAACTGTAATTGATATATGTTGAAGGTATATAAATGTTTGTTTGTGTTTCTCTTTGTTATAGAAAATAGATAAACAAAACAAAACATTTTGAATGGTTTTTATTGCATATGTACATGGTAAACCTCGTTTCATTTTATTAAAGCATGTTGATTAATTAACTTATAGCATATTGCTTCTTTCTTTTCACGATAAACGTGTAGTGTTTAAAACAATATGAAATAAAAAGTTCTCGAGTTAGTTTTGTTATAAGATTTCAAAATATTTAAACAAGCTACTTTTGTATTATAACTACTTTGATAAAATTCATTTATAACTAAAGTAATTGTTTTCACATAAGATGTAACTTGTTTTAATTTAAAAACTATATTTAAAAAAAAAATTAAAATTACTTTATTGATAGATAATGTTTTACGTCAGCTAATATATTAAAGATTTTACTCGTGATCTTAATGATCTGAACAAAACTAAAAACAGTGATTTGAACTTTTTATTTTTTTGATATTTCTCTAAAGCTTTATTATGTCCATAACTTATTAGTTTAGTATTTTTCTTAAATTTTCTAATTTTTACTAAGTTAATTATTTAATTAATTTAGGTAAAGTTTGTAATCAACTAAATCAAAATGTATACTGTTTTTACATCCAATATTACAATTATAAAAGACACTTGGTTACGGATTTTGCTTTTTTAACATTTAAAACTTTATACAGAAAAATAATTTTCATGGTCATACTTTATTTATTTATTGTTATATTTTGTTTATTTATATAATCATATTTTACTACCCAAAGCAATAAATTTTTTACAATTTTTAGATTTTTGTTACATATCTCTTTTTTGATATATATATATACATAAATATGTAATTTGTTTTAAAAATAAGATTTTACAGTACTGGTACATAAAAATTAAATTTGAAATGTTAGGTTTTAAATTTAACTGGCTTATGATTAAGACGTCTAGTTTTATGAAACATATGCACCAGTATTTTTAAAATCTTATTTTTCTAATAAATTATTCAAAAACCCTTCAAGTGGGCTCAGTAGAAGGTGTTCAAGTTTAAATAATAACCTTTTTTTATATATTTATATAATATATCTAGTTATATAAAAACAGTAGTTTATACGGCTGTTTCATACATGAAATATAAAATTTTATGTGCTCCTCAGTAAGCTACAGTTTATATAGTAAAAAGAAATTTAGATTTTGAAAGTTTTTATAATAATTGTGACCTAGTAATGATACAGTTTATTGTACAGTTAGCTGAATTTGAAATAATACGCTGTAGTTGTTAATTTATGCATTTTTGAAAGTTAAAAAAGGTTATTTTAGAAAAATGTGTAAAGCTTTTAGAAAAAAGTTTTACACTGTTAGAATTTTTTTTAAATACTTTAAAATATAATTAGATAAATATTTAGCTCTGATTTAATTTGTCAAGCACTATCGACCAGAATTTTTTATAAAATCCTTAATATATATATATATATATATATATATATATATATAAGTTTATTGCAAGACATAAAAACTTGAGTTTTTTAGTTATGTTGAAGTTTTAAGTTATTGACAAAGTTTTTTTTAGAAAGCCTACACTAGGCTAATTTATCAAAGCTATAGTAACCAATAAATTTACTTAGATTTATGTAAGAAAAGTATTTTATAAGCCTATTTGTATAACAATGTTAATTTTTAACTAAACTTTTATTGACTTGAGTTTTTTTCAACTTATAGTATAACTAACCTACATGCTTTTTACTCACAAGTCTATTTGAATTATATTTTGTATAGTTAAAACTACTATAAGCAAATTTCGTAACTGACTAAAGCTCTTAAAATTTATAACTTAATGTTAAGATCTAGCTTTTTAATATTTATACGATTAGTATTTAAAGCACTTAGTAAATATTTACCTCTTAAAGTCTTTTGTATGTTTAAATTAAATTTTCGGAGAAGTTTTAATATAGATTTTTTAAAAAGGTTGTGAACTTCTTCTAAAATATTGTAAACAATAATTTAAAATTCTAAATTGGACTTTAAAGAAACAAAAAAGAGTATTTTATGAAATAGTGTAAAACTAAAAATAATGTTGAAAGATTTAAAATCTTATAGTTTTTGATAAGTTTATCTTATCTACCTTTTTGTTTCTTTAATAATAACCAGGGGAGTTGCGTGGGTGTAACACTGGAGCTTTCTTCTTGAAAAAAAGGAGTAGAAAAAGTGTGCAAAAAGTTTCAGTTTTAGAACTAAAATTTATATAGATGCTGCTATATATGGGTCTTCACTCCAGTTGTATTACCTTAAATTAAGTTAATACAACTTTTATAATTCTCGTAGTTGAGCTCTAAAATGATATAACAACTTTGATGTCAGCTTTAAAACAAGGAATCTAAGTAAGATTGAAGTTAATAAAAAAGTACAACAAAATATCTACAAATACAGCAATTTAGTTTTAAAATTTGTTTTTTGTACTTAAAATGTTTGTAGGATTAAAAGCTGCAAGCTCAATTTGTGTTAGCTGCATCTCGAACCTACACTGACTTTCAATACAAAAATTGTTTATAAGCTTAATACTGAAGATCAATGAAATCTCAATACTATATTAATTAAAAGTCAAAACCGTTGTTAAAAATCACTACAACGCAAGATTTATAAGAAAAATAATAATAAGTTGAGTTGTAGCAGGAGTAATTCGATCAGGGGCAATTCGAGCAAAGACAATTTGAGCAGCACTAAAACAGTTTTTTTCTTTATAAAAAGTAGTTAAAACTGATAAGAAGTTGTAATTTTTTCATTAATATGTTATACTTAGATTTAATTTTTTAACAAACAAGTATTTTAATACATTTATAAACTAATGTAATTGTAAAATAAAAAAGTCATTAATTAGTTTAAAATATAAGTGTTAAGTCTTGACACTGTTTAATTCTCCGTAGCCTCTAACAAAAATACCAAACAACGCTTAT
This sequence comes from Thalia democratica, assembly GCF_965202585.1. Taxonomy (NCBI): domain Eukaryota; kingdom Metazoa; phylum Chordata; class Thaliacea; order Salpida; family Salpidae; genus Thalia; species Thalia democratica. The sequence goes on from NC_139165.1 coordinate 84,461,515, forward strand.
AGTAATAAGCAGTAGTGGCTGTAGTTTTATTAAGCTATTAAACTTCATTGCAATAAGTTATATTTTAAACTTTCAAATTCAAACACAAGTAATTGCTTTTCTATGAAACTTAAACTAGCTAAGAATACTAAAAAGAAAAAAAAAATGAGGAGCAGAAATTAAAGCAAAGTTTGTAAGTAAACATACTACTAAAAGCGGTTACATGGCTGTTTAAATTACGCCAATTCGAAATCATATAAAAACTTTTAAAAGACCAATTTAAGAAAAAAATTTAAATATAAACTAATAAAAACATTATTTTTAATAGCAAATATATACATTTTAAGCCTTAATAGTAGAAAGTTTATTATTACTAAATACACCCATATATTGATAAGTTTGAAAACTTATTTTACCCATATATCAAATAAAAAGTTCAAATATATATTCATGTAATTCTATCTAAGAATATAATGATGAAAATACTTTCTATAAAAAGTTAAATAAGTAGATAAAACTAATAATAAATAAAATTTTTATTAGATTTTAAATGTTAGAGTTTGAAGCGTCGTGAAACAAAACAATACATATAATATATTAATTAGGTTCATTTATCTCAACACACTTTTTAAATCAACCATTGGATGCAAATGTCCCGAACGTAATCTAATACTACCCGTCATGCTACAGTTAGCATCATCACAATCCTTTAATTGCTTCACTCTCTCTACCATATCCGTTATGCTCTTGCTTCTGAACTTGGCGTTGCGTTTGTTCTCACCATTCCAAAGCAATGTTCCCTCAACAAACCTTTATTTTTGAAAAAGTTTATTTTTTATAAAAATTAATAATTTAGAACATTTAATTTTTTGATAATTGTTTAACTAATAAAAGTCAAACTTCAACAGTACCTTTAGGTTAATTATTTTAAAAGATGTAAAAGATATATTGCTGTTTTGGTTTAAAAAATAAAACCCAAGTCTTCCACACACCTCGGTTCCAAGTACTTCTGTCCTGTACGTGAATCAGCAACTACCTTGTAGTCTGACATGAACTTTGGAGGCTCAATTTGTACACCGTTGTACGGGACCCCGTAGTGAACCCTGCTTCTGTTGATATAATTATATGCTGTTTTTTACACATAAATAAAAGCTTCTACAGTTTATTTTTTTTTAATACTCTGTGCGCAAAAACAAAAAAAAAATCTTTTTTAATTTATTTTATTAAATTAAATTATCCAAACCTTTTGAAGCTCACAATAGTTTTCTTTCCCATGATCTCACAAATCGACTTGACGTCTTTTAATTCAGACTTGAGTGCCTTGTAGGTGTCCTTGTGCAACTGACTTCCCATCCTGACCATGTCCAAACACGTGTCCATGGTCATCTTGTCCATTGAAAGTCTCTTTTTTGACTTTTCCTTCTTTAAGCTCGTGAACACTTTTGTACAGCTGCTCACGAAAGATTTCGAAAGTCCTTGATCACTTTGATTCGGATGATTATTGAGAACGGAACCTGAAATTTGGAGACAAAAAATTTAACGAGTCAGTAATATTGTAAAAATTCTTTGTTTACTAAATACATTTTTTAAATTTCATTTTAAAACATTTATTTTACATTTTCCAATTAAAGGTTTAGAATTTTTAAATATTGGTATAAAATTATATAACCATTTGAAATACTTTTAAGATTTAAACCATTAGTGCTATGAGAGTTATGAGATAAGGATTTCATCGTCAGTCTTTTGGATGAACCTTTTCCAAACATGCTCGAGCTCCCTAGTTGTTTTGAACTGAAGCATCCCGAACCAACACAGTTTCTTGACAAGTTTTTTGAAGTTTGACCTGAAACCTGATTGGTTGATTCCTTTTCTTCCTCTGAAAACGGAGTTAGAATGGAGCCTACTTCAGGGTCTGTACGTTTTGGTAGAAAACGAAGTACTTCGATTTCGTCAGACATTGTTATTTTAGCTATCCAAAGCTTTAAAAAAGGAATTAATAATTACTTCAAACTTCTACTCAAATAAAAGTTACAATGTGATGACATTTTAGAAAACAGAGTTTGAATAAATAACTTGGTTTCAAAAAAAAAAGAATTATACTTAGTTTTTTTTGTTAAATATAACTAAATTAATTGTAAAACAAGATATAAAAATTAAAATACTGAACCAATGATTACTAAATGGATTGTAAGTACTAACTGTCTAATTGTAAGTACGGCTTATCAACTGAAGAGCTTTTCTAAAATCCTAAAAAAGTATATAACCTTTAATGTTTTCTAAATTGGTTTATTTAAGAACTAAAATTGTTCAATTTTTAAAATGAAAAAAAAAATATTTCAACTTAATTTACAATAATTATGTACAATGAACTAATATTTTAAGTAAATATTGATACATGACATCAAAATTAACATTTTCTTCAGTCGTAACTCCTTAAGGTTTATACAACTCAAAACTAAAAATGCTCAAATTTACATGTATGTTTTCTATGCAGGTGAAACAAATAGTTTTTCTTGTAAAAAAAAGTATTATAAAACACTTATAAGAGGTATAAAGTACTTTAATGTTATCTTGGTTTAGAGCTTGGATAAATGTGTATATAACCTGATTAGAAAGCTAGATCAAATAAAAATATATAATAAATAAATCCCAACTAAATAACATTTATTATCAAATAAACTTAAAACTTTAAAAAGGGATTAATATACTTTATTTGCAAATATAAAAACACTAACGTCGTTTACAACATTAAACCTTTTCTAATTATATTATTAAGATGTAAAAATTTAATAATTGTCTGATGTTATTTAAACTTCTAGTAATTTCATCATTTCAATTCTAAATTAAATTTCAGTGTTTTTTAACAACAGTAGTATGGTTTTAAACAACTTTATAATGACAGCGTCTGTGTTATAAAGTTCAATATGTTTGTTGTCATTATTTTGGTTTATGAAAAAAGATCTGTTCTTGTTAAAGTTAAATTTGTAAATATACACGTCTGACCAGTTTTGTTTGAAATGAATACGAATAAAAAAGACTAGCACCTACTAAAATCTAGCATTGTTTCAAAATATTTCTTTCAATAATTTTCGTCATTTTATAAAATCTAATTCTTAAAAAGGTAACAAGTATTAAAAAATGTAGTTTAAAAAAACTTAAAACAAAAAATAAATAAAAATAATCAAATTTTTAATAAGACAGCTCAAAATCAAGACTGTAAAAATTATATTATATAAAAAGCTATTAAAATATGATAAAACCTGCATGCATGTTGTATAAGCTTATAAAACGTTTAAAAACTGATGCAACAAAGAATAAGTTTTATATTACATTCAAAATAATAATTAGCATTAATATCTATTCCAATCTAAATTTTACGGTTAGTTAAATCTATGTAAAATCTGTTTGTCAATAAAATATAACAGTTAATTTATTTTAAAAAGACTAAAAGTTTTAATAATTTTTTTTTTAATTTTATAACAGATCAACTGCTTTTAAACCAAACAAAAACGAACATGTAATTTAGTAAAAATTTTACTTTAACTTAGAACTAAAATATTTTTACTTGTCATCATTAAAATACCTACTTTTTTACAACGCTGAATCTTGTTCAATTGTATTTTCGTATTTTCCTGACGTATAAATTATTAAACAAATGATTTTTTTCAATTAAATTTTCACGTTTGACTAGTTTTGTTTTATACTACAACAAGTAAAAAAAAAACAAGAACCCACTAAAAAAGATCGTTTACTCGATCATTTTGTTTTATATGTTATTTATGTATATAAAATGTATTCAGAAATGTTGTGCAAAGGTATCTTTAAACTAACAAAAGAACAAGTTTAAATTTTAAATTATTCAGTCCGAAATCAAGAGTATTGAAATAATTAAATTACGTAATTAAAAAGAAGTATGTTTTAAATATAAAATAAAAGATAACAGAAACGGTTTAAGTAAATATGATTTGCTTAAGCCGTGATTTAATAAACTAAGCTTATTTTAGTATTACTATTTTTAAGATAAATCTACTACTATTCAGAAAAACATCAATTGTAAAATATTATATCTACATTTTTATTTACAATTTAAATAAAAACAAATTTTAAACATCTAAGTGAAACTTATATTAGACCATTACTAGACAATGGCACATATGTAAGAAAAAATTCAATTAAGTACAATCAGAATAAGTTATGTTCTACAACGTTCTAAAAATGTTTTAAAAAGTAGTTATATACTTCTATATTCTTTAAACTTTAGAGATTCTTAAGAAAATTTCAAACTTGTTTTAAAGCTACCACATATTTAGCGGTGAAGTGCAAAATTTAAACGAGAATTGTGTGATTTTTTGTACTTAAATACTTATTAAATAGCGTTTATAACTTATCTTGAAAAGCTGTTTCTCATTGCGTAACAAATTTATTTAAAAAAGATAAAAACTTTTAGACCTAGTAATTTGCTATAAAGTTGATCTGACAAAAAATTTTGTATTATTTTGAATTTATTATATGTTGTCGGTATATTATAACTGCAAAAAACATTTAAACATTTTATTTATGTAGTACATAGCTATAAGTACTATTATACAACATTAGAACTATTCAAGTCTAAATATTTTAGTGTATGTGATTTGTGCACAATTGAAGTTTTTACAAGTAATCAACTTGCACAATTTTTATATTTTATAAACAACCATCAAAAAGTAGATGACCTTTGAAAATTTTACAACGACTTCATGTGGCGAATATTGAGAGAAACTTTTTTTTTATTTAAAAAAAAAGACAATTATTTGAGCTGTCATTTTTAAACTTAATTAAGTAGAGTTAAATAAAACTTAAAGTTTATTATGAATTTAAAGTATTGATACTACTAAAAAAAAGTATAAATATTTAAAACAAAAATAAAAGCAGTAAAATTTTGTTGATAGAATCTACTTTGATAAAAAATATACGTCTACCCTTATGAGGAGAATTTTTTTCAGAAACTTGAAAAAATTAAAGAAAAAAGTTTGAGATAAAAAAAAGAGGACACAGTTAAGTTAGCTGAAAATGTTTGATAAACTATTAGTATTAGTGTTATCTGATTGATAATTTAAGTTAGTAGAAATACTTTTTTATTTGTGTTACTAAATAATTGTTGTAGTATGTTTTTAATTTTTTATAATGAAGTTTGTAGTGAAACACTCATTTATATACGATTATAAATGTATAAAAGTTTACAATTTTTGTAAAGACAAACAACGTTGAGAATAAAAGTGTTAATTGTATCGGTTGTACAGTTTTTAAGGATATTATGATAAACACCTTAAAACTTCTTTTTTAACAAATTAAGTGAAATAAAATTTAGTAAATCAAAATAAATTTTGAAACGCTTTCTAGTTAGCTTTTTAGGTTACTTTACCTACTGTTATCTTACTTTTAGTAATATTACAATTAAAAATGATGCAATTATTACCTTTTTTATATAAAAAATGTATAGAAACTAAAAAAGCGTAAAAGCTAGTCAACCATAAAAAGTACGTAACTCATACGAGTGTAAAAATAAACTTTTTCAATGTTACATCAGCCAAGACAATACAAATGCAATTTACTTTTTTTTTGAGTTGTTCAATTTTTATGCAGCTAGTTATAACTAAAAATAAGTTGACTTGATTTTTTTTTTGATTATTTTGATGTATTTAAGTAGACTTAAAGTATTTCATTATTGTTACAGTTGTTGAAACTATTTTTTATAGAAAGCTATTACAAGTTTTGTTGTTGTCTTGATTATTTTTTTTATTTAAAGGTTTTTCTGAATCTATTATTTGTTAACTAAAACATTAAAAGAACAGAGCTAATTGTTCTACTTATAATACAAAATAATGATTAAGTCAGTATGCAATCCTTAAAAATACAGATGAACTATTTTGATATTGATATTTGTTTCTTATAATCTTTTTTGTTAGTATTAAAATTATCAAAAACGTTTAGTTATTTGACTACGACGTAATTTAATTAAAATTTACTTTAGTTTGTTTTATTACTTTTTAACTGATTATTAAAATTGACTTATTTTTTATTAGTTTAGATGCAATTAATTTCTGTTTCGATAAATGATTTAAGACTGTCTCAACTAAATTTTAATCATATTTTATTTTTTATTTGTTAATTTGAAGAAATTTTATGCTTGTTAATTTAAATGCTAGTGATTTATAAACACTATTTTTCTAACTAAATCATCTAATAAATGATAAAAGGATTAAAAATAAAACGTAATTTTTTGTAGCTGATAGTCTTTTATGTTATTATTTTTACTTAAAAATATTTTGATGTCAAAGTTTTATTGAGAATCAGTTCGTATGGCTAATAATCTTGAGTCAAAAAAAAGATAACAAAAAAAAAAGCATTTTTTAGCATTTGTGAATTTTAAGTAGATGCTATCAATAAAGACTATTTTAAAGATTTTTCTATTATAACTAAAATAACTTGAACTACTAAAAAAGTTTTCTTTTTCGAAATTTTACGTTAGGAGAACTGCTCACTTGATAAATGCTGTAACGATATGAAAGTTTAGAATCGTGGAATTTTTGAACAAAAATAACTTTTAAAGTTAAAGAATTAGTTGATGAAAAAAAAATAGCTATCTTAAAAACTGTTATTGTTTAAATAAGTTTTAGTCAGTAGAAAATGTATTAATCAAAGTTAAATGATAATTTAAATACAGTTTTATTATATTTACTTAATTTTATTTGATTAACTATAAATTTTTTAGTATTTTTAAAATATATGCATAATATTTGTATAACACTTGTATTTGTAATATTTTGTGAATACACAAAAGTTAATATTAATTATCAAAAATAAAAACAAAACACTTTAATTTTATCAATATTAACTTCTATTCTTAGTTAAATAAAAATTCGAATACTGTTTTGCGGGGTTTAAAAAACATTAAATCTGTTATAGATTTTTTAAGAAATAAGTTTTATAAAATAAACATGTTTAATGTATTTTACAAATAAAATAACTGTGTAGTTATTTTTTACTTTTCAATGTTATAGATCTGGTAAAGAAGAAAATGTTGCAAAACCTTGATGTATGTAATTTTAAACTTACTCTTTGTTGCATCAGAAACCAATTGTTTTATTAGCTTAGAAAACTAAATAAAAAACTAATGTACTTAAAAGTTAAAAAAAACTGTCAAGTATTTCATCAGCCTTCATTGTTTTCATTACAATGAATACATTTCTTTTTCTTATATGAAAATTTAACAGTGACAACTATGAAACAAACAAAGTTTTAAAATACTAGAAAATATTGTCTGTAGTTTAAATTTATGTCATTTACTTTTAGTAATACACTAAGTTATTATGAGTTAGTTGAATATACAACTATTTTAACTTTTGTGGAATGTTCTTATCACGTACTAGTAAACTTTTATATTATAAACTTTTGTACAATGAACTAGCATTTTATTAGAAATATTAATTTTCACTCAAATCATTAACTTTTGTTCGTAAGGTTTGGTGTAAATAATTTGTATTTCAAAAATGTCTAATTTGAAATATTTTTGTCGTACAACAAAACGTTTTTTTCCTAAATTATAAAATTTATTTTACTATAATTGAAAAAAATTAAACACTGACAAAACTAAATGGAAACGACATAATGATTTAGAAAATAACAAAGACGTTTGATAAATCGGATTTTTTTTAAGTTACTAGTCTTTTAATTGTAATAGTTTTAAAACAAAACCTTTATAATTAAAAACGGATCACAAAAAATTTCAGATACCTTAAACTCTTTCTTCACAATCAGAACTAAATCGTGTTTTAAAAGAGAGAGGCAAAGTAAACTATTTTAATTAAAAAAAAGTTATGTATGTAAAAAAGTAGTTAAAACGAATAGTTAGGATCTCTTTTTTGTTTTTTAAAAATTAAAGCATAGAATAGTATGTAAATATTACTATTACTATTATTTAGTTTGGTATTAATAAATTCGTTTACTTTATTATCTCTAACGTTCTTTTAACAAATAAACTTTAAGTTTTACGTTATTGCTAGTTTTGTTACAAAAAAAAACAAAATAATAGATTCAGTAAAGATAAAATAAAAATGTTTTCATGCTTTCATTTTTTAAACAGCTCTTATTTTATTATATAACAATATATTTATATGAATAGTTTATTTTGAACTATATTTTATTTACTTAAAATTTAAATTTTATGTATGCAAGTTCTTCTTCACTGTGATTATAGTCTTTTTATATTTTATTAGAAACTTAGAGTAACTAAAAAACTTTTAATGTAATCAAATTTTAATTCTAAATAAAAATTTAAAAGAACAAATATACATTTTTTACTGCTCAGTAAATAACGTAATCATGTCTGACGAATTCGAAGTACTTCATCCTCTACCAAAACGTACAGAACCTGAAGTAGGCTCCATTCTAATTCCGTTTCCTGAGGAAGAAAAGAAATCAACTAACCAAATTTCAGGTCGAACTTCAAACAACTTGTCAAGGAACTGTGCTGGTTTGGGATGCTTCAGTTCAAAACAACTTGGGAGCTCGAGCATGTTCGGAAAAGGTTCATCCAAAGCGCTGACGATGAAATCCTTATCTCATAACTATCATAGCACTTCAGGTTTTAATGTAAAAAACAGCCAAGCTCTGAACCCAAGCGTTTCATCTAAATCTTCTGTTAGCAGCCGTTCAAACGTGATCAATCGCTTCAAGAATGGAAAGTCCTCAAGAGAGAGACTGTCGATGGACAAGTTGACAAGTGACTTGAGTATGAATATGTATAGAATGGGAAGTCAGTTGCATAAAGACACTTACAAGGCGCTCACATCTGAGTTAAAAGACGCCAAGTCAATCAACTGGAACGACGCGAACAAAAGGACTTTTGTTAGCTTTAAAAGGTTTTGAAATTTTGTTTAAAAATATTTTTTTTATGAAAATTTTAAAATTATGTTTGTTCTTCAGATTTGTGAAAAAAAAATTGTAAAAAGCTCTACTGTACAATTTTTTACCTAGATTTAGAAATGTATAAAAAATAAACTAACACAAAAATAACAAAACTCCACACAGGAACAGAGTTCACTATGGGGTCCCGTACAACGGTGTACAAATTGAACCTCCCAAGTTTATGTCAGACTACAAGGTAGTTGCTGATTCAAATACAGGACAAAAGTACTTGGAACCGAAGTTCGTTTCACTTAAATCTAAACTTTTTTATAAATCAAAAATGTTATGTTTGCAAAGTAGAAAACCTCGTTGCGCTTTAATATTTCAAATCAAAGATATTATTTTTACATTGTTGAAAAAAAAATAATTAACAGTAAAATAATACCATTCTCATTATGTTTGTTGTTTTATTTTATTTTTTTTATTGAAAGGTACGTGGAAGGAACATTGCTGTGGAATGGTGAGAACCGGTACAACTCAAGGTTCCGGTGTGGTTCAGTGAAGGATATGGTCGAAAGAGTGAGGCAGTTAAAGGATTGCAATGATGCTGATTGCGATATGATTGGATCGTGATTAGACGTGTATATTAACATGCTCTATATATTTATATTATTATAACACGGTTATTTTAATCCAATATGTATTTAAAATAATCACAAGCTTTGTCTTTTATTTTAGCTCGTCGTTTACTTATATTTTAAAACGTTAATAAATTTTCAAGTTTATAAGGTTTGAATCGTAAAATAAACTATTACTGTTTGTTTTACATGTTTGACTGGTTAAAATAAATGTTTAACTTAATGTAATTAACTTTTTTTTCTATAATAAAAGTTACAACAACACTACAGATAGGTTTTTTAGTAAAACAAGTCAAAACTGTACTCAACAATTTTTTTTAGATACATAACACTTTTAGATTAAAATCTAAAATAATTGATGAGAAATTCTTTCTATTCCTTTAAAAACATAGTTTTTTTAAAGATTTATAAAGAACCTCATAATGTTTTTTCAAACAAGTTTTATATTTAGCTATAGCTTTATTTTTGAAAATCAGTATAATTCAAATATTAAATTTAGTTATAAGTATTATCTAACTATTTTATATTTAAAGCCAGCTATATTCATAATCATTTTTGTGTTATACTGACCTGAGTGCAACTATAGTTCTACGAAAAAAGTTAAAATTTAATTAGGTTTAAGTTGTGAATAAAACCATTAATGAATAAAATTAAATTTTTAAACAACAACTAAAAGTATTTAAATAGTTTAATTTAAAGTATTCCTTTTAAATACGTTTACTTATAAAAATGTTTAAGTAAGTATATTTTATTTTAATACATCTATAATGTTAACTTACTTGTGATAGTGTTAAAATAATGATTTCAAATTGAATCAACTGCACCTTTTTAACAGTCTAATTGTGTGGGCACTAACAATGCGTGAAAGTTAGTCAACCATAAAACTATCTACAATTCATACGAGTGTAAAATGAAACTATTTTATTGTTCTATCAGCTAAAACGATGTACGTTTTCCGGAATTTATTATAACAGGATGCCATCATTTTAAACATAAATGTTAATAAAAAATAAATTTTAATTACAGGACCAAATCATTATTTCAGTAGATAGTTACTACTGTGCATTTTAAATATTAGTCAATATAATATTTTGCTAGAAATGGTTTTAGGATGAAAATTTGGAAAAGAAACCATAATTACGAACTTTAACAATATAAAACGTTATACAAGTTGTTTTAGTCTGAAAATAAATCTGCTATTTATTTATGCTATATTTTGTTGTCAAGAGCTCAACTTTACAAAATCCATTAAATGTTAGCTTTAACTAATAGAGCAGATTGAGAGTTATATAAAATTTTTATCAATTATTTCGAAGTCTAACTAAGTTATTGCAAATAAAATTCTAGCTCTAAATCATTAAGGCATAGTTATATTTAAAACGTCTTTGAGTTGTATCATCAACATTTCTTTGATGCTGTTTAAATAAGGAACTGCATCTGTGCGTTGCTGTATACAAAGTATTGTTTGTGAGTCGAATGCAAAATTGTTAAAAACCGTATTCGTCATACTTTGTCAAATATTTATTGATTGTTGTCACAACTATTAAGTTAGGTCTTATTGAAAAGTTTCAATCAGAATTATTATTTTTTTTTTAATTGTGATAAGAATAAATGTTGGTTATTTAATTATAGTTGACCATGTTTTACAGTTACTAAAAACACTTTTACGCTTTAACTTTTTTAAAGCTAGCCCAAATGACTAATTAAAAATTTTGAATTATAAGCTTTGTGTTGCAAAAAAAAAGAAAAATTTGTATTTTGTTTTTTATAATAATAAGTATGAAGTACTAAGTCTCTTAAAGGTAAACTTAAAAATTACATAATATTCTAAGAGCTTAGTTAATTTTATTTTCAATCATAAAACTTATCTGGTTTAAAATGGTTCAGAGAACTTATAAGTAACCCCATTATAACTAGTTCCTTTCCTTAATTTGCAATTTTTAATCATATAGAATTCAAATTAACTAACGACGTATGACTAAGTTGATCAAGTTGAACTTTAAATCAATAAAATATTCGTTATTACTATAATTCGTGACTTTAACTAAGCAGAAAAAGTTCTCAACTCTGTGAAAGAGATAAAATATTGACATTTATTCTTTCAAAAATTATTGTTCAAACAAACTTTTGCTCGATGAGCCCAACAGCACTAGTAAATTTTGATAAAAAACATACTAAAATTGTGCATATTTTGACCATACTGAAAATACAAAAAAGCCAATGTTTGTAACACAAAAAACTTTGTAAACTTGTTAAAGAAGTAATGTTGAAGAATGAAAAGATTTGTGTTTATAAGTTTTCATAAAAAAGTTATGTTAAACATTAATTTAATTAAATAATAACGTATCAATCTATATTTTTCCTCTATACATTTCAAAGCACAGCATAAAATATAAAACTGTTTAAAACAAAATAATAAGAAGTATATAAAGTTACTATATATTTTATATAGTGGTTAGTGAGTAGTCTTATTACGTCTAGCAGTAAGAAAATAACATAAGTATATGAACTTATAACACACAAGCAAATATTACAAGTAAAAATATTAATTGTATAATGTTTGAAAACTAACTTTTTAAATCACATGCAGCTTCACAATTAGTTGCATGCTGACGATCATCCCTGTTATCTATTATTAGATAAAGTATTTTGAACATTTTAATTTATGAAAAAAAGTTTATAAACTTGTTACTTTTTCAAGTCCGTAAACTATTAAAAAAAACGGATTTTAAACATAATCTTAGCTATAAATAAAGATTCGATAAAGGACCATTGCAAATATAAAAACTTAATAACCGCGAATCATTATTACTACACCAATGAATTAGATCTGTATACTTATTTTCTCCTTTTAAAAAGTTAACAACGTAACAAAAGATTTCTAGAAGCACTTTTTTGATTCTCAATTCTTACATTTGTTGGTTTTTATGTATAACTCTAGATAAGTTTATCAGACAGGAAAAAAAGAATTTTATTTAGATAACTAAAACAAAAATTTTTGTATTCTTAGCTCGAAAGATTTGCTATCAATGGCTGTACTAATAAAATACTGAGCTTAATCTAAAATCTATTTTTATTATAAGTCTGATGTTTTTATACCATAAAAAAACATACAAAATTATCGAGCAAAAAGAATAAGAAAAAGTTGGCAAAAGAATAAAGGAACATATTCCAAAAAGTATCGATTAATTTTTTATGATTAATATGAAAACTAAATCTATTAGAGTAATAAATGCTTCAAAAAGATCTGATATTGCTGAACACTTAATAAATAACCTTGATTATGCTAGTAATTATAATTTAAAAAGATTTAAAATAATTAAAAATAGTTTTCACATTTCTGATTTAATTAAACTTGAGGCTATTTGTATTTTTTTAAGAAAAACTAAGTTGTGTAAACATAAAGATTTTTATTATACTGTTTCGTTGTTTTCTTAAATTGTTTTATAAGTTGTTGCTCTGTTTTATTATTTTTTTTTAGTTGCATTGTAATTGGAAGTACTTATGTATTTTTAATTACTCTTTGCTTTTTTATTAATTACGTTGATTGCATTTTCACTATATAAACTTGATTTGAAATTTTATTTTTATTGCTTAGTATACAACTGACGAAAGAAGCATGAAACATATATTGTTCTGAAAAGTTGAGTCTTATTTGTATGGTTTAAAATAATTTATTATAGTGTCAAAAATTTTTAATTATTTAAGAAAAAGTTACTATTATAAGTTTCCATTTTATAGTTTTTGATGACAATTTTAAACGTTTGAAAAATTTTATTAATCCCTATTTAAACAAATTTTTATGCTTAAACTAACATGCAAAAGCAGTAAAATTTTCATACTTAAACCAGAGTTAAAATTTTATTTACATGTAATTTACTAAACTAACTCGCTCATGAAAATGTTACTTAAAACAAACAAACTTTACTTACATTTGGCATAGCAACCCCATTATATCAGACAACCCTGTTATATACAGCTCGACCAGCTTATCTTGCTTTCTAATCGGCATGTTTCAAAGCATGTTTAAACCCTACTTTCCATTGAGATTCAAAATTCGAAAAATAAAAAGTAAACGCCTCAGTGGTCATTTAAGTGATTTTAAGTGAAAAATAACATGAAAGTGTATCAAAATAACTTTCAAGTGACATTTGTAACAAAACCTGGGTGTTTAAACTATTGCTATAAGGAAGTTTACCATAAATGATAAAATAAACGCTTGAAGATTTTAAGAAGAATTTAGTTACAGATTTGGAAACAAAAATGTTTCTAGTTAGTAAAGTCTTGACCTTTTAAATTAAATTTGAGAATAAATTTAGAGTTCCTATGGTGACATTTGTATTAAGCACTGTTATAGAAATACATGCAGAATTCTGTTGTGGCTAAAAATTGTTCTGTGCTGTGAGTTGTAATAAATTGTGAAATATAGAATAAGAAACTGTGAATTATGAAAATAATTTTGAGGCGAAGAAAGATTAATAATCAGTACAATTAAATAATCTTATTGGAGTTTTTTAAAACTTAAAATTAATGTTAAATATTAACTTTGAAATAGTTATAAGAAATTTTCACTTGTGAGTTGATTTTAAAGCATGAAATGGTTAAAAACTTATGTTTATTTATTACTGTAGAACTGTTAAAAGTTAAAGATGTTAGTTTAAAAGAAATTCAATGTATGTTCTTAGAATTAAAAATGTTCTAAAGTAATTTTAACACCTTTTTATTATTTATAGATGAACAAGGCACGATTAAAAACTTGATGTTGTATAATAAGTATTCTTTTTTTACATTTTGTAGTTTTTGTATCTTCATTTTATTAAGTTTCCATAATCTAAAAACCTATGTTAAGTTACAAAGTTTTTTAAATTTAAAAGAGGGTTTTTATAGTCATAAGTGCATTTCACTGTACAAGTAAGCTAACTATTTGTTAGACGCTATTTATATTTAATGTTGGTTTATAATATTTTTTTAACCTTTTCAAATGACTAAAACTATTAGTGTATTTGTTTTATATAATTTTCAAATCTTTGTTAAACTTGTCTTTGTAAAAAAATAAGATATACTTTTATTTCATTATAATTCTAGTTCTATGTTTACAGTTTAGTTAAGCTTTTTTTCATTTTTTCAACTATTGAAAATAGTTTTAATGAATTATAGCTATAATGACCTTTTAATTTATCAATTTTTACACGGATTTTTGCATAATACTTATACAGTATACATTTACTTAAATACCTTGTGTAGTTTTGACTTTAAAAGACAATATGCTAAACAAAAATTTAAACTTTACTATTTAAAAGTCAATGGTTTCAGTAATGGTATGTACAAAATATTAATAGTGTTTATAAAAGATAAAAAAAAATTATTTAAATTGTATTAAGTTTACAAATTAAAACAAAAAGTTGAAATGTCAGTCTAGTTAGGTTGTGGCCGAGAAGTTTAAATGACAGGGTTTTTTAAGTAAACTGTAAGAATCATAACTTGAAAAAAACTATCAATGTATCTCAAAATAAATACAAAATTACTGCACAATTTTTTTTTTAATGTAAATAAGTGTAACTAAACTTTAATAAAACAGTTTTGATTTTTTTAAATAAAATATTATATTTTAGAATTACTTCATCACCGTTACTTGTTTACATGCTATAGCATTTTCAAATAAAAACCTTATGCAAATCAGTGCACGCCAGAGTTGATTTTTTATTTCAGCTTCTTTTTAAATAACTTCCTTTTATCATTTCTATTATTTACCAGAGGCAGTACAGGCTTTAAAAAGCCAGTTTTTACCCTCCCCTGTCAGTTAGGAGTTAAAGAAGTTATAGTTTATTTTTTTGCACATATTTTTGAAAACATTTTTACACGCTATAAAGCACAATCGCTAGTAAGGCGAGTTTGAAGTAACAGAACTTTTTATTTGAGATTATGCCAAATCAAGATTATTTTTCAGTTCTAGTCAATCCAGTAAAGTTTGTCTTTTAATATTAAGTTTATTTTCTAAAAAAGAAATACTATCATTTTCAATTTGTAAATAACCAAGAACAATTCAAAAGTCATTGCTGTATATTGTAATTTGGTAATTAATGTTTTTAAATATACTTATTTTCAACATATTGTTGTTATACCTTTTATTTAAGTTGTAATGTTCTAAAATAAATGTTAAAATACAATTTTTCTCCTAGTGTAAAAAAGCATCTTATAAAGTTTTATTTACATTTTACTATATAAGAAACTATGACAAAGATCTTATCTATTTGTTTAACATTATTTAAAGTTGATGTTGGTTTATATTCTTACAAAATCTTTTTGAAATGCTTAAACTACTAGTGCATTTGTTTTATAAAAAGTTCAAATCTATCTTAAAATTGTTTTTGTAGGAAACAAACTTAGTAGAAAACATTGTGTGTTTTTAATTCTTAATTTTTTTTCTAGTTCAAGTAAAACCTGTCTTACATTTTCAACTATTAACATTTCAAATGCTTAGCTATAATGAAATTTCAATGTTTTATATTTAAACGTTAATATTTAAAAAATATATCTACAGTTACTTAATTGCATAGTTTAGTTTTAAGTTTAAGTCATGATTTATTAAAAGTTTAAATGCCGTTGTTAAAAAGTTAATAGTTTTCAATGTTTTTATACTACATATATTGAGTAAACAAATTTTATATTTAGTGTGAGAAGTTTAAATAAATATTTTGTTTTTATTTTAACAATGTTGTGGTTAAATAGTTTAAATGACTTAGTTTTTTATTAACCTCTACGAACTTTAGCTTAAAATAAATGAAATAACAAAAATAAAATATCTTAATAAAAATAATACAGAAAAAAACTTAAATATAACAAAATTTTTATATTTTATATATTCGAAGAAATATAAATTCCCCTTAAATAAGTATAATTTAGTACTAATGTAACGGATTTTTACTTTTTAAGTAAATTATCTAATTTAGAAATACTGCATCATCTTAACTTGTTTATACACGCTTGTTTATTACTTTCATAAAAAATCTTATGCAAATCAGTGAATAGGTAGAAATTTTAGACTAAAAAAGTTTTCTGTAATCGAGTGAACTTCATTTTTATTATTCTAAGTAATAGCTTATACAAATCCAGAAAACCATTATAGATTAATAAAACAGCTTGAAAAAGACTTAAAAGTTTAATATATATTCCATTTTTGCATTGTATAGAGTAGACTGTAAATACCTTAATAGATTTATTATTTCAAAAGCAATTTGTTGATTTAGGATTTAATTTATTTTTATCGTGCAATTTCGTTTTAATAAAAACTTGGTGATTGTTTTTCAGAAAATACCTAAGTACTATAAAACCAAACAACACCGTTGGAATACTTCAGTTATTATATTAAAAACAAATAACTCACCAATGAGCTTACTTGAAAAAATATACAAACTAGCCACCAAGAGCGTTTCTTACGTGAACAGGCAACGCTTGATAAACAAACATCACAAACTACCACAGAAGAAACATCGAACAAAAATATCAGACGTTTACAAGCACGCAAAGTTTGACGTTTGTGACGTCACAGAAGGCAACTTCATTCAAGGCAGCATAGGGAACTGCGGGATGATCGCATCGATGGCGTCACTGGCCGGCAACCGTGACGTTTTGAAAAAAGTGGCGCCCGTAAACCAGATGTTCTGCAAAAAAAGTTGTTTTCTTCCTGAAAAGCCGTCAGCGTTTGCTTTCAAACTTTACAAAAACGGCGAGCCTCACGAAGTTGTTGTGGACGAGTCTCTGATTTTTCTGAAAGGAAACAAACTGAAGCACAGTCGCAGCTACAATGAAAACTTCTTAGGCCCGCTGCTTGAAAAGGCGTTGGTAGAACTACATTTTGATGGTAAATACGACTTGGCAACTCGCGTTAGCCCGGTTAGCATTTTGTCAAGTCTTTCTAACAATTTCTTTGAAGAAGTTTGGAGAAGAGATATGAGCAGTTCAGGCTGTGAGCTTCCAAACATTTTAACTCACGGCAAAAAAAATGGTTCTTTGATGGCATTGACTTTTACCAAATTTAATTCAAAATACGGTTTTAAATCAGACCATGCTTACACCTTGATTGACTGCACA
This sequence comes from Thalia democratica, assembly GCF_965202585.1. Taxonomy (NCBI): domain Eukaryota; kingdom Metazoa; phylum Chordata; class Thaliacea; order Salpida; family Salpidae; genus Thalia; species Thalia democratica. The sequence continues at coordinate 84,479,109 of NC_139165.1, forward strand.
GAAGACAAAATCAAGTTTTACAATCCCCATGGTAAATACTTAACCGTGCCGATGAATATTTTGATTGAAAATTTAGAGTGTCTGAGTGTTTCGTACACGGGCGACAAGGTGTTCAACATACCCGGCGGGAGAACTGTTGAAGAGTTTTATGATTCTTGGAACGAGGTAGATAATAGTAAACGGAGCTCTTTTGTTGACTACGACTTAACAGTAGAAGAACACGACACAGAAGTTCTTTTCAACGTCATCAGGAAAGAGTACAATGACGTCATAAGGCGCATCAGCGTCACTCCGGCCGATGACGAGGCGAGCTGTGTGAAGACCGCTCGTCTCTCGTTGCGAGCGGTTTTGCAACCGGGAAATTACCAAATAAAACTTCAGCAGTGTATGTACAAGCGCGATATTGGTAACCCTAACAAGTATTCGAGCTGCTCGAAAAAAGACAAAAACCGTTTTTGTTTCCGTTTCGCCGCCTCCAAACAATGCTTTGTGGAGAAAAGCGTTGGAAGAGGAAAAATAATATATAAAAGTTTTGTAAGTATTAATATCAGTTATTAATCTTGTCTCACGGCATAAAAAAGTCCAGGCTTGGGCTCAGTTGACTTTCGCCGATTTTTTCTTTGATTATAAATGTTAGGGTATAGAATATAAATAATTTTTTTTTTGCTTGATACTTATTGGCAGTTTAATAAACACTTTTTTACACAATAACACTTCTGACAAGTTTTAGTAAAATTTAACCATAATTTAGTTTTAAGATAAGTGATCTTTTGGTTTACTTAAATTCTAAAATATGTGTTTTTAGTTTTATGTCGTATTAAATAAAAAGCTTTTTTAACATTTTTACAAAGGTTTTTGTGAAACAAACATTGGCTTTTTTTTTCATCATGGTCAAAATATGCACGATTTTAATATGTTTTTTACCAAAATTTACTAGTGCTGTTGGGCTTATCGAGCAAAAGTTTGTTTCAAAAATAATATTTGATACAATAAATGTCAACATTCTATCTCTTTCGCAGTTGAAAACTTTTTCTGCTTAGTTAAAGTCAAGAATTATAGAAATAAATGATACTTTATTGATAAAGAATTTGACCCGATCAACTAAGTCATACGTCGTTAGTTAATTTGAAATCTATATGATTAAAAAGTGCAATTAAAGGAAAGATACTAGTTCTAATGGGGTTACTTATAAGTTCTTTGAAAGCCTTAAAACCAGAAAAGTTTTATGATTGAAAAATAAAATTAATAAAGCTTTTAGAATATTATGTAAATTTAAAGTTTACCTTCAAGTGACTTGAAGAACTTCATATTTATTATTATAAAAAACAAAGTACATATTTTTGCCTTTTGTTTTGCAACACAAAACGTAAAATTCAAAATTTTTAATTAGTCATTTGGGCTAGCTTTAAAAAAACTAAAGCGTAAAAATGATTTTAGTAACTGTAAAACATGGTTAACTATAAATGAGTTACCAACATTTATTTTATCACATTTATGAAAAATAATGATAATTCTGATTGAAACTTTTCAATAAGACCTAACTTAATAGTTGTGACAACAATCAATAAATATTTGACAAAATATGACAAACACGTTTTTTTAACAATTTTACATTCGACTCACAAACAATACTTTGTATACAGCAACGCACAGTTGCAGTTCTTTATTGAAACAGTATCAAATAAATGTTGATGATACAACTCAAAGACGTTTTAAATATAACTATGCCTTAATGATTTAGAGCTAGAATTTTATTTGCAATAACTTAGTTGGACTTCAAAATAGTTGATAAAAGTTTTATAAAACTCTCAATCTACTCTATTAGTTAAAGCTAACATTTAATGGATTTTGTAAAGTTGAGCTCTCGACAACAAAATATAGCATAAATAAATAGCAGATTTATTTTCAGACTAAAACAACTTGTATAACGTTTTATATTGTTAAAGTTCGTAATTATGGTTTCTTTTCCAACTTTTCATCCTAAGACCATTTCTAGCAGAATATTATATTGACTAATATTTTAAACGCTCAGTAGTAACTATCTACTAAAATAAGGTTTTGGTCCTGTAATTAAAATTTATTTTTTATTAACATTTGTGTTTAAAATGATGGCATCCTGTTATAATAAATTCCGGAAAACGTACATCGTTTTAGCTGATAGAACAATAAATTAGTTTTATCTTACACTCGTATGAATTGTAGATTGTTTTATGGTTGACTAATTTTTACGCTTTGTTAGTGCCAATAAAATTTGACTGTAAAAAAAGGTACATCTGATTCATTTTGAAATCATTATTTTAATAATATCAAAAGTAAGTTTACATTATAGATGTATTAAAACATAAATTATCTTACTTAAAAAAATTTAAAAGTAAATGTATTCAAAAGGAATACTTTAAACTATTTAAATACTTTTAGTTGTTGTTTAAAGCTTTAAATTCATTAATTAGTAACTTTTTTCACATCTTTAAACCTAATTACAATTTGATACACTTTTTTCGTAGAACTATGATTGCACTCAAATCAGTACAACACTTCAAAGTAAAAAAAATGAATATAACTAGCTTTAAATATAAATTAATTAGATAATACTTTTAACTAAACTTAATATTTGAATTAATACTGATTTTGAAGAATAAAGCTATAGCTAAATATAAAACTTGTTCGACAAAAAATTGTGAGTTTCTTTATAAATCTTTGAAAAAACTATATTTTTAAAGGGAATAAAAATAGTTTATTATCAATTATTTGAGATTTTAATCTAAAAGTATTATGTATCTAGAACAAATTGTTGAGTACAGTTTTGACTTGTTTTACTAAAAAACCTATCTGTAGTGTTGCTGTAATTTTTAATGTAGAAAAAAAAGTTAATTACATTCAGTTCAACATTTATTTCAACCAGTCAAACATGTACAACAAACAGTAACAATTTATTTTACAATTCTAACCTTAAGAAACTTAAAAAATCATTAGTATCTTAAATATAAGTAAACGACGAGCTAAAATAAAAAATAAAGCTTGTGAATGTCTTAAATATAAGTAACGACGAGCTAAAACAAAATACAAAGCTTGTGAACATTTTAGCACATACCGAGTTATAGTAACACATGCGCATGTTCACTTCTAATTATAATCCAATCATATCGCAATCAGCATCATTGCAATCCTTCAATTGCCTCACTCTTTCAACCATATCCTTCACTGAACCACACCGGAACCTTGAGTTGTATCGGCTCTCACCATTCCACAGCAATGTTCCTTCCACGTACCTTTAATTAAAAAAAATAATAATAATACAACAAAGATAATGAGAATGGTTTAACATTTATTGTAAATTAAAAATTCCATGCCTCTACAAAAATTATGCAAATATTTTAAAAACACCATAAAGGAATAGTGAATCAAATAAAATAAATTAAATACTTTAAAAATAGGTTCAAGTTATCATTTAACTTTGATTACTACATTCTTTTTTACTGACTGAAACTTATTTAAACAATAATAGTTTTTAAGATAGCTAATTTTTATTTTTATCATCTAATTTTGTATCTTCAATTTTTTTTTTTGTTCAAAAATTCCACGATTCTAAACTTTCTTATCGTTACAGCCTCTATCAAGCGAGCAGTTATCCTAACGTAAAATTTAAAAAAAAAATATTTTAGTAATTCAAATTGTTTTAGTTATAATAAAAAATTTTTTAAATAGCATTATTGATAGCATCTACTTAAAATTCACAAATGCTTAAAATGCTTTTTTATTTTGTTTTTTTTTGACACAAGATCATTAGCATTTTGAACTGATGGCTTTTCAATTAAACTTTCACGTTTAAAATTTTTCAAGTAAAAATAATAACAAAAAAGACTATCAGCTACAAAAAAATACGTTTTATTTTAAATTCTTTTATCATTTATTAAATGATTTAGTTACAAAAATATTGTATATAAATGATTAACATTTAAAGGAGCAAGCACAAATTTTCTTCAAATTAACAAAAAAAAAAAAGATTTTAATTCAGTTGTGACAGTCTTAAACCATTTATCGAAACTAAAATTAATTGAACCTAAGCTAATGGAAAGTAAGTCAATTTTATTTACCAATTAATAAGTAAAATTTAATCAAATTACGTCGTAATTAAATAAGTAATACTTTTTTGGTAACTTTAATACTAATAAAAAAGATTATTAGAAACAAATATCAAATTTAAAATAATTCATCTGTATTTTTAAAGGACTGCATAATGACTTAATCATCAATTTGTCTTATAAGTAGAACAATTAGCTCTGTTCTTATAATGTTTGAAATAACAAAAATTGACTCAGAAAAACCTGTAAGTAAATAAAAAATCAAGACAACAACTAAATTTGTGATAGCTTTCTATAAATATTAGTTGCAACAACTGTAACATCAATAAAATACTTAAAGTGCACTTAAATACATCAATAGAATCATAAAAACCACTTAGTTAACTTATTTTCAGTTATAGCTAACTACATAAGAATTGAACAACTCAAAATTGCATGAATATTGTCTTGGCTGATGTAACATTAAAAAAGTTTATTTTTACACTCGTATGAGTTACGTATGGTTGACTAGCTTTTACGCATTTTTAGTTTCTATACATTTTAAATGTAAAAAAGTAATAATTGCATCATTTTTAATTGTAGTATTACCAAAAGTAAGCTAACAGTAGGTAAAGTAACCTAAAAAGCTAACTAAAAAGCGTTTCAAAATTTATTTTGATACTTAATTTTATTTCAACTATATTGTTAAAAATGATGTTTTAAGGTGTTTTTCATGATATGCTTAAAAACTGTTCAACCGATTTAATAAACACTTTTATTGTCAACGTTGTTTGTCTTTACGAAAATCGTAAACTTTTATACTTTTATTACTGTATATAAATTAGTATTTCACTTCAAACTTCATTATAAAAAATTTAAAAAATACAACATCAATTATTTAGTAACACAAATAAAAAAGTAATTTTACTAATTTCAATTATCAACCAGATAACACTAATACAAATAGTTTATCAAAAATTTTCAGCTAGCCTAGCTGTGTACTCTTTTTTTTTATTTCAAACTTCTTACTTTTATTTTTTCAATTTTCTAGAAAAAATTCTGCTCAAAATACGAGACATATTTTTTTTATCAAAGTTGACTCTATCAACAAAAATTTTTCTGCTTTTATTTTTGTATTAAACATTTATACTTTCTTTTTAGTAGTATCACTACTTTTAATTAATGATAAATTTAAAATTTTTATTCAACTCTTTTTTATTAAGTCTAAAAATGATATCTCAAGTAACTTTTTTCTTTTTAATAAAAAAAAAATAGTTTCTCTCAATATTCACCACATGAAGTCGTTGTAAAGTTTTCAAAGGTCATCTACTTTTTGATGGTTGTTTATAAAATATTAAAATTGTGCAATTTGATTACTTGTAAAAATTTCAATACTGCACAAATCACATACACTAAAATATTGAGACTTGAATGATTCTAATGTTGTATCATAGTACTTATAGCTATGTACTACATAAATAAAATGTTTAAATGTTTTTTTGCAGTTATAATATACCGACAACATATAATAAATTCAAAATAATACAAAATTTTTAGTTAGATCAATTTTATAGTAAATTACTAGGTCTAAAAGTTTTTATCTTTTTTATATAAACTTGTTGTGCAATTAGAAACAGCTTTTCATGATAAGTTATAAACGCTATTTAATAAGTATTTAAGTACAAAAAATCACACAATCCTCGTATAAATTTTGCATTTCACCGCTAAATATGTGGTAGCTTTAAAACAAGTTTGAAATTTTCATAAGAATCTCTAAAGTTTAAAGAACATACAAGTATATAACTACTTTTTAGAAAATTTTTAGAACGTTTTAGAACATAACTTATTCTGATTGTACTTAATTGAATTTTTTCTTACATATTTGCCATTGTCTGGTAATGGTCTAATTTAAGTTTCACTAAGAGGTTTAAAATTTGTTTTTATTTAAATTGTAAATAAAAATGTAGATACAATATTTTACAACTGATGTTTTTCTGAATAGTAGTAGATTTATCTTAGAAATAGTAATACTAAAATAAGCTTAGTTTATTAAATCACGGCTTAAGCAAATCATATTTACTTGAACCGTTTCTGTTATCTTTTATTTTATGTATAAAACATACTTCTGTTTAATTACGTAATTTAATTATTTTAATACTCTTGATTTCGGACTGAATAAATAAAAAATTAAACTTGTTCTTTTGTTAGTTTGAAGATAACTTTGCACTACGTTTCTAAATACATTTTATATACATAAGTAAATGATCGAGTAAAGTAAATGATAAAACAAATGATCGAGTAAACGATCTTTTTTAGTGGGTGCTAGTTTTTTTTTTACTTGTTGTAATATAAAACAAAACTAGTCAAACGTGAAAATTTAATTGAAAAAAATCATTTATTTAATAATTTATACGTCAGGAAAATACGAAAATACAATTGAACAAGATTCAGCGTTGTAGAAAATAGGTATTTTAATGATGACAACTAAAAATATTTTAGTTTTAAGTTAAAGTAAAATTTTTACTAAATTATATATTCGTTTTTGTTTGGTACTAAAGCAGTTGATCTGTTATGAAATTAAAAAAAAATATATTAAAACTTTTAGTCTTTTTAAAATAAATTAACTGTTATATTTTATTGACAAACAGATTTTACATAGATTTAACTAACCGCAAAATTTAGATAGGAATAGATATTAATGTTAATTATTATTTAGAATGTAACATAAAACTTATTCTTCGTTGCATCAGTATTTAAACGTTTTATCAGCTTATACAACATACATGCAGGTTTTATCATATTTTAATTGCTTTTTATATAATATAATTTTTACAGTCTTGATTTTGAGCTGTCGTATTAAAAATTTGATTATTTTTATTTATTTTTTGTTTGAAGTTTTTTAAAACTACATTTTTAAATACTTGTTATCTTTTTAAGAATTAGATTTAATAAAATGACCAAAATTACTGAAAGAAATCTTTTGAAACAATACTAGATTTTAGTAGGTGCTAGTCTTTTTTATTCGTAGTCATTTCAAACAAAACTGGTCAGACGTGTATATTTACAATTTTAACTTTAACAAGAACAGATCTTTTTTCATAAACCAAAATAATAACAACAAACATATTGAGCTTTACAACAATGACGGTGTCATTATGAAGTTGTTTAAAAACCATACGACTGTTGTTAAAAAACACTGAAATTTAATTTAGAACTGAATGATGAAAATACTAGAAGTTTAAATAACATCAGACAATTATTAAATTTTTACATCTTAATAATATAATTAGAAAAGGTTTAACGTTGTAAAGGACGTTAGTGTTTTTATATTTGCAACTAAAGTATATTAATCCCTTTTTAAAGTTTTAAGTTTATTTGATAATAAATGTTATTCAGTTGGGATTTACTTATTATATATTTTTATTTGATCTAGTTTTCTAATCAGATTATACACACATTTATCCAAGCTCTAAACTAAGATAACATTAAAGTATTTTATACCTCTTATAAGTGTTTTATAATACTTTTATTTGTTTACAAGAAAAACTATTTGTTTCACCTACATAGAAAACATACATGTAAATTTGAGCATTTTTAGTTTTGAGTTGTATAAACCTTAAGGAGTTACGACTGAAGAAAATGTTAATTTTGATGTCATGTATCAATATTTACTTAAAATTTTAGTTCATTGTACATAATTATTGTAAATTAAGTTGAAATATTTTTTTTCATTACAAAAATTGAACAAATTTAGTTCTTAAATAAACCAATTTAGAAAACATTGAAGGTTATATACTTTTTTAGGCTTTTAGAAAAGCTCTTCAGTTGATAAGCCGTACTTACAATTAGACAGTTAGTACTTAAACTTTATTTAGTAATCATTGGTTCAGTATTTTAATTTTTATGTCTTGTTTTACAAACAAGTTAGTTATATTTAACAAAACAAACTAAGTACAATTCTTTTTTTTTTTTTTGAAACCAAGTTGTTTATTCAAACTCTGTTTTCTAAACTGTCATCACATTGTAACTTTTATTTGAGTAGAAGTTTAAAAAAATTATTAATTCCTTTTTTAAAGCTTTGGATAACTAAAATAACAATGTCTGACGAATTTACTGTCCTTCGTTTTCTAACAAAACGTACATACCCTGAAGTAGGCTCCATTCTAACTCCGTATTCAGAGGAAGAAAAGGAATCAACCAATCAGGTTTCAGGTCGAGCTTCAAACAACTTGTCAAAAAACTGTGTTGGTTCGGGATGCTTCAGTTCAAAACAACTGGGGAGCTCAAGCATGTTCGGAACAAGTTCATCCAAAGCACTGACGATGAAATCCTTATCTCATAACTCTCATAGCACTTATGGTTTGAATCTTAAAATTATTTCAAATGGTTATATAACTTTATACCAACATTTAAAAATTCTAAACCTTTAATTGGAAAATGTTTTAAAATGGAATTTAAAAAAGGTATTTAGTAAACAAAGAATTTTTGCAATATTACTGACTCGTTAAATTGTTTGTCTCCAAATTTCAGGTTCCGTTCTCAATAATCGTCTGAATCAAAGCGATCAAGGACTTTCGAAATCTTTCGTGAGCAGCTGTACAAAAGTGTTCAAGAGCTTAAAGAAGGAAAAGTCAAAAGAGAGACTTTCAATGGACAAGATGACAATGGACACGTGTTTGGACATGGTCAGGATGGGAAGTCAGTTGCACAAGGACACCTACAAGGCACTCAAATCTGAATTGAAAGACCTCAAGTCGATTTGTGAGATCATGGGAAAGAAAACTATTGTGAGCTTCAAAAGGTTGGGAAAATTTCATTTGAAAAATTACATTAAAAAAGATTTATTTTTTGATTTTACGCACAGAGTATTCAAAAAAAAAACTGTAGAAGCTTTTATTTATATGTAAAAAATAGCATATAATTATATTAACAGAAGCAGGGTTCACTATGGGGTTCCTTACAACGGTGTACAAATTGAACCTCCGAAGTTCATGTCAGACTACAAGGTAATTGCTGATTCACGTACAGGACAAAAGTACTTGGAACCGAGGTGTGTGGAAGACTTGATTTTTATTTTTTAAACTCAAACAGCAATATATATTTTACATCTTTTTAAATAATTAATTTAAAGGTACTGTTGAAGTTTGACTTTTATTAGTTAAACAATAATCAAAAAATTAAATGTTCTAAATTATTAATTTTTATAAAAAATAAACTTTTTCAAAAATAAAGGTTTATTGAAGGAACATTGCTTTGGAATGGTGAGAACAAACGCAACGCCAAGTTCAGAAGCAAGAGCATAACGGATATGGTAGAGAGAGTGAAGCAATTAAAGGATTGTGATGATGCTAACTGTAGCATGACGGGTAGTATTAGATTACGTTCGGGACATTTGCATCCAATGGTTGATTTAAAAAGTGTGTTGAGATAAATGAACCTAATTAATATATGATATGTATTGTTTTGTTTCACCACGCTTCAAACTCTAACATTTAAAATCTAATAAAAATTTTATTTATTATTAGTTTTATCTACTTATTTAACTTTTTATAGAAAGTATTTCCATCATTATATTCTTAGATATAATTACATGAATATATATTTGAACTTTTCATTTGACATATGGGTAAAATAAGTTTTCAAACTTACCAATATATGGGTGTATTTAGTAATAATAAACTTTCTACTATTCAGGCCTAAAATGTATATATTTGCTATTTAAAATAATGTTTTTATTAGTTTATATGTAAATTTTTTTCTTAACTTGGTCTTTCAAAAGTTTTTATATGATTTCGAATTGGCGTAATTTGAACAGCCATGTAACCGCTTTTAGTAGTATGTTTACTTACAAACTTTGTTTTAATTTCTGCTCCTCATTTATTTTTTTTTCTTTTTAGTATTATTTGCTAGTTTAAGTTTCATAGAAAAGCAATTACTTGTGTTTGAATTTGAAAGTTTAAAATATAACTCATTGCAATGAAGTTTAATAGCTTAATAAAACTACAGCCACTACTGCTTATTACTAAAGGCGTTGTTTGGTATTTTTGTTAGAGGCTACGGAGAATTAAACACTGTCAAGACTTAATACTTATATTTTAAACTAATTAATGACTTTTTTATTTTACAATTACATTAGTTTATAAATGTATTTAAATACTTGTTTGTTAAAAAATTAAAACTAATTATAACATATTAATGAAAAAATTACAACTTCTTATAAATTTTAACTACTTTTTATAAAGAAAAAAACTGTTTTAGTGCTGCTCGAATTGTCTCTGCTCGAATTGCCCCTGATCGAAACTCCTGATACAACTCAACTTATTATTATTTTTCTTATTAATCTTGCGTTGTAGTGATTTTTAACAACGGTTTTGACTTTTAATTAATATAGTATTGAGATTTCATTGATCTTCAGTATTAAACTTATAAACAATTTTTGTATTGAAAGTCAGTGTAGGTTCAAGATGCAGCTAACACAAATTGAGCTTGCAGCTTCCAATCCTACAAACATTTTAAGTACAAAAAACAAATTTTAAAACTAAATTGCTGTATTTGTAGATATTTTGTTGTACTTTTTTATTAACTTCAATCTTACATAGATTCCTTATTTTAAAGATGACATCAAAGTTGTTATATCATTTTAAAGCTCAACTACGAGAATTAAAAAAGTTGTATTAACTTAATTTAAGGTTATACAACTGGAGTGGAGACCCATATAAAGCTGCATCTTTTTAAATTTAAGTTCTAGAACTGAAACTTTTTGCACACTTTTTCTACTTCTTTTTTTGTCAAGAAGAAAGCTCCAGTGTTACACCCACGCAACTCCCCTGGTTATTACTAAAGAAACAAAAAGGTAGATAAGATATACTAATCAAAAACTATAAGATTTGAAATATTTCAACATTACTTTTAGCTTTACATTGTTTCATAAAATACTCTTTTTTGTTTCTTTAAAGTCAAATTTAAAATTTTTTTAATTATTGTTTACAATATTTTAGAAGAAGTTCACAACCTTTTTAAAAAAAAACTATATTAAAACTTCTCCGAAAATTTAATTTAAACATACAAAAGACTTTAAGAGGTAAATATTTACTAAGTGCTTTAAATACTAGTCGTATAAATATTAAAAAGCTAGATCTTAACATTAAGTTATAAATTTTAAGAGCTTTAGTCAGTTACGAAATTTGCTTATAGTAGTTTTAACTATACAAAATATAATTCAAATAGACTTGTGAGTAAAAAGCATGTAGGTTAGTTATACTATAATTTGAAAAAAACTCAAGTCAATAAAAGTATAGTTAAAAATTAGCATTGTTTTACAAATAGGCTTATAAAATACTTTTCTTACTTAAATCTATGTTTATTGGTTACTAAAGCTTTGATAAATTAGCCTAGTGTAGGCTTTCTAAAAGAACTTTGTCAATAACTTAAATCTTCAACATAACTAAAGAACTCAAGTTTTTATGTCTTGCAATAAACTTATATATCTCTATATATATATATATTAAGGATTTTATTAAAAGTTCTGGTCGATAGTGCTCGACAAATTAAATCGGAGCTAAATATTTATCTAATTATATTTTAAAGTATTTAAAAAAACATTCTAACAGTGTAAAACTTTTTTCTAAAAGCTTTACACATTTTTCTAAAATAACCTTTTTTAACTTTCCAAAATGCATAAATTAACAACTACAGCGTATTATTTCAAATTCAGCTAACTGTACAATAAACTGTATCATTACTACGTCATAATTATTATAAAAACTTTCAAAATCTAAATTTCTGTTTACTATATATACTGTAGCTTACTGAGGAGCAAATAAAATTTTATATTTCATGTATGAAATAGCCGTATAAACTATTGTTTTTATATTACTAGATATATTATATAAATATATAAAAAAGGTTATTATTTAAACTTGAACACCTTCTACTGAGCCCACTTGAAGGGCTTTTGAATAATTTATTAGAAAAATAAGATTTTAAAAATACTGGTGCATAAGTTTCATAAAACTAGACGCCTTAATCATAAGCCAGTTAAATTTAAAACTTAACATTTTAAATTTAACTTTTATGTACCAGTACTGTAAAATCTTATTTTTCAAACAAATTACATATTTATGTATATATATATATCAAAAAAGAGATATGTAACAAAAATCTAAAAATTGTAAAAAATTCATTGCTTTGGGTAGTAAAGTATGATTATATAAATAAACAAAAAATAACAATGAATAAATAAAGTATGACCATGAAAATTATTTTGCTATATAAAGTTTTAAATGTTAAAAAAGCAAAATCCGTAACCAAGTGTCTTTTATTATTGTTATAATGGATTTAAAAACAGTATACATTTTGATTTAGTTGATTACAAACTTTACCTAAATTAATTAAATAATTAACTTAGCAAAAATTAGAAAATTTAAGAAAAATACTAAACTAATAAGTTATGGACATAATAAAGCTTTAGAGAAATATCAAAAAAATAAAAAGTTCAAATCACTGTTGTTAGTTTTGTTCAGATCATTAAGATCACGAGTAAAATCTTTAATATATTAGCTGGCGTAAAACATAATCTATCAATCAAGTAATTTTAATATTTTTTAAATATCTAGTTTTTAAATTAAGAAAAGTTACAACTTATGTAAAAACAATTAGTCTTAAATGAATTTTATCAAAGTAGTTATATTAGAAAAGTAGCTTGTTTAAATATTTTCAAATCTTATAACAAAACTAACTCGAGAACTTTTTATTTCATATTGTTTTAAACACTACACGTTTGTCGTGAAACGAAAGAAGCAATATGCTATAAGTTAATTAATCAACATGCTTTAATAAAAACAAACGAGGTTTACAATGTACATATGCAATAAAAACCATTCAAAATGTTTTGTTTTGTTTATCTATATTCTATAACAAAGAGAAACACAAACAAACATTATATACCTTCAACATATATCAATTACAGTTTGTAAAAATATTAATGTACTGTAAATTTTTTATGCTCCAAATTTACATTTTGTTAAAAATTTAGTGTTATTATTTTTCTTTAAATAAATTCTTATTAAAAAAAATCACTATTACTCTTTTTAATAGTTAGATTCGGATCTATTTTTTTTAAAGAGATCCGGATGGAATCGGATCCAGACCCATTTTTTAATTAAGATCTGGCAAGGTTCTAGATCTAGTACTAGAAAATTACTACTATTTATCATGTAGATACACAAAAGCTTGATTTTGTTAGTTAGGAACTGGTTTTGATAATTAAAGCCAGTTATGAAATTTGTCTTATAATTATAGTGAACAATATAAAATGTTGATAAAAAAATTTTGAAAAAAAGTTTGCCTGCGTTTTAATTTTACTCTGCAAAGCAAAGAACTTGATTTTGCAATGTACTATTAAATATTTAGCTATCAAAAATGGCTCGTAGTTTATTTTCTTTACAACTAATTCAATGTTTATGGTAATAAAGCTGGGTAGATGTCAAATTTTCACGAGCGTACAAAATTGAACGAGTGCACACAATTGCACGAAGAAACTTTTGCACGAAGACACTTTTGCACGAGCGGAAAATTTTGCACAAAAACAATTTTGCACGAGTTAATTTCATTCAATTTTTTTATTATTAATTAATTAATTTTTTCAATTTTTTTTTACTATCACTGTTATTCCTAATCCTTACTAATCCTAATCCTGTTATTCCTAATCCTTAAGGTCGGTAGATTTTTTTAATTAAAATATTTTTTAGTATTTTTTTAATTTTTTTATCCTTTTTTTTACTCTCGTGCAAAATTTATCCTTGGTGCAAAATCGTCTTCGTGCAATTTTATTCCCTCGTGCAAATTTGGCTTCGTGCAATTTTGTGCAATCGTACAAATTTGTTCACATGCAATCTAGTCCCCGTGCAATTTAGTAAATTCGTGCAAATTTGTCTTCGTGCAATTTTGTGCAATCGTACAACTTTGTTCACATGCAATTTAGTAAATTCGTGCAAATTTGTCTTCGTGCAAATTCGACCCGTTCCCAATAAAGCTAATTAAGATTTTTATGTAAGCTTTAAACTAAAAATTTTAATTAAGTTAAACTATTTAAGACTTAAGTTGAAAATTAAGGTAATTAAAAACGTCAAAAACAGTTTTTTGTTATATATTTATTAACAAACACCTTAAGAAACTGTTGTTACATCCACCTTTTTAGGTATTTTATATTTTTATAAAAAACTTATACTTATAGGGCACTAGTTACATCGAAAACGTTTTAAGTTATTTAACTTTTTTTTGGTGCTAACTAAATAAAGAATACTACAAGCAAAACAGTTGTTAGATATACGCTTAGGACGTGTTATATTCATATTAAAATGATTTTTTGTGATAACTTGACAAAAAAAGTGAAAAATATTTAGAACTCAAATAACAATCAATATGAATCGTTTTATATTAAATGTTTAATTTTTTCGTATTCAATTTACATGTAGTTGTTTTAAGTTAAAATCTTAACAACATACTTTTAGTAACAAACTTTATTATTTATAATGAAAATGTAATTACCTAATTAGTCAAATATAACTTAAAAACATTATGTTGACTTTATAGATAACTCATTTAGTCTTTTTAGTTTACAATGAAAGTAGAAAAATGTACTGCTTACAATAATTAAATTTATTTTTGCCGAGCTGCGACTAATAACTTCTTCTACAGCACGGACACGTGTTATTGTCGGCAAACCACGGCAAGATACAGGTAGAACAATACACGTGCTGACAGTCTAGCCTGACAGCCCTGGTTCCTGCTTGAATTTCATTCAGACAAACTGCACACTGCTTGCCCGTCACACTTTTCTGCGACTCGCCAGCGTCGAACTGGCTGAACTGGTCGATTCTTTCGGGAGATAGACCTCTTTGCACGGGAGCGTCCATCTCAAAATCGAACGCTCCCGCAGTAAACACGTCTTCCGGTTGAAGTCCGTGCGCTGCCAGTAATTCTTCGTACGCTCTTATCGCCTCGTCTATCCGCCGTTCCCCCTCGCTCATTTGTTCCTGCTGGTTGTTGGCACTCTGAGCGTTTGCTTCCAGCCTCCTTCTTCTTTGCCGGATCATTCTCAATATGGGATGCTCCTGTGTTTGACGTAAAGTTTATGAATGGATAATTTTGTACAGTCTTTTAAGTCTATATTTTAATTTTTAATTAGCTTTGCAATAAATAAAAACAAAAATTATTAAGCTGTAAGAAATAGGATTCTGTAAAACCATATGCATTTTTAATATCTAACTTCGATATACAAGATCAAAACTTTGCAAAGAATAAACTTTAAAATGTAAAAACAACCATTATTTTTAGTTCTTTTTCAATAAAATCGTATTTAATATGCTTTGTTACGTATTAAATATGTTTGCATTATTTAAAGCTAAAGTAAAGTTAGTTGAGTATAAATATACACATGACTTTTAGTGATGTTTTTAGCCATAAAACTTCAAATGTTGAACTAAGTTGAAAAAGATTTGCCAAAAATAACAAAATAAGATTTTGTTTCATAAAAGTGTAGGTTTGAAATTAACTAACATCGATTGAGTCAGTTGATGGAGCTCTGGGCAGATTTTGTTGGTATCTAACGGTTGGTGCTTGTTGTTCATCAACTCCAGCATCTTGCTGATTTCTTGGAATTATATTTTGCTGGTCTCCATCAAAAGCGTTGTTTCGCTGAACTGCTCTTTGGTTGATAATTACTTGTATCGGGTGTTGCTGCGTGTAAACATCAATTGTGTACGTGTGTGCAACAATAGTTTGTGTGTTATTCTATAAAACATTTTTTTCAAATTATTGACAAAATTTATTACTTCATGTTCTGACTTTAAATAATATTTCAAAAAGTACCTCATATGTATTTTCAAAAGGATTTTACAGCAAAATTTCATTGATACTTCGTTTATCTTGTTGTTAAAATTTACAGAAAAAAGGACAAAAATAATTAATTTTTGATACACATGTACAGGATTAAAAAGATAAATACGTGTCTACCCTTAAAAAATATACAGTAACTAAAACTTTTTAATATAAAAAAGCAAAAAACAATGTAAAACCGCTTTACTAAAGCTCATAAATTGTAACTAATTCTTTTTGTTTGCAAACTTAATAACTAGGTTTATACTTTCAATATTTTAAGATTTTATTTTCAGAACAGTGTTTCACTCAAATACAGAGTTCATCAGTTAATGATAAGATAGAAAAATATGGTAAACATGTTAGAAAAAAGAAGGCTTAATTCAAATTAAAACTGTAAATAAGGTATGAAAACAAAATTAAAAAGAAAGAATCTATTTGTTTACTAATCTTTAAAAAAGCTATTAGGTCATTTATCAAAATTGATTTACATTAAGATTAGAAAACTATTACAATAAAAAATTATTAAAACTATTAAAAAATTATATAAGTTTAATTTAATTCAATTAAAACTAATAAAACGTTAAAAAATTAGTACGTATTTTCGTTTTAGTTTTCTTTTTTATCAAAGTTAAAGTTATCAGTCTTCTAAAAGCTTTTTTATACTAAAGCAAAAATAAAGTAGTTTTTAAAAACGTGACAAAAATAAAATTTTCACCAAACAAAATAATTAACTTACAAAATGTGAGTCTAAAGGGTCATGACAACAACCACGACAACATGAAAACAAATTGCCCATAACTTTGTTTCTATTTTCTAGTAAAAATGTAAAAGTGTATAGTTAATTATATTAGTGTAGAAGTTAATTAGTTAAAAGGCATACTATTTAAATACGAAAAATTACACAAACAAGACAAAAAATTATTCAAGTATACAAAAAAGTATTCAAGTATACACTTTAAAAAAAACGGTAATTTTTGTAAAGTCAAACAAAATCGAATCAGAAGATTCTAAAATTACAATTTCATTAAAGTATACTAAACAGTTTGAACAGAAATGATTAAGTAAATTTAAATTTACATAACAACACATTGACTGCTACATGATCTATTTTTAAAATGTTATATCTAATTAGATTATCAAACATTGGTCAATTTTTGTTCAAAAAATAAATCAACAAATTTTTAATACAAAAACCTTTGAATTTATTTAAAAAGTAAAATATTTAGTATAGATTTAATATAACATATCCATTAGAAATTTAAAAAAACCTCAATAAAAAAAGAGTTTTGTTAGTAAAATTGAATTTAATTTGTATAATTTTGTAATATTAAACTTAAGAAAATATGCTAATCAATCTTTGACTAACTAAAATTATTAGTTGCTAATAAAGCATTTTTAATTTAGTTTTAAACAAAATAGCTTATAACTTAATTTAAGCAGCATCTTATGAAAACAATTAGCAAAGTCTTGAGCAAAGTCTAACATAATAATAGCATTAGATAATTAGTTTTGTAAGTGTCCTTAAGCTTCATGCGTAAAAATAAGCAAACAACTTTATTTCAAATGATAAAATTAGTGTTTTGTGAGCAGTTTTGTCAGTAACTATTTTTTTAAAATATATATTCAGTTCTGTATCTATTTACAAAACATAAATATGTTACACATTTTACTGTTCGCTTTCTTCATACTAAATTGTTTTTTAATGTTTGTTATAGGCTAAAATTGTTAATTATACAATATAGTCATGCTTTAAGTGTAAATATCATACAATTTTAATTGTTAAAGCGGTAAAATCATACTAACAAAAAGTTGCACTTTTCAATGCAAAGTACAGGCAAAATTATACAAAATTGGTCATATTATTAAAGCAAACTGTTAAATTAGAATTTTAAATTTATACTGGACACTACACTTTATTTAAAAAATGATTTTCAGTTTAAATACGATTTAATTCAAACTTTATAAGTTCTAAAAATGTTTTACGACTAACTCTTATGAAAATAATTTGTTTGAAAAAAAAAATTGACAAAGAGAAAATCTAAGCTTTTAAGTTTTGTTTTTATCAAATTAACATTTTAGTTGACTTAAATTTAAAATAAAATTATTTTGTACTCTATTTCTGTCAACTATATTTTATGTAAACTCAGAATTAAGTTTTTTGTTAAATTGTAGAAAATAAAAGTAGTTTATTAATATTGTTTTAGTTTCAACTACAAACATTACTCTAAATATAGATTGAAATTAAGATAATTTGCTGGGTTTTAAAATAAAAGTTTGTAGAATAAATTAAATTGTAACTTTTCGCAATCTCAAATGATAAAATTAGCTTTTAAGCATTGCATTAGCATTTTGTAAAAGTACTTGAAATTAAATTGTATTTAGTGATAGCTTGTGAAATATAATATTGTTACGTTATCACAGTCTATTCATCTAACCCTATCTTTTTAATTTCTCGATATTTTGATACAAAATAAATAATAAAACCGTTTTTTACTATTACAAATTGTTATCGAAAATATGCTCTGAATTTTCTTATTAAGTTATCTTATTGGTTTTATTTTAAATTTGCTTATTTATATTCTAACTTTAGTTTGTCGTAAAATAAGGTGTTGTCTGATGTTCAAACATTTTAGTAAACGAAATGAAGTATATGCAGCATTATAAGAGGAACAGACCAGATTTTCTGAAAAATAAATTTCGCGAGCAATATTTAAGACATATATCGGTGGCTACAGTAATTTCAAAATACTTAAGTTTTAAAAGAACATAAAGCATAAAAAATAAAGTCCACTATGTGTTTGAATAAACAGACAGCACAATTTATTCAGGAGCTACTATTGAGCATGATTGTAAACTTTCACTATAAAAACGCTTAAACTTAATTTTTAATTTTTAGCTGAGAAGTACGACCCGGGTCAAATACATTTGCTTGAAATGGGTTACAAATGCACGCAGCATCGCTTTTGCGCAAAATTAACGGTTTTAGTTTATAACTTTTATAACTTAACAACTTTTCTCTTTAAAACATCATTTTCCAAGAAATAAATAAACTAGTTTGCTTATTAGAAAACTTTGATCAGTTTGCTAAAAATTGTCGCTCCGAGCAAAAGTGATGCTTCGTCGAATTCTGACACCAATATCTACCGTATAATATTTTATATATATAATATTTCAGAGTTGGTCTCTTTTGAAAAAAAAATTGATTAGTTTGTGCAAAATTGTCGCTCCGAGCAAAAGTAATCCTTCGTCGAATTCTGACACCAATGTTTGCCGTATATTTACCCCGCGGACCATAAATTGCCGCGAATCGTCCCCTGAAGTAATCGTTAGTAAATATTTAATGAAAATAGATTTCTATACAGTTATTTGTCTTAACTAAAAAAAATTGCTCAATTTACTGAGATGAAAACAGCTTATTTAAATAAAGATGTGCAAATAGAGTGTTTTATATACAACCAGGTTTTGATAACAAAAAATTGCGACCTAAGTTGATTTTAAAACAACGTAACAATAGCGTTCAAGTATTTTTTGGACAGTTTAATTTCCTATCACTTAACTTTTTTAATATGAACAAGTTAACAATCTCTTCAAAAATCAAACTAAAAAAGATTAAATCTTCTGGAAAAACAAAAAACACAATTAATGCATTAATGAAAAAGTATGCGATAACCCCAAAGACAAAGAAATGTTAGAAAACGTTAAAAGGGATGTGCATGATTAAGTAAAAAAAGAAGAAAATTTAGATCATGATACAATAGACATTAAAGAAAGAGGCTGTAATAGTAAAAAAACTTATCAGTTCGTATGTTGATATAGAGAAGCCTGTTGCAAATCAAAATGTAGCTTAGAAAACAAAATTCAGAGATTCTGTATTTGAAGAAAAAATTAGTTAAGTAAAATCAATAAACAGTGAATAAAAACCTGAAAACTTCAACACAAGACAAAAGCTAATTGATTTGAAGATTTCTTTATTGTTTTAAGCACTAATGACAAATGAAATTGAAATGAAACTTTTTAAAACACTAGGTCACTCATAAAATAAAAGTTTTCGTCAAATTTCACAATGTCAACAATAGCAAAAGTTTTCTGGAGCCAACAAAACGAGCATAAATAATACATTTTTAGAAGAAAATGTTAAAGCTTTTCTGTTGTAAATAAAGGGAATATTTTTACCCACTAAGGCCCTGATAACTAGTTAAACTCTGTTCAGCATCATTAAGTTTTATTATGGCAAGGAGTCAAAATAGCACGCTTTTTTTTTGCAAAATACTAGAAGTGCGTATTTAAAGAGTCCTAAATTTAGTAATAAACTTTTAAAGTAATGTAAATACACAAGTAGAACTCTGCTAAATCATATGGTTAAATAATAAAGCATTAACAACTATTAGAGTTAATATTTTTAGTCTTAAAATAAATATTTAAAATGTTATAAAAAATCTACTTATGGTATACGCGCTTTTGGAAAATTATGATATTTTCTTTATCAGGAACGTATTATATCAAACTTTTGATAATCTTTAATATACTAAAACAAGCTTCTAAAAAAAGTCTTCAAATTATTTTAAGGTACTACAATGCTAAATAATATATTTACAGTAAAGACTTTTAAATGAAGCTCAATCTTTAAACAAAAGTACAATAATAATCTTTGTAGTTTTATTTTTTTACGATCAAGAAGAAAACAAACAGTAGAAATGCAACTAAATAACTTTATTTATGTTATAAAATAATTTATTTCGATAGTTCATTGTAAATGTTTTCACTGAGTCTGGTGCATCGTTCCAATACTTC
This sequence comes from Thalia democratica, assembly GCF_965202585.1. Classification (NCBI taxonomy): domain Eukaryota; kingdom Metazoa; phylum Chordata; class Thaliacea; order Salpida; family Salpidae; genus Thalia; species Thalia democratica. The sequence continues at coordinate 84,499,841 of NC_139165.1, forward strand.
TTGATAAGCTAATGGGTCTTCACTCTGTCAATAAAAATTAAGCTTAGTTTTTTAAAAAGTATTTTAAAGATTAACACATTTTAGAACTAATTTAAACTTTTTAATAATTCTATACAACATCATAAGTTGATAAGCTATGAAAAATCCAAAAAACACAGTTATTTTTTAAGCGTTAAAGCAGTTATTTTGTATCCAACATTTTAGTGTTAAAACAAATTTGTTTTAACCAGCTTTAAACTTTGTATTTGAAGTACTTTGAATATAAATTGGTCATAACATTTAAGTTTGACTACTTGTTATTAAAATAACCAAACAATGATTAACATTAAAATCTTTACAAAATACAGTATTTTAGAAAATATACTTTCAAAGCAACTAATAATACTTACCCCATATGGATCAGCAATAGCTTTTGGAAAGTCAGGTAAGTTTTCATAATCTCCAAACATCTTCAGTTTACTTGGGCAGCAATTAGCATCATCTTTGATCATTTCAGACAAAAATCTATAAGATATCACTTTCAATATAATTTCAAATGAAACAACATGTAACTTTGTAAATAAACTTTTAATATAATCAAAACATTAGCGAAGTTGAACAAGGTTGAAACTTAAAAATGTTAGAAATTTTGAAAAGAATAAAGCAATAAATAGTTATATGGTTTTCATGATAACTATCGAATGAATTATGTAATAAAATTTATTTTTCTCAGGTAAAAATAAATAAATCTTTTAATAAATTTTTTGCAAAGGTATAAACCTACTGAACTAACTTATAGTTATTGTCGTCCATGGCAACTATTACATCAAAGTTGTTCCATTCTTCTTTAGTAAACATCTTAGCAGTTTTACCTTCCAAATACTTGTAAATTCCATTAGTTTTCATTACTTCTACACCTCTTGGGTTAGGTGATTGACCTACTCTCTCTACATGAGTTCCTGTGCTTTCAATTGTCCACTGAAATAAAGTAAAATACTAGGTTATTACATACGAGTTTAATGAAATTTTCTTCTTTAAACAGTCTTTAAAACATAATATTAATATCTTTGTTTAAAAACATTGTTCAACTTTATTTTTATTGATACTTAAAGTAATATAAAGCTAATATTATTCCAAAATTCTCTAGAGCGAAGTTTTTATAATAAAGAAATAAAAAACGCTTCACATAAATACACCTAAGAACTTTATTTATTTTGTTTTTTGTTGTTTACCATCAACTCCAGCATACCTAGTGTAAGTTTAAAACTATTGCCTTATGGCCCCCTAAACTTTTAAAATTTTTGCTTAATATTAGTATTTGTTCCAAAACAACTTTAAATATATATACGACTTTTTGATTTCGATCAAAAATATTTAGTTTAAGTTTCAGATTATGGCCTCATGGCCCCTGTGGCTGCTTTAATACTCATTCGTTTCAGTTATTATATGAGCTAATTAAGTTTTCCTTACAGACCCCAGAATATATTCAAGTCTTTAATATTTCGAAAAATGTACCTTAGAACTTTTCTACATACTGTTACAAACCCCAGAGTATCTAGCTGCCAAGAGTATAGGTTTTAGAAATTAGCTGCCAAGATTTATAATCAAGATTCATTTCACCGTTTGCAAGTTTATGTTTTGTGGGCTGCATCCAACTTTTGATAAAATAATAAAGTTGTTTTGTGGACCCCAGGTTTTGTTGTTTTAGTAAATCATAATCTATGTTTGGCCAAACTCATTTTACAGTTTCAGTTTAACTTACCTAACGCGTGCGAAAACGCAGTGCGAAACTTTTTAATTACTTTAACAAACTCATTACTGAACTTATAAATGTTATAGAACCACATACTTCATATTTATCATTAGTCGAAAATAAAAAAAGTTTTTAAACTACTTACAGCTTTCTTTGGTTGTACAAACATACGGTTTTATTAAACTGGCTTATTTTTTCTTACCAAATAATATAATAACTAATTTTCTTAAGATTTACAACTCTTGGTTCATTAAATTTTTACTTAAAAAAAGTTTACTACCATTAATTATAAAGTTAAATGTTTTATTATTCACTTGCTTAAACTCTACTTTATTTTGAAAATTTGTTATTTGCATAAACTAAAAGAAATTAAAATTAGTACTACTTAGCAAATTAAATTAGCTTTTTTTAAAACCATAGTAATGTATGAAAACTTAAAAACTTGTTGACTTAAGTTATACTTCAGAAAGTTCAAACAATATCGGATAATAATTTTATTTTGTAAGGCTAATCTTGCAGTTTATAAAAAAAAGTTAAAAACAAAAAATAAACTTCCACATACCTGATCTTTTGATGATTTTGTGTTGATAACATGTTTCAAACAGGCTTCTGCTATTGGAGATCTGCATGTGTTTCCTAGAAGTACCATAAACTTTAGTTTTTGTTATGCAAAATAACTTTTCAAATTTTTTTTTAGAAAAATGGAATGATAAAAATATATATATAACTTGATAGTCAAATGTTAAACAAACAGTACTTGAAAAAAACAAATGTAACATTTTACTATACGTAGTAACTATTTAGCAGTTAATTTTATAACACTTTCTTTTTAATTAATATTAGCTATTTACTCATTATCATATTTTTTTTATAGAATGTATAACGCTCTTACCGTAGCATACGAAGTTTACTGAAGGCATTTTGTTAGTTTAATCTATGTAATTTCTGAAAAATTTCTAATTTTTATAAAAATTGTGAATAAAGTATCAAGTTTTATCAAAAATTGTATAACTTAACAACCACAAAAATAATTTAAAGGATAATGCAATTTTAAAACATGTTTAAACTTATATTTTTAAACAGCTTAATAAATTATTATGTTATTGCAGATATGTCTAAATTATTTAAATATATAAGCTAGAATTTTATTTTTTTATTAAAACTCGCATCGTTTTAATATTTACTAATGATTTTATTTCAATAAATTTTGATGGTTGTTAATAAAATTGTTATAAGAAATAGCTAAGTTTAGTACATAACTTCATGATTTTATTTGAGTTATTTTATATGAATAAAAACAATTATAAATTTATGTTGAAAAATACGTAAAATAAAATGCAAATTATCAAATGAAAATTTTAAAAGTAAGTTTAATACAAAGTGTTTAAATATCTTTACCAATCTGAACGTTAGGCATTCATATTAAACTATAATATAAAATTTATTTTTTATTTTCTGTACAAAAGTTGAAAACTAGTAACAAAATTTTTCAATAGCTAAGTAAATTATGAATAGTTAAATACTAGTAGTATATAAACAAATAATAATTTAAAACTAGTTTATTATAACTTAATTATTTTTTTAGTATTTGATGTAGTCTAATAAGTTTACAAGTTAAAGAAAACTTAATTAAGAAACTTCGGTATAAGTAGTTTAAAAAAACTGTTATACACGTAATTAAATTATAACTGATTACAAGAATAGATAAAAAATGTTAGAAAATGATTTTATTATAGTTCAGCCTTCTATAAAAACTTTAATTTAAAAAACTTTCTCAAAGAGTTTAAAAAATTGTCTCATGCAAAAATGTTTTAATACTTATTTTATAATCATATCTTTAGAAAACAAACAACATCTATTTAACAATACTCACAGTTACTAAACTTTAAAACCCTAAACACTTAAAACAGTAGAAAAACTTAACATTTATTCAATGGCAAGCTTCTTACACTAAGTTTAAAAATTTATGAGAAAAAATAAAAAAAGTGTGAAACAAACTTCATTATAAGAAGTAGTGAGAAACTTAAGAGGTTTAAAGTTTAATTTAACAGTTTGGTAAAATTCCAAAAAAAGAGTTTATTTATAGACTAAGCTGAATCTACTTGAACATTAAGAAGTACATTTTTGCTGATCGTACTTTTCTTGTTAAGTTTTAGTTTCAAAAAATAGTGTAAATATCAACTAAATATTTGATGAATGCTTATATAAATATGAATAACTAAGTATTTAAGCTGCATGTTTAAATGCTGTGACTAATACGTCCTTCAACAATGAATTAAAAACAAATATCTGATTAAAATTTCATCAGCTTGGTTTTCTCCACAGTTAATAAATTTAATTAGAATAACTTCTTTGAACTAGTTTTCATACTAAAGCTTTGCAAAACTATATCAACACAGTTTTTTTTTTTTGATACAAATTTAGCATTTAGCAACTTTAAGTGATATTCATTTTTTTATCGATCGACTTAGTTGTTTGATGAAGTATCAGTACAGACAGTAACCAAAACAAATAAAAATAATTTTTTGAGAATTATAATAAAATGTCACGTACCAGCTAGTAAACACTACACAAAATATAATACTTAACAAAACACAAATATTGTTACATTTAACTGTTTAACATATCTTCTAAAAAGAAATGTTATCTATTTTAAAAATACTCACAGTAAATATTTCTTTTTTAAACCTTACTTAAAATGAAAGAAATATTTATTTAATGGCTAGCTACATACACTCAATGCTATAATTTATGAGAAAAAGCTCCTTTATATTTTTTTGATGCGAGAGAATTTTCAAACTATTTTAAGAATTGGTGAGAAAATAAGAGGTCAAAAGTTAAAGTTACTAATTATATCGAGTTGCATAAGATTTTTCAAAATCAACATTTTTACAAGCTGCGCTGTATCTGTTTAAAAGTTAACAAATGTTTATACAAACTTTTTGTTTACTGTACTTTTATGTTTAATTATAATTTTAAAAGCATTCATCTAAATACTAACAACACTTTTTTTTTTCTTTTGCTAAGAGCTTATCTAATTAACAACTTAAAAGTAACGATACTTTGAAAGTTTATCTAAGCTTTGATAATATTCAAGTGGCTAAGATATATATTTAAGTGCTGTCTCTAATACGCTCTTCAGAAATAAACTGAAATAAAAATTTTTTGCTTAGAATTGCATCAGATTGATGTGATATATATTCATTAAAAACAACTGGAATTTGTTCTTTGAACTAGTTTATCCTACAAACGCTTCGTACAAATATATTGCTATTTAAAACACAGTAAGCTTTTTGTGTTGAATAGTTTGCTAGTAGTAACTAAAAAAATTTGTTACTAAACAAAACGATTGTAATAAATTTTAGGTAAAAACTTTTAAATTTTTTAGTTTAATAATTTGATGTAAAGTAAAATATTAAGCATCGTGCAAATGAAATAATGATAATAAAGTTATTCTTTCAATTAAACAAAAACTAAGAAGTTAGATACATATTCTGGTTTTGAAAGAATTAAAATTGAGAAGTTTACATCTAAATAATTTACTTTGTTTAATTTCGTTTTTATCTGTTTATATCATTCTATTATAGTATTGGAAACTTTACTAAAAAGATGCCAACAAACTTTTTCAAACCAACATTTTTAAAAAATTAATAAATAAAAGTTTGTTTAACTTCATTCAAGTTAAAATTAGTCTTAACTAACAAATAAATACTGTTTTGTCAATTTTAACTGTAAACAGAGTAAAATAAAACTTAAATATAACTATTTTTATTCTAAATCTAGTCATTTTCTAAAAATAAATTTTAAACTTTTATAACAAGTTTTCACCAAACAACTTTGTTGTTCATCATAATAACGTTTAAAGCTTTTACGTTATACACAGGTGCTACTTTTTGTACTGACGCAACTTTTGCAAAGATATCACATTATGAGTAAATATTAAATGTGTCACTTTTAAACATTAAACTTAAGCATTTTTATATAAGCTTGACACAACAGTTTTAAGTAAATAAAGTATAAATGCATCATATTACTGAGCTAAGCTTTAAATATTATAATTTAAAATTTGATATAAACCCTAATTCAAACAACATAAACCTTTAAGACTTATGCTTAATAATAACTTATTTACTTTACGATTTTGCCTTTTTTACCTATGAAATATAAACTAAGTTTTTGCATTGTTTGAATAATTCATTTATATACGTATTTGCTATTAGTTGAATTGCCAATCAATGAAAAAATCTAAGGTGTTTACTAAGAAGTACTACCTTAAAATGAAAGACAAGTTTAAAATTACTACCCGTGTAATATTTTGTGTAAAGTAATGTAGAAAAGTTAGTTGTTAGCTTACTCTTGTTGCAATTTAGACTTATTCATTGTAAAAATAATATCATTTAGTCACGTGTATAATACAATATTACATTTATAACTGTTTTAGAAACTATTTACTATTTTAAAAAGTTTTAGCTTCAATAACTGCAAGTTAAGAAAATTACACTTTTTTGATACAAAAACAGAACTAGACAGAGTTATCAATCCTTGGTGGGAGATATGAATTATATAAACTTATTGTTAAACTTTTATTGCGTTACGCCGTTTCCCTGCAGAGCAGTTCATCAGACGCTAAAAAAAGCTTTCTATTATTAAGAATGAAGTTTCTTAATAATAGAAAGCTTTTTTTAGCGTCTGATGAACTGCTCTGCAGGGAAACGGCGTAACGCAATAAAAGTTTAACAATAAGTTTATATAAATTACACTTTACTAGAAAACTGATTTATAAGAACTTATTCAATTAAAAGTAATAGACTTGCATGATGGATTTTCGAACAATAATTACATTTTAAATAACAATATGTTCTTTGGATTACATTTTTTTAGACTTTTAATGAACAAAAACATTTTTTGTATTACAATCAGAAAATTCGAGTGTGCTCTTTTATGAAGATTGCTATAAAGAACAGCTTAACAAAAAACAGTTAGTTCAAACAGAGTTTGTATTAAATTTCTTTACAAAAATTTGTTTACCTACTTTTACAAGCTACTTTGTCTAATACAAAATGTTCATTCCACTTGAAATGTGCATCTAAAAAGTTTTAAATAAGTTAATAAGTTTAGTAATAAAGTTCTCAATTTTCCTTTAACGAACAACTTAATGATGTATAAAACGTGACTATATTGTATTTATCTAATTTTAACTAGCTAATTACATTAAATACTTGAAAAACTTTTGATAGACTTTAAATTACTTTTTCTAATCATTTTACTTTGATTTATAGTGTCTAACTTATCGAAAGTTGTCATTTTGAACTGAACTAGTTATATAATACAGACCTTAGAATACTTCTTAAAAACAGTTTTAAAATGTTTTTGATATTGTTCTAGTTTATTTTGATGATAGTGTTTACTTATTTTAAACACAGTTATACTACGTTTAAAAAATTCAATGACAAAACTAAATTAAATAAAAATAAAAATTTAAAAACTACCTTAAGGTTTATCTTAACAGCTTTATTAATAATTAACCAGTAAAAGTAAATAATTTATTATTTGGTTTTCTAATTTTCTTTGTTTTTTTTTTATTTTTTTAGTTTCTCAGCACTTCTATATGAAAATATCAAAAAGTGTCCAGTTTTTTAGAACTTTTTATAAATAGCTTAACAAACGCTATTTATTTAATTATAAATAATATCTTTCGATTTCTAATTAAATATTGAAAGTGTTTAATAAGTCGTAATGTAAAAAAGACACAATGATAACAAAGTTCACCGTTTATTTATTATTAAATGTAATTTTTATCAAGTTTTCCATAATCAAGTACATAATCATAATACACAAATATAAAATGAAAAAATAAGCAATACAGTCCAATACACTCAAGGTTTAGTAGATGTAAAGAAACATCATTAATCTTTCAACTGAAAAGCTATAAACATCATTTAAAACATAATACCTTAAAAAAGTTAATACTGAAATTTTTTCATAATATTTTTAATCCTTTTTTCCTGTCTTTGCACCGCTTTTTGTTGAACCATACCTGAAAAATAAAAACTTTTAGAAAAAATATTATTGCTAAATATTTTTTGAAGCAAAATTATTTTTATTAAAAAGTAGTATTTTTAAATTACATTATTAATAATACTACAATTACTTGTGCCACATTTTTAATGTGGAAAAAAATAATTTTTATTGTTAGTTTGTAACAGTTATAACTTATTTTCGCTTATAAATTTAACCAAAAAATTACTTAATGTCTATAAAACTTTTACAAATAACAACTAAAAATACAAAACAACTTTAAAATATTTAAGTCTAAATACCAAAATTTTATGTAAATGTTTAAAATGAAATTCGTAATTATTTATAAAATACTCACCGTAAATCGCCTCTTCTCCAAGCCAGTCTTTTCTAGAAGCTCGTTAACTTGCTCCTGGGACGGATAGTATGTTACGTTTTCACAGAAGTCCTCTAAATAGTATTGTATCTTGCGATGCAAGTTGTTCCCTGATCTGTTAAAAGTTATAATTTTGCTTTTTAACCTAAAATCTGACTGTTAAGTTTAAACTGGATAAAAATATTCAAAAATACTTTTTATCTCTAATTTAATTTGTGTATGGTAGTTAAATTTTTCAGTTATTTTAGTTTTATTTTATAAAACTCACTTTCTTCCGCTTGGTTGCTTCTTTCCTTCTTCATATGTTGTTTTCTTTTCTCCTGAAGATGGACCTTTGATAATTGCCGTTGCAAGTTTCTGAGTATTTTAACATCAATCAAATAAAAGTTTTCATGTTTACACGACAAATAAAAGTGATAATAGTTGGTTTAAAAACAAAAAACTTAATTAACTAAAACTTTAATGTCTAAACAATTTATTGCGGTCTGCCCATTTACAACAAAGCTATACAAAAACATAAGTATAATTACTTTTTACTTCTCTTTAAATACTTTAGTTCTGATTTAGTTTTATTCATCTACAAATACAAACACATTAATGAATAAACTAACATTTAAATAATGTTCTTTGTCATTCTGTTCAGTGCCTATAAACAATTTAAATTTAAATTTTAATAATAACATATTTTAAGAAGTCATCAACATTTATATTTTAATTAAATTATTTATATTAGTAAGAAAATAAGAACATTTTTTTAACTGAATTACTCACCTTTAGAACTAGCAGCGATCTTTTCGATTACCCAATGTCCGTTTGAGTTCTGTTCAGTACCTTTAAAAAGTAAAGTTAAAAAGTAAATTTCAACTTTAATAAACAATAAAAATCACAACACTAATATTTTTATTTAAACAGTTTATAAATTGTACAAAATGAAAGCATTTTAAGTTAAACTTTTCCTACCTTTAGAACTAGTAGTGATCGTTTTCCCTTCCTTTTGCATTGTCGCTCTTTTGTTTTTGTACCAGTTCTGAAACATTATAATCATATAATTTTTTTCATTTTAACATTTCAAAAAATAATTAGCTCTTTCTTACATATACTTGAAGTGTGTTAAGTCCAAGTTGATCCGCAATCTTCTTACTCATTCCTGGCTCAAGATAACTGTTTTGTTCAAAATAAATATTGAGCAGGTCCAAATGCCATTTCTTGAACTTGATTGGCAGTCTGTTAGGAAAATAGAATTAAGCTACAGTTATCTTTTTAACAAAATGGAAATAACAAAATTACATTTACGTACCTTTTTGGTTCCGTATCCACTGCAACTTTAACATGCTGGCCAGTGTTGATTGAAATCTAAAAGTTATTTCAAAATAACGTATAAACAGCCAGTAAAAGAAATGGTTATGTATTAAGGTTTTTACTTATATTTACTCACTGTATTTCTCATGATTGCACAATTTTGTAATTGCATGTTCGTTAATGTTGCTTGCAATATTTTTTGTCATCATCAACTTTTTTTATTAAAAAACACATTTAAAGTAGTTTTATAGTCTCTTTTCAATGTTATTATACTATTAAGCACAGTCTTTTTTACCTTAAACTTATTAATTTAAAGTTAAGACTTTAAACATAAATAGACCCAAAAATGTGTACTTTTAAACACATGAAGGAAATTTTAAAATCTGGAGAAAGCTTGCCAACATTTGGCAAGATTGTAAATTTTTATTATTTTTGAAATTTTGTTTAAATACTTTATAAAAGATGACACTATGTTTAAAATTAATCATAGTTACATTTAGTTAAAAAGTAATATTTTATTTAAAATTCACATTTCAAAAAGGATATAGACAAACTTTGTCATTTTCAAAATTTAATAATAAAATTTTTAAGTTATATACCTAGAGTAATTTTTTTAATGGTCTCAAAGAAGGCCATATGGCCGACTTTGGAAAACCCTGGTTTAAAGCAAAAAGTGTTTAATTTTGTATTAAAATACACATACTAATAAGAATTTAGTAATATTAAACTTAAAATTAACTCTGTTATAAGGTTGTTTTAAAACTTTAAAGTAGGTTTATGCATATCGAAATTTATAAATACGCAAATTCTTAATTAGTACACTTTATACAAGTTGGAAAGTTTTAAAGTATAAAAAGTAATTTGAGATAGCCTGTTGTATAAACAGAGTAAAACGAGATGATGATTATTATTGGTTGTGTCATAAAGTTTTTATTATTTTTTAAAGTATTAAAGTAGTAAGAAGAGGTGGAAGTGCCGGTGTATGTAAGGCACCATAAAGACCTCGAGTTGTCTAAACAATCGTTACACGAAAACTCGTCAATGAAAGGCTAAAACAATACTTTTGGTTACAGATTTTAGGTATCTAACTTCAAAATTAAGTACGTCTTTTAAATTTAGTGAGGAATGTTTATAAATATTTTAAAACTTACACGTTGAGTTCTTCTAAAATACGACCAGATGTCAGAAAACAACTAGCTGTGAAAGCTTACTTGAAAGACATTTCCGCTCGATACGCGGATCGATTTGAACATTTTCGAGTCAACAAACTCTGAAGCACACGGAATTTCGAATAAACAAGTGCTTGTTAAACAGCATTATAATACGAAAATTCTTCAATATTATTTTACGAATCAGTTACATCTGTGTTTTTTCATAGCTGAAAGAGAAGAGTTATTTTGTCCGAGCTTAAGAACCTCAATCATTCGGCATAGACTTGAGGATTTATAAAATTTTAGTTAATTGCACACTTTACAATTGCTATAGTTAAAGTTGTATACCTATACCTATGTATAAAGATAAAAAAAAGCTTTGATTTATCATTGTGTAATTTTTTTTTAATACTTGTCGTAAACGCACTGATATTTATTCAGTAAAAATTTATATAACTTATCCGTGTTCATTAGCTATATATTTTACAAGTTAATTCAGTTAATATTATGTGAAGAAAACTTTAGACTGGAACAACTTTTTAATAAACTAAATTGTTTTGTAAATCTCATATAAATTGCCATAAACACATCGTACTAATAATTTATTAGCTTTTATGTTAATACTAACAGTTAAATTATGAATAGATTAATATAAGTTGTAAACTTTTAGTATATTCAAATACAAATTTAAAATGTCTAAAGCATGTAAGCAGTGTGTAAAAAAAATTAAGATTTACTTTGTCCTTCTTTAAGTATATCAAAATATATAAAGTAAATTCTGAAAAGGAACACCACAAATCAAAAATTCTTAATGTTCACGTTTAACTATCTTCAAGTTGTCTTTAAAAAGCTAACTTTTGTATTTGTTATTTGATTATAATTGATCGAAAAACTTAAACTTACATTCAAATCATAGCCATTATAAACACTGTTTGTACAAAGCTAGTTGTTTAGAAACTATATGAGTATCTAACTGTAACAATTCATTGTATTTACAACAACTTGACCTAAAAATCGTAAGCTTTGGCAAAAACATTGCTAAGCGGAGTTATCAGAATTCCAAAAATAAAGCGACCTGAATCCCGAAAAAACTTTTGTTTGTTTTTACTTTTAATGTAATGCCTGAGTTTTTTTGTGGCTACTCGCTGAAAGAAATTTTGCAACTATTTAGCAAATTTTTAACTATAAACTGTATGTAATGAAATTCTAATATAAACTATTTGATTGGCTAACATGGCTACAAGCTTGTTAGCTAACAAAATATACATAAACTGTTTTATTTACTTTATTAATATTTATCTCATCACAACTTCATAGCTTGTGTAAAAAGCAATTTTAATATCGTTATTTAATGTTATTTTAAAGTTTTAAATTCCAATCAAAATTATCCTTAAAGTCTGCAAAAATTTTGACATAATTGTTTTTAATGTAATGTATTATCTAAATGCTTCAACCATTAAGCTTTATTGAAGCACTGTGGTTATAAAAAAATTAAAGAAGCACTCAACGCCCTGTCATATAACAGGGGACTGTAAAATGCGGCCTGTAAAGCAACAATTTCTCGCCTGTGATGTGCCTTTTAGCTAAAATGAAATTAATGCAGGATAATTACTTTGAAGAATTTCTATAATGGAGTTTTGCTAACATTTTTATACTAGTGAATAAATTGTTCTGCCGACTTTAGGTTTGTTGCTAAACACATTTGTTTTAACATGTTTAATTCTGAAGTAAAGTTCTAAAATTATGCTTGCGTCCGCAACAGAAGTTTTATTTTAATCTGACAGGAAAGAACTCTTTTAAGTCTGACACGTTCCTAATTGTTGATTTCTTATATAAAAAATTAAATTTTAAATCTCAAATACTGTTGAAATATAAGGTTAAAGATTATACAAAGATTAAAAACGACTATAAAAAATACAAACTAATAAAAATAATGAAACAAATAGTTTACGAAGAATAAAGTCTAGGAGAGTAAAAATGTTTACACAACTTATTACTACTCTTAAATGAAAATTTATGATATTTAGAAAATTTTGTATAACTTAAGGAAATTTTATTTTGTAAGTTTAATTAACACAATTTTACTTTGTACTTTATGTTTCTGTATTTAGTCCAAAATAGTTAATTAAGACATAGTTTAGCTTATTCAGTGCTTACAACAATCAAAAACAACTGTTAGTAGAAGTTTTATTCAAAATAAACAAGGCACAAATGTTAGTAACAAAAATAATTTAAAAATAAAATTTTAAATGCTATGATCATATTTTGCTACACTAATTGCTTTTTAAACTGATATTTGTTTCAACACCATAATAGTATAATAAATTTAGTTTACAGCTGAGTAGTAAACAATAAGTAAAGTTAGTAACATAAAATAAATTAATTTATTCGAAGGACAAACTGAAGTGTTTGTATTGAACACGTTTTACGTATAAAATAAAAAATGTAGTAATAAAATAAAAGTTATTAGCAAGAGACAATATAAAGTACTTAACTATGAAATATTCAACAAAAGTGTTTTTTTCATTACTTTTACAAGTTACACTAGGATACACACTTTCTTGCGACCAAGAAGTGTGTACTCAACATAAATCAAAAGAGTTTATAAAGTAAAACACACACTCTAAGTGATTCAATAATTGATACACGTAAATTTTCTAATTCCTCCTCCAAAACCTCCTGAAGCATCCATTCATGGATGAGGGCGCTATAGAGTTGCAATTGCTGACAAACCATTTTCTTATTTTTCTTTCCTTCGGTCTATGGTACTTTTTCTGTGAAATACGTTTTTTGTTAATAGTAGTAGTTTCAAGTTTGGTCATACTAATTCTTCTAAAAGCGTCAAGAATTATTTTTTTATTTTTGTTCTAATGATATAAACAATTAGATTTATTTTTCTATTAATCTTTTTTAACTTTCACCAAATATGCTGTTGTAATACTTTTAGAACTGGAATTTTTTTTTGAAACAGTTCAAAAAAAAAACTAACGAATTCTCTGCCTTCCTTCTGTAGCGCGGGTCCAACAGTCGAGTTCTTTCTACCTTGCAATAGTTCAATTGTTTTTAGCAATTTTCTGAAGAACCCACCTTCACTAACGAAAAACATCTGATCGTAGTTGTCGTCTAGCCAATCAGCAACTAGCTTTTTTCTTGGTGGCATCTGTAAATAAAAAATTATTAAAAACTTTTTTTAACTGAAAAAAAAATTGATCAAGTTTTGTTAATTTGACAAAAATTTCTAGAGTTTTTTTTGTATTTAACAAAAATGAGGATTTTTTTAAAGATACGTTATTTAATACTACTGTTTTTTAAAATCGAAAGAAATATATTAGTTTGCTAGTTTCTATTTTCTTGGATTTAAACTGTCATGGTATTTTAAAATACTTAAAATAGATCAATCAACTTAAAATAAATCAAATACTTAAATCAAATAACCTATAAATTAATGAATCTCTCGACGTTGTTTTAGCTTTAACTTAAATTCTTAAACTGAATTAGAATTAAAAAAGTAATAATTTAACTTCATTTTTAGTACAATTAAATCAAATACTATAAACATAATATCAGAATTCAAACCGCTTCTATTATGTTTGTGTTATACACTTTCAGTTTCAGCAATGCAGTTTCTTCACAAGCCACCCTTACTGATTCACTAGTTCCATTCACAATAGTTCCCGTCTCCGGTACTATAGATGGCACTTCTCTAATGTCGAATGTCACTAGATAATGGTAATTTGTAAATTTAAAATTTATTGTTTATACTACTTTGCTTAAAATTTATACAAAAATTAATAACTTTCAACTTCAAAAATACTCAAATGACGAAAACAATACCGTCTTTTTCATGCATCTAAGAAGAAAAGAGCGGTTGTGAAATTGCATTAAAAGCATGTACACAACAAGATATTATATAGTTTTATTATAAAACAACATATATGACGATCCTTTTTAAATGGTGAGTAGTGTCCGCCGAATTAAAAATGTAATTTTTACAACAATTAAAAAATGTATTAACAGCTAAGTTTATTTCGCTTTGGTATACTAAAAATACAAAGTTAGTTCAAAAAACTACTAATTTTTCTTAAGTACTTTAAGTACTATTTCATTTTACATAGTACTAAAACATATCTACTTTTTCAAAGTTGCAATATTCAGCATTTATATTTTTAGAATGCTAAACTCCTTAACAAAAACTTATTGCAAAATAAATATATTTTGTATTAGACTTATATTTAATGTAAAGATATAAGATATATAAATAAAAAGAACTGCAACAAATAATATTGTTTAGAAAATCGCTATTTTAAAAAGTTAACTAAAACTACATTTAATCTAAGACAATTCGCTATTTTTATAAAATACTTTTTATGGTAATTTTATAGACCTTGGTATTGCTTTTTTTCTACTTTGTAAAATTTTTAAGATGTATTGAGGTTAGAAATGTTTATATAAAGATGAATTGTGAAGCGTTGGCGTTATAGATACTATAAAACAAAGATGTTAATTTGCTTTATTTAGTTGTTGTAAAAATACTTTTCTTTTGTTTTTTTAAGTTTAAAGGGTGAAGAAGACTTTTAATCAATGTTAAAAAAATTTGTCTTAATTTTATTATATTCAATGTGGTGATTTTGAAATTTAATAAGTAAACTCATGCATTTTAATGTACTTCATGATTTAAATTATTTTTAATGTTTAATAGCCTTATTCAACAGTAATAACTATTTTAATATTAATTATTTAAGATAACAAGAGAAGAAAAGAACCGGTACGTTTTGATGTTTCATATTTATTTGTTATTGTTTTGTTGCATAGTTTATTATTCGCCGTTTATATATATATATATAGTTGTATTTGTTTATTTTCATTTTCGCACAATTTGGATCACCGCTACGCATGACCGAATTTGGCTAATAGCATGTCGTTATCATAAACATTTATAGAAAAGTATATTTGTTTTCTAGTTTAATTATCCCATTAAAATTAAATTGCTAAATTCTTAAATGTCTTATAGAAAAATGTTGTTTTCTACTTAGTTTTCTAAAAAAATCCTAAACATATTTTCTTTCAAACGAACTACAAAAAAAAAAAAGAACTGTTTTATTTCATATGAATACTACTTTCATAAAATCAACTTTAGATCATAGACGATTAAGTTAATCTTACCTACAACTAAAGAAATTTGGTAATGAAGTATATTTAAAAAAAAAAATTATGATATATTTAAAACTATCAAAAATAATCTATAAAACTCTTTATTTGTATGAACTAATTTTTTGTTCCGGTGCTTTTAATAAAACAGTTTATTCTAAAAACATAGCTTATGCATAAGTTTTTGATGTTTTAGTCTGTAAACTAAATAAAATCAATTTATAGACATTAAAGTATATCTTTAATCCTAGGTTTTAATTTAGAATATGATAAATAATAAAAGCAGTTTAAAGTTTGTTTTTTAGGTATGTAAAAAACAATAATTGACTTTTAAGAATTTACTTACTTAAATTTATACATAAGTAATACATATTTATAGCTAAAAATAAAAAAAATCAAAACTAAACAAGCACAAACCTTTTCGTTTAGGAAATTCTTTGACAAGTTTTCTTTTAACATTGTTTGGTGCTGCCTTCTTATAAAATGCACGATTCTTTTCTATGATAATGTAAAATTTTAGTATTGAAATAAGAATAGTTAAAGCTATTTTTTGCTAAAATTATTAAAATATGAACTTCATAAAAGGTAGTTCATAGTTCTTTCATTTAAAAGTTAAAAATGTTACCTGAAGTTTAATAAGTAAGATGTGTTATAAACAAAAAAATAAATTTATTAACCCCTATCAAAATCAACCTTGCCATCAAGAGAAAAACCTGCATCAGCGATTTCCTTATCTGTGAGACCCATTTTCTTATAATATATTTGTCTATTTTGCCTGTTAAATGTATATTATGCTTACTTGTTTGTGCAAATATGTAATATTAAAGTAAATCTGTTAAAATTAATAGTTGCAGAAAAAAGAGAACAACTTATTAAACTAATGGTAAACTTATCTATGTAAACAAGGTTTTATGCTTGATCATAAAAGAGCATTTTACAAGAAATAAAACAAAAAAATAAAGACATTACCGTTATTTTATTTACGGTAACGTATATGTGTACAATACTTATGTAATAGTTTTAACTCGTTTTATTTATTAATTACTAATCTATACTAACAAACGGAACAGTTCAACTTTGGTGTGTACTAACACTGAACGTGTTTAACTGTAAATGACTTGAGGTACAAAGTACAATTTCTAGTATTTCCATTCATGATCTTACTATTAGAATAACTGTTTATAATTAGATACTTTGAAATTGTATAACTCAAATTAAAAAAAAAATAGAACACTTAAGTTTTAATCGATTTATATACAGAAACCTTAATCTTAATTTAAAATTAAATCTAATTAAACTCTCGGCATCTTACTAACTTTTTTTTATTCAACAAGTTTCAGTTTAGAAGCAACACACTGTATAATAACTAGTCACTAGTCACTTATGTAATAAGCAGTTTAGTAGTTTAGTAAATAAGATGCAAGTTATCTAAAAAGTTGAAAAATGTATCTAACATTAGAGTAACAAAATAAAAAGTATTAAAAAAGTTAACACTAAATTAAAATTGATACAAAATCGCACTACAACGATTTAGTTACGACTAGTGTTATAAAAATATAACCATAACTAGTATAAAATTTAACAGTTGAAACACCTTATTAACTTCATATAAAAGCTTTAAAAGATCATCACGACTGTGTAACATTATTGAACTTTAAAAAATGTATCCTGCATAATTTTATATGGAATTATAAGATAAGTAACCTAATCATTTTTTTTATTTTTATAATATCTTATAATTCTATATAAAATTATGCAGTATATTTTTTAAAGTTTAATAATGTTACACAGTATAGACGATCTATTTTAGGTTTTATATAAAATTAATATAATTTTTTAACTGTTAAATTTTATAAAAAGTTAAGTTTTACAAAATTAGTTAATAATTTTAAGCTTAATTTTATTATTTTTAAGATTTGAAATAAAGTTATATAGAAAGAAACTATACTAAAAAATAGAATTTAAGCAAAGTATTAACACTTTTGCATAATTACGCAAATTGTTTTTCAAATCGTTAAAAAATAAAAATAAACAATTAATCACTATACCTAAATATAAACAAGCTATGTTCATGTAATTGTGAGTACAAAACATTAGAGACAGCTAAACGTAGTCTGAAATTTAAAGAAGTATAGGTAATATACAAAAGTTGAATTTCTACAAAGTTCAATCAACAAAACTCAGTTATCATAAATTATTATTAATTGAAAAAAAGATAGTTTATAGACAAATATTAACATCTACATTAGTTTATTACATATAAGCATTTAACAAAACATTAATGTTGACACAGACAAAGACTATACAAAATCTACCTGCTTTGAGAAAATTTAAAGCCTTAATTAGAAATATTTTTAACAAAATACCTGATTGAAAAACCAAAAACTCGTACTTGTGAAAATGAATTTCATTATCATAGCCAAGTAATTAACTCAATTAGTTCTAATTGACTATATTTTTAACCGATTTAAAATTTTTGAAGAGGTTTTTGATATAATAGCCATATTCTTGTAAATTGCAATACTAATATGTAACAAAAGTCAGCCAATTTGCTTTTAAAAAACATTTTTTTAATTTATTTCCTAGATAGAAAACCCTTATAAGTATCAGGCTTATAACTATCACATGAAAGATCTTAATCATCATTTTGATTTGTAAACTTGTTAAACAAAACGCAAGATTTAAGTAGCTTATAAAGAAAGTTAAGAATGTCAAAAATTATGAACAGTTTCAAAAAGAAATATTATCTTAAACCATCAAAAATTTAAGATATACAACCTAAACAAAGAAATAGTAGAAATCAACATAAAATAACGCTAATTTTAACTTAAAACTATTTGCCAAAGTATTTATTAAAAAGGACTGACGAATTTAAAAAAGAAATAAAGATCATCTATTAACTTTGCAAAAATTTTCATTAATGATATTAAAATTTCAAAGTGTTCTTAAAATATACACATCATTTACTAACACATGTTTAGCCTATCTTTAAATCATAACATCTTTTAAATAGTTCTAACACTTAGTTGTAATGAAGCAAATTTTTTGTTATGTATTTATGTAATTTAAAATAATAAGTTATAAGAATTTTACATAAAAATGTGAACATAGATTAAGTTTGAAATAAATCTAAATAAAAACCTTATCAAATTAAAATTTGTAGTAATGACGTGTGAAACACTTAAGAAAGTTTTGATTTTATCAAAAGCATACCAAACATAACATAACTAATTTTTCAAGCTAGTACATTTTCACTTGACTATTACATGTCAATCATGATAACAGCTAGTTATGTTTCTCACACCTTGTAAGTTTTTGTAAATGTGTACGCTCTTTTGAAAAATATTTTATACTTGGTTAGTACATAAATTGAATTTTACTATTTGAAAAGAATAAATTTTCAAAGTTATTGAACTCAAAAATTCAAAATTTTGACACAAGTTGTAGTTGTAAAACTGTATCAAAGCATCATTTCTAATCGTAAAAATACGAACAAAAGCCATATTTAATCATAAGTTAGGTATGCTATTTCCAAAAACACTAAAAATTAAAAATACAGCCAATTATATAAAATATATTTATAGAAATCCATACATCGTTTAAATAATTTCATAAAAAATTTAAACAACTTAAGTTTATCAAAAAATTAGAAGACTTTTAAATTGTTTTTTTTTCTTAGAAGAATAAAATTAACATAATGTTACAATAGTCGACGATATTTACAAAGTTTACGCTAGAAAAAACAATTGCGGTGCTCGAAATAAATTTAAATTTATTTTATTATAACAAATGTTGTAGTATAACAGCAACGTTTAATATGAAACAGACTACAAAAGTCTGTGAAATTTTATTTTTTTCCAGTAAAAAACAATTATACATAGTAAATGAAACATTTTGAAATATGGACTAATCTTTAATTGTTAAATTAGTATACTTTTTAATTTTGTACAATTATTTAGTTGTAAAGTAACCTAGTGAATTTTTAAGTTGTTTAAACGAAAATAAGAAAAAGATAAATGAAAAGGAGTTTTAAAACTTACTTATATCAATTTATACTAAATTTATTCCACTTAGATTATGGATAATACATGTGTAAAAGTAAGGAATATCATTGAAGATATAAAACATAGATTATTTAATAAATGCTTTGATTCAAAGTTATACGATATAAAACCAAAGTAAAAAATAGAAATCTACTACTTATATTTCATTTTAATTTGATTTCTTGACTTTAATCTCCGTATAAAAAAAAAGACTGAGAAAAAAAAAACTAACTACATTTATTTTCTGTGGTGATTCATAAAACAAATAATTTTTGTACAATTGTATTTTAAGTAGTTTATATGAATAAACAACTTACATTATTTGTAAAATATGAACTAAATTTACTTTGTTATAACTTTTTGTTTACTTCTTATTGAAAATAAATTTTATTAATTAAGTAAAGAAATGAAACAATGATACAGTAGTTTTTTTCTGCCTATCATTCTTTATTTATAATTGATGTTTGTTGACTTACAATGTACTATTAAAACATTTTTAAGCAGAACTATGCATGGATTTTAGCCCCAGAATTGTAAATAGTAATCAGATACTGGTTCAGAAGCGCTTTCAAAAAGCCTCAGTAAGGTTATTAATAGATTAAACTTGGAAACAATTGTAGTGTTAAACCTTGTAAGAATAATGTGCTGACGAAGTTTTTTATTGAACTTAAATACCATAAACAAAACCATTTTAAAAATATTCAAAAAAATTATATCAATCATTTTCTTTATTATATCAATAAACAAAATTACTATCACAAAGAACGAGTGTAATTGATGCAAACATTTATGAGAACTTAATTTACAGAATGACAACAGTGTAGAACATAAAGTAATAACTTTCGTCATTGGGTTTAACTTTGAAAAAAGGATTAAATGTTTTTATTTGTAATAATGAACAACTTATTTTGAAACATATGCTTGGAGGTTTAAAGATAAATATTAAACATAAAAAGTTAATGAAACATTAAAGCTCGAACCAAAATAAACTTAACTTGAACCACTACTATACATTTTGTAAAATGGAATAAATGAGATAGTGAAATAAAAAAAAAACAATCTAGAAATTATAAAAGTAAACAATTTTATGGTAACTATTAGAATATAAAAATCTTATTTTGAGTAAAATTGAAAACACAATCTAGGGATTGGCGGCATGTTATCAATGTTTAGATATACTAAATTGGAAAAATCTTTACGTGACACAGAATTAATAAACAAACGTTTTAGCGGGCCAACTTAACTTTGAATATTTTATTACAAAAAATAAAGCAATCAAAATTCATTGAAATATTATTTAAATAATCTATACGGGTGGCTTGGCGTTTAGCCAACAGATCCTTTGCTCTACTGAGCACAAAAGATAGCTTTTTTTAATAAAGTAAAATCATTCAACCGTATAAATTTATGCTAACAGCTAAACAGTAAAAGACAGCATATTTTTTTTGAGTGAAACAATAAAATCTTATAATATTTGAAGTTATAAATAGTAGTAATGGTGACACAGTTAACAGCACATAGAAAAATAAAATTGATGTTAGCCTAATTTAAGAATGGGATAATAAAGTAAATATTATAGTATTCTAAGTCCATTTGTTTAGTTGAAGTTCTCATTATTTATAAAAGATATTTAGTTAATACATATTTCAGTTTATTTATAGTTAATATATAATATTTAAAAGCTTAAGGTTTATACCATAAAAGTGTTTTTAATGCAAAAAAAATAGTTATTGATAGTGATTAGTTATGTAATTTTATATGAACTCTGTTCTTCCAAAGTTTCAAATTTTTGTATTTATTCCAACAAACTTTTAGGAAACACTTAGGTTTTCATTTAGCACCTAATGTTAAATTTTCCTTACAAAATTTATTGACCCCTCCCTATAATAGCCTTAGTAACAGTTTGTTTGTTTCTTTGCTCATACAATTTAAACTGCCTTTATGAAATGATTTGAAGTATATTGCTTTAAAAAAGATGGAGGATATCTATTTTTAATGAATTTTAATGAACTAAATTTCAGTAAGGTAATTTCAATTAGCCCTGTTTTATATCAGCAGAGCTAATTTGATTCCTTTACTGAATTTTTTTACTGAATTAAAAAACAAGTTTTAAAACAACAAAAAATTTAGACTCAAAACTTGATGAGTCAAAAAGTGAGTACAAGCAGATCACCAATTACTGATGAAAAATTGGGTCTTACTGGGTTTAGAAACCACACGGGTTAAATTAAGATGAATTGTGGCCTAACGCTTTAACCACTTGGCTATCGGGTCTTGCTAAATAGCTCATATTTAGCTTTTATAAATTTTATAATTTCAGAAATTTTTCACAAATTTCTGCACTGCAATTATATTCTTAAATGTTAGTTAAAGATATATATGCTAAAACGATTAACTTTATGTCTATTTAGCATTAGCTTATATAAAAAAGGAAAAAAAAAATGAATTAATAAAACAAACATAAGATACAAACTTATATATTTCTAAAATAATTAAAGTCGTTTTAAATGTTCTTTTGTGGTTGTTTAAGCCTTATTTGTTGTAAATTTTTTTATTAAAAATGCTAAACTTACATTTTTAATCTAGTGTTTTAACTTATGTGATAAAAACCTCTACTTAGGACGTTTTAAAAGTTTTTTTTATTTATTTTTTCCAAAAAGTTTGTACTTTGTGAGATTATCATTTTTATAACTGCTTACCAAACCATTTTAAATTGTTTATTGTCATAGTAAACTATATTACCTATACAAATTGTTACTAAGTTTAACTGCTGAACAGATTATTAAACTATCTGAGTTGTAATAATGTCGTCAATAAGGATTGTAGGTAGATATTTTTATGAAAAGTTGTTTTCTTTTTTAAGTAAAGTATTTTGTTTATTTTCATAAAACTTTCTTTAAAATAACTTTAAAGACGCTTTAATTGTGTTTTTTTTTCTGTTATAAAGTTTATTTATTGTAAGTTTATATAATATACCTGTTTAAACTAAAGTATTATAATTTTTTGTAATTTTTGTGCTAAAAACCTCTACATAAGAGGTTTTATAAGCGTTTTTATGTTTTTTGTTACTAAAAAGTATATTTATTTGTTTTTTTTTAAACTGTTATCTTTAGATTAAAACCGTCTGTTTAAATTATGTACTAAAACAATATTTTAGAATTTTGGATGCTATAACTTTGTTTTCGTGTCTATTAAACCTTAAAAGTATATTTGTTCTCATATTATCTACTTAAATTGCCTATAAATCCATGCCATGACCAATTACTAATGTTAAATATGTACAAAAGGGTTCTACTAAGGACGTTTAAACGGTTTTTTAGGTTTATTTTAAGTGAAAGACTAATTATCGAAACAATTTAATTAAAACTTTTAAAATTATTACTTTTAACTACTAAAATGAGTTCTAGTTATTACGTTTAAAAATATTTTTTGTTTTTATTTCAGACATAAATTTATTAATATTATTAATTATTTTAAATTGATTAAATTCCAACCTTTTAATCTATAAATTTGTTTTATTGAGTTTCAACAGTTTCTTTTTTGTTTTAAAAGAAAAAGTATATTCGTTTACTAGTTTCAATCATTTTTATATCTTAAAATCTAAGTTTTTTTCAATATACAATATATTATTATACTTTAAATAAGTAACTGCTACTTTTTATTATTTTATATTTAAAATAGAAACAATTAGTAAACTAATATTTGATATAAATATCCTTTGCGTAATTAAATTAACTTAAAAAAGATAATACTTTAATTAATGCTTTTATTAAAAATATTTTAAAATCGTATAATTTTATTTTACATTAAATGAACAAAAACTATAAAAGTTTTTATTTTAAAATTTTAAGTCACTGTTATAAATATTATTTAACAACAATTATTTTATTTTTATATTAAATTTATATATAAAATAATTTTGAATAGGTAAGGTTGATTTTTACACGTAATTTTTAAATAAAATAATAATTAATTAGATTTTTTAAATTTAAAAACAACATAACTAATTTGTACAAATAGCGAAAGTTAGATAAATTATAGTGTAAGAATACATTAAACTTAAAAATATGCCTGTTTAAAACTGATATTTAATTTTTTTTTTTCCAATTTGCATTGGTCTCATCGCTATTTAACTATTTACGATAATGAACTTTCATATTAGATAACAGTAAGCTTTTTTTTAAACGTTGAACATTCTTTTGAAAAAAGCTATCTTTTGTGCTCAGTGGAGCGAAGGATCTGTTGGCTAAACGCCAAGCCACCCATCTATACTGTTTACTAAAAGTTAAACAAACTAAGGTTGCATATGTATATAGCTTCAATTAAAAAGCTTTATTTTAGTTATTTTGCACAAGTTGATTTCAAGCTAAAACTATGCCATGAGCGGAAGATTTCAGCTTACAAGTTTTAGATAGTTTTGAACACTTTATTTAAAAAATTTCCTTAAAACAAAACAAATTCATAAAGTCATAATGCTTACAAACATTAACTTAAAGTGATTACGTTTTTTTTATTAATATTTTGTTTTGCTAATAAGTAAAACCAGAAACCTGGACTACTTTTAAAGGTCTGTATTTATTCAATTATTTTTTTGTGTTTTAGACAGAATATATATTGCGGTTAAGTTTATTTTGTATAACCTATTAATTTCATATTTAACTTATAAAAAGTATAATGTGCACGTTTGTCTATCAGGCTTGTACACATAACAAACTGATAGTCGTAACACTAAGTTCAAAAACTATTAGTGTTAGAATATTATATGGGTTTTATGTAATAAGATTTTTTCATTACTTGAGCCATCGATTCATATGAGTCCGACCCCTGGACACTTTTAGCTTTTGTTTCAGATTGCTAAAATCTACGTCTAAACTTTTAGCTTCTTGTTATCTGGACAGCTTCCATGTTTGACTTCAGAGCTGGTTTCAGCCACCATTTTAACTTTTTTGGGGTTTGCTTGATGGAATCTCAGACGGTTAAGGTCTAAAAAAGTATTTAAGTACAGAGCAGATTGAAATTTTAATTAAGTAATACTTAAGTGAGTTGTTGAATTGTATTAGTTGAAACTAAATTATGATTATTAGTAGCTATTCGAAAATAAGGTAGAACTATTCATGATTATAATTGTACGATTAAATAAAAGATAAATTCAACAACAATATATAAGCTTTTACTTATATTTTGTGTTAATAATAAAATATATTAGCTAACCTTTATTATAGTTGACTTGTTGTTCACCAGTAATGCCGTTGATCCTAGTAAAAGTGATTATTTTCAATTTTAATGAATTCGCTAAATATTAAAAACATCATTATTAACATTATGTATAAAATAAATTCAGCAAAATTTCAAAACTAAATCCTATACGTTTTATTTTACATGAATTGAATATTGATCTTAAAAGCTTAAATGTCTTTAATATTTTTTTTGCATTTTAATTTTATTAAACAAGTAAAACTATATTAAGTATAGTTATAGATTCTCACAAAAGATACAATGACTTGTTCTTTAAAACTAACATAGTATCATAAATTCTTAAAATATATCAAACAACCTATAAAAAAAAACTTATTTTATAGCTCACTATATTTCAACATTTTTGTATATACGATATTTATGGTTACACTACGAATAAATAAAAACATGGTTTGATTTTAATCTATTTAACAATTTTTGTTAATATCTCAATAACAATTTTAGGTTTTGAATAATTATATTTTTTAGTGAACTTTAAATTGCAAGCAATGCCCGGAAATATTTTTACAGCGAGTTAAGTTGTTTTAGATATTATTAAACTACTTAAAAAATTTATTATCTTGCAAATGTTGAGTTAATGTAATTCAACTTATAAAATATGGTGTAAAAGAGACATAATACAGACTGTTGATTCATTATAAGTTTTTTAAGCAAATAATTTAACACAACTAAACAAGAAAAAACATATAAAAAAGCACAGTCATACAAAATTAACAAAACATATAATTTAGTTTCTAAATTAATAAATAGCTTTACAACTTTTAATTAACAGCTCTTTCATTTTTATTACTAAGTTTGAAAATTTTTAACTTAAAGGCACTTTAACATTAGTGTTAAGAACACAGTATAACTAAGTAAAAAACCTAAATTTCTCTACAAATATATTAAATTTTTATATATTCCTGGTATTTACAACTAAATGAGAAATTAAGAAACATTAGGTTATTAAGACTACAAATGGTTTTAAAGTTAGTATAAAATAAAACAAAAGTTTTAACTTTTATTAGTAGATACAATTACTAAAAGATCACTAAATTTTTGAAAAAACTATTTATATCAAAAAATTTTATATAATAGCAAAAACAAAAGCTTAAATGTATAAATAGACACACTTAATTTAATTTTAAAAGTAAATATATCAAAAATTTTAGGTTTTAGAGCAGGAGTCGGCAAATCGCAACCCACCGGCTAAATATGTCTCACAAAACATAAGTTTAATGAAAAACATCCGCCGTGTATTTGTTAGCTTATAATCAACTAAAGTAGTAAAAAAGGATTCAGTATTCAAAACTGTATGCTGAAATTCTTTAACCATTGCTCATAAATAAATTACTGTTTGTTATTTATTTATTTGGTCATATCTTATTGCTATAAATTTTTTTGTATATACTTAAAAAAAAACTTTGTTCTTAAGGACTATTGTTATTTTAGTGTTGCCCTTAATGATAATATTTTTAATTGATTCGGCAGTTAGTTACAAAAGATCACCAGCCGCTTCTTAAGAGGTATATCAAAAGACGCTTGACAGTCAATTATGTTTAATAAAGTTAAATAAAGCGTAACAAATGAAAAGTAAAAACACATAACATAAGTTTTTGTAGTTATAGTTTACCATTATATTAAAAAAAATATTAATATTTACGAAGATAAAGTACTTTAAATGAATTAAATTAAACAGAAACTTAATCGTTTAGCTACATGCTTTAATAAGTACTTAAATTTAATAATTATGAATTAAAAAAGTGTTGAAATTAAATATTTTAACAATTTAAGATGAAAAAAGACAACAGAGTTGGACAAATAACAAAAAAAAATTAAACAATCATGTTTAGGATGCATTAGAAATAAAAAAAGTTGAAACTTTAGGGACTGTACAATTTTAGCTTGTTATCAAAATTTATGCTTTGAAAGCTGATTTTAAAAACGCATCTTTAATTTTATAATTTAAAGTTTTTTACTTAAGCCTTAATTATAAAACTACATATCATTATCAGTATAAAATTGTTAAATTAACTGTTTAAGCTTTTGAAAATGCAAAAATTTTTTTTTTTGTTTAAAAACAAAGAAAAGAATTATTCATAGTTTTGAAAAGATCATTCATTAAATTCCCTTTTAACGAATCCGAACTATTTTGGCATTCAATTTAATCTATCAATCATCAAGTACTAATTGGGTTTATCTTATTTATAATGAATATGTTTATGTAAAAATTTATACTTATAAAAAATTAATGGTCAATTTTAATAATCAAAGTTAGCTTGTTTGATCATCTTTATGTGATAATGATTTCTACTTTTGTGATTCATTATACCACACAAATAGTGATCATAAAACAAACTATAAGTTTAAACATAAAAATTAACAGAGTATAACTGAATTAGACAAAATTTATTTTTCAAAGACAAATAATATAAACACCTTTTACTATTATTATAATCATAAAAACGTATACTTATTATTTTAACAAAAGTTTTAACACATACAAGTAGTCTAACAACTAGTTTATTTATCAATCATTTCGTAATTCTTTCACAAGTAGAAATATTGACTAACTAACTCACAATTAGCTACTTGAAAAATAATCTATTACGTAATAATATTTCTACGTGACTTTTTTTGCTATATAGCACAAAGAGTGATTTTAGATAGAAAGGTAATTGTTTTTAAATAACATATATTTTTTAATGTAATAGGATTAGTTTAGAAAATATAAAAAATCAGATAACTTAAAAAAAATATTACAATCAATATCATAACGCAGTTAACTTATATGATAAGTAAGTTATTTTGATCTAAGATAAAATTTTAAGTGAAAATATTTTATTACGTTTATCAAAATACTTCACGATATGAAAAAAATTGTACGTAAAATTAGTTGAAATTATATTCAAGATGTTTTAGATATCAATAATCTAACTAACAAGGTGTTAACTTGCTTTTGCTAAGTAAAACAGTTAAGTATAAAAACAAAATGTATATTAGATATTCTTTAAAAAATGCTGTAATTTTGAGAAAATTTAAAATCGAGCAACCCGAAAATAATTTAGGCACCCTTTTGAATTACTTTTTAATTATTAATAAATGACAAAAACAAACAATTTTAAAACTGATATCTTAAGAAGTTTAACCTTATAATAATTAATATAAAGAGTTTAAAACCCAAAAACATGAGACTTTATATATATAATTTACTTAACACTATGACCAAGATCTGTACGAACTTTTTTACTACAAATACCCGCATATAGAAAAGATTAACTGTAAGTCACTAAAATATAATTTAATTTTTTATTAAGACAACCTAAAAAAGCTGCAGAAATCAATCTTGTAACAAACCTACCTCATACTATTATAAAGTTTATAAAGTGAATTACAGTGGTTAACTAATTATACCTTTATTTGCAAACATGTTTCTGTTAATTTTTAGAGTCAAATGATATAATTTTTGATCTAAGATAAAATGTTAGTTATAAATTGCTTTTTATCATGAATCTAGCCAAAAAGTGAGTTATATGAATATCTCCCCCTTGTGGAACTTCAATTATCGAATAAGAAAAAGTAAATGGGTAGTTTACTAGATAAGGGCAATATCTTGTAAAAATAATTACAAACTATTTAAAATATTCTACTAATATATCAAAAAAATGAGTTTTAAAAAACCTGCTTTATGTCTATTAGAAACATAAATATTTTAGAGACATTAAAAAACTATTAAACTATTATTCTTGTAGTTCTTCATAAATATATAGATACTGGATACATATACAAACAAAAAATAGCACTCGTTAAACATAAAACTTTTTATTAAGAAAAGGAAAAACTGAAAAGCTTTACAAGACATGGCTGAAAAGATCAAATCAAACCTAGATTACGTAACTAAAACATAATTAACAATCAATCGCAAGATAAAACTAAAAACAAAAACTATGATTAGACAACTAAATCACTTATAAATCACTTGTTATGAAAGAAATAAAGAGTGTTAAAGCAAATACTGCTATTTAAAGAAAACTAAAAAAGTTATGTATTATGAGTTAAATGTTGTACAAAACATATAAACTAAAAAACTCATACGCTGCAAGTACTTAAACAGACAACGCAATTATTTTTCCACATACCAGTAGTATTCAAAAGTTGTAAATTAAGCTCTACTTTGTTTAATGAAACATTAAACTAAAAAACAATAGAAAAATTTAAAACTTTAAAACAAACTACTCATCTGTTTGTGACAAGGCAATAATATTTTTTATAATAGTTTGCGTTAAAATAGAACAAGCCTAAATTTAGCAAGCAGTGTTTTATAATAATATGTCAAGATTGTACTTTGTTATAGTGTTTAAAAAATACTACTTACTGTACTATTAAAAAATAAGTTTATTAAGTTTGTAAAACATTAACTATATCAAACAACGAAATAAATCAAAAAATGGATTAATTTTATGATATTTATGTTTTACACCTACAATTAATAATTTACAACTATAGCCAGGTATTAAAAATGGATTTCAATTAAGTTTAACAGATTTTTACACGTAAAATAAATTTCAACTTTGAATTGGAAACAAAAAGAACAAAAAAAGATTGCAATTTCTTCGAAGTTTAAAAGTTGTATAAGTTCAAATTGTTAAGTCTTACTTAGTAGTTCTTACTTTAAATTAAAGAGCTCAAGTTAATAAAAAAAACACATTTACTTATTTCTAAAAAACTTGTACAACTAACAACTTTTCTAACAAGCCATATTTTGTTAATACTTAACAACACTGATTGTCAGAACTTAATTTCTAAACTGTTTCTTACGACCTTTTAATTAAATATATTCACTTACTTCAACCACTTATTTAGTTGGGTCTTGGACTCAGACAGTTTTCTCTGCACTCCTTCGGCGTCGAAGTACTTCCTGGTCCGCGGACAATACCAACCGGCAAGTTCTACCATCATTTTCGGGGTCTCCTTTTCAACAACCATTTTTGTTACTATGTTTGTTACAAAAACGATGCAAAAATCATAAAGGTTTTCTTCGCTTGCCTGAAAATTTTATATGATTTTGTTTCAACTAATATATAAAAGTATACAAAGTTTTTAGTAGTGAAAGTAGCTAACTAATTTAAAGTTATTTTATTAAATACTTCTGTACAAAGCAAAAGTTGTACATACGCTAGTTGTTTAAAGAAAATAATAAATTGGTTTAGTAAACTGTTCATAATCAAAAAAATATATATTGCTATGCGTTAATCGAAAACTTTATTTTAATTAAACTTTAGTTTTTACTAAACTGGAAAATTTCGATAACATAATATTTTTCAGAAGTAATAAATAAGCGTTTTGTTTACAAACCAATATTGAAAAATTTAAATGGGCATAAACTCATTATCTTTTTAGTGCATTTAGTTAGCATAGATATTATGTTAAAGCTAATTATTTGAAGTTATATACAAAAAGATAACATAGCTATATAAACGATATACGTTGTTTTAGCAAAGCAACCTAAAAACGTATATTTTACTTATAGAAATATCTCAACGAGCTGCACTGTAGTAATATTTAGTTGAAGACTTTGACCAGTTACAAATTAGTATTACGCAAAAGTCTATTAATAGTTATCATAACCTCAAGCAATTTGACTATTTTATGAGAAAGAAGAGAATTTTAAGAGTGATATGTCATCGTGAAAAGTGAAAGCATTGCAAGTATTCTCATTCTTGTGATTTCAATTACAATAAAAATATTTTTCTAAACCATAAAACTAACTTAAGTATATCTCAGATTTGTTTAAAAAACGTTTTATCATAAAAAAAATTAAATAAACAATTCTTACCTATCGACCGATTCTTTAAAAGGCTTTAAAGTGCATTATAAAACAAAATTTTAATACTAACATAATTCTTAATGGTTTAAGTGAACTATTGAGTGTTATTTAAATGGAGCTTTTACTATGAAAGCATTAAACCATGGGAATGATGCGAGTTTATAATAATTTCAGCAGTCAACTAATTTAGCGCAGCTAATAAAGCAAGTAAAATTAATTGTAGACTCAACTGATTTTATTTATAATATTAAAGACTAAACACAGTATAGACACAACAAAATTTATTTTCACACATATCTTGTTGTGTCAACCCAAAACAGAACACAATCAATCAAATAAATGCAAAGAATGTGGTAAGTACTCGCTGTAATAGTAAAAAGGTGTTTATCAGCTGTCAGTCAAAAATCTTTCTATTGTTCGAGTTACTATTAATATCACTGACTTGGTACGGAGTGGTATCACAACATTACACAATATTTTAAGACAGTAGTTGAGATAAATGTTTTTAGTTTTTCACATACGTTAGCAATATATTGCCTGGTAAAAAATGTATAAACTTATAAAAAGTACTCGAAAAATTGAAAATATAAGTGAAAAGGTTATTTCAGACATAAATAAATTTAAATAATACTTCGAATTAACATACAGTTCAACGTGTTAGTGTATATTACAAAAGGTAAAAATAAATCACGAAGTATCATAAAAACTATTCATTCAAGAATTTCATATATATGGAACTTGATTATTGTATTTCAAAATTAAAAAAATGTATATATATATGAGAGATTATACTATTTTTTAGTTGAAGAATTCACATTAAATTCTGTGTAATTCAGGGTAAAATACTGAAACGAATCAATCGTACTATTCGTTTGAGATCATTGATTACAAATATTTCCCGAGCTCCAAAACATTTATTTAGTTATTGAAAATCAGTCTTATACTGTTACCAGTTTTAATTATAAAAAACTGAACTGTACTTTAGTGTTTAAAAATAGATATAAGCTAACATTTTGCTATTATAGAAATAACAATTGGCTAGCCTTAAACTAATATTTATCAAAAAAAATCATTTATAAGTTGTTTTTGTTTATGAATTTTTACAAGGCTTTTTAGTATAAATTTTACAACCTTATCAACAGATTATCAGAATTAGAGTCTAATATAAAGTAATTTTTTAAGTTTTGTTTCAGATATTATCGTATACTACAACTTTGAATTGACATATTTTAAAAGTTATGTACGTCATCATACCTTATACACGATAGAAAAAATTAAAGTGTTAATTTTGTTTAGATTTTTTGTTTATAAGAAGGGTATACATAAGGGGTTGGCAAAAGCAAGTACATAAGGACATATACTTGCTGTTCACAGTTTAATTTTCAGCAACAAATGTACTTTTTAAAGCAAAATTAAGATATGTACTAAATAAAAAGTTCGTAGTATGATAAGTAGGAAAAACTATGGTTTTGATTTTTGTTATTTTATCAAATATCTGTTCTGAAATTTTAGTTTTTATTGATTATTACAATTGTTTCAAATAACTGCAGCCTGCAGAAGAAAGTTTGAAAAAATTTGATCTTCAACCTTAAAAGGCTGAGCCTGGTATAAAAAATATGTTTCACTATGTCTAAAAGCTTTGAAGTTACTTCGAAATTGTTTATAGTTCATTGGTAAATTTAAGTAGCATATCGTATAAAGTTTTTATTATGCTTATATTAAGACAGGTATTTAGCTTTAAAAACAGATAATAATATGTTATCCAAAAAGAATAATAAATAAATACAAAGTTTATCAAAAGCTGTATTAAATTTATGTTTACTGTATTTTTATTTGTACACAGCAACACATACGATTTAATAATACAAGAGCTAATATTTATTTTTCTATTTATAATTAAATATTAAAACAATTTATTACTTACTTAAACAGGTACTTCCTTTGTAGTTGAGTTTCGAGCTTCTTTTTTAATCAACTCTAAGTGTTGAAATTATTTGTTAGCTGTAATGTAAGGAGTATTAGGTCACAGTAAAAAAGTATTACATATATCTTTGTTTTAAAGACAAGGTAAAACTTTTATAAAGTGTTGTTTTATATCATTAAAAAACAATTATGACTTAAATTTTTTATTAGTATCCTTTAGTTGCTTAAAAAAAGAACTGTATATATAAACATCTCTTTTTTCAATGAACTAAGTAATTTTATAACAATCAAAGTTGTATAAATTGCTGTATTACCATAAAAAAATACCAACTACTTAATCGTTGATTGCCTTATTCACACTGGTTTGTAAAATAGATGTTATTATTACATAGTAAAAAGTGTTAGACTATTTTCTTTTCAATCTTAAGCACTTTTAAACAAGGTTGAGCAAAAAAAGAAACACTTGTTATTTAAGTCTTAAAACAAATAAACCCGAAGTTAAAAAGTTTTTAAACTATGTAAAATAAATATTTTAATAATAAAAAAAAACGAGTTAGTGTAAAAGCTATTAATGAATAAAATAAAATAGAATAAAATACCGAACTTCACTCTATAATAGTTTTTTACCTGAAATAAAAATGTACAACTTATGAAATAATAGTGAACACTTGAAAATTTCTAAGACAGTCTTTTTTTCTTTTTTTTTTTTATTTCTCATTTCTCTCAAACTTAAACTAATGCCCCGCCGAGTTGAAAAAAAAACTTGATAAAAAGATAAAAATTTTGAAATGCTTAAAAAGCGAAATGACTCGATGTAATCATCTTTAGTTCAACTTTCAAATGTATTAACAAAAACAGGTGTTAATTTGTACTTAAAGTCTTTTGTGTATTTTTAATAAGGAAACACATAATAATTTTGACAAAGCACAAAATAAAGCTAGAAAGCTTTTAAAGCATTTTTACAAAATAAAACAGTCTACCCTTTTAAAACAAATAAGTATACTTTTTTATACTTACGCAACAAAAAATAATCTTTTACCTTGTGAATAAAAATAAAGCTGTTTTTTTTTATTATAACTACAAATAATTTTATAGTTGTGTTTTTACTATGCTAACAGTAAAAAAGCATAAAATAGGTTTACAGTAAAACTATCGAGTAAATGACAAAAAAGTATTAAAAAAGCTATGAGAACAAGAAATATTAATCGTTTAGTAACACTTCGCTTTTTGTACGTAACAATAACTATTTCAATAAAAAAAGGTATACTTATCGTAAAGTTTTACAATCTTGTTTCTAGTCTGTTTGCTAGTGTAATAAACGATGCTATTAATTTTTAAAATTGAATATATTTATCAGGCGTCTGAAATCTTTTCTAATTGAATTTTGTGAATTATGATTTTTTATCGCTGCTCAATTGAAAACAGAAAGGCTGATTACTGTGCATTTAAGATCTCTAATAACCAAGAGCAAAAAACATTAAACAGGTAAAAGTTGTTTGGTAAGCAATAAAAGTGTATATGTAAATGTTATAATAAGTTTTAAAGTATGCATTAAATTATTAGTTGATTTCTACTAAAAAAAAAAGGTGACAATCAAAAATTTATGTCTGGTGAGAGCGCAGTTTGCCGACTTCTGGTGTATGTAAAGACAAAATTTTTAATAATATTTAAATAGTTCAATGAAACGGACTTTATGGTATTTTTCTTAGTTGGTGCAGAAAAAAAAACCAAGTTGCAGGTGATCGAGTTGCCCGTTCTCAAGTTGTTACTGCTCGAGTTGTTACTGCTCGAGTTGTAACTGCTTGAGTTGTTACTGCTCGAGTTGTTACTGCTCGAGTTGTTACTGCTTAAGTTGTTACTGCTTGAGTTACCACTGCTCGAGTTGCCCGTACTCAAGTCGCCTCTGCTTTGATTTATTTTATTTTTGTTTAAAATAGCTTGTGGAATGATACTTAAGACTATACTGTTTTAGGGAATTTCCAATTTAGCTTATTTACTGCGAGATGTTGATTTTCCAGTAATTCTTGAAGAAATGTTGCTTTTTAAGTTCATTTGTGGTAGTCAGCTAAGAGTTTGCGGCAGTGTAGTGAGCGAAATGGTCGTTGTCTAAATTAAAGCTTTGTAAGAGATTTTAATCTAAAAAATAAATAAAACGTTATGGATTTTTAATTTTTTTAAGGTGTTGCAGTTGCGGCAGTGCAAAACCACACGCGACGCCCCTGATTTAAGGTAGAGTTCAAAAGAATCTCAAGAGGATAGTTTAAATATTTGTAAATCTATTAAAATTTGATATAGTCTACATATTGTAAACGAAAAAAACTTAAAACTACATGAGTGCATAGTTTGTTCACTGTCACTGAACTAAATATTTAGTGTTAATAAGTTAAAACACAACTAAAAAAAACTTGGCCTTTTTACTGAAAGCAATGGCGCAAACATTATGCTTAAATCGATTAACTTAGTGATAAAGCTTAGAATAAAATTCAAAATTTAAAAATAGAAAATATATACCGTGACTTACTAAAAAAACTAGTAGTAGTTTTTGAACTACTGTAGCATTGATAGTTGTAATTAAAAAGGTAGAAATTTAAAAGGTTTCAATGTACTTTGTTGGAGCTTAAATACTAATGTAAAAGTACAAATGATGTACAAATTTATCTACAGATGTTATACATAGAAAAGACCTTTTAGACCTAACCTAATAGTTGATAACAACTTTTGTCTATAATTTTTTAAGTTCATTATAAGTCTGTAGTTAATAACTACATGTTTTCAAAAAACTGTTGATAGAAAGGTTAAATAACATAGTTAATAAATTTATAAGTAAGACGTACTAAATCAACTACTTTAACAAATAGCTGTAAAAGCAATAAATTTGATAAGTACTTAATTATTATTTGTGCAAATAGTCATAATAAAGTACATACAAGTTAACCTATTTCATAAAGTGTTAAATAATGTAAAGTACATAAAGTAAATAAGCTTTTTTACAAGTTTATGATTACCTTATTTTAAAAATAACTGTTTAAAACTGAAGTACGTTTGATTTGGTGTTAATATTTTTTTTAGAAAGTTTTATAAAAATGAAATATTTATAAATATCCCGTGTAACATTTATTTCACTGGCATTCTAAAAAAATTATAAACATGTTAAATACCAACTATATCAAATAGCTGACATTATTAGTTACATCAAAGTGTTATGTGAAATGTTTAGCAATATATGCTTGTATTTTACTTACTTTTATTACTTAAAAAAAGTTTTTTAATTGTATTGCATTAGGCTTAGTTATATAGGATAAACACTTATTAAAGTTTATTGAAGGTTTACGGGTTGTTATTGTTCAAAAATAAGGTATTTAAACCAAAAATAAGTTGTAATAAGTATTTAACTTTTTTGAACTTAAGAATCTTTAGTTTAAAATAAGTGTACTTAAGTCATCTTTAAAAAATTAAATATTTAATTAAAATTATAACATTGTTAAAAATTATTTGCTTTACAAATTATCAAAAACAAACATAAAAATTTTAAAACTGTCTGAAAAGAGAGTTGATAAAAGTTACTTTGAATCAAAAATTTAGCTTGAAACTACTTTTTATATAGATAGACTTTTATATTGCACAGTTTTTAGAGAAACTACACAGATTCAATTTTCAATCAGGTAATTTATTAAATTTTTTACTAGGACTTAACCCAGATAGTTTTTTTCAAGCTTTTAAAAATTATAACAAGTTAAAACTTAAAGCATTAATCATAGTACCTCCCATTCATATACTATAACAAACACCTATGATAACGTTCACGTGTTTATTTTTTTATACTGTTTATATCTGTAATATAAGCAGAATATTTTTTATTATACTTATCAATTAAAAAAAAACGTTTTTGTTATCTAAGATTTACATGTTTAATTTTTTTCAAGAAGACAGCAATTTTTCTTTTAAACGATAATAAAAAACTAGTTTAACAAAAATAATTGAATACACATTGTAAAAGTAAGTAGACTATATTTGAAGAAAAAATTGCAGCCGGTCAATTCTCTATGATCAACTTTAATTTTTGCAAACAATGTACGTTGAAAATTAGTCAGTTAATTCAGGTAAAATAAATAAATATTTTTGGTGTATTTTCTTGGCAAACAAATCATATCTAGATGAAAAAAACATTTTGTTAGACTCGAGGTAGTTAAACTATGAAGATGTTAATGTTTTAGTGTTAAAAACATAGTCTACTTTTATCACTTTGTTTATATACTAACATAGTCTAGAAAAATAATTCTAGATTGAAATTAATTTTCGCATATGAAAAAACTTTATATATATGCACAGATGTGCCAAGACAGTACTAACCTTTTTGTGTAACTTAGAAATGCTTCATTATCGTATTAAACATAATTTTTTCTTCTAAAACTATGATGCATCATATTTTTATGCAACTATCACAGAGTTTGTACAGTTTATTAAAACAATTAGAAACATTCATGTTCTTTATCTATATAAAGAACAATCAATGTTTTACTAAAAATTTTTTATTATGTTTTCACTGCAACTCTAAATTAACTTACTGCAAAAATTTGAAATAGAACAATAGCTTTTAAAGTAATAACAATAGTTTTAAAAACTGCTTAAGTAATTAAATTGCTGTAAAAAACCAATCAACAAAATCAAATTATGTAAAATAGTTAAGCAGTTTTCTAAAGTTATTGTTTTTACTTTAAAAGCTATTGTTCTATTTCAAATTTCTGCAGTAAGTTTCTGAAGAGTTGCAGTGAAAATATATTAAAACTTTTGTGGTACAACATTGATTTGTCTTGATATAGATAAAAAGTATAGTAGAGTTATGTTTTTAATGTTGAAAACTTAATGTATTGAAAAGAATTTATTTGTGATCATTATTCTTTCTGACAAAATTTCTTACAAAATAATTTATTTTTCAACTCTGCTTATAATGTTCAAAAAAATAATATTAAAAATAACAATAACGTATATAAAATGTTTCAATAATATATAAGCCGATCATAATTAACAACAGTATAATATAAACATACTTGTAACGTATTCCTTCACTCAGTTTAATTCTGACCTAAGCATAAAAAACTTTGTTAAATATAAATGGCTGTCAAAAATTGAAAAGTAATATGAATTTAGCTCACATGAACTTCATTAAAGCTTATTAATTTTAAGAGGCTGCTATTTTAAACAACGTTTTAAAACTTAGGAAACAACAATTTTTAAATTCAAACTAAACTAAGTGTTCTTTTGGTAGTAAACAATTTTCTTTTGAAAAATAGTATATATTCCAAAAAGAATTATCTAATATTACCAAATTTAACACTTAAAAATGTATGAGTTTTATAATGCTACATTAAAATGTTTTTTTTAACTTGTAGGTGAGTTTAATTAGATCAGTTATAAGTTTAAATTCAAAGCAAAGTACGTCAATTTAAGCTTGTATCGGAATACCGCAAGTATTTATAACTGGTTTTAAATAATAGCTTTAATTATATTATAATGACAGATTGGTAACTAAGATTAGTTATAATAACAAAAAAACGTCATCATTTAAAAGATTTGTTGTAGCTATCTAGAAAATAATTTCATCCAAAATGTTTATTATAACTTAGTACTCAGCGATCGGCTTACTTAGGCTCTCCAAGTGGCAACTTATAGCCTGTAAACAGTAGTAAAGCAACAGTAAAAGAAATTTTCTAGCTTTTTACATGTTTAAATTTTTATTATAAGGCGCTTTTGTTTAAAATTATTTTGATTGAAAATTTTTACTATGCTTTTTTATTACTTGCAATTATACTCTAATGTCTATACTATGCCTATTTTATTATATTTTTACCTTATGTTTACATTTTTTTCTTAAAACTTCATTTTTATACAAAATAGTCTGCAACAGATTCATTTTACGAGATAAAACAAAAAAAACTTGACAAAAGTCTACCGATCCCTATACTACTTGAGTGAACAAGATTCTCCGCATAAAGTTTTGTTTTGGGATTAAGTAACGATGAGTTTTTAATTTTAGAGTGTATGATTATATTATTTGTAGTGTAGATGTATTAAAAAAAAGAATTAAAATATACATAAAACTTTGTAGTTTATTATTATTATGTAGCTTTATTTTGACAGGTAATAAACTAATTACTTAATTTGCCTGTAGATGTACTTATTATTGAAATCACTTATATTTAGCTAATCATTTTTATCAACTTCCTGGTGGATAAGCAACTTGTTATTAAGAAGCATTGATTTTAATTAAAGTTAAACAAGTCTTAATTTTTTCATTGCTATTAAAAGAATTTATAATAAAATTCATTCAGTTGTTACAGTAATTCAGTGGTATGATGTTTTTGGTAGCATTATGTTAAATAATTAATTTAAAGATTAAGATTTACTTTTTTATTGTAAGCTAGTTATTAAATTTATTGAGCACTGAAGATTATTAATTTTTTGTGCTTAAAAAAAATTAAGCTGTTAAAGTATTAAAAATTAACACTGTTTAACTGTGGTTGTATATAAATATATTAACATTTTACCTAGGGTATATATATGATAGTACATACATGTAAATATTGTAAAGGCTTAAGTATAAAAATGGCTAACGAATTCTTGTTTCTATATGTATAGTAAAATTTTGTAAAAATAGTTGTTTTTGAACAGAAAGTTAATAGCAATGTATTGAGCACAGAAAAAAACGACTTTTTAAAGATAATTAAACATTATTTGACAATAAAATAAATTCTTTCAAACAATATAAATAAGACTCAATTTTTCAGAACAAAATATATTTTATGCTTCTTTCGTCAGTTGTATACTAAGCAATAAAAAGATTTGAAATTTTATTTTATTGTTTAGTATACAACTGACGAAATAAGCATAAAATATATTTTATTCTCAAAAAGTGAGTCTTATTTATCTTGTTTGAAAGAATTTTTAGAGATTTAATAGAACATATAAAGTTTAGAACTTTGTTGATAAAAATATAAAAAAATTAGGTAAGAATTTATTACTAGGACATTTGCAATTAATAATCAGTTGCTTGTAAAACAGATAACTTATTAAAAACTTGTTAGATTTAGGCGTATGCAATAAAATAACTGATGTAATTAAAAATTAAGTTGAAATAAAATACATGCTTTCTTTCAGGTACACATATAAGTATGAATACATTATATAAAGTTAAAAATAGTTTCAATAAGTTATGTTTTTAAGTTCTTGCTGACATAAATAAAATAGTTAAATGCAGTTTTTATCACCTGTAACTACTAGTAATTTTATATGTAGTAAAATTTTATTATTGATAGTGTTTATAAAAATTAGAAAAAATAGTTAGTTGTATGACTTGATGTATACATCGAAAATTGTTTTCACTAATCAGAAAATCACAAAAAAAAAGGATTTTTTTAGTTGTTTTTTATAGTTTTAAACGCTTACTAACTTTCATTTTAGTTTGTCGTGATAAAAATATTAATTTTGTATATTATAAGTAATGTATGTTAATATTTTTAGTTGTTTTTTTTAATTTATATAATAGCTTAATATTTAACTGTAATTTTGTTAAATTTGAATAAACTCTTCGAATTTTACCTATTTTTTATTATAGATAAGCTTAAAGTTTAAAAAATATAGTATTGTTCCTCAAATTAAACATTATTTTGTATATTGGGGGTAAATTTGGTAGCTATTTTCCAAAAGGGGTTAAATTTGGTAATAATCGTTTAAAAAGTAAGTAAAAATGATAAAACCCGCTGGTAAAAATTGTTTAACTAGTAGTTGATTATAAAAACAGTTATAACTGATATAACTATAAAAAATCGTTTCCTATGAAACAATAAATGTTTTAGTATTTAAAATTGTCATTGTAAGATTTACTTTAAACGGAAAAAAAATTTGTACTATCTATTAATATGTTTAACTTTAATATTTAAAAACTTGTAATTCATTTTCAAGTTACGATACTTTAAGTCTTAATTCAAAATAATTAACGTCTTAAAACCAGGTAAGTTTCTTTTCTAGGAGTATTTTTCAGAAAAACAGTTTAAAATTTCATTAAAATGTTCAATCCTACAATGAACGCTGGCAACTATGACGTACTAAGCACACGTCATACTGTTCAGAGTTCAGCAATACCTTCAAACGTTGTACATAACCAACAAAATGTACAAGCTTCTTATGCTACTTATCAAGACCAACAACAAGTAGGCTCAACTGTTTCCAACCAGACTGCAGTTGGAAAGATTCAGAACCAAACAGCTAGTCATCACAATCAGCAGCAACGGCAGTTTACACAAAGTCATGGTTATAGTAATGCATTTGCTCAAAGTCAACCTCAAGGGCAACAAGCTCAGCAACAACATCACTACAACCCGCATTTAGGTAAATTTATCATTAAGTAGACAATTGTTGTAGTTAACACACTTTCTTAATTCATTTTTAATCGTCGTTATTTATTTTTGATTAAAAACGAACTTAAATTATTTTAAAGAAACATATAGCCTAATTAGCTAAAAACTACCTGAAAGAAAAAAAAACATAATCAAATAAGTCAACAACATATTTGCTTATAAGGCACAAATCACCAACAACAGCAAGTGATTCACCAGCCAGGCCAGCTTGGAATCAGTCAAGCGAATCCAATAGCCCAACAACAACAAATACAGCCACAACAGCATATCTACAACCAAAAGTTCAGTCAACCTATTGTACAAGGTAATTTTGTAACTGACACTTTTAATTTCAAGTTATTAATACTAAAAACAATATTTATAATGTTTTATAGTTGACTGGACTACATATACAACATTAATTTTTTTCTGTGTTTTATAGTAGTCTATCTCAATATATCCTTGAATTTAGAATATACCAAACGAAAGGGCTTCAACTGTGCTATTTTATTTTTTTGTGCACATTTCTTCAAACTGTAGCACTATAATGATTGAAAAATAATTAAGCATTTTAGTTGTTAACACTGCTTCACTTTATAAATAAACAGTTGAAAAACTTACCTAAGTTTTTAAGCTACACATCCCAGCCAACAACAAGCGATTCAGCAGCAAGGCCATGGGATCAATCAACCAAATGTAACTGGATACCACACTGCACATCAACAAAATTGTTGCAACTTGCTTAAATATGCTTTAATTATTGCCTTATAAATAAAATTTTATGCTTACTATCTAAATACAAATAAATATACTTTGCAAGAAATATACAAGCACGTTTTAAGTTACAACCAATAACTAAATGCTTTATTTGTCAGTCAATGGAGGTTTTCACAACGCTACAAACAACATGCAACCAACACTAACAATAAGCCAGAACAACCAAACGTCCTTGCAGAAGATCACAAACCCAAACCATGCGCATAAAACTGCGCAAGTACCATTTCAAGCTCGAAAAAATTTACCAAATGCTCAGTATGCGCAGAAAAATGCACAAAATGCTCCCATTGCGCAGCAAAACATACAACCACCACCATATGCGCAGCAAAATACGCAGACCCCTCAGTATGTACAACAGAATGCTCCTGTGCACACACAGCAACACACTCAATCTAACCATTATGGGCATC
The DNA here is from genome assembly GCF_965202585.1 of Thalia democratica. Classification (NCBI taxonomy): domain Eukaryota; kingdom Metazoa; phylum Chordata; class Thaliacea; order Salpida; family Salpidae; genus Thalia; species Thalia democratica. Next base: position 84,542,173 of record NC_139165.1, read on the forward strand.
AAAATACTCAAAATACTGCTCATTATGGTCTGAATAGCAAGAACCATGGAGGACCCACGGTTCCTAACCAGCCAGCCTTTAGCAACTACGCGCAGAACAAGAATAATTTGTACAATCAGCAGCAGTCTCACTTTGTGCCGACCCAAAACCTAAACCAAGGTCATTATCAAAATGCTGCTGGTTTTCAAAATAAATTTTATGGACAAGTGCAGCCACAAAACAACTACTATCAACATGTACCAAACAACTACGGTAACTTATTTAAATTTTGTCATAGGGGTGCTACAATTTAGTTTAGCAATTTAAGGTAAAACTAGCTAACACAAACTTAACGTTAATCACGTTTTTATTACACAAAAGCAATTTATAATTGTCGTATAGCAAAATTTACATCGAAATAAATTAATTGCTGTTTGCCGATAGACATTAATTGGAAATATATAGTACTTTTTGATTTTGCTGCTTACGCTAAGATGCACACAGACAATAAGCTTCAAATATATTAAAGGTACGCAAAAACAATATGCAAATTACCCGCTAGTCCCAAACCAAAGATACTACCCTCAGCAAAACCAGATTCAGTACAATCAAACTGCAAATATATACTTTTATTATCCAGTGAGTTTAAACAACAAGAGACTGTACGGTTTTGTACTAACTATTTTAAACAAAATAACTTAAGTAAAGTTTGTGTTTTTATGAACAATAAATGAACTAATTTTTAAGAATTAACAAATATTCTCGTTTAAGTATATTTATAGTATTTATATTAATTATAATCTAGTAAATTTTTTAAAAGTAGTACATTTTTAGTTAATCTAGATAACAAAGAACAAACAGAACAAGCAATAAAAACTTGTATATAGTAATAACAATAACTTTTTTTAATTGAAATATATAACAATACAGCAATACACAACATATTCAGCTGTGTTTTACGGAAACCTGTATCCATTCAGAAGGCCAATGAGAAAGTTAGTTAAACATAAACAAAAGTTTAATCTGTTTCAATTATGAAATACTATGTAAGATTAAATAAATATGTATATAAATTGAAAAGATTATAATTCTATTGTTAAAGAAATATTATAAATAGCTCTGTTTGTTAAAAAGCCTACATATTAACATGAATTTTAATTTATATTGTTTACAGACAAAGGGCTTATTTCCGTCGCGAACAGGTAGACGTACTGGATGACTTTTGCACAAACCAGACTTACTACCCATCAATGGAGCAATATCAGGAACTCATGGATCAGACTGGACTGACTAGGAAGCAGATACTGGTAGGTTTTTTAAATAATTTACTGACAACTTTGATTTAAAAAATTCAGAAATTTAGCGAAGCATGCTTGTTTATTACACCTGCAAATTACAACAGATTGCTTTCTTTTTTAATACTTTTGACATAAAATAAAAAAACTTTTGTTATTTAAATTAACTTTTAGAAAATAGTTTGAAAAATAATTCTAAATAGTTTTGACAAATTAAACTTCTAAGTTTTTAGTCGAAAACGCAAGCTAATACCACAAATATTTAAAGTTTAAAACAACTTCAAGTTTAAATAGCTATAAATTTTTAATTCCAACTCAAGTTTCGCTTCAACTATTTTTTTGTTTAAATATACCGTTATATATAAAAAAACTTAAATTTAATTTTCAGACTTGGTTCAAGAACCGCCGAAGCAAGGATAAGAAGGCAGGAAAAGAAATGAAGTAAACGAAATTCTATGAGCATACTTTAAAATAAGCAAAAGTTTATGTGTACATGATTAGATTTTAAAGCATATATTCTTTTATAAATTATCTAAATAATTTAAACTATATAGCTTTTGGTGGGAGATTTATCAAAATAATGCTAAAACTTTTATTTTGAAAACACACTACTGAAGTTTTCGTGTTAAATTTTATGCTACTTAAACTTAAGTAATAGTTGTGTATTTTTATTTTGGAAAAATAATCTTGTTTTAAATTTTATTTTATAGCGCTGCTTGTAAAACGTTGACTTAGACAAAAAAAACATTAATGTTCAAAAAATTGATTTTTATTGTTTTCAATTTAAGTCAAAACTAAATATTGAAACATTTAATTAATTTTATCCTATTTGTCTGATCATTTTAATAAACAAAATGACTTCATTGTTTGTGTTATAATTAAATTTTACGTTATTTAAACAAAAACTTGTTGCAAATAACAGATTAGAAATTTACCAAGCTTATGTGTTATTCATTTTAGAATCAAAATTAACTAAATGTGTAATATTGTAATTTTAATAAAGATGTATAATAAAAATTTGTTATTGTAAATAATTCAACAAACATTATAGTTTATTAAATAAGAGACACCAACTGAAGAAAGAGTTAGAATAAAGGTTAATACTAAGACTTAAATACATATTTTTATTGCATATACCTAACTAGATTATTATTATACTAAACTTTACTAAGAGTAATGTTAAGTTATTATAGTGTTATAAGTAATAAAAAAAGACAAAGTTTAATCTGTAAAAAAAAATGTTTTTTTGTGAAGCATCCTAAAATAATATGTAAAATGATTAACCTCCAAATTTAAAAATTGCAAAAAATATTGTTCCAAAACAATTAAATAATAATATTTAAGTACTTCAAAGTAAATTAGAGCTGTTATTAAATTTTAAGTAAAGAAGTTATATTAAAAAATTAAGTTTGTAATTTTAGTAATTGTACTATCGTTATAATTATAAATGATAACCTTAATAAGTGAAAAGAGTAGTTATAATTTAGTTAAAAAATGATTTCTATTACAAAAAGACATCTGATATAAAACTTTATTAAAATAGCACTTATTGTTAACATTTTTGGTTCAAGTTTGTTGTTTATAGTATTTTATAACTTAAACTTGAGTCAAAAACTTGGATGAATTTTACTATTTTAAAGAGATTGAAGCTCTGCGTACTTAATCATTCTTGCCAGTTTGAGTTATTTTGACGTCACTTTAAAACTCCTTTATCCTGGATTTTGTTGATAAAAATACAGTTTTACGGCATTAAAGCAGGGCTTGTGTTACTTTACAAAGTTAACCCGTAGGCCTACTCAGAAAGTAATTCAAATGTCATGTTTCAACATAAATTCTTAAAACTTGGATAACTTTTCATTAGTTGTTGAAAACTTCCACGAATATGAACATGTAATGGCTTAGTTCCAGCTGCGGTAGCTTATTTTACTTCACGACTTTTATGCTGCACTGTTTAAAATCATAGCATTTAAATATTTAGTTTCAAAAGAATATCGCGATTTTTAAGTTTAAAAACTATTTAACAACAAGTTTTGATTTTACTTTTTTACCATTACAACAAAACTCTCAGTAGAGTTGACCAGGGTTTTTTAAACTTTTTCTATAAAGCCCCTTTCGATGACAATAAAAAAGCTATAGCCCTCTTCAATAAGATTATTCAAAATAAGATCCCTTTAGTTCGTCTCAGACCATTTTTTTTATCTTGTGTAAGTTTTAACTTATGAACTCGAAGTGAAAAATTAGTAATTAAAAACTAAAAAATTTCTAAATAACTTTAAAGTATTAAAATAAATAAATTTCTATTTAACAAAAATTTTACCAAAATCATATCTAATTTTTCATTTTAAAATCAGTACTTTCTCAGTTTTGTTTGTATTGCACGTAATTTTTTAAACATAAAGATGTTTTGTAAGTTAAATATCTTTACTTAGTTGGCTTTAGACGACCTGCGAACCATAATTTGCTCACACTTTTTCTAGAACTTTTTAGTAGAAAGGGTACTAGCTATATTCCTTAACAACTTTAGAAAGATACGATGATCTTTATAACGTTTATACAAACCTTAATGACAACGTTAGTTGTGTGAGCCTAAGTTGTGAGCTCAAGCTAGACTGTAACCGATAATTAGAAAAGTCCAGGACGAAAGTCAATGCTTAGGCTCTGTAGGCTTTCTCAGATGTTTTTATTAATTGTATTCAAAACTAGTGTACCGGCCGTATTGCCTAGTGGAATACGTATTGAACGTTGAAAAACAAAAAAAAAATGTATTATAGTGACATGTACAGTTTTAGTTCAAAGATACTGTTTTAAAACATTTAAAACCAAAGTTTTCGGCTCAAAATGCATGCTCTTGCAGAGATGCGGCCTCAAAAGTTGTTTGTTCAACTTATTTATTACCACATAATAAAGTATTCGATAAATATGGAATGCTTTTGACATAAAACTAAATAACGAAGTTGCTCACGTTGATATAAAATAATATACATTAAGTATTGAGCGAAAATAAGTGCTCAAAATATTTGGTCTTAGGACCTTTTGTACAAAAAAACATTTCGGTTATTGAGTCGCACACCACTTTGATATCTTTTAACGTCATATCCAGGACAAACTTGATTAGATTTATTTAACTTTAGCTTGGACTTCACATAATGTTTACTATTATTAAATAATTAAAAAACAAGTTATTAGTTCAGTTATGGTGTAGTTGGTGCAAAATGTTTTTATCATGATAAATACACTAGATTAGTTTGGGAAAGTTACTGTCTGTTTTAAAATAGATTTTAATTCAATTAATCCACAAAAAACAACTTGTACTACAAACTGCAGTTAAAAACTAAGATTAGAAGTAATTTTCGGATGTTGTCGTTAGTTTAAAACTACTCGATTTCTTTATACAAATAAAAACAATCTTTAAAATAGAGCACATAAACTTTCAGCTGCAGTTTATTAAACTAACATGATGCTCTTTATAAAAGCTTTAAAACTATTAAATGACAATTAAATTTTGTTTGGAAAGTTTTAGTGACTTTAACATATATATTTACGTGTAGTTATAAATCTTATTTTAAAGCTAAAGTCCATAAAGAATTTATAAAATAATTAACACTTTTTGCTTACTTAATAACTATATTAAAACTATATAAACACAAAATAGTATATGTAGAACAGGTGTGTTTAGCTTGTAATTGAACTTCGATATTCTCATTTTAAACCACGTTTGTACATATACAGTATAAGTTTTTAAAGGAAATATAATTTTAAGAATTTAGGTTAACGAGTTTAACTTTCAGTTTTTAGTAATTGAGGAATAAACAATTAAAATGGTTTTAATCAACTAGATTTTTAGAAAGTACAAATTTACGTTACATAAAATAATAAAGGTTAAGTAATATTATAAACTAGTTGAAAAAATAATACTAAAATTACGTTTTTAAATGAAGTAGTCTTGACAAAATTGTAATTTCTTTTAAAGCAAAAAGTTCGGTGTATATAATACAATCATATACTTAGTAAACAATACTAAAGTTAATAAATCTACCTTTTAAAATGAACTAAAAACTCAACGGTCTTCACTGAACACTCATAATTTTCCACATCTAGCACCAAGTAACAAAGGTTATAGAGCATATTTAAAACTGTATAATTAAAATTTATTATCTATTTAATACCATTTTTCATAAGCTTTTTTATTTATTTCAATTATTTACAAACATTTTCATTTGTCGTTAAAATAGCATTAGCATTAATGAAAATAAACTTTAAAAACGTTTTTCTAATCAATCGTTTTATTATAATTTGAATTTTATGTTGTTCTCTTAAGTCTGTGTATTATATATTATGCATGTGTCATGTGCGTAAAAATTAATAAAAAAAATTTTTGATAAGCTCTTTGTGGAGATGCATTTTAACAAATTTTGTTATATTTTTTAGTTTTAAACTACAAGTTCTTAAATATTTCATGATTAATTAATTAATTTTTAAAACTCTAAGGAATATACAGTTGTATAAAATTTAAGGTTGTCTAGTAATGTTCTTTATTAACTAGTTAATTTTAAAATAGTCAAAATTCCTTGGGTCAATTTTAGCTATCATTTGGCAATAACTAGTAAAAAGGCAAAAAGTTAATAGGTAATAATTTAGTAAATAGAAATCTAATAAAGAGATTGATTGATTTATTAAACTGTTGCTAATAGGCTGATTATAAAAATGATTGAGGGATACACAGCTCTAAACATAAAACTTTATTAATATAAACTAAAGTTCAATTTTGTTTATTTTTAGCTCTAAACGAATAATGATCGTCATTTTTAAATAAAAAACCTATAACTCTTTCTTTACCTAATCATTTACGTCCAAGAACTTAATATTGTTGATTTGAGTATCGCTTTGTTATTTATTATTTTTTCAAAAGTTTAAATACAAGAATTAGTACGTCTGCTTACTTGTATACTGACTGAATTGGATAAGTATTGTTATTGTTTAATAGTAAACTCAGTTTTAATTAAAAATAGTTTATTTAGTTTTTATATTAACACAGTATAAATTTAGTGAAGTACAATTTATAAACCAACTGTTTTACAAAATAATATTAAATATAAGTTAAAAGAAACCATATTAATAATAAAAATCAAAAGTAAAAGCCCTTTGTTTTTACAATATAGAGTAAATGTACCAAAATTAGTTATAGAAAAGATATATATTTATACAGTCTTGTATCTTATATATTTTAATGCAAAGGAACTTTTGCGCACGAATAAATGCCAACATCTGTAGTTATAGGTTTTGTTTTGACCACTCTTCTATTTCTACATCGTAACAAATCATAAACGGTCCGCAACCCTGAAAAAAGTATTTCGCTCCCGATTAAAAAAGCCTTTAAAACGTTATATTACGATTTTAAGGGTAAATAAGAATTTAAGTGACAAATTTGTTACACGTGCTGTTATACAATTCACATGTTTTATCCATGACGTCACCTCCAATAACGTACAGCTTGCTTTATACTGCCACCAAACTGTGACTGCTTCTTGTCACTATCATGCTTGGCATAAATTTCCAGGAGTCTTCGACTGAATCCAATGACTTCACTGATCCTTGATGAGATTAATTCGTTTGTTCCGAATGCTCTCTGTCTGCCACGAGAAACTATGATTACTTCTTCAAAAATTGCAGCACTTGTATTTTCTTTTAATGTGTTTGTTCTAGAAATATATATATTTTTTTTATAAGATGTGTGAAAAAACAGACAAAAGTTTTTAGTTTTGTTAATTTTTTGTCCCCGATAACAAAATTTTACTTATAAACCCGCACAGGCAATAATCATTTCGATTATCAAACATGTCTACTATTAAAGTCCAAGTTTCAGTGAAAGTCCTACATTTTTCAACTGACGTTAATTGTAAATTTTTATCATTTAGACCACCAAGTACATATACTTCGCCTTTAAAATAAAACGCTTTTGAATTTTCTCACGCTTCTTTTAACGAGGAAAGATAACTTCTTAGATCAAGTTCTATTACTAACTTATTTCTTTCACCTAGCGTAAAATCAAAGCCTCTTAAAACCAAAACTTTAACATATTGTTGGTGACAATATCTGCTAGCTAGTTTCTTTACCTTTACATATTTGTTCAATATCTTAATACACTCTTTGCACTTTTTCAATGAGGAAGACTCTTTTAAAAAATGTTTCAAAGTGTTTGCTGGTGACAAATGTAAGCGAACTTTTAAAAGCTGTTCTTTTGTAAACTTTCTGCGTTCATTAGCTTTACTGCTCAACCATTTATCTGCTGCACAGTAAATTTCGACTTCCGAGTCAACTTATAAACCAGAACTATTAAGTGTTCTCGAGACATAGCAGAAGTCCAGTTCTGTAAAGACTTTGTGTGGACAACCATTGCAAAACAACGTTCTACAATTCTAAACGATGCTTTGTTGAGACTTTGTAAGTTGAAAAGTTTGGATAGTTGATAAATACAACGTTTTAAACATTTAGTAATTTTTCATTAGTGATTAAGCTCTCTGTAATTGATTTCTTTTTGTTCAAAAAAGGTTGTTTATTCTAATTTGTGAAGTTAGTTGAAGTTCATCAGCGTTCATATAACCTGATACTTACATCAAATGTCTTGATTTAATAAAACTATTTCGTATTCTCTTTTGTGGACAGCATATTTTTCATAGGAGGACTCTTCAACGACTAAATAGATGAAGGTGACGACGACGCTGAAAGACGCAACCACCGAGCAGTGGAAAGAGATCGCCACAAGATGAAAGGTGTCCACCGGCGTTTTCGGTTTTCGCGGTAAAGTTGTTGTTTCCGGAAGTGCGCACACATGTCCTCGGTTGAGGCTTACGACCACGCGGCTGATTAATGGTCCTACATGCCGAACAATTGAAATGTCAATTCACGTGTTGACAGCCGCGAACAACAAGTTGTTTGCAGTCGGGGGTGGTGATGATTATTACGATATTTATCAAGTTTACGACAATGCTTGCGATAAGTTCGTTGAAGTTATCGCAAGAATTATTATAAATGAAGCAGAGTCATTATTAATGAACATATATTTAGCAGGCTGTTGTAAAACTTTTACATTTTTTACGCTAATTCGTTAAGAAAATACGCTTGACAATTCAAGTTTAAAAAACCATTTGAACTAGGTTCAGATTCTTGCAACTATGATACCAATTACTCATCTGTGTAGCGTGGATTACTGGATAGATGCAATTTTTTACAACCTTTCAATGAAAAACATCAATTATTTATTCCATTATTGTTTTTTAGTAAACTTAATCGAAATAATAAAATTTATCTTTTAAACAAGTGAACAGTTGAACCAATAGTCAAAATACAAAAATAATAAATGTTTGTTATATACTCTACTCTTTTTTGTACCTTCTATTTTATTTTTATGGTACTTGTTTGCTTAAGCTTAAGACTTTCTAAAGTGTTTGTAAAACTATTTTCAAATAAAAAAGTTATGTTAAACATAAATTTAATTCAATACTAACGTATCAATCTATATTTTTTCTCTATACATTTCAAAGCACAGCATAAAATATAAAACTGTTCAAAACAAAATAATAAGAAATATTTAAAATTACTATACACAAATTTATATAGTGGTTAGTGAGTAGTCTTATTGACGTCAGCAGTAAAAAAATAATATAAGTATATGAGCATATATACACAAACAAATATAACAAGTAAAAATGTTAATTGTATAATGTTCGAAAACTAACTTTACAATAGTAGCTTCACAATTAGCTGCATGCTGACGTTCATCCCTGTTATCTATTATCAGATGAATTATTTTGAACATTTTAATTTATGAAAAAAAAGTTTATAAACCTGTTACTTTTTCAAGTCAGAACACTATTTTTAAAAAGGGTTTTTAAAACCAAGTCTAAGCAATAAATAAAGACTCGATAAAGGACCATTGCAAATATAAAAACTTAATAACCGCGGATCATTAGTACTACACCAATGAATTAGATCTGTATATTATTATTATTATTATATTGTTTATTGTGCAATGTTGGACTCAGGCATCAAAACCTGAGCCACTTAAACAGGACACACAAAAAGAGAAAAAGAAAATTAAACTTATAATCAACACTTTAAAGTAAATTATATATACATACAAAAACATAATTAAATGAAAACACAAGTTAAACACAATATGATATACAAATGAACTAAATTTAAAAAAAAATTCAATTCAAAAAGTTCAATTGTATATATTACTTAATACACACAATAAAGAAGTTTTTCTAAAATTATCGCTTATAAAACAAAGTTCATAATTACAAAATAAATAAAAATAAAATAATAGTTTGTAGGGGGGAGGCGTAGGAAAAAAAATTGTTTTTTCTTTAGTTTATAGTGGAAAATTAGTGAATTTTACTGTTATTTATTGTATTTAAATCAAATCTTTTTAGCTTTGAACGAAATTTTTCAACCCCCTCACAAGATACGATATCCTGAGGTAGTCTGTTCCACATAGCTTTTGCTCTGTGAAAAAATGCGCCTTGCCACTGACTGTTTAGAAAACCATGTTTACATTTTATTTTCAAATTAGGTCCTCTTAGTTGATATTTATTTTGGGAAAAACTTAAAAACTGGTTAAAAAAACAATTATATTTGCCATTGATAATTTTGTAAAGTAAGATAATTTTGTAGATCAAATTCCCATCTGTTATATTCCAGTGATTCCAAGCCAAATTTAATAATTCTATCATTATATGATGTGTAAAATATGTTGCAACGACTACAAATAAGACGGGTAAAACTCCTTTGCACAGGTTCAATTTTATTGATGTCCTTTTTTAAATAGGGGACCAAGATTGTTTATTAAACTCAAGTTTAGGACGAACGTATTTTTTAAATAGTTTTGTCAGAACTTAGCAGAATTAGTTTTAAAACTGTTAATATTTGATAACATGATGTTTGTGCAACCTTAAATAAATGGTTGATATGTTCATTTAACTTTAAATTTTCGGAAATATAAATTCCTAAGTCTTTAGAAATATTAACTTCTGGTAACTTGGTGTTATTGATTAAGAGGTCAGTTGGAAAGGATTTTTTTTTTTTGATGGTTAGAATTTTACATTTGCTAGGATTTTTAGCTTTCTTGTTTTTAACCATATGTAAATATTATCTAAAGATAGTTCTAATGAAGTATATGACTGACTAAAGATTTTGGCATCATCTGTAAATAAGCTTAACTCACTTTTGATATCAATCTTTGAACAAATTTCATTAATATAAATTAAAAAAAGAAGGGGACCAACTACACCACCTTGTGGTACTCCACTGTAAATTGTTAAAGAGTCAGAAAGCGTATTATTAATGAGTACTCTTTGTGATCAAATTTTAAAAAGTTACCAAACCAAATTAAGCTTTCATGTAGCCCATACTGATTTAAAATTTTCAATAATCTTTTGTGTGATACTGAATCAAAGGCTTTTTGAATATCCGTATAAACCACTTTAGTAAATTCATTTTTGAGATAAGGAACTAACCAACAATGTAAGCATGTTAACAGTTGAATGGTTGATGAGCGGTTTGGGACAAAACCAAACTGTTTGTTAGTTAATAATTTGTTATCAAAGAGGTGATTGAGAATTTTTACAGATACAATATGTTCCTAAACTCTTGAAAAGCCACTTGTTAGAGATATTGGTCTGTAATTTAACGCATCGTGTATACTACCCCTTTCTTGTGAACTGGAATAATAAAAGATGTTTTCCATTGTTTAGGAACATCAGATAGTTCTAGAGAGCAATTAAATATTAATGATAGTGGAAAAATTATTGATTGGATAACATGCTTGATATAATAGGGTGGAATGTTTTCTGGCGTTCTTTTAATTTTATCTTTTAAGTGGTTAATTAAACTTATAATGTATTCATAGGTTATGACAAAATTTTGCATTTTACTACAATTCTTTTGGGGTAGCTTAAAAGACTTGTAACTCTCGTCTTTTTTAAAAACTATTTGAAAATTTATGTTAAAAGTGTGGCTATTTCAAAATCTGAGGTTACTGTTTTGTTTTTATCATTATCATATAAGAGATGTTTGGAATTATTTAACTTAAGTTTAGATTTCACGTAGCTATAAAGTTTTTTTAAATTTGGGTTTTTGCAGAATTTGTTTTCAGATTCAAAGTTGTATTTTTTAATAGCTAATTGATATTCTTTAGAGTTGTTTTTGTATTTTATCAAAAGTGATTTATTTGTCTTACATTTTTTGTATAGATTCGGTTTTTCTCTTATTAACTTTTTAAAATGAGATGGATATTTTTTACTTTTGTTATTTTTAGAATAAATTGGAACAAAACGTTTGATTGAGATTTGGATTAAGCTAATGAATTGATCGTAGAAATGCTGGAGATTTTTTGAATTTTTAAAAAAGAAGTCCAATTACTTTTTGACAGGAAATCATTGATGATTTCAAAATCTGCTTTATTATAGTCATATGAGACTTTTTTAGCAATAGGTACTATTTTGTTTTCAATTTTAATTTTTAGTGAAAGAAAGTTATGGTCACAAGTGTTTGTTTATGGAAAATTAGTTGAGTGTGATATGATTCTATCTAGACCAAAATGATTGCAAATTATGAGATCGAGAATGTTACCATTCTTATGGGTTGGATTTTTATACTAATATTTTTCATATAAAGGATTTTAATAACTTACTTAGGTTAGAAACAGACTGATTCTAAAATTTAGCAAAATAGACTTTAATAATATATCAAAGATTCACTATTGAAGTGCACTTGCAACAAATCACCAATACTAAAGATAACATACAACAACTACTTGTTCAAACAGGGTAATAGTTCAATATTTTTTAGGAAAATTTTGCAATTTTGGTCTTACCTTTAAGGCTTTTTTGTTAACTTTTTACCATTTAAAGCTTTGAAAATTAAGGATTTTTGTAAATTAGAACTGAAATATTCTGACGTTTTTGCCATTTTAACCGAAAAAACTACCTGTTTTTTTTTTCAATTTTTTCAAAAAACTAACCTAGACTGACCCGTGGCAACTCTGTATAAATTTTAAATATAATCTGGTATATGACATAAACATAATCTGGTATATGACATAAACATAATGTGCAAATTTACAACACAAGTGTTAGGAGTATACTATACAAAATGAATACTTGTGTATCACCACTACTGACAAATAAAACTTTAGCCTCTCAGGATTTTATTAAGTCCAAACCTCTACTTAACCAGAAAGCTTCACTGTGTAGAGTAAAAAAATAACATAAACTCATGTGTACTTAAATATTGTGCTTAAATGCCGTTATTACTGTGAAGGACCCATTATTGTGAGTATGATAAGATTCAACTATTGGTAATTATGAGTTAAAGTCATTAGGTCGTATACAAATCGTTCTTAAGCATTGAATAGAAAGTGATATAAGTTTCTTCTTCTTCAGGGATATCAGACTTGGTAAGTTTATTAAATATAGTAAACTCTTTTTACACAATAACAAAATATATGCTACAAAATTTTACAAGACTAAGATATATGTATTCAATACCACTCAGTTTACAAATTAGTCGTAATTAAACAAATGGACTTTGTATAAAAATTATTAGATAGTTATTACCAAAATATTAAGAGGTAGCTGAGTTTTTAATAAACTTATCCATGCTTGTTGATTTCCTTCCAAGTTATTTTAAATTATTTTACATAACTGAGATATGTGTATTCAAAATAAATGCTTTTAGCAATACAAAATTTTTAAACGATACTCTAATGCTAGTTTCAGGGTGGCCATTACTTATACAGTAACTTCATTAAGTATTTTAAAATTACTTTCCAGGTTTTTAGCAGTACTAATTGTTTCAACTTAGTAGAATAAATAATTTAAAGTAAAAGTGTTATTTACGTTTTAAACTAATAGTTTTAAATTATTAAGTAAAAGATGTAATGCTATTTCAAATAAGTTCTTAGTATAACAAAAAAATATCCTAATCAATTTTATAAACTTTTCTATGATTAATTTAATTTAAATTTTAAGAAATTGTTTTTAAATTAGACTAAAAATATCCTTAAGAAAGAGATTTTAAAATTTAGTTATAGAGCAAGTTGCTACAAAATATTTCAACCCACTCCTATTTTATAGTCATAATTGATGTTCATATATTAAAAAACTATTTTTTTACTTTCTGATCAGGGTTGCCACTCGTTTTTTCAATTTTTTTTCCGAATTTCCAAATTTCTTCCAGGTTTTTAAAAGAACACATTTTTGTGTCTATTTTTGGTTTTAGGTTAATTTCTATTTAAGAAACTGTGTTAAATAGTATAAAAATATTGAAAAGATACTGTAAAGTTACTTTAAATGTGTTTTTTAATAAAAAAATTTTTGATGATGACGAAAAATCTTAATTATATAATAGATTTTTTGTGTCAAATCAAATTTTACAACTGTAAATGTTAAAATTATTAAAAATTCCAGGTTTTTTGATCAAAATTCCAGGTTTTTCCAGGTGTTTTCCAAAATTTCTCAAATTCCGGGTTTTTCTAGGTTATTTTAGCCTAAATTGTCAAATTCCAGGTTTTTCCAGGTTTCCAGGTAAAGTGGCAACCCTGTTCTGATTTACCTGCGATAGCACGCATAGTTTAATTTCTACAAAATTATCAAGTTTAGTTTAGAGAAAATTTAAAAGCAATAAGAAAAAGGAAGTTAACATGTTATTAAACCCTTTTACAGGATGAATTCATGATTTGATTTAATTTATAATAATATTCATAGCTATTATATATCTGCAACAAGGCAAATGAACTAGTATTGCAATTTTATATTTTTATCGTGCTTTTTGATAGTGTGCCAGTATGATTTTGATTAACCCGGAGGTTTTGATAATTTTTGACTGTTTTAAAACCATTTTAGTCAAATAGGGACCTTAAGTACTTTCTAAACTTTTTTGTGCTGTGCCACAGAATATAATTTCAACTTGAACTTATAGTTTTCAAATTAGTTGCTTTCATAATCTAATTGAAGAGTATGTTGCTAAGAATATTTCAACCAACTCCTACCCTAGAACAGGGTGGCCACTTTGAGAAATCTTTGAGAAATATCCTGTTTACCAACTAATAGTGGTTTACCATTGGTTTTTATACTATCAGTGTTTATTATGTCCAGGGCAAAACTTATTATTGGTAACTTATAAAACTTTTATTTGACATTTTAAGGAAAAACTAATGCGTTTATTCAATAAAAACAACAATTTAAAATTTAATAAAAAAACTAAGATGTTTAATCAACGTTAACAACGATTTAAACTTACGTTGAAATTATTTATTAAAGTAAAAAAGGTTATCGGTTATTTGCTCAAAATTTGTTTTAGTTTGCATATTTTAGCTTATTTCGTACACTTATAGCCTATAAGTTATAGGTTATGTATTTTATACGTTGTTTTCTAAAACAATCTTCTTAAGAGCTTGTTATCTTTTTTTTTTAGAGGAACGTTTTCACTTCATTTTAAAACAAGTCTTTAGTATACCAGGTTTTTTTTAAAGACGAATAAGTCGTATTTATTGGAACTTATTAAAGTTCTCCGCAAGAGTTGCATTGTTTTTTTTTAATTGTTTCATAGGTTGTTACTTATGTTTTATTTGTTTTTTTAGCTACTTTTTTATGTTTTTCAACTAATTATAATTATACAATAATTGATGTATGAAAATTAGTACCAAAATAGATCATGAGAGTAAAATGGCAAAAAAAAGCTGAATTAAACAGAAGGGCTAGATTTAACTTTAATATTAAACTATGTCGCTTAAATTAAATAAATATAATAATAAAACTGAAATACTTTTTTGTTTAATCTAAAAATTTTGGCACTCCTAAATGAGTTTCGTGTACCTTAAAAGTTTCGTGCGCCCCAAAAAAATTTTGTCTACACTAGTGTGCACCAGTGTACATTTTGAAAACCACTGTTCAAGATTATAAAACATGTAAATTATTTTTAAGAAAATTCTTTTTTCAGTTTTATGTATCTAAGTTTATAAAGAACGGGTTAAAAGTTGCTAGTTATATATATATATATATATATATATATATATATTTATTTATTTATTTATTTATGTATAAATATCTTTTATTTAGTACTAATTTGATTAATATTTTAATTAAAGTCATAGTTTTTGTTGTAGACCGTTTCTTTTTAAGTCTACAAAAAGAGTCTTATATAGTTTTAATAACCTACAACCTGACTTAGTTTTTTTGTACACTAGAAACTATTATGTAACGCATGTTATAAAAACATCGAAAAATGAAATATCAAATGAAAAAAACATCAAAACTAAAAGTTTTAATTTTAGAGTTGAACGTTGTTAGTATTGTATGAAAATTAATTCTCAGAAATGTATTAATAACTTAGAAAAGACGAGCTACTTTTTGAAAAGAGAATCTTTGTTGAGTAATAAGTTTGATAAAAGCTTTGTATCAAAACTTAAATTCATGCTTAAAGGTATTGAAAAAGTATACTTCTTACTCAGCTTAAAATACTTTTTACTTTTAATATTTTTAACAGTTGAAAAAGTTAAAAAATAATTTAAGATACTAATTTTTACATACGATTAAATCGCATTCGTATAGTTTACAAAATTTATCGATGTTAAGCTTTTACGGCTCTAAATTAGTTTAAAAAATTGTAATTTGTTCATTAAATAGATTTATCCAAGTTTCAATCGAAGTATTATACCAAAATCCAAGCAAAATATGGCCGGTTCTCTTTCTTGGATCCGGTAGATCACTAGTAATAGCTCAGTTTTAAAAATTGGTAAAACAATATTTTAAAAGCAGTTAAACTAAAATAATAAATGTTAACGATGAATTTTTATCTAATAAAAAAATATTTACTATATTCCGCATAAAATTTTTACTATTGAAAGATTAACCTTACAAAAACATTTACGTAATTACTTTAGACTAAAGCAAAAAAAAATCTTAGCAGAAGTTAAATAAATAGTTTCAGAAAAAACTATTTGATCAAAGACCTACGCATCAAAGCAACATTTTTATTCTTGCTACTAATGTTTATTGAACGATAAAAAAAGCGATCAAAAATTTTGGTCTAAGGACCTGGTGTACAAAGGAACTTTTCGGTTGACGAGTTGTACACCAGTCTTAAATCTGAGGCAAGCTTAAACAACGATAAAATTCAATTTGAGAGTCATAAATTTCCTCGGTCCACGCGTCATGTTCAACGTCATAAAACGTCACCTTGTTCGATCCGCGCTGGAAAAATACGATTTTGTTCCCGATCGACACGGCCCCCCTCACTTGTCTTAGTCCCGATCGAAAAACGTGTCCGGGCGGCTTCAAAGCAACGAACTGCCAGCAGCGGCCGTCGTAAACCTCGAAGCAATCAAAACTGCCCCCGACCACGAACAACTTGTCCTTCACAGCCAGCAACGTGTGTCTGGCCCTGCCAACGATCATGTTGGGCATCGGACGCCATCTACCGTCCCGGTAAACCTCGCAAGTGTTTGAGTTTTCCTCCCCGAAAAAGCCCAGTCCCCCCGTAACCACGATGCCGCCCAGGTAAACGGCGCACGCGGCCTCTTTTCTCGCCTCCTTCATCGGCGCCACCTCGGACAACCTTCCTCGCCTCGTTTCGCACTGGAAGCATTTGTTCGTGCAACTGGCCAAATTTCCAATATTTTGCACTCCCCCGATGAGGTAAATGCCGTCTTTGTACGCGCACGCGCAGAAAAAGTCCAGCATGACGTCACCGAAGTGGGTCATCCACCTCCAAGCGCCGGTTTTCAAGTCGTAAACGTCGAGCGTCAATCTCAACCTCTCATTCGAAAAAATAAAGTCGTAGAGACGCCCTTCAAAGTACACAACCTTACTATGAGGTATGGCTTTCGCGAAAGATTGCATGACGCTTACCACTTTTTTTTCTTGGCTGTCTAATTTGAAAACGATTGGCTCGGTTAGCTGACCAAAAGTCAACATGTTTTTGTTCTTTCGGAGTTCATCTACAAGTGCGACGCATTCCTCATTGTTTTCTAATGTTGAAATCTTGCAGTAAACGTCCTCCAGTTGGTTGCCCATCAGCAGCGAAAGGCGAACTTTCAGCAGAAGAGTGTTCACATGCTCGCTTCTTTCGCTCATTTTGTGCTTCAGCCAGCGATACGCGGCGTGAAATTCCGAATAAACGTGAAGCTTAAGGCTCGAAACGAGCTTGGCGACAGTTTTGTGGTCGAGCTCAACGTAACTGTCGGTTTCGGCCACTGCAAGAAAGCTTCGTTCCATGTAACGCATGGATGCGTCCAAGAGGTCCGGTGAGTTGTAAAGGTTTGCTAACTGGCAGAAAGTGGCAGCGCAGTCAGGACTCATGTTGTTTTCGGCGTGCAAGCGCAGCTTGTTGCCCGGTGCTTCAGGCAGAAAAACGCTCTGCAGTCTCAGGTGTTCGACTGCTGTTTCCATGTTCATCGTGTCTGTGTAAAACGTTTAGAGTAGGAGTCAGTTGAGCTCATGGCGTTATTTAAAGGTGTGTTAGATTTTACTTCACTCAAAACAAAAGTTATAAGATTTAAAATAGAGCACACCCTTTTTAGAATGAGTACTAACAGTTATTTTATAAACCGGAATTTTTAACACTAAAGTCTAAAAAAAAAAAGTAAAAGTTGTATGATGGGTTTGTAGTTAAGTTAAGGTTCAAAGTAACGTAGTCAACCTTCATTTTTTTTCTAAATACACTAAAAGATGACATCATATAACTATGACATTATTTTGAAAGCTAAAAACTATTAATAACTTACCTCGTTGAGACAGGTTGTCCAAACAAGTTTTGAAGTTAAAACAATGGTCGTTACTCGACTTACTAAAATGAAATTTCAAGGCATTCTGTTTGCTCGATCTAAGAAAGTTATTTGTTCCTGAACAATGCAGACTCGATAATTCGTTTTGTGTTGCCATGCTTTGGTGAATGTTTGGTGTGGAATTCATTTTTATTTATAAGCTGAAATGACACAACTTAAGTTTTTAAATATAAAAAAATAGAAACACTAATTTAAATGTTCTCAAACAAATCTAAACGTAGTTGGATATTTAAAAATTGAATTTTATTATTATTATTATTAATATGTTGTTTATTGTGCAATGTTGGACTCAGGCATCAAAACCTGAGCCACTTAAACAGGACACACAAAAAGAGAAAAAGAAAATAAACTTATATTCAAAACTTTAAGATAAGTTATATATATATATATATATACATAATTTAAATGAAAACACAAAGTTAAACACAATATGACATACAAATGAACTAAATTAAAAATTCGATTCAAAAAATTTAAATTTATATATTACTTAGTACACACAACATTGAAGTTTGTCTAAAATCATCGCTTATAAAAGAAAAATCATAATTAAAAAATAAATAAGTAAACTAATAGTTTGTAGGGGGAGGCGTAGGGAAACGAATATTTTTTCTTTTGTTTATAGTGGAAAATTAGTGAATTTTACTGGTATTTATTGTATTTAAATCAAATCTTTTCAGCTTTAAACGAAATTGTTCTACCCCCTCACAAGATACTATATCCTGAGGTAGTCTGTTCCACATAGCTTTTGCTCTGTGAAAAAATGCGCCTTGCCACTGACTGTTTTGAAAATCATGTTTACATTTTATTTTCAAATTATTTCCTCTTAGTTGATATTTATTTTGGGAAAAACTAAA
This sequence comes from Thalia democratica, assembly GCF_965202585.1. Lineage (NCBI taxonomy): Eukaryota > Metazoa > Chordata > Thaliacea > Salpida > Salpidae > Thalia > Thalia democratica. The sequence goes on from NC_139165.1 coordinate 84,561,150, forward strand.
AAACTGGTTTAAAAATGTTTTATATTTGCCATTGATAATTTCATAAAGAGTTAATAGATTAAATTCCCATCTTCTATATTCTAGTGATTTCAAGCCAAATTTAATCATTCTATCATTATATGATGTGTAAGATATCTTGCAACGACTGCAAATATGACGGGTAAAACTCCTGTGCACAGATTCAATTTTATTAATATCCTTTTTTAAATGGGGTGACCAATTTTGGGTACTAAACTCAAGTTTAGGGCGAACGTATGTTTTAAATAGTTTTGTCAGAATTGAAGCAGAATTAGTTTTAAAACTTTTTTATATTTGATGACATGTAGTTTTTGCAATCTTATATAAATAGTTGATATGTTCATTCCATTTTAAATCTTTGGAAATATAAATTTCCAAATCTTTAAAAACTTTAATTTCTGGTAACTTGATGTTATTAATTAAGAGGTCAGTTTGAGAAGATTTTATTTTGTTGATGGTTAAAATTTTACATTTGCTACGATTTAAGTTTAGTTTTCTTGTTTTTAACCATATGTAAATATTATCTAAAGATAGTTCTAATGAAGTATTTGACTGACTAAAGATTTTGGCATCATCTGCAAATAAGCTTAACTCACTTTTAATATCAATCTTTGAACAAATATCATTAATATAAATTAAAAAGAGAAGGGAACCAACTACACCACCTTGTGGTACTCCACTGTAAAATTGTTAAAGAGTCAGAAAGCGTATTATTGATGAGTACTCTTTGTGATCTATTATTTAAAATGTTATCAAACCAATCAATTAAGCTTTCATGTAGCCCATACTAAAATTAAAATTTTTAATAATCTTTGTGTGATACTGAATCAAAGGCTTTTTGAATATCCGTATAAACTACTTTAGTAAATTCATTTTTGAGATAAAGAACTAACCAAGAATGTAAGCATGTTAACAGTTGAATGGTTGATGAGCGGTTTGGGACAAACCAAACTGTTTGTTAGTTAATAATTTGTTATCAAAGAGGTGATTGAGAATTTTTACAGATACAATATGTTCATAAATTCTTGAAAAGCCACTTGTTAGAGATATTGGTCTATAATTTAACGCACCGTGTATATTAGCTTTCTTGTGCATAAGAATAATAAAAGATATTTTCCATTGTTTAGGAACATCATATAGTTCTAGAGAGCAATTAAATATTTATGATAGTGGAAAAATTATTGATTGGATAACATGCTTGATATAATAGGGTGGAATGTTTTCTGGCGTTTTTATAATTTTATCTTTTAAGTGGTTAATTGAACTTTTAATGTCTTCATAGGTTATGAAAAAAATTTACTACATTTGCAATTTACTACAATTCTTTTGGGGTAGCTTAAAAAGCTGGTAACTCTCATCTCTTTTAAAAACTTTTGAAAAATTTAACGTTAAAAAGTGTGGCTATTTCAAAATCTGAGGTTACTGTTTTGTTTTTATCATTATCATATAAGAGATGTATGGAATTATTTAACTTAAATTTAGATTTCACGTAGCTATAAAGTTTTTTTAAATTTGGGTTTTTGCAGAATTTGTTTTCAGATTCAAAGTTGTATTTTTTAACAGCTAATAGATATTCTTTAGAGTTGTTTTTGTATTTTATCAAAAGTGATTTATTTGTCTTACTTTTTTGTATAGAATCGGTTTTTCTTTTAATAACTTTTTAATATGAGATGGATATTTTTTACTTTTGTTATTTTTAGAATAAATTGGAACAAAACGTTTGATTGAGATTTGGATTAAGCTAATGAATTGATCGTAGAAATGCTGGTGATTTTCTGAATTTTAAAATAAAGAGGTCCAATTACTTTTGGACAGGAAATCATTGATGCTTTCAAAATCTGCTTTTTTATAGTCGTATGAGAATTTTTTAGCAATAGGTACTATTTTATTTTCACTTTTAATTTTTAGTGAAAGCAAGTTATGGTCACAGTGTTTGTTAATGAAAAAGTAGTTGAGTGTGATATGATTCTATCTAGACCAAAATGATTGCAAATTATGAGATCAAGAATGTTACCATTCTTATGGGTTGGATTTTCAATTACTTGGGTTAAAAAATTGTCTGTACAAAAATTAAGAAAACAATCATGGGGTTTATTGAAATCTGTGCTAGGAATCCTCCAATCTATGTTTGGCATATTAAAATCACTAAGAACATAAAAAGAAAACTCTGTTGGAAAAGACATATCAATCATTTTAATTACATTTGAACAGTCAGTGCGCATCTCGCAGACAGTGGAGAAAGGTAGACACAACAATATCTTAATTTTATCTTTTTTAAAATTACATCTACACTTAGGTATTCAAAGTTGATGTTGCTAATAGAGATAGAATCGTTTTTAACTTTAATAACTTTAAGCGAATTTTTGAAAAGGATAGCAACACCTCTACCCCTACTAGACCTATCACTTCGGTAAATGTTATAGTTAAAAGGACACACTGTGGCATCGTTGACCTTATTAGTCAACCATGTTTCAGTCAAAACAAATAAATCAATATTATTCAAATTTATATAGTTCTCTAAAAAAATATTTGAAACAGATCTTATACTAGTGTAACAAACTTTTAAATATTTGTTGTTACAATTTATATAGGAAAACTTGTTAGTGTTAAAATTAATCCTGTCACTTAACAAATTTATACCCGTTGACTCACGATTTCCTCCACTAATCCCAGATGTCCTGGGATCGGTAACGAAAGGGCTGTCTTGTTAGTTCAACTATCTTGTTGTTCCTTATAACATATTTTATGTTCAACTTTTTCTCATCAGCGATGGTTTGCTTTATTTTAACTTCTTTTCTCAATGTTCTGAAAGCTTTAACTTCCAAGAAAATTCTGTCATGGTTGATGTAGATTTTTGATTCAAGTTCACCATTAAACATTTTTAAATCTCTCAGTCTTAACAGCCTGTGTTTGGATGCTAAATTGTTTAATTTGACTATAATTGGTCTGATTTTGTTATCTGCAATTTTACCAACTCGATAAAGTGACTTAAACTCTTCTTTTTTCCTTTTATTTTCTCCTAATACTTGTTGAATGATTTTTAGATCATTTTTGCAATTCTCCAGTGCACTATGAGTTGGATTTTTACTTTCCGGAATGTTAAATATTATTACATTTAAAGCCTTTTATTTTCTTTCAGTTTTTGTTCATTTTCAGCCTCTACTTTTTCTGCTACTAAATTTAATTTGGTACTAATGTTTGTGATAATTTCTGTTGGTTCACTTTTCTGCATTGCATCAGCATATTTGGAGAATTTAGTTTCAAACTTGTTAAATTTAGAATAAAAATCAGACTTAAATTCTGAGAATTTTTTTTTGTAATTCTGTAATTCTATTTTCAATATTGTCTATTCTCTTACTGCTGAATTCATCTTTTTGAATCTGATCAATGTTATTTTCAATGATTTTACTTTTTTCATTATAATCTTCCTTCAATTTAAGCATCTCAGCTTGAAAACGACTAAATTCGTTGTCCTTCTTATTTCCAATGGCAATCAGTTTTTCTTTGAGCTGTTTTCCAATTTTGGAGGACTCAACAAATGCTTTGATTTCAGCTTCAACAGACATTTACTTTTTTATATTACAAAGCCTTTCTTTTTCAATATAAATTGATTTTTATTGATTGAATTTTACTCAAACTTTTAGAACTGTATTTTAAGTGTAGAATAAATTTTTGTTTAAAATAAAAAATTTAATGAATAACTTTAAATTGCGACTAACCACATATTTTTCAGAGATTTTTGTTAGTTACAACAGTTTTGTAATATTAAAAAACTTTTATTCTCAAAAATATCATATATCAAAATACAGAAATTAATCAAATAAAGTCTGAAATAATATATAAATATATTTATACACAAACACTTTAAGTCTTAGACTAATAAAAACAAAATGATCAAGTCAATTTTACAAACTAACTTATAAAGATTCATAACGTAAGATAACTGAGAATAGTTTTAATTGTTTTTTTTTAAACAGGGTGGCCACTGGTCTTTTTAAAATTTCTTACAGGTTTATGAATTTTTTTTTTCTATTTATAGAAGTTAATTAAATCTAAGTTTAAAATATTTATATATAATTTACGTCCACTACTTGAACAATAAACTATTAATATCATTAAACTTTTGTTTTATTCTATTAAAACATGAACTATTATTTTGAATCAACATCTTCAAATATCATAAGTAGCCATTCACTCTAGTTAAAGTTTGTTGCTAGTTTCAATTCCTTTACAATGATTTGTTTAGGTTTTTCTTGTTGAAACAAATATAATTTTTGTTGAACAAAAAATTATTCTAGTTTTATCTCGGATAACCTTTTAATGTATGTTTTGATCATTTTCAGTTTTTTGCTAAACTAATAGAATTTATCAATTTATAAACTATTAACTAGTAGCTAATTTTCTAGTTTTTTCAGTCTTTTGTCTTAATTGTCAAATTCAAGGTTTTGTGACTACCCTGTTTAAAACGTAATGATAAACCGGTTATTTTAGTCTCTTTAAACAACTATAGTAGATTTATCAAAAATTTCATAATCTAATAAAACAGTTTAAACACTTTGTAAATATTTAAAAATCTTCCTTTTAAGTTATTTACCTAAAAAATTCTTAATGACTTTCAAAAAGTCTTTCTTAAGTGATTTTATTTACAAAACAAGAAACTAACAATGAAAATAATATAAAATTAAAAGTTTACCTCAAGTTAGAAAATATAACTGTTGTTTTACTAATTTTGTTTCAAAAACTGAACAAAGGTTATTAAGGATATCATTTACCTTGAAAATCAATATCACGCATGACTTGTAAAATTTTTATTATTGAAGTAATAAATTAACATCAGAGGTTTACTTTATTGTTCTTCATGCAATTGATATATTGTGCATGCTGTATAAGCAACATCAAATACATCATACTTTGCAGGGTTGGCTCTGAACATTTGCCTGGAGCCTGTGAGTTCTCAGAAAAAAAAAAACTTTAAAATTTACATAACCACTAACAAACTTTTAGAATCAGAATGTTTACTTATGTGAGTATATTTAAACATTTTCTTTTAAAGTTTTAAACTTACAAACTGATTTCTAGTACATAGATATTAGATAAAAAGCAGCTTTAATTGAAATTAAATATATATTAAAAACTAATGTACAAGGCTGCTACTCGTTTTTTCAAATTTTTTTCCAGGTTTTCAAAACTTCTTCAAGGCTATCTCAGTTTTTTCCAGGTTTTTGAAAGCACATCTTTTTTTGATAATTTTATGTAGTAAGTTATTATTTAGTTTAAAAGATTTCGGTTCAAAAGATAAAATAATACTTAAGAGTTACTGTGAAAAATGTAATTTATTTTATTATGTTGGAACCTGTTGTAAGTCTTCTAAGATGGTTGTTCAAAAGCCTTTATACGTTGGTTTAATACAAACAGCTAAAAGCCAACTTAAATTTTTTCTTAGTTTGAACTTTGAACGTGTTATATTTTATTAATTATTGTTAAACTAATTTATTAAATGATTATTTGATACTTCAAAAGTTACAATAATTAGTTAGAAATATATTTTTTTCCAATAATAACTGAGTCCTAGAAGTAAGTTCTAGAACTAAAATAAAATTTAACAAGTATGCAGGACTAAAACTTGTTATAACTTACTATTTTTCTTTGATTTCTACTTGCTTCAGTTGACACTTTTCTTTCACAACAAGTTTTAAAGTAAAACTTAAATTTTATTTTTTAAAAGATTATTTATGTTTTGTAAAAAACAATTCACTTTAACAAAAACAGTAAAATGTTTTGAATTTTAAATATTACTTACATCATTTTTTTTTCTATTTAATTTCTTAATTCATTAATATTTTGCTCCAGTTCAATGATTTTATAATAATAATTTTTAACTGAAGAAAACAGCAAGTGAAACGGCTACTTCAGCAAAATAAACATAGATTGCAACTAATATATTTAAAAGTTTTTAAGTTTTATAAAACTGGCTTTTAAAAATGAAGAAAAAAATTAATTTGCCTGAAGTATATTAAATTTATATTGCGCTAAAATAGAAGAATGACAACATACAAAATAAGCATTGTTTAGTTTACTATATTTTTTGTTAAAAAAATTTGAAGAGCTTTGTGTTCACTTCATATTTTTTGTAAAAAAATTGTAAAATTTTTGTTTCAAGTACAAAGTAGTTCCAAATAATTCAATGTTTTTATTTCTTTCTTAATGACTTCCACTCACTAACATATTAACAAAAAGTTAATTTTAAAACATTACTGTTTCCATAACAACAAAGTTAGAAAAAACTACAGATTTTTAAGTTTTAGAAAACATTAAGTATTCTAATTTGTCTACTTTATAAAAATTAACAAAAACTCAAACTTAGAAAATTCCAGGTTTTTCGTTCAAAATTCTAGGATTTTCCTGGTTTTTTTCAAAGATTTTCAAATTCCAGGTTTTTTTGCGCCTAGTTGTCAAAATACAGGTTTTTCTAGGTAAAGTGGCAATCCTGTATGTAACTAGTCATTAAATATATGTTCATTGGGAACTGGTCTAAATTGCACGATAATAAAATGCACGACTGCACAAAACTGCACAAAGCCAAAATTGTACAAAGCCAAATTTGCTCGAAGCCAAATTTGCACGAGGGCACAAAGTTGCACAAGGGAATAAGATTGCACGAAGACGATTTTGCACCAAGGGTCAATTTTCAGATTCAGATTGACTCTTAAAATTTAAAAGTTAATTATGCAACATTATTATAAATATGCAATTTAACTTAATTTACTTTGTTATTAAAAGCTAAGTTTTCTTATCCACTTTAAAAATATAAAAACTTTAATTTCACCACAAGTGCATTTTTTTAGTTTCAATATAAATAAAATAATTAAATTGTTTTTAATAGTTGAAAAAGTATAGATACCTCACCATCAGGGGTTGCTTTAAACTGTTTTTATGGCGCCTGTGCTACCTTTGAACCAAGTCGCTAGATTTCTATGAGAAAATCGCCACACTCAAGTATGGTATTTAAAATAAAAACAAACAAAATTTAGTATTTATTTTTATTTTTTTTTTTAAAACTGATTACCTAAGTCTGTTTCAACAAAGTACATGATTATCTTTTTATAATTACAGAATGATTAGAAAAAAGTTGTTAAGGCAAGTTATAAAGTAGCAAAATTAATTACTAAAAAGGAGATACCGTTTAGATTGAAAACTTATTTTAAGAAAATGCTTTGGCGGTAGAAAACATTTTTGTTTATTTCTTTAATAACAACAATAATTGGTGTTTAGAAGATGTCTAAAGATTATAAAGCCATAAAAATCAAATAAGGACGTTAATCAAAATCCTGTTATGATAATAAAACTGATAAAACATATACTGCTCATCTGAAAATTTTTTAAGAGGTCTTTTTACTAATTTTGATTTGAAATTTAGAAGAGTTTCTAGGTTTAATTCCAATTCACAACAATAAATAAAGACATCTTGTTAGCAAAGGTGAAATGCACTATTATAATAGTTGTTGATTTTAAGTTTTCGTAAACAATGTTGCTACTGCAATTATTGCGAGATACATGATAGTAATATGATTTTGTTTAAAACCAGACCTTGGACTTATGTTGTTTATTAAATAACTTCATTTAATAATAAACCAGGAAGCATTATGAGCGATGACAACAAGCTTAAAAAAAGAATGAAATTAACAATTTAGGTAGTGAACTCATTTTTGTCAAAAAAACTTTACCACCGACATTTTCAAAAAGTAGTTGAAAAACGAAAAGTCAATACGTTGACCAACTTTACTAAAAGCTTTTTCTTTGGTTAAGTTTTTGTTTGATGTTATAACGACTCTAGGAGTTAAGAAATGAAATTATATATTTTCTTAAAAGTAAAAATATAAATAAAACTGCTTATAAAGATTAAAACTTGTTACTTTTTCTGGTATTTCTTACATCGTAACTTAAAAACCTAACTTGGTACTATAAGGAATAAAAGTTATTCTATGAGATATTAGTACAATATTATGACTTTTGAAACAGAGTAAGACTAAAGGTGTATCAGATAACTATACAAAATTCCACAACCTTTAAAACATCAAACTAAAACCAATTTTTAATATTTTAAATGCAATTAAAAACTTTTCAGACGAATTTTCCACACGACTTTCTGACCTTCAAATGTTAGAAAATAAATTCAGATTTTATAAAACTTCCAAAAAAAGTATTTTGTTAAAGTGTAGCTCACATTTTCAACCAAAGTTTAGTAGGTGCGGTAGCTTGATTGATTTTTTTCTTTTTGTAAATTATGGAGTACTATAATTTGTTAGAGAACGCGAAAAAATGGCAAAAGAAGCATAAATTTGACAAAAAAAAAAAGTATTGTTTGAAAACTGAAAGTATACACCTAACAAAAACTATTTAGTTTATTAATGTATATAATATTTTGTGTGCCTGTACACAGTTAGATATTACTTATAAAAAGATAATAATACATTATTTTATAATTTAACTTCATCTAACTAAGTGTTAGATAAAAAAGTGGTTCAAAAAGTGAGCATCTGAGTACATTTGTGTGCATAGGAATAAATTTAAAGTGCACAGAAAACTTCTAACTTATTATGTAATTTTTAATGTGTTAGTGTACACTTAAATATGACATACAGTTATAAAACATCTATAAAAGAAACATAGGTATAAATTACATGTTAAACTAAATACTTAATTTGTAAATAAATGACATTTTAGTTAATTACTGTGTATTACTCTTGTTCATTATGGAAAATATTAGCATTTACTTTATTTACTAAAGAAGTATTACTTATATAATTTACTAAATCCAAGCGCTCTTTATACTCTGTTTCAGATAAAAACTTGCTGTTGTAAGAAAAAGTTATTATGAAACTGTGAAAAGTACTAGTCAAATGCTAATATGTCTTTTTCACATTTTAAGCCAAAGCAGTAAAGTTTTTAATTTTTTTAATTGTCATACAGGAATTAAAAACGAAATTGACCAAGTTAAATAAAACTACCAAAAAATATTTGACTAAAAATGTATTTTTGCTCAGTGGACCACATTTACATGCTCGCGGGCCACACGATTTTCTTTCGCGGCCCGCATTTAATTGAAAAAATAAACATGCTCGCGGGCCGCAGATTTACCCTTCGCGGGCCGAAAGTTTGCCGACCTCTGGGTTAAGGTCAAATATTTTGTGTCCAATATGCCGAGATGAATGTACATAAGTGCATTTTTTGTAGCTTTTATAAAAAATTGAAAAATTAATTTGATTGTTGTTTACTATATCATTATTTATTAATTTAACTTCTAAGCACGAATTAAAATTAAAGTAAAAGTTTCTTTTTATATAACTAAATTAAGTAAGGAGATATAAAACTTATTTCAAAAAATACACATATGACTTAAATTTTAAAACATTATATATTTCATGCTTATTTCATCAGTTGTATAGCGAGCAATAAAAATAAAGTTTCAAATCTAGCTTATATAGTAAAAATGTAATCAACGTAAAAGAAACAATAATAAAGCAAAGAGTAATTAACAATACATAATCACTTCTAATTACAATGCAACTAAAAAATTAATAAAACACAGTAACAACTTATAAAACAATTTATGAAAACAACGAAACAGTATAATCAAATTATTTATGTTAACACAATTTAGGTATTCTTAACAAAATACAAATAGCCTCTCTCTAGTTTAATTAAATCAGAAATGTAAACTATTACATATAATTTCATTCCGTTTTAAGTTATAATTACTTGCACAATCAAAGTTATTTACTAGGTGTTGTGCAAAAGCAAGTCTTCTTGTAGCATTTACTACTCTGATAGATTTAGTTTTCTTATTACTCGTTTTACAAAATTCATCAATACTTTTTGGAATATGTTCCTTTATCCTTTTGCCAAATTGCCTTGAATTCTGACATAACTAGTTTCACAGAAGCAGTTAAAGTGGTAGACTACCATACTTTACTTCGTCAATAAGAACTCAAGAATTGTAGGGAGAAATATCTGTCAATTGGTAAGTGAGACTTATCATTCGGCAAAGTCGATCGCTATTTTTTTATCAAACCAATAATTAAACCTGGGGGCAAAGATCCGAAATCAGAATTTTAAAAAAGTAGTTTACTAGATTAACTGCTTCTGTGAAGCTAATCATGTCGGGATGACTCCAAGGCAACTTGGGAAAAGGATAAAGAAGCATATTCAAAAGTATGGATGATTTTTGTAAAATGAGTAATTAGAAAAGTAAATCTTCAGAGTAGTAAATGCTACAAGAAGATCTGCTATTGCAGAACACCTAGTAAATAACTTTGATTGTGCAAGTAATTATAACTTGAAAAGAAAGTTACTTATTGTTTACTGTAAATAAATTAAAAAGGAGCAAAACAAATTAAAAGAAAAAGTACAATGAAATTTTCACATTTTTGCTCTATTGACTACAAACTTTATTTGATTAGCTTTATAATTAAAAAAAAAAGTAAATCTTTAATTTTTTTCGTTAGGAAATAATTGATAAAAAGCAATTCTATAAGGTTTTTGTGCTTTAACCTAAATTAAACTTTTTTTTGGTAAAAAAGTTTTATTTAAGTGATAAAGTTTGCTTTAGAAAAACTATTGTTGATTTAAAATTAGTTAGACAATTGCGAATTTGCTTTAAAACTCAAAACTATTTTTTAATAATCCTTAATAGCTGATAACACGATTATCATTTTATTTTCTTTTAGTTTTTTATAAAAAATAACTTAATCTAAAAAAATAATTAAAAAAGTTAAAAAGTATTTTAAAATTAAGAGTTTATTACATTATAAGATTATAAATTAGTTGATCGAAATCGTTAACATCAATTATTTTTTCTTAAAAAAAGAAAAATTTAAGTGATAAAGTTTGCTCTAGCTAAAACAATTATCGTTAACTTAAATTAGTTATACAACTGCAGTTTTACTTTCAAGCACAAAAGTCAAAACTATTTTTTACTAATCCTTAATTACTGACTATACGATAGATATTTTAATTTATTAAGTTTTTATTAAACTTTTTATCAAAAAAAAGTAAAAAAATTGAAAAATGGTTTAAAGTTAAGATTTTGTTATAATTATATAATAATTAGTTAATTGATCGATTATGTTAAAATTAACTTTATAATTAATAACTAATACATTGATCAGATAAAAAATTTAAATATTTTATTTGTTTTGAAATTTTTCTTGTCTTTTTTGTTGTTAAATTATTAATGTTTAGTTTGTGGTTTATTTAATTTTTTAAATCCTTTACGAGTTAATTCTATAGTTTAAGCCCTGTTTCTAATCTTTCAAACTATTTTTATGAATGATGAATTTTGATCAATGTGAAATATACAAACAGAGGGTTAGAATCTCTACCAACTATGAATAATGTCTAACAACATATCAAACCACAAATCAAAGAATTTATTATTAAATATAAAATTGTCCATAAAAAATATACCAAATGGACACAATAAAATATTAACATGTTTTTTTCCTAATTTTATCATCATATCATTTGAAAATCTTTAGACTGTTAAAACAAAAATAAAATGCATTCTGGAAAATTAATGTCATTTCAGTACCATTTTTCTCAATTTTCCCTTAAGATAGTTTTATTTTGTTTCTAAGAGTTTCAATCCTGTTATTGTATGTTTATTTTTGGTTTACTTTTGACTTTTAAAACTATAGCATTTCATTATTTTACTTCATTTTGAAAATAACTAAAATAACTTTCAACTATACCTATAATTTCAGCTTTAATCCATGTCAGGAAATCAGGAAAAGTCAGGAAACACTAAAAATGACAAAAGTCAGGAAAAGTCAGGAAATTTGACAAAATTAAAAAATAAAGTCAGATTTAGTCAGTTTAAATTTACAAAATTCTTTAATTTCATAAGCCTTCAAATGGGATAAACTATATTAAAAGTCCTTTAAAGTCAGAAAAAAATTGCAAGTTTTTCATAGAAATTTACAAAATTATTTTATTTCCAATGCATTCATCTGTTAATTAATAAAATGTCCTTATAAAACTGCAAAATTTTTCTATTAAAATATTGAACAAGTACCCTACTTGAACAAGCAGTTTTTGTAAGCTTTTTAGTATTGATGATATGTAGCAAGGACACTAGTGATACTGAGCTATACACACAAAAGTTTATCTTGCATTATTTTAGAATCAAAATGTTTTTTGTTTAAGTAAATAGTTGAGTTCTTTATAAATAAACAGTTAGTTTAGTATTTTATGTAACAAGTTGATGTTACATTTTACCTCCTTATAATTTTTTCAAAGTTATTTAAATTTGTAAAATAAGTTATAAAAGAAGTATGTAGATGGTTCAAGTGATGTATTGGAAGTCAGATGATTGAATTCAGCAAAAAATTGTTGTTTTAACCTGTATAAAAATAAGATTCAAAGCTTTATATAGTTTTAAATATTTGATCATGTATTTTAGAATAAGTTTAAATAAAGAGTTTAATTTAGAAAATTAAGGAAAATTTTAGTAAAAAGTCAGGAAATTTTTCTCAGCTTGATCTGTGGCAACCCTGAACTTATTATAGTGTAGCCAGTAAAATCAAACCAAGTTTTGCTTTATAGAATACATTTTAGAATAAAGTATAAATTTAATAAAAAAATACTTTTCACAAATTAAAAATGAAAACTGAATTACTGTTTCTTTATAATTATGTGTTAAAGGTTTAGAAAAATGAATACATTTTAAAGCTTGAACATGTTTTACTTAATATAATGAGTAGTTTTATAGTCTATGGCTTTCTATACTTATAAGATCTAACATTAGTTTTATAAAAATCTTTCATAATATTAAATAAACTAAAATGCAAGGTTATCACTACACTAGAAAACCCTTGAAACAAACAAATACACAAATTAATTAAAGTAATAGATTATTATATACTAAATTTAAAAATGTCTTTAGGAAATGGATAGGGTGGCCTAGAATCCAGGAAAATTTGATATTTGACAGTTAAGGCTAAAAAATCTCGAAAAACCTCTTATACATGATATCTTAGTTCTTCTTACATGTGAAGTAGTATAATTGTGATTTGACACAACAAATCTTTCATATAGATAAAAAGCTTTGTCATTATTGAATTGGTTTTCTTATAATAAAATACATTTAAAGTAGCTTTACAGTATCTTTTTAATGTTATTATGCTATTTAATGTAGTTTTTTATCTTAAGCTAAAATACACTAAAAAAAATGTACAGTGCTTATTCACTTATCCGGACATGTTGGGCAAGATTTTTCTGTAAACTGTCCAGATAACTAAAAATCCGGATAACTACAAAAAATTATTTTTTTCATGTAATAATATAACTGCTGCATATAATGCAATGCATATTAAAAGTGATATGGTAATACATAGTAATTGTAAGTAATATATAATAAAATGATAAATAATTAAAGCTAAACTTAATTTATTTCTTTTTATGGTAGAAAAACATCAGACTTACTAACCCTCTGCAACTATATACATTTTTTTTGGGTCAAGCAAGTAAAATTCATCATTTGTAATTCCTTCTGCCCTAACTATCAATTTAAAAAAAATATTAACTTTTGTTTAACAAAAAATATAAACTAAATTTATCTTTAAAAACAAAAAATAATGTAAACCTATCTCTTTAAATGAAATGAAAGACTTTTTTTTTAATTTAAAAAATAGACAGAAAGAAAACGGGAAACCTAGACTAAGTTTAAAGTCAATTTAACGGAAACATATCACTCCCAACAAATTAGATTTTATTGGAAGTTTTACTAAAATTAGAAATAATAGACGTTTGTTTTACAATTTTTTCCACGTTTTTCAGCAAAAAACTTATGGAGTTTATAAAATTGCAAAACTTTTTGAATGAATTTTTGTGTTTACTATTGGATTTTTTTTGAATTTTCTTCTGACCAAAACTGTCCGGATAAGTGAGCGTCTGGATAAGTGAAGTCCGGATAAGTGAATAAGCACTGTACTTTCAAAAATCTGGATGAAGTTCAAAAAACCTGAAATATATTTCTCAAAAAACAGTGGCCACCCTGAATGCAAGACTTTACTATTTATTATCCAATTTTCAACTATTTATACTTTATTAGTGGGGTAATTTACAAAACATTTTATTTTTTAAATTAATTTTTTAAATAAAATATTTCAACATTTTATTCAGATTAAAAAGTAGGTCTTTAAAAAAATTATTAACTAAATTAAAATTAGGTTTAATTGGACTCAAAGTAAAATTATATACTTAAAATGTTTTAAAATTACATACTATAGATACTATAATACATGCTATAAATTCTTAAATAATTTCAGTAAACACAAAGAGAAATAATTACTTAAGGTATTGTACGAACACTAAACAACTTAAAAGACCATTAAGTATTAAGAATTATTTTTATACTTTTAATGTTCTCCTTGAATAAAAGCAAAAATATAAACTAAAAAGAATAAACTATATTTTTATTTTTGTTAAGTAGAAAATATTTAAGTTAAAATTGAAAATTTAAGGTATTTAAAATCTAGAAATAGTTTAATTCAAAGTTTTAAATATCTATTGTATGAATTTTTAAAATAAATTAGTAGCTGACTGCTGTATAAGTCTGATTAAGTTTTTTAGAAAATTTTAAACCTTCCAAAGGAAACTAAAAGAAACATATTAAGGGCATAGGGGGTAAATCACATTTTTCACAGTTTAATATTATTTTATAGAGTTTTAACTAAGCTACAAGATATTTTTTACACATTTATAAGACTCAAAATAATTTTAAAGATATAATAGGTCAAAGTTTGAGGCATCAATAGGTTTCTTATGGGAGGCACAAACTAAAATGGCAAAAAATAAAATATTAATATATCTTCCCCTGCGTGTTTTTAGATAAATACCTAAACTTTCAGGAAATGTTCCTTGCAGTATTTATAAAATTCTTTTGGAAAGAATTTAAAAAAAAAAAAATTTTATAAGAAACATAAACAAAAATATTTTTTTTTAAATTTTTTGTTATAAAATTTATATATTTTATTTGTTACTATAAACTGTTCTGAGTGATTCTGAGCTTTTTCAAATCCTTAAAAAAGGTAAAAGACTTTTTAAAAAAACTTAGTTATAAATTAATAAAATATTGATACTAAACAACTAAATCTCGTTCAAAAAATATAAAAAGCTGACCTGAGAATTTCTGAAATATTCTAACAACTCGAATTAAAAAAAATAACCCAATCAGCATGAGTTTAAAAACTAAATTCTTAATATCCTGACTCATCTTGAGATTATGAAAATGTTCAAAATATCCTGAGTGTTTGGCAACCCTGTATATATATAACTTTAAACTAAAGCTGAATCTGATCAATTATTAATTATAGCTCAATAAATTATTTATAAAAACTTAGTTAGAAAGATTAAATAAAAAATACAAAAAAGCCTTGTTTAAAATATATCTTCTCCCATGGTTTTAAGTAATTGATTTCAAATATTACCAGTCCAAATTTAAAGTTATTTTAAACAATTTTGGGAGTAAAACTAAATACAAAAATTAAAAAAAAACATTTTTTGTTATAATGTTACTAAATGTTTTTGTTTTACTTTTAACTTATACAATAACTTTCATTTTAATGCAAAGAACATTTTGTGAAAGCTTTAATTTAGTTGCTCAGATGAAAAAATAGTTAATTTTTTACTTGAATGTTTAAGTTTCAAAAACTTTTGAAAATAAAAAAGATGTGGTTCATATATATGATTATTTTAATTGAAAACTTTTTTTTTCTAAATGAGTCAAAGTAAAAAATAAATATTTTTTTTCAATAAATACTGGCTTATAATTTATATGTTAAGCTTTCCTGTAAAAGTTTATGTTAAGGCCATAGGGGGGGTTAAAATATGTTTTTTACAAGTTGATCTTATTTTAAAGAGTTTTTTTTAAGCTTCAAGATGCTCTTTATCGTTTTAAAAAGTTCAAATTATTTTTTGAGATATGACTAGTCAAAGTCAGGCCGCATAATAGGTTCCCTATGGAAAGGGAAAACAAAAACAGCGAAAAAAGACTATTTCATTTAAAATCTATCTTCTCCTACACTTTTCAAGCAATCTTCTTCAAACTTTTACAGTCTAATCTTTATACAATAAAAAAAACGTTACTTTGGAATTTATAAAAAAATTTGTAAAAATATAATATTTAAAAAAAAAAAACACTTTTTTTTTTAATTTTTGTGATAAAAATTTTATTTTTTTACATTATTAAAATTCTAAACTAACATTTTTTCCTTTTAATATAAGGAACATTTCCTGAAAATTTAAAGAAGATTGCTTGAAAAATGAAGGAGGAGATAGATTTTTAGTGAATTTTTAAATTTCCAAGAAAATTGACCCCAAAAAATTTGCCGTCCATACGTTTGTATTGGAAACTTTTTACAAGAAATAAAATATCTCAAAAGTTAAATGATGTTTTTGAATTCTATAAAAACAGGCTTTTAGTTTGTATTTAAAGCTTTCATATAAAAGCCAAAATTAATTTTTGTAAAAAAAATGTCGGACCCTCCTATGGCCTTAATATTGTTAGAAGATATTCAAACCCTCCTATGTGTACAATGTATGAAGAAATAATTAAAGAAATATTTTTTTAAATATTTTTAAAGGGCATAATAACATAATTCTTGTAACATAAACCACATTTTTCACAGTTTAGACATATTATATTGAGTTTTAACTAAGCTACAAGTTTCTTTTTACAGATTTTTCAAATTAAAAATATTTTTTTAGGTATAGCTGGTCAAAGTTGGAGACCACAATAGGTTCCTTATGGGAAGCACAAACTAAAACGGCATATAACTAGAAATCACTGAAATCACTGAAATCTATTTCCTCCTATGTTTTTTGAGATAACTACCTCAAACTTCCAGAAAATCTTCCTTGCAATATTTAGAAAATTCTGTTGTAACAAAATAATAAAACAAATAAATAAATTATGACTAAAAAACAAAAACAAACTTTTTTTTTTGTTTATTCTTCTAATAAATTTTAGTTTTTTTTAAATTCCTTGCAACAGAATTTTCTAAATATTCCAAGGAACATTTCCTGAAAATTTGAGGTATTTATCTCAAAAAACGTAGGAGGAGATAATTTTTAGTAAAATAATCTTTTTCTGTCGTTTTAGCTAGCGCCTCCCATAAATAATTTATTGTTGGCTCCAACTTTGACCTGCTATATCTCAAAAGTTATTTTGAATTTTTCAAATATGTAAAAAACAACTTGTAGCTTAGATAAAACTCAGCAAAATAAGACTAAATTGTAAAAAAGTGATTTACTCCTATGCCCTTGATTATGTTGTACTAAAATAAAGTAGTATTAATTACATATGTAATTTATTAGGATTTATTAAGTTAAAATGGGAAGCAGTAGTCACAAAAAAGATCATAAGCACAAAAAGAAAAAGGAGAGAAAAAGGCACAACAGTGATGAAGACAATGACAGGTTTGTTTAAGTTTTTATAATTTTAATACTTTAAAGTATTTTTATCTAGTAAATTACAATTTGAAAACAATTTAAGTTTGTATAACAGAAGCTGTATAATTGTATTAAAAAAAACATGTGTGTACAAGTTCATTAATAAATGTTTAAAGTAAATAAGTAATAAAGTCTTAAAAATTAAGTACTTTAGAACTAATTGAAAATTAAAAAGAAAGTAAAAACAAAAAGAAAGAACAAAAAAATTCTAGTATTTTAAGTTATTATTCTGTTCCACATTGTGTAAACTTTTAAAGTATAAGTTTTATATACATGTATATGTATATATTTAATGATTAAAGGCATAGATGGGTAACACCTTTTTCACAGTCTAGTCTTATTTTATTGAGTTTTAAGTAAGCTACAAGTTGATTTTTACAGATTTTTAATGTTCAAAATAATTTTTGAGATATAGGAAGTCAAAGTCAGAGACTACAATAGGTTCCTTATAGGAGGCACAAACTAAAATAGAAAATAACTAGAAATCACTAAAAATTTATCTTCTCCTACGTTTTTTGAGATAACTCAAAAACTTGCTGGAAATGTTCCTTGCAACATTTACTAAATTCTGTCTAAACAGTTTTTTTGTTTTTTATTATAAAATTATCAATTTTATTTTTTTTTAGATAAATTTTGTTTCAACAGAATTTTATAATTAAATTAACTTAAATTAAATTCTAGTTTGAGCTAGTTATATCAAAAAAAAGTAGAAGATAGATTTTAAGTGATATAGTCTTTTTTTGCTATTTTAGTTTGTGCCCCCCATTTGGAACCAGTTGTTAAGTCCAACTTTGACCTAGTATATCTCAAAAATTATTTTGAACTTTTGAAACCTGTAAAAAGCATCTTGTAGCTTGGTTAAAACTTCAAAACTATATAAAATAAGATTAAATTGTGAAAAAAGTGATTGAACCCCCCCATGCCCTTAAGCATATTTTGCAAAACTTACCTTTAAAAACAAATTTACCTTGAGTATGTTAATAAAAATCAAAACAAGAGTAATTTTAAGAAATTATCTAACTATTATATAGTTTTTACAACTAAATATAATGTACAATTAAATTTTTTTCTATCAAGTTCTTTAAAGAGTAGTTTTAAACTAAAAAAACTAGTATCTTACTATAATTATAAAAGTATGATTAAGTTTTTTATATATGGTTGTCACAAAACCTTAAATCCTAGAAAAACCTGGAATATGACTATTTTGGCCAATAACACCTGTAATAACCTGGAATTTTAAACAATTTTTACATGATAAGTAGTAAAATTTTGACTTGACACCAAAAACCTATCATGTAGTTAAAGTTTTTATCATCATTGAAAATTGTTTTTACCAAAATCACATTTTAAGTAGCTTTTCAATGTTGTTATACTATTTACATTTTTTTACCTTAAACTCAATTTCAAACTAAATATACAACAAAAAATATGTACTTTTAAAACCTGGAGTAAATTTGCCATAACCTGTGGAAACCCTGCTTATAATTTAAATTATAAAAACATATCTAGCAATTATTATAAAAAGGACTGTTTAATTCTTTTATTGATTAATTTAATTTTATAATTTAACAGGAATAACCAAAAATTTACTACTTAATTTTATACATTCTACCTAAAGCCTATAGGTATTTATAATTATATACTATTATAGGAATGTTTTTAAGCGTATTTATATACCTATTTGCAACTTAGTATATATATATATTACTTGTTTTATTTTATACTTCATTTCACAAAGCTTATCAAAACTATAGGAGTTTCATTGTCAAGTGGTAAATGTTAAATAAATTTGAAAAAATATTGGTTAGTAAAACAGTTTAAAAAATAAGTTTAAATTATGATGTATTCATTTGATTTTTCATGTTTTTGTTATCTTTGAATTTTAAAATAAACCTCTAAAGACATTTCTAGCCGCTACTGATTTAAAATGCCGTCCATCCAAGCATAAACTTAAAAAAATTTGAACTCTATGTTTTAGTTATCGAATTTCTGTTAAAGTTTGTGCTCAATGCAAACAACAAATTCTAAATTACAAACCGTTCACAGGCACAGGAAGCGTCACAAGCGAGACAGATCTCGCGACAGATCCAGGTCAAGAGACAGAAAGTCAACGGAGCGCAGGAGATCTCGCGACAGGAAGTCAGCAGATCGTGCCAGGTCACGTGACAGAAAGTCAGTGGACCGCGAAAGAAGGAGGCATGAGGACAAGAAGGAGAAACTGCCTCCGGTGGAAGTTGTAGAGAAAAAAGTGGAGGTGAAAGCAGAGCAGCCAAAGCAGCAGAAAAAGAAGAAAATCAGCAAGGTAGTTTGTTTGAATATATTTTCTATAATTTATAAGCTTGTGGGTTAAAAACTATTAAATGAGTTGTATTGGTGTGTGTTGACATGTTTAAGTCTATAAACGAGAAATATTTAATAATCAATAAAAAAAACTCAAGATTGCCACTTTGTTAATAGGTAATCTGTGTGAATAAATATTTTATAACCTATAATTTTTCAACTGTGTTATGACTCATTAAAACTTTGTAACACGAAGCATTAAAAACATGACAAACAAGTCATGATTGCCACTTTACTAATTAAGTTTGTTTTACATGTACTAAAATTTTATTTTCATGTTTCCTGGCCTTTCTGTTTTAGTTTCAATATATTATTGTGTACATTGTTAATGGTGTCTAGTTAAACAAAAGTGTGATGAAAGTTTTTTTTTTCTTAAGCTAGGTCAACTTTTCTAATTTAAATAGTGGTATCTGTGAATAATATGAGTTCAAGATAAGTATAAATATTTGTAATAATGAGCATTATACATGAAAATTATATTTCTTAAGCTAGTAGTTAATACTAAATCGATATATTTTAGAT
The DNA here is from genome assembly GCF_965202585.1 of Thalia democratica. Lineage (NCBI taxonomy): Eukaryota > Metazoa > Chordata > Thaliacea > Salpida > Salpidae > Thalia > Thalia democratica. The sequence goes on from NC_139165.1 coordinate 84,581,541, forward strand.
TGTACTAAATTTTATTATTTTTCTAATTTGTCTAATAACAAAGAAAATAATTTTTTTATATAACAAATTAGCAAATAAAGCCCTAAAATTAAAAAAAAACCCTGTTTTTAATGTATTTCAAACATTTGGTATTTGCAGCCAAAGCCTCAAATGAACTACCACGATGAAGTTTCTGAGGATGAAGGCGACAGTAAAGAGGGTGGATTCCAAGAAAGTATGAGCATTGAAGCCACTAACAAGGTAAAAAAATTAAAAGTATGAGTTATTAAATATTACCCAAGCTAAAAACATATTTAAAAAAGTTAAAAAAAATTTCTTTTGAAGTATTACAATAGACAAGTTAGTTAAACAACGAGTTGTTTGTGGAAGCTTTCAGTGCACGTTAAAAATTTATCAAAAATGAACAAAAATGTTTACTAATGTAACTTCAATTTTTGAACAGATGAGAGCGTCGCTGGGACTGGCTCCGCTCGAAATCACCAACGGAGACGGGGAGGACGGGGAGAAGAAGCAGGACTTCGTGCACAAGCCAGCGGTCAACATGAGCAAGAAGGCGGAAGAGGAAAAGTTGAGGGAGAAGGTCAGGTTGAGGCAGGAGAAGAGAGAGCTGGACAATAAGTTGAACAAAAAGTTGAACAAGGTTTGTTGAAAATTTTCTGTAAAAAGTTTTTGTTAGAGCTTTTTGCTGTTTGATAATTTTTGCTTTAAAAATTAAAAAGTTTGAGAAAAACTATGCAATATTGCAAAAAGTTTTATTTGAGTTGATTGAAAAACATTTAAAGTAGTTTATTGTAATAAGTTTTTGTTGTTGTTGTTTTTATATTATCATTTAATACATTTGAAAATAGGAACTTAACAAGGTTTAGTTTAAGAAAATGTTTATTGTAAGCATTTTACTGAGTTTTTGTTTTCTTCGCTCTTAAACTTATAAATCGAAAATAGATAAAAATTTAAAAAATATAATTGAGGCTCGATTTTAATTTTTTTAATTATTTATAAAGTTTTTCCACTGCTGACATTCCTTTTATTTGATCCCAAGTAACTCACCAGCAACATAAAAAGTTCCACAAAACAAGTAATTTTTTTTTTCATTAAATTATTTTCTCGCAGGTCAAAGGGTTGGGAGAAGACAGCTCAGTGGACGACACGTCGTCGTGGTTGGAGAACATGAGGAGAAATGCGGAGGAGAACAGGAGAAAGGAGGAGCTGGAGAAGGCCCAGAAGGAGTTCGGGTTGACCAGCGACAGTGAGAAGGGAGAAAATCTCAAGTCGAAAAACCAAGTGTACTCGAACGTCGACCTGAAAGTTGGTTTTTATATTTGTGTGTTTGTGTAATATATAATTATAATATGCAAACTAAGATGAAGGTGTGAAGAATAACTTCAAATAAAAGTTTTTTATTGATTCTTTTAGTTAAGTTTAGTTTTAAACGAGTTTATTTTATATTGATTTTTACAATTTAAATGATAAAAAAATTTCTTGATCAACTGTTCATTCGTGGTAATCAAAAACTGCCAGCCAAGTATACGATTAGTCGTCATTATAAATTAATAATTTTGAATAAATTTTAATAAGTTTTGCATTTCAATTATTTTTTAGAAGTAAAATAATAACAATTAAATATTGTCTGTTTTATTTGTTTTTCTCTTGTAGGGAATGGAAATAGAGTTGGTTATTATTTTTAAAATCCTAATCATCTTAAAAAAATCTACAAAAATACAAAGTTGTTGTAGTTTGTGAGTTGTAATTGTACGTTGTTGTCTAAAGTGAATGAGAGTAGGGCACTTTATTTTTTTTTCTTGATTTCCGTTGATTTTATTTTTAAACCGTCAATTTAATTTTCATGCATAGGAAATGGTGAGTACAGTATGAGCTCAATATTTTTTTTATGTATTGATTTTTTGCTTTTTTTAGTAATTTTATCATAATGTAAGTATTTTTAAATAAGTAAAGTTAGTTGTTTTTTATTAATTAACTTTTTCAGGGAATGGAAGTGGATCACGGCTTGAGCTTTATTTTTATCATATAATTTTTTTTATTTTAATTTTTATTATATTATATTATTTTTAATGTATTAATTTTTTGTTTTTTTTTAATATTAGTGGAATGTAATTATTTCAATTTAAAATATTTATTTATTATATCACTTCACTTTTAGGGAATGGAAGTGGAGCACGACCTGAGCAACTTCACCGACGGCAAGACGGAGATCCTGGTGTTCAAGGACAAGGAGATACTGGACGAGGATCAAGAAGACGTGCTGATGAGCTACGACATCCAGCAGATCGAGAAGGGAAAGAAGTTTCAGGAAGACGTTAAAAAGGTTTGTTTGGTTGTCATATTTTTGAAAGGTTTTATTTTGTCATTTGTAATTGAAAGGACACTAAAATTGTTATTAAAATATTTTAACTGTATACACCTTTATAGTATTAATGTCGTAACATCTTAACCAAGTTTAAAAATTTATTAATATGTTTGTAATTATTTATTTTTCTGTTATCATATTTTAAAAAAAGTTTTATTTTATTTTGTCATTTGTTAGTGAAAAGACATTAAAATGGTCATTGGAGTTTTTTAAGCTGCATAAAACCTTTTAGTAGTATTAACGTCGAAACATCTTTGGCAAATTTTGAATTTCAGCAATTTGTTTGTAGTTATTTATATGAGTATTGAGAATAGCACAAATTTTGTGTCGAAAAGCATTGTTTGAAATATACAGGGTTGCCACTTTACCTGGAAACCTGGAATTTGACAATTAAGGCAAAAATATCCTGGAAAAACCTGGAATTTGAGAAATTTAGATAAAAACCTGGAAAAATCCGGAATTTTTAACAATTTTTACAAGCTTAGTAGTAAAATTTCGATTTGATACAAAAATCTATTGCAAAGATAATTTTTTTTAATTTTTTGTTATCATAAAAAAAAAAGTTGTTTTACACTATCTTTCTAATGTTTTTATACTATTTAACACAGTTTGTATAACTATTGTAATATAACTTTAAACTAAAAATAGACCCAAACATGTTAAAAACCTGGAAGTTTTTTTAAAAAACAAGTGGTAACCCTGAATACAACAAATGATAATGATGTAATCAATTCACATAACCTGCATCACACATAGTGATACATTTTTAAAAATATTTAATTTGGTCATCATGTAGATATGAACCCAGGGTTGCCACAAGGTCAGGAAAATCAGGGGATGTCAGTAAAAACTTTTAAAAAAAGGCAAAAGTCAGGAAAAATGTGGCATTTGGAAAAAAAGTCAGGAAATTTGGCTAAATTAAAAAAACGTTAGATTTTTTAGTTCAAATTTACAAAATTCCTTAATTTCCAAAGCCTTCAAATGCTAACAAATTAATTAAGGCCATAGGGGGGGTCCAACACTTTTTTACTAAAAATAACTTTGACTTTTATATAAAAGCTTTAAGTACAAACTATGAGCCAGTTTTTATAGAATTCAAAAATATCATTTAACTTTTGAGATATCTAATTTTTTGTAAAAATTTTCCAATATAAACGTATGAACCGCAAATTTTTCGGGGTCAATTTTCTCGGAAATTTTAAAATTCACTAAAAATCTATCTCCTCATTCATTTTTCAAGCAATATTCTTCAAATTTTCAGGAAACGTTCCTTATAATAAATAAAAAAATCGTTACTTTAGAATTTTATAAATATAAAAAAATAAAAATTTTATCACAAAAGTTAAAAAAAAAGTGTTTTTTTTTTCAAAAAAAAACATATTTTTACAAAAAAAATTTTAAATTTCAAAGTAACGTTTTTTTATTATTATATAAAGATTAGACTGTGAAAGTTAGAAGAAAATTGCTTGAAAATTGTAGGAGGAGATAGATTTTAAATGAAATAGTCTTTTTTCGCTGTTTTAGTTTTCCCTTCCAATAGGGAACCTATTATGCGGCCCGACTTTGACTGGTCATATCTCAAAAAATAATTTGAATTTTTTAAAACAATAAAAAGCATCTTGAAGCTTAGAAAAAATTCTATAAAATAAGATCAACTTGTAAAAAACATGGTTTACCCCCCCTATGGCCTTAATAATCTATTGAAATTAGACTAAATCTGCAAAATTTTCCTAGAAATTTACAAAATTACCTGATTATCAATGCCTTCATCTGGTAAAAATTAATAAAATATTCTTTATAAAACTTCAAAAATTTTCTATAACATATTGAACAACTACTCTAATTGAGCAAGCAGTTTTTTGCTTTTTAGAATTTATGATCTGTGGCAAGTACACTTCCATGTGTATATAAGGTAATAATATAAGTATTTGCTAATAGAGCTGTTTATTGCAAATACATCGATCATACGCATATGGTTCAAGAGATGTAATGAAAGTTAGGTGATTGAATTCATCAAAAAAAAAAGATGTTTTAACCTGCATGAAAATAAGATTGTAAGTTTTATATAGTTTCAAGTGTTTAATTATGTATTTTAGATTAAGTTTAATGCAGCCCTGTTAACGTGGTTAAAACTTGTTGTCATCAAATTGAAACCAACTTTATCAACTCACTTGCTTAAAATAACGTTTCATTGTATAATAAAATGCATTTGCACTTTCCAGGGAAGGCAAGGTTACCAAGCTTACGAGGACGGTGAACCCGATGAGTACGGATTTTTCAAGCAAAAAGAAGTTCTCGGTATGTGGAGTTATCACGTGTGATTGATTTAAACTGCTGTAGTTTTTAGTTTGCTTTTAATTCGTAGGAAGTTAAAATAAAAGTTTTTTTTTATTTTTTATTTTTGTTAAATTCCAAGATAAGTTTCTAACATTTGGTCGGTTTAAATATTTTTAAATTTTTTGATCTCGTGTTTATTGCAACCAAGATAAGTTTTTTGGTTTTAAATTCATTAATTTAGTTAATCATCAAGTTAAGATCCTTGTTTTGTACCAATTACTTCTGTCATATATCACTTTGAGACAAACAAAAACTATAATCTTTCATACTTTAATATTAATTCTTATACACTTTAGTACTCTAATTTCAACATAAAGTTATATTATGAACTATGTTAAACTGAAAAATTACAATTAAATTTTAAGCTTTTACATTGTTTAGACCAGGGTTTTCCCAAGTGGGCGCTTGTGTCCTCCTTGGGGGCATTACAGAAAATAAGGGGTTCCACAAGTGGCAAAGGGACCAGAGGGGGCGTGAATAGTAAAAGGGGCAAAGGGTGTTGTGAGGCCATAATTTGAAACTTACTATAAATATTTTTAAAGTTGATGGTGACGGCAAAAAAAATGGTCCAAGGCGTATTTGAATATATTTTTGAAACTTATACTCTAGATATTATGGAAAAACTTCAGAAATTTAGAGGGGCCATGACCTTTAAGAGGAGGAGCCACAAGGCCGTAATTTAAAACCAACATTAGATATCCGGAGTTGATTGTTAAGAGAAAAAAGGTCTTAGTCTTAATGATAGTTTTGTAGGAGGGGGCCGTCGATTTTCTGTTTCTTAAAAGGTGAAAATCAAAGTTACTTTTGTGATATGAGCAATCAAAGTTAGAGTTCAATAGGTGTCCTAATGGAAAACGATAGCAAAAAACTCTTTATTTCTAGTAAAAAACACACTTCAGATATTTTTGATTTACTTATTTAATTGGTAAACAAAAAAAAATTAACTTGCTTTTTGCGAATTGTTATAAATACCAAAGGAATATTTAGAACAAGGCAAGACGAAAATAACAAAAACGCTATAAAAAAATATAACAGGCAAGTACGACGAGGAGATAGAAGAACTTTGGTATAGACTCTTAATGTTTTATTTTAAAACAAGGAATCAAAAAAAAAACGAAATATGAAAAGTTATTAATACAAATTAAATTTAGTTATCAAAAAGAAAACATGAGGAGAGGTAATAAGCAATAAAATTCACTGAAACAGTAAAGTCCAATTCCAACAGGCAAGTACGACGAGGAGATAGAAGGCGAGAAGAGGGGAAAGTTCAAGATCGGGCAGGGCGGCAGGGTGTCGCTGACATGGGAGCAGCAGCGGGAGCAGATGAAGAGCGAGTTGAGGGCGAAGGGGATTTCCCTGGACACGGGCAGCAAGAAGGTGGCGAGCGACTACCTCACCGCCAAGGAGGTGACGTTCAAGAAGAAGGGAAAAAAGAAGGTGATTGTTGTTTCCATTTTGTTTTGTTATCTAATGCTGATTGATGGTGGAATTAAATATAAAATTGAAATGTTGTATTTATAGCTTTTATTTTGTTATCTAATGCTAATTGATGGTAGAATTAAATATAAAATTGAATTGTTGTATTTCAATGTCAGGTCACATTGACTTTATAAGGTTTTTATGAAAATGACAATGGCAATTTAAATATGTCAGAAACGTTTGTCACAAATAATAATGAATAATATAATCATAATACATTATAAAGTGTAATTAAATATACATTAAAGACTATAGTTATAATCTCAGACTGTTTTAAGGTTAAAAAAGGTTTCATATGATATAGACGTTATTTTGTAAAATTTCTTTAAGTTGGGTATATTTTTGTTAATATTATTGTACACTTTTTTAAATTTATTAATTATAACAGAGAAAGATACGCAAGAAGAACTTCAAAGCTGACGATTTGCTTCCGCTTGCTGATGATAGACAAGATCATGGCTCAAGGTAGTTGAACAATTACTTTTTAATATGAATTGCTTAATAAATACAATAATATGTCTTTTTTAATTTAAGTTTGTGGTATTTTAATATTTTATTACCAAAGACAAATTATTTTTACAACCCAAATTTTCTTTGAGTACATATTTTTTTCTTAAAAAAAAAGTTTTATAACTTTTATTTCGAAATTTTGTTTGGCAGATGAAATATTATTTTCTGCCAACAGAGCGTCGCGCATGGAAGTTGATGACGTCAAAATGGAGAATGACGTAATAATAGACGATGCGGAAGAGGCGAACAGGGAATTGGAGAAAGCGCTCGCAAAAACGAGAAGGGAGAAAATAAAGAAGGAAGCCAAGCAAGGTGGGTGGATTTTGATGTATTTTGTACGAAATTAACATGTTTAAACAGTTATCACTTAAAGTTTATTGTGACAGTGTGAAGACAAGAGTGCAAATGACGAAGAAACTAACTTTGCGGAAGATTTCAACTTTCCGCCTTTAGAGCCTTCAAATGAGAACGTCTGTAATTGTATTTTGTCATAGGGTAGTTTACCAGTCTTTTGTTTGCAGGGTTTTAAAGTAGGGTTTGCCACCAGGAGCTATTTGGTCCTTGATAAAATTTTAAGATAAAACGCCCAATTATAACGACCGGAAAATTAACTTTTTTATATGAAATAGATGAAACACTTATTATTATTATGATTGTTAGTAAGTTGTAAGGCTACTTTAGTATCCATTACAATTTAGTACTGAACTTTTTTTCTCTCTTTTGTAGTAAAGTTTTCAAAAATTTTCTAAAATGGAAATATTTGACTTGAAAGTATTTAAAATTAAGTTTTTCAACTGAACAAAAAAACTAAAAAAAAACTGTTGTTTTTGTTTATTTTTTATATAAATTTTTATTTTTAAATTTATTTAAATTTTGTTCCGACAGAATTTTCTAAATATATCAAGGAACATTTCCTAAAAATTTGAGGTAGATATCTCTAAAAACGTAGGAGAAAATAGATTTTTAGTGAAATAGTCTATTTTTGCCGTTTTAGTTTGCGCCTCCCATAAGGAACCTGTTGTTGCCTCCGACTTTGACCGGCTATATCTCAAAAATTATTTTGAATCTTTTAAATATGTAAAAAGCAACTTGTAGCTTAGTAAAAACTATATAAAATAAGATCAAAAACCAAAAAAGGGTGTTTACTCCCCTATGCCCTTAATAAGCAGTTTTAATTACATTTTTTATAACTTTAAGACTTAAAAATTAATCAAATTATAACTTTTTCTTTGAAAAAAATAAAGATTTTACTCTTTGATTCTTCATTTTTTCACCTATTTTTTTGAAAAAATTCATAGTTTTTTACTGCTACTTTTCTTATACTAAGAATAAAATTGTGTTGTTGTCAAAGTATATCAAAACCTAAAAAGTAGTTATTTGAAAGTTTAATTCTTTATGGACAATTATCTAATGTTTTACTACATGCTTGTTCATTAAAGTTGAGCATTGGTTCCCAAACTGTACACAGCAATTCACTATTAAAAAAAGATTAATTTGGGAGCACTAAGTTCTTAATAGTTTTATACAAAGCTTTTAGTTTTTAAATGTGTATATTAGTTAGTGGACATGTATGGATCTTAAATGAATTTATATAATGTGTATATATTCTTTTCACAAACTATTGCTAATCAATTTTTATTTTATATGCTTGCTTTTCTTAAATCATCAAAAATTCTGTTAACATATTATTACATAGGTTCAAAGGTTTAAATTTGTAATGGTTTATTTTTAAGCTTTTTAAAAGGGATCATAATTATAGGTAAGTGTGTTTTAAATTTTAATTGTAGGAATTCGCCAACCTCTTTTTCTAAAATAATTATACTTGTAAGTAATTTGAAATATTAATAAAGTATACAATGCTAGTAGAAATAAAAATAAAAACCTTTGTAGTTAAAGTCAATTAATTATTTTTTTTTGTTTATATAACATATTTACTTACAAGTTACTTAAAAGTTACTTTGATTTTTAATTCTTAATAATCCTTATTGACAACATAGCCTTTTAACAATCTCCAGCTTGTGTTTATCCAGTAAATACATTTTAAATGCGATAGTTTTTTTGTATGTATCTAACTTAAATTTTTATGTATAATAAGTAACTGGAACAAATTTTACTGGATTATCGCGATTATGTCTGCCTGTTAACTCCTAATGGGACAGTAGCAGTAATAACTTTTGTTCGGTGTAGTATAGTACTTTTATAGTAATTACTCTACAAAAAAGTGTTCTAAAGCAATTAAAAGTTTAAACTTAATGTAATAAACTTGGTACATTAGTCCATTTTAACTTTAAAATCCAGTTATGTGGACGAAAAATAGCGATCTGTTTTATACTTTATTGTTTTGGTAATTATGAGCAATACTTTCTGTGCAGACTCATTTAAACTGCATTTAGCATTGAGGCTCTCTGATTTTTCACCAGACCTTATATTAAAAATGAATTATTTGGTATTATTAAGATTTATTTAAAAACATCATGTTTTGAATTGACATCTGTGCAAAGTTTAGTATATGCGGAAAATTTTATAAGCGTTGATAATATTTTAAACAAATAACTGTAATCTATCATATTGAAACACTGTTTATGTGAGTTTTTACTTGGTAAAATAATTGAAAATAACCATTTAATTAGTAGGTTTAAAATCAAAATGTATTCTCTAACTTTCTTATTTGACACAGAATTGTTTTTTAAAGTAAATACTGTGCTATCATTTTTAAACGCACAGTATTTAAGTACGCTTAAATAATTTTTAATAATGACCTTTGATGAAAAGTTTCTGTTTGAAAAAAGTAATAAACTACGACATTTGAAAGTATATTACAGTTTTTACAAAAACTTGGTATTTTATACTGAGTATTTATCTCATATACTTTAGTTTAAAGTATTTCAAAGAAGTTATTTACTTTTATCATTTTTATTAATTTTAATATATATTTAGTTTATCATTATTTACTCAACTCCGTAAATATGATTCCACCTAGCACAAAAGTTTTTAGGAGTAGAAAAATATTTAATAAGCAAGAATGTAATCAATTTTAATTTATACTATATAAAAGTATCATAAGACGTTATTTATTATTGTATGAATTTTTAAAATTAGCTATACAGTTCAACCTTACCAGTTATTTAGTCGAATTTCACTTGTTTTTAAATATTAATGTTTGTTTTATTATGTGCCTCTTTTTTATTCTTTATAAGAAAAATTCTATTTTTATTAGAAGTATAATTTTTTACAGTTTTCAATAAGTATTTTTCATTCTTAAATTTTTTTTAACTGTTAACACAGCTGATTTTTTGAAAACTTGTTTTCTTGAATTTTTTTTGATTTTTTTTTATGCTCAAATTTTAAAATCTATAACTTTCATACAACTCTTTAACCATTCGAAAGAAAACAAAAACTCTAGAATATCATTTTTAAAATTATTATCACAATATTAAAATGATGTTTAAATCAAATCTATATAGCTTGTGCAAACGATTTTGTTCCTACCTTTTAATTTGAAACGTTTCTAAATTCTTTCCTCCATCCACCGACAGAGACGCTCGAGGAGAAGCGCAAGAGGGAGGTGGAGAGGCTGGCCGAGCAGATCAAGCAGGAGAAAGAGGAGGAGGAAAGCAGGGTGGAGGAGGGGAGGTACGTGACGATGAACACCACTGAGGAGTTCTGCAAGAAGTTCCAGTACAACCAGTCGACCAAACGTATGTTTGATATTTTATTAGTACTGTAAAGAGTGGAATGTTTTAGTGTGTTGGAATTTTAAAACATAAATTTAGTTTATGAGGAACTCTTTTAGATTGTCTAGAAGATTATAGAATTTAAAATGTACTAAACATGATATTTGTATTTTTTAATTTGAACTTTTGAAAATTGAATATGTTTATAAAATAGTTGATTCAAATTCAGTTTACAAGACGGTGTAAAACGTTGTAAAACATAAACTATATATTTTTCCTTTCAAGACTTTATTATGCAAACTAAGTTTCTGTCAATTCCAGTACAATCAGTCGACCAAACGTGAGTTTGATATTAGTATTGTAGAATGTTTTAGTGTGTGCGTGTGTATGAAATTAAAAAAAAAAATTAATAACTCTTTTAGATTTTCTAGAATATTATAGAGTTTGGAATGTACGTAAACATGATGTTTGTAATTTTTTGTTTGATCTTTTCAATTTTTGTGAAAATTATCGAATTAAATTCAGTTTACGAATCGATGTAAGACTTTAGTTAGTATAAATTTCAGATAAAATATTATTTCAACTTAAATTAAAATATTTATTAGTTAACAATACCATGTAAAACATAAACTATATATTTTTTCTTTCAAGGCTTTATTATGCAAACCAAGTTTCTTTCAAAGACCTCGTCAGATCTTATGTTATATATCGATGCAATGTATTATTTCTCCTCTAGAAGTTGAGATCTCTTTATTTATTTATAACAAATCAAAATATGTTAGAGCAAAAATATACTTTATTTAAAATAAATTTCAGATTAAGACATACTTCAACTTGAATTAAAATATTTATATTTTTCCTTTAATTGAATTAAAATATTTATACATCATCAAATTATTTTTCCAACAGCGCAAGACAATTAGTAACTCTTTTAGATTGCTTAGAACTTGAAATGTACACAGACATGATATTTGTAAATTTTTGTTTGATTTCATAATTTTTATTAAAACAGTTGATTTAAATTCAGTTTACAGATCAATGTAAAACTTTGTAAAACATAAATTATATAAAATTCTTCACGCAAACTAAGCTTCGATGAAAGACCTCGTCAGTGCTTGTGTTACATGTCGATGCAATCTATTATTTCCTCTTTAGTAGTTGTGATCTTTTTATTTGTTTTCTCAAAATCAAAACTCGAATAGCAAAACATATACTTAAGTTAGTTTAATTTCAGATAAAAAAAAATTATTTTGTAATAAAATATTTATGTTTTCAGCGCAAGAAAGCGACGAGGAAAGTGAGGAGGAAATCGTCCAGGATGACGTCAAAGTCGACGAGGAAGATTATGACGTCACGGCGAGAAAGCTGACCAAGAAGCAGATGAAGTACGACGTCATAATGGGGAGGGAGAGAGAAAAGAAAAAGAAGGAAGAATGTTCGTTTGTTTGTTGTTTTTATAAGTTAAAAATTCAATTTGATACTATTTACTTTTTTTACGTGTATAATTTTTATGTAAATATAATTAGTTAATAAATTTATTATTATAACCCTCTAGATCTCATTACAAATATCATTATAGATCAGTAAAATTTGTATCTTAAAGTTTTCTTCAAATTTCACTTTCTGTTGTTAAGAGGTAGTAAAGGTGTTATCAGAAGTTACTAACATTTATTTAAAAATTTTTTTAAATAATATTTTTTTTAAATACTAATTTCAAACAGCCACACAAGTTCTTTGTAAATATTCAGTGTTGTCAAAAAACCTGGAATCCTGGAATTTGAGAAACTTTAAAAAAAAAACCTTGAATTTTGAACAAAAGTAACTAAAAAACCTGGAAAAATCTGAAGTTTTAAACAACTTATTCATTTTAAGTAGTAAAATTTCGATTTACCACGAAAAAACTATTGTATAGTAAAAAAAAAATGTCATCATCAGTTTTTTATTTGTTTAAATACTTATTTAAAGTAGCTTTACAATATTTTGTCAATGTTGTTATACTACTCAACATATTTTTTTACCTTAAATTTAATTTAAAATTAAGAATAGACCCTAAAACGTGAAAACTTAAAAACCTGGAGATATTTTGCCAAAAAGATTTGGCAACCATGAATATTGTAACAGCGTCTCTGGGTCTGTTTTTGGAGGCGATTCGCGAAAGCAGTAGCTAAAGACACAAACAATTCTCATAAGACTTTTTGTTTTTAGTTTTTTTTTTACTTATGTTTCAACACACAGCCCACGTTGCGTTGGAAGAGGAACCGATCGCGGGCGTCGGATTGATGGGAGCGCTGCAGCTGTGTCAGAGGAAAGGATACATTGTTGACAACAAGGATAAAAATAAGTCGAGACAGGTTAGGAGTTGTGTGTTGTTATCAAAGTTGGAAAAACGTTATTCTTTTAATCTATCTCTTAAATTTTGTAAATAAAACTTACCTCTTACCATTTGTACCGTAATTTTTAACCTAAGATCCAGAAATCTTAACTTCAAATTTTATCTTCTTATATTGTTATGCAAAACCTCAACATATGTTACTTTAAATCTAATACTGTTAATTCGTGGCCTATGAAGTTGTTTCAAGTCCTAACCTCAATACTTGTATTCCAAGCAAGCTGTATGAAACTGTTAAAATACAACCGTGCTATTCTGACTTGTTCAAAGTTTTTAGAAAAAAGAATATATACTTAAAATCTATATACTTTTAGTGCATGGAAAATATTAGAGTTTTATGTTGTTTTTGGTGTTAGTCTTTTACAAAACCAATTATTTGCAGCTACTGACAACAAGCAGCGACATAACATCGAAGAACGCGTTTGTCGAAGACAGGAACGCAGCGAACCATCTGGACAAGTACGCTGCTGAAAAGTACTCCAAAGACAGAAGGGGCGACAGGGATAGAGGTGTGCAGTTTACAAACAGTTTACTTTTTATGATTCAATCTGAATTTATTGAAAAATTTATGATAGGAAAAATATAAAGCAGTCTATGTATATTTAATTTTTACCTGCAAAGAAGTTTGACTGTATAGATGTAAGAATCTGAGATGAGAATGAAATTGAAAATATTTGTAAACCTTAGTTAAAGTTTTTTATTTTCTTTCCCAATAACCAAAACTAAGTAAACTAACTGCTTACTACTTAAAGTATGAAATGCACTTGTGTTTAAATTAATCGTCATTTGCACGCTTAAAAACACCTTGAAATTTAAGTATATAAAAGTATATTTTGACGTCAATTGATAAAATAGATTTTAAGTGCAACCAGACTAAAAAAACAAATGTTAAATTTGATAAAAAACATTTGGAAACAATAAATAATATCAAAATATAAACCTTGTTAATCGTTATGACGTCACACAGGTTACGGTGGGGGCGAGGAGTTTCCGGAGAAGAAGGATTACAAGCCCAAGTGCGATCTTTACTACAGGGACAACATGGGAAGAGTGCAGGACCCCAAGGAGGCTTTCAGGACTCTTTCGCACAGGTTCCACGGGAAAGGATCCGGTGCGTTTTACTCGTTTTTTTTTTGTACCATGAAATTCATGTCTTCTATTAGCTTTATGTCTGTAGTTTTAAAACTCTTATTTTTATTCTCTTGATTAAGAAGAATTGCATGAAAAAACAATTTTTAGAGTTTGTAAAACGTTGCATTACTGACAATGTTTTACTTTCCTATTCGAGTTAGTCAAAAAAACCATAATTAACTACACGCTTTATAATTGCATAAAAAAAACTTTATTTTCAGAAGTTGCAAAACGTTGTTGATCCGCATTTTTCTTCCTATTTAAGTTTATTTAAAAAAAATAATTTCATTCGAACAGGCAAGCAGAAGCTCGAGAAGAGGATAAGGAAGCAGGGCAACGAAATATCGGGGGTGGGAGTCGACACGCCGCTGAACACGGTGGCGGTCATGATAAACCAGCAGAAGGACAAGCAACTGCCGTATGTTGTGCTGTCGGGGGGTGGTAAGAACATCACCGTTGATAAGTAGATTGATGTGTGGACATTTTGTCTTTGGATTGTTACATTTGAATCTTTCTCTATTTTCTGATGTGATTTTCACTACAACTTTTAATAAAATTATGAATAACAAAACGTTTTTGTCTCTGTATAAGTTTATTTCTCAGTATTTATTAAGTTAGTTTTAATATACATTATTTTAAAGCGTTTTAATTTTTCTTTAGAAGGTTTAATGTTGCAATGAAAAGTTTACTAAATTATAATCTGTTTTCAACTTAAATTTACGAGTTCCTCTTTTTTTGTGTATAAAATAGAGACTTTTTGTCTATTTAGATTAGAAATACTATACTTCAACTCTATAGTTATCTAAAAAATAAACTAATTAATTACCTATATATATTTTTTAATTTGTTGTTTATGTTTTTATTTGGAGGTAAAGATGCATATATTCTTAAAGATAAGATATTTTTATTAAATATCTTAGAAAGTTACCAGTTGAATTGTTCAAACTTAATTACATTTGAGATAAAATAGTTTAAAAATCATGTTATAGTAGAATTTCGAAACAAATTTTAGCTGAATTCATATGAATTAGTCAGACCCCCTAGAAGATTAAGGGTTTACTCATAAAAGTAAAGCTTGGCTTGTTTTCCAAAACTAATCTCGCTTATTTTAAAACAATAATAGAAGAATATGTAATTAAGTGCTTTTTTAAAAACGTTGAGTTGTAGCAATATTCTATTAAAAATGCTGGGGTATTTATTTTACTTTTTTTAGATAACAAAAATATTCAATAATCTATTAGTTTTTTGTAAACTAAAAAGTTAATACAATTAGGAAACTTTAATGATTTTTAAATTCAGTATTTATCAAATCATACTGCACTGGTGCAATTGTTAAGAAAAACATACCTAATAATAGATACCTACTGAGTAGAACAAATTTAAGCATGTTTTAGTAATATACTTACCTTGAAAATTATACAGAATCTAAAATTTGCAATTTGTATGAACCAAAATATTTCAGGAACAGTACAAAAGTAGTTGGTAAAAAATACAGTTAGCAGTATTATGTTACAGAGTTTAATGTTACCAACGTATAAAGCTGAAGATGAGTACAATGTTATTTTTATGCTTATTATTTATTTACTATTAATAAATATTTCGAACATGTTTTTAAAATAACTTATATTTGCAATAGCTTTAAAAGTAAGCATTAGAATATTTTCAAGAAAGCTTGAGTTTAGTTTTTTAGTTAAAAACATATGTTAAGCATAAATACAAGACTATTTAATACAGGAATAGTTAAATAAGTTTTATTTTTATATTAGTTTTAAAACTTGTAGTAAAGACAAGGCTTAAAATAACCTATAAGACAAAACTATTACAAGTTGAAAAATCATTAATTATTTTTAAAAAGGATAATGATTTTTTTTTGTTAATTTTTAAGTATTCAAAATCTAAAATCAGTGTTTAAAGAAATTGTTTTTAAGAAAAAGTATAACAAATCTGTAGAAAATTTCTACAGACTAGTGACCACTCTGTTTTTAACCATCCACTTTTCATTATAAAATCAAGTTTTGTTTTGGCTGAACATTTAAAACATAACCTTTTATTCTATAGTTATATTAGTATTAGTTTTATTTATACACATTTGGTAGTTTTAAGGTAAAATAACACATTTTGTACCACTTGTTTTTGTCCAAAAAACATTAATTATCGTACATGGTGAATGAAGACTAATTTTTTATAACTACTTACATTATTAGAATATTGTTCACTAATGAGTTTTATAAAACTCGAGAAATTTTTTACTACGAATCTCTTTATTAGTTTCAAAATGTGTTAAAACTTACTTTTTAAAGCCACATGACTATAATTTGCACTTTTAAACTTATGATTTTTTTAACAGACGATTTAATTCACACTTAAAAATAAGTTACTAACACCAAAAGTTAATCTTTGTTCTAGGTATGCAACTTTGAGATTAATTTTTACATTTTATTTTCTTAGTAATGTTTTGAGAAAACTTTAGATAACCATTTATTGATTATATACTAGTGGAAAAAAAGTATGGGTAAAATTAAAGATTAATTAAGGTAATAAATTTTCTAGTAGTTGTGTAATTCAAAGATAAGTCCAAAAAAATAATTTGTTGATTAAAGCAAGTTTTTTAAATATGAAAATTTTGTTAATTACTTTTCATTATTAACTAGTATATAATTTTTTTATTAAAACCTTTAATTAAAAAGTTAAGAATCGTTTAAGAATTGAAAAATACATAATTTTTTAATTACTATGGTAAAATTGTAATAATAATGTAACTTGTTTTAAATCAAACAATTTAAAGTTCTCGACTTAAATGTCTTTAAGGAGATTTATATCCAATATTTATTTCAACAGTTTATTACAATCAAAACAATGTTTCACTCCTATACTTGCATATAGGAGATCCTCAGTTGTTGTAAATAGGTCTGAAAAAATTTTTTTGAACAAAATAAATGGAAGTGAAACAAAAATAAAAACTAAAAACTAATGTTTTAAGAGCAAAAATAAATCTTAAATATACTAAATTTAAGTAAAAAATTTTTTTAGTTTATGTTACGCTTTCAAGAACTTTGTTGGTAAGATAGACAAAAAAAAATATAGTGCTATATACGTTAAAATAGTAAAACATGACTCACATTGAAGTTAGTTGCCAGAAAAAACAAATAGAATACTAAACACAACATTTGCAATTGATAATGCTATAAATTGACTGTTTAAACTTAAAGATAAAAATTTCAAAGTTAGGTTTATGACGTAACTATATTGGCGCACAATTTGAATTAATATACTTTAGTTACAAAGTTAGAAAATTTTTGTTAAATTGCCTTATTGAATAAAGATTGTGTAATCAAAAGTTTTAATTTGGTATCGTGCTTTGGTGTAAATAAAAAAGGAAACAATTTTTACATGGGCGATAAAAACTCTTTACAATTACAAATAATTTAACTTACTAATCAGCGGGTGCTAGTTTAAGTTTTAAAGCAGAGCTTTTGGAAATGTGGACAGTTTGCAAATAGTTCGTACCTCTTATTTAAGTTGACTTTTTTCTTAGCATTGGCTATCTCTATTTTTTCTAAAATACAGGTTTTTCAGATGCTATGTATGCTTTTAATTTCCCCAATGTGGTGAAGGATGCTCCATTTTATGTCGTAGGTGATTTTTTTATGTTTCAAATGCCAAATGTATTTTGCTAGTTCGGTCCCGTTATCTTTATAATTTTTGAAACTGTTGTTGTGGTTGTACCATCTATTTTTAAAAGTGTTTCCGGTCGACCCGATATAATATTTTATTTCCTTCGGAGATGTTATCGTAGCTTTGTAAATTACATTTTTTATTAAACAATTGTTATCCAAGGGGCATGAGTTTTTTGATCGGCAGTTGCAGGATGGGTTATTGGTGGTGACGTTTTGTTCTTCGGTTTTGTTGGTTTTATTTAGAGTTTTCTTGTTATGTTTTTGTATTATTACCTTAATATTGCTCATACAGCTGTATGATAGTTTACAGTTATTTCTGTTTAATATTTTATTTAATGTTTCGTTTTGCTTGCAGTGTTTATTAGTTATCTCGAAAAATGCTTTGCCGATGTTAGTTTTTACGGATTGGCAGAACGGGGGGTTAAAGTAAATGATTTTCCTTGATCGGTTTGTTTTCTTTTTAGTTTGGGTCTTTACATTTTCTGTATATTTTAGCTTATGTTTAAAGTTGGCATTGTTTAAAGCATTTTGGTATGTTGCTACGTGGTTGTTAAATATTTGTTCATTTTTGGAAAGTTTATTAATTCTCCTCTCAATCATCGCTGGGAGGTTTCTTTTTATAACTTTAGGGTGATTTGATTTGTTATTTATATATCTTACTTCTGAATTTTCTTTGCGGTATGGTTTATAAATATTGTCAGTCAGGTTTAAAGTTGTATCTAAGAAATTACATATGGTTGTGCCAACGTCGATAGTTATTTTGAAGCCAATATCATTAAATAATTTAATTGTTTTCTTTTTAATATTTTCTAGTGACTGGTTGCTTTTCCGTTCTATAACTGCGAGGCCGTCGTCTCTGTATAAGCCGATTTCGTTGGCGTTATAAATAGATTTAAGGCAGTTTAGGACGTACAGTCCCACAAGGTCGCAGAGCTCAGCGCCGAAAAAAGAGCCCATCGGAACATCAAATAACGCATTTTCATCATTTTTGATCCAAGTTTTATTGTCATAAGTTAAAATTGTTTTGCACGTATGTACAATTAATTCAATGTCCTTATCTTCTATATCTGTATACTGTTTTGCAAATTTTATGGCTTTCATTAAGTGTTGATGTTTAATACTAGGGTAGAAATTTACAATGTCAAATGCTATGAAGCATTTTTTATTTTTCTGTTCAATATTTTCAAACCATGTGATTACATCGTGCGAGTTTTTCCATTGTATTAGAGGTGTTTTTGTTCTTATACTTCTGACTGCTTTTTCTAGGATGATCTTAGTAATGCGGCCCAACTCATTTTTTCCTGGGTTTAAAACTCTACACTCAGTGTTAAAGGGAAAGTGTTTTTTGTGGTCCTTAACCGTTATAAAAGCATCTGCAGCTGTAAACTTTGGTATTTTTTATTTTTGTATTTTCTTTCACGTATAATAGATTGTGATTCTGAGTTTATTTGGTTGATTAGGTTTTCGTCAGATATTTTGTATGTTTTAGTTATACTGTTGGTCATTAGCTTTCTATAGTATTTTGGAGTTGTCTGGTATAAATTTCTTGTCTTGTCGGCAAAAAGTATTATTTTATTTTTGAGTAGAAGATTATTTAAGTCGTGTTTTAGCATTTTTTGGAAGTTTGATTTGTACGTGGTGAACTTTATACTTTTTATTAAATTAAATAAGTCATTTTCAAATGCTTTTAGGTCGTCGTGGGCTGGTGCTGATTTACGGCTTTTAAATATATTTCCTTCTTTATTCTCATATGGGCTGTTGTCTTCATGGTTGTAAAAAAATAATTTCCATCTTAATCGGTTTATAAACTTAGAGGTCGCATCATATAATTTTATGATGTATTCTTTCTTGTTACAAATCGGTATGTCTTTTAAACTATGCTTAAAATTTACTTTCTGTATATCTTCCATTTTATTTGTTCAGTATTGTTTTCTTTATAAAAGTGCTCAATTCGAAATTTTCGAAGAGCAGTATAATAATGTAACTTGTTTTAAATCAAACAATTTAAAGTTCTCGACTTAAATGTCTTTAAGGAGATTTATATCCAATATTTATTTCAACAGTTTATTACAATCAAAACAATGTTTCACTCCTATACTTGCATATAGGAGATCCTCAGTTGTTGTAAATAGGTCTGAAAAAATTTTTTTTGAACAAAATAAATGGAAGTGAAACAAAAATAAAAACTAAAAACTAATGTTTTAAGAGCAAAAATAAATCTTAAATATACTTAATTTAAGTAAAAAATTTTTTTAGTTTATGTTACGCTTTCAAGAACTTTGTTGGTAAGATAGACAAAAAAAAATATAGTGCTATATACGTTAAAATAGTAAAACATGACTCACATTGAAGTTAGTTGCCAGAAAAAACAAATAGAATACTAAACACAACATTTGCAATTGATAATGCTATAAATTGACTGTTTAAACTTAAAGATAAAAATTTCAAAGTTAGGTTTATGACGTAACTATATTGGCGCACAATTTGAATTAATATACTTTAGTTACAAAGTTAGAAAATTTTTGTTAAATTGCCTTATTGAATAAAGATTGTGTAATCAAAAGTTTTAATTTGGTATCGTGCTTTGGTGTAAATAAAAAAGGAAACAATTTTTACATGGGCGATAAAAACTCTTTACAATTACAAATAATTTAACTTACTAATCAGCGGGTGCTAGTTTAAGTTTTAAAGCAGAGCTTTTGGAAATGTGGACAGTTTGCAAATAGTTCGTACCTCTTATTTAAGTTGACTTTTTTCTTAGCATTGGCTATCTCTATTTTTTCTAAAATACAGGTTTTTCAGATGCTATGTATGCTTTTAATTTCCCCAATGTGGTGAAGGATGCTCCATTTTATGTCGTAGGTGATTTTTTTATGTTTCAAATGCCAAATGTATTTTGCTAGTTCGGTCCCGTTATCTTTATAATTTTTGAAACTGTTGTTGTGGTTGTACCATCTATTTTTAAAAGTGTTTCCGGTCGACCCGATATAATATTTTATTTCCTTCGGAGATGTTATCGTAGCTTTGTAAATTACATTTTTTATTAAACAATTGTTATCCAAGGGGCATGAGTTTTTTGATCGGCAGTTGCAGGATGGGTTATTGGTGGTGACGTTTTGTTCTTCGGTTTTGTTGGTTTTATTTAGAGTTTTCTTGTTATGTTTTTGTATTATTACCTTAATATTGCTCATACAGCTGTATGATAGTTTACAGTTATTTCTGTTTAATATTTTATTTAATGTTTCGTTTTGCTTGCAGTGTTTATTAGTTATCTCGAAAAATGCTTTGCCGATGTTAGTTTTTACGGATTGGCAGAACGGGGGGTTAAAGTAAATGATTTTCCTTGATCGGTTTGTTTTCTTTTTAGTTTGGGTCTTTACATTTTCTGTATATTTTAGCTTATGTTTAAAGTTGGCATTGTTTAAAGCATTTTGGTATGTTGCTACGTGGTTGTTAAATATTTGTTCATTTTTGGAAAGTTTATTAATTCTCCTCTCAATCATCGCTGGGAGGTTTCTTTTTATAACTTTAGGGTGATTTGATTTGTTATTTATATATCTTACTTCTGAATTTTCTTTGCGGTATGGTTTATAAATATTGTCAGTCAGGTTTAAAGTTGTATCTAAGAAATTACATATGGTTGTGCCAACGTCGATAGTTATTTTGAAGCCAATATCATTAAATAATTTAATTGTTTTCTTTTTAATATTTTCTAGTGACTGGTTGCTTTTCCGTTCTATAACTGCGAGGCCGTCGTCTCTGTATAAGCCGATTTCGTTGGCGTTATAAATAGATTTAAGGCAGTTTAGGACGTACAGTCCCACAAGGTCGCAGAGCTCAGCGCCGAAAAAAGAGCCCATCGGAACATCAAATAACGCATTTTCATCATTTTTGATCCAAGTTTTATTGTCATAAGTTAAAATTGTTTTGCACGTATGTACAATTAATTCAATGTCCTTATCTTCTATATCTGTATACTGTTTTGCAAATTTTATGGCTTTCATTAAGTGTTGATGTTTAATACTAGGGTAGAAATTTACAATGTCAAATGCTATGAAGCATTTTTTATTTTTCTGTTCAATATTTTCAAACCATGTGATTACATCGTGCGAGTTTTTCCATTGTATTAGAGGTGTTTTTGTTCTTATACTTCTGACTGCTTTTTCTAGGATGATCTTAGTAATGCGGCCCAACTCATTTTTTCCTGGGTTTAAAACTCTACACTCAGTGTTAAAGGGAAAGTGTTTTTTGTGGTCCTTAACCGTTATAAAAGCATCTGCAGCTGTAAACTTTGGTATTTTTTATTTTTGTATTTTCTTTCACGTATAATAGATTGTGATTCTGAGTTTATTTGGTTGATTAGGTTTTCGTCAGATATTTTGTATGTTTTAGTTATACTGTTGGTCATTAGCTTTCTATAGTATTTTGGAGTTGTCTGGTATAAATTTCTTGTCTTGTCGGCAAAAAGTATTATTTTATTTTTGAGTAGAAGATTATTTAAGTCGTGTTTTAGCATTTTTTGGAAGTTTGATTTGTACGTGGTGAACTTTATACTTTTTATTAAATTAAATAAGTCATTTTCAAATGCTTTTAGGTCGTCGTGGGCTGGTGCTGATTTACGGCTTTTAAATATATTTCCTTCTTTATTCTCATATGGGCTGTTGTCTTCATGGTTGTAAAAAAATAATTTCCATCTTAATCGGTTTATAAACTTAGAGGTCGCATCATATAATTTTATGATGTATTCTTTCTTGTTACAAATCGGTATGTCTTTTAAACTATGCTTAAAATTTACTTTCTGTATATCTTCCATTTTATTTGTTCAGTATTGTTTTCTTTATAAAAGTGCTCAATTCGAAATTTTCGAAGAGCAGTATAATAATGTAACTTGTTTTAAATCAAACAATTTAAAGTTCTCGACTTAAATGTCTTTAAGGAGATTTATATCCAATATTTATTTCAACAGTTTATTACAATCAAAACAATGTTTCACTCCTATACTTGCATATAGGAGATCCTCAGTTGTTGTAAATAGGTCTGAAAAAATTTTTTTTGAACAAAATAAATGGAAGTGAAACAAAAATAAAAACTAAAAACTAATGTTTTAAGAGCAAAAATAAATCTTAAATATACTTAATTTAAGTAAAAAATTTTTTTAGTTTATGTTACGCTTTCAAGAACTTTGTTGGTAAGATAGACAAAAAAAAATATAGTGCTATATACGTTAAAATAGTAAAACATGACTCACATTGAAGTTAGTTGCCAGAAAAAACAAATAGAATACTAAACACAACATTTGCAATTGATAATGCTATAAATTGACTGTTTAAACTTAAAGATAAAAATTTCAAAGTTAGGTTTATGACGTAACTATATTGGCGCACAATTTGAATTAATATACTTTAGTTACAAAGTTAGAAAATTTTTGTTAAATTGCCTTATTGAATAAAGATTGTGTAATCAAAAGTTTTAATTTGGTATCGTGCTTTGGTGTAAATAAAAAAGGAAACAATTTTTACATGGGCGATAAAAACTCTTTACAATTACAAATAATTTAACTTACTAATCAGCGGGTGCTAGTTTAAGTTTTAAAGCAGAGCTTTTGGAAATGTGGACAGTTTGCAAATAGTTCGTACCTCTTATTTAAGTTGACTTTTTTCTTAGCATTGGCTATCTCTATTTTTTCTAAAATACAGGTTTTTCAGATGCTATGTATGCTTTTAATTTCCCCAATGTGGTGAAGGATGCTCCATTTTATGTCGTAGGTGATTTTTTTATGTTTCAAATGCCAAATGTATTTTGCTAGTTCGGTCCCGTTATCTTTATAATTTTTGAAACTGTTGTTGTGGTTGTACCATCTATTTTTAAAAGTGTTTCCGGTCGACCCGATATAATATTTTATTTCCTTCGGAGATGTTATCGTAGCTTTGTAAATTACATTTTTTATTAAACAATTGTTATCCAAGGGGCATGAGTTTTTTGATCGGCAGTTGCAGGATGGGTTATTGGTGGTGACGTTTTGTTCTTCGGTTTTGTTGGTTTTATTTAGAGTTTTCTTGTTATGTTTTTGTATTATTACCTTAATATTGCTCATACAGCTGTATGATAGTTTACAGTTATTTCTGTTTAATATTTTATTTAATGTTTCGTTTTGCTTGCAGTGTTTATTAGTTATCTCGAAAAATGCTTTGCCGATGTTAGTTTTTACGGATTGGCAGAACGGGGGGTTAAAGTAAATGATTTTCCTTGATCGGTTTGTTTTCTTTTTAGTTTGGGTCTTTACATTTTCTGTATATTTTAGCTTATGTTTAAAGTTGGCATTGTTTAAAGCATTTTGGTATGTTGCTACGTGGTTGTTAAATATTTGTTCATTTTTGGAAAGTTTATTAATTCTCCTCTCAATCATCGCTGGGAGGTTTCTTTTTATAACTTTAGGGTGATTTGATTTGTTATTTATATATCTTACTTCTGAATTTTCTTTGCGGTATGGTTTATAAATATTGTCAGTCAGGTTTAAAGTTGTATCTAAGAAATTACATATGGTTGTGCCAACGTCGATAGTTATTTTGAAGCCAATATCATTAAATAATTTAATTGTTTTCTTTTTAATATTTTCTAGTGACTGGTTGCTTTTCCGTTCTATAACTGCGAGGCCGTAAGTCTTTTTTTTATCTTTGTTACCCTTAACCTCGATCAGTATTTTTTTTTTTTTTATTAGTTTATCTATTTTTTTAGCTTTTTTTTTTATTTTATTTATTTAAATTATCATATAATTTTACTTGTGCTATTACCCCTTACCCTTAGGTGGTTTAAAATGCAGCTTGAAAAGCAACAATTTCTTGCTTGCGATGTGCCTTTTAGCTAAAAAACAATTAAAGCAGGAAAACTAGTTTCAAAAATGTCTTTAATGGAGTTTTACTAATATTTTATACTTGTGAAAAAACTTTGCTGCTTACTTTAGGTTATTTGCTAAACAAATTTGTTTTTATATGTTTAATTCGAAAGTAAAGTTTTAAAATTATGATAGCATCTGCGAACGAAACTTTCTTATAATCTGGCAGGAAAGAGCTCTTTTAAGTCTGTCACGTTTCTCATAGTTGATTCGTTATATAAAAAATTAAATTCTAAATCTTAAATACTGTCTAGATACAAGAATAAGGGTTATACAAAGATAAAGTAAAACGAACTAACTAAAAATGGTTCACGAAAACTAAAGCCTAGGAGAGTAAAAATGATTACACAACTCATAAATACTCTTAAATAGAAACTCTTTTATTTAGACGACTTTGTTTAACTAGTAGAAATGTTATTATGTAAGTTTAATAAACAAAATTTGATTATTTTGGATTTGATGTTATTGTTATTAAGCCAAAATAATTACTTGAGAAAAGTTTAGCTTGTATAGTGCTTACAATAATATAAAAACAACTGTTAGTAGAAGATTTATTCAAAATAAACAAGGCACAATTGTTAGTAACTAATAAAAAATAAAACTGACAGACTTAAAATTTTACAAGCTATGATCATTTTTTGCTACATTAATAGCTTTTTAAACTGAAATTAGTTCCAACACAAAAAAAAATTAAAGAAAATATTTTTACAGCAGAGTTATAAGCAATAAAAAAGGTCAGTAACAAAAACTAACTTATACTATTCAAAGCAGAAGCTGAAGTAGTTAACGTTGTACGCGTTTTACACTTATTTAAAAAGTAATAAATTAATCAACGACAATAGCAAGAGACAACATAATGTACAAAACTATACAATTTAAGCACAAAAGGTTTTTTTTTATTAATTTTACAAGTTACACAAGTATTCGCATTTTTTTGCGACCCAAAAGTCTTTACACAACATAGATCAAATATGTTCTAAACATTAAGTAAAAGAGTACTTAAAGTAAAGCAAGTGATTCATCTCTAAGTTATTCAAGAATTGATACATGTACATTAGCTAGTTCCTCCTCCAAAACCTCCTGAAGCATCCATTCATGGATGATGGCGCTATAGAGTTGCAATTGCTGACAAACCACCTTCTTATTTTTCTTTCCTTCGCTCTATGGTACTTTTTCTGTGAAATACGTTTTTGTTGGCAATAGTAAACTAAAATTTGGTCATACTAATTTTTCTGAAAGCTTCAACAATTTAATTTTAAATTTTTGTTCATTCGATACAAACAGTTATATATTTTTTGAATTTTCTTAACTATCACCAAATATGCTGTTGTAATACTTATAGAAATGGAAATTGTTTCAAAATAAATCAAACAACAAATCTCACAAATTCTCTGCCTTCCTTCTGTAGCGCGGGACCAACAGTCGAGTCCCTCCTACCTTGAACCAATTCGATGGTTTTCAGCAGTTTTCTAAAGAAGCCACCTTCGCAGGAATACATCATGTAGTCATAGTTTTCGTCTAGCCACTGGGACACCAGCTTCATTCGTGGTGGCATCTGTGAATGAAAAATAAATAAATAAATGTTTTTTTGAGGAAAAAAATAAAGCAGCTTTTGTTAAGTAGACAAAAACTTCCAAAGTAATTTTTTTATTTATAAAATATTTTAAATAATATACGTCATTTAAAGTACTGTATTTTAAATTATTCGAAATAAATATATGTGCCTTGCCAGGTTTTTTTTATAGATTTAACCTATTACGATATATTAAAGTAAGTATAAAATAACTTAAAAAAAAAATGTTGGAAGTTTTTTTAGACTGTTATTTGGTCACTTGCTAACTAGACGCTTTAGTTTGATTTTTTAAATTGAATTATTTGTACCACTTATAAGCTGTTCAAAAACAATTACAAAAAAAACTTATGAATACGTTTTTATACCTGATAGTATATTAGTGTTTTTTATTCCAGTTATTTAATTAGAGATACGTTTATTTAATTATAAGCTTTTTTTATATTAAATAAAAAAATTTAAAAAACATTGAATTTTCAGTAAGTATTAAATAAGTAATACTTTAACTTAGTTATTGGTAAAACTAAATAAAATACTATGTTATTAACTTCAAAATTTTATAATATTAAATGTGAACCGCGTAACTGATTAATCTTGTAATGCAAAAACAGCTTATTTTTCAGATTGCTTTAAAAAGCATTAGTTTAATTTCAATGTAGGTACCATTTTAACTCGTACATTTTAAACACAACATTAAAATTCTAACCGCTTCTATTATGTTGGTGTTATACACTTTCAGCAATGCAGTTTGTTCACACGAGTCCCTTACTGATCCACTAGTTCCATTCACAATAGTACCCGTCTCAGGTACTATAGATGGAACTTCTCTTATGTCGAATGTCACTGGATAATGGTAATTTGTAAGTTTGAAATAGATTGTATTTATTATTTTTCTTAAAAGATATGCAAAAATTAATAGCTTTCAGCTACAAAAAATACTTAAATGACAAAAAAAATGAGTCGTTTTTCATGCATCTAAGAAGCATGTAGAGGGGTTGTGAATTGCAATAAAAGCGTGTACAAACAAAACATTTAATATTTTTAATATAAAACAATATGTATATAGATCGTTTTTAAATAGGTGAGTAGTTTTCGCCGAATGAAAAAAAATAAATAAAACAATTGAAAATGTATTAACAGCTAAACTTATGTCGCTTTTGTATCCTATAGATACAAAGTTAGTTCAATAAACTACTAATTTATCTTAATCAGCAACTCATTTTAAATAGTACTAAAACATATGTACTTTTTCAAAGTTACAAATTTCAGAATTTACATTAAAAAAAAAATATAAACTCTCTAATGATAAATTGTTGCAATAGATATGTATATATATAATAAGGTTATAATTTAAACTTGAATACCTTCTACAGAGCCTACTTGAAGGACTTTTAAATAATTTGTTGGAAGAGTACGATTTTAAAAATACTGGTACATATGTTTCATAAAGTTTAATATTTCATAAAGCTCTAATCATCAGCCAGTTCAATTCAAAATAAAAAGCACTCTACTATATGTAGATGCAAAAGTTATGCAAAAAAACAAAAAAACAGCATGACATAATAAAGTGCATTACACAAATTTAGTACAAAAATCGATGTTCCATCTAACTAATCAAACAACTAAAATTCACGAAGACAACAGTTAAATGACTATAAAGTACTTCAAATTCATTGCATTTAAAGAGGAACTTTTTCATATGTCGACAAGACGATATGAATTCGCTTCTTTTATTTAAACAACCTTTATTTTTTTAACGCATACATAAAGGCTGTTGATTGTTTAAAGCACAGCCTACAAACAGGGTTATTACCATTTGCTATTGGCTGCGCTCTTTTTATCACCCCCAAAGTTAACTTAAAATCAATTTTTTTGCGCTTTTGGCCGCAAAAATACTTCGAAAGCTCATCTTATTTTCGTATACACTACCTTTAAAATATTTTGTATGTTTAGCATATCGAAATCTGAACTGAGTAGAGCATTAGCCGAAGTAGAACTTCTTTTCAAGGTCAGTTTTAACTGTTTCCTTGTAAATAATGTTCTCTGAACGGCAATTGCCCCCTTTCAAATCATATTTACAGCCACCATCGAATTACACTGATTTTTGATTGAATTACTTTTGTTTAAAATCCTTTGATAATGTGACTTAATTAATCTCTCCAAATTCGCCATACATGAATAACTGATTCGCATATTATGTTTGTTAAAGAACTTTGATAATGGTTTTTTTTTCTTGAAATTTTTTTTACTAGGTTTAAAAATTCTCTGCCGATATTTGTTTAAACTAAAGCACAGAAAGGGGGATTGTATTATTACTATTCTATACGCCAATAGCAGATGGGAATAGCCTTGTTTTTAGGCTGTGCTTTAAAGAATCAACAGCCGTTATGTATGTCTTAAAAAATAAAGGTTGTTTAAATAAGAGAAGCGAATTCATATCGTCTTGTCGACATATGAAAAAGCTCCTCTTAAAATACAATAAATTTTGAGGAACTTTATAGTAATTTAACTGTTGTTTTCGTAAATTTTAGTTGTTTGATTAGTTAGACGGAACATGGATTTTTGTACTAAGTTTTTGTAATGCACAATATTACGTCAAGCTGTTTTTTGTTTTTTTGCATAACTTTTGCATCTATGTTTAGTAGAGTGCTTTTTATTTTGAACTGAACTGGCTGATGATTAGAGCTTTATGAAAAATTAAAGCTTTATGAAACATATGTACCAGTATTTTTTGAATCATACTTTTCCAATAAATTATATATATATATATATGTTTAGTATTAAACTTATTTTTTATGTGACCAAAACTAGTTAGCTAAATAAAAAGTAGTACAACAAATACTATTGTTTAGAAAATCGCTATTTTTAAGCAACTAATTAAAGTTTTATTTTATGTAAGATAGTTCGCTCTATTGTATAATACTTTTTATGGTGATTTTTAACGCATTTTATATAGTTCTTTTTTCTATTTTGTAAATTTTTCTAGAGACTATAAGGTTAAAAATGTTGTTATAAAGTTGAATTATGAAGTGTTGGCGTTATAAATATTATACAACATAGATGTTAGTTTGATTAATTAGTTGTAGTGAAAAATACTTTTCTTTTGTTTTTTTAAGTCAATTGGGTCAAGACTATTATCAATGTTATTAAAACTTAGTTTAAGTTTCATGACTTTTCAATGTAGTGATTTTAAAAACGGATAAGTAATATTATGCATTTAATGATTTTCATAATTTAAGTTATTTTTAATGTTAAATAGGCCATATTACACAGTATTAACTCTTTTAATATTAGTTTTTAAAATGAACAAGAAAAAAAACAATCGGTACGTTTTGGTATTTCTTATTTAAAATATTTATTTGTTATCATTTTAATGCATAGTTTACTATTCATCATTTATATATTTAGATTTATGTGTTTATTTTCTTTTTCGCATAATTTGGATCACCGCTACGCATGACCGAATTCGGCTTATAGCATGATAATTATAATAAACATTTATAGAAGAGTATAACTATTTGCTAGTTTAATTATCCCATTAAATTTAAACGATGCAAAGTGCCTAAATTTTTTTTGGCAAAGTGCTGTTTTCTACTTAATGTTATTAAAATTCCATGAAAATATTTTCTAAAAAACAATTTACGTAAAAAAAAAGAGAAATATTTTACTACATATGAATAAGAAAATGAAACAAATTTCATAAGAAAAAAACAAGTCATAGACGATTAAGCTAATTTTATCCACAACTAAAGAGTTTTAGTAATGTAGCATATTTTTTAATAGAATTTTTTTTTTGATATATCTCAAACTGTCAAAAATAACTTTATAAGTCTTTATTTGTATGAACTATTATTTTTGTTTAGGTGCTTTTACTAAAACAGTTAATTCTAAACTAGAACATAGCTATGCATAAGTATTTAATGTATTAGTTTATAAACTAAATAGATTTAATATAAAAACATTAGGAGATAGCTTAAGCACAGTTTTTAATTTAAATCTTAATAAAATAAATAATAAAAGCATTTTAAATTATGTTTTTTGGTATGTTAACTGTAATAAATGACTTTTTTGATTTTACTTTACTAAACACATAGATAAGTAATACATACTTATAGTTAAAAACTAAAAAAACAAAAATTAAGTAAACACAAACCTTTTCGTTTAGGAAACTCTTTGACAAGTTTTCTTTGAACATTGTTTGGAGCAGCCTTCTTATAAAATGCACGATTCTTTTCTATAATGATGTAATATTTTAGTATAAAAATTAGTTGAGCAAGAGCTCTTTCTTTGATAACAAATTAAGGTTTTTAGTTAAAATTAATTATACTATGAACTTCTTAAAAGGTAGTTTTCAAAAAACTAAAATTGAAAATACTGCTTATTTCATTCAAAAATTAAAAATCACCACTTGAAAAATAATAAGTAAGAAATACTAAATACAAGAAAATAGACTTTACTAACCCCTATCAAAAGCAACCTTGCCATCAAGAGAAAAACCTGCATCAGTGATCTCCTTATCTTTGAGACCCATTTTCTTATAATATATCTGATTATTTTGCCTGTTAAATATATATTAGGCCTACTTGTTTGTGCGAAATTGCAATGTTACTTAAAACAATCATTAAAAAAAATTAGTTGTAGGAAGTATGAGAACAACTTATTAAACTAATCGTATACCTATCAATATAAACAAACAATTATGCCTGAGTGTTAAAAAACATTTTACAATAAATAAAACAAAAAAAGTCTTAACACTTAGTTTTTACGGTAAAGTATAAATGAACAATATTGAAAATAACAAAAAAAAACGCTCAAAGCAATTTGTCCTAAGACCTAGTGCACAAAAAAACTTTCGATAATCAACTTATGTAAACGTTTCAACTTTTTTTATTTAACAAACTACAAACGTGTCTGTACTGACAAAAGAAACAGTTCAATTTTGTTTTTATATTAACACTGAACGTAGTTAGTGGTAAATGACTTCAGGTACAAAGTACATTTTCGAGTATTTCCATTCATTATCTTACTATTGGATTAATTACTTATAATTAGATACTTTGAAGTTGTATAACTCAAATTAAAATATTTAAAACACTTAAGTTTTTATCAACTTATATAAAGGAAATCTCTTTTTAAATTAAATGTAATTAGATTTTAGGCATCTTGCTAATCTTTATTTTATTCAACAAGGCTCAGTTTAGTAACAACCCACTTTGTAATAACCAGTGACTAGTCAGTTAAGTATTAAACAAAGTAGTTTAGTAAATAAGATGCAAGTACTCTAAATAATTGAAAAATATATCCAACATTCGAGTAATAAAATACATAAAAAAAGACAACAGAAACTTAAAATTTATACAAAATCGCATTATTTACGATTTGTTAAAATATAGAAACATTCAGTATAAACTTTAAAAAATAAAAAATAGGGCAGCTGTCAAATTTGCACAAGAGACAAAATTTCACAAAAATACTTTTGCAAGAAGAAACTTTTGCACGAGCAGACAATTTTTCACGGAGAAATTTTTACACGGGTTGAATTTTTTTTAATAGTTTTTTCAATAATTTTTTTATTAATTTTAATTAAATATTTTTTTATATCAATTAACTACTAACCGTTACCTTCGGTCGGTATCTTTTTTTATTTTATTAATTAAATTATTATTTTTTATTATTATGATTTTTTTTATCTTTTCTTTTTTACTATCGCTGTTACCCCTAACCCTTAACCTCGGTTGGTAACTTTTTATGATTATTATTTTTTATTATATATATATATATATTCTGTCTTTTATAGGTATATTGTTTTCTTTTTTTTTACTCTCGTGCAAAACTGTCTTCGTTCAAAAGTATCTTCGTGCTATTTTGTGCCCTTTTGCAATTTAGTCTTCGTGCAATTTAGTAAACTTGTGCGTTTTTTTCTTCGTGCAATTTTGACCCGTTCCCCAAAAAATAACTTTATGTCAAAGCTTTAATAGATAATCAGAACTGTGTATTATTATTAAACTTAACAAAACATGTCCTACACAATTTCAAATCGAATTATAAAGGTTTTATAAAAAAAAGATAAGCTTACTTAAGTTGCAAAATAAATACTTTCAAAAGTAGTTTATAACTTCAAGCTTAAATTTATTATTTTCCAAATTTAAAACAAAATAACATATAAAAGATTTTAGCAAACTTGAACAGCTTTGCATAGTTATGCAAACAATTTTTTAAACATTTATAAAATAATAAGAAATAATTTTTGCTAAAATTTAATATAATCTAGCTATATCCATGTGATTATAAATACAAAAAACTAGAGACAGCTGAAAGTAGTCTGAAGTTCAAAGAAATATAGATAAATAAAAAAGTTGAATTTATATGAAGTTCAATCAACAAAATTCAGTTATCATAAATTATTTATAAAATTAAGAAAGGTAAATAAATGGACAAATACTAACATCTACTTTAACTTAATACATTTAAGCATATAATGAAACATTTATGTTGATACAGACAAATACTATAAACAAACCTATTTGCTTTTAGAGAATTTAAGAAAAATTTAAAACCTTAACTTGAAATACTTTTAACAAAATACCTGATTAAAAAAACCAAAAACTCGTATTTGTGAAATAAATTTCTTTATCACAGCCGAGTTTTTTAACTCAATTAATCTAATTGTCTATACTTTTGATTAACGTAAATATTTGCAGATATTTTTGATCTAATAGCCATATACTTGTGAATCGCAATACTAATTAGTAATAAAAGTCAGTTAATATGTTTTTAGATAAGCCTTTAACATGTATTTACCAGATGGAAAACCCTGATAAGTAACAGACAAATCAAATGAAACATTTAAATCATTATTCAGATTTGTAAACTTGATAATAAAACCCAAGATTTAAGTAGTTTATAAAGAATGTAATAAATGTCAGAAAATGTGAACAGTTTCAAAAAAAAAAAAAATTTTTTCTTAATACCTTTAAAATTTAAAGATATACAACCTAAACAAAGAAAAAGTAAAAATCAACAAAGAATAATGTTTGTTTTTAAAATTAAACTATTTGCCAAAGTAATGATAAAAAAGGACTACCGACACACAAAATAAATGTAAAGAATATTTATTAACTTTGTAAAAACTTTAATTTATAAAGTTATAATTTTAAAATTTTTGTAAAATAAACACATCATTTACTAACACATATTTAGCTAAGCTTTGAATTATAAAATCTTTTTAATAGTCCTTAAACTTAGTCACAGTGAAACGAAGTAACTAATAACAAGACGAACAACATTAAACTAAACTAAAGAATAATTCTAATGACGAAAGCTATGAACTTTTAGTTTAAGATCGATCTCAATCACTTGAAAAAGCGAAAAATAATTAAATTTATTTTTAGTTCAAAATTAAAAATTTACAAACATATAGTTAGTAGATGTGTTTTTATTTAACTGAGAATGGTTTAATAAATTAAAATAGATAAAAATAAAAATAAATAACTTTATTAAAAAAAAAAAGAAGTAAAGTTTGTAGAAAAATCTGAAAGCTTTAAGTAAAAATTCTTATATATTTATAAACTTAGCTAAGAACAAAAACAAAATTGTGTGAATGTTAACATGCACAAAAACATACTTTCTATCTTCAGTTGTATACTAAACATATGATGAAAGTACTTATTACATTATAGTAATTTATTTTTTAATTAATGTTTATTAAGAATAAACATAGTTAAAAATAAATTTTATCTTTAGTGTTAATAAAATGTTTTGAAGTCACTTTAAATTATATATTTATCTAATTTAAAAGAAGTTATAAAAATTTAACATAAAAACTTTTAAAAAGATAAGTTCTAAACAACTCTAAATAAAAGCCTTATCAATTTAAAATCTGTAGTAATGACGTGTGAATCACTTGAAAAAGTTTTGATTTAATCAATAGCATACCAAACATAGCATACCTATTATTTCGAGTTAGTACAATTTCACGTAACTATTACATGTCAATTATGCTAACAGCTACTTAAGTTTCTCACATCTTGTAAATTAAAAAAATGTATAGTAAACATCCTTGTAAAAATATTTTTTAGTAAATTTTTTGTGATAAGACATAAATACATTCAATGTATAATTCTGCTTTTCTAAAACTTTCATAAAATTAGAGTAATAAATAACAAATATACGAAAACATCATAAGTGTTTGTAAAAAGATAAACAAAAAATTAAATAAACCAAAATAAAGACATATAAATTTTTGAATTTTTTTTATGTATTTTGATAAATTGAAATTAGTTAAAATAAACAAAATTAATATAGCATCAATATAATATAATTACTTAGTTAATGTTATGATAGTTTTGATAAAATATTCAACTACCTCTAAAACATTAAAAAAAAAAAAATTAATGAAACAAAACTCCTAAAGTGTTATAAAATTTCGAAGTTACTTTAGTCTCCATACAAAAGTAAACTCAACATAATGTTACAATAATTGACGAACTTGGTGTGAAAAACGATTGCAATGCTAAACATTGATCTAATTTTAGTGAAATTAGTAAAACCACATAATATAATAGTACGCTTAAATTTGGAACATAGTTATAGTATTTAAAAGTATATAAAACTTTATGTAATTAATTTTACTACAAATAAAAAAACATATACACATAGTCATGGAAATATTTTGAGTGCAAAGTTATTTAACAGTCACAAAGTTCTTAAATTGAAAAATACTATAATTTTAGGTTTCGTTTGATAATAGAGTTTTAAAGCAATTAAAACTTTTGAAGTTGTTTTTACAAAAAAAAAAAAAAAACGAAAAGGAGTTAATAACTTACTTCTACCTATTCATGCTAATTTTTATTTTAGAAATACACATTATTTATTAAATTAAAGAAAAAACTATCATCTATTAGGATGTCAAAATAAGACTATATAAATAATACTGTGATCAAGAATTTTAACATTTAACAACAAAAGTAAAACTTAGAAATCTAAAACTTATAACAGATCATTTTTGTAAAGTAAAACGTTTTAAAATAAAATCCTGTTTGAGTTGTTTAAATTCACGTATATACGTAGCTAGTTGAAATGAGTATTCCATTTCTATTGTTAGTAAAACATGACATAACTTAATTATTTATTTACTTCTTATTTACTTCCATTTTTTACTTATTCATAGCAATTTGAAGAATAATAAGACACAAAAAAGAAAATACTTTGTATAATCAGATATAAGTTTAATAAACAATATACTATATTTCAGTTTTGGTCAACAGACTTAGATTATAATTTTAATATAATAGATTTTTGATGATAATGAATTTTAGGTATCTGCCGAAATCAGCTATGTGAGTTTCAAAACTCTGTCATGTTATTCATAAAAATAAAAAAATATTAATTAATCATTGAGAAAATTGTCATGATGAAATATTCATAACGATCATAATTATTTTTTACGTTACAAACATGTTCATACATGTTCGGTTTCCAAAAATTGACGTTTTTAAAAAATGACATGTTCGGTTTCCAAGAATTGGAAAAAAAAAAACTATTTTGCATACCTTTAAAAACACACCAGGTTTTTGGATTGTTTATTAACAAAACATAATTTGGCCCAAAATGTACTTATTTTAAGAAAATACCTATAAGCATTGTTATTTTATGTTTTTTTATTTTAAACAGATTTACTGCTATGGTTTTTGAACTATAAATTGTTTTGTCAAAAATTAAAAAAAAAACTTGAAATAACTTTAAAACAAAAAAAAGTTTAGTTTTTACATTAACGCCATACTTAAACATACTACATTTAATTAGTTTTTTTATGTTAGAAAGAATACAGACGTGTTTTAATTAAAATGTTTTATTTGTGCTAAAATAGTTACAGGTAATTAGATAATTAAGTACTTTTTGTTGACTTTTGCGTCAGACTAAGAACAGTATAACTTTCCATCGAAACATTTTTGTGCCGAAAAATATGTCTACAGATGATGGCTCATAGATAGCAGATAGTTTATCAGGTACAGTTATATGAGGGTTTATAACTTGGTTCAGAAATCTTTAAAAAGATTTGATTGAAAAATAACCATATAAGAAAATACTTTTGAAAAAAAATTCGGACATAGAAGTTTGCTTTAAAACTTTAACACCATAAATAAACAAAATTTTTAAGTTATAATGGCCGAAATAAAATAACATTATACTAAACTTGTTTTCAATAACTTACGAGATAAAAAAACAGAAAACGATCGGAACATTTTCTAAAGTAAAGTTATTTTTAAATAGTGTGATAATACTACTAAGAAGCGTCACAAAACTGAAATCGTAAAAGGTTATTGAAGTACTTGAAAATTAATAAAAATAGAGGGGAAATACCTATAGTTTACTTCAGTGGTTTTCACGTTGTGCATTTATGCACACTAGTGTGTAGAAAAATGAAAGGGTGCACGAAATTTTTGTGACCAAAACTTATTTTGAAATATACACTAGTTACTTTAGGGTTCACTGTGAAAACAATATAAAAAAAAAGCTTTAAGATATTTTTTAAGATTTTCATGCGAAGTTTTAGTTGATAACAAAATCCAGTTCGGATTATTTCACTGCATTCTCTTTGTAACATAGATAAAGAGATTGTATACTTATTGAAATTCTAGTGCTTAATAAAAGTAAATAACTTAATGGTAATTACCGAAGTTTTTAAATTACTTGTTTTGAATAAAATTGAAAGTATAATCCAGGGGTCGGGTTTTTTTTTCATATAACTAGACATGTTTATTCGAAAAAGATTTTATGAATTTAAAAATAAAATTTTGCGGAAATCTTAACTTTAAGTATTTTACAAAAAAACTTATAAATTATAACATATTAATTGTAAAAAAGTAATTTAGTAACCAATAAAGTTTACTAAAAACTAGTTTCTATACATATGTATACAACTATAGTTTAAAAGCTTAGTTTAAGTTGTTTTAGAGGAAAAATTACTTCATAGGTGGTTAATTTCGGCTTAGCAAGCCATAGTTTCGGATTCTTTTCAAATAAAGTTGTTTAAAACAATAAATTAATGATGTAATGAAACTATAATCAAAAGAGCGTACGCTTTTGATTATATTTTGTTTTGTTAATAGACTGATTAATACCTGGCTTAATTTTAAAAGTCTGCAAAGCATTTTTTAGTTAAACCGTAGTGTTTTAATTAGACTGCATATTGTTATTACTTAAATTTATTGTGTAGAGCATTTTAGTTTTATATGTATTTATTGAAAATAAACTTAAGTATGTGTTATTATTTAGTTTGTACAAAAAGTATACATAAAATGATTTTTAGTTGGCTTAAACGTTACCGACAAATAGATAAGTGTAAAATTTTAGCTCAAGATTAATAAAAATAAAAAGTTATCTACAATAAAAATAATATTTGTCATTACTTGAGCCATCTATTCATATGAGTCCGACCCCTGGACACTTTTAGTCTTGGTTTTATAAAATCTACGCAGGTGATGTTTTTGCAGTTTACTTCTTTGCATCGACCGGTTGTACAATTGGAATCTGAGCGCTTTGAACCGCTATCATTTGTGCCTTTGGTATCTGTTGCAGCGGTATCTTTGGTATCTTTTGCATTGGAACATGTCATTTCAACTTTTTTAGGTTTTGCTTGATTAAATATCAGACGGTTAATGTCTAGAAAAAATTTATTTTAAAACAAAACAATTAAAGTTAAAAAGTTTAAAAAACTCGATACATATTTAAATGAGTGGTTAAAATAAGTTAATTGAAATAAAGTCATGATTTGTTGAAGCTCTCCGAAAAAATATCTTATAGCTAATTAAAAATTTTAATACAGATTAAAAGGTAAATTTTACAAAATTAGATGAGCTTTTATTCATATTTTGTTCGAATGACAAAATATAAACTAACCTTTATTTAAGTTGACTTGGTTTTCACTGGTAATGCCGTGAATCCTAGTAAAAGTTTTGATTTTACTAATTTAAAAATTCTATAATATTTTTTGAAATTAAAGGTTAAAAAAAATCTTTTAAACATTATTTCGTGGTTCAATAATTTAAATCTAATAACTTTAGCTTGCTTGGATCAAGTAAAAACCTTAAAAGCAGTACGTATACCTTTCATTTACATTAAAGTCTAAACAGTTTCGGGTTAATTATAACAGAATAAACATAACAAAACACATTTCATTTTTTTAAATTTATTTAAGTACTTTCAAGGAAGATTTGTCTAAAACTTTATCTTACTAAATTAAACTGAATTGAAAATAAAATAATGTAGTAACAACATTACAATGTAGTTATAACATTAAAGTTTTAAAAAATAAAATGACATAATAATCTTTTTAGAAATTAACTAAATTTAATACTATTAAAAAAAAGATGTACTAAGAAAACTTGTTAGAATAAAATTAAAACTAAAATAAACAAGCGGTAAAAACTAATAGTAAAACTACACTTTTGATAAAAAAAAGAAGTAAATATTTTAAATTACATTATATTAAACAATCATCGCACGATCAATAACAACAGAATCAGCAACAGCCTACAACCGGATCCAACTTGTTAGGACTTATCAGGCAAGCATAGTCCCGAAAAATTGTGATCTAACCAAGCAGGCTTAAGTACAACAGAACTGAAGCGACCGTTTGTGGGTAAATTCCTACGTTTCAGACATTGTCAGCTTATTGTGTTGGCTTACTTACCATAAGGATTTGAAAAGTCTAGTTTGATAAACGAACTCTTTCTACTTACAAAAACTTGGCCTTAAGTATCGAGTCCATTAGGCTTCCAGAATATGTAGCTGAAAAGAGATATCTGCTCTCACTAAAACTGAACAGTTCTCTTCTTTATGGTTTCTCACACACTTGTGATTGTCCAACAAATATTGACCAATCACAGAGTAGTATTTTTTTGCAGTTTCTCCACGCGACCATCAAATCTGCTTTTCAAAACTTTTTGAACGTGTTGATCGATTTTTACGTGATACCTTTTAAATATTTTTCCGACGTAGTCATTACCACAGTGACAGCTAAAATTTTAGTCGATTTGTTTTTTCATAGGTGATCTCTTTTCTCTGGACGATAGTCTTTGTAAACTCAACTTAGTGGTTGATCAGGAATCCTTTTGTTGATGTGACGGAAAACCTCCAGTACTTTCTGAGTCAGTATAAACAAATATAAAAATTTTAATTATTTTTTATTATATTTTATTGAGGTAGGTTAGGGGTTAGGATACAAAAAAAAAAATATATGGGTAAGGATGTTATGATTAATGGTATAAATAATTAAAAAAAAAAACGAAATATTGAGAAAACACCTTTACTTCAAAATCACACTCGTCGATCAGTATACAAAATTGTTCTTGAATGGACAGAGCCAAAAACCTGATTTACTTTCTCAGTAACGTTTTTAGAAAACCTCTCAGAAATATATCCGAGGTATGGAAGTTTTAATTAAACTGGACACTTCTTAGGGCAATCATTTTTAAATTTGTTGAACTTCTAGCTTATTTTAGGAATTTCTAAACTAAGTTACCTGGATAGCCAAGGGAAAAGAAAGTATTCTGAAATGTATTCAAATCGCCTTCAAGATAGCAAGGAGAACGCCTGGTTAATCGTTTTACCATACCCTTTAAAACTACTAACTTCTATTTGACTAGACCAAAAGATGCCTACTGAACATATAATGCCTCTGAGTTTAACTTTTGATGGGGTAAACTATTTTTGTTAAAATTTAGAAGCTATACGCATAAAATTTTTAAGACCAAGTTTATAAAAGCAAAAAAAGTTTGTTTATTAAATTTAACTTTTTAATCCTTATATTAAGTAATTTTAAAATGAATCATTCCTTAGTTATTTTTTAAGTGTACCTTATCACTGGTTTATTGCTGGTTAATTTTATTCTAACAAGTTTTATTAGTACATCACACTTGTTTAATATTAGCTCTTAGTTAATTTTTATACTAGATTATTAAATCATTTTATGTTTATAACCTTTAACGTTATAAGTACTTCATAATTTTATTTCAATTTCAATACAGTTTAATTCAGCAAGATGCAACTTTTGACAAGCTCTACTTGAAAATACTCAAAAAAAATTAAAAAAAACGAAATGTTCTTTGGTATATTTTTTTATATAAGTTTAAACAAACTAGTATAGTATGTTAACTCTGATGATAAATTGTTGCAATATATGACAAAAAAAATAGCATTTTTTTAAACTGACACCATGATTTATAACTTATAAAACCACTCTATTCTAAATACTCCATTGTTTTTAAAAGCTTTTGTACATACGATTATTATGATGGTTCTAATATTAGAGAAAAAAACGGTTCATTTTATTATAGTTAATATTTTCTTGTAATACTTAAATAACATATTTAAAGCGCTAAATCTAAACAAACATTTAATTACCTTGTCCGGAAATATTTTCACAACAAACTAAACTGAATTGGTTTTTATCGAACTACTTAATAAAAATGTTTACATATATAAAAGCAATTAAAATATATTTTCAATGAAAGTAACATCTATTAAAGACAAAAAAAAAGCAACAAATTCATTATAAGTTTTGAAATCAATGTACTTTCACAACTGAACTATATAAAAGTTTAAAAGAAAATCGATTTGTAAAATACAAAAAAGCACAGTTAACCAAAAACATAACAAGCTTTGTATATTAATCAACAGATTTACAATTTTTATTAAACAGTTTTTTCTATTTTCACAACTAATTTTTAAGTTTTTAACACAAATGGACATAAAATAACTTGATTCTCTTAAAAAAACTTATTAGATCCCTCAAATTTTTTTTTATCTTTTAACTGTATAATAACGGAATGACAAAATGACAAAGGTTAATTTATCAAAGCCTATATTGATATTTATGTAAAAACTTAAAACGACAGTTTTTAATATTTATTTTTATTTATGTTCATTAAAGTTCACTTTCTATTCAAAAACTTTAATCTACTCTAAAAAACAACTACTTAAAACCAAAAAGCAACAAAAACATTTATAAATGAATTTTAAAATTGATATATCAAATTCATTTTTAAAAGGTAATTATCTCTATAACTTATTGCATTACAACAAGAGTCGACAAATCTTACCCCGCAGGCTAAATGTGTCTTACCGAACAAAGTCCGCTAATTGTTTGTTAGCTAAAAGCAACTAGAACTGTAGAAGCAAATTCAACATTTGAAAAATGTGTACTTATACACTATAATTTTTGCTCATAATCAAAATTATGCCTATTATATATTTTATCATATGTTCGTGATATATAGCTATTTTTTAAACTCTTTCTAATAGATTTAGCTACCGACTAATGCTTTAGAGGTACTCAAAAGGTCAATCATAAAGAATAGATTTAATCTATTGCTCTGTAACTATTTAAAGTCACTAATGAAAATTCAAAACACATCAAATTGTTATAGAATACAACTACAATAGGATATTAAAATTATGTATAAATTAAAAGAAAGTACGAAGATAACTATAAAATCAAACTTATTAGAATTAAATAGCTTAGGTACACATTTTGATAATTACTAAATCTTAGATAATTATAAATTGAAATATATGTTAAATAACATTTTCGAACGGAAGAAGGTAGAAAAAGTAATCATAACTCAATAAATAATATCTTTTATACGAAGTTAATGCAATCAATCAAATAAAATATTAGTACTTGAAAAAAATCAAAAGCTAAGGGACTAAGAAATAATACACTTTTAGCTAGTTAACAGAACAATTGCTTTAAAAGATTTTTTAAATATGTATCCTAAACTTTTATGTTCCATTTTACTTAATTTAAGGCTTAGTAAATAAGTTCCAAAAATTAATCACTAAATTTACTATTTAACCTTTTAGTCATTTATTAAACAAAATTTTGTTAAATTAAAGACTATAAAAAATCATAGTTTAAAAAAAATCATTCAATGCAATGAATATATTTTAATAATCTAAGTTATTTTGTAATTAACATTAAATGTATCAACCATCTAGTTATGGTTTTTTTTCACTTACAATTACTTTTAGCGTGTGAAAACGATTTCTACGTTTTTATACAAAAACTAAATATTGATTATTATAAACTCAAGGTAGCTTAAAAAAAGTTTATTTCTCATAGGCCGACACGCTTTTTCTTTTATGTTTACAAAAATACAGATCAGAAAACTAGTAGTAGTCTTAACATTTATTGTAGCATACAAAAAAAACTTGTAAATTGTTTATTTTTCCTTTAAGCATGCAGTATTTTTGTAAACTTTTTGTAGAAAAATCTGTCATAAGGTTATACTACTGCGGTGCACTAATTAGTTGTGTTCTTTTTAAGACTAAGTTCTGAAGAAGTTAATGAAGTTATAAAATTTTCCTTATGGAGATTTTCATCAACATCAGTACGCACTTTCGCTTGCGCACTGAATCAGTATATTGGGTAATTTCCCTAAATTGTTACTAAATGGTTTTAGAAATTTATTTTGACTTTTCTAATACTAGATAAACATTGTTGAAAAAAGGTAAAATAAGCAGAAAAAAGAAACAAAAAAAGGATAAAGATATTACATTCTATTTTTTTACTTCTTTTCTTTTTTTGGGTTGCACGCATGTGCCAGTGTCCCTCCCCACGCTACGCCCCTGGTATGACCATACAAAGATGCAATCAACTTTTTTTGCTATTTAAAAAAGTTATTGTAACGTTAAAAGTATTGTAACAGATACTTAAATAAAAGGACTTAAGGTAATTTCGGTGTTCAATAATGGAACGTGCTAAAATAAGACAAAATGTAAATACTTTTTTTTAATTAAAGAGAGTATATATAACTTATTTCTCATGTATTTAAAGAGAACCACATACCTTCATGCCACTAAACTCCCTAAACTTTAATAAAAATTAAAAAAACCAACGTTTCACTGTAACTTGAAAAAAAATTGACCTCCTTTATTTACAATAAACAGATATATTAGTAAAAACAAGGTTAAAATATAATACTTTCTAAAAATATCTAATAAATTAAGAAAACACAAAAACAAACAGCTCTCAAATTCATTTGGCAACGTTTGCATTTTAGAGAAATTGTTAAAAAAACAATTTTTATTTTGATTACTATTTTTAATAATTACTTTCAGCCTATTAAACTATACGGACTGCTTAAGTTGAAAAAGTTTTACGTTTGATCTTAGTTTTATATAAACCACTGAAAAGTTTACTTAAAACTTACATATTTTCATTTAACATGATCCACTTTTAAACATCAACATGTTTATCTATACGTCAATAGAGCTTAATGTTTTGTTTTCGGATCAGGTAATAAAATTAGCCTTTATATTGATTATGCCTTAATTGCCCACCCCTAGTATTAACATTGGCTTGGTGGTAGTACGTTAGTAAAAATACACGTTTGAATTATTCTAAATAAAAAGCACAGAAACTGATCTTTCCTTTTTACTTAAGATAATTTGTTACGTTTGAACTTTTAAAATAATTAATCATAAGTGTTGATACTTAATACATTTATAAACAGACTGTATCATATAAGCTTATATTCATCTGTCATGTAAATTAAAAAAGCAAAAAAAATATTATACAAAATCAGTAAAGATCAAACTGAACTTAGATTATATAACGAAATTATAAATACAAACCAATCATAAAAAAGAAAAAAAAAAAAAAAAGAATAAACAACTTTATCAGTTGAAAATTTATTTATTTATTGTGAAAGTAATGTAAAACATGAAAAAATTACTTACGCCGAAAAAAGTGGAAAATGAAAATATTAACCGTCTAAGCGTTGCTTGAAAGCAAGAGTAAAAAACAGTTTTGTACTATAAATATTCGAATGAACCTTTTTTTGAGTGGATCAGTAGTTTTATAAAGTTTTTATTAAACCTTAGACTAGATTAACACTTATGTAAACCTAAAAATTAAACTAAGAAATATATATTACAAACAATCCATCTTTTTTTTTATGTTATGGTTAAAGTTATTTTGTTAGTTTGTCTGTAAAGTTGAAACAAACGTAAACTTTTAAAGCAGATTAAAACATGCTTTATTCAAATTTATCAGATGTATCAGATATGTTCGGTAAGTTTAATAAACTATGCTCTAAACAAAAGGATTTTTAAAATATGTATAGAAGTATGTATTAACTGTTTAAATTTTTTGCTTACGTAAAACAAACTTTGAATTTTTTAACTATTAATAAAACTTTAGCGTTTTGTTTTAATTACTTTACTTTGTATTTTACATGCTTTGATTCATTATGATTTTAAACAACTCTTAACTTTTGTCTAATTTACAAGTTGTTTAATCCTATATCGTTAATTTACTTGGTATTATTTAGCTGAAACTTAAAATTTAAACTAATATGTAAATATATACTTCTATATTTAATAAACTTTTACAACAATCTACATTTTTCAGCAAACATATTTTAGTTTACTCAGTATTTGCTATTTTATTTAGATAAGCATCCACTTAATGTTTTTACTGTAATAAAAAAATCATTACTTTAACCATGTCTTTAGTTGCGTCTTGGACTCGGACAGTTTTCTCTGCTTTCCTTTGGCGTCGAAGTACTTCCTAGTCCGAGGACAAAACCAACCCACAAGTTCCACCGTCATATTTGGGGTCTCCTTTTCAACGACCATTTTCAAATATTCCAAATGCCAAAAGAATCCAAAATTGTACTCTTCAGAGGACTG
The DNA here is from genome assembly GCF_965202585.1 of Thalia democratica. Lineage (NCBI taxonomy): Eukaryota > Metazoa > Chordata > Thaliacea > Salpida > Salpidae > Thalia > Thalia democratica. The sequence continues at coordinate 84,626,264 of NC_139165.1, forward strand.
AAAATTTTATACAATTAAATTTGAAGCATATGCATGCAATTAAAAATATTTATTAATGAAAGCAGCCACAAACTTGTTATTAGATGTTTCAGTAAACATTGGTGTATAACACAAAACAGAGTGTCGTAAAAAAACAATAAATCGGTTAAATAAACTGTTCGATGTACACAGCAAAAAATTCTCTTACAAAACTACGTACGTTGATATAAAAATATGTATGTTGATTAAGACTTCAACATTTTCGATTTAAGTTGAACGTTTTGTAGACAAAATATTTATGTGCTAACATTACAATAGTATTAATATGAAATTGTTACAGTCAGTATAAGTTTAAAAAACTTTTAAGTACAAACCGTAATTATATGTACTATATAAGACTAATCACTTAAATTTAAACAAAAAATAAACAGATAAAATAATGTTATTAATTACATTTGTTATTTAAGCCAAGCAATATAAAAAAACGTTTTAGTTTACTGGTAAACAATTCACACACTAATTTAACAAACTGCGTTTCAGTTGTAGACTTTGACCAACTACAAACTAGTATTACGTAAAAGACTATTAATAGGTGTCATAGCCTCAAGCTATTTGAGTATTTTATAAGAAAGAAGAGAATTTTAAGAGTGGTATGTCATTGTGGAAAGTAAAAGCTTTAAAAATATTCTCATTCTTGCAAATCCAATTATAAGAATAAATGTTTGTCTTACAATATAAAATTGAATGAAGTACAACTGAGGAATATTTAAAAACTACTAACTAAAAAAATTCAAAAAATTCAAGCATTCGATTATTTTTTCAAGAGTCCGTAATTACATTAAAAATTTTTTTAATACTAGCTGCAATACACTTAAGAAGCTTTTTGTGAATTACTTAATATTATCTAAATGGAGTTTACACTATGAAAATTATAAGAAACGGTACAGACTTCCTGATTTCTATTCCAGCGTTCGACTAATCGGCAACAGTTAATACTTATAAACAAGTGAAAACTAGATATAAATTAGACTATTCTAATGTTTAGTCTTACCACACTGACAGAAAGTTTAAAAAAAAAAATGTTACAAAACTACTTTTGTTTTTAAGCTTTAATGTTTCATTTTACCTGTAGCTAACATAAACATAAACTATATAAACTTCAAATTCTTGTACAGTACAAACCATCAACTTATGTACTGAATACATTTAGAATTAATACTAAATAATTGCACTACACATTTTCACACGTATTTTGTTGTGTCTACACAAAACAGAACACAATCAATCAAACAAATGCAAAAAATGTAGTAAGTACTCGATGTAATGGTAAAAAGGTGTTTATCAGCTGTCTGTCAAAAATCTTTCTATTGTTTGAGTTTCTATTAATATCACTAACATGGTACGGAGTGGTGTCACAACATTACATAATATTTCAAGACAGTAGTTGAGATAAATGTTTTTAGTTTTTCACATACTTTAGCACTATATTGCCTGGTAAGAAAATCATAGACATGCTTTTAATGTATGAAATGTAGAAAACAATTTTGAAAAGGTATGCGGAAAAGTTATTTATAAAAATACAACTACACAAATATTTTGATTTACATATACTTCAATGTGTTGAATTCTAATGTAAAAGTTAAAAAAAATTCTAAGCATTCTATTTTATTTCTAAATTACATGCAAATATGTATTTGAACTTGCTTCATATATTCGTTGAATTAAAAAGTATATGTATACATAACATATTATAACTATCTTTCATTATATGAATTTCACATTCAAACTTGTATAACTTAGGGTAAAATGTTTAAAAAAATTAAATATATCACCAATTTAAAATGCATTAATCACAAATATTTTGCAAGCTTCAAAAAAGTTTACTAAATTTATCAAAAATAAGTCGTATACTGTTATCGGTATACAAAAAAAGAATTGCATATGTGTTTTAAGCAATTCGAAAGACATCATTTTGTTAAGTAGGGCTTGATGGTCAGACTTTTTAAACTAAGATCTATCAAAGAAAAAATAATCATTCTCAAGTTGTTTTTGATTTTTCACAAGGCGTTTTAATTTGAATTTCAAAGGATGATTGAATTTAAATTCACATTTAAAATCATCTTTTTAATTTTGCGTTAGATATAAACGTATATTACAATCTTAATCTATACAACTATAAAATTAGATATGTCATTATACTTAAGAAAAATTATAAAATAAGTTTCCAGGTTTGGATTTTTTTACATATCTTTTCATTTCTAATTATGAGTAAGATAGGATATAAGGTCGGTATAACGTGGCTCGGAAATAAAAATCTTCGGCCTACAATCAACTTTTTAGCTAGAAACGAACTTTGATGTAAAATTAAAACATTTTGAAACAAAAACTACAAAAATTATCTTTACTTTATTATTATTAATTTCTAAAGCTTTATTGTTTCTTAGTTTATCAAATATTTGGTTAAGAAAGTATAAAAAGTGGTAAATAAAAATATATTTTTATCAAATGCTACCTTTAAATAACTGCAGCCCGTAAATAGACTTTTTCTTACAAAGTGCGCCCCGTTAGTAATAATTTTTTGATAAATAGGGACGTGACTCACAAAAGAAACTTTATAGATGGTAAACTAAAGTTACTTCAGCATGATTATCTTTAGTAACTTTAAATAGCGTATCATACATAAAAATTTAAATACTTTTGTATTAAAATGTGTATTTGTATTTATAATTAAATTATCATAAAATACTACAAAGCAACATTTAAAATTGTTTTTAGTATTTACTGTACATACTAAATTTATTCAAAACTATTCAAAATTATTTTAGATAAATATTCGATTAAAGTAATTTTTATACATGGAAACAAGTGTATTAGTATAACAATGCTTATAGTTAAAATTAATTTAAATGTTTTAGAACAGATTAATTTAGAGCATTAATTAAACTTTTACTTACTAAACACGAATCTTCTTTTTAACTACACTTCAAGCTTGTAGTTTCTCCAATTCCAAGTAAATTAAATAACCTACTAAAAGCTGTAATGCAAGAAATATTGATTTAAAATAGACTTATTTTGTTTTGATAATATATTTCAAATACTTTTATAGTAAAGTAAATTGAGTTCAATTATATCTATAACTTTGTGTAGTAAAAAGAATAGTGAATAAATTTACTACTTTTCTAAACATTTAACTGTGTATTAAAAGTAACTTTGACTAAAACCTTCTGGTATTAATGAACTAAGTAACAGCAAAATATATTATATACGGTTTATTCTAAAAGAATACATACTATACTACCATACTAAACGAAACCTTTATTCTATTTAATTTTTAAAACAGTATTTACTTTTATAAAGTTTACTTTATATATTTTTTTATTTCTAAAATTTAATATTTTGGTATAACTAAAAATTAATACACAATTTGTTGTTCATTTAAGCCCATAAAAACTAGGAGGTGAAAAAAAAGCTGAAATACAAACAAAATATTATAGTTATAGTAAACATTTAATTAAAATAAATATAGTAAAATGAATGCTTAAAGTCAATTCTTTTTTTATAAAATTAAATTATTAGTATTATGCAAAAACGTAAGTTATTTAAACATTCAAATAATAATATTTGAATATCACTATATTCTAAAAATCATGTTTTTCAAAATAAAATACAACTGTACAACTTATGATAACATAGTTAACACTTTAAGTTGACAAAAACAGTCTTTTTTCTTTTATTTCAACCTTTCATTCGCTTCTAATTTCATGTCTCTCAAATTAAAACTGCCCTGCTTAGTGAGAAGTAAAACTTGATAAAAAGATAAAATTTTTGAGATTTCTAAAAAAGTTAAATTATTCGAGGTACTAAAAACTTTAAAGGTCATTTTTATTTTAATTTTCAAACATACTAACAAAAGCAGGTGTTAGTTTGTACTTTAAGTCTTTTGTGTATATTAAAAAGAGAACACAGGCTAATCTTGACAAAACATGAAACAAAGCTAAAATACTTTAAAAGCACTTTTACAAAAAAATAAACAGTCTATCTTTTCAAAACAAATAAATATATTTGTTTATACTTAGGTAACAAAAACTAACCTTTTTAGCTTTGTGAATAAAATAAAACTGTTCCTTTTTTATTATGATTATAGATTATTATATAATTGTTTACTTACTATTTTAGCAGTAAAAAAGCATAAAAAAAGGTTTGCAGTAAAATTATCAAGTCTGTGACAAAAAGTATTATAAAGCCATGAGAACGAGAAACATTATTCTTATAGTAACACTTAGCCTTTTATACGTAACAATAATTATTTCAATGAAAATAAAAAAGGTTTACTTATCTACAAGCTTGTTTCTAGTCTGTTTGCTAGTGATACAAACGATGCTATTAATTTTTTAAAAGCTTTAAATTATTTTTAAAAACTGAATTTTGTATATCAGACGTCTGCAGTCTTTTATGATTGAACATTATTTATGATTGAATGAGTGAATTATTATTCATTATCTCTGCACAATTAAAAACGTAAACGCTGATTAAGGTGATTTTAAGATTTCTAAAAAACAAGTACAAAAACATTACACAGGTAAAAGTTATTTGGTAAGCAATAAAAGTATATATATAAATATTATAAAAAAATTAAAGTATGCATTTACTTATTAGTTGTTTTTTGCTTAAAAAAGGCGATAACCGAATATTTATACCTGGTGGGGGAGAAATTTGCCAACTGGTATATATGAAGAATAAATTTTGTTAATTCTATTTGAACGATTCAAGTTATAGTTCAAAAGAACTTCAAGAAGATAATTTGTATATTTGTCAAAACAAATCTATAAAAGTTCAAAATAGTCTACATATTATTAACGATAATAAATTTTATACTACATTAGTGCATAGTTTGTTTACCATCACCAAACTAAATCTTAATTGTTACTAATTTAAAGCACAACTATGTAATACTTAACTTTTTTACAAAAAGAAAAAACAGAAACATTATGCTGAAAATGATTAACTTAGTAATAAAACTTAGTTAAAATATTAAGAAGTCTAAAAATAGAAAGTAAAATATATGTCTAAATAAATAAACTAGCAGTAGTGTTTAAATATCTGTAGCATTTATAGTTGCATCTTAAGAAGTAGATATTTAAAAGGGTTCGATGTACTTTGTTGGAGCTTAAATAGTCATGTAAAAGTATAAATAATGTATATTATTTTTATCTATGGATGTTAAACACAGAAAAGATTTCTTAGACTTAACCTAAAGTTTGATAACAACTTTTATCAAAAAGTTTTAAATTTGATATAACTTTATAGTCTATAACTACATGCTTAAAAAAAATGTTGATAGAAAAGTTAAATAAATAAGTTAATGAATTACCTAAGTAATAAGTATAAAAACAACTATTTTAACAAATAGCTGTAATTAAATTTGATAATTACTTACTTATCGTTTGTACAAAGTCATAATTAAGTACATATACGCTATTTATTAAGTATAATATAATGTATAGTACATAAAGTAAATAAGCTTTTTTTTAAGTTTATGATTACACTGTTTTTAAAATATATCTTTAACACTGAAGTATGTTTAATTTGATGTTAATATTTTTTTTAGAAAATATTATTAAATTGAAGTATTATTAAATATCCGGTGTTACATTTATTTCAATGGTATTTTAGATAACTTTATATAAAACTTCTGAAACACAGACTATATCAAATAGCTGACATATTTCATTTACGTGAAAGTTTAGTTGAAACATTAAACAATAAAGGCTTATATTCAGTTCAAGTATCGTTCAAAACAAATGTATCAAAACCTAAAAAAAAAACGTTGTAATAAGTATTTAATATTTTTCAACTTAAGAAGATTCAGTTTAAACTAGATGTACCTGAGTCATCTTTAATACTTTTATATTGAATAAATATTTTATATTAAAATTTAAAAAAATATTTGCTTTAAGTATTTTTATCAAAAAACGTACATTTAAGGAAAGTTTATGACTAACTTTAAGTTTAACTATCAATGTATACTGAAAATCAGTCAGTTAATTCAGACAAAGTTAGATAAAATATATCAAAAAAGTAAATAATTTTATACATACATATATACTTTTGGTGTATTATCTTGGTTAAACAACCATATCTAGAAAAAAGAAACATTTTTTTAGACTTCCAGGGTAATCAAACTATGTAGACGTTATTGTTTTAATGCTACAAAATTAAGTTTTTAACTTTTAATACTTAATCATAATAACAATTCTTATAAAAATATTATATTAAAGCTAATTTTCACTTATAACAAAACGTTGTATGTAACATATATAAACACAGAATACAAGTCAACACTAACCTTTTAGTTTAACTTCAAAATGCTTCCAATTGGTTTATAAAATTAGTTTTTTTTTTCTTTTAAAACTGTTATGGTTTTAGAGAACTTTATACAGCCTTATAAACTTTGTACAATTGACACATAGTTGATAAAGTTTATAAAAACGAAAATAAATATTTGTGTATTAAAAAATAACTTATTTTGGATCATAATTTTTTCAAATAATTCATGCTAAATATGTTCAAAAACATAATAAAATGTAAAAATAAAAATTACGTATATTTAAACAATACAATAATACTTAAGCCATTCATAATTAAAAACAGCAAGTTTAAACATACTTGTAATATATTTTTTACTTAATTTAATTCTTATGTAAGCTAAAACATTTCAACAGTATAAAAAACTTGGTTAAATATAAATGGCTGCCGTAAAATAAAAAATAGTCTGAATTCAGCATTCTTATGAACTTTTTTAAAGCCTACTAATTTTGACAGGCTGCTATTTGAAAAATTCTTAAAGAACTAGAAAACAAAAACTTTAAAAATTCAAACTTAGTTAAGTGATCTTTGAGTAATAAGCAAATTAGTTTTCGAAAATAAGTATATATAAAATAATTTTTTATTTAATACTACGAAATATAATACTTTAAAATGTATGAGTTTTAATATACTACATAAAACTGTTTTTTTTTTTTAACTAGAAAAGCTATAATTTTAATTTTAATACAAAATGCGCCAATATAAGTTTGTATCGGAATACCGCAAATACGTGAAAATGGTAAAAACAAAATTATGCTATGTTGACAGAATGGTAACTTAAATGAGGTATAACAACAACAAAAAGTCATCATTTATAAGATTTGTTGTTGTAGTCGGAAATAAAAATTCATCCAACAAGTTTATTAAAATTTAGTACTCAGCGATTGGCAAACGTAGGCTCTACGAGCGGAAACTTTTAGACTGTATTCAGTACATAAGCAACGGTAGAAAAATTTTAAGCTTATTTATATTTAAAATTTTAATATAAGGCGCTTTTGGTTTGAAATTGTTTTGATAGAAAGATTTTATTATGTATTTTTTATTTGCAATTAAACTGTACTATCTATACTATGCCTGTTTTACTTATCTTTACCTTATGTTAATATTTTTTTAAACTTTTTTTTTTTAAACGGCCTGCAACAGATTCATTTTATGAGGTACAGTGCTTATTCACTTATCCGGACATGTTGGGCAAGATTTTTCTGTAAAGTAGTGTAGTTTTAGAGTCCATGATTATATTTTTCGTAGAGTGGATATATAAAAGAATAAAGAAAATAAAAGTTAATAAAAAAAAAGAGATTTAAATGAAACTTAGTAAATTATTATTATTATTATTATTATTATGTAGCTTTATTTCGATAGGTAATAAACTAATTACTGCCTGTTGGTATACTTATTATTTAAATCACTTACATTTAGCTAATCATTTTCATCAACTTCCTGGTGGATAAACAACTTGTTATTAAGAAGTATTGGTTTTAATTAGAGTTAAACTAGCCTTAATTTTTTCATTGCTATTCAAAGAATTTACAGTAAATTTCATTTACTTGTTACAGTAATTCAGTGGTATGATGTTTTTAGTAGCATTATGTTGAATAATTAATTCAAGGATTAAGATTTATGTTTTATTGTAAGCTAGTTATTAAATTTGTTGAGCACTGAAGATTTTTAATTTTTTGTGCTTAACAAACATTAAGCTGCTAAAGTATTAAAAATTAAAACTGTTTAATGTGGTTGTGTATAAATATATTAGCATTTTACCTAGGTTATATCCATATTATGTTAAGATGATATATGATATTACTTTTTAATGTTGTGAAGGCTTAAGTATAAAAAAGGCTAATGAATTCTTTATTTCTTATGTATAGTAAAAATTTGCTAAAGTTGTTGTATTTAAACAGAAAATTAAAAAATGTATTTATCACAGACAAAACGACTTTTTAGAGATGTAAAAGAAAGTTTAAAACTGAGAATTTGGTTGATTAAAGTATAACAATTTAAGTAATGGTTTATTACTATGTTATTTGCAGTTCTTAATAATCAGTTGTTTGTAAAATAGATAACCTAATAAGAACCTTATTAGACTTAGACGTATACAATAAAATAACTAACGTAGTTATAAAAATTAAGTAGAGTTGAAATCTTTACTTTCCCCTAGGTACACATATGAATGCAATAGGTATATAAAAGTAAACACAATTTCAATAAATTTACGTTTATTAGTTGTTGCCAACATAAATAAAATAGTTTAATGCAGTTTTTTTTTTTACCAGTAACTAATAGCAGTTTTATAATCCATCATGTTTATAAAACTAAAAAAAAAAAGTTAGTTGTATGATTTTATGTATGCAATTGAAAATTGTTGTAAGTAATTAGAAAACATAGGATATTTTTCGTTTTTTGTTGTAGTTTCAAACGCTTAATTTTTTTAGTTCGTCCTGAAAAAAGTAATAGTTAGTTAATTTTTTGCTTAATTTTTTGTTTAATGCATCGTGATTATATGTAAGCTTCATAAGTGTGAATATGAAAGATGAAAACGTTTTACTATTCAGTCTTTTTTGTTATTTCGTTGTTTTAATACAAAAATAAAACTAACGTCGTTTTGTTCATGTTTTGTTACAAGTTTTATTAATACCCAAGTTTTTCTTTTTTAAATAACTTAAAATAGTTTATATCTTGTTATATGTACATAAAAGTTGTTGTATAACATATATAACATTTAATAAAGCTTACATAAAGCAGCATGTTTTAATACTAATTAATTAATATAAACTAAAGTAAAAAATGTTGTATTTCATGGGTAATAAATTTCTTTTATTATTTATTTTAACCACTTATTTAACAGTATAAATTGTAAAACTAGTAGATTATACTTAACACTGTTATAATTATTTAAAATAATAGATACAAAATAATGATTATTTTGATATTTAAAAGTTTAATTATAAGAGTTAAATAAGACTTACTTTAAATTAAAATAAAATATGTAGTTTCTATTGATTATGTTTTACTTTGAATTTTACAAATTCCTAGTTTATTTTAAGTATGGATTATTTAGATATAAGTCTAAAAGTTTTGTAACTAATCAAGTTGCTGATTTAGAAGCACACCTCAGTAAAAGAATAAAGTTTTATTTCTAGGACATAGTTCAGAAAAACAGTCTAAAATTTTAATAAAATGTCCAATCCTACAATAAACGTAGGCAACTATGACGTACTAAGTACACGTCATACTGTTCAGAGTTCAGCAATACCTCCAAACGTTGTACATAACCAACAAAATACACAAGCTTCTTGTGCTGCTTATCAAAACCAACAACAGGTAGGGTCAACTGTTGCTAATCAGGTTGTAAGAAATCAGAACCAAATAGCTGGACATCAAAACCAGCAGCAACCGCAATTTACACAAAATCATGGTTATAACAATGCCGTTCATCAAAGTCAACCTCAAGGACAACAAACTTACCAACAGCAACACAACTACAAACCACATTTAGGTCAGTTTAGTATACAAAACAAAAAAAAACAATTAACTCAGTTTATTTGTATACTTTTTAACTACTAGCAAGCAGAAGAAAAACAGTAAGAAATCAGCAAACATCATATAAATTTTTGATTGTCTTTTCACATGTTTCTACATAAATAACCTTTTTTTAAACAGTCATCCATAGTAATTAGAAGTAGCTTAAAAGTTTAATCTATTGCTAAACTTAGCATATAGCAAACATAAAATTGAAAAAGCTGTGAAAAAGTTTTAGCTTTGGTTAAAAGTGATCAAAAATACAAAAAGCCCTTAAAAGATTTAACTAAAAGTGTTTTTTAAGGTACATATAACCAACATCAACAAACAGTTCACCATCAAGGTCAGATTGGAGTCAATCAAGCAAATCCATTTGCTCATAACACCCAACAACAACAAATGCAACAGAATAACTACAACTTGAATATCGGCCAATCTAATGTACAAGAAAATTTTGGTAGTAGACACATTTTTAATTATAGTTATTAGTAGCTTAAGTAATATTTACTTTTTATCAATGTTTTCCAGAAAATTAATTTAAAGTTTTCTATATATCTATAGTAGTTAAGTCTAACCAAAAAAATCTCAATATACTCTTAAACTTAGCACATATAATAGATAAAGGCTTAAATTTTTTAGTTATAGTTTCAATTGTGCATATAGCTTTAAAATGTACCAAAATAAGGACAAAGAAAAAAAGCTTTGTTTGTTTTTAATACTGCTCCATTTCATAAATAAATATTTTTTAGGTTTACTAAAATATTATTTAAGGTACACATTATCAAAAAATACAAGGTATTCAGCAGCAAGGCCACGGAATCAAACAAGCAAACCCGACTGGATATCACACGGCATATCAACAGAATTGTTGTAACTCGTTTAAATATTCTTTAATCTAAGACTTTGAGCCAAGAATTTATACAAAAAAATTATTTTGTTTACATATATTTACTTTTATATGAAGTCCACTATTACCAGAAGACTTAAACTTACAAACAATGAATTAATTAAATGTTGAACTTAACAGTGAACGGAGGTGACCAAATGACCACAAATAACATGCAGCCAACAATCAACCATAAAAACCAAACGACCTTGCAGAAGGTCACACAAAACCCAAACCATGCGTATAAAACCGCACAAGTGCCTTTCAGTGCGCGACAAAACTTACCAAATGCTCAGTATGTGCAGAAAAATGCGCAAAATGCTCACATTGCGCAGCAAAGCATACAACCCCCACCATATGCGCTGCAAAATGGGCAGATCCCTCAAGGTGCGCCGCAAAATACTCAAGCTCTTAATTATTGGCAGCAAAATGCAACTCATCAAAACCAGAATCATGGAGTCTCAAAGGCTCCTAACCAGGCAGCGTTTGGGAACTATGCGCAAAACCAGACTGATTTGCACAACAAAAAACAACCACACTACGCGAATACGCAAAATCTCAACCAAGGTTGTTATCAAAATGCTGCTTATACAAATCAAACTTATGGAAAAACACCAGTTCAGCAACATAACAACTACCACCACCACGTACAAAATAACTATGGTAGTTTACTTGAAATGATTTGATTTTACAGTACTGCTGGCGACACTTTATGATAACTAGTTCAAATAAATTGATATTCACTTTTCATTGTAGTACCCAATAAGCAACTGAAAGTATATTTAAAGCAAATGTATGTTAAATTTAGTAAGTTTTTTCTCATAAATACCGAAAACATTCATTATTGTTTAAGTACTTAATTTTAGATTTCTAAAAATAATAAAACTATTAAAGGTACACAACAACAATATGCGAACTACCCGTTGGTTCCAAACCATATATATTACCCTCAGCAGAATCAGATTCAGTACAATCAAAATGCAAATAGATACTTTTATTATTATCCAGTGAGTTTAAGAAAAATTATTTTTATAATGTACTTTTTTCATCAAAGTAACATTAGTGAAACTTAAGTATGTTTAAATAATAACACTTATTCTTCTTTCTATACTCGTGCTGATTTTTTAAATAACTTTTTTTCAAACTGTTAAAAGCTACGAAGAAGATTTATTTCAATTATTTTACAACGAAGAACAAATATAAAATGTACTGTAATTTTGTGTGTAAGTATAACTTTTTTAACTGAAACATACAACAGCAGCAATACACAACATATTCAGCGGTGTTTTACGGAAATCTGTATTCATTCAGAACGCCAATGAGAAAGTTAGTTTAATAATTCAAGTTTAATATATGACACTATAAATTATATCTGCAGTCATTATGTAATTTGCATAAAAATTGTAAAAGCGTATAAGTAAAATCTTACAATCTTTTTTATAGAAATATAAAAGTTATTTCAGATAATTCATCTTGTTAGTTAGAAAGCATCATAGATTACATTACGACTACTATATAACTGTTTACAGACAAAGGGCTTATTTCCGTCACGAACAGGTAGATGTACTGGACAATTTTTGCACAAACCAGACCTACTACCCATCAATGGAGCAGTACCAGGAACTCATGGATCAGACTGGACTGACTAGGAAGCAGATACTGGTAGATTTTTGAAGAAATATACAGATAATTTTAAACTTGTTTGTGATATGAAAATATGTAATACCTTGATATTTCACCTAATTTTCGTTTTTATGCCAATTAAAAAATATTGTAAACTTTTAATTAATCTATTTAAAATCCATTTTGATACAATTTTTAAAGTGTTGATAAACAATATATGTTAGTTTTTATTAAATTGTTAATATTAAATAGATTTGTATTGTGTAAAGATTTTGTTTTAAAGTTACAACATTCCCGTAAAAAGACCATTTCTGTTTTCTAAAATCCCCTACAAATCTTAGTATTTACATTTTTTCAAAATACTAATATATTAAATGCTTAATAAATAAATTTTCAAAATATATAAAATCTATAGTTAATAAATTATTTAAACTAAATTTACCTATATTTCATTTTAATTTAACTTAACTTTAAAATTTAACTTTTGTAAACCACATATTATTTAAAACTCATATTTCAAATGTAAATATTGTTTTTATTTATGTGTGTATTTTTATTTTCTAATTCATCGACCTGTATACTTTTGTTTTCAGCTTTTTTAGCGTCTGATGAACTGCTCTGCAGGGAAACGGCGTAACGCAATAAAAGTTTAACAATAAGTTTATATAAATTCTTAATATATTTTTAAAACAAACTAATAGTTTCGCGGAAAATATCAAAAGTATCTTAAAAATTTCTAATAGTTTTTTTTTTCATTTTAATTTTGTTTCATTAAAAACTATGTATATAAAAAACTTAACTATGTATTTTTTAGACCTGGTTCAAGAATCGCCGTAGCAAAGACAAGAAAGAAGGGAAGGAAATGATATAAATGAAAAGTTTAGGCATATATTAGTTAAACATAATAAAATGTGAACATGATTAGGTTTTACAACGTTAAAAATAAATATAAGTTAACTGTTATTTAGAAAATTAACACTATTTGTTGAAAATTTCAATTTTGAAAGTGTTTTACTAACTGAAATTGTTTTTGATTTTAAACTTAAAAAAAAAAATAAAAACGCTTAACAGTTAAGCGGAATAATATATTTTTACGTATTAGTTTCATTGATTAGTAGGTTCGATTTTAGTTTTGAATAAAATTTTCGTGTTTGTATTTTGGAATAAACAATAATAGCTATAATTTTTTCATAGTAACTTAATAAACCATTTTTGTTATTCTTTCAAAGAAAAAATATATTTTACTTCAATAGAGAATGTAATAATTTTCTTTATTTACATGGTTTGATATATTTAACGTATCTAAAAGAAAATATAAATTAAAAAAACTATAATTAAAGTTATAGTTATAAAGAAAATAGAAAAAAAAAAACGATTGTGCTGCAATATCAAATACAAAATTACTAATAAAATGTTTTCAGGTTAAATGCATTGCTTGGTTAATATTTGATAGGTATCAGAAATAAATACAGTTTAACTCAGGTAAGGTAGAATAATTGTGAATTATTTTGGGTTGAAACATTTCAAGATACTAATATGATATTAACAACTTTAAAATTAAAAAATAACAAAACATAAATAAGATATTTTTCATAGCAACAAGCTAGTTAAAAGAATTTAAGTAGCTTAAATTGGAATTACAAATTATATAATTTTATTTCTATCAGTATTTTAATGAGTAAAACAAAGTTCTTACATTTGTTATCCCTATTGTTGCTACATATATGTTTTATATATATAAATAGTATAGATCAAATCGTATTAAAGTCTTTTCATACATGCATATATGTCAACCTGCACAACATATATCAGGTTTAACCAGGATTTCCCAATTTTTTTTGGAAATGGCCCCCTTTAACAAGATTACTCATAAACTACGATAGAAAACACGAAGACCGTTTTTTTTTGCTCTTCATTTGCAACTCTAGAATATCTAGTGTAAGTTTTAAGTTATTGCATCATGCCGCCCCTGTGGACCCTTTACTGCTCGTTGTCCCCTGAGTATCTGTCATGGCCCCCTAGGGTTAATCTTACTCATAATCTTAAGTATTATCTATGTATAACATTTTAAGTATGTTTATAGAACTTATTAAATAAAAGTTAAACATAAAACTCAAGGGACTAATTAGATGTAGATAGGTAAAATGAATGCTTCAATTTGCATGTACATTTTAAAAAAAAGGTTGTCATAACATAAATTATAAAATAATATTTAAATAAGTTTTTTTTTTTTTTCATTTAATTGTTTAAATAGTTTAATTATTTAATATTTATCACTTTATAGTATAGAAATTTTTATTAAAAAAATATTGGGTTTATTTATAAAAACTACACAACTACTTAAACTAAGTAATTTGTTTTTAAACGGCTTGCATACAAAGCATCGTTATGAACTAGCAAAGTCTTGTAGAGTCGTAGAAAACAAACACACTTATCCAAATACAAAACTTACATCCCGTAAAGCTTATAACAAGTCATAAAGTACTAAAAGTAGTTCTTTAGAAAGCATATCAAACTTACTCCAAATTTAACTGTTATAAAAACCATAAAATATACACAAACTTTATTGAACGACAAAAAACAACGCTCAATATATCTAGTTCTAAGCAGGAGTTTACAAAAAACCTTTTGCTTAATACATCGCTTATGTTCAGTTAAACGTCTTGTCCAAGACTATCTTTAGAACTTAGTAACATATTTTTGACCAGAAATTTAGAAAAACTATGTACAATATTTAGTTCTGCTAAAAACTTGCAGTAAAAACTAACTACAATGTGTATTAATGTTCTAAGTCAAGTCAAAAAAGAATAATGTAACACTATCTGCTAAACGGTGCTGTACGTTAGCGCAAAATTCCGGTAAAACACTCATTTGATTTATTCAATGAAAATTACAGCTAAAAACTCATTTTCTAACGTTAAACGTTTATATGTTTGTAAATGGGAATTACTACGCAAAATTAACTTGCATAGTAATTAACATCACATAAGTTTTAGTTTAATTATGCTTTTTTTACAATATAATTTTACTTTCTAAACAACTTGTTGTTAAATGTACAATTTCAAAGTATTTTTTACAATATATAGCATTTATCTATTTATTTAATTCAAATCTCCAAAATAAAGTTATGGAAATTGTCTTTATTGGATTTAGTAGAGCAATGGTAAAAGTTGTGTGACAAAATAAATCTAACTATTCAATATTTTATGCTAGAAACTACGGGTTAATAATAATCAACAATTAGCATACTAAAAAAATCAAAATTTTAGATAAATTAAAAGTTTAAAACACTACAGATAATTAGTTGATGAATTAGCGACTGTAGTAATTTTTAGCTAAGCGATAAAACATATACTTACAGCAGGGTTTCCCAAAGTGGGCGGTACCGCTGGGGGCGATTTTAATTAGTCGGGGGTAGTAACTAGTAAAGGGGCGAAGGCGGGGGGGGGGGGGGCAATTTAAAAATTTTTGGCAGTCATAAAGTTTTCTAGTTTTAAGCTTGCTTTTGACTAATTGTACCTTGCTATTGAATATTTGACCCTGAGGTTAAACTGTTTAAAAGTTAAAAATTGTCCATTCTGTTTACTTAAAATATAGAAAAAAAATAGTGTCTAGAACTACTCAAGTAACTTATATATTTCTATTCATGTCTTTTCTCATTTAACAACTAAACAACTACATAGGTCATAGATGAATGGAATCCATCCCACCACTAAATAACCTGACATATATGCTATTTGGGATTATATATTGTTTGTAAAAATTTATGTTATCTAATATAAACTATCACCTCATAATATTTCCAATTTTTTTTGAAAGGCGCTTAATTAGACTAAAAAATAAAACTATACTAAATTCAATTTTGTAACAGAATAAAAAAGCTGTTGTAATTAATTAAGATATATTTTGTAAGTTATGCTTTGAAATCAATATTCTCTTTTTGAGCTTGCACTACTAAATCTAAAAAAATTGACTTTTGATTATCATGTACTCACATAATAATAAAATATTTAAAATATAGGTAGTGTTGTTAGCTGTAGAATTTACCCGAGCGTACAAAATTGCACGAAGAAACTTTTGCACGAGGGGATCAAATTTCACGAAGATACTTTTGCACTAAGCACAGCTTTGCACGGGTAACTTTTTTTTTTTAAACTTTTTTATTCATTTAAACTTTTAGTTTCTTTTTAAATGTTTCACTATCACTGTTACCTCTAACCCTTACCCTCGGTCGGTAACTTTTTTTTTTCAATTTGTTTTCTATCAGTTTTACCTGAACCCTAAACCTAGGTCGGTAGCTATTTTATTAAGTTATCTTTTATTCTATTTTTTCTGTTTTTAGTTTTTTTTTTTGTTTTTTTTACTCTAGTGCAAAAATGTAACTCGTACAAAATTATCTTCGGGCAATTTTGTCTTCGTGCAGTTTCGACCCGTTCCAAGGTAGTGTATATGCAATTTAATTATTGTTATAAGTTTTTGATAATTACAATAGTTTAAGTATATTGTGCGGCTTAAATAAGTTACTTATCATTAACTACTAAATGTCCGGAATTCGTTATATCAGAGATTATTATAATGTCAAGTTTCAGTTAAGATTTCAGATGGGTTACCAACGGTCCAGATCCAGTCAAATTTCGGCCCGAAAAGTTTCTTGAAAACTACTTGTGCTAAACAAATAAAATTAAGTTTTTGATACTTAATATTTTAAAACACGCTTTCAATTTGGTTTTAAGTTCACAATAGCACTTCCTAGATCACAATAATACTAGATAATTTTATTACAATTTTGCTTAAGTTTAAAAAATTATTTTATGTTAGTAATTTTTAATAAAGCAGCCCGCAAGTACATAATTTTAACAAGTCGAGACGATAAAGGATTTTTTAGTAAATTTGATCTGCTCGTTAAAAAATTTTTCAAACACTAACCTAAACGGTTTATTAACTTTAAAACAATTCATATTGAACATAATTGATTACAAAACACATAAGGCTTTTTAATAATAAAGTATTTTAAAACACTTTACCAGGCTTATAATAAAATAACTGCAAATTGTTCTAAAATAAAAAGTTCTAAAATTACTTTATACACACCCCAAAAGTGGGTCAAATTTAAATTACATATCAAACACTACTTTTTGGCTAAAAGTGCATAGTCAAGACGAAAACTATTATATAAAATCATACGGGCGATTTTTTTCAAATTTCTGAAAAGGGGAGATTTAGTAAATGAGTTTGGGAAACCCTGACTTACAGTGAAGAAACAACTTGAAAAAATAAGCCGTGTCTTAAAAATTCTTTGAGATATAGTAATAGAAAAACGGTATTATGGTATTTTAAGAAGCGAAATCTACAAAAAACTTGCAATAACTTAAAAACATGCCAATTTGTTTTGCTAGATTAAAAGTTAATCAAAAGCTGAAGTAAAGTTTTTAAAAAAGTCAGTTTATATCGGTACTAAAGTTCAATTAAGTTTAGTAAAACTCAAGAACCAGAAAACGAAATAAATAAAAATAATATCACGAGTTTGCCTTACGAAAAACATAAAAACTAAGTTCTATAATTGAAGAAAACTAATAAGGCAGAAACTATTATAGTTTGTAAAATCCCTACATTATAAGTAATCAGTTTTATTAAAAAAAAATTTAATAAGAATCTAAAGCAAAAGATTGAAAGCTATTTATATGCTCGAAAAGAACTAACTTCAGAATTTAAGCACAAAAAAAAATAGAGAACTCAACCTATAAGGAATAAAATGATTCAACTAAAAGCAGAATGTAAAAAACTATAATGCTACCTGCCGATTTATTTATGTCACAAAAATCATATAATAAACAAGGGTAAAACTAATTGTTTAAAAGCAACACTCTATTTAAATTAGCCAGTAATATGTTGAAGATATGATGAACTGTAATTTAAAATAGAAGCAAATTAAAAACGTCGTTCTTAAAAGTCTTAGTTTTGATAGTTTTGCACGATTAGATTTCTGCGAGTCGTTTCTATTTTGAAGCGTGTCGTCTAAGATAACTGGTCTGGTATTTTAACTGCAGAAGAGTTAAAGGCCTGCTGGCTTCGGCTGAAGTAGTGATCTTAAAAAGGCCGACGTAGACAATTCTCTAGTGTATATTACTCGTCTTAAATCCAAAGTTCTTAAATAAATTTGGGTTTTGATGTAAAATTGGTGCGACCCGCTGAACTTAAGCATATCTATAAGCACAGAAAAATTAAATATACGCCAAAAATCATAATGAGCCAAATACTTCATTTTTGTTTGACGAAGGTCGATCTGGATTTTACGCCATATTTTTAGGAACTTGTCGATCTTAAAAGCTGTTTTCTAAACCCAAATGGCCAGTATTTTTGTAGAAGTTGTTTTAAAAATAATTTAGTTCTAAATTGACTTTAATTAAATTTTTTTCTTTAAATACTGGTGGAGTATATTATTTGTTTATAAATATCACTTACAGAAAACTCTTATTTTTTAAATATTTGTTTAATGATAGAAAGTTTCACAGCATTTTTTTTTTTGTTAAATACAGTTTAAAAATACATTGTTTTTGGCTAAAATGACATGCTTACATGGACAATACTATGTATCTAACCAATTGATGAGTGCATTATTATGTAAGTATACAGTTAGTATAAAAAGCTATTCAGATAAATTAAAGAAATGGTTTACTGATATAGTATAACTCGTTTTAGTTTTTCTTTTGTTTTAACCTAAAACCTTAAACTAATTAAGCTAATGTTATTACATAACAACTCATTAAAAATATTTTTTAAGTTCAGTCATGGTGTAGTGGAAAAAAAAATGTTTTAAATAACAAATAGTTCATATACTAGACTAGTTTTGGAAAATTATAAACTTATTAAGACTAGTCTGTAAACTATATGCTATCATTAGTTATAAAAGTGCAAAAAAATGTATTACAAACTGCTGATCTAATATAAACACATATGTAGGTATTGAACGTTTTCATTGTTTACTACAATTTAGTTTTAAAATAAATGAATTAAAAATAATGAAATAAAGCTATAAATAATATTTATAAAAAAACACACGTTTTTGTAAAATAGTTTTTTACAGAAAACTAATTGATTTAACATAACGTTTTCATTTAGATTGAAATAATTAGACTTTAAAGTTTACAAATAATTTCTTTAAAAAAAATTTGTACTATACACTAAAGACTTAATAGAAAAATATACTGTCACAAAGTAATTTCTATAATATTTATTTAACTAATGTGTTTTAGATATAGTGTGAAGTTTTCAAAATTTGTTTACTATAGTAACAGAACGATTATCTCAAATCCAAATTTAAATGCTTTCTTTACTATTAAGATACATCATTTTTATAAGAAAACGATTGTTGTTTAATTTAGTTGCTAAATTATTAGCTACTAAATTATTAAAAACACAAATTCTTGGTAATTTTTATAAGTGTTTATTCTTAATAAACTCTTTATTTTCTTCATAATTAGCGTTACAACAATTCTTTAGGTTAGTGGCAGTTTTAGCTGTAAAGGAGCAATAATAAGTAAAACGGCAAACATTTAATGGGTAGTTATTTAGTATAGGGGCAATAGTTTTTCAAATTTAAGTCAAGAGGGAAATTATAAAAAAATGTTTAGATAACCGTTTTGTGAACCAAAACTTTAATTAACGTTTCACTTTATTTGTTTTTTGCACCAACTAAAACAGTCGTTTTGTTTTGTACAAATTACTATTCATTTAAACTTTATTTTCTTTCTTTATTTATACTTATTCCGTCTTAAAGTTTCTTATACGCTGTTTTAGGAACTATTTTTATATATACTTCATTAACGTGATTAATCACAAGACTAAGTAAAAGATAAAATATCACCGAATCACTTTTGTCTAAAAGTAAGTCGAATTATTTTTTGCTTTATTTTTTACTTTTAATTTTGTAATTTCTAAATAATTATGTACAATAAGTAGAACGTATATTTTAAAAGATCTAATTAGATCTAAAAGTACTTAATTTGAAATACAGTTACAAAAATACCTTAAATAAAGTAAAATAATTGAAAAAGTAAAAAGTTTATCGTTAAAATAAAAAAAAATCTGCTTTAAACTTACTTCTGAAAGTAATAAATGCATGTTTATAAGTGTTTTAAAAAATGTTATTTTATTTAAAGTCTATATTTTAAAGACCGTTAAGACTTAACAAAGCTTAAAATATAGTAAAGCATAAAAAAATGAAAAAATCCTACGAGTGTAAAAAGAATCTTATTCATTGTTATATTGGCTGAGAAAATGTACTAGCAGTTTTTATTTAATTTTTTTGTTTAGTTGTTCAAGACTTACTCAGTTTTAAATAAATTTATGTCTAAGGTTTTTTTGAAAATGTATATTTATTTGAAATGTAAGTATTGTGATTACATATCTATAAGTTTTAATTGTTTATGTAATTTCTTTTCAATTACTCAGAAATATTGTTCTCTATATTTTGTGCAAAGAATTAATGTTAATAACTAAATCAAATATACTACCAGTTTAACTTAAGTAATGATTAAGTTAACTTTGTTTATTAAGGGAGAAAGTTTTCTGATAGACATACATTTATTCATTCCTGACTCCCTTTAGATGCGATTTTTTTCGGCGGCTCCCCCGTCCTACTATCGTCACCCGTTACGTTTGGACTTATGGGTAGTTGATTCCAGGGTGAAAAATTTGCACTGGAAATCTCCTCGCAGACCTCATTAGTACAGAATTACCCAATTAGCCCTTTTTCTATGGTCGTCACTGGAGACTCATTTGCCCTATAATCAAAATTGCATGGGCTTCTTGGTCCTTTTCTAGATATGCTTTCTAACACTTCACTCGTTGATTCCTTATCCTTGTCTAACTTGACTTTATTCCACATTATCTCACTTGCTACTTCGTTGGCGAACGTAAGATATAGACTTTGCTTTTTTTTTGAACTAATTGTGACATCGCAACTCGGTATGAAGTCAGCATGCTTGCATTCTGCCGTCTTGCCGCAAAATTTTGTTCGTTTACATTGACTCTATTAGGCGGTATTTCGCTCGATAGACTTTGCTCATTTTCTGAGCTAAATGTGACGTTGCAATTCGGTATGACGTCAGCGTGCTTGCACTCGACTGTCGTGGTGGCTAAACAAGTTTTGAGTCGTTTGTCCCTACTTATGACTGATCTTAAATATTCTACCCCTCTATAGGTTTCGTTTCTTGCATTTAGGTATCGCTCATTCCTTGATATTTTCGCAACGCAATTTCACTATACTCTGTTTTCTCGAAAGTACCGTGCCTAATTTGTCGTCTGCTAAGTTCAGCTTTTAATAGCTCAATTCTAACGTTATATATACGAAGTTTAAAATTCGATTTTTCTTTTTAATTAGTAATATTGTAATTACTACTTTCTTAAATTTTTAAGCGTATTATTTTATAAGTAATATTATGATTAGTGTCTAACCGGAACAAGAATCTGGATACGGCTAGATAAAGCCTTTTTTTCGATTCGGATTCAACCGGATCTAAACTATATATTAAGTACATACCTTATTTAAAATAATAGAATAGACCTAATAATTTAAAATAACTAATATACTTTTAAATAAAAACAAATTTATTTTTCTTAAAATGGTCAAAAATGATATTTGTTTTAAAAAAGACACAAATAAACAATTAAACATAAGAAAAAACAGAGTTTCATTTTTTTACAGGTTGTTGAATTGCATTATAGACGTAACTTTTATCCGTTGTTTTAATTAGATAATACAAAGATGTCTAAATAAAAACTCCAAGATAAGTTTTTAACTTGCATTATTACTAGCACATGTTTCAATAATTGTTGTGTAAACTAAATCACCTTGGATATTTGATTAATTGTAGTTTTGCTTCTTACTTTTAATGAGAAACAATTACTTTTTTTTTGGTGTGTTAAAATTATTATTCTTTTTACAATTTTTACAATGATAATTTTTTACAATTATTATTTTTTAGCCTTTACATACTTTTAATAAAATTGTATTTTAAGTGATTAAATAATTACATTAGTAAACTAAATTTAATAACAATATAAATAAATTATTACTATGCTACTTTTGTTTTATGCATTTAGTTGGTATGAAGTATTTCAAATTGTAGCTAAGTTGTTTTATACTTCATGGTTTTTAAACAACAGTATTGTTTCTCTTCTAAATAAAAAATATTTTTTACTAGAAAATAGTTATTTAATTTAATTATAATTTAAGCCAATTACAATAACTAAAGCATTTTCCTTTGATTTTTATTGTTTTTTATTTGATATATAAATACCTTTTATTCCATTAAATTATTGAGACTTTGATTTTATTACACTCTTGGTTTTTTAATTTTACTCATCTAAATTCTTTCTGTTTTGTAAGTTCAAATATATTTCTAACTTTCCTTTATAAATCCATATGGTTTTTTTTCGTAACTAAATTAACTTTTCGCCCTTTTAGTAGTTGTTGCCTAATGAGTTACTATAGTCGCACAAAAGGGGACGATATCACCCCCTATGAAAATCCCAATCTATAACCATATTAACTATCAAAATAAATGTCGTAAAGCAAAAAATTAAAGATTTTTTTCCAACGTTTAAATTAACAAGCAATTTTTGTAGTTAAAAAGCTAAGCTACATACTTACAAAAATATACTACTTTAACTTAAGTATTAATGTAATTAATATTTGATAAGAAAAATATCTATTGAAATTTTGTAGAACGTCATTTTAAGTCATAACTTTTATTAATAAAACTAAACCATCCGACAAAACATATTTTGTATAGTGTACTCTTTTATATCAGTCATTTAAAACGTTGTCTACAACACGGGCACGTGCTATTGTCGGCAAACCACGGCAAGATACAGGTAGAACAATACACGTGCTGACAGTCTAGCCTGATAACCCTGGTTCCAACCTGAATTTCATTCAGACAAACTGCACACTGCTTGCCCGTCACACTTTTCTGCGACTCGCCGGCGTTGAACTGGCTGAACTGGTCGATTCTCTCAGGAGTCAATCCACTTTGCATCGGGACGTCGAACCTTCGAGTCCAATAGTCTTCCGGTTCCATACCGTGAGCTG
Organism: Thalia democratica; assembly: GCF_965202585.1. Classification (NCBI taxonomy): domain Eukaryota; kingdom Metazoa; phylum Chordata; class Thaliacea; order Salpida; family Salpidae; genus Thalia; species Thalia democratica. The sequence continues at coordinate 84,649,732 of NC_139165.1, forward strand.
CCAGCACCTCTTCGTACTCTCTTATGACGTCATCCATGTGTCGTTCTTCTTCGCTTGCGTCAGGAATCTCTCGGTGGCCGTTTGCTCTGGCTTCGTCTCGAACCCTCCTTCTTTCTCGGATGAGTATCATTATTGCATGTTCCTGTGTGTGAAAACAGTTTACGAGTTGAAAACACTGAATAATTTTTTTATACTGCTTGCTATTATAACTGCTTAGCTTAATATTAAAGTTTTTTAAAATTAATTTAAAACTGTATAAAAAAAGCTTAGAATAAATATTTAAAAAAATTATATGAATTTAAACTAAAATAAAAAACTTAATTTTTTTAAACATAAACCATAAGATCAACACTATTAGTTATATTAGTTTAATAAACTACTATTTTAACATTATCTTAGCTCTTTTGATGTTATAAATATTCCAGTAGCTAAAACAGTATTGCTAAAACTTTATGACAAAATTAAGATTAATTAAAATTTGCTCTTTTTAAATTAGAGAAATATAGTTTACGTAAGGGTTTAAATGTACCCACAACTTTTAATTTATTTTCCACTGATCCAACTTAAATAACAAAGAGTTAGTAGAATGATTAAAGAAAAAATATAAAAAGAAGTTTTGTTATTTAAAACAAAGTTAAATAATGTAGATTTTAGGTTGACTAACAATAACTGTGTCAGTATCAATAATAGTGGGAATATTATGTTCTCGTAAGTATCTGTAGGCTGGTAACTCCGTAATTCTAGCAGTTACATCAGAAATAGATGACTCTTGTTCTTCATCTGATCCTGTATTTGCATCTTGCTGATTTCTAGGAAATGTATCTTGCTGGTTTCGATCAGATGCACTGTTTTGTTGAGCTGCTCTTTGGTTGATAGCCACTTGTATTGGGTGTAGCTAAAGGTTACTTTTGTAAGTTCTGCAATTATTTTTGTTTTGTATTACAGTATGTTTTGTTCACGTATTGTCAAAGTTATATTGTTTGTTACTTTATGTACTAACATAAGGTAGTGTTTAAAAAATCAAACTAAACTTTTTTTAAAAAGCATGCGATTTAAAAGAGGTTGTTACGGAAAACAAACGTTGATATTTTGTTTAGTTTTTAAATTTTCTCAAAAAAAAGATTTATTTTTTCATAGAAATATGTAAGTTGTACAAAATTTACTGTTAAAATATGTGTCTGCATTAAAATAACGTACAAAAAAAAACACTTTTGTAATAAAAGCGAATTTTAAAATAAAAGTTTCTAGTTAAGCCGATTTACTATAACTCATAACTTAAAATTCTTTTAGATAAACTTAAATGTTATCAACTTAGTTGTTAATTTTATTCGTTTTACACAAGTTAAGTTAAAACTAAACGTGAACGTACATCACTAACCATTTTTTATCTAGTATTAACAGAAATACTATAAGTCTTAAATAAGTTTTGTTACACTACAATAGATATAAAGTAGCTTACCTAACAAAAAATACGTTATTTTTAAAGTTTTGAAACTTTTCTACAATAACGTCAATAAACAAGAATGATATTTTAACTTACATAATGTGAGTCTAATGGGTCATGACAACAACTACGACAGCATGAGAATAAATTACCCATAATTTCGTTTCTTTTATCTGTTTTAATTGAAGAACTATATAGTTAATTATATCAATTTTAGTTACAAGTCATACGATTTAACGACAAAAATAATCTACACAAATATTATAATATAAATTATAATACACAAATGGTAAAACTAATGTTATAGTTTGTTAGTAATCATGTCAAATTTGTTTATAAACAAATTCTTGATTAGTAAATTTAAAAGTACATATTTTAAATAAAATAAAAGTATTTCGTAAACTCGTTAAAAATCAAAACAGAAATTTATAAAGTTTTTGTAATTGGAAGTACAGTATAATAAAATACTTTATAAGAAGTTTTATATTAAATCTAGTTTTATAAACTTTAGAAACTTTTGATAACGTAGTTTTTAAATATATTTTTATAAATTGAAGCTTTAAAACATCAAAATAACTACATAGCTACTTTGTTTATAAAAATAGAATATTTATTATTACGCCTTTTCCTAGTTATTAAAATCTATAAAAAGCAGAAGATACCTTGTACAACAAGAAGTTCTTCACATTATACAGATTAAACAATAATAAAACATTATAATATTAAAAAATAGAATGAAGTAAAATAAATAATTAAGAATATGTGTATGATTAACATTTAAAATTTTTGATAATGTATAAGGCTATAAATCTTTAAGTCAAAAAAACTACCCTGAGTGACTACAAAGAGCCCTGAGTATTTACAATCCTTAAAAAAGTATTAAAAATTCAAATCAACAAAAATTAATGTATTTTTAAAAATTGGTACTAAATAACAAAATACTAAAACTTAATCAACAAAATCTCATTTAAAACCTATAAAAAACTGTCCTGAGTTTAAAAAAATCTTTAAACTTCTCTGAGATTAAAAAAAAGGAAAACTGGCGTGAGTCACTTTTTGTATTTAGTCAAAAATCATAATACCCCGAGTTTCCCTGAGATTTTTTAGAACTGAAATTTTCCTAAGTTTTCCGGACTACCTTTAGTGTGTGGCAACCCTCAGTATAGCTAAAGAAAGTTTAAAGTATTTACAAAAACAAAGAGTCAAATTTCATCTGTATCTTTAAAATATATTATGTTTATTATAAAACATATTTTTACAATCAAGTTAAAAAGTAGTTGAACTTTGCTATACCTTAAGTAAAACTTTTCTTTTGAAATCTACTTTAAAAAATTTTGCTAAACTAATCTTATACAACTTAAATTTAGCTACAAGTTTCATTTTACCAAATAAAAAAATTCATATTAATTTTTGAGATATAGTAATTTATAAAAAGAGAATACAAAAGAATCATCATTGAAAGGAAAAACTAAGGAAACAGATAAGTAAAATCATCAAATACGTTTCACTCTTTTTTATTTCTAATTTAAGCACCTAAAGTCTTTAGAAGTTGTTTCTTTTGTACTATAAAACAATTTCATAAAATACGCTTTTAGAAAACTAAGAAAATTAAAGCTTTGCATAAAATAGTATTTTTTAGTTTGATGTATTGCTTTACTTAAATAGTTATAATTTTCCTTCAAAAACAAAAATTTTTGTAAAGATAAGGATGAAAAATTGTGAAAAAATTACATTAAATGAAGGAGAAAAAAGTTTTTAACAAAACAGTATTTTTTTGCTGTTTTAGTTTGCTCTTTCTATAACGTGTTTCCTGACTTTGACTGGATGTATCAAAATAGTTAATTTGAATCTTTAAGTTTATAAAAAAGTAACTAATAGCTTTATTAAAAACTTAAAGCAAGAACGATATATAAAAAAGTGCCTTGTCTACCCCCTTGCCCTTTACTATTTTGCGCAAAACTTAAGAGTTTTGTTAAATTATTTTTCTAAGTTTAGTGATTTTTTGATGGAGTTATTGAATTCAAAAGGTTTTTTAGGGTTCAATTTGTTTAAATAATGTTTTTCAAGGTTTTATTGTATTTAATTATAATTTTTTTCTTAAATTTGCACCAGTCATTTTCTCTTCAACTCAACATTTTTTTTTTGTAATTTGGTAAAGCTGTTGAGGTTTTAAATAAAATTAGAGATGATAAGTTTGTAACCATTATAGCAGTAAAAAAGTAGGTTTAGTTTTAAATAAAGTTTTAATTTACAAAATTAAAAAAGAATTTGCTAAAGTCAGCCTGAGATCATTTAGATTTGGTATGTCTTCATTTATCTTTGGTCATTTTTTTCTTTTATGAGTTATCCTGAGTATGTGACATTTAAACTATGTTTAGACATTTTTATTTAAATTTTTGCTTTTTTTATGTGAAAACATTTCATAAAGTAATAAAAAGTAGACTAAGTTTTTCTAAAATGTTAAACTACTCTAAGTAAACTAATTTTTTGGTTGTGTCACACCATTGTTTTAAGTTAAGGATAACTACTTTATATAAATATGTTACAGCATTAATCATAGCTATTCTTATTAAGCATAAATTTAAATTCTTTTTCTGTAATACTAAAGAAGAACATATATTAATAAATTTCTCAACAATTTTTTTTAGATCTTAAATTTTACATTTGAATGTAACTTAATTAAAGACTTCATTGACTTTATGATAACATTAAAAAATTAAACCATGTTTTAGACTTAAATTTTAGTTATTTATGTATCTTTTTAAAATTGTTAAATTTGATTTTATTTTTTATTGTTCTGTTTTTATAAAACTAATTTGTTTATTTAAAAACAAACAACGTGGGTAGACAAATTTAATTATAACCGTTTGCAGTAGCTTAGCTTTATTTTCATTTTTGTTCACTGTAGCTTGTGGTATTGGGAACGGCTTAAAATTGAACTAAGACAAAACTGCACGAAGAGTCAAATTTTGCACGAAAATACTCTTAAACGAAGACAAATTTGCACGAGGGAACTAAATTGCACGAAGACAGTTTTGCACTATAGTCAATCTTGCATGAGTTACAACTTTGAACAAAGGGTCATTTTTTTCACGAGAGTAATAAAAAAACAAACAGAAAAAAAAAACTATGAGAGAGATTAATAAAAAACGCAAAAAAGAAGAAAAAGGGTATGGGTTAGGTTAATGGTAACAGTGATAGTAGAAGTAAAAAAAAACTTATTCAACTAAAAAAAAAAATTTCAAGTATTTAGAAATGGAAGTTAATAAAAAATTCAACCCGTGCAAAAGTGTCTTCGTGCAATTTTGTCTTTTTGGAATTTAATGCCCTCGTGCAAAAGTATTTTCGTGCAATTTTGTCCGCTCGTGCAAATTGATACCTACCCTGTGGTATGCTACTTAAGCTTATACTGTTTTACGAAATTTTCATCTTAGTTTACTTAGAAATTGATTTTGCTGTAATTTTTGAAGGAATTTTGTTATTTAAGTTTATTTGTGGCAGTCAGCTAACAGTTTGCAGCAGTGTAGTGAACAAAATTGTAGTTGTCTAAATTGGTGTTTTATAAAAGATTTTGTTTTAAAAATTAACTAAAACTTTATATAAACAGACGTTTTGGTTTTTTTTTTTTTAAGGATGCTTTTTTCCTTAAAAACTAACATACTCAGCTATATAACGTTCTAGTATAAAATTACTCAAATGATTATTATCAAACTAAACTTTTGTAGGTAAAATTTACTTATTTATACAATTAACTTTAAAATAAGTTCAATACAAAATTTAAAAGAAACACAAACGGATATAAATAAAAATCGTTACAAATAACCATCTGTAACAATACTTAATAAAATTACTAGTGAATTTAAATCAGTTTCACATTAAGAACAAAGATTAGGAGGAAGTAATCATATTTATTTTTTTTATTTTATTTTTTAACTAAATAAGTTTTTTTAGTATTTTAGCATTAGTTGTGTTTTTGCTTAACGACAATTATAACGTTACCTTATTTTTGTAAATTAGTTTTTATAAAACAGATATTACCTAAAATGTTTAGTGTGCTTACACTTTGGAAAAACTAATTATTTTACTTTAAATTATTTGAAAAAATAGCGATGCTTAAAAATTGGTTTAGTATCACTAAAACATAATAAAAATTAAGTTTTAATAAGTATTTACAACTTTAAAAAAAAAATAAAAGTACTTGTTTAGTCGTGAACAGCAACATTGCTTAATGCTTAGTACTTATATAACTCTAAATCAGAAAAATACTTGTATATTAAATTTTTTTTTAACATTGAAAAATAATCTGTTGACTAAAGTTTAAAAGAAAATTTTTCGTTATTATTTGATTCTAAAAGCCTTTATTCTACAAATAAACGTAATCTGATTTGAAAAAAATACTAACAATCACTTTAATATTTTCTAAATACTTCAACTGTTAATATTTTTAGCTATATATCTGATTTTTTTTTCTAAGTAATACACAACTAAGAACTTAAAAAGTTGTTTTTGTAGGTACAGTATTTCTTTATATTTTCTTAATTGTATAATCTAATTTTTATCTGTACTTTACTGTTTTTTTTAAACAATGTTTTACAACTATGTAAAAACATAATTAGCTTTAAGAAGAACTAATTAAGTTTTACTAGTTAGTTTGTATAACTGATTAGCTTCAAGTAGATTATATATTATTTAACTAGACTAGTATTAAGTAACAAAACAAAAAACAATAAACAAGATTATGGTAAGATAAAAATTGTTACGTTTATGTAGACAAGTAAGCTTGGTCAACTGATTTTCAACATTTTGTTTTTACTCTTCTCTATCTAGTTGCGTTTATTATATTAAAAATCAAACTAAATTATTTGTTGAAGATTTAAGTTAAGATAATATTGCATCTCTTAAAAAAAAAGTTAATAAAGCATAATGTAATTGTTGTATAAAAAACAAAAAAAATGCTCTAACGCTAGTGTGAGCAACAATATTAACGAAACGTTCAGTTACAAAACGTTTATAAGTACGACTAAGATTTCACTGATTAATAGCAATCTTTCAGGTACAAAAAATGAACGACGATCTAATAAACTTTATATAGTAAGAAAAATTGATAAAGAGTTGCTTAGTAGTACCAAAAAATAAAAAATATATATATATACAAAGTGTTTTAGACCGTTGTTTATCTTTAAGATCTGCCTTTGGTAATGAAACTTGAAATGTTTTAGTGAATGCAATTTATAAAGATACAAAAGGTACGGTTCCTTTTTTTCTTGATAAATATTTTAAAAACATAAAAGATATATAAAAGGTGAACTGATGTTATTTTCTATAAAGAGTACCATATTCTAAATATCTTACTCCATTTTCAACAAAGTAGTGAAAATGCAATCATCAGTACCTTAGGTAATTGTTCTTTAGATTAATAAGCTGTAAAGCAATAAACGTAATAGCAAACAGTTGCAAAATTCATACATAAGCGCGTAGTGAACTCGAATCGTTGTGCGAAATATGCTTTTTTCATTTGTAGTTTATGTTGTAGTTAATTCCAGATTTTACTATGAAACTTATCAGGTCTCGAGTCTTTTCAGAGTTTATAAAAAGAAAACTGTTGTAAAAATCAGTATAGTTAGTTATAAAAGGCTTTTGAGAACATAAATGTATTAGAATTGGGGTTAAGTAAGTATGCAACATTTCTGTTAAAACATATTTAATTTGGCTAGATAATTTTCTTTAATGTGTAATAAAGTCTTTATTTCTGCGTTATATGTTCATGAAGTTTAATTTTTTTAGTCAGTAAATGTGTTAGAAGCCTTAAAGATGAGTAAATGAACAATGTAATTCAGCTAATGATTCAATAAAAACTCAATTAAATGCTGCAAATTAAAGCTAATTATCTAGAAATGCCGCAAATTCAAATGTTGCTGAGAAGGTATGATTCAGAGAGCATATATCGAGGATACAAGTTGGTGGAATGAATTTAAAAGATGGTGGATTTATACAGCTCGTCGTCACAACAAAAATTGAAAATTGAAATTTTTCATGTGAGGACGAGCTGTATAAATCCACCATCTTAGTGCCTGGTAACAATTTTCATTGTAGACATTAATAACAGCTGAGAGAGAGCAATATTATCTACTTCTGCTGTTAACTAATGAAAACTTTAATTACATGAGGTCATCTTGATGTTTACGATAAAGAAAGAAAAAACGAGTTACAAAAACGTGAGCTTTCTTATGCTGACTAAAATGTCAAGACATCAAAGTCGTAAACACAGATCGTGATAACTTACAACGCATGATATATTTTATTTAAAAGAAGATAATTAGAATATGGCTTGCTAGGAAGTAATTGAGTAGATAAACTGTCTCTATGAAATGTCTTTTGGAACTTATCTTTATCGAAATTACTAAAAGTTATCATTCAAAAATGTCTGGCTTTAAATATTAACGTTTTTAAATTGTTTTTAACACTTAGGTTGCTGGTTTTAAGACGGAAAATTACTTTAGATCTATGGTAATTAATTTTTTAAACTATTAATACATTTAACAGTTTTTAAAGTTAGAATTTGTATTTGTGAGTTGTGTTTAAAAATGAACTTATACAAACAATATAGTCAGGACATATGCACGTTAGAACGGTCATTTTTAATAAAGTTTAATAAGACAATTGTTATTATATCATAATGAAGCGTATTAAACGACAAAAAAAAAACAGTAGAAACATGTAACATTATTTATTAATCTTTTATAGAAAGTTCATTGTAGATATTTTCACTGAGTCTGGTGCATCGTTCCAATACTTCTTGATAAGCTAAGGGGTCTTCACTCTGTCAATAAAAATTAAGCTTAGTTTTTATACTAAAATTATAAAGATTAAACATTTTTAGAAGTTATTTCAAGCTTTTTAATAAATTTACGCAGAAACACTTGTTAATAAAGTATTAAGTAAATTAAAAATCAAACAAAAAAGAGTCAATTAAGCAGTAATAATGTATCTAACAATTTTAATGTTAAAACTTATTTTACTTTACCAGGCTATAAGTTTTGTATTCAAACTAATTAAAAAAATAAACAAACATAATTTTAATGTTTGATTATATGTTATTAAAATAACCAAGCAATTTTATCATAAAAATTAAAATAAAATTCGGGTATTTAATAAAAAAATAATGCAACTAGAAAAGACTCACCCCGTATGGATCAGCAATGGCTTTTGGAAAGTCAGGTAAGTTTTCATAATCTCCAAACATCTTCAATTTACTTGGGCAGCAATTAGCATCATCTTTGATCATTTCAGACAAAAATCTATAAAAGATTATATTCAGATTTGATAACTTTCAGTGTAATTTTGAACTTAAGTTATTTATAGTTTTAGTGACTATATTTGCAACACAATTAATGTTTGAACTAAATTCAACTGGGTTTTACTTACTAGAATATCAATTATTTGTTTTACTATTATACGGAGGTAAAAACTGTAAAACTTTTTAATAATACACTATTTATTTTGTCTAAGATTTACTTAAAAAAATTTAATTGTTTATAAAACAAACTTATTAAAAAATAGTATACTTTTGCAACTCTAAATGTATAAATTTCTAATTAATTTCCAAACAACAAACGTATAACATTTGAAAAACAATATAACTTTATATTTAGAAATGTTAAAAAACAATAAAATCTATGAAAATAATTTTTATAGTACTTTAGTATTGTTTACAAAAACCGGCTTTAAACTCATAAACTAACTTATAGTTATTGTCGTCCATGGCAACTATTACATCAAAGTTGTTCCATTCCTCTTTAGTAAACATCTTAGCAGTTTTACCTTCCAGATACTTGAAAATTCCATTATTTTTCATAACTTCTACGCCTCTTGGGTTAGGAGATTGGCCTACTCTCTCTACATGAGTTCCTGTGCTTTCAATTGTCCACTGAAGAAAAGTACATTTAGTTTAGTAAGTTTTGGAGATTTTTAATAACATATTGTTAATATCATTTCAAAAGTTTATTTTGGAATTATTTTTTAGTATTTTAAGTAATATAAAAGTAAGAACATTTATTATAATATCAATTTTAAATAAAGGCAACATTTTTTTTTATAGTTTTCAAAGTTTTTTTACACATACATAAGATAATTGCGAATAAATTTTGAAGTAACTGTTGAAATTTATTAACAAGATTTAGTAATTTTTTGGAGCTTTAAGAAAACATCAAAAGAAAGCGTTTTTTAAAATGTACTAAAAGTGCAACTTTATTCTCATTAAAAATTAATAACTTAACCTTTTTTTTTTAAATATTATATAAGTTTAATGACTCAATTTTTTTACCGACTCAAATTTCACAGCAACAAATAAAGGAAACGAATTAGTAAGTTTCTATAGGAATATAAAAAGTATCATTTTAAGTAATTACATTAGGAACACAGTACGCACCCTTAACTCAGGAATATATGTATACCTCACGTGAAATGCGTACTTAAACGCTTTGAGGTAAAATTCATTCTTTGTACACCAATAATAAATAAAATTTATTTATTTTTAACAAAAGTACTACTTTTATACATTTATTAATTATACTGGCGCTTTTATTTGTTATAAATGAGCAGAATTTTAATTAAAAACATGCTTGTGTTCGTTCAACTTGGAGATCGGCATTTATTTACTAGTGATCACAGGCCTAATTTCAAAAACTAAAGTCTTTGTTTGCCTCAAGCTAGTTTTACTTATTACGTAAGCCGTTGCTTAAAGATTTCAAAGAAACCGAAGTACATAGTGTAAGTTCAAGTATTTCGACCTATATTATATCGAACAGTTTATTATCCTTATAAACCTCAGAACAGCTAGTGTAAGTTTAAAAATTTCCCTGGCAAGCTAGATTTACATGCTCGCAAGCAACACATTTTCACTTCGTGGGCCGTAGTTTTACTTATCATTGACGGCATCTAACTGATAATAAAAGTATGCTCGCGAGCCGCAGTTTGTCGGCCCCTATCTTAATTTTATTAGTTTAATAAAATGTCATCAATATTTTTTCAAACTAATTTTCGAATTTTAGTGCACATCTTACAAACAAACGTAACTTTTTAATTCCATTTTATATCATTTTCACTACTAATAGACATAATAGATCATTGTTGTTTTATTTAACAAAAGTTGTAACTAAAAAAAGTATTTCAAGTACTATACAGAAAGGTACTTCTAAATAATGCAATCTTTAGTTTTCAACTATTTTTTTTAATTCGTAAATGTTATAAAAAACCTTGTACAAGTTTTGGGCTAAATTAAAAAACACAAATATTGTTACCCCAAAGCCGGCTGTATGTGACCAAAAAACGACCTTAGAGTTTTTATCTGGAAATTGTTTTATATGCAGTAATATTCACAAATTCACACTGTGCAGAATATAAGATGCTTTAAAGGAGTTTTACTAAAAAAAGCCTTAATTTTATGTTATTTTTACTAACTTTAGGTAAGTTTTTCTAATTTTTAACTACTTTTGTTTTTGCTTTTAATCGAGAACTTCCTTCTTGTAACTTTCTTTAAAACGTTTAAAATTCTATAGTTTAAGTCTAAAACAATTGCCACATGTAAAACAGTTTCTAGCTAAAAACTCCAAAGTCGCATTTTTCCGGTCCAATGCAGTTTGAATAGATTTGTTTTCAAGAACATAATGTTTGATACTCTAAAAGTTTTTTATTTATTTTTTGTGACACTTGCCAAAAAAAAACAGCTGCTGAAAACTCAAAAGTTGCAATTTTTGTTAACAACATACAGAATAATTGCTCGTACAAAAATACTCCTTTTTTATTTTATTTATCTTATTTTTCTTACCGAGGCAAAAAACAATAATACAATAAAGGTTTGTTAGTATTTACAACGATAAAAATTTCCACTTTAAAAACTGCAAAACCGGTTGTTTTATAGGCTTTAAGATAGTTATTATTTTACTTGTTTTATTGTACAGATGTCTAAACTTTATTTTCTACCAAAGGATCGTTATTACCAAAAATTAACAAAATTAAAAGTTATACAAATTAGCAATCTTGTTTTAGTAAGACTTTATTATCAAGAACAACAAACGAGTATCAAAATTTAATAGAAATTTTCAAAACTTAATACAGTTCTAGTTATATATATATATATATATATATATATTTTTAAACTAAGCCTGCAGTCGATAATGAAAATTCAAAAATAATAACTAAAGCTTATTCAAACCTGATCTTTTGATGATTTTGTGTTGATGACATGCTTCAAACAGGCTTCTGCTATTGGGGATCTGCATGTGTTTCCTAAAAGTATCAGAAACTTTAGTTTTGTTATGTGAAATAACTTGTCAAAGTTTACTTAGTATGAGTATAAAGCAAGATTGTTAGTAAATGAATATTTAGTAACTTTTATCTGAAAATTAAATTAAGACAAGTAATACTTTTTTTTTTACTATTTATACTACTTAAAAATATTTTTTATTCACTATTTTGTTCAATGTTTTATTCCCGATATTAAACAAAATAAGATGATAACAAAATGTAAATAAGTACAAAGATCTTACCGTAGCATACAAAATTAACTGAAGGCATTTTGTTAGTTTAATCTATGTAATTTCTGAAAAAAGTTATAATTTTTACATAAAAATTATTGAAATACCAGATTTTTAAAACCGCCATTTTTTAAAAATCACAGAACAAACTAAAAACTAATAACTATTGTCATTTTAAAGTTTACATTTTGCTAGAGCATTATAAAACATTAAGAATAGTTGCAGATCAATACAATATACTTAAAAATGGAGCTAGAATTCCATAACAAGTTTAAAATTATTACTTGCATAGTTTTAATGTTTAATGAATAATTTTAAACTCAAAATTTAAGAATTTATAGGTTTTTCAAATAAAATGAGGTCAGAATTATTAGCTTCAGTATACAGCTTTATTATTTACATTCCTTAGTGTAAATATAAAACTTAAAGTATTAAAATTTGAATTTAATTATTAAATTCATTAAGAACAGTTTAGTGCTATCAGTATAAAATTTTCGTTTTTTTAAGCAAACTAATATTATAAAATTTTAAAAGTTTTTATTTTTGAAGAACTTTAAAAAATCTTTAAACTCACAAAAATAAATTCTTTTACAAAAAACTTTTTTGAAAAAATTAATTCTTTGGTTAAATAATAATTTATTAATAAAAAACAAATAAGTCTTTCTCTCTATAAATAAAAATGTTTTATTGGTTCAGCATTTCCTTAAAATATCATGAGCAGTTATAAAATCAATTTTGAAATTAATTTTAATTTTTATGTAATCTTTAAAAAAAATTCTAAGCTGTTTTTGTAAAAAACATAATCTTTGTTAAAAAATACTCAACGTTTATAACACATTCTTAAATCTTACTTTAAGTGAAATAAATACTTTTTCAATGACAAGCTACTTACACTAAATGTTAAGATTTATGATTTTTTTCTATAAATGTGAGAGAAATTTTAAACGCTTTTAAGAAGTGGTGAGAAAATTTAGACAGATAAAAGTTTTACCAAGTTACATAAAAATTTTTCAAATACAACATTTTCACAAGCTGCGCTGTATCTTTTCACAAACGTTTACGTTAACAAACATTTATACCAACTTTTTGTTTATTGTGCTTTTTGTTTGATAACATTTTCAAAAAAAAGGTTTTTAATATTGAGAACTTAATTTTTCTTCTTTGAAAGTTTATGTAAGCTTTGATAATTTTCAAGTGGCTAAGTTGCATATTTAAGTGCTGTGTCTAATACGCACTTCATAAATGACTTTAAAAAAATAATTACTTGCTTAAAATTGCGTCAGATTGATGTTATCTATATTCATCAAAAGCAACTAGATTAAGTTCTTTAAACTAGTTTTTCATACTAACGCTTCGTAGAAATGTTATTTTAACACAGTAGGATTTTTTTGTACAAATTTAGCTGGTAGCAAATTTTAGTAATCTTCAATCCTTATGTCGATCGGCTTAGTTGTTTCATGGTATATCAATACAAAATTTAATTTAAAAAAAAAAAATTTTGAAAATGTTAATAAAATTTTTAATATCATCTAGTAGTTATGACACTATTTTTAAAACATTTAAAAAAAATTTTACTATAATTGATTTAAAAAATCAAAAAATTATGTTTTTTAGTTGATTAAATAATTTAATGTAATATATAGCATCGTTAATCAATAATAACTGAGTTTTCTAAATGTAAATAAAGTAAAGTAGTTAAAGATGTATTTTTTAACTTATAGTTAAGAAATTTTAAAACTAATTTAATTATCTTTTATACTTTAAAGTTGTATCTGTCTATTTTAGTTTAGTAGGGTACTGAAAGTTTTAGTAAAAGGATGCAAACGATGTTATTCAAACCAACACTTGTATAAAAAGAAAAACAAATATTCTAAAAGTAACAAACAAGTTAAACTTAGTCTTTACTTGCCTTAACTAAGAAGTCTTTACTGATTTGTCAAAGTTTTTATGACTAGAGTTGTACGGTATTTCAGCTTAAATTTATGCTACACTCCATCTTCCATTAACTTGTAATAAAATTAAAACCTTTCTATAAAGTTATTATCTAGCAATTTTTATTTCATTACAATGGTAATTAAATTTATTATTTTGCACAGGCGTTGTATTTTGCAAAGCTATTGCATTGTACTGACGCAATTCTTGCACAGCTGTAGTTTTTTATAGGATTCAAGTTAAGCAGGTTTTATAATTATAAAAATATTCTTTTGAAAGATTATCAAACTGTTATGTGATACTTTTACAACTTAAGTTCTTAAGATCATATAAAATTTTCAATGATTTATACTATCAGTATTAAAATATTTGATTTTTTTTAACAAATCATTATAATTAAATTTGAAAAAAAATATTTTGAAGAATTTTAAATTTCTTTAAAATCATAGTAAAAAAGCATTAATTTTATAAAAAATTAGTTCCGTAGTTAAATAACAGCTTATTTACAACAAACAAATAAGTCTTTCTTTCTATAAATAAAATGTTCTGTTGGTACAGCATTTTCTTTAAATACCATAAAGGATTGTGAAACAATTTTGAATTGTACTTTTTTTTTTGTAAACTTTAAGTCTCATACACAAATATTGTAACACTAAACTATTTAATATATCTTTTGAAAACAAACATAATCCTTTTAAAAAATACTCAAAATTAATAAGTTGTTTTTAATTATTACTTCAAATGAAAAAGATACTTAATCAATGACAAGCTACTTACACTAAATGTAAAAATTTATGATAACTTTTTTTACTAATGTGAGAGAAATTTCAAACGATTTTAAGAAGTAGTGAAAATATAAAAGGTTAAAAGTTGAAGTTACTAATTATATCGAGTTGCATAAGTTTTTTTCAAATACAACCTTTTTACAAGCTGTGCTGTATCTGTTTAAAAATAAAAGATATATATACCAACTTTTTGTTTACTGTATTTTTCGTTTAATTATAATTTCAAAAACAAAATTTAAAAAAATTGGAACTTAGCTTTTTGCCTTTTTTGGAAGTTTAACTAACTTTAATTATATTCAAATGGCTAAGCTGCATATTTAAGTGCTTTGTCTAATACGTACTTTATCATTGAATTAGAAACAATACTAACTTAAAATTGCATCGATTGATGTTATCTATATTTAGCTGGTAGCAACTATTAACAATCTTCAACTCCTTATGTCGATCGGTTTAGTTGTTTAATGATATATCAGTACAAAAATAGATTAAAAATGAAAAAAAATATTTGAAAAGATTGATAAAAATTTACATATCATTTAGTAACTAATGCACTCGTTCTAAAACATATCAAAAAACTTTTAGTAAATTTACTTTTTAAATCCAAACCTAATGTTTTTTAGTTGAATAAATAATTTAAAGTAAGATAATTATCGAGAATCAATGATAATTGAGTTTTCTTAATGTAATTAACAGAAGTAGTTAAAGAGATATTTTTGACGTATTGTTGAGAAGTTTTAAAACTTATTCAATTATCTTTTTTACCTTTTAGTTTTGTCTGTTTACTTTGGTTTAGTAGAGTAGTGAAAGTTTTATTAAAAGAATGCCAATAATTTTTTTAACCAACACTTTTATAACAAGAAAAACAAGTGTTCTGAAAGTAACAAACAAGTTAAAATTAGTTTTTACATACCTTAAGTAACAATTGTTACTGATTTGTCAAAGTTTTATCACAAGAGTTATACTATATTTAAACTTAGATTTTATGCTACACTCAGCCTTTCATTAAATTATAATAAAATTAAAACCTTTCTATAAAGTTATTATCTAGCAACTTTGTATTTCATTTCAATGTAATTAAATCTATTATTTTGCACAGGTGTTGTTTTTTGCAATGCTATTGCATCGTACTGATGCAATGTTTGCATAGCTGTAGTTTTTTATAGGTTTCAAGTTAAGCATGTGTAACTAATTATAAAAGTTTTGATCTGAAAGGGTATCAAATTTTTGTGTATTGTTTTTACACCTCATTGACTTTTTAAGATAATATAACATTTTCAAAGATTTACCACTTAATTTCAATATTTTATTTTTGAACAAGCTTCAAAGACTTTTGTAAAATATTGATCAAGCAATTTAAGTCTTTATGTAAAAAACATATCAAACTGTTAAGCTAGGGTTTAAGTACTTAAATCTGTAATTTAAACTAAAACTCAATTTTAATACTAAAAATAAAGTAAAAACTTTAAGCGCTCATACTGGTACGTAATTTACTTATTTAATGCTTTACCCATAATCTTTTACCAATAAAACGACTTTTTACAAACTCTAAAAGTCTCATAAACACTTTTTTACCAAGGTATATGATAATGAAAATATTGTATTAGTATGTTATATAAGATTAGAAAAATAATTGTAATAATCGTTTTTATCAGTTAATATAAGTGTTTTTGTTTAACTAAAGGTTTAGCAGTCAGATGCGTCAGTTTTGAGTTTATAATTAATACTTAATTTTAACTTAAAGTTAAAACCAAACTACGACCTAAAAATTTAAGTTAATAGTATACTGCATCTATTTTAGAAATAAATTTAATTAGAAGTTTTTGTTATGTAGCAGCAAACCAAACTTATATTACCAATATATAAAATTAGAGCCTCGTCTAACTTATTACTTAAAAGCACGTTTGCCAAAACTATTTGAATAAAAGTTTAAGAGTATTGAACAAACTGTTTGACTATTATCTTATTTAAGTAGTTCTTGACGATATGTTATAGCCATTTTTATAGAAATGCTTGAATTGAAACTATAAATTTTTAGAACTAACTTAGAACAAAAAATTATTTTAATCTAAGTTTTTATAGTAAAAAGTATGAATTTATGTGTTTAAATCAAAAAAAAAAAATTGGTAAAAGTCTACTACAGAACCTATACCAAGATAAAAGTTCAAGTTAACAGAAGGCTTGATCATACCTATTCGATCATTCTTTTGCCAATCTGTCGCGGCCTACCGAAGGCTTGTGGTCTGATGATCAAAATGGTTTGATCAATCCTTATGTTAAGTTTTCTACATTTAGGAAACCTAACTAACTAATTAATTAACGAAAAATTAGCTTTTAACTTAATTTCAAAAGACTTTAAAGGTGACTAAAAAAACAGGTTTAAAAATCTATTTTCGTCCATAGCAAAAACATTATTACTAGTTGAATTTGTGATAAAACAAAAACCAGTTATACAAATTTCTAACATAATTACTCCTGTTGTTTTTTTTTACTTTTATAGGTAACGCTTGATACTTAAAATAAAAGCTTACATTATTAACTTATTTTTCTTAAGTCTCATAAAATTAATAGATAAATTTACAGGTAGAGTATATGACGAATGTAAATATGCTGCAGATTAAAATTATTTTTAAGCATATTTATTCAAACCAAAGTTTTATCTAAATATATGAATTTTATTAATGATTTTTATACATAAAAGTTTAGGTTTAGGGACTTATACAAAAGTACTTTAAGTTAAGATTTTAGTAATAGTTTTAGAACAAAGATATACAGGTTTATTTAATTATAATTTTTTTAAGCTTATGAAGGTTTAGTTAATTTATCTTAATTTAAGTATTTAAAGATTTGTGGAGTTTATTAAGAACCTATTTTTCAGTTCGAAAGTTATTTCTTTAACAACTGGTACTGACGTTAACACAGTTATTGTAAAAAAAAATAATATTTTTTGTCACTATAGAGGTACTAGACTGTTAAAATTGAAGTTTTTGTTTTTAAAACTAATTGAAACATTAAGTAAGTATAGTTCTCTTTAACACTTTCTTCTTACAGTCTTGTATTTTGTATACACACTTCATATGTTAAACTTGATATACTTTTATATTTATAGTTATATGTGTTTAAAATATAAGGGTTTTATAAAAAAGTGTTTTAAAAGTTTTTAGCGCTTACAGGTAAATAAAGATTATTTTAATTTTAATGTAAACTCCCCCAAGTTTGTCATTAGCTCTAACTTTCTCAAAAACTGTAGTATTTTTTTCATTGATAAATATTATAGTTACATTCGAATATATTTAAATTTCAGAACATTCAACAGTTTTCATTTAATTAATTTGTTATAATTTTATTAGTTTGTTTTTGTTTTAATTTATATATTTTATAAATCTAGGTATTACATAATTTGTTCAAACAGCCTTCACTTATAAAAGCACATATGTCAGTTAAAAAAAAGGTTTTTATCAAAAATACTAATTGAGCTTTAGCGTAATAATTTATAATAAAGTCATTATTCTACTTAATAAAAAAAAAGTGTTAGTCCAAGTACACTACTGTGTACACAAACTTACTTACCCCTCTGTACACAAATCAGGAGTGTATAAAGATAATCAAAACGTAGTTTATTTATAATATTTTGTTTTCAACGTCCTCGGCAAGTAATGTTTCTATTTTCTGGTCAATGCATTAAACTGTATCGTATGGCTTTATGACTGTATTACCGAAAAGTTTTTGAATGTACCAGGTTCATGGACAAAACTTTTTGAGAGCTTATATTTTTGTCGTTCAACAAACAGTAATCATGAGTTGTTTTTAACCACCTTCTAATGACTTGTGCATAGTTACAAACAGAAATCATTTATTTAATGAAAAAAAAGTATAACTTGCTGAGAACATAACATTTTCTCTAGTTATCGAATATGAATATTAACAAAATAATTTGTCGTAAATTAAATATATGATAAAAAAGGATATACTATTATCAAAAAACTAAGGTTTGTCGACTGCACACAATAAACATAATTTGTAAACTGTTTTATAGTTTATATTTAAAGTTAGTTTTATCATTTACGAAAATTTTTAACAAATCAAAAAGTATATTTATAATAATTGTGAAAATAAGACAACTGCAATAAAAAAATTAAATTGTTGTCGATAATGCAATCAGTCATTTTACATTTCATTCCTTTATTTAAAGATTCCGGTATTTAAAATTTATATTATTCAAATTTTCCGTATTGCACAATTTACACTCATTTTTTAATTGTGTTTGTTTTCCGTTTTTTATAGTATTTCCAGGTAAATTTTAAAGTAAGTTTGATTGTTTTTGAGCTTTCATTTGTACTGTCACCAAATTCTAGCTTTGCTATGTAACTCATTTTCAAAACTATACTTATGATTTGTGTAGCAATCTTTGATTGTTAGTCCTGTGGTGCCAGTATAAGACTTTGTGTCGTTTTTTATATGTTACGATCTCTTTATCAATAAAATTTTCTGTTAAACATTTGCAGTTTAACGGACATTCTTGTATTTTTACTGTCACACATCCGCTTCTATTCTCTTCCATGTCTAACAGTTTACGGTTTTGTACCAATATTAGATGTCTCATAATTGGAGTACAGGAGTAGGACACTTTTAGTGTTTTCCTATTCAAAACTGTACTGTATGGGTGGTCTTCAGTAACTTTTTTTTAACTTACAACTTATAGGAAGCATTTCTCAACACGCATCGCTACGCTTTGGCAGAATAGAGCATTGAAATGTAATATTTTTATTTTGCTTATTTTCTAGCTATTATTTTTATTGTGGTTTTAGGTATAGCCAACTCACGTTCAAATATACTTTTTTTTACAATTACCTTGATAGTTATGCTTTGACTGATAATAATCTGTTTTGAAGCAGTTGTTCACTACGACTGGGATAGGTTTTAACACATTCTTTATATGGGTTGATTTGATATTCACAAAAACCGTATGATTATTTGACTTTTCGTACTGTTTGTAAATTTCGCTTAATAGATCTAAACTTACAATCAGGAAGCATGTTATAAACAAATTGATTTCAATGGTAACACCAAATTAAGTGTTATTCAGGCTTTTGAAAGCTGTTTAATAATTATACTTCGTCCTGTATAAATGTCTATCACTGTCAAACCAGTCTGTCCCAGGCAAGCTGTTTTTTTTTATGCAACTAAATTTATTAGTTTTTTTTTTGTTTTTAATACATATAAGTTGTTTTACTACATTTACTTTTTTACTTTATTTACTACCTAAACTGCAGACATGTATAAATTTATTTTATTAATTTAAAAGAAAGTAATTAGAAAAAAACAGGCATTATCTAACTCTAACTACGTACAGAAACTTACATGGATGTATTAATTAGTTGTTATTTTTATCTCATGGGAATGCAGGTACTTGGTAGTCGCAGGTAAATTTAAAAAACAAAAATCCTAGCGGGCCGCACTTGTAGTTCTAATTATAACGAATCTTTCTCAAAAGGCATGTCAATTTTACCTAAAATTTATTTAAGAGTTCATTTCAGATCCTAGGTTATATAGCATACATTTCAAAAATTCACAACCTCCTCGCGAAAATTTACAAATCCCCACATTTCACCTTTTGCGAGCTGCAGTTTTACCTATCACGGGCCGCATGTAGCCCTTCTATGTTACCCAATATCTTATAAATCTATATTTTAAATATATAAAACAATAAAATTTTATAAAGTGAACTAACTATGTAATTATCACTAGACTTAGGGTATTTTGATTTTTGAACGACTTGTTAACTTATTGAAAAGTAACATAAATTTAGTAAAATATAATATTTAGTAAACGTTAGAATAAAAATGAAAAAAAATATAACCACAAATAAACTTTTTTTTTCTAACTTTTAAAGAAGAAATAATTTCAATATATAAGGTATTATACCTTCATAAGCTTATCTTAGAGATTTTTTTACATAAAATAGTTAATAAACAACTATGTTAATAAGTTATTTGTTTCCTCTTAATAAAATTCTTTTTCATTAGCAGAAGTTTAAAATTAGTACAATGATCAAAATTAATATGCATTTCAACCTATTTTTGAGGTGGGTTAGGTTGTTATATAAATTACTTCACCAACTTACTTTTATATATCTTGTCAATTTTTTTTTTGAAATATTTTCCATATATAACACTTAGCTTTTAGAATGATTCAAACGACAACAGCTCAAAACCTTTTTTTTAATTTGATACTTATACATACTAACTGTAAGCTCGCTTTATAATACTTTTTGAAATATTTAAATAAAAACAGTTTGTTAATATTTTACCACGTGGGCTTCAAAACTTTCTTCAAAAAATTTCAGTTTTTCATTATTTAAAAATTAAAGAACCTCTGTTTCTTTAGACATATTTATTTATATGTGCTACTCATGTTATACTTGAAAAAAAATTAGATTACTCATTAGCTATTAAAAGTGTCTAACAAGTATTTATGTAAAAAAGATAAAAATAACTATAAAAGTCGCTTTTTATTTTGTAATCAAGTATAATTTAAATCAATTATTCCAAAATTGAATACATAACCTTGATATACAGGCGTAAAATACAAGCAATCAAATTTAATAAACTCAAAATCTAGTAAATATAAAGAAAAATCAATAATCTTTTAACAATTTGCTTTGAAAATCTATAAACATAAATAAGTTTTTTGCATCATTAAAAACTTAAAAGCTAAAATAGTTAATATTAAAAATTTCTTTATACTATTTTCAATCCCTTTTTCCTGTCTTTGCACCGCTTGTTGTTAAACCAGATCTGAATGATACATAATTTTGAGGATATATAGTAAACATTATATAAAACAAAGTATTGATAAAGGATATTATTTCAAAACTGCAAACCATTTAATGAAGAATTTAAGAATATATTTTTTTAATGCTTTAAATGTTTTTAAGTTTGAAAAATTATTTTCGCTAAAAAGCATCAAAAACCTTTTACAAAGTTTTAATTTAGCTATAACATAAAACAAAAATCTTTTGAAATGTTTAAGTCTAAATACCAACACTTAACGTAAATGTTTAAATTCAGTTTGTAGCTATTTATAGAATACTCACCGTAAATCGCCTCTTCTCCAAGCCGGTCTTTTCTAGAAGCATGTTAACTTGCTCCTGGGACGGATAGTATGTCACTTTTTCACAGAAATCTTCTAAAAAGTACTGAATCTTGCGGTGCAAATTGTTCCCTGATCTGTTAATAGTTAAAGTTGTTTTTAATGTTTTAAAAGATGTTTGTTTTTCTTATGATAAGATTATGTTAAAAAAGATAATGTTAATTTCTTATGAGTTGTAGTAAGACTTTGATTTATAAAATACCATCCTGTCAAGTTTACAACTAACTACAGATTTATAAGATATAGGTGTGTACCAGTGGCGACAGGTGGTAGTTTTCTTTAGGAGTGTGGAACATTTAGAAGTTTTTGAAAATCATTAATTTGATTTTATTTATATAATTAACTTAGAAAGATAAAATTACTACATTTAGTAAATTAAACAGCAGTTTATTAAAAAAATATATAACCATTAAGAATATTTGAAAACCAAAATTTTTTCAGATGAAATTTTAATACATCACTCCACGCGAAAACTTTGGTAGAATGTTGAATAAGTGTTCTGTATGTACTAAAAGTAACAGTGTCTTAATAACTTTTAATAGTTTCTAAAATTTCTACCCAGATAGGATGCATAATTTTTTTTCTAATTATATCTTAGTTTTCATAAGACTTTTGTCTATGTAATACCATTTTGAAAATTTTATGTTTCATTAAAAACTACTACATACATATTTAATATGTACTAAAATGGCTTTTATTCGTTTTGGTTTTATTTTTTTAAACTCACTTTCTTCCGCTTGGTTGCATCTTTCCTTCTTCAGATGTTGTCTTCTTCTCTCTTGCAAATGAACTTTTGGATGTTGCCGTTGCAAGTTGCTGTGTATTTTAACATCAATTAAATTGTACTTGGTTATAAGAGAATTACAAAAAATCCATAGGTAAATGAAGTTTAAAAAAAACATTTTTTTATAATTATTCTACTTCACCTGTTTAGATTTACTTACATAAAAGCAACAAAGATCTTTATACTTTTTAGTTCATATAAACTACTTGAGCTTTACTTTTTCTAAATAAATATTTTCACGTTGCAATATAAACTCACGTTTAAAGAGCATCCAGTTTCGTTCTGTTCAGGACCTTTAAAATGAAAAACTCAACTTTAACAAGCAATTTATTACAAAAATTATATAAAACTCATCTTTTTATTAAAGTAGTTAAAATATTAAGAAAAAAAAACATTTACACCTTTAGAACTTGCAAGGATCTTTTTGCTCTCATTTTGCAATGTCGCCCTTTTGTTGTTGAACCAATACTGTAAAAATTTAGCTATTTAATTTTTTGCTTATTTAAACCGTCTAGACAATAATATACGATCCTAACATGAACTTGAAGTGCGTTCAGTTCAAGATGATCAGCGATCTTCTTATCCATTCCGGGAGCAAGATAGTTGTTTTTTTCAAAGTAAATATTAAGCAGTTCAATTTGCCATCCCTTGAACTTGGTGGGCAGTCTGTAATAGATATTATATTGAACCACATATTTTTTAAACATGTTTGAAATAAACAAAATTTTACGTACCTGTTTGGTTTCGTATCAACTGCAGCTTGAATATGGTTTCCAGTTTGAGCAGCAATCTAAAATTGTTTTAAGTTATGTATACAGATCCCAGTTAAAGAGTTTCTATTTATCAATAATTTTTTCTTATATTGCTAACCGTGTTGTTCACGATCGCACTATGTTGCGCTTGCATGTTCGTTTGTGTTCCTTGCATTGGAATAGAAGCTGTAATGTAAAGTTTTTATTGGTATTTAAGTTGGTTTTAAAAAACTTGAAAAAAAAAAATGCTACAAGTTGTCAGTTGAGTAGTTTGTTGGGCCAATTGGTTTCCAAGTAATGTTTGTTGATTGTTGTGATTTGGCGCTGTGTAGAAATTTGCAATGTATTTGTAACGTTTACTACTTTTGTTTACTAGTACTGAACTATTAAGTTTAACATACTATTAGCAATATAACTAATATATTTTGTCACTCACCAAAGTTAGCTTGCTGATAAGTTGGCTGAGCAACCAATGGGTTAAAATTTTGAGGATTTTGCAATTGTACACTGCTGCTTGCAGGTACAAACGGTTGTTGCTGTACAGCTTTAAAATATATAAGATATGAAATAAAAAAAAATAATGTTTAATTCGTGACGTACATTTAACATTAAATTGATTATCTGTCATCAATTATTCAAAGTTGTTTAAATATCTTACTGTAAGCAGCTTGTTGATGAGCTATCTGCGAGTTTGCAGAGTGAACTCCAAGTTGACCTTGCTGCATTAAGTTATTAGGAATTTGTGAGTTTGCACTTGTTGGCGTTGTCGCGTGTTGTTGTTGTGTAACTTGAAAGCATATTTTAATTACTAGTTATTTTGAAGAGGACATATTTTAAATAAAAAAAATTTTTAAGTTAGTTTACAAGTATAGAAAATTATAATTAAATTAAATATTTCAACAGATAAGTTTAAAAATGTTTATGTAGCAACAAAGTATTAAGATAGATATGACGCAGTTTTCTAAAGTCGCTATAATTTAGCAGTAAAAAATAGAATATATAAACGACTAAAACGATAACTGCTTTGTGGTCCGAAGCTTTGATTGTAACTTTGCTGTTGCTGGAGTTGCGAATGTCCCTGACTTTGAACCGCAGAGAAATTTTGGTTACTGACATTTCCATAATGATGCGCATTTTGCACTTGCTGCTTGAAGTAACAATCATTTTTGTTTTGCGGATAGCTGTCCGACTGATTCGGAGTTACTGAGCTTCCGTGATAGTGATTTTGATTACTAACATACGGTGTCTTTGCATTCAGGTTCAAAGCTGTTTGATTTTGTTGGATGTGCGTCACTGATGGGACTGCATTGTGCGGCGTGCCTTTGAATTTTTAACAAAATTAATAAAATTTAAGTTTTTGAAAACATTTTGCGCGACTCACCAAAACCGCTCTGCTGATTGGCTGCTTGAGATTGAACTACTGAGCTGAACCCAACTGGATAATGCTGCGTTGGAAAAACTTGGGAATTTTGTTGGTTTATGTTGGTAAATGCTACGTTTCCTTGTTGTTGAAATTGGTATTTTTGTTGTGCAACTTAAAACATTTTAGTAGTTTGTTAGCTGCGTACTTCCAATAGGAGTAGCAAAATAATATTGGTTGAAGTTAGTTTGTAAGTAAACTTTTTTTATAACATTTAAACTTTTAAGTATTAATGATTTATTTAGTTTTTGTTACAGCTAAACAAATTTTAGTGTTGCTTAATGTTGGCAATAGTACTATTAACAAATAAATAATGATTAAACTACGATAACTGCTTTGAGCTTGGTTTTGGCCGAAATTTTGGTTGTAGTTGTTGTTTTGGTGCTGGTGAAATTGCGCGCCTCCCTGAGCTTGAGCTTGATTTTGAATGTTAAGTTGATAATAATTTTGCGAAGGCACAGCATTTGTATTATGATTATTTTGACCGTTAGGCTGGTTTTGAACGTAACTACCTGCAGCTGACGTAACAACTAATCCTTGATGCTGGATTGGAGGATTTTGTTGCTGCATTTGGTGGCTCTTTGTTTGAACACTTTGTTGATAGTGACCTCCAAATGCTGTTGAATTAAAATGTTTACTTGGTTTGCGTTTAATTTAACACCAGCTTTAAAGAGGCAGACATCTAAAACTACAAAGTTTAAAACTAAAGTACCAGAAGTTTGTGCATTTTGCTGCATGTTCACATGGTGCTGTTGGGTGTTGTGAGGTGTAGCTATTTTTTGACCACTACCTTGATTATGACCTCCACTAGCTGTTTAACAAAGCATTTTATTTAAACGTAAACCGTTTAACGTAAACCGTTTAACGTAAACCGTTTATTTATTGTTGTAAGTTAAAATTTAGTACGTTAATATTAGACTTGTGTAAAAGATGTGAAACTAAGTACCGTTTAGAATGGTGTTTTGTTGCGCGTTCAGTTGATTCTGCGGGTTGTTGTTAGGTGTCGCTTGATGTTGAAGAGTGTGATTTGTGTGCTTTGCTAGCACCGGTTGGTTGATTGGTTGTAAATTGGTTGTTGAGCTGTGTTGATGGTGACCTCCGTTAACTGCTGAGTAAAAACAAAGTTCGGCTTAAATTCAAATTAATATCAGAACTAAATGGAAATGTAAAATATAAACCCGTTTGTTTAGTTTGCTGGATGGTCAACTGATTTTGTTGGTTGTTGTGAGTAGCTGCTGGGTTTAGAGCAATGTGACTTGTGTTTATGACGTCATAGTCATTCTTGCCCTGGTTATCGTAGGGGTTAAACATTCTATTGAAACTTTTAATCTACTTGTTGTTAGAAGATTTCTGAATTAAATGTCAGTAAAAGTGTAATCTAGTATTTAATATCAAAAACAGAAGTATAGTAACTTAGATTAGATTATGATTAATCAAATAAATATATGTAGTCTATAGTCTGAATTATATTATAATTTTGCAATTTTAAATAACATTTTAGAGTAATGAGTAAATTAAGTTTATAACTCAGTTTTTTATTTAAAAGTTGCATTAAAAAAAATTATCGTAAAAAGTTATTTGAAATGATTACTTAATAGTAATGAACATTTTATTTAAAACTATATCAAGTTGCTTTTAGATAACTTTATAAGCAAATTGAGTTAAACTTTAAAAGAAAAGATCATTAAAGTTTTTTGATGTTTTATTAACAAAGCAAAATCAACTTGTAGATAGATAAAAACATTAAAGGTCGAAGAAACATAAGTAGAAAAATAATTGTAAGTTGACCAAAAATGGAATATTTTTGTTTACTTCGAGATGCTTTAAAAATACTTTTTAAATTATTCTCATGCCAGAAGACTAACTTTCAAAACTTTATGTATCTTTGTTCTTTTCAACAATATTGAAAACGTATATTCGCCTAAAAACAGTTATAAAAGAATTGTATCCGCCTTTTTAAGATGTCCGTAAAAATAGTTGAAATTACGACATTCTAATTTTATATGCACAATTTTTACTAAAACAAC
Source organism: Thalia democratica (assembly GCF_965202585.1). Lineage (NCBI taxonomy): Eukaryota > Metazoa > Chordata > Thaliacea > Salpida > Salpidae > Thalia > Thalia democratica. The sequence continues at coordinate 84,676,560 of NC_139165.1, forward strand.
GATATTTTTTATATGTTTAAACTTGACTAAGCTTATTAATACATTTTTTTATCTCTGACGTTACATTTTTACGGAAATAAAACAGTTTTAAATTTTTTGAATGTCGTGTTATTTGACATTTTGCCTGACAGCTAGACTTTATTTGTACAGTCAATAGTCTTGTTTTACTATTTTCTTAAAGCAACTCTCTATCTAATATTAAACAAATTAATAAAAAATTGTTATTTCAGTTCAGTTAAAATCTGCTTTGTAACTAACAAATTTCTTTACTGTTAATAAAATATAAATCTTTTTTTACTAACATTATTATTAATAAAACTGTACTAAACATTTCTAAGTTTTTCAACAACTTAAAATTTAAAAAAATATTTTGTTAAGGTAAATAACACCATATATAAGCCTAAATACACTCAATAAAGTTAATAAAAGTTGAAGTGTTCAATAAATTTTTATAATTAGTTAACAAATAATCTCTAAACTATCATAAGCGTACTGATTTCTAATTTGTATAAATTAAACTTATCACTAACTTGATTGGTTTTAAAAAGTAAAGTATACCTTTTATCTTTTTTTTTATATGAAAACAAAAGCAATAATATAAAAGTTATTTTAAATTCTATCAAAATGGTCCATATTTCACTGCAAAAAAAAATAATGCGCTTATAGTGTACAGTGTATTTTAGTTTAATTCTTTTTTGTTGAACATATAAACCCGGTATTTTATTTAAAACTGTTGTATTTAAAACGTTTTAACTTTTTCTAAATTTATAACATGATATGATGATGTTTCACTGTTGATGTTAGCAATTTATTGCTTTGAACTAATATTGAGTTTTTAATCAAAACATTTTTAAATGGTAAAATAAAGCATAATTTATACGTTAGATAAACTTTACTTTTACGAATTACTTCTTTTTTCCTTAACTTGTATACTTATGTGCTTGTTCTAATTTTTAGATTATTCTTAAAAAACTTTGAATTGTTTTACAGTCGGAATTTAGTAACAAACGGCTGTTTTACAAAAAATGATTTACTTCTGAACAAAATTTCAGTTTAACTAGCTTTTAATCTTAAATTTTTACCACTCGAAACTATTCAACTAAACTCTTTTTATTTACACTTTCATATTCACTTTCACACTGCTATCATGTTCTACAGTCAATAACTATTCATTTATAAGGTTAAGTAGTCAAAAAAACATAAATTACTGAGACGTTTTCCAACATTTTGCAACTTTTGCCTGTTAAAGTTTTAAGAATAATGATTTGCTACAAAAGATTTATATCCATAAGTACAGTGCGTTAGAAATGATTATTAAATGTATTTCAATTACTTAGTTAACATTGTACTTACCAAAGAAAATTTACAAGTGTTTTACAAATTAAGTAATTATTTTTGAAATAAATAATAAAAATTAACAAACAAAGTAAGTTTTAATTAAATTGAAAATGAAGCTCTTTTAGTAACCATTATATAAGGGCATTGTCACAAATCAACATTGTAATACTAACAGAACTTTCATTATTAAACTTCATTAAACTGGTAGTTTAGTAATTTTAAGTATTGTGCTGTTTAACACAAATTAAACACTAAAAATAAAACTGTAAACTTTTTTTTTGCATTAACTAAAAATATTTCAAAGAGTTACGAAAAAAATATCTAAAAAATAGTTTGAAATTTTTAATACAATTAAAACACGAGGTTTTTATATAAACTAAGCCTGTTATGTTTTAAATTGTCAAAAGATTATTTCATGCTATTAATTTTTGTATGCATTTATTAGTTGCCTAGGACAAGACATTAAAAAGGTATTCATGTAGTTTTTCGACTCGATAATCGAAATATTTTATCTACTACTTGACAAAATACAAGATTTTCATTAAACACTTAGTTTTAGTAACTATTGGGTGTAATTATTAAACTTTGTTAGGCGCGAAAAATTAAACAATTTTTCGGAAAAATGACTGTTGATATGGGCTTATAACAAATTTTATTGTAGATTAAAATTATTGCCTGTTTTAATTAGACGAAAATTAGCAACACATCGGAAGTGTAACTTATGAAATAAAAATTATCCTAGCAACATTACTTTCTCCGCAAAGTCCATTTCTATTAAAAAACTTTAAAAAGTTTTGATACAGACTATTCTTTAAATTAAGATACTAAAAAAGAAGTAATATAAAAGTAAAACAATTTTTTTGTAGATCTGGTATCGCTAATTTCTAACAACTAATTTTTTTTTATAAAGTTTCGAAGTTTCACTTAAAAATAGTTCATTTTGTCAATCCTTTATTTTTTTAATTCAAACAATGGAATCACTAAAAAAAAAAACAAAACTATAATTAAACTAAATTACAGGTGTTTTAAGAAGATTATCAATAGTCCATTTAAGTCTACATAACTTTTAGTTATAAAATAATATTTAGTAGTATTGTTACATCTAACTTCATACTATTAGTCTTTGTACTACTATCATTGTTAAAAATAAAAGATAAGTGACTTTGTTAAATGTTAGGTAGTGTTTTAAACTAATTTAAGTAAAAGACAAAGCTTGTGGCGCGTTTAGATAGTTGCGCTTTCGAAATGTCACCTGTCAGGTATAAAGATTGTATGTTACTGAAACAAATTAAGCTAGTTTTAAAAATACATTTTATTTTAAAATTTAGATAAGGGATAAGCTAATTTAATGACAAATCAATAAGTTATACTAAAAACCGAAAGGTTGTTCGTGCAACAGGTCCTAGGACGAACACTTTTAGTTTTTTTTTTTTTTTCTATAGACTATGACAGTAATTGCTCGAGCCAAACTTTAAATAATATAGTCTGTTACGGACCTCAGCTAATTAAATTATATGTTCTAGGAACAATAACGATTCTAAAACAAAAGAACCTGTTAAAAAGACATCAGTACAGTACTAATAACAACTAATTGTTAAATTTAAATATTTCTAACAAGTTTTTAACAGTTTTTTTACTCAGTAGCTGAGATTTTGTTCAAAAGAAAATCTGACACAAAGCTAAAGAACACAGTTTCAAAACCCTGTATACTGTTTAAATATTGAAACACAACTTCTTACTAAAACGTTAAAATGTTTTTTAATATTCAGAAGTTAACTGATAAGCTAAAACTAGTATATGTAAAAACACTTTAAAATGAAAAAGATTAAAATTTATTCTATAATAATTAAACTAAAGTGTTATGTTTAATTTGCTTTTTTATGAATATTGACTTACTACTTATTAGTTGTGGCAATTATCTTGAAATATCGAACAACTTCAAAAAAATACCGTAATTTTATTTATTTAAGTAAAAAAGATGATTTTCAGAGTACTGAAATCTAACTTATGAAGATATTCAAACAATAAGTTTAAATATAATTTTATTTAAGTAATGTCATTTGCCTGTAAAATAGTTTATCAAACAAAAAATAAAACGTATTTTTCTAATTACTTTGAAACAAGCCAATCAATAAAATAGCAAGTTAGTTAACCAAGCATTTTATGAAGGTGTTTTTCCAAGTAGCTTAAAACTTGCAAAAGTAGTTCCAGTTTTCATATCAGGACCAAAAACATTACCAGAAATTATAAACTTTTTTTTTTTATTTTTTTTTTTTTATCTAATATAGATAAAACAAATTAAAAAGTAATCTTTAATCGTCTGTACAGTTTTTTTTTTTTAAATAAAGTTTTAAATAATTCTCAGCTTGGGTTTAGAGAGAATTTTTCCACCACTTTAGCTCTGTCAGAAGTTGTTGAAGGGGTTTTGTCCAATTTTTTAAAGGAAATTCAGTTTGTGCAGTCTTTTTAGATTTAAGTAAAGCATTTGATAGTGAAAATAGAAACATCTTACTTAGAAAATTTGAGTGTTATGGTGTAAGAAGAAAAATGCATCTACTAATTAGTTCATATTTAGATGGAAGGAAATAGTTCGTTATTCCTAATTCCTAGTTGTTATTCCTAATTCATATAAATGACTTACAGAATTACACTAATCTTAGCGTCCTCAACATTGTAGATTATACAATGCTATACAAAACATTCACAAAACGCACATACTAAATTTTTTTAATACAGAACTAAAAAAGGTATCAGACTGGCTTATGGGAAACATACTCAAACTAAACATTAATAGAACCAGAAGCATGATTCTACACCAATTAAAAAATAGTTTTTGAAAAAATATAGATCTTAATGTAAAAATAGGTAAAACAGTTTTAACAAACTTAAATAGCTATAATTATTTGGGAATAACTGTAGACAGAAATCTATATGGTGAGAACACATAGAAACTACAAAATTAAAGTTACAAAAAACATTGGGTGTATTATATAAAACGAGACACTTCTTAAATGAAAAAGTACTATATTTAATCTTAAATTATTTGCTATATTATTATGAGCAATGTTAGATATGGCTTGTTGTGCTGGAGAAGAACAAATAAAAAATTTACAAATGGTATCAATGTTCTTATATACAGAGCACTTAAAAGCTTACATTTTAAGTAATATGGTGATAGTGTAAGAGAATTAAAAACTCAGTAAAAAATATAAGATGTTGAAAGTCTGTATCTATATGAAGTAGGTCTGTTTGTTATAAGTTAAACAATAATTTGTTACCAACTTACTTTAATAACTACTATAAAAGTGTCCATAATTATCATACAAGGTCTCCAAGACAAAACTTTTCTCACCTAGATTCAACAGGACAATAGGTCATAAATCGCTATCATACCAATGTAATAAGTTATGGATTGAGCTACCATTATGTTTAAAAAATATAAGTCGTTTTTGAAATTTCAAGGATGATCTAGAAAGTTGTCTGTTGAATAGTGATTATCAAGGTCATTAGTGATCATTGTTACTCGTCTATTTACTTTTGTTTAAAAAGTTAATAATATTTGTCATTTAGGACCAACATTTTATATTTGTTTTTTGTTCAAAAGTTAATTTGTTTGGTTACAATAACAGTGGCTCAGTCTAGATTGCAGAATTTTATATCTGGTTATTCTTTCGATTGTTTTTTAAACTATTTTTTTGAATTATACTTAGAATAATTACGACCTTTTTTTATTCTCATTTAGCATGCTAATGTACAAAAAATTAGCTAAAAGTATCAACAAACAAAACAAAGATACAGAAAACACAAATCATCATTCAACAATATTAACAAAAGACACACAACAGAACTAGCGAACTACATATGAAACTTAAAAGATAACAATACAGACTACAAAATAAAATGGGAAATATTAAACAGGACAAAATCAAAGTTCAATACTAAATTCGGCTGCAAACTTTGTAACTTAGAAAAAATACAAATCGAAAAATCAGATAAGAACGTAAGACTAAACAAGAAGAGCGAAAGACAAAACATATGTATCCATTATCAAAAATATTTTTTTAACAAAATTAAAACCAACTAAATATTAAAACAAAATAAAATTGAAGCGGCAAACAGGAGTATTTTATAACATTTTTTCAACAGTCTAAAACAAAATTTCTTATAGCTTAAAACATTTTTCCAAAATAACCTTTCTAAACTTTCCTAAAAAGCATAAATTAACAATTACAGCGTATTATTTCAAATTCAGCTAATGGTACAATAAACTGTACCATTACTACGTCACTATTATTATTAAAAATCTAAATTTCTGTTTACTATTATAATAAACTGTAACTTACTGAGGTGAAAAAGCTGTATAAATTATAGTTTTTATATAATTAGATAAGTATTTAGCTCAAATTTAATTTGTCGAGCAATATCGACAAGAACTGTTTATAAAACCTTTAATATACATATATATATATATATATATATATATATATATATATATATATGTATATACTAGTTATCATGTTATTAGACAAGTTTTTAAGTACATTTTTAAACAAAAAAATCAGTTAAATTTTGTTTATATATATTTTTTTCATTTCGTTTAATTGATTGTTTTGTTACTAAAGATTTAAAAATATTTAGATGACAAAAAAATATTTGTAATAGCTCGTAAGAAATTTGTAAGCATGTGGTGTACGACACTCGATAACCGATAGGTTCCTTTGTACACAAGCGAGCAAACTTTTTGAGCGCTTTTTTTATCGTTTAATAAACGTAATAATACTTCATTTTAATTTTGTAAAACATTTTATAGAACTTAGACATTCGTTTGTTGATTCATAATAACTTTAAGTTAGTATCATTTTGATGGTGAGACTTATAAATCTATAATATTGTTTACACCAAAAAAGAAACAAAGCTTTATTCAAAACTTAAAAAAAAGCTATATCGAATGTCAAAGGCAACTACCATAATAAACAACCCTCATTAGGTATATAAACTAATATCTAAAGTTTTGCTAATGCGTTTTGTGCAAGATAATAACAAAATATATACAAAACGTTGTAAAATTAATTTTTGAATGTTAAAAGTAAAATAAACTAAAATCTTATGTTTTGTTTTGTTTTTAATTAGTTTGAAAGGCTGTCACAAATACAAGGTTAGTCTGAGAACAAAATTAAATTCATATTTCAAAGTTTTATTATAAGTCTGTTTATAAAAAGTATAACAAAAATTTGTGCTTTGTAAAAATACATTAGAAATTTAAGTATAAACAGTTTTAAGTTGCTTAAAAACTTATCAAACTACAAATAAGTATTATAAATGTTTGTTTTGTATTCTAAATTTTTTCAGGTAATATTTTTTTACAATTTTTTAACTACTTCGAATGAGTTTCCATTAATAAAGTTATTCATTTTTTAAAATTGTAGAATATATTAAACAAGTAAAAATGTTACTGTTCACAGAAAATATTATTTAGTAACTTAAAACAGATTTCTTAATCAAAGCAAACAAACTATAAATTAAAAAAGAAGTTGTTAACAATTTATTTTATGTTAATATGCTTATATTACTAATATTTATAATGATGGTATTTTATATTAACATAATTTTAATTTTCGTGATTATTTTATTTTGATGTTACCTGTTTTTGATAACTTTTCCTTTTAATTTATTTTAGATTATAACATGCTAGCCTTTTGTCTTTCTTTTGTTTACAGTTTTATTAGCGATATCTTCTTATCTTTATGTATTATTATGATAATTTTTTATAGTATGTTTTGTCTTCTAGAAGCTTCGTACATTACGGCTGTATATGTTAAACATATGAACTGCAGTTTTATTATGTTTACGGTGACTTGATATTTTGAGTAGGTTTCTGAAAAGGACAGCGTCACTTTAGTACGGGTTGTCACTTTAGCACGGAGAGATACTAAAGCACGGAGTGACGCTTTAGCACAAAGTGACACTTTCGAACGGGGTGACACTTAAGCGGGATCGAAACTTTTAAACAATTAGATTAATACTAATTCAGAATTTACTTAATAAAATGTTTAAAGTCTAATTTTATTTAGTCAGCATCCTGTTGATTACGCATTTTAGGCACTATAAAGTGTGAATTCAAAGGAAAGTATATGTACCAAAATTTGTTTTTTAAATCATAATTAAGTAAGGAGTAAATTGAAAGACAAAGCTTGGCAAGCTTTTAAAATAAATTACGAATTATACTTAGAAAAATCACTCGTAAGTAGCAATAAGTTAGAATACATTTTTAGTTGGCTATATTTTTTGAGAAAAAGAATATTTTATATAGCATTCAAAAGTACTTACATTTAATTGTTTTGTGCAATTCAAGTATCAGTTTAGATAAAAATAACATGTTTACAAACATGTACCATATATAAAAGAGTTTTTTTTATCAATACGAATTACTTATTTAGAACATGGATCTTTTTTTTCTAAACAGGTACCTTTATTCTTAATGTAATTCTAAGCTTTTCGGATCAATAACTAGATTTTAACTTACACTTTTTTTTATTTATTTTTACTAAGGTTAGTTTTATACAAAACGACTCGTTTAAAACAAAAAAAGTAAACCACATCAATTTTTATTGTAATTTTTGTTGTAGTTCAGTATTAAACTAAGTTTTTAAGTATAAACCTGTAAAAAAAAATCATATAATAAGTGTTAAGCAACAGTTTTTGTTTAAATAATTGTAACTTAAAAGAAACTGAAAGCTGCTAAGTAAAAACGACACAATTTTAACTATTCTTTTTGACATTGAATTCATTTCATTAAATAGCCATTACCAATTTATTTTCATGCAACGAAAAAACATTTAAATGTTGTTTTACTGAAATAAAAATGATTAAACTTTTTAATATATGTGAGTTTAAATATATAACTATATTTATATAAAACAGAACAAGTAAAAATTAAGAATTGAAATATATTAGAATTAATGATAAATACTTTTTTTCGAAATTTATTGCATTCGATAATCAACAATCGTAAACTTTGACTTCGCAAAGCCCATGCAGAGGGAAACTGCAAGGGTAGTCGTTTAGTTGCAGCCATTTCAACACTGTAATGCAATTTTCGTCTGTCACTTTGTCAGAGCTGATGGTACTCGGCTCCACTGATGACCATCCAAACAGGGCGCCGTCGGAGCTGGGATCGAAGTACTCGTTGCTAGGAAACCTCCACACTCCCTCCTCGCCCCTGTCGTTCAAGCCCACGAACAACTCCTGACCCGCCTGAGTCACGAGGTTCTTGATCGACCTGAAAAATTGTTGCGTCTTATAGAAGTATTTAAATTAAAACTCTTATTTACTGTTAGAAGTAATCATATTAATTTTAAAAAATTGTGTTTACTAGTTGTGAGAAATAGTATGGTTGTTTTTTAAGTTTGATAGAATTACTAATTTAAAATATCATTTATTAAAACAAATATCTCAAAAATGTTATAACGTTCTTACCAAACGTTGTCTAACTATGTTTTTACTATTGTATAAAGCCCTTATATTTACTTTGGATATCAATTGGTTGGCACAAAAAAATTGTACATTTACATTTTTTCAAATAATATGACAGTATAATTTATAATCGGGTTTTAATATAGTACTGTACATTTTGAAGTTTATGCTACTTTTTTGGTACAGTTATAAAGATTATTCAGCTGCAAGGCAAGCCATCTAGTGATACGTAACAAAAATTGGTGAAAAGTAAATACAAGTTAAAAAGAATTAATAAAATACTTGAAAAAAGTTTAACAGAAGTTGTTTGTATCTCCTGTAACTGCTGACTTGTTGTTAAGATTTAGCTAAAAGGGATTTTTTGTAATAAATACATTTTTTTTCCTACCATTTTTATTATATCAACTAAATTATGTCTATACAATGAATTCTTAACACTTTGCACATCATCTTAGTTTTTGTATCTTAAGTTTAACCTTAAGTTTTACAAAAAACAAACAAACTACTTCGACAAGTAACAACAAGATATCTTAATTTTCTAACCTTATCAAAAACACATATATCATATGTACTTCATATTACAAAGTAATATAACTGTATTAATATGATTTAAAAGACTAATAAACTAAGAACTAGTATAACTTAGAATAAAAAGCAACAAGCAACTCATAGTAAAACTAAATAAAACCACCATTAAAACTATGCAAATGATAACAAAATCATGTATCCATTTATGCTTATAAAATTGGATGCATAAAAAATCATTATATAATACATTTGAAAGCATTATAAACACCCTTATATTGTAATTTGTTGTTGGCTTTGAAACATTAAACTTTATAATCAACTCCATAAAACAACATACTCGTGATATTGTGAGTTTTCTGCCTTCATGCTGACACTTAGCAGGTCACCCCCCATTGCGTAACACTGGGCGCGAACGTTGTCATAGGTACCGGTACTTGCGGTGATCCTATATTCGTACCTCACTGTTTTGAAAATTGTGTTAAGTTTTCGTTTAAACAAAGTAAATTAAGTATATTTGAGATTTTTACAACTAAAGAAAGCTTCGTATGTTTCGGCCATACTGCTTTTATTAGAAATTTTCAATATGTAAGTACAAAAGTTTTGTTTCAAAAGTTCATGAAGTGTTCTGGGCATGACGTTAAACTGTTCTGGTGTATGACTCGAAACCAAAAGGTTTTTTGTACACCAGATCCTCAGACCAAACCTTTTGAGCGTATTTAATTTGTCGTTAAATAAGCAACAGTATAAGCTAAAGTCTTTCAACAAAATATGTGGCTAAAGTTAAGCTTTCGCCTTTCAAAACTAAAACATTGCATATGGTAGCTTTGAATTAAGCGCTAACAAAAAAACAAACCATTGTATGATTGTTCAACTTGATCAATTTTGTCTTGTACAGCTGGGCACGTAGCTTGGATAAAAACATCAGATTTCAAACTGAAAACTCCACTGCAAAGTCCAACAACAAAGCATAAAGTTATAAACATTTTCATGTTTTTATATCTATACACATAAAAGATACGAACTTATTTATTAAATAAAATTAAAAGTTTACAAAAACTGTAACTATATGCTTTATGCCGTTTTTTTGTTGCTTCATGTATAATAATATTATTCAAATAGAAAGTTTTATTTTCGCTTAAAATACTAACTTGCATTTTGCTGTTTTTATTTTAATGACAACATGTGAGTATATATATTGCTTCAACACAGCAGAAGTTTAAATTCACACTGATAAAATTGATAAAATATATTAGAAAACAAACAATTTGAGATATCTTATTTGTTCGGCAGAGTTTAAAAATAAGCCTGATATTCACGCTATCAAAAGTTGAACGGTCGCAATTTGAAATGTCATGTAATACAGCAGAAGTTTGTTTTCACACTGAAATAAATACAAACAATGGGACGCGTGTTTTTTGTTTGTTTTTATTTGGTGCAGTGTTTTGCACAGTTTAAAAACATTCAAAATAATTAGCTATATTAAAAACAAAAAGAGAAACTACATAGAAATTGTCTCTGTTTTTTTACTTTGTAGTACAAAAGATAATTTTTTTTTATTAACCTGGTATCGTTAATTTCTAACTGTTAATGTTTTTTTTAAAGTTTCGACATTTTATCTAACTACAACTAATTTTGTCAATTCTTTACTTTTTAATTTAAATGACGGGTAGCTAAAATAAAGTAAAATAAACTTTATATAAACTAAATTACAGATTTTCTAAGATTATCAATTTGACCTTTAAGTCTATATCACTTAGGATTAGGGGTAACAGTGATAGTAAAAATAAAGATAAAAAATTACTAAAAAAATAATTATAAAAATAAAAAAAGTACTAATGTAACTATTATAATTAAAAAAAAAATAAAAAAATAAATTATTGTAATTTATAAAAAAAAACAATTTTACGGTTATAATTCGACTAGCATTAAACATTTTCTGACCATATATCAAATTAGTCTATAAAAACTTAAATTTCCAATTGATGATTAAAGGTAAACGCAAAACAGTTTAAACAGACTAGTATGCTAAATTTTGTAAACTTCCAACTTAAAGTTATTTTAATGTGTTGTATTAAATACTTAAAATTTTAAATATTTAAATTTAAAATTGAATTAAGTTTGAATGATTTAGATTTTAGTTGTCGGTATTTAAGTTGTCAGAATTCAAACTGCCTGTTTTTTAAACTATTGGGATTTCGGTAGTCTGCTATTTTAAGTGTATCAATTCGAGTTTTAATAATTTAATTATTTGTTTTGTAATTATGAATTTTCATTAGCGAAAAACATGTTTTTTTTACAAAAACTACATTCGAAACGTTTGAAACCTTTTAAACTAGCTACAATGTATACAAGATTTTTAGAAAAATTAATTTTAACAAATCGCTTGTATAAAACAATTAAGGGTTTTTAAACAAAGTAAGCATTCCTATTCACTTCAAAGTTAGTACTTGTTTTTTACTAGCTTCTCGACATGTTAAGTCATTAATACTATTTTGCAACCAGTAAGGCATAACTGCAACTACGTTTACCTCCTGAACGATTGTCAACTACGAATATTAAACAAATACATATTAAAAGTACATTATTATACACTAAGTATAACACTTATTTCAAAACATTGGTTTAAAAGTTGACAGTGTACGGCCCGCGGCTAGACCCGGCCTGTATACGAAAATCTTAAAACCGCGACGTATTTTTTTTGTTTAAATTAAACTTATAATAATTTGAAATAGTTTTATGCATTTACGTTACAAAAATTTTAAGATGTACACTGAATTCAATTTTTACATAGAAATTATTACTTTTCTACCGAGATAATCAATATTATTCACGATACTACTTACTTATTGTTTTTTCAACACAATTTTTGTTTTTAAATGTTTTTTAAAATGAAGTTCTTTAATTAAATCACTTAAATGTTTCTGATATATTTTTTATTAAAATATTAAATCTTATTAATTTTGATTACTTAAAAAAACTTTAATAAAATATGTTTTTAGGTATGACTATTAATGGTTTTTTAACTTACTAAAATTGTCAGATGATTAAGGTTTTTCGTTTATAAGTATTGTTTGTTTGTAACTTTTATTGCTTTATATTTCATAATCTTCATTACTAGACCTAAAACTGTTTTTAATTTAGCTTATTTTTTAATACTTCGTTCTTAGAAGTATTTTACGACAATTTCATTTGTCAAAACTTGAATAGTCATGTTATTGTAAAAAACAAAGACAATTTCTATGTTGTTCCTCTTTTTGTTTTTAATATAGCTAATTATTTTGAATGTTTTTAAACTGTGCAAAACACTGCACCAAATAAAAACAAACAAAAACAAACAATAAACACGCGTCCCATTGTTTGTATTCATTTCAGTGTGAAAACAAACTTCTGCTGTATTACATGACGTTTCAAATTGCGACCGTTCAACTTTTGACAGCGTAAACATCAGGCTTATTTTTAAATTTTGCTGAACAAATACGATATCTCAAACTCTTTCCTTCCAATATATTTTATCAATTTTTATCAGGGAAAATAAAATTGAACAATAAATTTAGATAAAAAAACAACTTATATTACATAAAAATACGAATTAATCAATTAAGTAAATTCAAGCGCAATCAGCATAAGTAAAATTGAAAATTAAATTATCACGAAAACTAAATTAAATTGAAAATTAAACTATCTAGTAATCATATTCTTTCTTTTTACACAAGTTAGACTTTTTCAATGTATAGAATGACTTCTAGCCTTATTAATTCTAAAGTATTCATTCACTAATAATACTAAATTTTGAAGTATCAAGTTCGTCTCCACAACAAGTATTTTATACTAGATATTCAGCTATAGCTGATACATCACATTTTTGACTGCTACTCTCTTTTCGTCTTTTTTGTCACTAGTTCAACTTTTGACAATTGAAGTTCTCATAAAACGTTTTATAAAGTCATATACCAAAAATAAGACATTAAAACAGTTAACTCAATTTTCAAATTCAGAACTATAAGAATTTGGATAGTCATGTAACCGTAATCTACTACTGTTTGGTATTGTTTTGAAGTATACTTATGGGTATTTCGAATATTATATGGTTGTTATGAGTTTCGCTAAACTGTGTAAAATGCTGCATAAAGAAACGAATTGACAAATAAACAAGTTACATGCGCTCCATTATTTGTTTTTAATCCAGTGTGAATTTAAACTTCGGCTGTGTTGAGGCAATATATATACTCTCATGCTGTCATTACAACTAAAAAAAAAGCAAAATGCAAGTTAGTTTTTAAGTAAAAATAAAACATTTTATTTGAATGATTTTATTATACATGAAGCAACAAAAAACATCACAAAACATATAGTAACAGTTTTTGCAAACTTTAAATTTTATTTAATGAATAAATTCGTATCTTTTATGTGTATAGGTATAAAAACATGAAAATGTTTATAACTTTATGCTTTGTTGTTGGACTTTGCAGTGGAGTTTTCAGTTTGAAATCTGATGTTTTCCTCCAAGCTACGTGCCCAGCTGTACAAGACAAAATTGATCAAGTTGAACAATCATACAATGGTTTGTTTCTTTGTTAGCGCTTAATTCAAAGCTACCATATGCAATGGTTTAGTTTTGAAAGGCGAAAGCTAAACTTCAGCCTCATACTTCGTTAAAATACTTTAATGATTATACATGAAGTTTTGAAACAAAACTTTTGTACTTACATATTGAAAATTTCTAATAAAAGCATTATGGCCGAAACATACGAAGTTTTCTTTGTTCACATCTCAAAATCTGAAAAATACTAAATTGACTTTTTTAAACGAAAATTTAACACAACTTTCAAAACAGTGAGGTACGAATATAGGATCACCCCAAACTCCGGTACCTATGACAACGTTCGCGCCCAGTGTTACGCAATGGGGGGTGACCTGCTAAGTGTCAGCATGAAGGCAGAATACTCACAGTATCACGAGTATGTTGTTTAGCTGAGTGTAAATTTTAGATTTTTTAAGCCAACAGCATCTCACAACTTGATAGTATTTATAATGCTTTTAGATGTATTAAGCTAATGCTTTCGTTTTATACATCCAATTTGATAAGTATAAATGGATACATTTACTGTATATTACTATATACACTATATTACTATATACATTATATATTTACGTTTATATTACTGTTACTTGCTGAATTTTAATGATGGTTTTATAAAATTCTTCTATAATTTGTTTGTTGCTTCTTATTCAAAGTTTACTAATTCTTAGTTTATTAGTCTTTTAAATCAAAATAATACAGTTATATTACTTTTTGTAATATGAAGTGCATATGATACTTGTATTTTTGATAAGGTTAGAAAATTAAGATACCTTGTTGTTACTTGTCGAAGAAATTTTGTCTTTCGTTAAACTTAAGGCTAAACTTAAGATATAAAAACTAAGATGGTGTGTAAAGTGTTAGAAATGTATCATATGGACATAGTTTAGTGGTTATAATAAAAATCTTATGAAAGAAAAAAACATATGCATTTATTACAAAAAATCCTAACATTTTACTAAACGATTTTAGCTACTAAACGATTTTAGCTAAATCGTAACAACAAGTCAACAAATTAAACCCAGGCAGGAAAAACAATAAAATGCTATTAAACTTTTTAAAGTATTATGTTAATTTTTTTTAACTTCTATGTACATTTCACCAACTTTTGTTAGGTATCAATTGATGGCTAGTTTTGAATCTTAATAATACAACTTTTTATAACTGTACCAAAAAAAAAGCATATGCTTTAAAATGTACAGTATTGTATTAAACTCCGATTATAAGTTGTACTGTCATATTACTGAAAAAGTTTGTATATGTACTGTTTTTGTGCCAAACAATTGTTATTTCAGAGAAAAATGTATGCTTTAAACATTAGTAAAAACATAGTTAGACATTATTTGGTAATAAATGTATATTATTTTTATTATATACGTTGTAATTATATGATTTAAAAATTGATAAATCTTGTAAAATTCAAAAGCAACCATACTATTTTATACAATTAATAAACAAAATTTTTTAATTAGTATGATTATTTCTTACAGTAAACAACATTTTTATTAAAATACTTCTCTGTGACGTAACAATACTTCAGGTCGATCAAGAACCTCGCCGCTCAGGTTAAGGATTTATTCGTGGGCTTGAACGACAGGGGTGAGGAGGGAGTGTGGAGGTTTCCTAGCAACGAGTACTTCGATCCCAACTCCAACGGCGCCCTGTTCGAATGGGGTTCGGGGGAGCCGGACAACAGCAGCGATGAAGGATTCGCGGATGAAAGTCTAGATTACGATGGTGAAAACTGCGCTGTAGTGTACTATGGCCAGGAACTGCACGACTACCCTTGCCATTGGCCTAAGCATGGGCTTTGCGAAGTCAAAGTTTACGATTGTTGATTTTCGTATGCAATAAATTTGAAAGTTAAAGATTATATTTGTCATTAATTGTAATAGAGTTTAACTCTTAATTTTTACTCGTTCTTTTTCGAATGAAAATAATTATATATTTAAACTAACAAATATTAAAAAGTATAATTTAATTTTTTTCGAAACAATGTTTAAATATTTTTTGTCACATGAAAATAAATGGCTAATGGCTATTCAAGGAAATAAAATCAATGACAAAAAGAATAATTAAAGTTGTGTTGTTTTTACTTAGCAGTTTTTAGTAACCTTTAAGTTACAACTATTTAAACAAAAGCTGTTGCTTCTCAATTATTACACACTTTTAACTTTACCAGTTAATATATAAAACTTAGTTTAATTCTGAACTAGTACAAAAAATTACTACAAATATCGATATCGTTTACATTTTTTGTTTTAAATATATCATTTTGTGTAAAACTAACCTTAATAGAAAGTTTCAAAATATATAAGTTAAAATTTATTTATATAACCGAAAAGCTTAAAATTCCATTAGGAATAAAAGTACATGTTTAGATACTAAAAATTCATGTTTTTAAAGACCTAAATCATGTTATTTAAAAAACTATTTTATTCAGTTGTAAACATTCTTTGTAAACATATTATTTTTGTCTAAACTTTAACTTTAATTGCACAAAACAATTTTAAGTAAGTATTTGTGTACTTATATAAAGATATATAAAAATATATAAAGAATATTTCTTCTCAAAAAATATAGCCCACTAAAGATGTTTCTTAAACTTATTGCTACTTACGAGTGATTTCTATAAGTATAATTCGTAATTTACTTTAAAAGCTTGCCAAGCTTTGTCTTACAATTTACTCCTAACTTAACTATAATCTCCAAGATTTATAAATAAATCGCAAATAGGTCCAGGACACAAGTCAATTGTTTTTACTAGTGATTTTTTTCCCTGCATCAGTAGTTACAAGAAATAAATAAACGATAATTTAAAAATCTACCAGTTTATTGCAACATTTTGTTCAAATTAATTACAGTCCTTCATCAGCGAACTTTAAAACTAGTAGAACTAAACACATTCATGCAACAAAATAAATAAAAGTAAAAAAGTATATCATAACGTAGTAGTTCAAAACTGTGTATAAAACTATAATTTTAAAAGCTAGACGATTTTTTACATTGTAATGATATTTTTGTATGTAAAAGTAAGTTAAAATGAAACGCGTATAAAAACAAACACTTTACCGATATAAACTTTAAATTAAAACCTACCTTAGTAAAGAAATGTTTGATGTAAGTTATTGTTAATAAATAATTACTGCTATCGGCGAAATATAAACAAAAACTTTTCCCCAACAATACTTAAAGTAATTACAAAAACCTATATTAATAAGAAGCTGTATCTTACAAACTTCTTATCTTAAAGAAATAGTTTTATCCATGAATAAAAATAACTATTTTGAAACAAAACTTTATTAATCAAAGTAGTTCAAATTTAAACAAATAAACAACTAAATATTACCACACACTCAGACTATCACTATTTGAAGACTTCAAATCTCAGGACAACTAAGTCATTTTTTAAGTTTTTGGCTAGAATTGCTTTTTGTATACAAAAATATCAGGAATGTTTTTGTTGACTCAGACTGGCTTTTTTGCTTGAAAGAGTGGCAGTTTAAATTTATGATGTATGTTTTTCTCACTCAACAGTTTTAGATTAAGTTATAATATGTGTTAAAGTTTAAGTCTTGCAGCTAATATAGTACAAAATATTATCTATATTATTGTGTACATTTTAGTGTGAACAATCAGTGTTGCCAAAAAACTTTAATCCCGGAAAAGCTTTGAATTTGGAAATTTATGTTTAAAAATTCTGGAAAAAAACTTGAATTTGAGAATTTTTGATAAACCTGGTATTTCAAAGAAAATTTACATGTATAATAATGAAGTTACGATTTGACATAAAAAAATTACCAAATAAATACTTTCTTATTAAAGTATTTTTTATACTTAACAGTATTTTTTATATTGATATATTTTAAAAAAAATAACTTTAATTAAACTTTATACTAAAAATAAAAGAAGGAACTGTACTTCCAAAACCTTTGTATTGCTGCATTGCACCTTTACTTGTAAAAATTTCACCGATTGTTGTGCTTCGCGTTGGAACTAAACCAAGAAATTATACTAAAACGTCAAAGTTAGTAAAAACATCTCTAATAAAAATTCTCAGATGAGCAATAGTTTTTCTATCAGTGCTCTCATGTTAACAGATTTATTAAAGTCTTAATTTGATTTATTCGACTTTATAACCTTAATGCATTTCCTAAACACGACTTCTTCTTGTCATTGATGAAATAAACAAAAGTTTCTCATTACCGCCAATATAAATTCTTTAAAAAAGTTTTCAATTACAAACGGTATCTCATTTTCAGTAATAAATTTTGCTACTTTATAACTTGCCTTAACAATATTTTCTGATCATTCTGTAGTTACTGAAAATAATCATGTGCTTTGTTGGAATTGACTTTGGTGATTTGTTTTTTTATCGTTTCTCGCAATAACTCCCAACTAACGTTTTTTTATTCTTGTAGCTCGTCTTATATTTTACCAGTACTATTTTTAAACGCAATAGTATTATTTCAGATAAAGAATTGCTATAATGATTAATAAAAAATAAGTTTTTTTACTTCGCTAATGACCCAAAAAGTTTTATACTTTTGTTAAACATTTTTAAGAAACTTAATTGTTTATTCCGGCTGACTTATATTTTTTTTGAATGTAAGTTATTTACTGTTAATAACCTTCGTTATTTCTTTATGTTGTGAACTTTATTTTAACTGGGTTGCCACACAAACAAGCAATTTTAAAAGCTTAAAAATTTAGGTGTGTGTGAAACTTTTATTTCAAACACTTTAAAAAATCTTCCAATTCTCAGAATAGTTTTTATGTCTGCAGTGTAGTTTACTAATTGTAATTTTTCATTTTTTTGTACACTTCGCGTACTTTTTGATAATGATGATATTTTAACCAGGTATTTAAGCTTGATTAACAATTATTTATTAGCTTTTTAAACTTTTAAAAAACTTAGGCTGGACTGATACAACTCAGACATTTTTGTTTTTTAAGTGGCAACCATGTAAAAGACTAACTACTAATAAAATATTTTTTCAAAGTGTTCGAGAATTGATAATGTTAAAGAATTTTTTTTAGCTTTCTGGAATACAAAAAAGTATAAATTTCATTAAGTTAACTAATTACTAAATTTTTAAGTGAGTGTTAATTATTTAACACGCAAAAACTTTTTTTGAAGTAAGTATTTTTAGAAATATGAAAAACGGGCTGATAATATATAAAATGTATAAAAGTAACCCATAAATTGTCTTTCAAGTTAGGTTTTTATAGAGAGTTAGGTTGTAAGTAAAATTACATAAGTATTAAGTTGAACTTATTAAGTGATATGAAAGTACATAGTTTATTAACACTTAAGTATATTAGTCAACGTAAATTCTATTCTAATAAATATTAATTTATATAGGCATTCTTTGTATACCTAAAAATCATTTTAAATGATAAGGTGAATAAAAGTAAAACTTTTCTCTACTGTAACTAAAACTAAAACCAAAAGATTATTCAAATGTCAATAAAACTAAAACTGCGGCCCGCGAAGACTTTGTAAACTTGAAATTTGGCCCGCGACCACCAACTGCCTGCCGACCCCTGATCTAAAGGCTTTGGAAAATAAGGAGTTTTGTAAATTTGAACTGCCAATATCTAACTTTATCTTATTTTTTTTTTAAATTTCCTGTCTTTTGTCATTTTCTTAGTTTTTCCTGATTTCTTGACTTTTCCTAACACTGTGCTAACCCTGATTTTTACTTGTACAAATCTGTTCGTTTCAAATATTCAGGGTAAATACTACCATACCCTTTTAACCTACATTTTGTTTTTATTTTTGTACTAATAAAAAATCAGAAAGAAAAAACATAAAGCATTTGGTAATAACTTCGTTTTACAAAAAATTATACTCTTTAACATAAGTTTCAAACACAAACTTGACTAGCATAAATTTAAACAAATATAATAAATTAAAAACGAACTATACACAAAAGTTTAAAATCTCAAAAATATTTTGTATCAAAAACTTTTAAAAACCCTTTAGTGAAAACTTTTACAAAATAACACTTTATTAGAAAAACACACGGTTCAAAGTAGTTTTACAGTCAGAAAGAACAAAAAATTACCTATATTACATGTATCTGTACATAAAAATGATGGAAATTTTTCGTTTTTTTTGAAACCCAAATAACTTAGTAAAAGGTTTTAAACTTGTATAATGTTATAACAAGCTATGTTTTATAATAACTTATTATTAGTAGAATAACAACAAAAAAAATCCATAAGACTTTAAATATATAAGTTAAAAACATTAGTGAAATTGAAATATTTTTAATATTCAATTTCTATTAAAATTAGTTTTTTAAATAATAATCTTAAAAAGAAGCAAATAGTTTAAACACAAAAATTAATATTTTTAATTTGATTTCTTATTTACAAATTGTCACCCGTACATTGATCGTTAGAAGATCACTTAAAATTTTTATCTTTAATATTAATCAGTGAATTTATAAAATAAGTGTAAAACAAATTAGCCTAAAAATATTACCCAAAGAACGAACAATATACATTAAAACGTTATTTTACTTACAATCATTAACCTTCTGTATTATTCATCATCAAAGACAATTTAAAAAAGTCAACGAGTATCAGTGAGTCTGAATCTAAGTTTTTTTTTTTTCAAATAAAACACTGTGTTCTTAAACGAGTCCTATTGAAATTCTAAGTGTTTCCCCAATATTTGCTGAGACAGCATAAAAAAAAACTTATTTTCATGTTATATTAAATTTTGTTTGTTAAATTTAATTTTATAATTAGTTTTTAATATGTTCGGGTAATGTAGGCTTTTGGGTTTTAAAAAAAAACTTTTTTTTTTTTTTAATGCTGACTCAGCAACACTGAGAAAAAAACCTTTAACTTAAAATCGGGCCCGTTCTAAATGATTAACTACAAATGTACAACGTCCGAACTAGTTTTCGAGGAACTCGTCGTTCGCCCACAGCTTGAACGTCTTGTCGTAGCTGCACGTGACGATCATCTTGTCGTCGGTGGTGACGTCGGCGCCCATCACGAACCCCGTGTGCCCCTCCAACGTTTTCAGCGGGGTGTAGGAGGGCGCCATCCACACCTTGGCCGTGTTGTCGTAAGACGCCGACAGCAGGAAGTTGCCGCGCGTTTCTGTTTACAGGGATAGGAATGTTTTAATGTAGTAAGAGTGTAAAAATACAAGTTTCTGCATGTTAAAAAAATCAAACTTTGAAGGGTAAATTTAGTAAATTTTAATAAATAAACTACTACGATTGTATGATTGTATAGATGTTGATGGAAAGCTTTTAAACTATAAAATAAAAATTTTAAGGTGAATTGTTAGCAGAAACTATGTGCCTTTGAATGCAAGTATTTTCACAGATTTTAAAAAATTACTTGCAATCATTAGCAGAAGGCATAAAAACCTAAATCTTTAAACTAATTTATTTATAAACGATTCTTAATAAGTAGATTCCTCGCCATGCTGTTGGGGAAAGTAAATGTATCTAGTGAGTTTTAAAAAAGAGCGTTAAAATAAATACTAACTTAATTTTTTTAAATAAACAACACAATGTTGACGTAAAAAAACTTCAAAAGATGTTTTTTAAAATATACTACAGCAAAAATCAAAATGTTTTTTATATTACTTCTCACACGTGTATTATAAATCAATTTATTAATAAACCAGTCAGTCAATTTTTGGACAAACTATTTGTGTGAAAAAATATTTGTTTATTGCTTTAAGTAAGCTACTATAAGTGACGTAAACAGCTGCAATAAAAAATGTTATTTAAAATAAAATAGTTTGAAATAAAACTAGATAAGTACCTCTGTTTGTAATCAGGAAGAAGAAAAATTGTTTTCAACTACAATTAAATACAGAATCAAAACAAAAAGCTCATAAAATAATAATTACAGCGACAAAAAACACACTTTGACACCAAAGTCTTCTGAACGCTTTTTGAATAAATCAAACTAAATAACTAAAACAAACTTTGATACTGCAGCCTGGTCACCACTTTCTTGTGGGCGGGGATGGTGTACACGCAGGAAACTTTCCTCATGTCCCAAATCTTGACGTCGTGGTCCGCGCCCCCCGTTGCCATCTCGTACCTGTTTGTATAATTTGCAAAATTATCAATAAATAAAATAATGTCATGTTACTATAAAAACTTAAATTTGTATGTAGGAGACAATATAACAATATACTAAATTATCAATAAACTATTGGGAAATTTAAATTTGTATGTAGGAGAACATGTGCTTAGATATAACAGTTAATAATGTTAACTTCTGAGGAAAATTTGGAAAAATATACAATTTTCTTTTTCAATCAGTGTTCGTTTTAAATTTTTTACATTGTACTATGTTATATAAAAATGTGTTTTAAAATGGACGTTTGTTTGTTTTATGTTTTTTAATACATTTATTATTAAAATATATATTATTATGTTCCAAGGAAACTTAAACTTGTATATAGGAGAACATGTGCTTAAAGTAAAACAGTAATATATATACAATGACATTTAGTAACGATAACTTCTGAAGAAAATTTGAAGCTTTATATATTGATTTTTTGAATCAGTGTTTCTTTTATATTTGTTACATTATGTTATTTATATAAAAATGTGTTTTAAAATGGGCGTTTTATCTATTTTATGTTTTTTTAATATGTTTATCATTAAGATATATATGTTATCTAATAAAAAATCATCTAAAAGGAGTTGATACTAATTTTAAAATCAAAATAACAACTTTTAACCAAAAGCACACTTAAAAAATTATCAACATTAAATAAATTAAAATTTCACATACCCATTGGGAGAATATGCGACGGAGTATATTTCTTTCAGATGTCCTTCAAGGAAAAAGACGCAGCGTCCCGTCCTGAGATCCCACACGCGTCCGTACGCGTCCAATCCGCCAGTTAGCGCTAGCGAGCCGTCACACTGTTTAATAAGTTGAAAATAAAAAAACTTGTATTATGTAAGTGATACATTACTTACAATCAAAATCAAAATAACAATTTTTAGCCAAAAGCACACTTAAAAAATTATCAACATTAAATAAATTAAAAGATAGCTGTATTTTATACAGGCTAAGAATTATTTCATGTCAAATTTAACATAAAATTGTTTAGTTATGCATCAGTAAGTGAATATTATTCACACAAAACTTAAGTAATTAAAATTTACTAAACTCAAGTTAAAGTTATGTGAAAACTTGACTTAACATAAAAAAAAAATATTAAAAAGGCTTTTAAATGTGGGATAACCAGTTTTAAATAGTTAAGAAAAATTTTACATTGGTTAGATTTTATTTTAAAACTACAAGATTTTTATGAGTACTAGCCTTAACAGTTAATTTGTTAACTTTTATTTGGAAGTAATCGTAATCAAGTCATGATGGTTGAGTAACAAAATACAAAAGAAAGTTTGTAAATTTAATTTATAAATTTCTAATTTGTAGATTATAAAAATTGTTTATGTTGGCTGAAACTTGCTATGAAAACTAAAAATTAAAACACCTGAAAAGCAATGTCGTGGACACCCTTCATATGTCCTTCCTGATGAAGAATTTCAACTTGCTTCTCCAAATCCCACAATCTCCACGACGCGTCTTTACTGTTAAGTATAAACTAAACTAAACTATAAACCTTTAAAATTACTTATGATTTCAAATTGATTACTTGCTAAATTTTATTTTAAACGGTTTACTTTAGTTAGATAAACAATATGGTTTTGTCAAAAACTAAACGTGTTCAGAAACTTGAGTTAAAAAACAGTTTAAATTGCTTATTCATCAGGCAACTTTGTAAACATATGCATAGATAAGATGAGAACTGACTGATCTTCTCTAAAAAAAATTCAACTGACATAAATAGTAAACCTTTTTTAATAACTTTTTTTTTGTATATTCCAAATTTGAAGGTAATTACTTAAAACTACATAAGTGTTAAAATAAAACAAATCAAAATAAACCAATTAATATTACAGCCTTTTATTTTATCGATCCCTTCCAAGTGTTTATTTTCAAATTTGTTTTTTTTACAAACAAACTTAATCCTGGCAACTAAATAAAAAAATTTAAAAAGTACAAGTATATATCAAATGTATACTGAACTTTAAAAAGAAGCAAGATAAATTAATAAAAACGGCGAATATAAATAATTTAAATGGATAAACATAATATCCCATCAATAAGCACCTTAAAGTGTAAAAATAGACTACATCAATTTAAAAGAAATAGTTAATACAAGATAAAACAAATAAGAAAACATAATTGTAAGAATAACCAACACAAGGTGAACTTTTCCTTTTTTACGGTCCTTATATGAAACAAGTTCTTAAAATTTCAAATTGTCACGAAAATAGGTAACTTAAATCAAAAAGTTAAAATTAAATTAGATTAAAATAAATCAAATTACCATCTAGGAAGTACCTTGATCAACTAAGCAAGCGAGAAAATGAGCAAGTACACATCAGATTTTTATAATAAACTTCATGGCTTGATCGAAACATTTAAATTAAACAACTTAAACTAAAAATTATATTCAAAAAACATTTGACTAAGCAACACAGTAAAAATATAAACAAGTATGACAAACATACATTAAACAAAATTATACTTGGTTACTATAAAAATTATCCTATGTTCTATTTTTTTTTTCATTTAAACTCATATCATTTAAAAATAACTTAAAACCTAAAACAACCAATCACCCAGGTAGTTAATATTGAAATATTAAGTTAACAATTATTTCATTTCAGGCAGTACTGTAAAAATATAAACAGGTGTGACAAAAATACATTAAACAAAATTTCAACGACTTAACACAATAAAAAAGGTAAAATAAAAATAAAACGATTTATATCATAACGAACCACGCAGCATTTAAATTCAAGTTTTCTTTTTAATTTAAGGTCGTGTAAAAAATTAACTTAAATTATTTTATTAAATATCAATTAAATAAAAAACTTATACAAAAATCAACGGACCAGGCGGCGCCGAGGTAGTTTCCGCTCGGGTGGAACGATATCTTGCTCACCCTGTCCTCGTGCTTGGGCAGCTCCGCCACCGCCCTTCCCGCCAAACTCCACAGCTTCACGCTGCCGTTGTCGTCGCACGACGCCACGTTGCACGCGTCCGGGTCCAGCGAGAGCGTGGATCGGGGGTGGAACTTGATGCACCGCGTTTGCAACGAGTGGCCTGTTGGGAAAAGATTATGAATTTTCTCTGAAAAGATAAAAAAGGAAGTTGTTAAAAGAATGAATGTGTTTTTTTTTAATGTTTACCAGATGGAAAAAAACAATATAGACAGCTACCTATTGAAGGGCGAAAAAGTGAATGGTCAACAACTAGTAGGGAAGCACTATCTCATAAAAGAGACCAATTGTTTTTTATTTTATCAAATGCGTAATTATGAAAATTACTTTCAGATCTCTGGTTTATATAAACATTTTCAAAATTTCGATTTCTACTAAACTGTTGACAATAAATAAACATCCTTCCATTATTTTAAGTAAATTACCAATAAAACCGACCGTCGAGCCTGGAAATTTCCCTGCACTCCGGTATGCTCCACAGCTTGCACACGCCGCTCCACGAAGCGGTGGCCATCATCTTGTTGTCGGGCGAGAACTGGCAGAAGGATATGGGCCGGTCGTGGCCGTTCTGGCTCGATATCGACGACAGGTCCTGCATGTACCTGTGGGAGTAGTACATGTAAGAAATTTATGATTTGAATCGTGACCTGAACATGTGAGAGTGGTATTGTTATAACTGTATAAATATTGGTGACTAATTTGAATTCAATTAGTTGTACGAAACTATACGCAGTGTCAACTTACATGATGTGTTAATTATTAGAATGATCTCGAATTGTTTTTTCAATGCCAATTTTGAGTTTATGGGTTTAAATGATGCTATGTTTAAATTTAAGATATCTTTGTTTGATTTTGAAAACCTTTACAAATTATAAAAATAACAGTTATTTTGATACATGATTTTTTATTTCATTTTATTTTAATTACTTATAAACCTGTGAGTCTGTTGAATTGCGCTTGTTTTTTCAGCTCCTGATAAATTTCTGTATTCTCTTTCGCGTTGCTTCCTTTCTTTTATTCTGAACTCAGAAAAAATAAATAAAAACATGTTTTTACATAAATACCTTTTTAAATAAAACTGCATATTGATACTATTTTTGTGAAAGTTTATCACCTTGTTACTAGTTTTTTAAAATTTACTAGAAAAATAGTATATGTACAAAAACTACTAATTAATGCAATTGTGCTTTTTCAATTGGTTATATATATATATATATATATGATAACTACATTTGTTAAAAGAAGGACGTGGTTGATAACAATAAAAATTTATTTTTTTTAATAAAAAAATACAAAAATGGTATTAAATAATTTAAAACAAAGTTTATATTTGCTTTTGTCTTAAACTAACTAGTTAAATCAAAAAATATTTTAGTACTAAAATTTTCAATTGACATATATTTTTTATCAAAAACACGTATGTTTTCCAGTATGATTAAATAAAGTTACAGAAAACTGCAGAAAGTTATAATAAAACACATAAATAGAAATAAAGAATACATAACATTTAATAATTCAAAAACTGCTTTGTAAGTTAAGTCTTGGAAATAATTTTTTTAAACAGAACTACTTCTCAATTTAAAATAAATATGGTTGTTTTTCACGCTTAATATAACAAAAAACTAAAAGTTTACAAACCTTTGCAAAGAATCCAGGGCTATCTTGTATCTTGCATTCTTCAGTTCCATCGGTCCGTTATGGTACCAAGTCGTTTTGGTGAGCTGAAAATAATAAATTTTAACGATAAGTTTGGTTTGTGCAATTTTTATAAATATGTTTAAATATTTTGTTACTTTTGTAATGTCTAAATAAAATAATTGATAAACAGCTTTGAAGCTTTTTTTTGAACACTTTATCGGACTTTAATTTTTTTTTTCTCAGTAGATAGTACAACTTTATTTCTAGTATTCCAACTAAAAGTTATATGACTCCTGTCCATAAGCTTAACTTTTAGAAAAAGTTATATTTTAGATGTTTTTATCACTTACCATAAAATAAACAGTAATGTAGTTAGTATTGTAAATTAAGTTATAAACAGTAACGTTAATTAATATTACTAAATATATTACTGTTTAATATAATGTAACTGAAAAAAGCATTTAAAAATTTTACTAGTTATAAAAGTCTAGTTAAGGACTAATAATCAGTAATGAGGTACCTTTCTATTGATATAAATCTTCAGATATATTTGAAGATTTAAAAACAGGGTTGCCAAAGGTATTTTGTAAATTTTTTCCAGGATTTCGGAATTTCTTTGAGGTTTTTAATAGCTCAATTTTTTGTTGAAACTTAATTTAAAATTATATTTATGGTAAAAAACTGTTTTAAATAGTTTGAAAATACTGAAAAAATATTGTAACGCTACTTTAAATGTGTTTTATGATAAATAAAATTCAAATTAGAACAAAAAAAAATATTGTTTATAATATATTTTTTGAATCTAATTGTAGTTTAATGATTTTACCCGTAAAACTTGTATCTAACTTCAAAATTTTTAAAAGCTAATAAAAAATGATCAAACCTATTTTATATTTTATACTCTTTGTAAGTTGATGTTGAAAAATGCTAGTTTGATCATTTTATATGATCTTAAAATTTATAGGTTCGATCTGTTTATTTAACCAGGTACTCTTTTTTAATAATGCTATCAATAAATATGCTCATGTCCTTATTTTTTTTTGCTTTCATAAACACTTATGATTTACAATTTTCCTCAGCATGTTTACAGTATACAGCTCAATTAACAGTACAGTTGTTCAGTTGTGTTTATTCAGTACAACTCAGTTCCACGGCTCAAGTGCAGACCTTCAGGTACAATTAAATTATCAACGATCTAAAGCACTCTGTGTATACGGATAGATTTATAATTAGTGGCAATTAGTAATGATAAGTAACAATAAGTATTTATAAGTGTTTTTAAGGACTGGGGTTAAATGCAATTTATAAAATTTTGGTTTGACAATTATTCCCGCTCACATCCTGCGTTTGAGCACTACAAACTGTTTGTCTAGTTTGAGACTTTCATTGTCTAATGTTAATTTACACAAAACCAAGCTAAATATAAAATATAAGATAAATAGAAATTCCAAAAGCAGTTTCAAGTCTCTTTAGATTGCAAAGTGTGCGTATTTTGCCTAAATGAGCTTACAACAATGTATATTTACGTAACACAGTTTTATAGTATATACATTTAAATGAGTTTATAAAACTATATTTATATAAAACAAGCCAAACGGCTTGTATACATAATAACATAGAAAACCTCTTCTTTCTCCTTCTCCTCCTGCGCCCTCTCCTGCTTCGTTTTGATTGGTCCGTGAGTGTCGATGGTCATCCTCAGCCTCTCCCGCCTGTCCTGCGGTCCCTCGCCGAACAGCGTGATCGGCTGACCCCTCTCCCTCAACAGTTCCCTGATCTGTGGAGTGAAATAAAAAATTGATTAAGCGTTTGTCAACTTTATTGATGGTATATACTATATTAATTTCTCTCTTAACAGGTCTGTAAAGTGTAATATACACTATTTTTTAGAGTAGATTTATATTTATTTTGTCACGCAGACACAAAGGTCAAAATTTTACTTATTGCTGTTTGTCATTTGTTATATGTATTTAGTTGTGTGATCTAAACGGAACAAAATATAAAGTTTTCTCTCTCAGAAGTTCCATGATCTGTGTTGAAAGGCTGATTTGTTGTACATAATGTATAGTTCATGATCTATGTTGTAGGATTAAGTAAAAATATTTTCACGTTTGGCCATTTTTTAATTCAATAGGATAAAAATTTACTAAAGCTGGAAAGAAAAAAAATTACTAAAAACTTTAAGATTCAAATGTAAACTTCATTTTTTAAGTTGAGACAAAATTTATAATAACAAAAAAATACTATGATTTTAATATTTAAACTAGTAAAACATTTTTAAGTATTTTTTTATAAAACTAAGTTGTAAATTGGTTTCCATGAAATTAAAAACATTTTTTTTACAAATTGAAAAGTACTATGATGACATGCAAAGTAGTCCTTTACTAAAATTAATTTTCAAACTTTGTAATAAAAACAAAATAAAAATATGTTTAAAATTACAGAAATTATTATACAAAAACAGTCATAAACAGTAAAATTTATAAACGTAGTTATTAAACTAAAATAAATGTATATGTATTCAAACCTCGTTATCATCTGTGGTAATTCTGATTTGCCTCAGTTGTTGTCTTCTTTCAAATTCGGCAAGCACAGACTTCTGCTTCATTTCCAACATTGTGACTCCTGTGGTAATTTAAATTACTTAAATAAGCAGATGTGTGTGTTTTAAACTAGGCACACTGTCATAGGTCACTGGTTTTTCAAAACTTTTATCCATGTTTTCTGATTTTCTCCCAAGTTTTCAAAAGTACATGCTTTCTTGATAATTTAATTGTGTTGTATAATATATAAAATTCTTAACTTTTTTTTTGTACTTATTATCTAATCAAAATTCACTATTTTACGAGTAAAATTGTTCATAACTCCAGGTTTTTCAAGTTTTTTTTTCAAAAACTGTCAACTCAGGATGTTTTTTTGCCTTGATTTTTAAATTTCAGGTTTTTGTAGTTTAAACTAGGGTGGTCATTGGTTTTTAAAACTTTCTTTAAGGTTTTCTGATTTTCTTTCAAGTTTTTATAAGTCATGTTTTCTTGTTTCTTTTAAGTAAAAAACTTAAGGTAGAAAATGTATTAAAGCTAATGAAAAAATACTGTAGTGCTACTTTAAATGTATTTTATAATAAATAAATTTATAAACATCGTTCTGTGTATTTATTATATAATAAAAATTCATTATTTTACATGTAAAATTGTATTACAGGTTCGTCTAGTTTTTTTCAAAAATTATCAAAATACAGATTTTTTTTTGCCTAAATTTTTAATCCCATTTTTTCCAGGATCCAGGTTGAATGACCACCTTGTTTAAACTTATAGTTGACATGTCAAGCCACTAAAGAATGCAAAAAAATACAAAAAATACAAAAAAGTAGTTGCAAAAATTTCTGTTTTTACAAGAAATTTTTCCAAGATCAAAAAATCAAAATTTTAAGGCTTTGCTAAAAAGTTTTTGAACTAAAAACAGAAAATGTTTCAACATACAGCACTGACATATTTTAAATTTTCTTTAATCTGAGTTAAAATGTTTTAATGGTTATCTATTATTTCACTACAAACTTCAGAAGTTTGTTAGCTATAACGTGCTAGTCAGTAAACTTTATTAGAATTAGCATTTTTATTCAATATAACTTGTCTGTAAAATTCAAATAAGCAATTAAAACAGTGTACAACTTGTTGATATGTATTTTTGAAAAGTATCTCAAAAGCTACACACATAACATTAAACATTAAAAAATAACTTTATGCCAAACATATTCAAGTAGTAACTACATACTCATTCCAAAAGACATTAAAATTAGTTAAGGGCATAGAGGGGGGGGTAAACACCCTTTTTTGGTTTTTGATCTTATTTTATATAGATTTTACTTAGCTACATGATGCTTTTTACAGATTTAAAAAATTCAAAATAATTTTTGAGATATAGCCGGTCAAAGTCAGAGGCAACAATAGGTTCCTTATGGGAAGCACAAACTAAAATGGCCAAAAATAGACTATTTCACTCACAATCTATCTTCTCCTACATTTTTTAAGATAACTATCTCAAACTTTCAGGAAATATTCCTTGATATTTGAAAAATTCTGTTGGAAAGTATTTAAAAAATAATAAAAATTTTATATCAAAAATAAACAAAAAAAACATTTTTTTTTGTTTTTTTGTTTAAAATTTTTATTTTTTTATTTTTTTTTTTTGTTCTGACAGAATTTTCTTAATATTGCAAGGAACACTTCCTGAAAATTTGAGGTAGTTATCTCAAAAAACGTAGGAGGAGATAGATTTTTAGTGATTTCTAGTTATTTGCCGTTGTAGTTTGCGCCTCCCATGAGGATCCTATTGTTGCCTCCAACTTTGACCGGCTATATTTCAAAAATTATTTTGAATTTTTTAAATCTGTAAAAAGCATCTTGTAGCTTAGTAAAAAATATATAAAATAAGATCAAAAACCAAAAAGGGTGTTTACCCCCCCCCCCTAAGCTAAATAAAAGAAACTAAACCTTTTTAAAAATCACTACTTTTATTTTCTTACCATCAAGGATAATTAGGAACTTAGCAGCTTTAGTTTGGAAAGATACACATACTTGGGCATAGGGGAGTAAACACTTTTTTCACAATTTGATCTTATTTTATATAGTTTTTGCTAAGCTACAAGATGCTTTTTACAGATTCGAAAAATTTAAAATAATTCCTTGCAATATTCAGAAAATTCTGTCGGATCAATATTTTCAAAAATTTTAAAGTATTGTTTTTTTTTGTATAAAATTTTATTGTTTAATTTTTCCAAACTTCTTTCCAACAGATTTTTTTAAATATAACAAGGAACACTTCCTGAAATTTTGAGGTAGTTAGTTAAAAAACGTAGAAGATAGATTTTTAGTGAAATAGTTTATTTTTGCCGTTTTAGTTTGCGCCTCCCATAAGGAACCTATTGTTGCCTCCGACTTTGACCGGCTATATCTCAATAATTATTTTGAATTTTTTCAATTTGTAAAAAGTACCTTGTAGCTTAGTAAAAATCATATAAAATAAGATCAAATTGTGAAAAAGTGTTTACTCCCCTATGCCCTGAAGAATATTAGTTTCATTTTATAGTTATTAGTTTATCAGTTATTATAATATTAGTTGCCTTATTTTTATAGATTTCAATTAATATCTCACCATCAACTTGCTTTGGAGCACCATCAACCTCCATTCCTTCTTCCTCGTCACCACCATCAGGTTGCATTTCAGGTTCCTCCTTAATTTCCTCCTTTATTTCTTCCTTCACTTCCATCTTCACTTCTTTCTTGATTTCAACCATTTTTATTTATTTAGTTATCGCTGGATAGAAATTTTTAATACTTATTTTATTAACTTTCCAAAACTTCAAAATAACTTAAATAGTTGAAAGGTAATCTATAGAAAAACCTCATGGTTTCCATCACAAAAATAAATATGCAACAAGAATAATTAAAATTTAGACTTAAGTGAAACATAATAAAAATAAACTTTAATTTAAATAAACAACAGATTCCAATTTGAAAAAATAATTACTCTGGAAACTTAACATATTTGAAGTATGACAGGGTTGTCACTCGTTTTTTCAAAAATTTTTCCAAGTTTCTTCCAGGTTTTTAAAAGTACAAATTTTTGGGTTTAATTTAACTTCTATATAAGAAACTGTGTTAAATAGTATAAAAACATTGAAAAGATACTGTACTTTAAATGTGTTTTTTAATAAGAAATTTTGATTATGACAAAAATCTTAATTATATGATAGATTTTTTGTGTCAAATCTAAATTTTACTACTGAAAATGTTAAAATTATTAAAAACTCCAGGTTTTCCAAGTTTTTTGATCAAAATTCCAGGTTTTACAGGTTTTTTTCAAAACTTCTCAAATTCCAGGTTTCCAGGTAAAGTGGCAACCCTAGTATAATTTTGTAACTATCATAGATTTTTATAAACTTGTCTATAATGTTATTATTTTTAACTGAACTTTCTTTTAAATAAGATTTTTTTTAATTGACTTCAACATAAAAAAAATATACTTACACAGTTTTTTTTATTTATAATGTTGTAAACTTTAGTCCTTCTATAACAACTTATTAAACACAATAAAATTTCAAATATAAGAGAAACAATTATTATGTAGAAATTAAAAAAACATCAATGAAAAACTTGTTAACCAATTACAAAAACATTTAAGAAAAAACAAAGACTTTAAAGTTACACTACAAGTGGTATAACTATTGCACATTTAAATAGCAAAAAAGTTAAAAGTGGTATATATATGACTACTATTAAAACAACTTTAACTATTTTTAAATTATATCAGACTTAAAATTGATATTAAGCTTAAAATTTGAAAAGTAATATTATTACTTTTGAGAAAACTTTAAATTTTAAAAATATATATTTTTTTAAGTAAATATTCACAGAATTTTATAAAAAGCAAGCCTTTTCATTAATTTAAATATTTCAAGGTTAAAATAATTAGTTGCTGTATTTCTAAAGTACTTACCACATCCAAAAGATAATTTATAAAAGTTAATAGAATATGTAGTAGTTAGTACTAATAAAATAACATTTTAAATAATTTCAAATATTTTAAAGACACATTTATGTAACATAACTTTCACTTTGTAGTTGATAATTCTGTTTAAAAAAAGACTTCTTTTTAACAAAACTATTAACTTAAAAACTTCAAGCAGAAAAAAAAAGTTCAATAATATTTTTTTTTATGGAAATTCAACTTTTAAAATATCTTTTGTTTGAAAAAAAACTGTGCTTGATTATATTACCAATGATTCAGCTGTTAAATAAAATAAAAACTGAAGCCTCACATCAATACGATATGAACAAAAATGTTTATAAACTTTTTGAACATGTCTACAATGCAAAATTGTAATCATTCTTTTTCTCCACCAGCATTCCCTTCACCACCTTGTTGAACTTCCTGCTCTCAATTTTCTCACCAAGCTCATAGAACGGGTTGCAAATCACCTTGGCGTAGGCCAGGTGCAGCTTCCTGAACATGGACCTGACATCGTTGTCCCTCAGCTGGTGGTTGGAACTTTCCACCACAACGACCAGCTTCACCTTTGTGTTTGTGACGTAGCCGTAAACGTGGTAGTCCTCGGCAGGGTACAGCTGGCCCAGGTAAAAGTCCCTGTGTTGATAGTGTAAAGTGATTCAATACTTTCCATAAAATTCCTTTTACATAATAAAGTTACTTTGTGGCATGATTTTAATGATTTTCTTCAAGAGTGGGTTAAAATATCGAATGTTTAATGTATGGTTTAATGGTTCTATGATTTTATTAGAAAAATTTGTTAATTATAATGTTTAAAGAATAAAAAAAATTCTAAGTAAGAAATGTATATTATGTTTTGATTTTTAGAAAACAGATAAAGAGAAATAAGAAATGTTTACAGTAAACTACAAAATAAAAGTGATTAAGCATAAAATTATCAATTGTTTGTCTCCCTTCAAACAAAAAAGTCAGCCTGAGTGACCAAAAATAGCCAGAATTTAAAAGGATCCAAAACTAAATAAATTTATTTTTAAACTAACTTGATTACTAAATATAATAATGAGAAAACGACCAACAATACTAAGAGAAAAAACTTGTTTGTAAGGAAAAAAATGGTTTTTAAGTCATAAAAGCTAGGTTTAGATTTCAAACCTAAACTAGCTTCAGTTTTTCAACCAACTTGAAATAGTTTCAAAATAGCCTTAGTCAGCTTAAAATTACCTAAAAAGTTAACCCTGAGAGTGGCAACTCTGCTATTGTTTGTCATGAATAAAAAATAATACCTGTCATTCTGGACCTGATTGTTCTGGGACTTGGTGTGCATTTTCTCCTCTATCACGTCCAGTGAGGTGTGCACAATGTAGTGGTACTCCAGCGTGTCTTTTATGTTTGGTGAG
The DNA here is from genome assembly GCF_965202585.1 of Thalia democratica. Lineage (NCBI taxonomy): Eukaryota > Metazoa > Chordata > Thaliacea > Salpida > Salpidae > Thalia > Thalia democratica. The sequence continues at coordinate 84,711,098 of NC_139165.1, forward strand.
CACACCACTGACAAGGGGTAGTTCTCCTTTGCAATTACCGCTATACACACTGCCATCTTGCTCTTGTGAATGATTTACAAATTTTATTTCTGCTTTAAGTTTGATAAATATTAATACTGTTTAAAATTTATAACTCAATATCTAAGCCCAAGTGTATAAATAATAATGATAAGAATATTAATTTTTTAACACTTAAAATTATTTCATTTAATTATTGTCAATAAAACACACATTGAAACTTTTTTTTTATAAGTAAATTTCAATTGGTTAGCAAAAGTTTAAAACTAAAACCTGCTTAAATATTATTAAATGTACACTAAGGGTTTTTATATTAAAGTTTTAATTTTGGAATATTACACCAAAAACTCAACTGAATATCAAATAGTTTTTTATTAGGTTGATAAAAGTATAATTGTATATGTAATATTGTATGTGTGATACTATGCTTGAACTATAAATTATTATTTTAAATAAGTTAATTTTACTTTTATTTTTCCAACGACCTGAAACAAAACTGCTATTTTACTTATATATATGAAATATATAAGAGCATTATGTGTTATTATTTTCTTATACACAAAATATATTAGTACTGTAGTTCACTTATTATATTAGTGCTGTACAACTTCTTATACGTAAAACAACAAACTTTTTGGAAATTTGTACAAGTTTCCTGATTGTACTCCAGACTTTATGACTTAGTTTCAAGAATTTTAAAGTAAATATTTTATTCTCCATTTATGTGTAAATAAAGTTCAAACACTGAATCTAAACTATTGTTTCTACACTTTACATGGTTTTATTAAAATACAACCTGAATTAACTTTTATTTGTGGTTAATATATTTAAAATATTAACACCTAAACACAAAAGTGTATAAGAGTACTCCAGTTTTTTCAATAAAGTAGCATACTGTAACAGCAGCTTTAAACATAAGTAGCAATTGTTTTAAGGAATAACTCTAAAGCTATGTTTTTAAACTTTCCTGGTGTACTACTTCTTTTACATAATAAATTTAGTAAAAAGAGAATTTAAGAAAAAAGTTAGTAAAAGTTAAGAAAAGCTTATTTAAGAAATTTTTCCAAACTATCCTGAGTTATAAAAAAATTTTAAACTTGCCTGACTTATCCTGAATAAGTCACAACCCTAAAATATGGTTAAAAAGGGTATTTGAACTACAATTTACAAGTTTCTAAAAAAGACAGTGTTACCCTTAATTACAGATTTTGGTTGTCAATTTACTATAAAAAATAATTTTATTTAGTTAGTTTAACAATTGAAATTAAAATTAATTAAATTTTATTGTAATGTGGTTTTTTTACCTATAACTTTTCTTTGTTGTATTTTTGTTAGTTGTGGAGTATTTTTAAAGGATAATTTTATAAAACTATCATTAATGGAATTGTGATAATGGCTTACAAGTTTTAATTTTTTTGAACTTAATATTTTTTTTATTTAAGTGTTGACCACTGGGATTAAATCTTGCAACGTTTAAAAAAATAGTTTTTGAAATTAGGACCCTACACCATCAGGCCATACATTCTATTTGAATAAGGCAAGTGTTATTAATAAGTAAAACAGAATTATTAAATGAATATGGGTGAGAGAGTTACTAGTACTACATTAAAAATAGATTGAGAATTAGACTAAGTGCAAAAAGAGTCAACTGATAAGATTATTACTCAGATGAAGGAGGTTAATGATAAATTAGCTGATCAAAAAAAAGTGATCTCTTTGCAGTATTCACTTGACTTTTTGTATTTAAAATTTGATGATATGCAGACAGAGAATGAAAATATCAAAAAGGATGTAAAAACTGTGAAGTTGGAAAATGGGAGGTTGACTAAAAAGATGTTTTATATAGAGGAAAATGATAAACAAGCAAATATTAAGCAGAATCAAATTGAAAACTGGATGAAAGGCAAAAATATTGAAACACAAAGTGTACCAGCTTGTGAAAATGAAAATGTTGAGATTGCTGCAATAAAGGTTTTAAAGAAAGTAGATCCAAGGTAGGAAAAATTAAGTGCTTGAGAACCATAGAGAAAGTAGCCAAGAGAAGAAGGAAAAAAACAGGATCTATTATCCTATATTAGTTATTAAATAAAATAATGAAAGAAAAAAGAATTTATTTAATGCTGACTTGACTGACATAAAGGCAGAAAGGGTTTATCTAAATGAAAATTTTTCAAAAACTAGTAGAAACTTTCTTTAATTAGCTATAAGGTTTCAAAAAGAAAAAGGTTGGAAATATGCATGGTCCTCAAGTTGCACAATTTTGTTGAGAAAGGATGAGAAGTCAAAAGTAAATGATGTCAACTCAGTTTAAAATATCAAAAAACTGCAGAACAAACAATAATTTTTTTTTTCTTTTAAATAAATAAATAAATAAATAATATTAATTGTTTAAATGAGTTCTTTAAAACTTAAATTACATAGTTTAGTTGATTTTGAATGTGTTTGCAGGGTATGTCAAAATGACTTTGAACCCCCAAATGTGGATTCTATTTGTTGTGACTATTGTGAGAGATAGTTACATGCCCAATATTTTGACTTGAACATTTATTAGTATAACTTTTATAGATTTAATAAAGGTCCTTTTTATTGTAAAGACTGTGTGAGTGAGTATGAATTGGTTCATGTGGGAAATAATAAATATTTTATAACTTGTAATTGAAAATTTTTAGTCAAAGACCTTGTCAGTGCTTAAATAAATCTTTTTCAATATAAATCAGAAATTTTATAAATTTTTAATTTAAATAAAAACTGAAAAAAATAATAAAACTCTGACAAGGTCTTTAATTGAAACTTGTTTGTAAAATAAATTCTTGAAAGAATAAACTCATCATTTCTCCTCTAGTAGTTGAGATTTCTTTATTTGCCTTTTAAAAATCAAAACATTTAATAAAAAAAATTCTTCCGATGAGTGCTTTATGTGGATGCATCATAAATGTTCCACTGCATGTAACAAGAGTTTAGTTGAAATGAGTGAAATAAAAAACTGTATGTTGTAAATTTAAATTGCCTTGTAAAAATTTAAAAAATCATTAAAGTTGCTTTTAAATTCAAAAGATGACATGTTGAGTGTGCTACTCAAAAAAAATATAAAACTTTGTTAATATAAAAGAGGTCTTAGTAAGCTTTATTGTTATGGTTGTGAAAATTCTGTCTTTCCTTTTCAGAGTGTCAATAATTTTGATAACGATTGTTTTTCTAGATTTAATAAATCTGCTTCTTCTAAAAGAAAAGATGAGTGTAACTTGGATTTAAATAATGTAGAATTTAGTATTATAAATAGCATTAGTATGGTTTATATGAACATAAGAAGCATGAATGCAAATGTGATTTTGCATTGCAAAAAAAAATTGTTAATATAGCTGACAAGTTGTTAATTAAGAAAAAGAATGCTTTTCATAATAATCATGAGTTTTAATTTAGTTCAGTATGTAATGGTTTTGAATTCAAAGAACTCACTAATAGCAAAACTGACATGTACATTAGGAATATGAGACCAAATATAAGTATTTGATTTGTAAAACTAAATGCAAAAGTTATTGCTCCTATTTATGTAAACTTTTTAACAATTGTGTGAGTGTGGTGTGTTCTGAATCACTAAAATATGCTGAAGTGGTACCAATTTACAAGTCTGGTAAAAAACTGATGGTAATAACTATAGACCTATTTCCCTTCAATCTCATTTTTTAAAATTTCTTAGTGTGTGAGAAGTTGAAATTTTTTTTTTGTCAAATGATGTTTCGCATGTAAAGCAGTATTGTTTTAGGAAAAATAGTACAACTGAGCTCAATCAGATTGTGGATTAGTTGACTGAGGCTGGTGAGAAAAAGTTAGTTTAATTGTTCTGTCTTTTTAGATTTAGCAATGCATTCAATACGGTCAATCATGAAATACTATTGTCAAAATTAAAAGCTTATAAAGTTAAAGTACAAAGCTATTTAAATAATAAAAGCCAACCAACTGTTATCAATGTTGTGTCTGAGCGTGAAATTGTCAATTTTGGAATACCACAAGGTTCTTGTTTGGGTCCTGTGTTGTTTCTTGTGTATATATATGATATTATTTATTTACAGAGTTAAAATATTATATTTAACTAACTTAAATATTTTGAAATTTATTTACTTAATATATTATCAATGTTATTATTAAGAAAAAACAGCTGATAAGTCCACTATTCAAGTAACAAAAGTTTTAAAGTATGTACAGTATTATTTGATAGCATTTTTTTTTGTGATATTTTTTGACTAACATAATTGTTTTTCCCCTTGATCCATTATTAAGTTTACTGTATAAGTTAAGTTTTATCTTTTAACTTGTTTTTATGTTAAGTTTACTACATATTTATTAAGTTTTCTTCAAAATCTATGTGTACATTAAAAAGTATGATTTCTTTTTGCATAGATATTTACATTGCCTTAACTTTTTACAACAATTATAGTTATGAGAATTAGCAATCATAATTGAGTTTTAACATATATTACTAATAAAAAATATTAAATATACCTTAATACATTTAAGAACATACAAAGATAACTTACAGATTTTATTAAAGTATAGTATGATTTACAGTTTTTGTTTTATACTCATGTTTATTCTGATTTATATTTTCAAAGATGAGATATATGTTTTTATTATCACACAATTTTTACCACTTCTCCCTTTTTATGTTATTATGGAACTTTATATTGAATTTTTTGTGGTTGTTCTTGTAAAAAGACCAACAAGAAAAATGTGAAAGTACATGATCACAAAAATTGAAATCTAAGGGAGGAGAAGGTGTGGTGCCCATGTTAGACTATGGTTTCCATAGTCAATATTGGCAGATATGGTAAAAAAATACACACCAAATTTTTCTATTTCAGAATTAATTTTGTTTTGAGTTAATTATAAAAAAAAATAATAATACTTAATAAAAATATTAATTAATAAAAATAATAACAATATTGATTTTTCATTTATCTTAAGTTTCTTTTGTACAGTTTTAATTAAAGCTGGTCAAAAAATGTTATAAAATGTATGGTGTGAGGCTTGATGACCAAAAAGTCTTTCTGCACACCGATCCATTGACCATAGTTGTGAGCGTTCACATTTATTTTCTTTCTCTCTACTAGGATTAATATGAGATTGTTTGCTGATGATGCCTGCTTAAGCTACCAACATAAAGAACTTGTAGGAACAGTCAAACATCAAAAAGGAAAACAAAATATTTAAAGGCATAGGATGGGTACACAACTTTTTTAAAACTTGATCTTATTTTTTAAAGTTTTTACTAAGCTACAAGATGCTTTTTAGAAATTTAAGAAATTCAAAATAACTTTTGAGATATAGCCGGGTAATGTTGGAGGCAAAAATAAAATCCTTATGGGAGGCGCAAACTAAAACAGCAAATAACTAGAAATCACTAAAAATCTATCTCTTCCTACGTTTTTTGAGATAACTATCTTAAACTTTCAGGAAATATTCCTTGATATTTGGAAAATTCTGTCAGAAAGAATTTAAAAAAAAAAAAAATTTATATAAAAAATAAACAAAAAAAAACGGTTTTTTTGTTTTTTTTTTATATAATTTTTTATATAAACTTTAAAAAATAAGATCAAGTTTTAAAAAAATTGTGTACCCACCCTATACCCTTAAATATTTTGTTTTCCTTTTTGATTTTTGTATAAATGTAAGTTTGAATATGTTTATGTTATTTATCTTATTTTTATCAAATAATGAAACATTTTTGTTGAGATGTTGTACTTTTTTTAATAAAACTTTGGTATGAGAGAAACTATTTGTGAAGTCTTTAAATATTGATCAAGATTTGTGTTAACTTATAGCTAGCAAAAAATTACATTAGTTTTTATTTTTTATTTTAGAATTTTGTTGTATTGTAGTTATTTGTTTTTAATTTATACTGCTTAATGGTATTTGCTACTTAAATTTTCAACGGCTAATTGCGGCATCACTTTGGTGGACTTTTTTCAAATTCTTGTTATTGTTGTTTTGTTCAGAACGTCTGCAGCACTTGCTTGGAGATTTGAGCTTTAGGATTTTTCCATACTATTTTAATGTTGAGGTTTAAACCTTGTGAGTGTTTGCCAAATAATGTTTCACCAGGGGTTTTTTCAATGAAGGGTTAGAGTAAGTTTTTTTTTTTTTTTGGTTTGTTAAAAATGAAAGTATTGCATTTTTTTTTTGTTTATAGATAGATTTAGTTAAACTTTTTAATTAAAAGGTAGTTTTTAAGCTGGGGCAGGTGTAATAACACATGATGAGCTCAAACGCACTCACTTGACCTTCAGAAAACGTTTATAGTTACAGAGGGGAAAGTGAGCTCTGATGTTTTTATACTTTAAAAAAAAGTTTAAGATAATTTCAGGGTACCATCTAGCTTTCAAAGCCTTTGAACAGCTAAAACACAGAAAACTCAATGTAAGAACTACATTTAGTTTTTCACAAATAAAATCCTTAATAAATAAAAGTTGTTTTTATCTATCAAACAATATTTAAAGTTTTACATACACTTAGATTTATTACACTTAAATAAAAATTGTATGTTTGTTTTGTTTTCAAAACTTTGAATGAATAAAGTTAATAAAAGTTCAATGTTCAAAATCATCTAAAAATACACTATAAGCTATACAACAAAATACAACATAAATGTTTAATAAATACACATTTAAGTTACAACAAATTTTTAGAAAAAATATATTTATATTTCTAAAAGTATCTGATTAAATTAGATCAGGGGCAGTAAACTGCGGAAAAGAGCCAAATACAGCCCTCAAAGCCAAAATCTGCGGCCATCGAGGTACTTTTCAGCTCAAAGTATATTTTCTAAAAAAGTAATTAAAAAGATTAATACATTAAAACCTTACAATTAGACTCTTAATTTAAAAAAAACTCATAACTATTTTTTAATATAATTTCTTTCAACACAATCATTTAATTTCAAGTAGTGTCCATTACAAATATTTTAGAATAAGCGCGGCCAGCAAAAGATATTTTTATACCGTGCAGCATGCGAAAATTTTTTTCAAAGAACCTTAGGCTGCTACTTATATGTTGAATACTTATACTTTTTTAAGGACAAAAAAGCACTCAAAGTATTTTGTCGTAGGACCTGTTGCACGATAAAACCGTTCGGTTCTCGGGTTGAACACCGAGGATAACTTTTAACGTCTTGTCCAGAACAATCTGCCAATCCCTGATAAACATTTCTGATAACATATATTTTTGACTAAGTTTTCTACAGTGCTAAAAGTCTTCTTATTAGTTGGCGGCGGATCTTCTATAAGAATATTAACATAGATTTACAGCGTACTCTACAGTTTGTTATAAGATGCAGAACCGACAACCAAAATACTATAATTTTGTAATTTTATGAAAATCATGAACTAAAATAGCACATTAATCTTAACATATTTTTTTTTGATTATAGTTTTGCAAAAAAACTTTCTTTGAAAAAAAAACTAATTAAAGGGTCTTAATAAATAAGATTTCAGATTAAGTCATTTACAGTAACTACACAAACAATTTACTAATAATTAAAAATAATTTATTTTATTTGAAAAAAAAAATAATAATGATTTCCAATAGATTGTTGATAATTTTTAAGCTTTTTGTAATCTTGTTAAACCTTTTTTGAATTATTCCCCAGTGTTTTATTTTGTTTTAAGCTTAGTTCTAATTAGAGTTAATTAAAGTTTAACAAACTTAGTCTATACAATTAGCGTAACAAATTCTTATTTTGGAATACTTGGGTTTTAAAAGAAATGTTTATGAATTTATTATAATTATTGTGGAAAGAATAATTTCTCTAGAAAGGTGAACAAAAAAGACTTATATAAGTGCGCAGGGTTACTTTAAATCTGTAAATAAATTATTATTATTGTTGAACAAAGATTTGAAAAAAAATTTCAATTTATATCTAATGTTTGAGTGTTTTTATTGATTTGTTTGTAGACTATCTGCCAGCTACGCACGTACTTTTTAGGCATTTGTTAAATAAATTTTCCAAGTTTACTTTCAAAAAGAGTTTGTTAAAAAAATTTTCTTTTGAACAATTTTAAAAAATGCTATACATTTTTAACTGAAGTATAAACGAAATAATAACAAACTTAATTAAAAAAATTCAAAATAATATGTCTTATTTTTTATTGCATTTTGTTTTCTAAATGTTAATTACTATAAAGCTTAATACTTTTTATTCGGTTTAAGCACAAGGTTGCCCAACAGACTACTGGTGAGAAAAGAGAGCAATAAATAGTTTCAAAACCATTTAGGCTTTTTTTAAAGTTTTTTTAATCAATAATGAATTTGCACTCATTCTATTCTTATTATTTTGGTTTAACAAATAGTACTGCCTCATGTGACGCATATTAGTGCTAATACAAAATGAGCTATCGTGCATATGTTATGAAAGTTAAAAACCTGCTTAAAATAAAAGTTACGTGTGCAATAAGAAGTACAGTTGTTTTATAAGTAACATTTTCCAAACATTTTAAAGCCTGAAGTTAATCCCCTGGGAATAAAAGTCCTTTGAATTTGTAGGAAAACAAATAATAGTAATGTTTTAACTTGTTAAAATATCCATCATAAATTATGACTGTTTCTATTGTCAAATAAATCTTTTATTTTTTGATCTAAAATATGTAGACAATAAAAGTTTATTGAATCCTTTTTTAATTATTTAAAATATAATAAATTTACATCTAAACTTAAATTTGTAACTACATTTAAAACATGCTATAAAATGTTTCATAATATGTTTTGTTGTTAAACGTATTGTTGTATGTACTGGTTTATTTATAGTAGAAGAGTAAAATAATTAGCAACTTATTATAGCTTTCCCATTTTTTAATCTGGTGGTAATATTTCAAACTAAGATGGACATCTGGATAAAAAACTTTTGTAAACCATCAATGACTTTCAATTTTATAAAAGACTAAGGTTAACTATTTCTATTACAGAGTGGCATCTTGTTAGTAATTTAAAGTTAAAGTTTACCAAATAAATTAATAAATTACATTATAAGGGGTATTGCTGTTGAATTTCGTTTGTAGCGTAAACTTGTGTTTGAATTGAGTTGTTAAACTGAAAGTATTTCAGTTCAAAAATTTGTTATAAGAATGCAGTTTTCAGAAAACTAACAGTTTTTTATAGTTGAATAGTGAACATTCAATTAAAAGTGAAGTTATACATTTGAAACATATAGTACTAAAAAAAAAGTTATCATACTGAAAAGCGTCTAGGAATGTAGTATATTATGTGAGCAGCAGTTGTTTATCATATATTTTATAGCTAAAAACTAAAAAAATTATTGAATTTACTCATTATTCACTTTTTGAGGCCCAGGATTGGCAGCCTTTTACAAATTACTTTCTACATGAAAAAAATCAGGGTTTTCACTGATGTGTGATAAGTTAATTTCAAACATGCACTCAAACTTGAAACAAAAGCTAATAAAATATCTTCTAAGCTTTGCAAATGTTTTAATAAATATACAAATACGCCAAAAGTTTAAAATATTAAAACATTTTCATTGCTGACTAAAATTGCCCAGAAGGCAGCAGTTTTGGCAATCTTTACCTTTGTTTCAGTTTTTATAAAAAAGTCTAAATTATTTTTCTTTAAAGAAGCCAAAAAATATCTTTATGGTTTTATCATAATTTGTTTATGTTTAGTTTTTTTTTTTGATATAAATATCTAGTAATTTAGAGTAATGTTTATATCTAGTCTGTTAAACTTTTTTTGAATGATGTTTATTCAAATTTTAGTATAACTTTAACTACTAAATTGTTTAAAAGTAAATACTATAATTGAGTGTTTAGTTTTGAAATTAAAAATGTTAAAAATATAATAAGTAAAAATGTAAAATAAAATTTGGATTTTTTTTTTTAATCTTAAAATGTTATTATTTTTAATTTTTAATAAGTTTTAATCAATAAAGTCAATAATAAATTCAAAATTTAAATCCTTACAGAGAAATTTAGTAGTGGGGAAAAAAAAGTAATGAAAGTAGTTTAGTTTCAGAAAAATTTCCCTTTATATTTTAGTTACTATGAAAATTTTTGAATTATCTACTGTGTATACCCTTAAAAGATTTTAAGAACAAATGCTTTTTAACTATGATTTACAGTCTTTATCTTTATTTATTTTTGAATTTTTTATATACTTATACAACATATGTTTTACTGCATTTTTATAATTTTTTTAATGCTATTAAATACTAAGGTATTTAAAATATGTATAACACCTGTTTTAATGATCAGGTTTTTCAGTTATAAATAACAGAAATGGTAAATTTCCAGCAAGTTTTCATGCAAATTCCATTAATTACTAGGTCAGTTTTGACTGCCTGTGTCATTACAACTGTAGCTGTGGTAAGTTTTAAATTTTTTTTTAATATGAATTTGTTTATTTGGCTCATTAAAAAAGTAAACTGTGTATTTTTTATTGACTTTAAACTTTAATTTTTACTATAACTAAGCTATTTATAAAATTTCTTATTTTTTTACTAAAGTAAGAGGTATATAATAGGTTTAACTAAATTTTGAACTTGGTAAGGTTTATTGCTTTTTAGTATAAAGCACAAACACGCATTAAGATTACATAACTTTTGTCTAAAATGTTTAAAAAAAAGGTTACTTGTTAAAAAACTTAAAATGTTTTTAATTAGTTTATGTCAAAGAATAAAACATACAGTAATCAATGTCTATTTTTTCACGAACAAGAACCATTTTCAATTTATCACATTAAATTTGCTTTGTTTTTGTAGAAAATACTGTGCCTGATTTAAAAAATACCAATTTTTATATAAACTTACAAAATTTCAGAACTCAAGATAAAAATAATGTGTAACAACTACTATTCCATTAAAATAAACATTAGTCTTTTTATTATGTTCGGTATTATTTCTTTTTTTAAATGACCCCTGTAACTTTGTTATTTTGCAGCAACTTGATATTCTCTCTCCATTTAAGTTGTACTTCAACCCTCATCTTATATTCCACGAGTTTCAGCTGTGGAGAATTGTGACTTGCTTTTTGTATTTTGGAAGTCTGGATTTCAATTTCCTGTTCAACTTAATATTCTTGTGAGTGATTTTCAATAATAGATATTATTAAAGTGTTTTTATGACAAATACCTTGATTTTTTCAAGCAACTAGCAATGTATGATGTTTTAAATTTGAATATTTTTTAACTATTATTATGAACTAAACTTCAATTTTCTATGAAGTTTTACATATAGTGTTAAAGACATTTGTACTTTTATAAAGTTTGCTGTTTTAATTTATTTTTAAGTTGTCTATTTTTTTTTCACTTTAATTTTAAAATTGGACTTATGTATAAAATTTAACTTAAACAAATATCTATTTTCTGCTTCAACTTAGAGTATTTTTTAAACGCTATAAAAAACCATTATTGTAACTAGCTACTATAAAAACTTAGTTTTTTTTAAATTTCACTTTGTATTTTGTAAGTAATTTATACAAGTTTTAAGTTGAGGAGTAACATAATTAATTAAAAAGACCTTTTAAACTTTTGTTAAACTATATTTTTTAAAAAGTTGTTATAAATGATTCAAATAATAAATATTTCCACGTTTTTATTTTTTTATTAAGTAATGCATTTATATTAAAGGTATAGGTATTCACGTATGTTAGAAGAGGGGTCTTTCAGAGGAAGAACTTCTGATTTTGTTTTCATGTATATTTTCGAAATCCTACTTATGACTGTAAGTTGTCACGAATTTTGACTATAACGTCTGAAGAGCAATTTAATTTCAACTAACATTTTACTTAAATACTTGGCATAACTTTAAACTTTACCTTATTAAGTTTAAAAAACATTTACACTAACAAAACAACATGAAAATTTCAGTTGTTCTTGCAACAGATATGTACTGAATTTAAATATTTTTTTTTCAACTTTTCCCTAAAATTTAATGAATAACTGCGCTTACTCTTTGTATTTTAGTTTGTTCATTTGTACGCAACCAATCATAGTATTTTTGTAACAAATCTTTTTATAAAACGCTTGCAGGAAAAAAATTAAAAATAAAATTGATACATAAAAAACTACAATGAAATGTAGTTTTGGCTGTTCTCTTATTTCAAATTTTTAGTCTTTTTTAAACAATCATATATTTTTTTAGTATTTTGATTTAAAATAAAATTAACTAGCTTGCTATACTACTCAACCTTTTTTAGTTTTTAAGTTTGTTCATCAACATGTTGTTTATGGGTCAAGTATTCACAACAATGCTAACTTACATCTGGTCGAGAAGAAATCCTCATGTCAGGCACAGCTTATTTGGATTGGTGAATTTTAATGTAAGTTGTATATTTTTTAAGTATTAGAGTTTTATTATTGTTTTTTTTTAAAGCATTTTTGGGACTGTTAAAACTTTTCCCGGAAATTTGTAAACTTTTTTTAACAATTATTGTATATTATTTCCCAGGCACCTTACCTTCCTTGGGTGCTGATTGGCTTTTCAATGTTTTTTGGTGGACCCATATTAGCAGATGCTGTGGGTAGGTAAAATGATACTATAAATAATTACCAAAAATAATTTATTTAAGAAAACAATCATTATATTTGATGTTAGTACTTTAAATGCACTTTAGCAGCAAAAAAGTTTACTAAAATGAATTTTGACGATTTACCGAATAGATAAGTACGATTTACAGTTTTAAATGAAATTAGAGAAGTCATTTTTGTTTTAGTTTTTAAACTGATATTAAGTTTTCTAAATTTTTAGGTATATTCTGTGGTCATGTATACTACTATCTGGAAGATGTTTTTCCTGAGCAACCAAATGGCTTTAAAGTTCTCAAAACCCCACATTTTCTGTGAGTTTAATAAAGTTTTATTTTAGAAACTCTTAATTGAAATTACAAGTTGACTGTTTCGAAAAAAAAGTAAGCAACTAGTTCTATAATTTATTATATTTTTAAAGTATTAAAAACATAACACTGTTTAATATATATATTTTACGTATAATATTCTTTGGTTATTGAGCTACATTAGTTAGCATCTGCTTAAGAAAAAAAAACATTATCATAATAGTAAGACTAAAGCAGTACAAAATTAAACAAAAAACAAAACTTTTTTTAAGTTTGTTTTTTTATAGCAAGTTATTATTTGACCCCCAAGAAGGCAACGATCAACTAGGTGAAGATCAATCAGATGGAGAAGAATCAAGATTCCAGCAGGAGAATGAAGAGGTAGAAGTTGAAGATAATTTGCAAGAGGATTGATAACTTGAAAATTATTTAAAAGTCACCACTTTCTGTTTTTGAGTAGGAATAAATATTTTTAATATTCTTCTCATTCTAAAAAAACAGGCTTCTTTAGATGTTTTTCCCGAAAATTGCATATACTTAAAAAAGTAGATTTGATTAAAACATTTCTATTGGTATTCATCGCAACTCAACTAATTTGAAGGATACTGAGCTAAAATTGTTTGCCTTATTATAGTTACTCCTTTTTTAAAATTAACCTTTTCCTTTTATTAAAAGTACTTTTTTCTCTTTGAGCTTTAAAAGCATGCGTGCTTTAGAAATTTAAAGATGTTAGAACAAATATTTAGAAAGTAGTTGTCACTAGTAAACAATAGTTTTGTTATATAGCTCTTTTTGACTTTCGTAAGTTTGTTATTGCTGCCATATTTTTGATATGTATAGTTTATTTAGTAAATAAATATAATTGTTATTAGTATTGATGTTAAACAGCTTATAAAATGTAATTAAAAAAAAAAACCGATATTTTCCAAGTGATGTTGTATTCTACTTTTCTATATTTTTTGCAGTATTGATTTGAATAAATACTTAAAGTATCTAAATATAGCTAACATTAGCTTACTTTTATACTGGCGTAAGCTCTTATTTACAGTAAGCCACACAAGAAATGAAAAATTAAACAAATTTACTTATTCAAAGAGTATTTGAAATTTATTTTATAAACGTGATAAAGTTTGCTAAAAGTTTTTTAAGATAAAAACAAAGTTAAGAAGCGATAATTTGAGTTAGAAATTTTGATTACATTCAATAGTTTCAAAATTTTGTAAAATTTAAATTTCATTTATATTTTACTAAACTTATAAGTACTACTAATTAACTTTTTTTTTATTAGGAAAAGTATATATCTAAAACTTTGTTTTCTTATCTAAGCTGTACCTTAGATAGATATCTTGAATTAATTAACTTACTATATGTATCATTGAATCTTTATTGCAAACCTATCTAAAAACATATTTAAAAGAAGTATTAAGAATTGAAATACGAAGGGGCATTTGTTTTGTTAATGGACATTAATAAAGGATCTTAAATTTGATTTATACTTTATAACATTTAATCTGAAATAGATTGTTTTTTTTTATTTTCTAAAAAGATAAATAAATAAAAAAGTTACGATGATACGTAAAATGTCCAAGTAGATTAATCTTAAAGGAAAAACTTTTTTTTTTCCTAAAGGATAAATTTTCTTTTTTTCTAATTTACAACTAATGCCCATTGCCCAGTCAGACAAAAAGATAAGCTTACAAACACCCGAGTAAACACCTTTATTACTTTAAATTACTCAAGTCTATATAAAACAAGTTTTCTAGTAGCTTTATTTAAGCTGATAATTCAGGATGTCAAATAATGCAAAGCATCATAAAAAAACTCATTAAAATTGTCTAGTAGCGCTTACAATAAAAGATGATTTTTTATAAAGGTTATTTTTAATTCTTGGAATATCTAAAATTCATTTGCATAAAAGAAAATTACAACAGCCTTTCACAAGTTTTCACTTTTAAAAATCTTAACCTTGACCCATAATTCTTAACCGAGGTGTGTATAACACATGTTTTGAATACTAGGGTTTTGGTAATAACTATACTTGTGTTTAACACTTCGTGCATCAGTTTATGTGTTTACTTGTATTTATATAAATAATAAGAACAGTTAAATAGCGAACCAACCTTAAAAACAAACAAAATATATTGCTTTAAAAATTTGTAAATGAAAAGAAACTACTTCAGTCCGTATCTGTTAGCACTAACAGTTAAAAGGGGGTCCATGTTGAATTTTATAGTGGCTAAAAAGCCATACCATGTGTTATACATAACTGGATAGAACTATTTATTTTGCTTGCAAAACTATTTTTGTATTGATACTGTATGGTTAAAGGTCCATTATTACTTTGTTCAATGAGCAATTATTTGAAAAATGGTATAAAATCAGTAGTTTTAAAGTTATGTAACTGTTCTGTAATGTTATATAATGTTAAAAAAATTTCTAATTTATGTATTTCAGAAATTGTTTTAATTGTAAAACTTATGTAAGTTGTAACAACTTTTAATAATGTAAAGTACATTGTAAACAAAACATTTCCTGTTTTACTAAATTATAAATGTTTGTTGTAAAAACTGTTAAAATGTTAAAACACTTTAAACAACAAGGAAATTTCCTTGTAATAAAAGTATATAAGAACTGAGAAAAAAAAACATTCGCAATTATTTTTTGGACAATATGGTAATTGTTTAACATTTTATTATTGTGATAGTTTTAAATACAAGTTAGTTAGTTGAGCTAATTATCACTTTATCTAACTAGTAAATGCAAGTATATATTCAAAAAAAAAAATTACTTGAAATTTTTTTATTTAAAGCATTCTCAGTTGTTTTAAAATGTTTGCAAACTAAATAAATTTAACAAAAATATACAAATTTAAGGACAATAGGCCTTGCTTTTTTCTACCCAAGAACGTTTTTAAATTAACAAATAATCATTTTCTTATATAGAAAAAAACAGTTATACTATTTATACTTGTAAGGATAAAACCTCAGTAAATTTTTTATATCTAGAACTTACTCTTGAAGTTAGTTAGCGTGTAAACTAAATACAAATATTTTATTAATTAAAAACAGAGCTTTTATCATATTTTTAGATACAGTAAAGTAAAAACAAAATAAATAATATACAAATTTTTTCAGAGTTTGACTATATAATGAATAACAAAAGTAGTAGGCCTCCAACTCTTGCCGAGAAAATTTTCTCAAAAGAAGAAGTAAGTAGAATTTATTTTAGTTTAGTATGATGTCCTAAAAGTTGATCAACCAAAATAGTTTTCACTACTCACAGAAACTTATACAATGATAAGTAAAGAAAAACTTAACTTAAAAACAGCTAAAGAAGCTAGAGAAAGTATGGAAAGAAAGAAAAAAGAAGCGTTTTGAACGGGTAAATCAGACTCAGAAAAAGGTAAGGTTATTAATAAATAGAAATATTTAAATTTATAAAATCTAAAACTTATTTAATAATAGTTTTATGAAATAAGCTCTAATAGACAGAAATTGCCTACTAGTTATCTATTTAACTCTTTATTTATAATAAATTACATACCAAAGCTATAAAAAATATATAAAATGTTTATGTAATTTAGATGTTTTAATTTATTCCGTTTAAATGTTATAAAATAAAAACCCTTAAAGCTTAAATGTTTAAAAGCAGTGTTTAAAATAATTGATTATTTATTTGTTTTCAGGTAAACAAGAAAACTTATTGCGAAGCGCAAAAGAAAAATGAGTAACATGAACTATTTGAGTTATTTTATTTCTACTTCCTTATCTCACTAATTATAAATCAAATAACTAAAATAAAAAATAAAGACGCAAGCTGTAAACTACTTTATTTAATAAACTCTTTAATACAAAAAGACTATATTATGTTTATAATGCTATTTTTAAGTAATTTTATAGATTTTGTAATACTATTTAGCTGAAATTAGTATTTGTTGATTAAAAATTTAGATGAAACATCATAAAAATATTAGTTATATAAGAATTTAGCTTTTAAAAACACTTTCATTATACATTTACAAATATAATTTGAAAATTGATAAAATGATTGAAATGTGATGAAGTTAAGCTTTTTATGGTTCTTTAAAATACTTCGTTAAAATTATTGTTTTTCTAGCTGATAATATTTTATGACAATTATAAAATAACACATTTATATTTTTATATTATTTAAAAGTGATGGCCTGGGCAAATTGTTCTTATATTGAGTTTAGAGTTAGTGTACGTTTATAAAAACTTTATAAACTTTTAAACAGCGAATATAGTATTTGCTGCAAAAAGTAGAAACGAAAATGAACTTACATTAAACTTAAACCTTAAAGTCACTTATTTCGTTAATCTTTATTTTAAATGTTTTATATTGGTAACCTTATATAAAACTTTTTGTTTGTTTCTTTTATCATTAAAATACGATAGAAAAACATTTCAATACTTATAAGAAATAAAATCATTAACTCAAAACTTTATATATATATATTTAAAGGGCGAAAGTTATAAGTATCTTACGTACCGACAATGCTAAAGTTATAATACTTTGAAAGTTGAAGTTTGTTTGAACTAAAAAAAGTTTTTAATATGCAGTTTTTAGTGGCTAAGTTTTTTTATCGAAAATGATGAATAATAAAAATTTAAATATGTTTTATTATTTCCTTACGACATCCGTTGTGCACAATTGCCAATTGGGACTTATTATTTTAATCATTAAATTTTTTTCAAAACAAAACCGTTTATTTGAAGCGTCCGTAGATATAGCGGTAATATAAATGCACTTATCGTACTAAACTTGTAAATACTATTTAACTTAATCGACGATATAAAAAACATGTCAAGAAAAAGTAGAAAAAATAAAACCATTAAATTTTTTAATTCTATTCGGAAACCGAACTGGATTGTAAAACTGAAGAAGAGATCAAATACATCATGAGAAAGTATAAAAAGGTGGCGTGTTGTGACTACAAATGTCAGATGCATACTTAGTGTTCATATCACAATGCAATTGATATAAAGCTCATACTGTTTAATTTAGTAAAAAATATTAAATAATTATTAGTTTGGTAAATAAATTTTACAGCTTGTTAAGCTTGTAAAAAGAGGATACATAAACTAAATATCCATAATATTTTATACAAGGATTATAGAGTAACATTATTAAGAAATAACACTATTTTTAAATTAAATAAACCCTTAAAAACATAAATCTTATCAAACATTGTTTTTAAATGCTACTCAAAACAAAATAGCATAAGAACCGTATAAATTAAAAGGTTACTGACTTATTAATGGCAAATAAAAAATAGATAAGTATATTTACAAAAACCAATGAGCTTTTTTATCATACTGTCTAAATTAGGGGTGGACAACGTTTTTCGATCAACGGGCCGGATCCGAAAAAAATTAGTCTTTTGGGGGCCGGATAACTTCGAATTAGTGATTTACCAGTATCTGGAAGCAACCGAATAATGAATTTTTAGATCCTAATCTGACTAAAAACTAATTTTAAGACGAGGTACGAATCCGGTTGGATTCTAATATAGATAAAATTTTCGGATCCGGCCGGAATCTAATTATATGGATATAGTTGATCACTTTTATAAATCCTTTAAATTCAAAAAGCTGTCTCAAGTCTGACAACTTAAGATGTATATTGAACATGTCAGATATTTAAATAATGTCTACAAATAGACTTGACATTGTAATTGACAAAGGTACGTATGTAAAATAAAAAACATTTTGCTTTGGGTAATTTTACAATAGATATTCCAACTAAGTTAGAACAACACAAAATATTAGGACAAAATAGTGTATTAACTAGTACACATTAATTTATAAAATAATTTGTTAGCATGATTTTGAAGTCAAATTCTTACAGTTTTGTTTTGTAAATATATAATACAAAGTTTTATATAAAATATGTAATATTGACCATTTGCGGGCCTTTAAATTTGCTAGCGGGCCAGTCATTTTCACTCTGCGGGCCGGATCCGGCTCACGGGCCGTACGTTGCCCTACCCTAGTCTAAATTGAAAAATAAAACAAAAAAAATAGAATTAGATATATTAACTGCACCTTACTCTAGATAGAAATATTAAAATATTCATAGATATTTTCGAGCAGTTTTACCTTTGTTGTTCACAGTATAAACCATAGAAAATGTTACCACCTGCTTGTTTTTTTTATATTTTTTAAAGTGTGAACACATTCAAGCCTTCAAAAAATATAACCATGAAACCAAAACAAAAATCAGTAAAAACTTTAAAAGTGTTAGTAAGAAATAAATCATATATTAAAGTAGAAAAAATAATATCAAATAACGCACTATTCAAAAACACTTTAAGTGGTAAATAAAAGGGCCATACACCTCATTCAAAGGTTCTTGTTGTCATTGACGGCTACGCACGCATTACTTTCAACTTCCATTTAGGCCATAACCGACTGCTCGTCGAGGTGATGGTTGTAGGATCCAACAGCATTTTCCTGGCCACCACATGATAACCATGATAACCCCCTGAAACACAACGCAACCAGCTTACTCCTTGCTACGTTCCTATTTGAAATCACTTTCTAGTTATTCGTGTTTTGAATGTTGCCAAAACTGTCACCGAAGCTGAAGAAGCAGATTTTTCCCACGAAGGGAGTCATGTATTAGCTTTGCGCGTGGCGGGGGCATCTGAAGACCAAACGCCCGTGTTTCTTCAGTAGACCTCCACTAAGTTTACGAAATCGAACGGAGATTTTTGTTGGGGTCTGATTTTTGTTTTGACGCTGACCTGCCGTCGCTTGGGTCTCTTTTTATTTTGTTGAATTGAACCTAATTCGGTTGAACTCGTACTCAATTACGTTTATTTTGCCACCGATCACCTTAGAATTTTAAATCCGCAGGTTTAGAACCTGTTATCAAACATTATGTCAGTTTTTTTTTATTAGAAAATCTTTTTAAGTTTTTTAAGTGCATTTATTGAAAGCATTCGTAATTATATCTTCAAACTTTTTACGATCAGTATGTGGTTGACTTATTTTTCTTGCTTGTAAGTTATCCAATCGACAGCTGCGTTTTTCGAAATAAAAGATACTCACCAACTAGTTTATGAGTTTTAGAATGTAACTTAAAAGGTTTTAAACAACCTAAAATTACAAATAAAAACTTAACTAGAAATGATGTTACTGTTCTAAACCTTTACTTAATAAATTATAAAATATTTACACATTTTTTCTTAGTAAATTTGTATTAAAAATATTTTTTAATTTATTAATTCTGTTATAAAATTCACTTAACAAAATAAAGCAATTTTTATTTTCTAAAAATTAATATTTATTTTTTTTGCTATTTTAACTCAAATTAAGGCGCAATACTTATTATAAAATAATATTCTGCTTTGTTTCTTTCTAGCGAAACAAAGTAAAATATTTTATTCATGCAAGTTTAAACAATAATAAACTGTAATTATTTTTTTTAACTTTTTTATTTAAACCACCCGGCATTTAAACTTCACCTTTATTGTTTGCATAAAAATATCTTTTAAATAGGTCATTTTCTTTGTTGCAACAACAAGATAATACAAACAAGCTTAGTATGTAACTAAGTACTTGTTAACTAACTAAACACGATTGCAGATACTTTATATTCATGTATTTACTAAAAAGTATATATTTTAGTGTTTATACTTTTTTTAGAAATGCATTAAAAGTAAGTAGTACCTAGACTTGCTTATTTTAGTATTTTTTAGATAAATTCTGTTAATTTACAAAAATAACTTTTAGAACGATAATTAGTATCATAGCTTTCGTTTATCTTTAGTTCTAGTGAGCTTATGTTGTAAAGTTATTCTTCATTCTTTACTTAACAATTTACCATTTATAACACTAATGATGGTTTATTGTACAGTGCAGCTTGTTTATGTCTGTTCCCTAGTTTTCTTTAGTTTATATTCACTAATTCTAGCGACCAAAGTTCAAGTACACTTTTTAACTCTTGTTATCTTTGCTTATTTTATGTAAAATTCCAACAAAGTTAAACTTAGTTTACTACTAACCAAAAATCTTTTCAAAAAAACTCCTTGTCTGTGCAACTATTTTGTCAGCCAAACATAGTCAACAGAAAGTAAAAATTTTAAGATACTAGTTCAGGTTTTAAAGGGATTATCTAAATTTTAAAAAGTTATCTATCTTGGTATCTTGTAAAAAACAAACATATTTTTAACTTTTAATTTGTTAAAAGATACCCAAAAGAAAAAAAAATATAACAATAGTTTTCATTTTTGATTACTTATTTTATTTCATGAAGGGGCAGCTTTTTATAAAATATTTCAAATTGAAGGGCTGCACTAAGTAGAAAAATATCTTCCGTGGTTCAGAAATACTTAAAGTATTTGTAAGATCGGAAAAAAACATCACTTTTAACCACAAAGGTGGTAAAATATGCATTAATGTAGCACTGTTCATCACTAACTACTAAAATAAGAGTCTAGTTGTAAACCTTGTTTATTATTTTTAAAAAGTATGCTTTTTAGGTACTTTTTTGGCTGATGTTTTCCGACCCCTTATTCATTAAAGCTGACGTGTCTTTCGTAATAATCTTGCAAAAGCTGTACTATATGAAAGATCAAGGACACAAGTTATTAATCAGGGTTTCCCAAACATTTTTTCATGTTGACCACTTTGAAGAAGTTATAAAAGCAATGGCCTCCCTTAAATAATATTTCTTCAAAATGTAAAGTGCGCACTTTTGATCCATTAACTAAATATCCGGCCGGATCCGGATACTTTTCAAAATTTATAAAAAATCTGTAATATCTGTTGTAATTTTAAAAAAATACCCCTGAATACACCTGAAACATTTTTATGCTCTTTATCACTAACCTCAGAACTTCAATACAAGTTTCAATTTTTACCATGATATTTATATTATTATTAAAGTAGTAAAATAAAGTAATTTGTGTTTTGTGTACTTTTTATTTTCTTTGTTTGCAGGTTTTAACTCAAATTAAGGCGCAGTGTTAAATATATAAACATATTTTTATTTTTTATATGTCTACTTGAGAAACATGTTTTGTTAATACAAGTTTTAATAATAATTGACTGTCTTTTTTTTCAGTTTTACTTAAGTAATACAACATTTGAATTACTTTATTTCGTACATTCAACTTTTACCAAAAAAATAGTATTTCTAGGATAGGAAGTATTCTTTATTGCAACAACAAGTTATTACATACAAGCTTTATTTGTAATCAAAAACAAATATTTATAAACTACCTAGACAAGATTGTAGAATTTTATAGTTGTGTATCTAATAACAAGTATGTATTTTAATGTCTATGTTTTATTCTAGAAATTCACTTAACCAAAGTAGAACGTAGGTTTGCTTGTTTTAGTCAAATAAGTTTTAAATAAATACCGTTTGTTAAAAAAATGTTGTGAAACAAAATAAATATCACTATTTTAGTTTACCTTTTGGTTTACTTAGCTATTCTTACGAAGTTTTAAAAGCATAGGTATGAAATTATTCTTTACTCTTCACTTAAGAAATTATCATTTGAATCTCTTATAACTGTTTATTATACAAAATAGTCTGTTTCATAATTCGATTTAGCTTGTCTCAACTTATTCTAGCTACTCAAGTTCAATAACCTAGTATAATTTTGAGGTTTGGTGACCTTTGATAACTTAAAGTAAAACTTCAATAAAATTATTCGACTTAGTTTACTATTAGCTCAACAGTAATGTTTGACAAAATATATATATGTCTGAATAACTATTTAGAATAACTATTTACAATAACTGTGTCATATAAAAATTAAAAGACAGCATTTCTAATTAATTAGAATGCTATTTGAACTTCTATGAATTATAAATGTATATAAATGTGAACGATAATTAAAACGAGGACATATAATTCAAATTAAAACATAGTCTTTTGAGTAACTTGTTTAGGTTTTAAAGTGACTAAGCGCAAATTCGTACAAAAACTTTGAAAATGTTAAAAAACAATACAGTTAGACTTTGTATATTAGATTCAAATGTTTTAAAATGTTGTGTTGCTAATTTTTTGATTAAAGTAAATCAATAATGAATAAAACAATATCAACTAATTACAAAGTATGTATGTTGTTACATTGCCTTGCAGCCTTTTTAAGTTACTTTACGATTAAAGACTGCTGACAGAACACACTTCATAAAAAAGGCAGGCAGAATAGTTTAAAATAAATGAGGCATTCAGAAAAAATTATCAGTTTAAACCACAAAGGTAATAAAATAAACAAAAATGAATAACATTTTTTTATAGTTATTTAAAATTAAGAACGTAGTTGTATGTTTTTAGCTTCGGTTTTTTTCGTTTCTTTAAAACAAAATAGTTTTTACCTTAAAGGTACACTGCTGGCCATATTTGCGGCCCTTGCTTCACGGAAATTTTTTTTATTAGGTTTTATTGAGCTAGAAAAAGCTGTGTTACATGAAAATGCAAGCAAACAAAGATTCATAGTATTTCAGTCATAGCTTTCAAGTTTATTAAAACCATAAAAAAATCCTGTGACGTATGTTTTAGATATTACTTTTAATTAGGACTTTCCAATGATATGGAGAACACGATTGTTAATAAATTTTACAAATGTAAACTCTTATCATTCCTTAACATAAAGAAGTTCATTTAAATAATGATTCGGAAACGTTAAAGCTCTTTGTCAGCTATTGTAGATATATTTCCTTAAATAAAAAGTTTCTAAAATAGTATTGACTAAACAGTTTTACCTGAAATATAACATACAAAAAAATTACAATAAACAGCATAAAACTAACAAGACCCGTAGTAGCCGTTTGTTGTTTTACAATCTATTATTCTGGAATAGCATTAAAATAAGTTTAGGTAAAGAACTTTTTAGGTTAATCTTAAACTTTTTCCATTTAACATCTTTTACTGCAAAAGTAAATTATGAAAATGTTATTAATATCTTATATCTATAAAAATAAGAGATAATCTGTTATAAAATCGTAAAATAACTAAATTAGTCTAAAAATATAAAAATAAAATAAAGATTTAAAGAAAACTATTGCTTGATAAAAATCTTAAAACCCATAAATGTTTTAGAATTTTGTGAACATTTAACCTGAAAACTATAAAAATGATCAAATTTATAAAGTTTACTTTATATGACTTCAATGAATATTCAAAACTTTTGTTAATAAACATATTTCCGTTTCACGTCAAAGGTACAAAGCTGATGTTGTTGATGGTACCATTAATGGTAACTTCATGTAAAACATGATAAACTGCTTGTAAATTAAAGACTGCATGTTTTTGGTTACAACCTGAGTTTCAATAAGAACGAAATCCGGATCACAGTCAACCGAAAAAATCTAATCTGATAATTGAAATGTTATGGTCAAACCATCATGTTAACTCGATCTTACTTCACGGTGTTTTAAAGTACAGATTAAGGCTGTTTAGACTTCCGCCGATAATTAACTCAAATAGATTTATAGCGTAAACATATACTGAAGCCATCTTAAAGTAAGAATGTATTATAAAGTAGGAATAAATTTGATAAAACTTTTAATCAATTGAGAACTCTTAAACAAGTTTTTATAAAATAAAATTTCATTAAACAATTAAATTCTGTTTTAAAATTTAGAAAACATTCTATTTTAAATGTTTAACAGTCATCACTTTATTTGTTGGATAGTTTATTAGACAGAATAAAAATTAACGCACAAAAGTTTTCGTCAAGAGATCAGGTATATAGAAAAACCACTCACTATATCTATTTCGAGTTATAAAGCTAAGAAAAATATATTAACTTACATTCAGAGTTATAAACTTCTAAAAATAAAACGAAACACTTGTTAATAGAGAATCAAAATAGAATATTAATATCACCTTATTTAGAAATAACTATAACATGATAATCTAAGTAAGTAAACAGCCAAAGAAATAACTAAAATTTTTCTACAGAATAAAAATCTTTAAAGGAAGAAAATAAATATAAAACTAGCTGAGATACTTTTATTTCATATTTTTATAGTATTAATAAATCGACCAAGTACAAATAATATTTTACTTATCTAGTTCCAAAGAGCATTTAATACATTATATAAATTCATAAAAAATGATTGGTCCTATCTAGTCAATTCATCAGCCAAAGATTGTCAAACACAAGAGTAAACAAAAGAAAATCACATAATAGTTCTTAGAAAAAGAAAAAAATAAATTTAAAGTTTTCAAACAAAACAGGTTTACTTAACCAATAGAAAGAAATGACAATAACTTGTGCTAAAGTTTTAGAAAACAAAAAACATTCACGGTTTTAACATGATCGTCTTAAAAAATAACCTGTGAAAGAAATTGAAAATTTACCTGTACACTTACCTATCCAGAAAACATTAATCTCTTTCCTCCAACCAGGGATGCTGAAGGCTGTCTTTGAAAGTCAACCTGTCATCAACTTCTTTTGTGAGCAGCCCCAGCAAAAAACTTTTGCATTTCTCGCTCACTTCTTTTTTGAATTCAATTTCTTTTTCAACAATATCCTCGTCGGTTTCGAATGTGTGGCTGCCCTGCAGGCAGTAGAAGATCACCTGAATGGAAAAACAATAAATTGATAAAATAGATAAAATAAAGGAAATAACATTAAAAAAAATAAATTAAAAACATATAAAATGAAATTAGTGTGGCGTCTTGTAAAACAAAAAGAGTCAAAAAGTAACAATGAATTGAATAAAAAATTTTAAAAGTATGAGCCAGCACCCATTTGAAAAAATATAAGTTTCCTGAATAAGGGGGAATTAACCTGGTTGAACTGTAAATAAAACAACAATAAACTATAGAATAACAAACTATATATTCAACTAACCTGAGCAACTCCCCATTCATCCACCTCCCTTCCCCTGCACTCCGTCTTTTCAACCTGCTGCGGAGTGATCATGCCGTCCGTGCCGCACGTGTGTCTTATAACAGGGTTTTCCCCCGCATCGACACTCTCCGAGTGGCCGAAGTCTAAGAGCTTGATCCGCTTGCTGTCCGGGTCGTACAGCACGTTGGACGGTTTCAGGTCCAGGTGGTAGACCCCCGCTCGGTTCATCTCCAACACCAGCTTGGACAGGAGAAGGTAGATGTCTTTGCTCTCTTCCTCGCCCAAACACCCACCTTCTTGATAGTTGGTGTAATTGTAGAGGGTGATGAGCTTGCGGTCGTACTCTGTGATTGCGACAAAGTGATCGTCGTAGACGTACCAGTCCAGAACCTTCAGCACGGTCCCCATGCCGCCTTCCACTTCCACGTCTTCGGCTCGCTTTTGGCAGGCGACTTCTATCGGCGTCCCGTCCTCTCTGAGCAAACCATCCAGTTCGTCCTTGTCGTCAAACTGCGCCCTTTTCACGACGACCTCCGTTCCGCAACCTCTAGTTTCGCCCACCCACAACACGCTGCTGTCGGTCTCGCACAGGTCCGCAACGACTCTGTATTTCGAGTGGAACTTTCCCGAACTCCTTTTTCGCAGTTTTCCGTCGTCTATTGAAACTGTGGTGTTTTCGGGGGTGGTGTAAGACTGACTGGGCGTTATGCGAAGATCGGCGAGAGGTATGCCGTCAGAACTATCAAAGTCGGCTGAATGTTCGGTTGACATGTTCATTTTTAGTTTTATAAATTGGTTAGATAGCTATAACTGTAAAATATTATTGACAATATTATTTATTTCTTTTTAGTTTTTCTATGCTTTGATTTAAAATAATATTTGTACTATCAATAAAGAGTGTTTAAATATGTTTATAGGGCAATAAAACATAACAAATTTTAACATTTTTAAATGCTAATGATAGTTAATTAACAACTTTTTTTACTGTTTTTTATAACTTTTTATTCTATAATTATTTTTTTTTAGCTGATGTAAAGTGTAAATCAAATTCTTAAGAGAAACTTCAGTTATAAGCAACATTTATATCTTAGTATTAAAATGATAACAGTACAAGTTTGTAAACTGTTTTAAAATAATTAATTGATTTATGTTAACCTAAAATATTTAAAAGTTTTAAACTTTATTACTCATAAGTTTATAAAATAATATTTACTAAATGTAATAAATATTATTTCACATAGAGTTTTTATCTCATTTAATGCTGTTGTTTAACGATAAAAAAGCGTTCAAAAAAGTTTGGTCCAAGGACCTGACATACGAAAAAATCTATCAATTATCTAGTCATATACCACATGTTTTTACAACTTCTTACAAGCTAAAAAATAAGTTCATTAATCTAAAAATTTTAAAACTTAATAGATAAAACACTCAATAAAATAGAAGAATAGAAAAGAAAGTTAAACGAAAATTAACTAACTTATGTATTTACTTAAAAAAGCATAATGTACTAAGAAGCGGTCTAATAAGATAACACTAAAATAAAGGTTAAGCCTAAAACTTAAAAGATGAAAAATACATGAAGACAAAATTTTAAGATTTAAAAGTTAATTTTAAATTAATTTATAAAACGAGAAAACAAAACTAATAGCGAACATGAAAATACTTGAATATCGGTCACAACTTTTTAAAATTTGGTTAAATTTGCTCAAGCTGAAAAGCTTTCAAAATTTAATTTTTATTAATATTAACATAGAAATAAGTACTGTAACATTTGTACACTATGTATTTAATTAGAAAAAAATAACAAAACAAAAAAAAAAAAGATTAATTATAACATCAAAATCTATCTATATTAAATTTGTCTTTAAAATACTTAAGCAAACTTTATAAAGCAAACAATGTAACTATAAAGATGCAAATAATATTTGCAAGCATATAAAAAATACTTTTGGTTTCCTCAGAAAATTTATTACTTTATTATTAGTTAACTTGAGATAGTAATCTCTGCTTACCACTTATTCATCTGCGTAGGTCTCTATTAAAAACTACATCTATCACTTAACTTTTATATGGAAATACTTGAAAAACAATTAAAAACAAATTATACTGTAATCTTCCTTTATTCTACCAACATATGTTTCTGTGTGTCAACGAATCAAAACACTTCAACTGGGTTCCATAAAAAAAATAATTACTGTAATGAGAGAATAGAAGCATAGAATAAAGTAGGTGTAATGAGTTCTTAAATGTTGCTTCTACTCTTCGTATCAACAAACATCATTAAGAGATCCTCCAGATACTTGCAATTAAGTAGTGGGGAATGTATAACTGTTCAAAATATAGGTTTAATTGTTTGCTAACAAAAGATCCTAGTGAAGTAACTTCATTGGAATATAATAAAAAAGAAATTATACAGTAATCTTCCTATATTCTACCAACATTTTACTTGAAAAATAACCATATGTATAAAAAAGTTTGTAAAAATTGTATAGTCAGTTCAAAATAGTAATCTTAATAAGCAATGTGAAGAGTAGCCAGTTAGAAAATGCTGCAACTTAGACTGAGCCGCTGTTATTTTGATCAAACAAATCAACTTTTGAATTAAAATATTTGGGTGTTATATAACAATTGTTATCAACTCCCTAAACAAAAGTAGATAAACGAATAGCAACGATCCCCTAATACCTTGATAATCACAAATTAATAAACAATTTTAAAATTCCTCCTCGAGCTATCCAAAATAACATGGATTTTTAAAACATAATAGTAGCTCAGTCCATAATTTACTACTTTGGTAGGCTAGCAATTTGTGACCCTTTTTGCTGTTGAATAGAGGCAGGAAAAATTTATTTTTTCAAGACCTCGTATGATAATTATGGATATTTTTAAGACTTATAAAATAATCATTAAAGCTGGCTCGTAACATATTTTTGTGAAATTTAAACATAAAGAGACCTAATTCGTATAATTACAGACTTACAACAGTAAACTGTTTAAATTCGGTTTTTAACTTTTTATCACATCGTAATTCATATACTGTAAATATCAAAGTGCTCTGTTTATAAGAACATTGATATCATTTATACTATTTTTTTATTTCTAATCCCCAGCACAACAAACCATATCTAACATTGATCATAAAAAAAGAATAAAATAGTAAATATAATGCTTTTAATTTAATAAATATCTATTTGTATATAATACACCCAATGTTTTCTGCAAATTTGTTTTTATAGTTTCTATATGTTCAGACCAATTTAAACTTCTATCTATAACTATTTCCAAATATTTATAACCATTTGTTTTTTTTTGTGATAGCTTTACAATTTTGATAATTGTTTACTTTTTTTTATACTAAGATCTTTATATTTCCAACATTTATTTCTCGATTGATGTAGCAACATACTTCTGGTTTTATCAAGGTCTAGTTTTTACTAGTCTAGTTTATTTACCATGAGCCAATTTGATAACTTACTAAGTTCTTTTTTAAAATTTCTACTGTCATTTAGTTATTTATCTTCTGCATGAATGCCACTGACCAAGCTGAGAAAAATTTCCTGACTTTTCCTGACTTTTTCTTGACTTTTTACTAAAATTTTCCTGACTTTTCTAAATCAAACTCTTAAATTAAACTTATTCTGAAATACATAATCTAACACTTAAACTATATAAAGCTTTCAATCTAATTTTAATACAGATTAAAAACAACAGTTTTTTGCTGAATTCTATCATCAAACTTCCAGTACATCACTTAAACCATCTTTGTATGATTGATGTTTGTAATAAACAGCTCTATCAGCAAAATACTTGTATTATTACCTTAAAAACAATTTTTTAGCATTTCCTAGCATAAATGTATCTAAATAAACACACTATAGTCAGACTTAGCATATAAGTTGTAAAACAAGCTAGAAGTTAAAAATATCTACTAATAAAAAGTAATTACTTAAAACATGTTTTATTTATATAAATTGTTCACTTAGTTTAATAAAATACTACCCAAACTATTTAATATAAAATCCTTAAATTAAAACCCAATTAAAAAAGAATATACTTAAGTAACTGTTAAAATTAACTCTATTTCTGTTGTATAAAATTTTTCTTCTTATCATTTAGTATCAAATTTGTAACAAATAAATATACTCTTATTTACTTTAAAAACTTAAGTTACTCTACAAAAATACAAATAATAATTAAACTTAATTTTGGCATATACCTCTCTTATAACTTATTTTATAAATTTAAACAACTTTGAAAAATTTATAAAGAGGTAAAGTATACACATTAACTTGTTATATAAAATACTTAACTAACTGCTTAGTTATAAAGAACTCTATTATTTACTTGAACAAAAAACACTTTGATTCTAAAATTAGGCTAGATAAAATTTTGTGTATATATCACAGTTTCACTATGGATGTGTCCTTGCTACAGATCATCAATACTAAAAAGCTTAAAAATCTGCTTGTTCAATAGGTTAATAGAAAATTTTTGCAGTTTTATTAAGGATATTTAACTAATTTATACCAGGTGAAGGCATTGGAAATAAAATTAAGTATTTTTGAAAATTTTGGAATTTTTTCTGACTTTTAATGTATTTTTACCATTTGAAGGCTTTGAAATACAAGGAATTTTGTAAATTTAAACTAACAAAATCTGACTTTTTAAAAAATTTTATCAAATTTCCTGACTTTTCGTTACTTTTATTCAAAACCTTCCATTTTTTCCTGACTTTTCCTGACTTTTGTAAATTTTTTTAATTTTTCCTGACTTTTCCTGATTTCCTGACTTTTCCTTACCGAGTGGCAACCCTGCTTCTGTGAATGTTTTGTATAACATTGTATTATCTGTACAGTTCAGGACGTTAAGACTAGTATTATTCTGTAAGTCGTTTATAGTATTAGGAATAAAAACGGTCTTCGATCTGAGCCCTGTGGTGCCCTAAGTTCAATTTTTCACGGATTGACTCAAATCCTCCATACCTAACAAACTGTTTCCTTCCATCTAGATATAAATAAACTAGTAGATGCATATTGTCTCTTACACCATAACATTCCAATTTCTTTAAAAAGTCACTTCTACCTACACTATCATATGCTTTACTAAAATCCAAAAAGATTGCACCAACTGCGTCTCCCTTATAAAAATTACACAGTCTCTCTTTTAAACATTCTTCCACAAATTCTGTAAATTTTTTTATCGAGTATTTGTATATATTTAATTATTGATGTTTTAGTTTCAAGATTAAGTGTAAAATTGATTAAATAAAAAAACAAATGTCACTATGATGCAGGGACGTAGCTAGCTCAAAAAAGTTACGAATCTGCAAAAATTAAAACATCTGAAATAGCTCGTCATAACGTCCCAGCGGGAACACAGCAATTTCAACTACCTCTAGTGTTATTGAATTTAATCTGAAAAAATGCAGTTATGTTAAAACATCAAAAATTTAATGTTGAGGTACGAGTGATAACTGTATACAAGGCAATTTAATTTGCTCCACACCCCCTATGACTCTTTATGTCTTGCCACTTGTGTAAACCAAGAAATCATTCATTAAACGATAGGAATTTTTATAGGTAGTTTTAAATATTGGCGACTTTCATTTGCAGCAAATTTGCAAAAAATAGTACCAAATTTTTTGATGACATCATTTACTTTACTTTGGGTAGTTTTGAAGCTTAAACTTGTAAAAAAGACAAAATTGGTGTCTAAGCCTATGACAAATTCACTTTCTTAGTTTTCTGAAATATGTAAATAATCATATCTGAAATAAAACAATAGAATAATACTAGACATTTCCCTATGTTAACAAAATTATAGAAATATTTTTTGTTATCATAAAGTTACAATTTTAAATTCAAACACAAATTAAAAAAAATATTTTTAAAATATTTCTTTTATAGTTTATTGATGAATTTAATTCATAAAAAAATTTGAAGTAATTATACATGAGTTATGTACTTCAATAAAAGCTACCTTTTTATAGTTTGAAATAAAGTTAACAGGGTGGCCATCAAACCTAAATGCTTATGGGAATCTTGGAATGTTATATAAAATCCTAGAATGACTTGAAATTTTGATCACTTATTTTGTCTAAAAAAGTAAATAAGACTTGAATTTAAAAAAATATATTAAATTTGAAAAATTGAAAGAAGTTTCAAAAAAACTTTAGGAGCTACCTTTGGTACAGGGAGGGTGTAGATCACTTTAATTACAAGTTTAAGTCACTTTATGAAGTATAATCTAAACTACAAGTATCTTTATACAGATTTTTTATACCGAAACAAATTTTAGATATAAAACATTAAAATAGGAGAGTACAGTAGGTTTTAATTGTAATCTTTTACTCTTTTTTAAATACTGAAAGAAATACTTCCTTAGAATTTGAGCAGGGTTGTCAAAACACCTGGAATCCAGGAACTTGAAAGTTTAAACAAAAACTGGAAAAACCTTGAACTTTAAAATTAAAAAATTTGAAAAAATCTAGTGATTAAAAAAAAAAGTCATCAAAAGTCTGTAATTTTTAAACTACTTCTACATATAAAATAATAATTTTTTTATAAAATATGATAACTTAAAGTCATCAATAATCTATAAAAAAATTTTTTTCCAAGTCAATAGCTTAATTTGTGGTTAAATTGTAACTTACACAAAAAATATCAAGGTTGAAAATTATATTTCTTTAATTTTGTTAACATAGTGAAATGTTTAGTATTGTTTAATTTCTGATACAATAATTTTATATTTAGAAAAATAAACAAAGTGAATTCATCATAGGCCTAGACAGCAAATTTATTTTTTTTACAAAGTTTAACCTTAATAACTACCCAAAGTAAAGTTAATGACATCATCAATATATTGAGTACTTGATTTTTTGAAAAATTAAGGCAATTAAAAGTACCCAATACTTAAAACTACCTTTAAAAAGATAAAAAGTCCTACCCTTCATTCATATAATAAGTATAAAAAATCACCATTTAACTCAAATAAACTGACTTTTACTCAAAACCTTCCATTTTTTCCTGACTTTTGTAAATTTTTTAATTTTTTCCTGACTTTTCCTGATTTCCTGACTTTTCCTGACCGAGTGGCAACCCTGTTTCTGTGAATATTTTGTATAACATTGTATTTTCTGTACAGTTCAGGACGTTAAGACTAGTATTATTCTGTAAGTCTTTTATATGTATTAGGAATAAAAACGGTCTTCGATCTGAGCCCTGTGGTGCCCTAACTTCAAATTTCACGGATTGACTCAAATCCTCCATACCTAACAAACTGTTTCCTTCCATCTAGATATAAATAAACTAGTAGATGCATATTGTCTCTTACACCATAACATTCTAATTTGCTTAAAGAGATATTTCTACCTACACTATCATATGCTTTACTAAAATCCAAAAAGATTGCACCAACTGCGTCTCCCTTATAAAAATTACACAGTCTCTCTTTTAAAATTTCTTCCACAAATTCTGTAAACTTTTTTTATTAAGTATTTGTAAATATATAATTATTGATGTTTTAGTTACAAGATTAAGTGTAAAATTGCTTAAAAAAAAACAAATGTCACTATGATGAAATCTTATGAATTTTCTAATTACCTTTAACTGATAAAACACAAATAATTTCTTGTAGAATATCAAAATAGATTAAAATATTACAATAGTTATTTCATAGTTATTTTGTGGTAAACTAATTAGAATGAACCAGTAAATTTTTATCTAATACAAGAATCTATACCAGGGTTTCCCAAACTTCTTTTTCAAACGGCCCCCTTTAAAGAAATTATGGCACTTCCAACAAGACTACTCAAAAAATTACCACAAGATTGCTACTTAGTTAAAAAGAAATTTCTCCAGGTTTTCCAATTTTTTTCTATTTTTTTAAAAGTACACATTTTTGGGTTTATTTTTAGTTTAAAGTTATGTTTAAGGTAAGGAGCTGTGTTAAATGGTATAGAAACATTAAAAAGATACTGTAAAATTACTTTAAAATATGCTTTTTAATAAAAAAAATTGACAATGATAAAAAATTTTACTTATCTAATAAATTGTTAGTGTCAAATCGAAATTATACTACTGAACATGAGAAAATTTTTTAAATTTCAGGTTTTTTTTAGTAATTATTGTTTAATTTATTAGGTTATTCCAGGTTGTTTTTTGTAAAATTCTCAAATTAAAGGATTTTCCTGGTAAAGTGGCAATCCTGCTACCATCTGAGACCTATTTTATTTGCTAATCATCTGCAAATCAAGAATATCTCGTGTAACTTTTAAAATTTTATAACTGCCAAAATTTTTAAAAATTTTGAGGGTAAAGTTGTTTAATAATGAAAACTAAATACTGAATTAGTAGAAACTGGAAAGTATTTAGATGTCGTTGTTAAAAACTTAAAAAAAAATCATGTGATTCAAGACTAAAATTTTTAGATTATAAAAACTTGTTAGTTAGGTTATGGTTAAACTTCAAAGTTTTTCTGAGAATTGTATTCCAAAAAAACAGATTTAATCAATAAAAAAAGCAAATAAAAGTATCATATTCATGTTGTAGATATTATATTCAAATTGTTTTTTTAAGTACACATAAAATACAGGTGAACCAGGGTTTCCACTCTTTTAGGCAAACAATCAAGCTTAAGTTAACAAAGTTGGCACTAGTTACAACAAACTAGCTTGAATAAGTTAACAAAAAAATCTTATTTATTAGTTTACACCAGGGACCAAAAGTTACGAATCTGCAAAAATTAAAACATCGGAACACAGCAATTTAAATTACCTCTGATGTTATTTAGATTTAATCTAAAAAAATGCAGTTATGTTAATACATCAAAAATGGAATGTTGAAGTACGAGTGATAACTGTATACAAGGCAATTTAATTTGCTCCACACCCCCTATGACTCTTTATGTCTTGCCTATGACTTGTGTAAACCCAGAAAACATTCATTAAACAGGACAAATTTTTATGGGTAGTTTTAAATATTGGGTACTTTCAATTGCAGAAAATGTGCAAAAAAAGTACCCAATATTTTGATGACGTCATTAACTTTACTTTGGGTAGTTTTAAGCTTAAACTTAAAAAAAAAATAGAAAATTGCTGTCTAGGCCTATGACAAATTCACTTTTTTAATTTTTTAAAATATGAAGATAATCGCATCTGAAATCAAAGATAGAATAATGCTAAACACTTCCCTATGTTAACAAAGTTATAGAAATATTTTTTGTGTAAGTTATAATTTAAAATTCAAACACAAGTTAAACAAATGATTTATTTTTTTTCTTTTATAGTTTATTAATGATTTAAAGTCATAAAAAATTTGTACTAATTATACATGAGTTATGTACTTCAAAAAAAGCTACCTTTTTAAATTTTGATATAAAATTAACAGGGTGGCCAATGGCCATCAAACCTAGATGCTTATGGGAATATTGGAATTTTATATAAAATCTTAGAATGACTTGAAATTTTGATCACTTATTTTGTCTAGAAAAGTAAATAAGACTTGCATTTAAAAAAATATATTGAATTTAGAAAAATTAAAAGAAGTTTCAAAAATTTTTAGAAGCCACCTTGGTACAGGAAGGGTGTAGATCCCTTTTGTTACAAGTTGATGTCACTTAATAAATTTTAATCTAAACTACAAGTATCTTAATACAGATATTTTATATCAAAACAAATTTTTGATATGTAACATTAAAATAGGAGAGTATAGTAGGTTTTAATTGTCATTTTTTATCATTTTTTATTTTATCAACAAATTTTGAAAGGAATACTTCCTAAAAATTTAAGCAGGGTGCCAAAACACCAGGAATTCAGGAACTCGACAGTTTAAACAAAAACTGGAAAAACCTTGAATTTGTGATCCGGATACGGATATCAGACAAAAATGGCAATATCCGGCCGGACCCGGACCCGGATAGTGAGTCCGGTACATCACTATTCTGTTCACAAAGTTTAACCTTAAAAACTACCCAAAGTAAAGTTAATGCAAAATATTGAGTACTATTGTTTTGCAAAATTGCAGCAATTAAAAGTACCCAATACTTAAAACTACCCATTAAAAGTCCTACCCTTCATTAAAAATAACTATAAAAAATCACAACTTAACCCAAAAACACTTATACTGTTTTGAAAATCAAACATCTAACGTAGTCAATAGTAACAACAAGTTATGCAAATTTTTGTAGCATAATAATGTATGATTTTGATTTTTGAAGCTACAGCTTCGATGAGTATCAATTTTGCATTGCTGCTTGTTGACAAAATAAAGCTTTAACGCCCTAAATGATACAATTTGGATGTATTTAATTCGTTTAATTCTTACGACACTAAAAGTGCTAAAGAGTATATATATGTCAAAATTATCTCTCAGGAGTGCATAACCAAGTATAAATGAATACTAAAAGCTAAGAAAGCAAAGTCTTTTAAAGCTGAAATAAAAGCAAGTTTTTTCGCACATAAGTATACGTTTCTGTAGATTTACAGAAACCTACCAAGCTTCGTCCCTGGTTTACACAAATAATTTACAAAGACTTTTTTTTTCTTAATAAAAATTACCTTAAAATTTTTAAGTAAAGGAAAATGACTTCATAAAAACACATAGTTTTAGAAAATGAAATTATTTTTAGGCTAAAAACTAAATTGAGATTAAGCTAAGTATACAACCTGCCTGAAATTTTAAAAATAAAATCAAACAAGCCTGAGTTAAAAAAAAAGTACAAAACATTCTAAGTTTTCGGGTAGTCTGTGTGTCAAGTAACCCTTTTTCACTCTCTTAAATTTCTTAAGCTTATTTAGAAACACACATGATTAGAATCAGCCTTTTTTTTTAGTCAAAGTTATTTATTTAGATATTTGTTTCCTCTGAAAATATATAGCTCATGTAAGATCAAACTATTAAAATCTGTGAATTTATAGTCATTTCAGATCAAAACGTTTCTAAAGGTCAGAAGACATTAAAGTTCACTATATAATTTTTTTTAAACGAATCAATGATACCTAATGATTTTTTTATGATTGTAGGTAGAATGATAAAGAAATAGTTATATATAATTTATCAAAAATTCACAGTATAGATAAAAAGTACTATAAGAAAAAATGGCAAGCTTTGAATTATTTAACTACATTTAACAAAATTCTCGTCTATGGAATTATTTGCGCCTGCACTTAGAATTTCCGTAAAAAAAGACTAGTAACACAAAATTATATATTTATTTTGTATTGAAAAAAAAGTTAGGTAATTTTAAAATAGTTTTATTTTGGGCTTAATATTCGACATCTCTGAGAAACTTGTAAAAAATACTTACCTGTTGCTTTTTTCTTAAAAACTACTTTGTGATCTTTTTAACATGTTAAGATTTTCTTCTAACTATAAAAACTTTCAACATACTAGAATTATCTTAGGACATATAAAATGACCCCTTGTGACCTCATTGAAAGATTTGTATGCACAAGTCGTAAAACTATAAAAATAAATAAAAATCTTTAGAAATACATATGTAAATTCATTTTGAAAATCATTTTGGTTATACATAACGGACAATATTTTTTTATTTATTCAAATAACATCAAGCTCAATAACCGTTATTATTGTATAACAACTTTATTGAAAGAACTATTCCATGAAAAAAAATGAAAATACGTCAAAACAGCCACTATTGGAGGGTAAGGCTGTTCAAATATGAAAACTAATAAATTACTAAGAAGTAGAAACTTAAGAGTATTTAGATTTTGTTATTAGGAACTTTTTTAAGAAGAAAAATAATGTGTTTTAAGACAAAACGGTTAAGATAACAAAAAGTTAGTTTGGGTTATGTTGAAGCTTAAAAGTTTTTCTAAATTAGCCTTGTTTAAGACTTTTATACTTAAAAAATTGTTCAATCAAAAAGCAAATAAAAATATAAACAAAAAGTTTCAAATGTTATATATATATTTTTTCTCATTTAAGTACACAGAACAAACAGGTAAACCAGGTCTTCCACTCTTTTACACAAAAAAAGCCAGCTAAGGTGATTAAATCTAGCACAAGTTTCAACAAAATAGCCTAAAAGAATTATTGAAAATAAAATATTTATTGTTTTAGACAAAATATAGGCAATCATTTTTCTTAATCAAGATAAATTACCACGTAATTTTTAAGTATAAAAACTGAACTAAAAAAAACATTTTAGAAAATTAAAAGGCTTTTAGTCAAAAAGCCTGAGTTTTAAAAGAATAAAAATAACCAGAGCTTTTAAAAAAGTTTTAAACAGTCAGAATTTTCTAGTTAGCCTGAGAGTTCGGAAACCTTGTTTAAGTCGATTAAATTTTCTTAGTTGGTTTACAATCATACCTAATTATTATCAGCCTTGGTTTTATTATATGTCCGCATAAGATTTAGACCTTTTATTTTTAATATAAAATACTAGTGTAAATACTTTATTTATCTGAAATTATTTAAATCATATAAGATCAAACTATTAAAACCTTTAAATTCATTTAATTAGAGGTCAAGAAATTTTTGAAGATCTAAAGACAATAAAGATCACTATGTGAAATTTTTCTAAACAAATAAATGATACCAATTACCATCATGTAACTTTTATGGTTGTAGGTATAATGACAAAGAGATAGTCATTTAAAATTTGACAGTAGAAATATAAATTACTACTAGAAAAAAGTTGTTTCCATTATTAGAAGTGGCTTTGAATTATTTAACTGTGAATTAATTTACTAAACATTCTTAACTGTGGATTTAATTGCGCTTATACTTGGAATTATGAACTTATATTATGAACTGAATTGAGTACCACGACAGATTTATATTAATCAATTAAGAATAAAACTTAACTTTATTTTTTCTCGTAATTTGGTCATTCATTTATCATCTAAAAAACTATTTTTTGTTTATAAGTTCTATTTGATTAAATAATTTTAATTTTAGTTTTGACATTTTTGGTCGGAAAATCCTTTTAAAAATTTACGGTGACAAAGTTTACACAGTTTTAACTTTTATTATATATGCATAATAAATAGATAAACGACTTAACTTAACATTTTATGAAGTTTTACCTAACATCATAAAGTTTTAAAGCGTGTATGTAAAGTTAAATTAAAAGTATATGTAAATTTTACTCAAAATACTTACACTAGCTGTTGTAACACAAGAACTTTATCTTATTTTGTAAATAATAACAATAATAATAGTCTATTTGTTTAAGGTTAGCACTGATAGTTTTAGAATTTAAACCTTTAAAATACAGATTTTTATAATAAAAAATATAGACTTTTAGATATAAAACTGTTAGAAGTAACAGCTTAAATCATGATTTGTATAAAACGTTACTTTGACAATTAATTACTAAGCTTCATAAAAGCAAGATAAATAAAAGAATTATGAGTACTTATTAAATCTAGTCATGACTAAAAGTAATGCTTGAGTAAATTTTGACAATAGCTGTTTTCCATAATGATTGCTATGCTAATTTTGTTTTTATTGAATTATTTAAGTTTTATCTACATAATTAGTTTAAATTAAAACTATGAATATAATGCAGTATTATTCAAACTATTCAGAAATAATTAAACACTGAATCAGTAATAAAAAGATTTAACTTGAATTTAAAGTTAAACTATACTTTGTCAGTAAAGTTTCTAATTTATATTTCAAATTAAATTTAATAAAACTAAAACACTGTTCCAACTATTAATCATGGTCAATTTCATATTAAATTATTTGATTTTGGTTAAATGGACTATGACAAAGTGATTTTTTTGTAACCAAACAATAATTACTAATAGGCTGGCTACTTTCCGAAATCGGCTATGCGTATTTGGCATAAAAGAATTAAATAACAATAATACTAAATTATAAAAACAGTGAAAGATGATTTGAGTTGCCTGGTATTTTGTTAGAAGGTGCGGAGAATTAAAAATATCCTAAACTTAAAAATTTTATTTTGATGAAATTTAAGAACGTTTTTATTACATCTAGTTCAATTTTTTGAAAAAAAAATTTGTTTAAATACTTAAAATAATTATAACAAAATATATTTTACATAAAAATTACAATTTCTTGACAAATAAATAATTTATGTTACTTTCCACTACACTAGTGTATAAATCATCTAAATAGAAGCTTGTATATTAAAAATGAAATTAATATAAATGTATACTTAAATTTTAGAAAGATAAGTAGTATTTAACTTTGTTTAACATAAGTCAAAAATTGCTTTTATGATAAAAAAATAATTGAAAGAGTTTCTAAAAGCCTTTTCTTTTTCCCAGCTTTTAATATCTCTTAAACAAAACAAATAAATACCTTATGACTTATTATTGAAACTTAATGCTTTAAAAGTAGCAACGTTTTAAAAACACTTATTAAAAAGTGCAAATTATCACTTTTAAACCATGAGTACTTGTTTGTAACTTCTTTTCTTACGCAATCAAATACTTTGTTAAACTTTATTTAACATAACATAAAAAAACCTAACTTTGAAAAAACTCTAAATTTATGTTACTCAATCAAGTACCAGGACATATTGTCAGAACTAAATAAATCGCTACCTTTTAGTTTTAGAAAAAATAAAGTCTAACACTAAGAGCTTTAGACTTTAGTTTAATATATTTTATTAGTGTTTTAAATAAAATTTGGAAACTAGGATTAAATTAACGGTGCAAGCCATGAGTACTATTTTTTTATATATGTACCATAAAGTAATCGAACTTCACGATTTTCTATTACTCAAGCAAGAGTACATTATTAAACCATTTTCTACGTAAACACTAGAATCGAGCTTGTTTTAAAAGAGAACGTTCTTACAGGTCAACACTTGGACCTTATACATCACGCCCGACTACAAGGAGCTAATTAAACACGATCACCATATATAAGCTTTATACAGTTTTTGACAATGTATGTACTTTAGTTCACAAAAAAACAAACGAAAATTTATATAATAATTCTAAGATAATTTTTTTATAGGAACTATTTTGTGAAACTTTTAACCATTGAGTGTAACAACTAGTCTAACGAACTTATAAAGAAGTCAAACTGTATAAAACCTTGTGTTACTAAAGTGTTATGTAAAAGTACGTAGCGTTTGTTTAAGTCTTTTCAAAAATATGTGTGCTAAAAAATAATTTACTAAATGCACTAACTTATAGTGGAAAAATTCACATAACTGTTGACTTTTTTTAACTATAGTTTTTTGAAATTTTATATTTATTTTTTTTTAATCTACCTTCATAAAAATTAAGTTTTTAACTTGTTTAAGTTTTTTTTTTCTAGAAAAAATCAGATACGATAAAATCAGTGAAATCACTTTTACCTGTGTATCTGTTATAACTAAAAAAATAACCTATTAACATTTAAACTTAATGCAACAATAAGTAGATGTATGTTCATCTATTTTAAATGATACAACTTGATCACGCTGACGGATAACTTAGACTGATTTACTTTGGTACAAGTCGATTCAATAATTGTTTAGAGGTATTAATATTTCACTACAAATTTTGTATAAAAAAAACTAAGTTTAAAAGGTTATCTCAAAACAACTTATTGGTTGGTCATAAAAACATTACTCACACAAAAACATGGATAATGTTTTTTTTTTTTGTGGGTAAATTTGGGTTTAATTCTTTCAATAGGATTTTTTATTATCTTTATTCGTTACTTTTCGAACTACTTTACCTATGGAAAGCGCTAACCATGTTTCAATAAAAGGGTATAATATATTCTTGGCTAAAACCCGTTGTGTTTTAAAGTTTTTTTCGTGTTTTTATTTCAAAATATTTGGGTAGTTAACCTAACATTATTCTGAATTTTTTATTTGATTAACTATTTTGTCTAAAATAAACGTTTAATATGTTTATGTTTCTTAAAAACTATACAAAAAACAAACAAAGATCTAACAATATATTTTTTAATATGACTATTAAAAACTGAGTATAATGAGAAAATTAAGAGCATTGAGAAGAGTATTGTTGAAATCCAGAATGATGACAAAAATGTGATATTTAGTAACAGAGTTATTTTTTTGGAAGAAAAAATCACAAAGTTACAAAGAAGTGTTTTGGAATTAGAACAGAGTTTTCTTTTAAATTTGAAAATTTCGAATCAAAGTTATTTACATATGTTAATGCAATGGAAACAATCAAGCCAAAAGACTTTTTTTTTTCAAAATCAATACGAAATTCAAAAGTTTCGAAGCAAAATTTAAAACTGATGCTGATATTGTCAAAAACAAGTTAGTTGAAGTTCTTACAAAAATAAGCAGTAAACTTGATGCTGTAAAAGATAAAATAGATGCTGATAACGAACAGATACAGATTGAAAAGAAAAGATTAAATATCATCATATTCAATATTCGTGAGAATAAAAGTGTTTGTTCACAAAGTCAATTTAATAACTGTAAGAAATAATTCAAAGTTGTACAAGAAGTATTAGGTGGAAACAAAATCGAAATACATGAACTAAATTCTTTAGACCGTATAGGTAAGTTTGAAGTTGGAAAAGTCAGACCTATAATTGTAAAACTCAATGACACAAAGTTAAAGAAAGACTGATTAAGCTGAGAAATCTCAATTATGTGACACATGAATTTGAAGTTAAAATAAACATAAAACCAGATCGAACCATTGAACAACTTAAAATTTATAAGAAGCTACGAGAAGATTTAAAAAGAAAACAAGCTATGGCAGAACAAAATAATCTCAATATAAAGTAAATGATAAAGAACAATAAAACAATGAAAGCTACAAATCATCTTTTTTGATACGACGCCCAGAAACTCTGGGATTAATAGGACAGACTGTAAGTCAGACTTTTTAAATTTTTATAAAAACTTAATATATCTGCTAGTTTTGATAAGATAAATCAGTCTTCCTTTAATAGTTATATTAATAGTAATTTAAAGATTTTTTATACCAATATACGATCTGTTTTAAATAAAGTTGATATTTTAGAAAGTTATTTATAATGAAAGATATTGATTTATTTTTTTCAACAGAAACATGCTTGACTCCTAAATTCAACGATGCCGTTATTTGTCGTCGTAATTGTAATATTGTCTAAAACGATAGGATAAGTAGGGGTAGAGGTGTTGCAGTTCTTTACAAAGATTCCCTTAAAGTTTTTAGTCTTGAAAAAGATCTAAACTTGATTAATATTCTTGGTTTTGAGTATTTATGTACAAATGTGTTTATAGAAAAGACTAAACTAAGATTTTGTGTATCTCCACTGGCTGCAAAATGCGCCTTAACTGTTAAAAATGTAATTAAACTGATTAAGTTGTTTTTGCCGATTAGCTTTTCTTTTTTTGTTCTTGTAGATTTCAATCTGCCAAACATAATTTGGAAAATTCCTAGTACAAGCATTAATAAATTCCATGAATCTTTTCTTGATTTCTGCACAGATAATTTATTAACTCAAGTAATTGCAAAACCAACCCATAAAATGAAAACATAGTCGATTTATTAATTTGAAACCATTTTGGTTTAGATAAATAACATCTCTATTAACTAAATTCCCATTAACAACCACGTGTGACTACAATTTGATCTCATTTAACATTAAAACTGAAAGTCAAAAGATACCTAAATCTAAAGTAGTTTCGTATAACTTTAAAAAGGCTGATTTTAAAAATATTAGCAAATACTTGTCAAACATTGGTTTGACTTCATTATTTTATAAATTAAAAAATCTCCAACTTTTTTATAA
The DNA here is from genome assembly GCF_965202585.1 of Thalia democratica. Taxonomy (NCBI): domain Eukaryota; kingdom Metazoa; phylum Chordata; class Thaliacea; order Salpida; family Salpidae; genus Thalia; species Thalia democratica. The sequence continues at coordinate 84,754,489 of NC_139165.1, forward strand.
CCAATTTATCGACTTAATTCAAAGTTCAATTAAACTCTTTATTCCAATTTATACTAAAAATAACAAATGCAAAAGTATCCATCTAACATAAAAAGTTATTGAAAGAAAAACTTATTCTTTACAAAAAATGTAGGAAAAATAAATCATTCTCCAAAGATTATAAAATTTAATCAAAATAATATGAATTAGCTGCAAAAACTACAATTTAGAATATGAAAAATAATTCCGAATTAACCCAAATTTCAAAAAGCTTTACAGCTACATTAAATCTAAAATTAAATTAAATACTTCATTGCCTCCCTTATTTGATCACCATAAAGACAAAATAGTAACTTCAGATTTTGAAAAAGCCACACTTTTCAATAAAATTTCAAAATGTATCTCACAAGATCAAATCATCAAAATTTTAAACAACCTAAAAAAAATTAGTAAAATGAAATGTTTTTTTTATAAGTTATGAAGACATTAACACATCGACTAAGCAACTTAAAGATAAAATTATCAGAACGCTAGAAAAAACTTTACCTTATTTCATTAAGCATGCTTTTCCATCTTTAGTTTTTCCTTTATTTCTAATTTTTAATTGCTCCCTAGCATTATCAGAAATACCAAATCAATCGAAAATATCTTATGTAATTCCAGTATATAAAAAAGGTATCAAACTTGACCCATTAAATTATAGGCCAATATCCTTAACCAGTACGTTTTCCCGAATTTTTGAACATATCATTTCTCAAATAATATTTAATTACCTTTTCGACTTTAATTTATTAACACCAAATCAATTTGTCTTTGTTCCCCACCGATCATCAGGAATTCAACTATTGACATGTTTACATACTTGGTTAATAACTTACTTGGTAAATACTGACATCAAAAAAGCTTTTGACTCTGTGTCACATAATAGATTATTAAAAATTATAACTCAATATGGTTTTAATGATAACTTAGTGAATTGGTTTAACGAATTTTTAAATATTAGGACACAAAGTGTACTAATTAACAACACGATTCCTGAAAATTCACAGTGGAGTACCACAAGGTGAAGACATTGGTCCTCTTCTTATTTTAGTTTACATCAATGATATTACTTTTAATACTCAAATTGAAAGCGAAATAAGTCTATTTGCAGATAACGCAAAAGTATTCAGCAAGTCAGAAACTTCTTTACAATTAACTTTAGATAATATTCACGAATGGCTAAAACAAGAAAACTTGATTTAAATCCAAAAAAATGCTAAGTTCTAACCATCAATAAAATAAACCCTTCCCTATTAACCTTTTAGTAAATAAAACTAAAATACCAGCAGTAAATTTTTTTAAAGACCTAGGAATATATATATCTGAAAGTCTAAAATTGAACGAACATGTAAATTATTTACATAAAATTGCTCAAAATTCATTCTATCAAGTACTAAAAAGTTTTAAGACCAGTTCTGCTAGTATTCTTACTAAACTATTAAAAATCTACGTTCGCCCTAAACTCGAATATAGTATCCCAATATGGTCCCCCTATTTAAAAAAAGACATTATTAGGATTGAGTCTGTGCAGAGAAATTTTACTCGTTTTGTTTTAATAGATGTAACATTTCAAAGACCTTATACAAAGATAGATTGGTGAAGCTCAGATTGGAGTCTCTAGAGTATAGAAGATGGCAGTTTGATTTGATAAGAATTTTTAAAATTGTTAATGGTAAATATAAAGAATTTTTCAATCAGTTTTTCTTTTTTTCAGACCAATTATAATTTGAGAGGAAATGATAGAAAAAAAAAATAATTTTAATAACAGTCAGTGGCAAAATTCATTTTTTTGCAGAACAATAAATATGTGGAATAAATTACCGCAGGATGTCGTTTTGTGTGGGAGGGTAGAACATTTTCGATTAAATCTAAAAAAAAAAGATTTAAATAATATAAACACAAGTAAAATGCAGTGAATATCGATTAAGAACACATTATAATGATGATTTGAAGTTTTATTTAAAAGTTTTAATATCATTTAGAATATTTTTTTTTCTCTACGCCTTCCCCCTACAGATTATGAGTTTTTACGTATAATTTTTGTAAATGTGTAATCCTTATAGTCTATGCATAAGTTTGTATACGAGAATTTGTTTTGTGTTTTTTGTGCATACTAAGTTATAATTGATCATACAAGACTATTTGTTTGTAACTTTTTACTATGTTATGTTTAGTTTTTTAATTTTCATTGAATGAAATTTGTTTGCTTCTTTTTTTCGTGTATATTGTTTAAGCGGCAATACACACGAAAAAAAGACAATATTATGTTAGTAATGCTGTTTAGCTGAAATAAATATTTCTTAAATACAAAATTAGTCTTAACCAAATTTATTACCGAACAACATAAAAATATTAGTAGTATAAAAGTTTAGCTTTTTAAAAATCCTTTCATGTATAGTTTAGAAATAAGAAAACGATTGAAATGTGTTGAAGTTAGGCTTTCAATGGTTCTTTTAAATACTTATTTAAAATTATTGTTTTTCAAGCTAATAATACTTTATGGCAAAATGAAAATAACACCTTTATATTTTTAGAACATTTATAAGTAATGGCCTGAGCAATTTGTTGTTATACTAAATTTCGAGTTAATGAATATTTATAAAAACTAAAGTAACTTGAAAAATTAAATATAGTATTTGCTAAAAACAGTAAAAAAATAAGTAAATTACCATAAAATTAAACCTTAAAGTCACTAATTTCGTTAATTTTTTTTTAAACATTTTATATATAGTGTAACTTTATCTAAAACTCTTTGTTTGTTTTTTTGTCATGATCTACGATAAAAAATGTTTCAATACTTATAACATATAAAATCTTTAACTTAAAACTTTATATATACACTAAAAGGGCGAAAGTTATAAGTATATTACAAATTGACAATACTAAAGTTATAATACTTCGAAGTTTGTTTAAACTAAAAAAAAATCTTTAGTATGCAGTTTTTAGTGGCCAATTTTTTATCGAAAGTAATGAATAAAAATGTTCTAAATGTATTTTATTATTTCCTTACGAAACCCTTTACGCACAATTCTCAGTTGGGATTAGTTACTTTAGTCAATGAATTTTTTTTCAAAAAAAGAGCCGTTCAAATGAAGCGTCCTTAAATCTAGCGGTAATTAAAATTTATTTATCGTACTAAACTTATCAATACTAATGAATTTATCAATCAAAAAACTGTCTAGTAAAAGTAGCATAAATAAAATTATTAAAATTTGTAGTTTTGTTCGGAAACTGTACGAGGTTTTAAAAATGAATAAGAGATCAAATATATCATGAGGAGGTGTAAAAAGGTGGTTTATTGTGACTTTAAATCTTAAATGTATTTGATATTTAAATCTTAGTGCTTATATCACAATTCAATGTGTGTAAAACTATGCTCAAATTGTTTAACCAAGTATTAAACATTTAATAATTAACAGTTTAGTATATAATTTTGACACCTTAGTAAGTTTGTAAAAAAAGCACACACACATTATATATACATAAATTTTTATACAAGAATTCTAGGGTAACGTTATTAAAAAAAATACATTATTTTTAAAATAAATAAGCTGTTAAAAACATTAATTTAACAAAACACTGTTGTAAAATTCTATTTAAACCAAAAAGTATAAAGAGCGTTATAAATTAAATTGTTACTGACTTAATTAATGGTGAATAAAAAATAGATAAGTATATTAACAAAAACAATGAGCTTTTTTATCATACTGTCAAAATTGATTATGCAATTATGCTTTGTTGTTCACAGTAACAAACCATATTGAAATAATATCACCTGCTTATTTTTTTTGTTTTTTTAAAGTGTGAGCACTATCAAGTCTTTAAAAAATATATTCAAGAAACCAAAACAAAAATAATTGAAAACTTTAAAAGTGTTAATAAGAAACAAGTCTTATTTATTTAAGTAGAAAAAAACATATTAAATAACGCACTGTTCAAAAAGACTTTAACTGGTAAATAAAAGGGCCATACACCTCATCCGATTGCGCCGAAAGTTCTTGTTGTCATTGACGGCCACGCTTTCAAACTTTTAACTTCCATTTAAGCCACAACCGACTGCTAGTCGAGGCGATGGTTGTAGGATTCAACAGAATTTTTCTAGCCGCCACCACATCCTTGAAACACCACGCACCCGGCTTACTCCTTGCCACGTTCATATTTGAAATCACTTTATAGTTTTTCGTGTTTTGAATGTTCACGAAACTGTCTCCATTGCTGAAGAAGCAGATCTTGCCCACGGAGGTAGTCATGAATTAGCTTTGCGCGTGGCGGGGGCATCCTAAGACCGAGCGCCCGTGTTTCTTCATTAGACCTCAACTAAGTTTAAGAAACCGAACGGAGATTTTTGTCGGGGTCTGATTTTTGTTCCGACGCTGATCACCTGTTGCTTGGTTCTCTGTTCAGTCGCGTTACTAGCTGATGCGACATTTTGTTGAAATGAACCTAATTCGGTTGAACTCGTACTCAATTGCGTTGGTTTTGAAAAGCCTACCGATAACATTAGAATTTTAAAGCCGCATGAGTTGAACCTGTTCTGAAACATTATGTCAGTTTTTTTTTTCATTAGAAACTCTTTTTCTATCGATAGCATTTGTAATTACATCTTTAAACTTTGTTCTATCAGTATGTGATTGATTTATTTTTTTTGCTTGTAAGTTATCCAATCGACAGCTGTGTTTTTCGAAACAAAAAAAACTTACCAACTAACTTATGAGTTTTAAAAAGTAACTTAAAAGATTGTAAACATCTTTAAATGACAAAAAAATGACTTAACTAGAAATTATGTTACTGTTCAAAACCTTCACTTATTAATATATAAAATATTTACACATTTTTCTTAGTAAAGCTGTACTAAATTTTTTTTATTAATTTATTAATTGTATTTTAAAATTCCCTAAACAAAATAAAGTAATTTTTATTTTATGTACATTCTTATTTTCTTTTTTTGCATGTTTTGGCTCAAAATAAGGCGCTATTATAAAATAATATTTTGGTTTGTTACTTTCTAGCAAAAAAAAAAGCAAAATATCTTATTCATGCAAGTTTAAACAATAATAAACGGTCATTATTTTTTGAAAAATTTTCTTTAAACAATACAGCATTTGAATTCCTCTTTTATTTTTTGCACAAAAATATTTTTTTATATAGGACATTTTCTTTGCTGCACCAAGAAGTTAATACAAACAAGCTTAGCATGTAACTAAGTACTTGTAAACTAACTAAACACGATTGCAGATACTTTATGTTAATGTATTTGCTAACAAGTATATATTTTAGTGTTAATACTTTTTTTAGAAATTCTTTGAAAGTAAGTAGTACCTAGACTTGCTTATTTTAGTCTTTTTTGGATAAATTCTGTTAATAAACAAAAAATAACTTTTAGAACGAAAAATAATATCATGGCTTTCGTTTACATTTAGTTCTAGTGAGATGATGTTGTGAAGTTATTCTTCATTCTATACTTAACAATTTATCATTTATAACACTTATGATGGTTTATTGTACAGTGCAGCTTGTTTATATCTGTTCCCTAGTTTTATTAAGTTTATATTCACTAACTTTAGCCACCAAAGTTCAAGTACACTTTTTAACTCTTGTTATCTTTGCTTAATTTATGTAAAATTCCAACAAAGTTAAACTTAGTTTACTACTAACTAAACAAACGTTTCATAAAAACTCCTCGTCTATGCAACTATTTTGTCAGCCAAACATAGTCAATTGAAAATAAATATTTCAAGATACTAGTTCAGGTTAAAAAGGGCTTTATCCAAATTAAAAAAAAATCTATCTTGGTATCTTGTTAAAAACAAACATATTTTTAACTTTTAATTTGTTAAAAGATACCCAAAGAAAAAAAAAATATGACAATAATTTTCATTTTTAATTATTTATTTTATTTCAATAATGGGTAGCTTTCTATAAGTTGTTTCAAATTGAAGGGCCGCACGAAATAGAAAAATATCTTCTGTGGTTCAGAAATACTTAAAGTATTTTGAAGATCGGAGAAAACAATCACTTTTAACCACAAAGGTGGTAAAATATGCATTAATGTAGCACTGTTCATCACTTACTACTAAAATAAGAGCCTAGTTGTAAGTTTTTACCTCAAACCTTGTTCATAGTTTTTAAAAGGCATGCTTTTTAGGTACTTTTTTGGCTGATGTTTTCCGACCCCTATTCATTAAAGCTGACGTACGTGTCTTTCGTAATAATCTTGCAAAATCTGTACTGTATGAAAAATCAAGCAAACAAATAATTAATGCAGCGTTTCCCAAACTTTTTTTCACGTTGACCACATTAAAGAAGTTATAAACGCAATGGCCTCCCTTAAATAATATTTCTACAAAATATAAAAAGCACACTTTTGATCCATTAACTAAATATCCGGATACTTTTCAAAAAAATTAAAAAATCTGTAATATCTGGTGTAACTTTTTAAAACTACCCCTGAATACACCTAAAACATTTTTATGCTCTTTATCATTAACCCCAGAACTTCAATGTAAGTTTCAATTTTTTCCTATAATATTTATATTATTATTATTAAAGTAATTTGTATTTTGTGTACTTCCTATTATCTTTTTTTTTGCAGGTTTTAACTCAAACTAAGGCGCAGTGTTCATTATACAGACATACTTTTATTTATTATATGTCTACTTGAGAAACATGTTTTGTTAATACAAGTTTGAATAATGGTAAACTGTCTTTTTTTTTCAATTTTACTTAAATAATACAACATTTGAATTACTTTATTACGAGCATATGACTTATATTAACTATATCAAACATATAATGTGAACGATAGTTAAAACGAGGACATATCATCCAAATTAAAACATAAACTTTTGAGTTACTTGTTTAGGTTTAAAAGTGACTAATCGTAATTTCTTACACAAACTTTAAATATATTAAAAAATAATACAGTTAGACTTTTTATATTAGATTCAAATGTTTTAAAATGTTGTGTTGCTAATTTTTTGCTTAAAGTAAATCAAAAAAGAATAAAACAATACCAACTAATTCAAAAGTATGTACGTTGTTACATTGACTTGCAGCTTTTTTAAGTAACTTTCGATTGAAAACTGCTTACCGAACACACTTTATAAAAAAATGCAGGCAAAAATGTTTAAAATAAATGAGGCATTCAGAAAAAAAGTACCAGTTTAAACCACAAAGTGAATAAAATAAGTAAACATAAATAAAATTTTGAATATTTATTTATTATTAAGAACATAGTTGTATGTTTTTAGGTTCAATGCTTTTCGTTTCTTTAAAACAAAATAGCTTTTACCTTAAAGGTACACTGGTGGCCATAATTGCGGCCCTTGCTTCAGGGAAATTTGTTTTTGATTAGGGTTTATTGAGCTAGAAAAAGCTGTGTTGTATGAAAATGCAAGCAAACATTTTACAGTATTTAAGTCATAGCTTTCAAGTTTACTTATTCAATGAATAATCACGTGACAATGGTTTAGATATTACTTTTCATTGGCACTTTCCAATGATATCGAGAACAGGATTGTTAATCAATTTTATAAATATAAACTCTTATTACTTCTTAACATAAAGAAATTCATTCAAATTATGATTCGGAAACGTTAAAGCTCTTTGTCAGCTATTGTAGATATATTTCCTGAAATCAAAAAAAAATCTGAAATAGTATTGACTAAACAGTTTTACGTGCAATCTAACATACAGAAAATACAATAAACCGCATAAAACTAACAAGACCCGCAGTAGCCGTTTGTTGTTTTACAATCTATTATTCTGGTATAGCATTAAAACAAGCTTAGGTGAAGAAACTTTTTGTCTAATCTAAAAAATTTTCTACTTATTAACTTTTACTGCAAAAGTAAACTATAAAAAAAATATTAGCATCTTATATTTGTACAAATATAAGATAATCTGTAACAAATCATCTTATATTTGTACAAATATAAGATAATCTGTAACAAATCCAAAAATAACTTAATTAGTCTAAAAATATAAAAATGAAATAAAGATTGTAAGACAATTATTGTTTGATAAAAATCTAAAAACCACTTAATTTTTTAGAATTTTGTGAATATTTAACCTGAAAACTATAAAAAATGATCAAAATTATAAAGTTTACGTTATGTGACCTCAAAAAATATCCAAAACCTTTGTTAGTAAACAAAATTTTTGTTGCACGGCAAACGTACACGGCTCATGTTATTGATGGTACCATTATTGGTAATTTCATGTAAAACATGATAAACTGCTTGTAAATTTAAGATTGCATGTTTTTAGTTATAACTCACTAACGAGTTTCAATAATAACGAAACCCGGATCTCAGTCTACCGAAAAAATCTAATATGATGATTGAAATGTCATCAAACCATCATGTTAACTCGAGCTTACTTCACGGTGTTTTAAAGTACAGATGAAGGCTGTTTGACTTCCGCCGATGATAAACTTAAATAGATATATATATATATATATATATATGTAGCATAAATATATACTAAAGCCATCTTAAAGTAAAAAGGTGTCATAAAGTAGGAATAAATTTGATAAAGCTTTTAAACAAAAGAGAACTCTTAGACAAGTTTTTATAAAATGCAATTTCATTACTAAAAAAATAATTTCTTTTTTAAAATTTAGGAAACATTCTACTTTAAATACTTAACAGTCATTACTTTATTTGTTGGATAGTTTATTAGACAGGATAAGAATTCACGCACAAAAGTTTTCGTCAAGAGATCTGGTATATAGAAAAACCACTCATTATATATCTATTTTGAGTTATAAAGCAGAGAAAAATATATTAACTTAAATTCAGAGTTATAAACTTCTAAAAATAAAACGAAACACTTGTTAATAGAGAATCAAAGTAGAATATTAATATCACCACATTTAGAAATAACTATAACATGATAATCTAAGTAAGTAAACAACCAAAGAAATAACTAAAATTTTTCTACTGAATAAAAATCTTTAAAGGAAGAAAATAAATAAAAAACTAGCTGAGATATTTTTATTTCATATATTCATAGTATTACTAAATCGACCAAGTACAAATAATATTTTACTTATCTAGTTCCAAAGAGCATTTAATACGTTATATAAATTCATAAAAAATGATTGGTCCTATCTAGTCAATTCATCAGCCAAAAATTGTCAAACACAAAAGTAAACAAAAGAAAATCATATAATAGTTCTTAGAAAAACAAAAGTTAAATTTAAAGTTTTCAAACAAAACAGGTCTACTAAACCAATAAAAAAGAAATGACAATAACTTGTGCTAAAGTTTTAGAAAACAAAAAACATTCACGATTTTAACATGATCGTCTTAAAAAATAACCTGTGAAAGAAATTGAAAATTTACCTGTACACTTACCTATCCAGAAAACATTAATCTCTTTCCTCCAACCAGGGATGCTGAAGGCTGTCTTTGAAAGTCAACCTGTCATCAGCTTCTTTTGTGAGCAGCCCCAGCAAAAAACTTTTGCACTTCTCGCTCACTTCTTTTTTGAATTCAACTTCTTTTTCAACAATATCCTCGTCGGTTTCGAAAGTGTGGCTGCCCTGCAGGCAGTAGAAGATCACCTAAATGGAAAAACAATAAATTGATAAAATAGATAAAAGAAATTAGCTTTAAAAAGAGATAAAGTTTAAAAGTACAAAATGAAACTAGTATGGCTTTTTGAAAAACGTTAAGAGTCAAAAAGGAACAATTAATTGAACATAAAATGATAAAAGACAGCACCCACTTGAAAAAATATAAGTTTCCTGAATAAGGGGGAATTAACCAGGTTGAAATGTAAATAAAGCAACAATAAATTAAAGAAGAATAAAAATATATTTAACAAACCTGAGCAACTCCCCATTCATCCACTTCCCTTCCCCTGCACTCCGTCTTTTCAACCTGCTGCGGAGTGATCATGCCGTCCGTGCCGCACGTGTGTCTTATAACAGGGTTTTCCCCCGCATCGACACTCACCGAGTGGCCGAAGTCTATCAGCTTGATCCGCTTGCTGTCCGGGTCGTACAGCACGTTGGACGGTTTCAGGTCCAGGTGGTAGACCCCCGCTCGGTTCATCTCCAACACCAGCTTGGACAGGAGAAGGTAGATGTCTTTGCTCTCTTCCTCGCCCAAACACCCGTCTTCTTGATAGTTGGTGTAATTGTAGAGGGTGATGAGCTTGCGGTCGTACTCTGTGATTGCGACAAAGTGATCGTCGTAGACGTACCAGTCCAGAACCTTCAGCACGGTCCCCATGCCGCCTTCCACTTCCACGAGTTCGGCTCGCTTTTGGCAGGCGACTTCTATCGGCGTCCCGTCCTCTTTGAGCAAACCATCCAGGTCATCCTCGTCGTCAAACTGCGCCCTTTTCACGACGACCTCCGTCCCGCAACCTCTAGTTTCGCCCACCCACAGCACGCTGCTATCGGTCTCGCACAGGTCCGCAACGACTCTGTATTTCGAGTGGAAAGTTCCCGAACTGCTGTTTCGCAGTTTTGTGTCGTCTATTGAAACTGTGGTGTTTTCTGGGGTGGTGTAAGACTGACTGGGCGTTATGCGAAGATCGGCGAGAGGTATGACGTCAGAACTATCAAAGTCGGCTGAATGTTCGGTTGACATATTCATTTTTAGTCTTATAAATTTGTTAGATATCTATAACTGTAAAATATTGTTTACAATATTGTTTATTTCTTCTTATTTTTTCTGTGTTGAAGTTTAAAATAGTATTTGTACTATCAATAAATAGTGTTTGAAGTTATTTATAGGGCAATAAGACATAATTAACTTTAATATTTTTAAATGATAATGATATTTAAAAATAACCTTTTATATTGTTTTATATAACTTTTTATTTTATAATTAATTTTTTTCTTAGCTGATTTAAAGTGTAAATCAATTTCTTAAGAGAAACTTCAGTTATAAGCAACATTTATATCTTAGTATTAAAATGATAACAGTACAAGTTTGTAAACTGTTTTAAAATAATAAATTGATTCATGTTAACCTAAAATATTTAAAAGCTTTAAACTTTATTACTCATAAGTTTATAAAATAACATTTACTAAATATAATAAATATTATTTCACATAGAGTTTTTATCTCATTTAATGCTGTTGTTGAACGATAAAAAAGCGTTCAAAAAGTTTGGTCCAAGGACCTGACATACGAAAAAATCTTTCAATTATCTAGTCATATACCACATGTTTTTACAACTTCTTACAAGCTAAAAAATAATGTTATTAATCTAAAAATTTTAAAACTTAATAAATAAAATACTCAATAAAATAGAAGAACAGAAAAGAAAATTAAACGAAAATTAACTAACTTATGTCTTTACTTAAAAAAGCATAATGTACTAAGAAGCGGTTTAATAAGATAACATGAAAATAAAGGTTAAGCCTATAACTTAAAAGATGAAAAATACAAGAAGAGAAAATTTTAAGACTTATAAGTTAATTTTAAATTAATTTAAATTAATTTATAAAACGAGAAAACAAAACTAATAGCGAACATGAAAATATTTCAATATAGGTCACAACTTTTTTAAATTTGGTTAAATTTGCTCAAGCTGAAAAACTTTCAAAATTTAATTTTTATTAGTATTAACATAGAAATAAGTACTGTAACATTTGTACACTATGCATTTAATTAGAAAAAAAAAACAAAACAAAAAAAAAACAATGAATAATTATAACATCAAAAATCTATCTTCTATTAAATTTTTCTTTAAAATACTTAAGCAAACTTTATAAAGCAAACAATGTAACTACAAAGATGCAAATAATATTTGCAAGCATTAAAAAAATTTTTTGGTTTCCTCAGAAAATTTATTACTTTATTATTAGTTAACTTGAGATAGTAATCTCAGCTTACCACTTATTTATCTGCGCAGGTCTCTGTTAAAAACTACATCTATCACTTAACTTTTACATGGAAATACTTGAAAAGCCATTGAAAACAAATTATACAGTAATCTTCCTTTATTCTACCAACATATGTTTCTGTGTGTCAACGAATCAACACACTTCAACTGGGTTCTGTAAAAAAATAATTACTGTAATGAGAGAATTGAAGCATAGAATAAAGTAGGTGTAATGAGTTCTAAAATATTGCTTCTACTCTTCGTATCAACAAACATCATTAAGAGATCCTCCAGGTACTTGCAGTAAAGTAGTGGGGAATGTATAACTGTTCAAAATATAGGTTTAATTGTTTGCTAACAAAAGATCCTAGTGAAGTAATTCGACTGGAATATAATTAAAAACAAATTATACAGTAATCTTCCTTTATTCTACCAACATATGTTTCTGTGTGTCAACGAATCAACACACTTTAGCTGGGTTCTGTAAAAAAATAATTACTGTAATGAGAGAATAGAAGCATAGAATAAAGTAGATGTATTGAGTTCTAAAATGTTGCTTCTTCTCTTCGTATCAACAAACATAATTAAGAGATCCTCCAGGTACTTGCAGTGAAGTATTGGGGAATGTATAACTGTTCAAAATATAGGTTTTATTGTTTGCTAACAAAAGATCCTAGTGAAGTAACTTCACTGGAATATAATTAAAAACAAATTATACAGTAATCTTCCTTTATTCTACCAACATTTTACTTGAAAAATAACCATATGTATAAAAAAGTTTGTAAAAATTGTATAGTCAGTTCAAAATAGTAATCTTAATAAGCAATGTAAAAAGTAGCCAGCTTAAAAATGTAGCAATTTAGACTAAGCCACAGTTATTTTAACCAAACAAATCAACTTTTTAATTGTAATTTTTGGGTGTTAGATAACAATTATTATTAACTCCCTAAACAAAAGTAGATAAACGAATAGCATTGATCCCTTAAGACCTTGATAATCACTATTTAATAAACAATTTTAAAGTTCCTCCTCGAGCTATCCAAAATGACATGGATTTTTAAAACATAATGGTAGCTTCGTCCATAATTTACTACTTTGGTAGGCTAGCAATTTGTGACACTTTTTGCTGTTGAATAAAGGTAGGAAATAATTTTTTTTTCAAGACCTCGTATGATAATTATGGATATTTTTAAGACTTTTAAAATAATCATTAAAGCTGGCTCGTAACATATTTTTGTGAAATTTAAACATAAAGAGACCTAATTCGTATGATTGCAGACTTACAACAGTAAATTGTTAAAATTCGGTTTTTAACTTTTTAACACTATCATCGTAATTTATATACTGTAAATATCAAAGTGCTCTGTTTATAAGAACATTGACATCATTTATACTATTTTTTTATTTCTAATCCCCAGCACAACAAACCATATCTAACATTGATCATAAAAAAAGAATAAAATATTATATATAATGCTTTTTAATTTAATAAATTTATTTTTGTATATAATACACCCAATGTTTTCTGCAAATTTGTTTTTATAGTTTCTATATGTTCAGACCAATTTAAACTTCTGTTTATAACTATTCCCAAATATTTATAACTATTTTTTTTGTGATAGCTTTACAGTTTTGATAATTGTTTACTTTTTTTTTATACTAAGATCTTTATATTTCCAACATTTATTTCTCGATTGATGTAGCAACATACTTCTGATTTTATCAAGGTCTAGTTTTTACCATTTCTAGTTTATTTACCATAAGCCAATCTGATAACTTACTAAGTTCTTTTATAAAATTTCTACTGTCATTTAGTTATGTATCTTCTGCATGGTTGCCACTGATCAAGCTGAGAAAAATTTCCTTACTTTTCCTAACTTTTTCCTGACTTTTTACAAAAATTTTCCTGACTTTTCTAAATCAAACTCTTGAAAAAAACTTATTCTGAAATAGATAATCTAACACTTAAACTGTATAAAGCTTTCAATCTAATTTTAATACAGATTAAAAACAACAGTTTTTTGCTGAATTCTATCACCAAACTTCCAGTACATCACTTAAACCATCTTTGTATGATTGATGTTTGTAATAAACAGCTCTATCAGCAAAATACTTGTATTATTACCTTATAAACAATTTTTTAGCATTTCCTAGCATAAATGTATCTAAATAAACAAACTTTAGTCAGACTTAGCATATAAGTTGTAAAACAACCTAGAAGTTAAAAATATCTAATAATAAAAAGTAATTACTTAAAACATGTTTTATTTATATAAATTGTTCACTTAGTTTAATAAAACACTACCCAAACTATTTAATATAAAATCCTTAAATTAAAACCCAATTAAAAAAGAATATACTTAAGTAACTGTAAAAATAAGACATTAAAAAGTAAACTCTATATCTGTTGTATAAAAAATTTCCTCTTATCATTTAGTATAAAATTTCTTACAAATAAATACACTCTTATTTACTTTAAAAACTAAGTTACTCTACAAAAAATACAAATAATAAGTAAACTTAATTTTGGCATATACCTCTCTTATAACTTATTTTATAAATTTAAAACATTAACATTATAAACAGGTAAAGTATACACATTAACTTGTTACATAAACTACTTAACTAACTGCTTAGTTATAAAGAACTCTATTATTTACTTGAACAAAAAACACTTTGATTCTAAAATTATGCTAGATAAACTTTTGTGTATATATCACAGTTTCACTATGGATGTGTCCTTGCTACAGATCATCAATACTAAAAAGCTTACAAAATCTGCTTGTTCAATATGTTAATAGAAAATTTTTGCAGTTTTATTAAGGATATTTAACTAATTTATACCAGGTGAAGGCATTGGAAATAATATTAAATATTTTTGAAAATTTTGGAATTTTTTTCTGACTTTAAATTAATTTATACCATTTGAAGGCTTTGGAAAACAAGGAATTTTGTAAATTTGAACTAACAAAATCTGACTTTTTTTAAAATTTTATCAAATTTCCTGACTTTTCCTGACTTTTATTCAAAACCCCCCATTTTTTCCTGACTTTTCCTGACTTTTGTAATTTTTATTAATTTTTCCTGACTTTTCCTGATTTCCTGACTTTTCCTGACCAAGTGGCAACCCTGCTTCTGTGAATAATTGTATAACATTGTATTATCTGTACAGTTCAGGACGTTAAGACTAGTATTATTCTGTAAGTCGTTTATATGTATTAGGAATAAAAACGGTCTTCGATCTGAGCCCTGTGGTGCCCTAACTTCAATTTTTCACGGATTGACTCAAATCCTCCATACCTAACAAACTGTTTCCTTCCATCTAGATATAAATAAATTAGTAGATGCATATTGTCTCTTACACCATAACATTCTAATTTCCTTAAAGAGATATTTCTACCTATACTATCATATGCTTTACTAAAATCCAAACAGATTGCACCAACTGCGTCTCCCTTATAAGAATTAGACAATCTCCCTTTTAAACATTCTTCCACAAATTCTGTAAACTTTTTATCGAGTATTTGTATATATTTAATTATTGGTGTTTTAGTTTCAAGTTTAAGAGTAAAATTGATGAAATAAAAAAACAAATATCACTATGATGCAGGGACGTAGCTAGCTCAAAAAAGTTACGAATCTGCAAAAATTAAAACATCTGAAATAACTCGTCATAACGTCCTAGCGGGAACACAGCAATTTAAACTACCTCTAATGTTATTGAATTTAATCTGAATAAATGCAGTTATGTTAATACATCAAAAATGGAATGTTGAGGTACGAGTGATAACTGTAAACAAGGCAATTTAATTTGCTTTACACCCTCTATGACTCTTTATGTCTTGCCATTTGTGTAAACCAAGAAAACATTCATTAAACGGTAGGAATTTTTATAGGTATTTTAAATATTGGTGACTTTCATTTACAGCAAATTTTCAAAAAGTAGTACCAAATTTTTTGATGACGTCTTTAACTTTACTTTTGGTAGTTTTGAAGCTTAAACTTGTAAAAAAAACAAAATTGCTGTCTAAGCCTATGACAAATTTACTTTCTTAGTTTTCTAAAATATGTAAATAATCATATCTGAAATGAAACAATTGAATAATACTAGACATTTCCCTATGTTAACAAAATTATAGAAATATTTTTTGTTATCATAAAGTTAAAATTTTTAATTCAAACACAAATTAAAAAAAATATTTAAAAAATTTTTCTTTTATAGTTTATTGATGAATTTAATTCATAAAAAAGTTTGAACTAATTATACATGAGTTATGTACTCCAATAAAAGCTACCTTTTTATAGTTTGAAATAAAGTTAACAGGGTGGCCATCAAACCTAAATGCTTATGGGAATCTTGGAATGTTATATAAAATCCTATAATGACTTGAAATTCTGATCACTTATTTTGTCTAAAAAAGTAAATAAGACTTGAATTTAAAAAAATATATTAAATTTTAAAAATTGAAAGAAGTTTAAAAAAAACTTTAGGAGCCACCTTTGGTACAGGAAGGGTGTAGATCACTTTGGTTACAAGTTGAAGTTTAATCTAAACTACAAGTATCTTTATACAGATTTTTTATACCGAAACAAATTGTAGATATAAAACATTAAAATAGGAGAGTACAGTAGGTTTTAATTGTCATCTTTTACTCTTTTTTAAATACTGAAAGGAATACTTCCTTAGAATTTGAGCAGGGTTGTCAAAACACCTGGAATCCAGGAACTTGACAGTTTAAACAAAAACTGGAAAAACCTTGAACTTTTGAAATTAAAAAATTTGAAAAAACTAGTGATTAAAAAAAAAGTCATCAAAAATCTGTAATTTTTAAACTACTTCTACATGTAAAATAAAATTTTTTTTATAAAACATGTTAACTTAAAGTCATCAATAATCTATAAAAGAAAAATTTTCATAGTCAATAGCTTAATTTGTGGTTGAATTTAAAATTATAACTTACACAAAAAAAATCAAGGTTGATAATTATATTTCTTTAATTTTGTTAACATAGTGAAATGTTTAGTATTGTTTAATTTCTGATACAATTATTTTTATATTTAAAAAAATAAACAAAGTGAATTTATCATAGGCCTAAACAGCAAATTTATTTTTTTTTACAAAGTTTAACCTTAATAACTACCCAAAGTAAAGTTAATGACATCATCAAAATATTGAGTACTTTTTTTTTTGCAAAATTGAGGCAATTAAAAGTACCCAATACTTAAAACTACCTTTAAAAAGTTAAAAAGTCCTACCCTTCATTCATATAATAAGTATAAAAAATCACCATTTAACTCAAAAACACTTATACTGTTTTGAAAATCAAACATTTAATGTAGTTAATAGTAACAACAAGTTATACAAATTTTTATAACATAAAATTGTATGATTTTGATTTTTGAAGCTACAGCTTCCTTTATAATCAATTTTGCATTGCAGCTTTTTGACAAAATAAAGCTATAATGCCCTAAATGTTACAATCTGGATGAATTTAATTCGTTTAATTTTTTTACGACACTAAAAATGCTAAAGAGTACATATATGTCAAAATTATCTCTCAGGAGTGCAAAATTAAGCATAAATGAATACTAAAAGCTAAGACAGCAGAGTTTTTTAAAGCTGAAAAAAAAGCAATTTTTTTCGCACATAAGTATACGTTTCTGTAGATTTGCAAATTAAACTGAAATAATTTCCCGTAGAATATCAAAATAGAATAAAACATTAGAATATTTTCATAGTTATTTTGTGGCCAACTAATTAGAATGAACCAGTAATTTTTTATCTAATACAAGAGTTTATAACAGGGTTTCCCAAATGGCTCCTTTTAAAGAAACTATGGCCCCATCCAACAATACTACTCAAAAAACTACCACAAGATTGCTACTATTTTTTTTTCAAAATTTTTTCCAGGTTTTCAAAATTTTTTCCATGTTTTTAAAAGTACTTATTTGTGGGTCTATTTTTAGTTTAAAGTTAAGTTTAAGGTAAGAAACTGTGTTAAATAGTATAAAAACACTGATAATATACTGAATAAATACTGTAAAGCTACTTATTATATGCTCTTAAAAAAAAATTTAATGATGACAAAGAAATTTCATTTATCTGATAAATTATAAGAGTCAAATCGAAATTTTACTACTGAAAATGAGAAAAATTTTTAAATTTCAGGTTTTTTTAGTGATTTTTGTTCAAAATTTCAAGTTTCTCCAGGTTTTATTTCTAATATTCTCGAATTCCAGGATTTTCCCGGTAAAGTTGCAATCCTGCTACCACCAGAGACCTGTTTTATTTGCTAATCATCTGCAAATCAAGAATATCTCGTGTAACTTTTAAAATTTTATCACTGCCAAAAATTTTAAAATTTTTGAGGGTAAAGTTGTTTAAATATGAAAACTAAATACTGAATTAGTAAAAACTGGAATGTATTTAGATATCGTTGTTAGAATTTTTTTTTAAGAAGAAAAAAAAATCTTGTGATTTTAGACAAAATTTTTTAGAATTAAAAAAAACCAGTTAGTTTGGCTTATGCTGAAGCTTCAAAGTTTTTTTGAGACTTGTATTCTTAGAGAACAGATTTAATCAATAAAAAAAGCAAATAAAAATATCATGTTCATGTTGCTAATATTATATTCAAATTGTTTTTTTAAGTACACATAAAATAGTGGTGAACCAGGGTTTCCACTATTTAAGGCAAACAATCCAGCTTAAGTGAACAAAGTTGGCACAAGTTACAATAAACTAGTTTGAATAAGTTAACAAAAAAATTCTTATTTATTAGTTTACACAAATAATTTACAAACATTTTTTTTTTCAAAAAAAAAACCTCAAAATTTTTAAGTAAAGGAAAATGACTTCATAAAAACACATAGGTTTAAGAATGAAATTATTTTTAGGCTAAAAACTAGATTGAGATTAAGGTAAGTATACAACCTGCCTGAACTTTTAAAAACAAAATCAAACAATCCTGAGTTTAAAAAAAAGTACAAAACATTTTAAGTTTTCGGGAAGTCTGAGTGTCAAGTAACCCTTTTTAACTCTCTTAAATTTTCTAAGCTTATTTAGAAACACATATGATTAGAATCAGCCTTTGTTTTTTTAGTCAAAGTTATTTATTTAAATATTTGTTTCCTCTGAAAATTCATAGCTCATGTAAGATCAAACTATTAAAATCTGTGAATTTATCGTCATTTCTAAAACGTTTCTAAAGGTCAGAATACATTAAAGTTCACTATATAAATTTTTTTTTAAACAAATCAATGATACCTAATGATAATTTCATGATTCTAGATAGAATGATAAAGAAATAGTTACATGTAATTTGACAGAATTTCACAGTATAGATAAAAAGTACTGTAAGAAAAAATGGCAAGGTTTGAATTATTTAACTACATTTAACAACATTCTCGTATGTGGAATTATTTGCGCCTGCATTTTGAATTTCTGTAAAAAAAGACTTGTAGCATGAAGTTATATATTTATTTTGTTAAAAAAAAAAGTTAGATAATTTTAAAGTAGTCTTAATTAGGGCTTATAGTTAGGCATCTATGCGAAACTTGTTAAAAATACTTACCTGTTGCTTTTTTATACTTTGTGAGCTTTTTTAACATGCAAAGATTTTCTTCTAACTATAAAAACTTTTTGAACATGCTAGAACTCTTTAAGGAAAAATAAATTGGACTATAATGGCATTATTGATACTTTTGTATGGACAGTTCTTAAATTAATAAAAAAAAAACTTTAGAAATACATATGTAAATTTTGAGATTCTTTTTGATTGTATATACAAGACAATGTTTATTTTTCAATTAACTTCAAGCTCAAAAAACCTGTATTTTTGTATAATAAGTTTTAAAACTAATCTGTTTATTCAAAGAACTATGTTATGAAAAAAAAAGAAAATATGTCAAAACAGCTATTATTGGAGGGTAAGCTGTTTAAATATAACTAATTACTTAACTAGTAGAAACTTGAAAATATTTAAGTTTGGTTATTAGAAACTATTTAAAAAAGAAAAATTATGTGATTTAGGATAAAACAATTTAGATTAAAAAAAATAGTTAGTTTTGGTTAAGCTGAAGCTTTAGAGTTTTTCTGAGTTGGCGTTGTTTGAGACTTTTATTCTTAAAGAAAATATTCAATCAAAATTGAATATATAAAACAAGTTTCAAATATCATTTGTAAATTGTTTTTTTTTTTTTTCAAATACACAAAAAAAAGGTAAACCAGGGTTTCCACACCTCTATAACAAAAAACCAGCTTGAGTGATTAAAACTAGCACAAATTACAATAAACTAGCCTAAACAAGTTAATAAAAATATGATATAAATTATTTTACACAAATGATTCGCAAACGTTGTTCTTAATCAAGTTAAACTACCTCAAAATTTTTAAATATAGAAAACTGACCTAATAAAAACACATTATTTTAGAAAGTTAGAAAACTTTAAGTCAAAAAAGGCCTGAGTTTAAAAAAAAAGTCTGAGTTTTTTTAAAGGTTCAAAACAGTCTAAATTTTCTTGATAGTTGAGAGTCCAAACCTTGTTTAATTTACTTAAACTTTTTAGTGTGTTTACAATCATACCTGGTTAATAACAGCCCTAGGTTTTGAAACTGCCCTCATAAGTCTAAGACTTTGTATTTTTAATTAAAGCTAACAGTTAAAGTATTTTATTTCTCCTGAAAATAGTTTAGCCATAAATATCAAACTATTAAAAACTGTCAATTGTTTTTCATAATGGGTCAAGACTTTTCTGAAGATCTGAAGACAATAAAGTTCACTATATAAGATTTTGCTTAATTATTTAAGAATACCATAATGTAACTTTTATGACTGTAGATATAATGACAAAAAATAGTCTTATAAAATTTGACAGAAATATACAGTAGAAATAAAAATATTTTTTTTCCATTATTAGAAGAACCTTTGAATTGTTTAACTTCATTCAAAAACATTCTTATCTATGGATTTAATTTAGCTTATACTTGGAATAAGGAACTTTTAATATAAACTGCAATGAATACCCTGACAAACTAATATATGTATTGTTTAAAATTGGCTAAGATTTTTTTCTGGCTTAGATTCAAAACAAGTTAGAAATATTCTGCTTAAATAACTTCATCGCTGCTTTTATAAAATATTGGATCAGTAAGAAAAAGACTAAACTTGAATTTGAAGTTAAAGTACATTTAATCAGTAAGACTTATAATTTATACTTCAAATCAAATTAAATAAAAACAAAATACTGTTTAAACTGTTAATCATGTCACTTCTATATCAATTTATTTGATTTTGGCTAAAACAACTATGACAAGGTGGTGTTATTGTAACCAAACAATAAAATAAAAAGGCCGGTCACTAGCCGAAATCGGCTATGTGTATTTGACATAGAAGAAATAAACAATAATAATCTTGAGTTATAAAAATAGTGATGCATGATTTGAGTTGTGTGGTATTTTGTTAGGCGGTGCGGAGATTTAAAAATACTTTTATTTTAATCAAATTTAAGAACTTTTAATATTACAACTAGATCAGTTTTCTAAAAAAAAATGTTTGTTTAAATATTAAAGTTACTATAACAAAATATATTTTTCCGTAAAAACTACAATTTAAAAATAAATATTACTTATTATTTATCAAGCAAAAGTTATTCTGTCCTGATCGAGTTACTAGTGCTCGAGCTCAACTTGTCACTACCTGTCTTTTTGATCTCACTTGTAGTAAATTTTTTAGCATGCAGGTTTAAAATTTTCTATTCACATAGTGCTTAAGTTTGTAAAGATTCACATAACAAGCATTATTTGGAGAACCATACCTAGTGCCATCATCACCAACATATAACTTCCTTCAAACCGCAGCCAAACTTTGCGAGTATTTTTTCTCTATCATTCTTACCATTTTCGTCTAAGCGTTGATTGTGATATCATAAAACTCGAAGCTGCTTAGAAAAATCACATGTCCTTTGGCACCAACGTATGCCCGAAACTACAGTCTTCTCTTCGAAAACCACGCAGGCTGAAGAAGACACGCTTGCTGCGGTCATTGGTGCAACTAGCTCAAACCTGTGATTTTTGCAGCTGAACTCGTGAAAAGAATAAAGAAGTAATGTTCTTAATCGTGAATGCCAGGTTGAACATTTTGCAAGAAAACCCGCAAACAGCGTAATATTTTCTGATATTGTCATATCTGCATTGCTTCATGAGAAAAAAGATTTCGAAGTTGTCAAGATCTAAAGCATTCAGCTGCATGAAATTTCTCCTATTGCCTCAAAAACCATCACAAATGATTACTTTGAAATTCTTTTGACCAAACTCTGCTCTGGTGAACTATAATCGGCTTGGTATTATCACTCACTTCTTTAAACATCTATTTGCACCTTTTGAAAAACGTTGAACTGCTCAATAGGTCTTTAAGAGTTGGAGACTTAAGACTAAATAATAGCAGCAACAGTTACACGAACTCCCTGCGTTCTTCGAATTTTTGGCTTAGCCATTGGTCAGCTGCACCAAACACTTGATCTTTAGAAGTGATGTAGAGCTCAGAACGTTTTAGTATTCTCGACATAACACTGCAAATGATTACCGAAAAGCTTTCACTATCAACTTCCGTTGAGAAGCAGCGTTCAAGTACTTGTAACAGCTCGTTTTTAGCACTTGACAGTTTGAAAATGTTTGCTAACTGATAAATGACACAATGACTTTCAATTACTTTCTAGTGATATTAAAGAAAATGTATAAAAATTTAGTAGAAATTTTATATTTTTGTATCTAATAACAAGTATGTATTTTAATGTCTATGTTTTATTCTAGAAATTCACTTAACCAAAGTAGTACGTAGGTTTGCTTGTTTTATTCAAATAAGTTTTAAATAAACACCGTTTGTTTAAAAAATGTTGTGAAACAAAATAAATATCATTATTTTAGATTACCTTTCGGTCTAGTTAACTATTCTTACGAAGTTTTAAAAGCATAGGTATGACATTATTATTTACTCTTTACTTAACAAGTTATCATTTGAATCTCCTATAACTGTTTATTATACAAACTAGTTTGTTTCTTAATTCGATTTAGCTTGTCTCAACTTATTCTAGCTACTCAAGTTCAAGGACCTAGTATAACTTTGAAGTTTGTGACCTTTGATAACTTAAAATAAAACTTTAATAAAATTATTCGACTTAGTTTGCTATTAGCTCAACAGTAATGTTTGACAAAAATCTCTGTCTGAATAACTATTTAGAATAACTATTTACAATAACTGTGTCATATAAAAATTAAAAGACAGCATTTCCAATTAATTAGTAAGCTATTTGAACTTCTATAAATTATAAATGTATATAAATGTGAACGATAACTAAAACGAGGACATATCATCCGAATTAAAACATAAACTTTTGAGTTACTTGTTTAGGTTTAAAAGTGACTAATCGCAATTTCTTACACAAAATTTAAAAATTTTAAAAAGTAATACAATTAGACTTTTTATATTAGATTCCAATGTTTTAAAATGTTGTGTTGCTAATTTTTTGCTTAAAGTAAATCAAAAAAGAGTAAAACAATACCAACTACTTCCAAAGTATGTACGTTGTTACATTGACTTGCAGCTTTTTTAAGTAACTTTCGATTGAAGACTGCTTACCGAACACATTTTATAAAAAAAATGCAGCGGCAAAAAATTTTTAGAATAAATGAGGCATTCAGAAAAAAAGTACCAGTTTTAACCACAAAGTGAATAAAATAAAAAAACATAAATAAAATTTCGAATAGTTATTTGTTATTAAGAACGTAGTTGAATGTTTTTAGCTTCAAACTTTTTTCGTTTCTTTAAAACAAGCTAATTTTTACCTTAAAGGTACACTGCTGGCCATATTTGCGACCCTTGCTTCACGGAAATTTGTTTTTGATTAGGTTTTAATGAGCTAGAAAAAGCTGTGTTGTATGAAAATGCAAGCAAACAGAGATTTTTACATACAAAAATATTTAAGTCGTAGCTTTCAAGTTTATTAAAACCATGAATAATCACGTGACATATGTTTTAGATGTTTTTAATTGGCACTTTCCAATGATATCGAGAACACGATTGTTAATCATATTTATAAATATAAACTCTTTTCATTCCTTAACATAAACGTTAACTTAAACAACAGAAATATTTGAGCTCTTTGTCAGCTAATGTAGATAAATTTCCTGAAATCAAAAAGTTTCTGAAATAGTATTGACTAAACAGTTTTACCTGAAATATAACATACAGAAAATACAATAAAATGCATAAAACTAACAAGACCCGCAGTAACCGTTTTATGTTTTACAATCTATTGTTAATTAAAATTATTAAATTAAAATTAATTAGCACTAAAATAAGTTTAGGTGAAGAACTTTTTTTTAGGTTAATCTAAAAAATTTTCCATTTAACAATTTTTACTGCAAAAGTAAATTATAAAAATAGTATTAATATCTCAACAAATAAGAGACAATCTGTAATAGAATCCTAAAATAACTTAATTAGTCTAAAAATATATAAATGGAATAAAGATTGTAAGAATAATGGAATAAAGATTGTATTGTTTTGAAAAAAATCAAAAAACCACTAAATTTTTTAGAATTTTGTGAATATTTAACCTGAAAACTATAAAAAAATTATCAAATTTTTAAAATTTACATAATTTGACCTCAAATATTTATTCAAAATTTTTGTTAATAAACATATTTTTGTTTCACGGCAAAGGTACAAAGCTGATGTTATTGAGGGTACCACTAATGGTAACTTAATGTAAAATATGATAAACTGCTTATAAATTAAAAACTGCATGTTTTCTGGTTTCAACTCACTGACAAGTTTCAATAATAACATAACCCAGGTCTTAGTCTAACGAAAAATTTTAATCTGATGATTGAACTGTTATGGTAAAACCTTTATGTTAACTTGAGCTTATTTCACGGTGTTTTAAAGTACAGATGAAGGCTGTTTAGGCTTCCGCTGATGATAAGTTAAAAACATATTTAAAACATAAATATATACTAAAGCCATCTTAAAGCAAGAATTTATCATAAAGTAGGAACAAGTTTGATATATCTTTATATCTTATAGAACTCTTAAACAAATTTTTATAAAATGAAATTTTATTACTACGGAATTCAATTCTAAATTAGTTTTAAGACTTAAGAAACATTATATTTTAAATATCTAATAGTCTTTACATTGTTTATTGGATAGTTTATTGAACACGATAAAAATTAAAGCAAAAAAGTCAACAGATCTGACGTGTAGAACGGCCTCTAACTATATTTATTTTGTGTTATAAAACTAAGAAAAAAGTATTAACTAACATTTAGAGTTTGTAAACTTCTAAAAATAAAACAAAACACTTGTTAATAGAGAATCAAAACACAATATTACATTTCTCTTAGAATACTTTATCATAAAGAAAAATTAAATTTCGTAGAACTAACCTTTGGTTAGAGTTATAAATTAAACCTGTTTACTAGTTTTTAATTGTATATAGATATAAATAAATATCAAAACTAGTAGAAATAGTCATAAGAAGATAATTTAAGTACAGTAACCTCTCGCTTATTTACGCACATTGTGTCCACAGAAAAAGTACGTAAAGATACGAGAGATCGTAAAGATACGAGAGGTACCAAAAATATTTTCTATAATGACTGTTATTTGATAGTGCTTCTAGTTAAAAGCAGACTGAGGACTTCCCCCCTATTAACAACTTGTTTATATAATTTAGAAATATGAAAGCAAAAGATAATCAAACAATAAAGAAAACAAAAGATATACCTGACTTATTCAATACTTAAGATTTATATTCTATTCTACTTAGCAAATTGCTGTGCAAAGCAAGTGTTACAGAAGAAGAACTTAAACTAAAAAAAAACGTCAAATGAAAATTAGTGATATGTTTACTAAAAAAACAACAATTTAGAGTTGTTTTAAGTGTGAGCTCTATATTTATCAAGTATCACTGCTACTTTTTGCTAGGAAGTTTTATTAAATTACTTTTTATATGTTTATTCATATATAGGGCAAGAATCTAGCCCTAAGAATATGCCGCAAGAGTACTGTATTATTTATTTGTGTTACAAACTCTAATCATTTCATTATACTTCATTATATAACAAAGTCATATTTCTTTCAGATTTTTAATTTAATCTCTTATTGCTAACAAAATTCTGATATACTGAGGTAAAACTAAATGTTTATCAATTAGTCAAGGAACATAAGTTTACAAAGTATAAAGATATAGAGAGGTGAGTTAGTATTTTAAAACATATTTTATATTAAAAATATACAATAAACCTAATTTGTACAATCTTAAATAAAAGTAAAATTTTCATTGTTTGAGTTTTTTAGAATTCTAAAATGCGTAACTAAACGAGAGTGCGTAACGTCACGAGTGCGTAAAGATGCGAGAGGTTACTGTAAGTAAACAGCCAGAGAAGTAACTATAATTTTTCTACTGAAATAAATTCTTTATAGGAAGAATATAAAAACAAAACTAGCTGAGTTATTTTAATAGTAGACCATGTACAACTAATATTTCATTTATCTAGTTCCAAAAAGCATTAAGTACCTTATAAAAATTCATAAAAAGTTATTGGTACTACATATACAATTCATCAGCCAAAGATTGTCAAACACAAAAGTAAAGAAAAAAAAATTATAAAATAGTTCTTAGAAAAGTAGAAATTAAGTTTAAATTTTAAGTTGTTGGATTGGTATTCAAAGAAAATAAGTCTACTTAACCAATAGAAAGAAATGACAATAACTTGTGCTAAAATTTTAGAAAAAAAAAACATTCACGATTTTAACATGATCGTCTTAAAAAATCACCTATGAAAGAAATCAAAAATTTACCTGAGCACTCTTCCACACAAACAATATTAATCTCTTTTCTCCAACCAGGGATGCTGAAGGCTGTCTTTGAAAGTCAACCTGTCATCAACTTCTTTTGTGAGCAGCCCCAGCAAAAAACTTTTGCACTTCTCGCTCACTTCTTTTTTGAATTCAACTTCTTTTTCAACAATATCCTCGTCGGTTTCGAAAGTGTGGCTGCCCTGCAGGCAGTAGAAGATCACCTAAATGGAAAAACAATAAATTGATAAAATAGATAAAAGAAATTAGCTTTAAAAAGAGATAAAGTTTAAAAGTACAAAATGAAACTAGTATGGCTTTTTGAAAAACGTTAAGAGTCAAAAAGGAACAATTAATTGAACATAAAATGATAAAAGACAGCACCCACTTGAAAAAATATAAGTTTCCTGAATAAGGGGGAATTAACCAGGTTGAAATGTAAATAAAGCAACAATAAATTAAATAAAAAAAATAACAACTATTTAACAAACCTGAGCAACTCCCCATTCATCCACCTCCCTTCCCCTGCACTCCGTCTTTTCAACCTGCTGCGGAGTGATCATGCCGTCCGTGCCGCACGTGTGTCTTATAACAGGGTTTTCCCCCGCATCGACACTATCCGAGTGGCCGAAGTCTATCAGCTTGATCCGCTTGCTGTCCGGGTCGTACAGCACGTTGGACGGTTTCAGGTCCAGGTGGTAGACCCCCGCTAGGTTCATCGCCAAGACCAGCTTGGACAGGAGAAGGTAGATGTCTTTGCTCTCTTCCTCGCCCAAACACCCGTCTTCTTTATAGTTGGTGTGATTGTAGAGGGTGGTGAGCTTGCGGTCGTACTCTGTGATTGCGACAAAGTAGTCGTCGTACACGTACCAGTCTAGAACCTTCAGCACGGTTCCCATGCCGCCTTCCACTTCCACGTGTTCGGCTCGCTTTTAGCAGGCGACTTCTATCGGCGTCCCGTCCTCTTTGAGCAAACCATCCAGGTCATCCTCGTCGTCAGAAAATTTATTACTTTATTATTAGTTAACTTGAGATAGTAATCTCTGCTTACCACTTATTCATCTGCGTAGGTCTCTATTAAAAACTACATCTATCACTTAACTTTTATATGGAAATACTTGAAAAACAATTAAAAACAAATTATACTGTAATCTTCCTTTATTCTACCAACATATGTTTCTGTGTGTCAACGAATCAAAACACTTCAACTGGGTTCCATAAAAAAAATAATTACTGTAATGAGAGAATAGAAGCATAGAATAAAGTAGGTGTAATGAGTTCTTAAA
Source organism: Thalia democratica (assembly GCF_965202585.1). Classification (NCBI taxonomy): domain Eukaryota; kingdom Metazoa; phylum Chordata; class Thaliacea; order Salpida; family Salpidae; genus Thalia; species Thalia democratica. The sequence continues at coordinate 84,782,501 of NC_139165.1, forward strand.
TGTTGCTTCTACTCTTCGTATCAACAAACATCATTAAGAGATCCTCCAGATACTTGCAATTAAGTAGTGGGGAATGTATAACTGTTCAAAATATAGGTTTAATTGTTTGCTAACAAAAGATCCTAGTTAAGTAACTTCACTGGAATATAATTAAAAATAAATTATACAGTAATCTTCCTATATTCTACCAACATTTTACTTGAAAAATAACCATATGTAAAGTTTGTAAAAATTGTATAGTCAGTTCAAAATAGTAATCTTAATAAACAATGTGAAGAGTAGCCAGTTAGAAAATGCTGCAACTTAGACTGAGCCGCTGTTATTTTGATCAAACAAATCAACTTTTGAATTAAAATATTTGGGTGTTATATAACAATTGTTATCAACTCCCTAAACAAAAGTAGATAAACTAATAGCAACGATCCCCTAATACCTTGATAATCACAAATTAATAAACAATTTAAAAATTCCTCCTCGAGCTATCCAAAATAACATGGATTTTTAAAACATAATAGTAGCTCAGTCCATAATTTACTACTTTGGTAGGCTAGCAATTTGTGACCCTTTTTGCTGTTGAATAGAGGCAGAAAAAATTTTTTTTTTCAAGACCTCGTATGATAATTATGGATATTTTTAAGACTTTTAAAATAATCATTAAAGCTGGCTCGTAACATATTTTTGTGAAATTTAAACATAAAGAGACCTAATTCGTATAAATACAGACTTACAACAGTAAATTGTTTAAGTTCGGTTTTTAACTTTTTATCACATCGTAATTCATATACTGTAAATATCAAAGTGCTCTGTTTATAAGAACATTGATATCATTTATACTATTTTTTTATTTCTAATCCCCAGCACAACAAACCATATCTAACATTGATCATAAAAAAAGAATAAAATAGTAAATATAATGCTTTTTAATTTAATAAATATCTATTTGTATATAATACACCCAATGTTTTCTGCAAATTTGTTTTTATAGTTACTATATGTTCAGACCAATTTAAACTTCTATCTATAACTATTCCCAAATATTTATAACCATTTGTTTTTTTTTTGTGATAGCTTTACAATTTTGGTAATTGTTTACTTTTTTTTTATACTAAGATCTTTATATTTCCAACATTTATTTCTCGATTGATGTAGCAACATACTTCTGGTTTTATCAAGGTCTAGTTTTTACCATGTCTAGTTTATTTACCATAAGCCAATCTGATAACTTACTAAGTTCTTTTTTAAAATTTCTACTGTCATTTAGTTATGTATCTTCTGCATGGTTACCACTGATCAAGCTGAGAAAAATTTCCTGACTTTTCCTGACTTTTTCCTGACTTTTTACTAAAATTTTCCTGACTTTTCTAAATCAAACTCTTAAATTAAACTTATTCTGAAATACATAATCTAACACTTAAACTATATAAAGCTTTCAATCTAATTTTAATACAGATTAAAAACAACATTTTTTTGCTGAATTCTATCATCAAACTTCCAGTACATCACTTAAACCATCTTTGTATGATTGATGTTTGTAATAAACAGCTCTATCAGCAAAATACTTGTATTATTACCTTATAAACAATTTTTTAGCATTTCCTAGCATAAATGTATCTAAATAAACAAACTATAGTCAGACTTAGCATATAAGTTGTAAAACAACCTAGAAGTTAAAAATATCTACTAATAAAAAGTAATTACTTAAAACATGTTTTATTTATATAAATTGTTCACTTAGTTTAATAAAATACTACCCAAACTATTTAATATAAAATCCTTAAATTAAAACCCAATTAAAAAAAAATATACTTAAGTAACTGTTAAAATTAACTCTATATCTGTTGTATAAAATTTTTCTTCTTATCATTTAGTATAAAATTTGTAACAAATAAATATACTCTTATTTACTTTAAAAACTTAAGTTACTCTACAAAAATACAAATAATAATTAAACTTAATTTTGGCATAATTATTTTATAAATTTAAACAACTATGAAAAAATTATAATGAGGTAAAGTATACACATTAACTTGTTACATAAAATACTTAACTAACTGCTTAGTTATAAAGAACTCTATTATTTACTTGAACAAAAAACACTTTGGTTCTAAAATTATGCTAGATAAACTTTTGTGTATATATCACAGTTTCACTATGGATGTGTCCTTGCTACAGATCATCAATACTAAAAAGCTTAAAAATCTGCTTGTTCAATAGGTTAATAGAAAATTTTTGCAGTTTTATTAAGGATATTTAACTAATTTATACCAGGTGAAGGCATTGGAAATAAAATTAAGTATTTTTGAAAATTTTGGAATTTTTTCTGACTTTTAATTTATTTTTACCATTTGAAGGCTTTGAAAAACAAGGAATTTTGTAAATTTAAACTAACAAAATCTGACTTTTTTAAAAATTTTATCAAATTTCCTGACTTTTATTCAAAACCCCCCATTTTTTCCTGACTTTTCCTGACTTTTGTAAATTTTTTTAATTTTTCCTGACTTTTCCTGATTTCCTGACTTTTTCTGACCAAGTGGCAACCCTGCTTCTGTGAATATTTTGTATAACATTGTATTATCTGTACAGTTCAGGACGTTAAGACTAGTATTATTCTGTAAGTCGTTTAGATGTATTAGGAATAAAAATGGTCTTTGATCTGAGCCCTGTGGTGCCCTAACTTCAATTTTTCACGGATTGACTCAAATCCTCCATACCTAACAAACTGTTTCCTTCCATCTAGATATAAATAAATTAGTAGATGCATATTGTCTCTTACACCATAACATTCTAATTTCCTTAAAGAGATATTTATACCTATACTATCATATGCTTTACTAAAACCACCAACTTTTTGCACCAACTGCTTCTCCCTTAAAAAAATTAGACAGTCTCCTTTTTAAACATTCTTCCACAAATTCTGTAAACTTTTTTTTAAAGTATTTGTATATATTTAATTATTGATGTTTTAGTTTCAAGTTTAAGAGTAAAATTCATTAAATAAAAAACAAATATCACTATGATGCAGGGACGTAGCTAGCTCAAAAAAGTTACGAATCTGCAAAAATTAAAACATCTAAAATAGCTGGTCATAACGTCCTAGCGGGAACACAGCAATTTAAACTACCTCTAATGTTATTGAATTTAATCTGAAAAAATGCAGTTATGTTAATACATCAAAAATGGAATGTTGAGGTACGAGTGATAACTGTATACAAGTCAATTTAATTTGCTTCACACCCCCTATGACTCTTTATGTCTTGCCAATTGTTTAAACCAAGAAACCATTCATTAAACGGTAGGAATTTTTATAGGTAGTTTTAAATATTGGCGACTTTCATTTGCAGCAAACTTGCAAAAAATAGCACCAAATTTTTTGATGACGACATTAACTTTACTTTGGGTAGATTGAAGCTTAAACTTGTAAAAAAAAAACAAAACTACTGTCCAAGTCTATGACAAATTCACTTTCTTAGTATTCTAAAATATGTAAATAATCATATCTGAAATAAAACAATAGAATAATACTAGACATTTCCCTATGTTAACAAAATTATAGAAATATTTTTTGTTATCATAAAGTTACAATTTTAAATTCAAACACAAATTAAAAAAAATATTTTTAAAACTTTTCTTTTATAAAAATTTAATTCATAAAAATTTTTTAACTAGTTATACATGAGTTATGTACTTCAATAAACGCTACCTTTTTATAGTTTGAAATAAAGTTAACAGGGTGGCCATCAAACCTAAATGTTTATGGGAATCTTGGAATGTTATATAAAATCTTAGAATGACTTGAAATTCTGATCACTTATTTTGTCTAAAAAAGTAAATAAGACTTGAATTTATAAAAAGTATATTAAATTTGAAAAATTGAAAGAAGTTTAAAAAAAACTTTAGGTGCCACCTTTGGTACAGGGAGGGTGTAGATCACTTTAATTACAAGTTGATGTCACTTTATGAAGTTTAATCTAAACTACAAGTATCTTTATACAGATTTTTTATACCGAAACAAATTTTAGATTAAAAAATTAAAATAGGAGAGTACAGTAGTTGTCATCTTTTACTCTTTTTTAAATACTGAAAGGAATACTTCCTTAGAATTTGAGCAGGGTTGCCAAAACACCTGGAATCCAGGAACTTGACAGTTTAAACAAAAACTGGAAAAACCTTGAACTTTTGTTATTAAAAAATTTGAAAAAATCTAGTGATTAAAAAAAAAGTCATCAAAAATCTGTAATTTTTAAACTACTTCTACATGTAAAATAATAAAATATTTATAAAATATGATAACTTAAAGTCATCAATAATCTATAAAAGAAAAATTTTCAAAGTCAATAGCTTAATTTGTGGTTGAATTTAAAATTGTAACTTACACAAAAAATATCAAGGTTGAAAATTATATTTCTTTAATTTTGTTAACATAGTGAAATGTTTAGTATTGTTAAATTTCTGATACAATTATTTTTATATTTAGAAAAATAAACAAAGTAAATTTATCATAGGCCTAGACAGCAAATTTATTTTTTTACAAAGTTTAACCTTAATAACTACCCAAAGTAAAGTTAATGACATCATCAAAATATTGAGTACTTTTTTTTTGAAAAATTGAGGCAATTAAAAGTACCCAATACTTAAAACTACCTTTAAAAAGTTAAAAACTCCTACCCTTCATTCATATAATAAGTATAAAAAATCACCATTTAACTCAAAAACACTTTTACTGTTTTGAAAATCAAACATTTAATGTAGTTAATGGTAACAACAAGTTATGCAAATTTTTATAACATAAAATTGTATGATTTTGATTTTTGTAGCTACAGCTTCCTTTAGAATCAATTTTGCATTGCAGCTTTTTGACAAAATAAAGCTTTAATGCCCTAAATGTTACAATCTGGATGAATTTAATTCGTTCAATTTTTTTACGACACTAAAAACGCTAAGAGTACATATATGTCGAAATTATCTCTCAGGAGTGCAAAATTAAGCATAAATGAATACTAAAAGCTAAGACAGCAGAGTTTTTTAAAGCGGAAATAAAAGCAAGTTTTTTCGCACATAAGTATACGTTTCTGTAGATTTGCAAATTAAACTGAAATAATTTCCTGTAGAATATCAAAATAGAATAAAACATTAAAAGATTTTCATAGTTATTTTGTGGCTAACTAGTTAGAATGAACCAGTAAGTTTTTATCTAATACAAGAGTTTAACCAGGGTTTCCCAAACTTTTTTTTCAATCGGCTCCTTTTAAAGAAACTATGGCCCCATCCAACAATACTACTCAAAAAACTACCACAAGATTGCCACTATTTTTTTTTCAAAATTTTTTCCAGGTTTACCAAATTTTTTCCATGTTTTTAAAAGTACACATTTGTTGGTCTATTTTTAGTTTAAAGTTAAGTTTAAGGTAAAACATTGTGTTAAATAGTATAAAAACACTGATAAGATACTGTAAAGCTACTTATTATATGCTCTAAAAAAATTTTAATGATTACAAAAAAGTTTTGTTTATCTGATAAATTGTAAGAGTCAAATCGAAATTTTACTACTGAACATGAAAAATTTTTTTTAATTTCAAGTTTTTTTAGTGATTTTTGTTCAAAATTTCAAGCTTCTCCAGGTTTTATTTCTAATATTCTCGAATTTCAGGATTTTCCTGGTAAAATTTCAATCCTGCTACCACCTGAGAGCTATTTTATTTGCTAATCATCTGCAAATCAAGAATATCTCGTGTAACTTTTAAAATTTTATAACTGCCAAAAATTTTAAAATTTTGGAGGGTAAAGTTGTTTGAATATGAAAACTAAATACTGAATTAGTAGAAACTGGAAAGTATTTAGATGTCGTTGTTAGAAATATTTTTTTTTAGAAAAAAAAATCTTGTGATTTAAGACAAATTTTTTTAGAATTAAAAAAAACAAGTTAGTTTGGCTTATGCTGAAGCTTCAAAGTTTTTTTGAGACTTGTATTCTTAAAGAACAGATTTAATCAATAAAAAAAGCAAATAAAAGTTTCATGTCCATGTTGTAAATATTATATTCAAATTGTTTTTTAAGTACACATAAAATAGTTGTAAACCAGGGTTTCCACTATTTAAGGCAAACAATCCAGCTTAAGTGAACAAAGTTGGCACAAGTTACAAAAAAACTAGTTTGAATAAGTTAACAAAAAAATCTTATTTATTAGTTTACACAAATAATTTACAAACATTTTTTTTTCAAAAAAGTCTACCTCAAAATTTTTAAGTAAAGTAAAATGTCTTTATAAAAACACATAGTTTTAGAAAATAAAATTATTTTTAGGCTAAAAACTAGACTGAGATTAAGCTAAGTATACAACCTGCCTGAACTTGTTAAAATAAAATCAAACAAGCTGAGTTTGAAAAAAAAAGTACAAAACATTCTAAGTTTTCGGGAAGTCTGAGTGTCAAGTAACCCTTTTTAACTCACTCTTAAATTTTCTAAGCTTATTTAGAAACACACATGATTAGAATCAGCCTTTAGATTTTTAGTCAAAGTTATTTATTTAAATATTTGTTTCCTCTGAAAATATATAGCTCATGTAAGATCAAACTATTAAAATCTGTGAATTTATTGTCATTTCAGATCAAAACGTTTCTAAAGGTCAGAAGACATTAAAGGTCACTATATAATTTTTATTTTAAACAAATCAATGATACCTAATGATATTTTTATGATTGTAGATATAATGATTAAGAATTAGTCATATATAATTTGACAGAAATTCACAGTAGAGATAAAAGGTACTATAAGAAAAAATGGCAAGCTTTGAATTATTTAACTACACTTAAGAACATTCTTGTCTGTGGAATTTTTTGCGCCTGCACTTAGAATTTCCGTATAAAAAGACTTATAGCACAAAGTTATACATTTATTTTGTATTAAAAAAAAATTTAGATAGTTTTAACATAGTCTTATAGTTAGGCATCTATATGAAACTTGTTAAAGATACTCACCTGTTGCTTATTTCTTAAAAGCTACTTTGTGAGCTATTTAATATGTAAAAATTTTCTTATAACTGTAAAAACTATTAACAGACTAGAACTCTTTTAGGAAAAAATAAAATGGCCTATTATGGCCTTATTGATACTTTTGTATGCAAAACACTTAAAGTAAAAAAAAAAACTTTAGAAATACATATGTAAATTTTGACAATCTTTTATTTTTCAAATAACATCAAACTCAAAAAACCTGTATTTTTGTACAACAAGTTGTAAAACTAATCCGTTTATTCAAAGAACTATGTTATGAAAAAAAAAGAAAATATGTCAAAACAGCTATTATTGGAGGGTAAGCTGTTTAAATATCAAAGCTAATTACTTAACTAGTAGATACTTGAAAATATTTAAGTTTGGTTATTAGGAATTATTTAAAGAAGAAAAATTATGTGATTTAGGATAAAACAATTTAGATTAAAAAAAATAGTTAGTTTTGGTTAAGCAGAAGCTTTAGAGTTTTTCTGAGTTAGCGTTGTTTGAGACTTTTATTCTTAAAGAAAATATTCAATCAAAATTAAACATAAAGAACAAGTTTCAAATATCATTTGTAAATTGTTTTTTTTTTCTTTCAAGTACACAAAAAAAAAGGTAAACCAGGGTTTCCACACCTCTATAACAAAAAACCAGCTTAAGTGATTAAAACTAGCACAAATTACAATAAACTAGCCTAAACGACTTAATAAAAATATGATATCAATTATTTTACACAAATGATTCACAAACGTTGTTCTTAATCAAGTTAAACTACCTCAAAATTTTTTAATATAGAAAACTGACCTAATAAAAACACATTATTTTAGAAAGTTAAAAAACTTTTAGTCAAAAAAAGCCTGAGTTTAAAAAAAAAAGTCAGAATTTTTTAAAGGTTCAAAACATTCTAAATTTTCTTGATAGCCTGAGAGTCCAAAAACCTTTTTAAATTCACTTAAATTTTTTAGTGTGTTTACAATTATACCTGGTTAATATCAGCCTTAGTTTTTGAAACTGCCCTCATAAAACTAAGACTTTGTATTTTTAATAATGTTAGTTTAAATATTTTATTTCTCCTAAAAATAGTTTAGCCATAAATATCAAGCTATTAAAAACTGTCAACTGTTTTTCATAATGGGTCAAGACTTTTCTGAAGATCTGAAGACAATAAAGTTCACTATATAAGATTTTGCTTAATTATTTAAAAATACCATAATGTAACTTTTATGATTGTAGATATAATGGCAAAAAAATAGTCTTATAAAATTTGACAGAAATATACAGTAGAAATAAAAATTACTCTTAGATTTTTTTCCATTATTAGAAGAACCTTTGAATTATTTAACTTCATTCAAAATTATTCTTATCTATGGATTTAATTTAGCTTATACTTGGAATAACGAACTTTCAATATAAACTGCATTGAATACCACGACAGACTAATCTATATATTGTTTAAAATTGGCAAATATTTTTTCTGGTTAAGATTCAAAAAAAATAAGAAAACGTTCTGCTTGAATAACTTCATCGCTGCTTCAATAAAATATTGGATTAGTAAAAAAAAGAATTAACTCGAATTTAAAGTTAAATTACATTTAATCAGTAAAGCTTATAATTTATATTTCAAATGAAGTTAAATAAAAACAAAATACTGTTTCAACTGTTAATCATATCATTTTTATATAAAATTGTTTGATTTCTGCTAAAACAACTATGACAAGGTGATGTTATTGTAACCGAACAATATTAAAAAAACGGCCGGCTACTAGCCAAAATCGTCTATGTGTATTTGACATAGAAGAATAAAACAATAATAATATTAAATTATAAAAATAGTGAAGCATGATTTGAGTTGTGTGGTATTTTGTAAGGCGGAGCAGAGAATTAAAAAATCTAAAACTTAAAACTTTTAATTTGATCAGTTTTAAGAACTTTTCATATTACAACTAGATCAATTTTCTAAAAAAGATTGTTTGCTTAAATATAAAAGTTACTATAACAAAATACATTTTTTGTAATAAATAAAATTTAAAACTATATATAACTTATTATTTATTAAGTAAAAGTTATCCTGTCCTGATCGAGTTACTAGTGCTCAAGCTCAACTTGTCACTACCTGTCTTATTGATCTAACTTTGTAGTGAATTTTTAAGCATGCAAGTTTAAAATTTTCTCTTCACATAGGGTTAAGTTTATAAAGATTCACATAACATGCATTATTTGGAGAACCATACCTAGTGCTACCATCACCAACATATAATTTTCCCCAAACCGCAGCTAAACTGTGCGAGTATTTTTTCTTTATCATTCTTACCATTTTCGTCCGAGCGTTGTTTGTGATATTATAAAACTCGAAGCTGCTTAGAAAAATCAAATGGCCTTTAGCTCCAATGTCCGCCCAAAACTACATTCTTCTCTCTGAAAACCACGCAGGCTGAAGAAGACACGCTTGCTGCGGTCATCGATGCAACTAGCTCAAACCTGTGATTTTTACAGCTGTACTTGTGAAAAGAACTAAAGAAGTAATGTTCTTGATCGTGAATGCCAGGTTGAACATTTTGCAAGAAAACCCGCAAACAGCGTAATATTTTCTGTTATTGTCATATCTGCATTGCTTCATGAGAAAAAGGATTTCGAAGTTGTCAAGATCTAAAGCATTCAGCTGCATGAAATTCCCCTATTGCCTCAAAAACCATCACAAATGATTACTTTGAAATTCTTTTGACCAAACTCTGCTCTGGTGAACTATTTTCGGCTTGGTATCTGCACTCACTTCTTTAAATATCTTTTTGCACCTTTTGAAAAATGTTGTACTGCTCATTAGGTGCTTAAGAGTTGAAGACTTAAGACTAAATAATAGCAGCAACAATTACACGAACTCCCTGCGTTCTTCGAATTTTTGGCTTAGCCATTTGTCAGCCGCACCAAACACTTGAGTTTCAGAATAGATATAGAGCTCAGAACTTTTTAGTATAATTGACATAACACTGTAACTGATTACCGAAAAGCTTTCACTATCAACCACCATTGAGAAGCAGTTCAATTACGTGTAACGACTCGTTTTTAGCATGTGACAGTTTTAAAAAAGTTAGCTAATTGATAAAATGACACAAAGACTTTTAATTACTTTCTAGGGATATTAAACAGTATGTATAAAACCTTTCTTTTTAAATAAGATGCTTGTAACTTCATTCCCGTAACTATTCTCGTATCATCTAACGATTCGTAGGCTAAATCATGCTTTTGTTTTATAAATTTCAATACAAACTTTAGGCAAGACTAAAAGTGAAATTAAAATCTTAACTTATTATGTAGATTTTTTAAATATAAAAGAATTTTATTTACTATTGTTAACTACATATTAATTAGTGATTTATTGGATCTTAATTTTCGAATTTGTGTATACCAGATCCTAACTTCTAGACGATTTTTGGATCCGACTGAATCCTAATTTAAAAAGACATTTGGATTCCAATCCGTCCGGATACTAATTTTTAGTTGATCCGGATCTAGATTCGAACACATATAAATTTTAAGAAATATCAAGATCAGGCACGACACTATTCTATATAAAGTAGGTTATCAAGTATATCTTATTCCTTTTGTTTTTCTGCATAAAAGGTAAAGAATAGGTTTTGAAACTTGTAATAAGTATTCTGGTGTTCATGATAAAAAATCAAGAAAATGTCTTTGGTGTTTTTATGGCAGTTTTAAATGTTAAACTAGACATAACGAGAAAATGAAATTTACTTTAAACTATCTAGAATTTATGATGAAGAGCTAAAACAAAGTCTAAGGTGTATTTTAGGGTAGTTTTAGAAAACACTCCAAATGTAAAGAGTAAATGAAATTTACAGTAAAAAATCTAGAGTTCATGATGAAAAACAATATAAAAAGGTTTTAGGTGTATTTCAGGAAAACTTTAAAGGTTACACTAGATATTACGAAAAATATTGTATATTTATAAGATGAGATTACAAAATGAGATTAGAATCCAGGTCTGGTCGGATACTAACTTCTTGGATCCAGTAGATCGCTAGTGCAATAGGAAAATTAACGAGTTTGTAGATTTTGCTTTTTTCAATTAAAATTGTTACCTTTTATTAAGTTAAGACTATGATGTTGAAAAAATTATAGTTTCTGATTAAAGATAAGTCGTGCTAAATAATATAAATCCATTTAAAATCTTTTAATTGACAAACAAATGCTATATAAAATTAGATACAAGTTTACTGACCTACTTATTCTGATTTTTTTCTGATTTAAAAAGTATAAATGGGTGAATCTTTTAAATCAAAACTTTTTCTTAATTATTTACAAAACAATTTATATTATTTCCAATACTTTTTAATTTAAAAAAAACTGTATAATGTTTTCCTTCGTTACATAAGTTTCAACAATGTTACTGTCTGCAACTATAGCTGGAAAGATTTTTTTATAATTTATTTTAATTTTTTAGCATTTAAGTTTTTAAATGTAAGTCAGTAACGTAAATAAATTGAAGTAAATTAATGATTAAAAAACATAATTACTGCAATTTATAAACTTTTAACTATAAGTTGTTAAAATATAATCAATTATAGTGTTTATGCAAAAATACACAATATTAAAAAAAAGTTTTTGAGAAAATCAGTTAATATAAGATTGACAAGCCTTATAAAAACTGGAAGTAAAACCTACATAAAACCAAGGGCGTGCTTACACGTTTTTTAAGTGGAATTGAACAGCTTTTTGTGTAATAATAAACTATTTTATATGTTAGCTTTTACTAATACACTTTAGAAAACCACATGTTTGTCTACGAAGTATCTGTCTAAAATTTCTAAGGTACCTAAAAATATTTAAACTTTTAAAAATTTGAAAATGCAAATTTAAAATAATGCAAAACTTTTATAAGTATTCCAATCTTTAATTTTAAGTGAAATAGTTCAAATGTAAACTTAAGTCCTGTTCGTTATAGACGATGTATAAAGTCTTACATTGTGACTCTAACATGAACAACGAAATATCTAAACATAAGAAACTAAAAACAAAGTACTTACCAAAATAAGTAATTATTTTTCTTCATGTTAGAAAAACATATTCAATGATACCTAAATATATTTCTTATTCAGAAAGCTCCATTTAAAATAAGTTAGCTAATTATCAAATTTAAATCATAATCAATCATTGATTTATTGACGACAAAAAATACGCTCAAAATATTTGGTCTTAAGATCTAGTGCACAAAGAACCTTACCTTTATCGAATCAACAAACGATGTTTTTGAAACAAACTAATAGCAGCCGTGAACAATTATTTTACAATTCGATGCAAACAAAATTTGTAAAACTACGGAATTTCTAATGTTGCAAAAAAAAAACAATATTTGTTTAGTTTAAAAGTTTCCAAAGTTAGGAATGAAACTTTTAAAGTTGTATACTCATTAAAAAATAATTTTTCAAAACATTATTGAATGGCAAATTTTTAATAAAAAGTTTTTTATAAAAAATGTGAAATTATAATGATAATTAATTTTTTTGTAGTTTATACAATTCTTATACAAAAGAACTTCCAAAACTACGTTATTTTTTACGTACGTATTTCAAAATTATGAATAAAACTTTACTTGATATTTCGAATTAACATACTTACATTTCGTATACTTACATTGAGTTCAACGTTGCACAATAAACATTATAAATAACAATAGTAATAAAATATATGAATTTTTAGTAAAATGTTAAAAAATAATACATTCAATCGATTTTTTTTACCATTTCTTACACTTTTTCCGGGGTCGCACAGGAAACCGCTCAAAACACGCTACTGCATAAAACTATGTTGTTGAAAAGAATATATTTATTGCTTTTTTGTGTTTAGTGTTAAATATAATCGTTTTATGACTGACAACAAAAGAAATAAACAAAATATTTAATGTTTTGTACTAAATCGCGGGTGTAGAAAAACGTTCTATATGCATAGACTTAACCTATTTATCTATTAAAAATTTTAAACTACAAAATTGCCTTAAATCTATTTACTTTCTCGTTAGAAAATTTTTCTTTACAAAGAAATTTTTTCTAGTGATTTACAAATCTAAATGAAAATTGTAATTAATAAAAGTATTCACTACAATATGGTTTGAAAAACATGTATATTAAGAGGGTAAGTACCTTAAAAAATGGTTCTCTAGATTAAGGTATTTTAAAATCATGAATGTTGTCAGTAAAAATATAAAAATATGACATACAAAAACTAAAGTATAAAAACTTAAAGAAAACTTCACTACAGTAGTAATCTTACCAGCTGTTTATACCTTTTCTGCAAGTATGCTCCAGTTTTAACTGTTCAGTTAGCATGAAATAATAATGCTTCAGAACTGCACTAGTAAAACCAAAACAAGCTAAGTTGTAAATAATCTTTAAATTCTATAATGAAGAATGATATGAAAAAAATAAATTAGATTTTTATCTAATTTATAAAAAACAGGCCGGTCATTTACATTAAAACCTGGAAACAAAAAATCTAAAATGTTAATTTTACTTAAGAAACCCTGTAAAACCTTCAATTTTTTATTAAACCCATAGTTCATAATATTTGTTTTTAGTTTAGTGAATTTTCAATTAGATACAAATTGATATGTTATGTATAGTTAAGAAAAAATATGAACAATTAAATTAATTGAAACGAGATGATCTTCAGTTGACTAATAAAAACTTAAAAACATTTGCTGCATAGGCTTAAAGATAAGAAAAAAATAGATTAATATTCAATCAATATTCCTTCTCAGTTTATTAATTTTAGCCTTTCTATAATAACAACTGCGAAAGTAAACTGATACTTTTGGATTTAAATTTTCTTTATTTATCTTTGATTCAGTAAGTTATTAATGTGGTACTTTTAAAATAGTTTTCCTTAATGTAAGTGTTTTCCAATGTGTAAAAAACCTGTGAAAGTTTTATGGAAATTATTAAAATGTCACCTTTTAAAAAATTATTCATTGGTTAACTTGTAACTTGAACAGCAAAATCTGTTATAAATTTTTATCATTAAAGTTTTAAAAATTGTGCAAAGAAATATTTATGGCAACATAAGAATATTAAAAAATATAAGATATTTTTTTGATGAGAACATCTTGATACTTTTGATAAAAAAGTTTTGGTGCACTTTAAATTGATTCATACACTAATGTGATGTTCATACTTGGAATCACTGATTAAATGTATACATAACTTTATTGTTAATAAATTAAGTTTTTGATTGTGAACTAAAACGTTTTAACTAATGCAAACAAACATTGTCAGGCTAGTTTGATTTTTTTTTTAATTCATTCAATTTATGCTAGTTTTTTTATTGTTATATTTATAATATATTATTGTTTTTCAACTAATAAAAGTTTTTAGATTTTGACTTCTACAAACTAGTAGAACTTTTTTGTAATATATTTGTCCAATTCTGGATAGTGTTTGGTCACGCAGGCTTTTTTTTAATGTGTCTCAAAGAGTGGCATTCCTGATTAAATAAATTTTTAAGTATAAATCAATAGTTGAAAGTTTTACAGGGTTTATACTTGTGAACCTTAGAGCTGCTAAACTCAAAAATAAAAATTGTACTGATTTTATATATAAAACAGTGCAAAATTTACAAATACATAAAAGTAATGAAAAGCTAAAACTTTGATTTATTCTAATAAACTCAAACTGATTTGAGCTAGTTTTAGATCAACCAGTTTTTTCCTTTTATTTTTATAATTTTCATTTTCTTTAAAAATTTCAAAACCCTTATCCATTAAACTTAAAATTAATTTGTCTACTAAATTTCATTAAACAACTTGTACTCAAAAATACATTTCTTTACAAAAAAGGTTAAAATATAATTTTATTAACAATAAATTCAAATGAGAACTACGTCGAAATGGTCTTTTTCCTACTTTAACCCTTTTCAAAACTGTCTTAAACTAGCATAGATTTTAGTTTGTTTGAAAAATGTGATGATTAAAAAAAAAGAAATGTTTAAAAACTAAATGGAGAAATATAAAGAAAAAGCTTAATATTTACAGAATATTTATGTGATTCATTCATAGGTATATATTTTTTTGATTTTGTGTTTTTTTTTGTTTTTTTTCTTTGGATTTGCAACTTATGTCAAAAAGTTCACAAAACTTATTATTTGGAATTTTTTTAAACATTGAAAATAATAGAAATAGAACCAGAAATGTATAGGTTTTGTTTCAAGCAAATCAGCTTTGTAAACTTTAACTTGTAAAAAACAAAACTAAAGTAACTAAGAAAAGAAATGATTAAATAAGTCATTCTATTTTTTGCTACTTGATTAAAGTTTATACAGGGTCGCTACTTTACCTAGATTTTTACAATTTAGGCAAAAAATAACCTGGAAAAACTTGAAATTTTAACAATTTTAATATGTTCAGTAGCAAAAATTCGATTTAAATCAAAAATCTATCAAACAGATAAAAAATTTGTCATCATTAAATAATTTTTTTATTAAAATCACGCTTTAAGTAGTTTCACAGTATTTTTTTATGTTTTTATACTATTTTATACAGTTTCTTACCTTAAAATTAACTTTAGAACAAAAAAAACACCAAAAGATGCGTACTTTTTAAAACCTGGAAGAAATTGGAAAATCCTGGAAAAATTAAAAAAAAAATAACGACCGGCAACCCTGTTTATAGTAGTTAGGGCGCTCATCAAGGTGGTCATTTGGTCGAAAATCGTAAAATACATATAACTTAAAAGTTAGTTTAAAAACAACACAAAATAACCTGAAGTTTTGAACACTTTTTCTATTTAGAATACCATGAAGACAAGAAAAAAAAACAATCATTGTACATAAAAACAACATCTTGATTAGAGGTGGGACATTTTATATCTTGGAAAAATTAGTCCTTGACAGGCCAGAGTATTTTAATTTTAGTTTGTTTTAGATGACAGAATTTTAGTTCTTTGTGAATTTTTATAACTATATCAACTTTTTAGTATATGTTTTAAATCCTTTAACTGTACCTAATACTTTGTTTTGCTCTTCATTTTAAATCCTGAAATATCTAGTGTCAGTCCTGAAATTTACAAACACAATCAAATCTAGGATAAGTTTTAATAACTTCTTACCCCAGAAGATTTAGTGTAACTTTAAATTTCAGATCCAAAAATATCTAGTGTAAAATTAAGATGTGGTTTATCTTGCCAAATTTACATGCTTGCGAGTCAGTTTTTATTTAAATTTAATACACATTGGCTGGCCGGTTCCTGTCTGCGGGCCTTACGTTGCTAACCAAAATTTTTTTTTTTTCTTAAATACATTTAAAACACTTTTGTAGAATATTTTCATTAACCTTATACTAAGAAATTGTTTTTAAGAGTGTTTGTAATTTAAAAATGGAAAGTGTCAAAAAAGTATAAGCCTTTTAAACAAAAAAAAAAGAAAAGAAAACAGAAAATAAAATTATAAATAACTAGTGACTATTCTGACTCGTGCTATTTCAAGGTTTTTTATAAGGTTTAAAAGCCGTTTTTTGTTTCAAAATATCAGTAAATTTATGTTGGTGAGTTTTATTTTATTTTTCAAAGGTTATTTATACGTATATAACATTTTCTTTCAAAGTTGACATCTACTCACTCTACTCAGGATGTCTTAGGCTAAATACGCATCATTGAAAACTTATTTGAATCAGGCTTGTTTGAATATTTTTTCATAAAATTCTTGCTTGTTCCAGTGCTTTTTAAGCTTTAATTAACTTATTAAAATTTATAAACTAAGCTGTTTAAAGAAAAAAATGTTTTACATTTTTTTTTGAATTTAATAAACTAAAACTTTTTTAATATAACTTTGGCTAATATGTTTTTTTTCTTAAAGTGGAAATTCAGTATAAAAATTAAACAGTTAAAGTTAGTAGTGAATAATTGTTTTTTTTAGTTTATATACACTGTTAGGAGTAAAAAAACTTGATCATGACATTTTAGAATTAAGTAAATAAAATAAAACCTTGAGCAGTTTACTAAACAAGTAAACACGAAATTTCAACAGTTCACAAAACCATATCAGTTCAACAAAAGCCGTTGATGTTATAAAATTGTACAAAAGTGGCTATATTATTATAAGTTCGGTTTTTAAAAACGCCATCAATGATAAGTTGGTGGTACCGCAAATGATTTACTTTACATGGAAACCTGGAATTTGACAATTGAGCCAAAAATAGTCTAGAAAAACCTGGGGTTTTGAACAAAATTAATAAAGAAATTCCGGAAAAACCTGCAATTTCAACAATTGTTCACATTTTTAGTAGTTAAATTGAGACTTGACTCAAAAACTCTATCGAAAAAACAAAAAAAAAAATTGTGATCATCATAAAATGTTTTTCAAAAAACCTATTTAAGTAGCTTAACAGTATCTTTTATATGTTTTTATACTATTTAATACAGTTTTTACCTTGAACTTAAATTTAAACTAAAACTAGACCCAAAAGTGTGTACTTTTAAAAAAGGAGAGGTAAACCTGTTTAAAATATCAGTATTTTAAAGTAAAAATATTTTTTAGATAGTTTATCTGTATCTTAATTTAATATTTTGTTTCAGAGTTGCTACTCACTCACTCTATTCAGGGTAGTCTTAGGCTAAATTCGCACTATTGAAAATTTGCTTTAATCAGGCTTGTTTGAACATTTCTTAAAAAAATCTAGCTTATTTCAATGCTTTTTTTACCTCATTAAAGTTTTTAAGCTTTAATTAACTTTTTAAAATTCATGAACTAAGCTGCTTAAATAAAAAAAATATAAATTTATACAACTTGTTTTTAATTACAATAGACTTAAGCTTTTTTGGTGTTATTCTGGCTGATATTTTTTTATTTTTAAAGTGGCGTTCCAGTATAAAAACTAAAACAGTTTGATTTAAAATGAAGAAACACTTTTTTAAGGTTTACATACACTGTTTGGAGTAAAAAAATGATCATGACATTTTAAAATTAAGTAAATAAAATTAAATTACGTGCAGTTTACTGAACATGTAAACATGAATTTTTGACAGTTCAGAAAACCATAACAATTTAATAAAATCGGTTGATAAAATAAAAATTGTACAAAAGTGTTTACGTTTTTCCAAGATCGGTTTTAACAAACGCCATTAATGTTAAGTACATGCAAATGTATCAGGAGGTACATGCAAATGATTGCAACAGACCTACAATTAGCAAAAGAGAGGTAGTAAGGGACCACAAAAGTTGATGAACCTGAAGTTATAAGAGGAAAACAATTTAATATTCATTTTTTAGGTTGTTTTGCTGCATCTTGTTACAGAATATAAGGAAAGTGTTGGAATGTTTTTTGACTTGACAATATATATAAAACAAAGTGTTCATTTCATGTATTGTTAGTTGTAAATTTTATGTATTGTTATTGCTTATCTATTTTATATTTGCTATATCTTACCATTGTAAATATAGATACTTGCCAGTCTGATCATTTAACTATATACATATTGTGCTTGTAGTTTTTATGAGATTTGTGTCTTTTACTTACATATTTTTTACCATGATGTTTTTCTTCTGATATTTTATTTATGTAAACAATTTCAATGATATTTTTTTAGCAAATTACTTCAAATATTTTGATAAGCTAACTTTGATATATTGTTCTAGATAACAAAATAATGTGTAAAAGTTTTGCAAACAGCCATCAAGCTGTTTTAGCAGACAGTGTCATCGCTGAAACTGTCATGAAGAAAAGGAAGCAAGATGCAACTCAAGTTAAAATGATTTGTTTTGCAAACAAGGAAGACGCTCATTTTGTTGAAAGATGCAAAACGTACGAACCTAAAAATTTACCTGAGGAAGTTTTGCAATATGTTGAACAATCAGATAGACTACGTTGGTAAATTTAAGTCTACTTTTAAATATCGTTTATCATCCATGAAAAATAGTTCGTCAGATTTTGAGGAGTTTTTTTTTTCAAATTAAATACTTAAATATATACTTTTAAATTTAAGAAACGCTAATTAAAAAAAGCTTACTTTATTACGAAAAGAATAATAAATGATAGAATTAAACTTTAATTAAGTAATGTAAAATTTGTTATTGATAGTTATAAAAAAAAGAATTTTTCAGACGATGAACAGAAAGATGATGCAAATATAGTTATGGTTATGAAGTTACACGCAACTTATTTGAAGAGAAATGTTTCATACATACTGCTCAAAACCATTAACGAGAAATTGAAAGTCGACAACGTTGCGTCATTTTATCAATTAGCTAACATTTTTAAACTGCCACAAGCTGAAAACGAATCGTAACGATTAATTGAGCGCTGTTTCTCAATGGTTGTTGACAGTGAAAACTTTTCGGAAATCAGTTACAGTGTTGTGTCAAGAATACTAAAAAGTTCGGAACTCTTTATCACCTCTGAAACCGAAGTTTTCCGTGCGGCCGACAAATGGCTGAGCCACAAATTTAAAGAACGCAGGGAGCTTGCGGAAAAGTTGCTGCTGTTAGTTCGTCTTACGTACCCATCTCTCAAGTACCTGATGAGCAGATCAACGTCTTTCAAAAGATGCAAACAGATGTTTAAAGAAGTGAGTCCTAATACCAAGCCGAACAAAAATCACCAGAGCCGAGTTTGCAGTCAGGAGAGCTTTAAAATTATCATTTGCGGCGGTCTTCAAAGCAATAGGAGCAAAGTCGTGCAGCTGAACGCGGTAGATCTCAACACATCTGAATCTCTTTCTCCCATGAAACGTCGTAGACTTTCTTCGAAAGCCATCTGTTTTAACGGAGAGGTGTTCATATTTGGAGGATGCGAAACCCGCTCAAGGGTCTTGCAGGTCGAAAAATATTCCCCTTCAAAGGGAAAATGGGCTTTAGTCGCGAAGAGGGCTGATAGAAGAAGGTCATTTTCTGTTTGCGCGCTTGCAGGGAGAGCTTTCGTTTGCGGCGGTCACAGGCAAAAACACCTCAGTTCTTGCCTTGAGTTCAGTTGCGAAAACCACAAATTCAAGCAAATTGCATCGATGATCACAAAGAGGTCACAATTTGCTAGCGCGGTTTTCAAAGAGAAAATAATTGTTTCGGGCGGATTTCATAGCCGCCGCGGAGGCGATTTTTTAAACAGCGTCGAGTGTTATGACCACACAACAAACGCTTGGGCTAGGATGGGGGAAATGAAGTGTAGAAGGTTCAATCACAGTATGGTGGTGTCTGGGGAAAAGTTGTTTGTAGTCGGCGGGTATATTAGAAATGAAGATCCTAATTATGAATGTGAAGTCTTTGACAGTGACTCCCAAACTTTTGCAGCTTTGACTTGCCCATGGTCTATTTCTTCCGGTTTCAGTGTACCAATGCCGCTCGGAAACAAGATTTTTATTTTTCAAAGAAAAAATACCGAAGTTCTTGTTTATGACGTCATTGAAGAGGAGTGGTCAGAAAAATCGTGCGCAGTTGGTGGTGATCTTGATTATTACTCTTGTGTAAAAGTGCCAATACACTAAGATAACTATAACCATACATAAAGTAAATTATAATATGATAAGATATTAAGTTGGTGCAGTAGATTAGTTATATTTAAATTTCTTCTATTGTCGGTAGGAATTTTGTTGTATTTGAATACCAAATATAGTATAACAAGATTAAGTTTTTATTTTAGAAATTTGTAAAGCTTAAAGCCTTTCGATGCTTACTTGATTCTATTTTAAAGGTTAAAAAAAATGCAAAACTTTTTTTAACATTGTTTTAAAAAATTAAACTAATTATGACATAGTTATACAAAGTTTTTATAAAACTCGCTAGTAAAACAAAAATTATTAACAGTAATTGAGTTAATATTTTTTCAGTAAAGCTATTTTTCTATTTCCATATACTGGCATAATTATTTTTTTTCAATGAGCATTTATTTCAAACTATAAAGCTAGCCTTTGGCACAACTTTTAAAGACTTTGAAGATATCATCGAAGTTGGAGTTTTGATGTTGTATACAATGGCGCAAGTGCTCAAAAATAGCACTCTGTTTATCATTTCCTTTGTGGTCAGAAACTCTTCTAAACATTTGACGCGAGGTCTCCCCAATACAGGAGATACTCAGGTATACAAGGCAAGTATACTTATATATGACATTCGCGTCAAATATTTCAGAACACTTGCTTTTAATGTTGAAGTAGTCAGAAACTTTCTTGGTGGTATATGCTGGTTTCATTTTTATACCGTGTTTTTCAAAAATAGTTTTTATTCGTTTTTGAAACCTTGACGTGCAATTATCTAAATAAATAGTTCTAAAATACAAACTTTGATCGACTTCAGGGTTTTTACCTCTATTTGTTTTTTGCTCGTATTTAAAAGTAAAGTTGTTTATTTTGTTTGTTTCTAGAAAATTATTTATTCTTGTCCGCATAAGTTGTTCCGAATATTGATTCCTTAACAGCGTTTTTGTATTTTTTAAAATTTCTCTTTTGATATTGACAAATGTTGTACATAAATTTAGTACTCTGCTTAAATAACAGTTCAAAAAACCTAGCTTACATGCTTGTAGGCATCACTTGTGTATTGCATTAGCAGGTTGGTATATGTTGGTTTTCTATAAACATTTCTTTGCGGTTTATTTGAAACTAGTTCAACTTCTGTATCTTTATACAGTAGTTTATCACTGGCAGGTTTTCTAGAAAAAAATTTCAATTTTGAATGCAGAGAATGCATCGTGTAGTAGAAACTATTTTAATCGTTATCTTTTTTCATGAGTACAAAAATTTTGTCAACATATATCGCGTAAACGATCGGTTCTTGTTCTGAATCTAGTATGTATTAAAAATTTAAGTCATCTTTTGAAGCCACGATAACTTCACAAGAAAACTTAAAGGAAATTATTCAAAAGAGTTATTTTACTAACAAGTTTACTTTGTATAACTACGTCATAAATAGTGTAAGTTTTTATATCAATGTTTATAACTGTTTCACAATTTATTTAACTTGTATAAAAAAAAGAAGTAGTTTAGAAAGGCTTTAAGTTTTACAAGTTTTCGAAAATGAATAATATATTTTTGTTAAAATATAAGTGGTACTTAAACTCAAATTTATGTTATTGATAAATTTTCTTTTTTTCTTGGCCGTTACATTTTATTGCTTTTTTGGTCTTTTGTTATGTTAAATGCTGACAGAGTGTATATTTTCTAGAAAATTATTGTATTAAATTAAATATCTGTGACCATTTTTGATTTAAGTAAAAGTTATACCTTTTTGTTCCTGGATGTTTTGTTCTGATGAATTTCATGTACATATGAATAAGTTATTTTTTTTTTATTTACAGTTACTTGGTAACTAAAAAATTCAAGCTTTATTACAATTCAGTTGTTTTATTGGAAAAAAAATAACATTGTAAGAAAACTTGTTTTTTTAAATAGTTTCTTACACTTAAGTTTATGGTATGGAGCTAATTGTATCACATTATAATATTTCGACATGATTATATCTTTCAGGCAAACAAATTTGAATGTTAAAATGTTTCTTAGAAAGTTTTAAAATATCTATCGACGATTTTAAACACAGTATATTCTACTTTGAAAAATTTAAAAATTAAAGTGTTTCTTTATTTTTAAACATTTGTTTTTGTAGCTTTTGTTTTGTTCTTGAAAAGGTCAAGTAACATGTTTTGTTGGCTTTCCAGTAGAAATAGTTATAAAGCTGGTTACGAATCTATATTTTGGACTTGTGTATACGTGTTTTTTAATAGAACTAATAAAAACTAAATTTGATCAAAAGCTTATGATTCGTGATTTTTTTAAAAACAGAAGTTCGGTTCTCTTTATAGATTAAAAGCTTTTCTTATAAAAAATATCATTTTAAAGATAGTTTCTTTAAATCTATTTATAGTATATATATTAAAAAATAATTTTTAAACTTGACTATCACTTTTCTACAGCTTTTACATAGTGCGAAACCGTAGTTTGTTTTTGCTATAACAATTAAATTATAAAATCGAACAATAGAACAAGATGACATAAAATTTTTATCAATAAATATACTATGTAATATTTTTTTTGCTTAAGTCTTTCTTCAGCTTGGTTTAACGCCATAATATCTCAAAGTTTTGAAACAGCCACCAAAGCTTAGAAAAAAAAATATTAGCAACGTCTTAACTTCCTTTAGCAAAACCAATATGTTTTTGAGAACAGTTTTTCCTAAAGCTGTTCAAGTAAAAACGATGTTGAATAGTTTCTGTTGATAGGTTTTTAAGAATATTTTAAAACTATAAAATTGAAATCATCAATTTCGTATAAACATGATCCTGTCTGCAAGCCGGTAACTAATTTCCACAGCTTTTATAACTTGTTTTCAATTTATTTATAAAAAATTACAAAAAAGGTGCTTTGAAATAAAAAGTATTTCGTGATCTATCTACTGCAGTGATCACAAATTTCAATTATTTATTTAATAAGGCGACGAATTACCATAGAAATGTCACATATATTTATTCATTCAAAACTTTACTATGCAAACGAAGTTTCGGTCAAAGACCTCGTCGGTGCTTAAATAAAGAATCTAAAAAGATATGTAACAGTCAGGGAAATAGTACTTAAATAGTTAAATAATAAGACATTTTTAATGAAATTTTTTACTTAAAAACAAAACAAATTAAACTTTAATCTTGAGGTTGATTTATGTTAAAGTTTATATTTTAGTTAAGTTTCAAAATCGATATAATAAAAAACTATAATAAGAACCTATATTTAGGCTTCTATTTTATTCTAGTGAATTTTAAAAATAAACATTGCTTAGATAAAAATGTAGTTAATAGTATTAAATGAGCTTTAAGTTGAGATACATTTTAAAATAGCTAACTTTGATTGTGACGTAACTTTCATAATTTAAAGAATTTTGTACTTGTAATAACTATGAAAACTTAAAATTTTGCTTGATGCTTATTATGAAAACTTTTAGTTTCAAGAAAATAATAGCTACAAAAAAGTTTTTAAGAGTATGTATAAAACCTATATTACAAACAACTTGAGACTTAAGTTTTGAAGTGGAGTTTTTTGCATTTGTTATTGAGTGAGAAAATGTCATATATAAAGCAACAATCAGATTAGAAAACGAAACAAAAACTATTTGGGATCAACGGGTGGGAATTTCAAAAAAAGATGGCACAACCATATCAGTGATTTTTAAAACTATAAAGAAAACGGCACAGAAGTATCGAAATACATCTGGAAACTTAAAAATAATATTATTGATTATAAAATAGACTGGGAAACAATCCAGCGTATTGGCAAAGCCAATATCTCACATAGCATTTGAAGTACTTGCATACTAGAAAATGTCACAATTGCTTAAGCCGACAGAAAAGATAATTTAAGTAAACCATACGAAGTCTTTTATTCTTACCTACACTTCGAAAAACTCCACTTCAAAACTTAGGTCTTAAGTTGTTCGTAATATAGGTTTTATGCATGCTCTTAAACAGTTTTTTTGTAGCTACTGTTTTGTTGAAACTAAAAGTTTTTGAGCAAAACTTTAAATTTTATTTACATAGTTATTAAACGTATAAAACTCTTTTAATTTTTAGTAACTACATCACAATTAAAAATAGCTGCATTTAAATGTATCTCGACTTAAAGATCATTTGCTACTATTAACTACATTTTAATTTAAGCAATGTTTATTTTGAAAATTGTACTAGAAGAAAAAAGAAGCCTACATACAGGTTCTTATTATTATTTTTGTTATTATATTGGTTTTGAAAATTAACTAAATTTAAACTTTATTATAATTTCAACCTTAAAATTAAAGTTTAATTTGGTTTGTTTTGAAGTAAAAATTTGCTTTTATTTAATTGTTTGAACACGATTTTTCATGACAGTTACATACCGTTTTAGATTTTGTATTTTAGCACTAACGAGGTCTTTGACTGAAACTTAGTTTGCATAATAAAGTCTTGAAAGAATAGATATATTATTTCTCCTCTAGTAGTTAAGATATCTTTATTTGTTTTCTAAATTTAAAAACAGACAACAGTTGTATTAATTCAAAAGTAACATGATAATTAGATTGATTAAAACTTTATTGCATTGATGTATTTTTTAAGGTTTATGGTATTTATTTACTTTAAAAAAAGTTAATGTTTTGACAAAACTAAAATTATTACATTAAAAATATCAAAATTACTTGATTTCTAGTGTAACGTTTGTATGTAAGGATATATTATAAGTTTAAATAGGCTTCTCTATAAGTCGTATATGTTTTATGATTAAACAAATGATCTTTTTTAAATGCTTCGATGTTGCAAAAAACTCTTGATTTTAAGTGAACATGAAATATATTGCTTCTAATCATTGAAAAGACGTATTTTATCAACTTTAAGAACGAAACAAATAATTTTAAATAAGTAATGATTAAGAATGTTTAGATTGTAAGCTACCCTTAAATCACGTGTCGACAAAATGCAGCACTGGGAGCATGCAGGTTTGTTAAATCATAAGTTTAATTATGGTTTGCCTAGAAATAGATATACTTGAGTTCGTAGTAGAAGAGTAAAAATGGTCACTTAGTAATTAAATCTACAGCTGCGGCCGACAGAATTTTTTTTGAAATCTTGCCTGCGATCACCGAGTATCAGATAATTGAAGCTAATTAATAAAGGGTTATGAATTATGTAGGATAATTAGACTATAGCTCATTTAAGGTCTGGTTTGGTCTGATAAATCAAGTCGCAAATTATGCCAAACTTCGTAAAGTCATGGCACCGTTTAGAGATTTTATCAGTCCAAAATGTAAGTTTATGTGGACAGAAAAATTAAACCAATCATTTAATGAATCAAAAGAGATAATCATTGACGCAATAAAGAGCGGTGTTCAAATTTTTGATCTTGGTAAACAAACTTGTCTTAGACCAGACTGGTCAAAGCAAGGATTGGGCTACTTCCTTATGCAGAAACACTGCAAATGCAATAGCCGGTTACTAGATTGCTGCACCACCGGCTGGAAAGTGACGCTTGCAGGTTCAAGGTTTCTGAATGGGGCAGAAAAAAATTATGTTGCCATAGAAGGGGAGTCGCTTGCTATTGCTTGGTCATTAGAACAGACAAAGTATTTCACTAAGGGCTGCAAAGATCTTGTGGTTGTTACGGATCATAAACCACTGGTAAAGATTTATGGTGATCGCACCTTAAACGAAATTCACAACACGCGCATTTTTAGGCTCAAACAACGTACTTTGCCATGGCTTTTTCAAGTGCATTACATGCCAGGTAAAACTAATCTAGCGGCAGATGCTGCATCGCGTTATTCAAGCTCGATTAATGAAGTTAATTCACATGATAATGATTTGACTAACGAATCACTTCTAATTGCTTCATTGAGTAATGAATTATGCCATTCAATGGCAATCACTTGGGAGGAAATTGTAGAAGAGACGCTGAATGACAAAGTTCTTTCAAGAGTATCCAGGTGTATTGAGGATGGTTGAAGCTTTGTCAGCGTATTTTAGATACGATGATGCATTGTACTTAAGTGATGGGGCTATACTTTACAAGGACAGAGTAGTAATCCCCGTCAGTTTACGATATCGGGTCCTCAACAAGTTACACTCGGCGCACCAAGGAGTCACATCAATGTATAGTCGTGCCCAACAGATTGTCTTCTGGCCTGGTATTACACAAGACATTGAAGTAATTCGGGCCTATTGTCAAAGCTGCAACCGCAATTCACCTTCTCAACCATCATTTCCACAAGAAGCATCTGATCCTCCTACAAACCCTTTTAAAAAAATATTTGCAGATTTTTTCCAATTTGCCGGAAACAATTTTTTGGTAGTCGGTGACAGGTTGTCGGGTTGGTCGGAAATATTTTCCACACCCAGCGGAACCTCTCAGGTAGGTTCGCGTGGGTTGATTAAGTACCTCCGAGTTTTGTTTTCCAGGTTTGGAGTACCCGAGGAAATATCGAGTGATGGTGGACCGGAATTTACGTCCAGTGCAACAAAGGAATTCCTTAAAACCTGGGATGTCACGCATCGAATATCTTCAGCTTACTATCCAAGATCAAACGGCAGAGCGGAAGTAGCCGTCAAACAGGTAAAAAGGTTGCTAAGATCAAATGTTGACGCTTCAGGAAGTCTGGACAATGACAAGTTTTTAATTGCGTTGCTCCATCTGAGAAATACTCCTGATAGCGATTGTCAAGTGTCTCCAGCCGAGATCATATATGGACGTCAGCTGCGAGATAGTTTCTCATTCTTGAACAAACTTGACAAATTCTCCAATCCTAATGTGCGACCCATGTGGAGAAAAGCATGGAAGCTTAAAGAAGAGGCGCTCCGTACAAGATTTGTTAAGAACTCTGAAGTACTTAACCAAAGAGCCAGGGATTTGCGGCCTCTCTATGTTGGCAGTAGGTGTTTACTACAGAACCAGAGTGGCACTCATCCACGTAAATGGGACAGAAGCGGAGTGATAATGGAGGTGCTTCCACATGATCAGTATGTAGTCAGAGTTGATGGTTCACGGAGACTTACTCGGAGGAACAGAAAATTTTAAAGGATGTACAACCCAGCCTCAACAAGCATTGAAGCAAAAACTTCCCATGGTTGGAGCAGTAATCTACCAAGCTCACATGAGTGCAATGTTGGTCCTCAACGTCCTGATTCTTCTGTAAAGATTACAGAGGATTCCGACAGTGCCAATAGTGGTAAAACCAGTGAGGTTGAAGCGGATCAAGAAGAGGTTGAGGAAGAGTACATTCCTGCTCCTATAGTTCACAAAAAAAATAAGGTGTCGCTTGCTTTGCGTAGGTTGAAAGACTTCAATGCGCCAGGGAGGCTTGAAAGTGGAGTACTCCAAAGTAGAAATCACCGTAAGTGAAGTCTGTTTGTTCCTGTTAATACAATAGTGTGTGCTGAGTGTTCAGTTGATGCTGATAGTGATGATTGCTGAGCCAGGAAGGATTCAGCGTGGAATAGCATGAATTTGTATTGTTTTGGGTTTATTTAGTGCGTTTTATTGCAGTTTTGATTTTCTTCAAATAAATCCCTTGTTTAAAGATTTTTTTTTTAAGTCAATTGAGTTTTTTTTAATGCATAAAATTTAGTTTCTTCTTAGTAAAATATTTTTGTTACTTGTTTAAATCCCCTCTTGACGAGCTATGTCATTGCCTTAAACTTGTTATTATCTTTAATGAGCTGGAGGGGATGTAGGATAATTAGACTATAGCTCATTTTAGTGTTAATGTTTATACTTGTTTTCTTTTCAGATTTTACATTGTTAATAAATTATTAAACTAAATTGACGAGGAGTTATTCTTCAAATAAAAACTGTACAAAACAAATATACGAGCTTTACATTGGCTCGAATATAATTTTTTGCAAATTTCTTAAACCAACTTTAAAACCTATTATTTTCAATTTCTTTAATGCTAATTTGAAACTTTTTTTTATTGTTCTATAAAATGTTCTTTTGCTTTGCTTTTCAAAATAAGTTCCATTGAATTGGGGTTTTACTTTTGTAGTGGGCCCCCTTAAAAAATTTAACGATTTTATATATTTTTTTACTTATCACTTATTATTTCCAAACATAATATTTTTTCATTTTTTTTTTAACATACTTATTAAAATGAGTTCAATAAAATTATTAATTTTTTATTTATTTATTTTATTTTTTTTGTAAGCCTAAATCAATTTTTCAGCAAAATTACAAATTTGCACGATTTTCGTTTTTTTTTGGTTCATGGTTTTATCGCAAAAATATAATAATTCTATAATAACTTTTATTTTTAATGGACTTATATATTTGAGTTTTATGACGGTATTATATCTTTCTAAATTTATTATTATTTTTTAATATATGATCAATTGAATTTTTATCTAAATTCTTAGCACTTGAGTACATAGTTTACGTAATTTGAGGGATTTCTTGCACAGTTCCTAAGAATTTAGGAAAAACTTGTATGAATCATATATTAAAAAAAACAATTATAAATTACTGTTAAAAATATAATAACGTCATAAAACTTAAATGAATAAGTCTATTAAAAAAAAAATGTTATAGAAATATTATATTTTTGCATTAAAACTGTTGGACACTTATGCAAAATTTTATTTTCCCTTATATGTCCAAATTTTGATAATTTAACTAAATTAATGTTTTTCACTTCATATTATGTTTTCCCTTTAAAAAAACAACAAATAAATTTCACAAACAAAATAAGTGTTAATTTATAATAAAGGTGTTTCTGGTTTCTTGATTGAACTGGAAATAACTTGTTAGGTAAGGTAAAATGAGAGAATTAAATGAGAGATCGCGTAATCTACAAGTCCAAAGTCCATCAAAAATTCCAGAAAGAGAATCGAAAAACTATAAATACGCATAATCAGAGCGTGAATTAGGCCATTTACCTCGAAACAAGCACGAAGAGACACTCTGCTGCTCGCAAATTCGAGCGTTAGCTACCAACTTGGAAAAGCTAGATGATCTCTTGCGAAACCTTCTTTTTCAACAACGTCTACGGGGCGTACAAATTGATTTGAAATGTTAATGTGCCATACTCATTAGCTTACGCATACTGTAGCAGAAAAGCTATCCTCGAGCAACAACTTCCAATTTGGATCAATTTGAACATTGAACTCCGAGCATTTGGTGGCATAAACCTATTACTTTTATTTTGTATTTTCTTTTTTTCAACATCTTGACTTTTTATTTCGCGTTCTTTACATCCGGTGTCAACGATGTATAAGTCCCTATGTTCTGAACCAGTAAACTGTACGAGCAACTATTTGTTACAGCACAACTAGAATTGTGAACTGCAAAAAGCCTTCCCAAGTAATAAACATTTGTTATTGTGTATTTGAAGCATATAGATAACTGTTAGTCTATACCAAAACTTGTATTATAAGTAAAAATGTTAGGGTATTAGCTCTTAAACTTTCTTGCACTCGGTCGCAGACTTAGCAACTTAGGATACAGATGACCCGAGGCTAATAATAATCTGGCTCCTTTCTAAACTGCCGAACCTGCTACAGAGGCGATTTCACATAAAGCTAGAGACCTTAGTAGTTCGGAGTACATCCAAACTATGAACCAAAAATACGAAAATTGTGCAAATTTAGAATTTTGCTGAAAAATTGATTTAGGCATATATTATAACAAAAAGTTAAAAAAAATTACGTTATTAAACTCAGTTTAATAAGTATTTTTTAAAAAGTTGTAAAAAAGTTATTATGTTTGGAAATAAAAGGTGATAAGTAAAAAAAATGTAAAAAAAAACGTTAAATTTTCAAAGGGGCCCCACTACAAAAGTAAAACCCCAGTTCAAGAGAAATTATTGTGAAAAGCAAAGCAAAAGAACGTTCTTTAGAATAAAAGAAAGTTTAAGTTAGTATTAATGAAATTGAAAATAATTGATTTTAAATTTTGCTTAAAATAAAAAGTTACAAAAAAGCCTTTCAAGCCAAGTTCACGCTCATAACAAATATAAGATTAATTTTTTTAGTATTAAGTTTGTTCAATTATGCAGTTAAAATTCATATTAAGATATACATACATTTTTTTTTCTTTTTTACCGACTACTTTTTAACATTCTTCTAGTTTAACACAGAAAATATACGTTATTTTCAGTAAAGCATTGACTCAGTTTTTGTTTTTGTGATTTAGCTATTAGATAAATATACGTTACCATTAGATTTAAATTTTTCTGTAAAATTAGGAAATCCAGAAATATAAATAATAATTTACTTAAGATATAAATGAGCAGGGTTTTTTTAATTGTTTCCTGTGAGTATTATAATTTTATCTATTATTAGAAAATATATATAGACAATAGATAACAATGTTAAGTTTTAATATAACTATGAAACTTTAAAATGTATTGTTTAGATACACGAATCAAAGTATATCTTTTTTAATTTAGATATTTAAGGTATTTTATAATTAAACTATTTTATTTAAAAGAAATTGTCATTACTATTATTATAATTTTTGAAGGTTTTTTTTTTGTAGCAAATTGTAAAAATAGATCTAGGTTGTCTATAGTGGGAAGTTCTGACCCTTTGGAGCGAGTATGGGCAGTATATTTAGTAATATGGTTTTAATGATTTTTATGTGATAAAGTTTTGTTCACTTTGTTTTTTTTACGGTTCTTTTCGAAGTTATGATAGCTCAGTCAATTTAAAAACTACCATGTTAATTTAAACTTTGAGCAATATCTTTAGAGCCCATTTGTTACTGAAATGAATTAGTAGTTATATTGATAATGCCTTTTTTTTTAATTGGAAACAAAACGTTCTTTATTAGTGTTAAAAATATAAATTTAAAAGTTTCCATAAAATCAAATCTCAAAGATCCAAAAAACTACTTTATTTTTGTCAAACTTATATATAAAACAATAAGTTTACAACCTAAATCAATAAAACAACCTAAATCTTAAAAACACAATTTAAGCGAATTTATAAACTGGTAAAAATTTCAACAAAATAAGTTTTTATTTTGGTAATTTTAGTTATCGGTTAATTTTTTTTAAACAAATTAACTAATTAAAGATTTGATTATTGTTTTGGTTTAAAAGTCCATATTACTTACGGTATAAATTTCTGATAACGGTTTAACTTTATTTACTTCAAAACGAATTATTTTTTCGTTTTCATTGGATAAAAAGTCT
The DNA here is from genome assembly GCF_965202585.1 of Thalia democratica. Taxonomy (NCBI): domain Eukaryota; kingdom Metazoa; phylum Chordata; class Thaliacea; order Salpida; family Salpidae; genus Thalia; species Thalia democratica. Next base: position 84,814,105 of record NC_139165.1, read on the forward strand.
GAAAAACTTATTTTTTTTTCAATTGAACTTTTAATAATTTTTTTTTTATACAGCTGTAGTATACGTTTGTGAATTAAAACTGTTCAGTTGATTTTGTGTTTAACATTCAACATGCTTATTTTGACCAGCCTCTTATGATACTTTCCATAAGAGGAAAATTCCAATTTAATTAAAGTCATATTGTCATACTGATTTGCCAAACTTTGAATAGTGCTGATGTGACAAAAACTTCATAACATCCTTATGCAATACATAATTCTCCAATAAGCTATTTATTTTATTTCAAGTAAGTGTTTCTTTTTATACATTTTTGCAAGTTTTTGTTATATTTTATTTTATTATAAAATGCTCAATTTAGTTCGTTTTCTTAATTTTTTAATATAAGTATTAAATACAGTATTGCAAAGACTTAGATGATTTTAAGAAAAACAAGAAAAAAAAAACTATATATAAAACTGCTTTTATTTATTCTTTCTTTATTTAATCTTAACAAATAGTAATTTGAATAAAACAAAGTAATGTTTAGACTGTTGTGATTTTATAAAACTTTTATTAACCTAAATTATATACTTTCAAAAAAAGTTCTTTTTTATACTTTAACATTTAATTATACAATATGGCTACTATCTATTACTCATTTTGTATTTATTTTTATACCCTCATCAATACTATTAAAAAACTAACATGATGTGAGCATTAAATTGTACATTGAATGGGTTGCAGATATAAATATACAATTTAAGTTATTGGTTAACTAGGGGTAAGACTGTAAGAGTAAACAGAGTTTTTCATACAATGGCTGCATAGATCATGCTGGCTAAATCATACTACCTTTGACTGTATTAAAAATTAGGCTGAATTAGGTTTCATTAAGGAAAATTAAGGTTATTTGAAAAATACTTACAGTGTTAATAGCAGGTTTGCCACACACTCAGGAAACTAAGAGAATTTAGGGAAACTTGGGGAATTTTCAAAATATAGAAAATCTCAGGTAAACTCAGGAAGACTCAGGGAATTTTGATTCTTTTTTTAATCTCAGGGAAGTTTTGATTTTTTCTAAAAGTTTCAGGGAAATCTTATTATTCAAAAAAAATCTCATTGAAAAAGTCAGAATTAGTTAATCCAGTTTTAAAATTTTGTTAAAAACAGTTAATTTTATTTATTTTTAAGTGCTAATTTAAAAAAGTTTAAGCCTTGCGGCTAGAGCATCAATATACTTAGAATTAACATTGTAACTTTTTAATAATTAATAAAATATTTAAGGATTTGAAAAAAAACTCAGGGAAATTCAGGGAAGTTTTTAGCCACTCAGGGAAGATTTTTTGACTTAAAGAGTGGCAACCCTGTAATAGTGAAACTGTGTTAGTATCTAATTTTCTCAAATTTTCCTTTTATGTCAACCTTTTTTTGTAATGTTTTTGTCATTATAACATGTTGTGTTTTTTTTTCACCTGCTTGCTGAGGAAAATTTTTAAACTTTTAAGTACTTTAACCTATATAGCTATTTGAAATATAAGTTTTGTAGTTTTTTTGATGTATAATTACTAAGTTTATATTGAAATGTATTTAGTTTTGGTGAAATTTTTTTAAGCCTCAGACATATAATTATTTATGACTAACTAACTATTATTGACTAACTAAAAGTTTTAGAAACAAAAGTGATATATAGTGTTTATTTATAAATGATACTACTACAAACTTGTAAAATATTTTAGGATGAAGTATTTTATAATTTATTTAAAAAAGTTTTGTACTGATATTTTTATTCTAGTTTTAGCATTATTTTATTTCACTAAACCTTGTTTTTGGTCACAAATTTCTCTAAAGTGATTGTCGACCATTGAATAAAAGCAGTATAAGTGTATTCTGAGTTTTTGATAAAACAAAGCATCTTAAAATTTGATTTGAGAATAACTCATATTTTGAAATGAAAATATGTTTAAGTTTTAAGAACTTACAATTTGAATATTTAATGTGAATTTTTTTAAAAATTAAGAATAACTTCATAATTGTACACTAAAATTGTATTCCTTAATTCTAATCTGATCTTTTCTTATAAATAATATTAGTAGAAATGATTTCATAATAAACGTCATTTAACATAAGATAATTTAATATGCAACCACAATTGAAAACTTACAGTAAGTGTTTTGGTTGGGCAATAATAAATTGATTTTCATTGAAAGCTTAAAATTTTTATTTTGACATTTTAAACCTAAATGAATTATGTTACAAATTATTAGTATTATAAGTTGTTTGGTTTTATTGGCCACAAAAGACACTGTAATGTAACTTTTTAAAGGCTGCTACCTCATTATACAGCAAGATAAAAAAAAATAGTTTCATTTAAACAAGTTTTAAACTTTTATGAATCTTTTTTTATGTATAATAAAATAATTGTTCAAAATTTGTGATTGTTTGAAAACTTTTATGCAATTTCAAGTTTTATTTAGGGTTTATGTATTAAATAGTTTTTTAATAAAAAAAAAGGTTTAACTTTAAAAATATTTTTTTATATAGCCCCAATTACAGGTAAACTTAAATAAGCACAGTAATTATTTCATGGAGCTGTTTTATTCTAAGTTTGGGAAAAATCAGAAAGGAAAGTTTAACTTTCAAAGCTACTAGGATTTAAGGATTCAGAAAAGTGTAGCACTTCTTAATAAAAACAAGCTTCTACCTTTTACTACACCAAGAAAAGTGTGTCATGCCTTTAGCATAGCTTTATCAACTTTGAAAAATTACTTTAATACCAAAGCTTTGTCTTCTTTTAAACTTACTTAAATAAGTGTGGTTTTACTGAGGTCCTGATTAAAATAAATAAAATAAGTTAAGCTGTTTAATAAGATTGTTAAAGCTATTACTTTATGTTTAATAAAAGCTTAAATTTTTATACAATAATTGGTATTTTGGTGATGCCATGTCTCAAGAAAAACAAAATTAAACTATCCCAAAAATTGGATAAACACCAGTTATATACCAAGAGTTTATAGCTAACTCTAAGAAGTATAATAACAGTGTTTTTACAGTTAATCTTTAAGTTTTGCAATAACTACTTGATAATATTTTCATTTTTTAGAATAGTAGCTTGTAAATACTAATAGTAAATGTAATATTAACTGTTTTCCAACATAAAGTGAATTTTGTTTGTTAAAATCTTAATTTTAATCAAATAATGACACTGTAAGTAAAGACTTAAAAAGGTGTAAATAAGTAATGAAATATAAACTGAAAAACAAAAGTTTATTGGTTTTACAGCTTAATAACTTTATAAAAAGTGACTAAAGTTATTATAAATCAATATTATATACATATGTGTAATAAAATGTCAAAAACCTTATGAAAATATTTTAATTATAAATAAATGTCAAGTGAAAAAAAATAATATTGTTTCATAAATACTACTAACTTTATTTTGCAGAGTTTTATAGTATTGTTTTTTTTTTAATATTTTTAAGGTGTTAGACCACTATTGAATTTATCTTTAGACTAAAAATTTTTCTAAAGTTAAACATGATTTCAATTAAGCTTAAATCTAAATATTTTTAGCTTATTTTAAATTATATCTAATATAAATGACTAAAACTAACAACATATTATTTTTTTCAAACTACAGTGATATCAAAATTTAAAAAAGTATATGTGATACAAATACAACTACATTACTATGATTTTCAAAAGCTTATATTTGAGCAGTTGGTTTACTTTAAATTACAATACCTTATTTTTAATTTTGTTTTTATTTTGGTTGATAATAAAAACATGTCTGATTGTTAGAGGGGATTTACAAATCGAAAATGTCAGAAAGAATTTGACCTATACAACTAATTGATTTTTACAATAGAAAAACCACAGTATAATTTTAATTAATTCACTCACAAACATAGCTGTTAAAAAAACTGACAAATCTAGATTTGATAACTAAATTCCACTTAGTACAACCTTAGAAAAATAATTAACCTACTAAGTTATAAGATAATCGATACTTAGTCAAACAAATACTTTAATTATTTTAACAAATAGATGTTATTAATGTACAAAACAGATAAAAATAACAGTGTTTCCAGTCATGGTTTTTACTTAACAAATAGTTTGTAAATAAGTCATGAAATGAAAATATTTTATAAGTTTATTAAAATGGCAATTCAATAGATTTAAAATAATGAATAAAATATGTTTATACAAAAAATTGAAAAAATTTCTCCATAGTTTTCAATAAAAAAGTTTAAAATATTGTGATTAATAAAGCAAAACATGTTTAAGTATTATAAGTTTAGACTGCTTTTATTAATTGTAGTTGTTTTGTTGTTACAAGTTCTGCATATAAGATTTTGTTTTATAAATAGTATTGTCATATTTAAACAGAAAATTAAAACCGTCAAGTATATAAGACCACCAAAATAAAAGCTTTTCAGATAAGTTTTTTTTAATTCTTTTTCTTAGTGCAGTTTACATTAATATACTTATTATACTTTTTTCAAAAATTAACTTAAGTTCTTAGAAGTATGTAACATAAAGTTTCAACCGGTTAAACTAAATATTTTTGTTTTTAAAAACAATTTTGTCATAAAAAGTATGCACATATCTATTGTTAGCTTTTATTTTAATAAGTCAACAACCCCTTTTTTAGGTTTTTTATTTTGCTTTTAGGTTTTTAAATCTTAAAAGGTGAAATTTGTTTTTACTGAATTTAATTTACAAATGTATTTTGATTTGAGTTAAAAATGATGGATATACATTAAAGCTTGCTTTTTAAGATGTTTATATAGCTTTCTATGTACAAAGTCTACAAAAATTTTTATTTTATTTTAATACAGAGTTTTAAAATAAAAACTAAAGTTGAAATAATTTTCATGATCTATATAAAGTTGCAATAAATTTTTTGAGCTGTTTTATTGAAGTGATTGTGAGTTTTCAATGTTTTAATTCAAAATAAAAATTAAGTACAGACTTAAATGTAAATATTTCTTTTAAAATGTTCAGCTAAAAATTAAATAGTTATTTTGAAAAAAGGTTATAAAAATCCTGAATATGAATATGAATTAAAAGAGATTTAAAAAAGAAATCAATTCGAGACGAAGATTCATGTATCAAATTTTACTTATTAAATAACTCAAATTTAAAACAATCTCAAAAATCAAACACTATAAATAAATACTTTAAAAAAGTTAGTCAAGTTACTACTAGAATAAAAATTAAAACTTTAGCTAACCACAAAAAAGTAAACATAGTTTAACAAAGTTATTAATTTTTTTTAAAACAGCAGATGAACAACACCAGTTTGACCAATTTTCATGATGTAGATTGATTTAATCTTTCCTTGTAGACCAATTGTCTTCATTTTCTGCTGACTCAATATGATATGATTTTGGTATGTTTTTTGAACTGCAAATATAAAATACATTTCTAAAGTATTTTTATAAGAACTATTATATAGTGTTTGTTTGTATAGCTAAATACTATATTATGTTTTTACCTTCAATTAGTTTTTAGTTTGTTTAGTATCACCTATCTCATTATTATAAATCTTAGTTTTTATAGTTTAAAGTTGTGTAAAATTGTATGAAGTTCTTTTTGATGTTGTTATTAATTGCGTATAAAAAAGGTTAATCTTTATTATATTTAAGTTGTATCAATAAATTAAAATAATGTTAGTTGTTAGGAATTAGTTTGAAAATTCTATAACACTGCTATAACTTTCTATAACATTTTTTAACACTTTAACAACAAGTGCTGTTATTATTTAAACTTATATCTTAAAAATTGTTTAACTTTTTGAATAAATAGTTAAACTTTGTTAAGTTGTTTAATATATATATTTGCCATTTAAATTTGGTACAAAATATTATTTTGAATCGCCAGCTTCAGCATAAAAATAAAAGGGACATGTATTAACAAATTTATTTTTTACTTAATATAACTTAATTTTTCAATTACTCAATTTTTTTTAGTTTGCTAGAATAATCTAAAATCTTAAAATGGCTTATTAGAAATGTTTTTCTAAGTATAAAATGAATTTCTATGCTTAAAAAAACTTTTTTTCAATTTTTTATTTAGGGTTTCCCTTTTAAAATTAAAAATACATCCTCTTTTGGAAAATTTACAATTAGTCCTACAAGTAAACTTAAACTTTATGTAAAATGTTTTTACTATTTAACCTTTATCTGTTAAAAAATTAAAAGCTAATGCTTTAGCATAGTAAATATTTATGATGTTCTGTACAAAGAGATTATGTATAATAAAACTAATTAAATAAAAGTAAGTTACTTTGTTTAATTCATCGCTTTATTATAACGACTGTTCAAAATTTAATACATATGTAAACTATAAATTCTAGACAAATCTATTAATTTTTTTTTTTACTGCTTTTACAGAGTTGCTGATCTTAGACAACTTTCAACCTTTGCTGACGCTTTATTCCTCACTTGCTACACAGTCAAGTAAGATACATTGTTTTTCTTGTTATTTAATCAATTTATTGTAGGTAGAAATTTGTTGATATTTATATTTAAATAACAACGACTGTTTGTCTGAGATGTAATATAGTTTGAAGTTTTTTACAACCCACTTACACTGATTAGTTTTACTCGATCAATATGTTTTTTATGTTTTTGCATTATTCGTTTAAGAACTACTTGAATTAATTGTTGCAATATAGTATACTATCTCTTGTCCCGTTTTAGATAACATGTAACAAAGTTTTTCAATACTTATGTCATAATTTGTTTACTTGTGCGTTTTTAAAGAGCCACTTTTTTCATCACTCAAGCAAAAACTAATAGTTTTTTTGTTTGATATGCAGTAGTAAATTAATGTTATAAAGTAAGTATAACATCTGTTTAGAAATATAGCTTTTTATACCATTGATAAAATAAAAAAAGTAATAGGACCTTTTTATTCACTTTTATACATGTTACTATAATGTTAATTAATGATGATTTTGTTAAAAATATAGTATAAAAATATACTGTTTTAATTAGTCAAACATTTTTAGTCATAACATTATATATTTTTTTTTTGTAGAAATTTCAAGCAAAAAAAAAATATTTTCATAAAGTATATGTTAAAATGATTTTTAAACAATTATGTCATACATATGAGAACCATTAAATTTACGTTGCAATTTACAAGAGCTTCTACTTTCATAACCCAAGCAAGCAGATATTTCAGTTTTTCACATTCTTATGAGCTTGGCTTGTAAAAACATACTTCGTGGCGTTCATAAGCGCATAGTGTAGATTCCGCGCATTTCTCAAGCACCACAACAATTTATAAGCGGATCAAGTTTCAACCATGAAAAGGCATGAACGGAGCATGATAATTTTGTTAAAAAATTTTCTATATAGCATATTTCTTGTTCTAAGAGTCAGTTTTATTTCGATTGTATACAAAATGATTTTAAAAAACTCGATTCAGTTGATGTTGCTTCATTTTGATAATTGTGTTATTACAACATACATAAGATATTTCTTATGCTTAAAAATGGATGGAATTTGTATTATATTTGCAAAAACTTGTAATTCTTAAAAATATAAAGTTATTTAAATAAATAATGCATTTTTGATCGTACCTATTTGCCCTTTTCCCTTAGCGCATCTTAAGCAAAGATGAATTAAGTTTTAGTAGGAATAAAAGTCTTTAAATTCAATATGATAAATGTTTATAGCGTTAGTGTTTGTGTTTAAATTGTAACAGTTTTATTTTTACTACCTATAACTTTTTATTATCAAATTAAACTAGGATTTATTGAGTTAAAAATTAAACTTCTTCGATTTTGCTTAGATTAAAGTTTTCGTTGTAATCTAATAATAGTTATAAGAGTAATATAGTTTACAAAATTATGGTAAATTTGACTTGTAAATTACTTGCTCTACTTGATTATCAGTGTTGAAAATCTTTATTTCTTTGATGTTTTTTTTATACAATTTAAGATGTATCAATGCGGCGGATGCAATTTGATAAATAGTTATCAGATATTTTTTGATATATATTTTTTTAATTTGTAAAACATAAACTTTGCTTTTTATATGTATTAAATTTCCAAAAGTTCTTTTACAAGAAAAATTTAATAATAATTTGAATTTTTATATTCAGATAGTCTTTAATACTTTTTGATTAGTAATTTAGTAAACTTGTTAACATGATTAAAACAAGACTAAATTGGGTTATATTTTCTTTTGCATAGGTAAAATTTTATTTTTGTTTTCACATCACGAGTAAAGATATGTAAACTTATGTTAAAGAAAAAATACATAAAGAAGGTTATAGCCTGAACTTAAAAAAATATAAAAACCACCATAAAGTTTTAAATTGTCTAGTTTACTACATAACAAAAATATAATAAAAAATAGTTTATTGAACGACAAAAATAAAAAGTAATTATAGAAAAGTTATACACTAATACAAATAATATTTTAAATTTTCTTATTTTATTATTAGTGATTTATAAACAATGAAGTTTAGTGTAATATAAACGATAAAAATATAAGTTTTGTTGTTATAGTTTTTAAAGAAATATTTTGTAAAAGTATTTTTTGTATTTGTAAATAAATATTTCAATAGTTTTTATGTTTACATATAAATATACTTTTTGAGCACATTATAAACTGTTATTTATTTATAATATTTAATAAGTAGATAGGGTTTACCAATGAAATGATACCCATATAAGCATTTTACTAAATACTTTTGCAACAAAATAATTTTAACTTCCTATTTTGTTTATTAAATTTTGATGTTAAACATAGTTTTCTATACAAAATTCATATAGTTTGAGATAGTGTCTATAAAAGCTTATCCAATATTCAGTGGTAGATTCTTTAATAACAACATTCTGATGTAACTTTCAATTTAATAGGATTTGAAATTGTAAACATTTAATTTTTTAACAGCAAATATCTTAGTCGAAGTTGTTTAAACTATCTTTATACATATAAAGCAAATAATTTACTACTGTCTTGATTCAAAGTTATATAACAAATATATCTTATCAGTTATGATCTGTTTTCAATTTATACTATTTTAATGTAAAAGTCACACTGAAAATTCTTAATTTCTATTTGATTTTTCGGATCATAACATATTGTGTGTACAGTGTTCCTTTATTGGGCACAACTAAAACTTTGCAAACAGCTTTACTACTCTTTAGTTTTACCCACCTCTATTTTTTTTTAATTATTATTTTTTGAAGACTCTTAATGCTTTATATAAAGCAGCATTGGATACATTTAATTGCTAAATTTTGCTGAAAACAAACGTTGTTTTAGGATTAATAGTTTTTTTTTTATTTTACCCAAAGTTTTAACTAAATTTATTTATTTCATTATTATTTGAAAATATAAATACCCACTTGAAACTTATATAACTTGTTATAAGTGCCGGTGCGCTGGAAATTATGGTTGAATTTCCAATTTCTCATAATAATTTTTATTTGAGAAAAAAAAATTTCTGTAATAAACTTTGTTTAGAGTTAATTTGCTTCTGTGCTTGTTTTGATTTTTAACAAAATTTTTAAAACAACTATTTTTAAAAAAGTTATAGACCAAATAAATCTAAAAAAGTTCTAAACTTTAAATAATTATCGTTGATAAACATCAGTTGGAGAAGGAAAGTGTTAATTTAACAAGTTGCACCCTAATTATCTCATTGTGGAGGCTAATTTTGGAGTTAAATTAAAGTTTCACTATAAAACTTGGAAAAATCTGGAATTTTGAACATTTTTTACATTTAAAGAAATAAAATTTCGATTTGACACAGAAAATATATCATGTAAAAAAAAAAAATTTTGTTATCATCAATTTTTTTATTGAAAATCACATTTAAAGTAGATTTAAAGTATTTTTCCAATGTTGTTATGCTATTTAACACAATTTTTCACCTTAAACTCAATAATAAACAAAAAAATAGACTCAAAAACGTGTACTTTCAAAAACATAAAAGAAATACAGAAAAATTGTAAATAAATTTCCAAAAAACTAGTGGCCACCCTGACACAAATAATTGTAAACTATTTTTTCATAATATGACAAGTTATACAGTTTAATAAAACGCTTGTTTAAAAAAGATATCTAAAAAAAATGCTAAACTTAAATTGTAAACTGGTTTGAAATGTTTATTCTTTTTTTTTCACAAAAAAATTTCATCAACATAAGTTTACTACTTCAACAGAGTCGCATGAAATATGAAATCATAGATCACCTTTAACCTTAGCTTACCGTTCTATATTGTTCAATCTCCGCTCGCCACACAGTTTAATCATGTTTGGTAAGAAAAGTTGTTCCTTTTTACTTAAATCAACTTCTTTTATAGAGAAAATTCGTTATTTTTTTTATTACTAACAACAAATTTTTTGTCTAAGCATATATTTAGCTTAAATGTTATATACTAGTCTTACATTCATTAATATATTCTATAAGTATTTTGTTAATTTGGTTTATCACTTGTTTTAGAATTAATTAAGTTATTTTTACAAAAAAGTATACTAGCTGATGTACAATTTTAAATAATAAGTAATTTTTTTCTGTTAAAAGTGTTGTATTTTTACTTCTACACTGAAAAAAAGTTTGTTTTTTCATTATTTAAACTAAAACTAATGGCTTTTTGTTTTATATACACCAGTAGATTATTTCATTAAAAATTATTTAAAAATTGTTTGTAACTTTAGCTGTCACGTTTTTTATTTCTTCAAGAAAATAACAAAAGTAATAGAGCCTTTTTAACTACTTCCTTTTTTCCAAAGTTAAAAATAAGGTATTTAAACTGTTATGATAACAAGAAAACCAATTTTTAGCATAAAGTTCGAACTTTCCTTTCTTATTTGTGAAGAAACTTTTTATATGCAATTTAAGTTTTTTTCAAAGAAGTTTCTTAACTTTGTTTAACTTGTAATTAACTTTTGCTAACAAGTTTATCTTCATTATAATTCCACATTAGTTAAACGGTATATGGTTACATTTAAACTAAAAATATAAAACGATTTGTAAAATTATTGTGCTTGTACTAAAATAGTCTGACGATTTTTATTTAAAAATTTGACAACTATGGAATTTAAAAGTCCTAAAATTTCAGTAACTCTAGAACATTTTGGCTACGTTTAGCTATAAAAATTTTCTCCAATAATGTTTCTGTTTAATCAGATTAATTATATGAACAAAATAAATTATGTTACAAACTAAGTTATGAATATCTTAGGGGTTTAAATTGAATAAGATTTTGACTTTAAAGTTTTAAATATTATTTAAGTCAGTAATTTTAAAGGATGATACATTTGTTAACGTTAATCAAAATTAGAGAAAGATAACGTAGTTTAAATATTTAATTTTTTTCAAACAGTTGCGTTACAATCATAAACAAAAGCTATGTTAAGATTCTAAAAACTAAATAAACTCTTTTAATAAGTTTTTGTAACATATAAAACACTTTATACTTATAAATTGATACCAGTCTATCACATTTTTGTGGGCGTGACGTTCATACGAAGTAAAACATTTCGAAGCTTTCACTAGCATACTGTAGATTCTGCGCAATTCTCAAGTACCATAAGATCTTCATATATTTAGCGGATCAGGTTTCAAGTATGCAATGGCGTGAACGGAGCATAATAAACTTAAACAAACTTTTAAGTTCATATGTGAATATTTCATACTTTATTTAAAGATTCAGCTAACTTAACCTTTAAATAAAAAAAAAACGTTAAAACACTTGGGTCAGTTTCCATTGCTCCGCATCACTATTTGTGACGTTTAAACGTACATAACCTTTTAAACTCGAACAAAATTTCGCGTTATATTCGCTGAACTCTTGTAACTCTTTCACATACACATTTAAATATAAATATTCATGATTCTTCGATCGTACTCATCCGACACTTAGCAATTTGCGCGCCAAAATCAATATTGAAAAAAGTATAAAAAAATAATGGTATGAAGAGTTGTTACAAAAAAGGAAATATGAATAAAGTAAGACTATTTAGTTAATAGTACGAAAGGTAATGAAAGGTTGTTTTAAACTTTTTTTGTAAATTGATTTATTATATAAAAAAAAAGTATTTGTCTGTTGAGTTTGTATTTGTCTTTCCTTATATTGTTTTTCTCAATTTCCAACTTGAAACAATTTTATGAGATTTGAATATTAACACATAAAACTAGTTCGATTTAGTTTGAATTGGTTTGTGCTTGATTAAATGATTACAAGTAATAGTTTACAATATGGTGGGAAGTTTGACTTGAAAATTACTTGCCGTACTTTATCAGTGATGAATTTTTTTTTTTCTTCGAAGATTCTGAACAGTTTAAGATGTACAAGTAACGCGGATGTAATTTTCTTAAAAGCTATCATTTGTTTAAATTTTTGTGGTATAAATTTCAAATAGTTTCTTGGTTTTTGTCAAAGTTGTAAACAGATTCATACTACTTTTGAAGAAGTACTTACCATATATTTAATAAATATATGTAATTATTGTTTATAAAATAAAAAAATAATTTAAATGTAAAAATTTTAAAGATTTACTTACTTAAAATTAAAAACTATATTCAACAGTTATAATAATTCTAGAAAAGTTTTAAAGTTTGTTTGTAGAAACCCTAAGTTTGGAGTAAGTTAATTAAATAAATTGAAACAAATTTTTAATAGTGTAGTTATTTTTACTTATGTGTTATCTTCTTTTTTTAAAATAAATTTTTCTACTAATAGATTTATAATAGTTTATGTATATCTGAATAATTTGAGCACAACTTAACCTGCTATTTTCAAAATGTATAACCATTTTTTAAGTGTTTTTAAATTAAAAAACAATAATTGTTAGTATCAAAAATGTTTGCATTAGAATATTATTAATTTCTTATTTTAGTAATTAATTTTTAATAATTATTGTAAAAATATTAATATTTTGATAAACTGAACTCGGTAATTAATTTGGTTTAATAGTGAATACTTGAAAAAAAACAATATTAAATACTTTGTCCTAAAAATTTATCAAACAACTATTATAATTTTTTTCTCTGCCAAGTTTCTTGAAACTAATTTTATTAAAATCAAGTTAATATTAAATTACTTAAAATTACTATAAGACTAATGTTATGAGTAACTAATAGGTTTTTAAAAAATATTTAAACATCCAGATAAAGTGAAAGTAATTTTCTATTTTACTTATACAATTGATTTAGATTTTTTTACTATTCCTTTTTGGCATAACTAAACCTTGTGCGAATCGCTTCACTACATTGATTTTTCAACTCATTTCTTTTACCTCAAATTTTTGATCTTAAATTTATTTTAGTTTAATAATTAATAGGTAAAATTGTGTTGTTTCATTTTACCATCTATATATTGACAATGTTTTTTTTTTGTATTTACCCAAAATTTCAACTAGACTACTTAGTTTCTTTTCAATTTAAAGTTAATCTTCTTCTTGGAACTTATATAATATTTTTTGAAGTGTTGGTATAAGTGCCGGTGCGCTGGAGACTATGGCAAAAATTTTAATTTCTCATACTGAAATTTCTTTCTTCAAAAGAAAGCTTTTGTTAAAATTGTTTTTAATATTTTGATCATCTTTTGTGCTTGTTTTGATATTTTATCTAAAAATATACTCGATATACAAAATACATATTAACTTGTTACATTTATCCTGACATATAATGAACTTTAAATTAAAAATCAGTTGATTTAATGATTATAAAGTTAAAGCTGTTTTAAGTTTATCGACAACTATGAAGTAAAATAGTAAAGTTAGATAAAACTTTGTTTGTAAATGAATCTTTATATACGTATTACTACCGATTTATAGATAGTAGATTTTGTTAATGAGCTCATAACAGAAACCCTGACCATACTGTATAAATACACTTCATGTGGTTTATCATTTGTTTATAAAAATAAGCAAAACATTATTTTGCATACGATATCAGTTAGTTTACTTTCTTTGTAATAAAAAATACTGAAATTAAAACAAATTAAAACAGTTAATTGTAGTTGTATATTAATTATTTGATTAGGTTTAAATACTATCTTATACTTATATGTCTTGCTTTTTAGAACTAAGCAATATTTTTTAGGGTTGTTTTATTGTTTATATGTATCTAAGTTATAAAGCTTATATTTAATTTTACAGAATTGACTTTAAATGTATTTAAGCTAAATATTGTTTTTTTATTTAAAATGTAACACACATTTTTTAATTTTATTACAGTTTGAATATTAATAGATGTTTAATTTCAGTTGCCGGATGAAGTAAGCGATGATTTGAACTTTTTGCATTCTAAGGACCACAGGAGAAGGGGAAGTTCATCCAGTCCAGTTTCCAGCAGAAAAAAGTGCCAGCAGTTGTTGTTTTACGTTACGGGCAAGTTATTGTTGTGCTAGAAGAAAAAGTAACACATAATTTGAACTTAAGATTTTAAAGGATCCTTTTTTTGTATAGTACAACTAACTTGCAAACGTTTGAGTTTGTTAAAACTTCTCGGAACACCAACTTTAAGCCTACTATGTTTACCAGGTAGCAGAACTTTTTCCGAGATTTTCCGTTAACGTTTCTACTTATGTGCATCCTGTTTATTTATAGTGATGAAATATTTCTAAAATTAAATTAAAAAATATTTATAAAACCTCGGGGTTATTAAATGGATCTTTAATGAAAAAGTTTAATTTATTTTTAAAAATACAGTGACATTCCGACTTAACTCAATCGGCCGTTAAATGTAGGTCAAAAGAATAATTAGCTAGTAAATCGTATTAAAACACTTGTAATTTTTGTATAAGGCATTAATAAACAAACATTATGTCTTAATGGTTGCACACTATAATTTTTGTATGATATAGGAATTATATTTCATAAAATCTATAGACTTGTTTTTGTCTTAAATAAATATTCAGTGTGTTTATCTTCCTAAAAACATATTTTGACACTAAAACGCATGCTAAAAGATTTATGTAAACCTTTTGTTTTGTCAATTATTTGGAAAAATATTTAACACTTTCATTATGTCTCTGCTAAACCGAAAAGTTTTGTAGAAAATAAGTTGTAATGATATTAGCATCTCATTTTAATATTTTAAAGCTCGTGAATAAATATGGAATTTTTTGTAATAATAAAAACAATTTTCATTATTCTCAAAACAAGCTTTTGCAAAACAATTTTTATAACTCTTAAAACAATTTTCTAAAACAATAAACAATATTGTTTACTTAAAGGAGTTACATTTGTTTTAGTGCTTATAAAACGGAATTTGACTTGCAATTACAGTGCAGTAGCAGTTTCGGCAAGTGTGCTTTAAGTTAAAATGCATTTTAAACACGTTAGATTTAAGAACTAATATTTTCTTGTGTGTTTAACTTTAGTTCTCGTATAGAGTGATGTAATTGTATCTTTGTGTTGTTTAGTTTATGTAAATAAATATAAGTGTTGTTTTGATTGTTGTACTAATCTACTTTACTAATCCCTATTACCCCTTAATAAAATATCTGTGTATCGAGACATTGGAAACCATGTGTGGCCTGTATTTTAGGAATCTTCTGATATTTAGGAATTAGGTGCCTTATCAATTAAAAAACGCAGCGAAAAAAAAACTTTAGTTTATTACTAAACAACTTTTTAACGAGTTTAAAATTTTGACAGTATAATTTGCGATAATACTTTACTTTGCGACATTTCACTATGATAATAGTAAGAAAAATTGTGTGAATAACTTTCTACTTTGAAACAGCAAGTCTACAATTATAATACAAGTGTGTGGTAGTGGTTTATTTAGTTTTGTTAAAAGTGAAGCTTGATGTCAAGGATTTTTTGCTGGAAGTACTATATAATTTTTGCGGTGATTTCTATGTATAGTTTTATATATGCTTTTTTAGTGCTTAGGTGCTTATTTTATTTGCTAATGAGCATAATATTTCTTCTTCTTAGTGCACAATATATGTTGCAACTAACATAAGTCGCATGGGTGCGCAGTATTTCGATCCTAAAAAGCTTAATCTGTTTAGCTAAGGGTATAATATAAGTTGCAACTAACATAAGTCGCATAGGGGCGCAGTATTTCGATTATAAAAAGCACAGTCTTTTTACTCTAGTGCACAATGTTCTTTGAAGATGTTGCAATTTGCATAAGTCGTCAGGGGACGCAGTATTTTAGTGCAAAATTGCATTTTATAAGTTGCCAAGAGAGCGCAGTTATTATATTTTTCTAAGCATAGAAATGTAAAGTAAGAACCGCATTAAAATTTAGAATTACAACAGCAGAATTGTTCTTATTAATAACGTCTGAGTTTTAGCTGATAAAACTAATTTTCCTATGTGTTTACTACTACTAGTTTATTGTTTTGGTCTGCTGATTGATTGTTCTAAAGTATAGATTGTATTTGTTATAAATCAGAATGTTGCTGAAGTTTAAAAATATATTTGAATGAGTTTTCATCTTTCTTAGTCGTTAAATGGCTTATCGTTTGCCACATTTTATTACTTGTTTCAAGTTCAAGTATAAAGTTGTGTTAAAATTTTCCTTTTGAAAGAAATCAAAAATAAACTCCCCTTAAATTTAGCAGTCGTCGCTTGTAAATAAATTGTTGCGTTTATATCTTTTTAACGTTGTTTGAAGCAAATTGTCGTTTGATAACCACAGTTTTAAGCACACCTGACACCTTGCTACTGCATGAAACTTTAAAAGTTTTGTTGTTTATAAGTACGACAATAAACAAAAGATTGAATGAAGATTTTGTGTTTATTCTATGACGTCACGATCAAAATTCCTGCTGTCATTGTTTCCGAAGCCAATCGATGTGATGTTTTTCTGATTCAGAAACCAGCTAGAAGACAGAAAGTCAAATGTTTCCTAAAAGAAACAAGACGTTGTCAATGATCCAATTGATGGTTCATAAGCCTCTATTAACAACCTGAGGATAACAGCCCGACGACGAGCCCGAGGACAACAGGCACAAGGACAAGAACCCCAAGGATAAGAAGCTGGAGGACAACTAAATGACTATCATTGTTACTTACTTTGTCTTTATGTTGTGTTTTATCTAAGTTTTTGTAGATTATGTAATTTTTGAGATAATAAGAAATACAGTTTCTTTTTCTTACTTTTTTTAAACCGGACTTTTGATACTGTCTAAAAAGTTTAAAGTTAAGTAGAATTTTAAGGATTTTAATTATTTTTTAATTAATTAATTTTACCAGGCTTTAAACGTTAAAATTGAAAATTTAAAAAGAAACAATGTAATGATATTAGCATCTCATTTTAATATTTTAAAGCTCGTGAATAAATATGGAATTTTTTGTAATAATAAAAACAATTTTCATTATTCTCAAAACAAGCTTTTGCAAAACAATTTTTATAACTCTTAAAACAATTTTCTAAAACAATAAACAATATTGTTTACTTAAAGGAGTTACATTTGTTTTAGTGCTTATAAAACGGAATTTGACTTGCAATTACAGTGCAGTAGCAGTTTCGGCAAGTGTGCTTTAAGTTAAAATGCATTTTAAACACGTTAGATTTAAGAACTAATATTTTCTTGTGTGTTTAACTTTAGTTCTCGTATAGAGTGATGTAATTGTATCTTTGTGTTGTTTAGTTTATGTAAATAAATATAAGTGTTGTTTTGATTGTTGTATTAATATACTATAATAATCCTATTACCCCTTTAACATCTCTGTATCGAGATAAAGTTGTACTTATATTTTCAATAAATATGATTATTTGATGATTGGTATGTACTGTACATTGTTATTTAACAAGTTATATAAGATTGTAAAACGGCAATTTATTTTTATAATCAAAATCCTAATGTCAATGAGAATTCTATTTCAATTAATAAATGATGTAGAAAATATTACAGTTCAATAAAGTAAAGAAAAAAAATGTTCGTTTTAGAATTTTTGAGCAGTTTACTATAATATTATCTTTTATCTGTGTTTCTAAGATAAAAGTTTTGATTACAAAAAAAAATATTTTGACCACTCCTTGTTTTTTTAAACAAATTTATACTTAAGCGAGTTAATACTGATGCCAATTATTTTTTACTTTGGTTGCAATAAGTAAAGTTTCATTAACTTAAGCATTATTAGAATATATTTTCAATGAACTAAGATTTTTAAATGAAAATTCAATGATGTTTTGTTAAACGATTTTGCTTTTTAACAAAGTTTTAACAAAGCCACACTTAAAATAAAAGCTAAATCTAAGGTAAATAAAACATTTATAACTATGTAACTTAATGAATATTTATTTTCTTTTGGTAGTAGTTTTAAGGTTAGAGTTACGTTTAGAAAGTGCAGGAAACATTTTCATCAGTAATATTATGTAAACGAGGTAAAGTAATTATACAGTAGCTCATTGATATTGTAGTATACTTTTTGCAGCACTGACAAGGAACATAATTACTTATCTCCCACATTGATACGTTGCTTTTTCTGATCTTTAAAAGAAGAGACCACTGATACAGTACGTGAACACTTCATTGCATATCTATCTATATCATTGCTCTCAATGTAGTAAATTATATCTAAGTTATTAGTGGAACGTTGACATAGACAACTTATGTTCTTCTGTACCTTTTAATGTCATCGTCACCTATACCTGCAAGCATTACATCTTTTATTGCTTCTTCCGTATAACTTTTCACATTTATTTTCCGCAGACACACTTACTGACTGCTGTGAAATTTCAAGTGTCTGTTTTGGTGCCAACACGAGAAACAAATACTCTAAATAGTTCATCGTGCTCTTGATGCAAGCTCATAAGTTCTGCTTATCTGACCGCAATTGCGACTTTTGTTATTGCTTTTGACTTCATGAGTTTAGCCACATATTGTTATAAAATAACCATCAGCCAAAGATTATTTGCCAACATGAATTTGCCTAGTTTGTAATGCGCACATTGAAAAATTGTGTGCTTGCATTTTTGCTGCATATGTTTTACCCAGTTTTGAATACCTCTCACCTGCAAATGAATGTAAGCAATGTTTATTCTCTGGTCACCCGGTTAACTTTTTGCTGAAAAAAATGAGATGCATTTTGTAGTATAGAAGAGTTTGATGACTAGGTATTTTCCCTATGTTTGTGCAGATCAAAAAATCTGCAAACTAATCCACATGGTTGATTTGCCGTTCGTAATCGCATTCATAAATCGTGCACTTTACTACAACCATTTCTGTCTAAAATATTTATAATGAAGAAAGACTTAATGTGTTAAATAATTAATTAACAATGAGAAATCTGAAACGATAACAAGTAAAAATTTGAACACACATATCTAATTTAAACATTAACAATGATAAAATTTAAACTTAAACTGTTCTACGTAGTACACTAACTGATGTTCAGCTTAAGAAGATAAGCAACAATTAAGTATCTGTAAAACATTTTATTCATTTGTTGTATATAAAAAAGTACTTTCATTTTTACATCCAAAAGGAATATTTAAAGTTTTATGTTTTATATACACTAGTGAGTTATTGCTTTTAAAGTAATGTACAATTTATTTATAACTGTAGCTGTCACGGTTTTAATTTCCTTCAGAAAAAAAAATAATAGTACCTTTTCACGACTTCCGCTCAATTTTATTTTATACTTATACAGTTTTTTAAAAATTAAATAAACTTATTCAACTGTCAACAATAAAAAAAACTATCTTGAACAAAAATTTTCAAATTTCCTATTTCTAAGCAAATTGAGCACATTTCACCTGTAATTTTTATGTAATAGTAGTTTTATGTTGTTTATTTTAAAAACAACGTTTGCTAGAAAATGTAATATTTTTTTTTATAGCCTTCATTTTTGTTCAATAGTCAGTATGCTATTTATACATATTTACAAATAAGAATTAAGTAATTTAATTTCATTTGTTATGATTTTTGCTGTATAATTTTGTTATCTCATAAACATTAAAACTAAATGTGATATTAATGACTAAAAAGTTATTTGTCTTGTAAATAAAAAATGTTTAAAGTCTAACTATATGATTTTAGATATTTAACTAAATATAAACAATTATAGCCAAAAAATCAAAAAGTTAAGAACATTCGAGCTATTTTGGGCTACAAAAGTTATTACATATGATGTGCCTTAATTAAAATAATATTGTGAATGAAATAAAATTTTATTACAAAATTAGCTTAAAATAGGATAGGATTAGATAAAATGTAGATACTGCAGTTGGAACTTATAACCAATTCTATTATTTTTAAACATAAAACTTTTGTTCTGTTAATACAAAATCTGTCACAAATTATAATGTAGTTTTACTTATCAATTATTTTTAAACAAACAAATAATGTATTCCATAGAAAACATTTTAGTGTCAAAAAATTATATTTTTTTGAACAGGTATGTTCAAATATATGTAAAAAAAAGAACTTGAACACTAAATGATCTCATATAATTAATTTTTGAAAATTAGAAAATAACCAAACAATTTTTACCCAAATGAGCTGATTTCGGCGTATCACATTCTTTGATGCGTGGCGCTCATACGAGGTTAAAATATTTCGAAGCGTTCATTAGCTTACTGAAGATTCCGCGAATTTCTCAAGTACACCACAAGATCTTCATATATTTAGCGGATCAGGTTTCAAGTATGTAATGGCGTGAGCGGAGAATAATTAAGCTAAACAAACTTTAAAGTTCATACGTGAATATTTCATACTTTCTTTAAAGACTCAGCTCACTTAAACCTTTAAATACAAAAACGTTTAAACACTTGGGTCAGTTTACGTTGCTCTGCTCACTATTTGTTTCGTTTAAACGTACATAACCTTTTAAACTCGGACAAAACTTCGCGTTATATTCGCTGAACTCTTGTAACTCTTTCACATATACATTTAAACATAAATATTCATGATTCTTCGATCGTACTCATCCGACACTTTGCAATTTGCGCACTAAAATCAATATTAGAAAATGTAAAAAAAATAATGGTATGAAGAGTTGTTAAAAAAAAAGGAAGTATGAATAAAGTAAGACTATTTAGTTAATAGTATGAAAGGTAATGAAAGGTTGTTTTAAAATTTTCTTGTAAATTAATTTATTATATAAAAAATTTGTCTGTTGAGTTTGTAGTTGTCTTTTCTTATATTGTTTTTCTCAATTTCTAACTTCAAACATTTTTATGAGCTTTGAAAATTTACACATAAAACTAGTTCGATTTAGTTTGAATTAGTTTTGTGCTTGATTAAATGATTAGAAGTAATAATTTACAATATGGTGGGAAGTTTGACATGTAAGTTACTTGCCGTACTTTATCAGTGAATCTTTTTTCTTTGAAGTTTCTGAACAGTTTAAGATATGTAAGTGCCGCGGATGTAATTTTCAAAAAAGTTATCATTTGTTTAATTTTTTTTGTTTGTGATTTTTGAAGCTATATATGATATATGTAATCATCTTTACTTTATACTTTTCTTTTATTGTTTTTAATAAGTTGTCTTGAACATAACAATAAAATCTTGTAAGAATAAGTATATCATTTGTTTTGAATTTTGTAGTTGAGATCTCTTTATTTGTTTTCTAAAAATCAAAATATATAATATATTAAAATAGTTTAAGTAAGATTTGATTAGTTACTTTTGAATTAAAACTTAAAAAGTTCTTATTTGTAAAATTTTTCTTATAAAAGATCACATTAACATAAGTTATTTTTCAAGTTATATTATTACAACAACAATACAAATAAAAAAGTACCAATTCCAGTGATAGTTAAACCGTTTCTGTATATTAAGCTGTTCTTTAAAAGTAACACAAACAGCTTTTATTATTTTTAAATAAGTGATGTGTATCAAGTGAAGTCTAAATGATCCGATGTTTTTTCATAATTTAAAAGCATACTAGTAATATTTTTCTTAAGAAAAATTACATTAACACATGTTGTTTTCAAATTATACTATCATAACAACTATGCGGAAATACAATATGTTTTCACATCACAAAGACAAAGCGGTTTGGTTAGTTTTAAACTACATTAAGATAACTGAAACATTAAGCCTAAAACTTAAACTTAGAAGACATGCTTAATAATGATTATTTTCAAAACAAACTACTTTCGAATACTAAGTTTTCAAATATCTTCTTTCTATGTTGTAAATGTCTAAGTTGTAAATAGATTCATATTCCTTTTGTAAGATTACTTAAAATTTATATAAAAAAATATGTATTTATTGTTTATAAAGTACAAAATGTATTTCATCTTAAAAATTGAAAGATTTGATTAATTAAATTTCAAAACTAAATCTAATAACAGTTATAGTAGTATCAAAAAAGTATTAAAGTTTATTTGTAGATAAACTATATTTGTGGTAGGTCATTTAAATAAATTAAAATAGTTTTTGTATACCGTTAGTTTTTTACTTCTATATTTTATCTTTGTTTTAAATATAAGTTAGTCGAGTAATAGATTTATAATTGTTTTTATACTTCCAAACTTTTTAAGCACAATTTAAACTGCTATTTATAATAAATATAATAAAATTTTAAATAAATATGTAATAAAATTCGTATCAATTGCTTAAGCGTTTTAAAGTTATAACACATTTAAAATTGTTAGTATCTTAATATAAAAATTGCATTAGAACTTTACTAATTTCTTATTTTAGTAATAAATATTTAACACTTATTGTAAAATATAAGTACTATGAGAAACGATGCTCGGTAATTGATATCGGTAATGAACTCGTGATTTCAATAATGAACTATTTAAAAACAATATTCTTAAATAACTTTCCCTAAAAATGTATACGAATAACTATTAGAACATTAAAAAAAAGCATTCTTTGTTCAAGTTTTATGAAACTTATTTATTTAAAAGCAAGTTAACATTTTATTAAGTAGAATTATTATAATATTTTTTATATTAGTAAATAACAGCTTTTTTAATATTTTTAAGTAATCCAGTTCAAGTAGAAGTTAATTTACTTGTTTACTTGTTTGTTAAATTTACTTGTTTGATTTATTCGTTGGATTAACTATCTTTTTCTACTATTCCTTTTTGGCATAAACTAACTTTGTGCAAATTACTTCATTACATTGATTTTTCAACCCTTTTTTTTACCTTAAATTATTAGTCTTAAATTTTTTGCAATTTAATAATTGTTAGGTAAAATTGTGTTGGTTTTTTTTAACTACCTTAATATTGATGATTTTTTTTTTACGTAAAAATATAATTAGACTTGGTTATTTACAATTTACTAAAAATATAAACCCACTTGACACCTATATAATTTGTTTTCTTGTTGAAGTGTGGCTATAAGTGCCGGTGTGCTGGAAGCTATGGTTGAAATTAAATTTCGTAAGTTAAAATTTTCTTTCGAGAAAGAAAGCTATTGTTGTATTTATATTTCTAATACTTTAATCACATATTGTAATTGTTTTGATATTTTATATTTTAAAATTTTCGACACAAAAAACACATATTAACTTGTTACATTTATCCTCGCATATAGTTAATTTAAAATATAAAGCAGTTAATTTAATGGTTATAAAGTAAATGCATTTTTCAGTTTATCAACTACCATGAAAAACGTAGTAATGTAAAATAAAGCTTTGTTTGTAAATGAATCTTTTCTCAAGAATTATTATCAATTTATAGATAGTATACTTTATTACTGTGAACTTAATATAAACCCTGGTTGTATTTTATTTACACTTCATGTGTTTTATCATCTGTTTGTAAAAGCAATCATTACTGTGTTTTGCACAAAGTATCACATATTATAGTTTCTTTGTAAAAAATTACTGAGTTTAAAATAAATCAAAGAGTTAAGTGTAGTTGTATATTCAGTTATTTATTTAGGTTTATATACTATTTTATACTAGAAATGACTTACTATTTAAAACCAAGTAAGATGTTTTGGGTAATTTTGTTTTTTCATAGGTATTTTAGTAAAAAAACTTATAGAAAATTTTACAGAGTTAAATTTTGTTTCTTATCTAAAGTCTAACACACATTTTAAAATTTTCTTACAAATTAAATAGTAATGTGTGTTGTATTATAGTTGCCGGATGAAAAAAGTTACGGTTGGAACTCGTTGCCTTCTGAATACCACAGAAGTGGAAGAAGCTCATCAAGTTCAGTTTTCAGCGGAAAAAACACCAGCGATTTGCTATTAAAACCCAAAACAATTTGTTATTTTGTGTCTTTATAAGTATCTAGGTTACAAAGCTTACAAAATATTTCACAGAGTTGTTTTGTGTTTTCGCTAATTTTTTTATTTTATTTTAAATCAAATACACAGTTTAAAAATCTTGTAAAGTTTGAATAGTAATGGACGTTTAATTTCAGTTGCCAGATAAAGAAAGTAATGTTTTGAACAAGTTGATCACAGAAGCGATGGAAGCTCATTCAGTTTCCAGCGGGAGGAAATACCAGCAGTTGTTGTTATACGTTACGGGTTAGTTATTGTTGTAAATGCTAAAAAAATACTAGTATATAATTTGGTTTAAAGATTTTAAAGAAAACCTTTCTTTTGTATAGTACAATCAACCTGCAAATGTTTGAGTTTGTTAAAATTTCTTGGAACACCGATTTTTTGCTAATTATATTTACCGCATAGCAAAACTTTTTCTAAGATTTTCCGTTAACTTTTCCAGTTAATAGCATCTTGTTTTTTAAAGTGATGAAATATATTTTTCAAGTGTTAAAAAAAATGTAAAAATAAACTTTTTAAAACCTCGGGGTTTTTAGATTATTCTAATTTTATAAAGGTTTAAAATAAGAAGCTAAACTTACTTTTAGAAGTACTGTGACAGCTAACCTAAACTCAAACAGCCGTTGAATGTAGGTCGAAATGGTATTTAGCCAGTAAGTCATAATAAAACATTAATAATTATTGTATATGCCATACCTAAACAAATATTTTGTCTTTATGGTAGACCCTATTATTTTAAGTTTGATTTTTATTTTTTAAACTTTACAGACCTTCTTTTTGTGTGCATACAATGTTCAGTCTGTTTATTTTCCTAAAAACTTATCTTGTCACTAAAAATTGAGGCAAAAAAATTAGTATTTTTAGTGATCCGAGAGTCTACATAATAACCTTTTTTTTGTCAATCACTTAGAAAAAGAATTGACACTTTTCATTTGTCTCTACTTAACCGCAAATTTTTGTGTAGAGTTTAGTTCATTGTCAATTAATATATTTTTTTTGTTATCGGTATGTACTGTACATTCTTAATTAACAGACAATATAAATTATAAGAAAGATTATAAAAGATAGTAAAACGGAAATTTTTATTATAAATGACTTTACGTCCTAATGTCAAATGAGAATTATTTTCTATTGGATAAATAAGTTAAACATTATATAAGTATAGTAAAAAGTATAAAGTAGTATTATAATGCAGAAAGTTTTACAAGTTTTTATCGCTTCTTCCGTATAACTTGTCATAGTCTTTTTTCAACATTCAAACTTACTGACTGTAGTGAATTCCTGCTTTTCTGAAAACACGGGTTGCAAACATTCTAAATGGTTCATCGTGCTCTTAATGCAAGCTCATAAGTTCTGATCCTTTGATACCAATTGCAACTTTTATGACTGCATCTCATCAGTTTAACCACTTATACTTATGTCTTAGCCATCAGCCAAGGATTAACATGAGATTGCCTAGTTTGTCATGCGAGCATTGAAAAACTTATAAGCTTGCAGTTAAACTGCTTATTGTTTGACCAAGTTTTGACAACCTCCCACTTGCAAATAAACGTAAACCATGTTACTTGGCTGATAACCCGTTTAACTTTTGGCTAAAAAAATAGATGTACTTGGTATTAAAGCAGAATTTGCTGACCAGGCATTTTTCCTATGTTTGCGCTAGTCAAAAAATCTGAAAACTATGTCACATGGTTGATCTGTTGTTTGTAATCGCATGCATGAATCAGGAACTTTAGTACAACCATTATATGGCTAATATATTTTCAATTATGAAAGACTAATTGTGTTTCAATACTTCATTAACAATGAGGAATCTGAAACAATAACCAGAATAAATTTAAATACACATATCTAATATAAACACAAATGATAATAAAATGACCTGTACTTAAACTATTCTACGTAGTGTACCAGCTGATGTTTAGCTTTAGATAAAAAGCAGCAATTTACTTTAATATAAATTTTAAATAATAATTTGTACAATACTTTTTTAACTTTTTGTTTATAAAGAGATACTTTCTAAATTACCAAAAAGAATATCTATAGTTTTGTATTTTATATACACAAGTGAACTATTGCTTTAAAATAATCTAAAATTTATTAAAAACTAAAGCTGTCCCGTTTTTAATTTCCTTGAGAAAAATAAAATGTAATATGACCTTATTAACGACTTCCGCTCAATTTTGTTGTGTACTTTTACGGTTTTATCAAAAACCAAAAAATAATTATTCAACTTTCTACACTACAGTAACAAAGAAAACATTTTGGACAAAAGTTTTGAAATTTTTTATTTTAAAGCAAATTGAACACATATCAGCTTTAGTTTTTATGAAACAGTTGTTTTATTTGGTTTGAATTAAAAACGTAATTTACAACCGTTTTCTAAAAAAATATATTAAAGTACTTTTCTTACTGTAACAATTACTTGTTTAGTAGTCAGTTTGCTAGTTATACATATTTATAAAAAAAAAGAAGTAATTTATATCATTTCTAAAGCTTGAAGCTGCATAATTTTGTTACCTCATAACGTTTAAACTAGATGTGATTAGTAGTTTTTAAAGTCATTCTTCTTATGAACAAAAACATTTTAAAGTCTAATCTTATGTATTTGAATATTTGATTAAAAATAAACAATGATAATCTAATAAATTAAAAACTTAAAAAAAATCGAGCTATGTTTGTCTCCAAAAGTTATTACGTATGATATGCCTCAATAAAAAGAATATCACAAATGAAAATAAATTTTATTACAAATTTAGTTCTATATACGATAAAATCTTACGTTTAAATATAGTTGGTAGATTATTTGTAGATGCTTTAATTTAAATTTATAACCAAGTCAATCATTTTGAAGTATAAGATTTTTGGTTTGTTGAAAATAAATGTGAAACAAATTATATTCTAGTTCAACAAATCAATTTTTTTAAGCAGACCAATTATTTTTCCTATAGGAAAAATTTTACTATCAAAAAATTGTATTATTTTAAACAGGTATGTTCAAATACATGTAAAAAAAAAGAGAATTTGAAAATTAACTATTCTCATTTAATTAATTTTTCAAAATTAGAAAAGAACCAAACAATTTTTACCCAAATAAGCTGATTTCGATATATTAAAATACCATGTTACCAATGTTACCAATTCATTTGGTGCGTGGCGCTCATAGAAGGTAAATATATTTCGAAGCTTTTACCAGCATTCTGTAGATTCCGCGCAATTCTCAAGCACCACAAGAACTTCATTTATTTAGCGGATCAGTTTTCAAGCATGCAATGGCGTGAACGGAGCGTAATAAAGCTAAACAAACTTTAAAGTTCATACGTGAATATTTCATACTTTCTTTAAAGATTCAGCTTACTTAAACCTTTAAATACAAAAACGTTTAAACACTTGGGTCAGTTTCCATTGCTTCGCATCACTATTTCTGACGTTGAAACGTACATAACCTTTCAAACTCGAACAAAACTTCGCGTTATATTCGCTGAACTCTTGTAACTCTAACACATATGCATTTAAATATAAGTATTCATGATTTCTTCGATCGTACATATCCGACACTTAGCAACTTGCCCGCCCAAAGCAATATGAAAAAAGAAAGACTAAATAGTTAATGGTATGAAAAGTTTTTTTAAACTTTTCTTGTAAATTGAATTATTATATACAAAAAAAGTATTTGTCTATTGGGTTTGTAGTTCTCTTTTCTTATTGTTTCTAAATTGTTTTTTCTCAATTTCTAACTTGAAAAAACTTTATGAGCTTTGGAAATTAACACATAAAACTAGTTCGATTTAGTTTAAACTGGTTTTGTACTTGATTAAATGATCACAAGTAATAGTTTACAATATGGTGGGAAGTTTGACTTGAAAATTACTTGCCGTACTTTATCAGTGATGAAAATCTTTTTTATCCTTGAAGTTTCTGAACAGTTTAAGATGTACAAGTAACGCGGATGTAATTTTCTTGAAAGCTATCATTTGTTTAAATTTTTGTTGTATAAATTTCAAATAGTTTCTTGGTTTTTGTTTAAGTTGTAAATAGATTCATATCATTTTGAAGAAGTACTTACCATATATTTAACAAATATATGTACTTATTGTTTATAAAATAAAAAATAATTTAAATGTAAAAATTTAAAAGATTTACTTATTTAAAATTAAAAAACTATATTCAACAGTTATAATAATATCAAAAAAGTTTTAAAGTTTGTTTGTAGAAACCCTAAGTTTGGAGTAAGTTAATAAATAAATTGAAACAGATTTTTTATACCGTTAGTTATTTTTATTTATGTATTATCATTTTTTTTTTACATAAATTTTTCTACTAATAGATTTATAATAGTTTATGTATATCTGGAACAATTTGAGCACAAACCTGTTATTTTCAAAATATATGACAATTGTTTACGTGTTTTTAAACAATAAAACAATAATTGTTAGTATCAAAAAAATTTGCATTATAATATTACTAATTTATTATTTTAGTAATTAATTTTTAATAATTATTGTAAAAATATTAATATTTTGATAAACTGAACTCGGTAATTAATTCGGTTTAATAGTGAATACTTGAAAAATAACAATATTAACTACTTTGTCCTAAAAATTTATCAAACAACTATTATAATTTTTTTCAAAAAAACATTCTCTGTCCAAGTTTCTTGAAACTAATTTTATTAAAATCAAGCTAATATTTTATTACTTAAAATTACTATAACAATTTTGTTATGAGTTAGTAACAGCTTATAAAAATTATTCAAACATCCAGATAAAGTGATAGTGATTTTTTATTTTACTTATACAATTGGTTTAGATTTTTTTTACTATTCCTTTTTAGCATAACTAAACTTTGGAATCGCTTCACAACATTGATTTTTCAACCCATTTATTTTACGTTAAATTTTCAATCTTAAATTTTCTTAAATTTTATAATAAAAAAGTAAAATTGCGTTGTTTCTTTTTACCAGCTATATATTGACAATGTTTATTTTTTATTTACCCAAAATTTCAACTAGACTTCTTAGTTTCTTTTTTATTTAAAGTTGATCGTCTTTTTGAAACTTATATACTATTTTTTGAAGTGTTGGTATAAGTGCCGGTGCGCTGGAGACTATGGCAAAAATTCCAATTTCTCATACTGAAATTTCTTTCTTAAAAAGAAAGCTTTTGTTAACATTGTTTTTAATATTTTGATCATCTTTTGTGCTTGTTTTGATATTTTATCTAAAAATATACTCGATATACACAATACATATTAACTTGTTACACTTATCATCACATATAATAAATTTGAACTTATATATCAGTTAATTTAATTATTACAAAGTTAAAACAGTTTTAAGTTTATTGACAACTATGAAGTAAAATAGTAAATTTAAATAAAACTTGGTTTGTAAATGAACCTTTATATACATAAAATTACCGATTATAGATAGTAGATTTTGTTAATGAGCTCATAACAGAAACCCTGATTATACTGTATAAATACACTCATGTGGTTTATTATTTCTTTATAAAAATAAGCAAAACGTTGTTTTGCATACGATATCAGTTAGTTTACTTTCTTTATAATAAAAAATACTGAAATTAAAATAAATTAAAACAGTAAAGTGTAGTTGTATACTAATTATTTATTTAGGTTTATATACTATTTTAAACTTAAATGTCTTGCTCCATTGATCTAAGTAATATTTTTTAGGGTTGTTTTATTTTTTCAGATGTATCTAAGTTATAAAGCACATAATTCTTTCTACAGAGTTGTCTTTAAATGTATTTTAGCTATACTGTTTTTGTTTGAAATTTAACACACATTTTTAGTTTAAATATTAATGGATGTTTAATTTCAGTAGCCGAATGAACTAAGCGATGGTTTTAACTTGTTGCGTTCTGTATACCACAGGAGTGAAAGAAGCTTATCCAGTCTAGTTTGTAGCGGAAAGAAGTTCCAGCGGTTGTTTTCATACGTTACGGGCAAGTTATTGTTGTTCTAAAAATATAAGTACATAATTCGAATTTAAGATTTAATAGTACTCATTTTTCGTATAATAGAACTAACCTACAAGCGTTTGAGATTAATAAAACTTTTTTGAACACCAACTTTGTGCTTAATTTATTTACCACACAGCAAAACTTTTATGAAAATTTCCCGTTAACATATCCAACTATGAGCATCCTATTTTTTACAGTGATAAATTATATTTTTAGAGACTAAAAAAATATAAACAAAAAAATGTATGAAGTCTCGGGGTTAGTAGGATCTAGTTTCATAAAGGTTTAAATTGAGAAGTTGAATTGAATTTAAAAAAGTACTGTGTCAGCCCACCTAAACTTAAACAGCCATTGAATGTAGGTCAAAAGGGTATTGAGTTAGTAAGTCATAATAAAACCCTTGTAACTTTTGTATAAGGCGTTATGTCTTTATGATTTCTTCAAAAGTACCAGCGGGTGGGGTTATATGTTACGGGCTAATTATTGTTGTGCTAAAAAGTATTAGTTTTTAATTTGAAATTAATGTTCTTTAGAATACTTTTTTGTTAAGTACAACTAACTTACAAACGCTTGAGTTTGTTAAAAGTTCTTTGAACACCAATTTTGTGCTTAATATGTTTACCACATAGCAAAATTTTTATAAAGATTTCCCATTAGCATTTCCAATTATGAGCATCCTGTTTTTTTTATAGTGATAAAATATATATTTCAAATATTGAAAAAATGTAAACAAAAAGTTGTACAAAACCTCGTAATTATTAGATTGGTCTGATTTTATGAAAGTTTGAATTGAGTACTTTAATTCATTTTTTAAAGAACTGTGACATTCGACATAAAGTCAAATAGCTGTTGAATGTAGGTTAAAAGTGTATTTAGCTAGTAAGTCATTATAAAACACTCGTAATTTTTGTGTCAGATTTCTATTTTCCAAACTGTATTTTTGTAATGATTTTAGGATTTATTGCATTTTTAAAATTTAGGAAACATTTTTATTATTAGTGGTATGCAAACGAGGTAAAGTAATTATAAAGTATTACAGTTATAGTGTATAAACTTATAGTGTAGTGGTACTTTTTACTGCGCTGTCAAGGAACATTGTGTTTTCTGACGCTTTAAGAAATTGACTACTGATACAGTACTCCATTGCATATATTTCTATATCCTTGCTCTAAAAAAAATAAGTTATATTTTTAAACTGTTGGTGGAACTTTGACCTAGAAAAAATATGTTTTTTTATATCTTTAAATGTGATCGTCACCTAATCCTGCAAGCATAAAGTCTTTTAATACTTCTTCCGTATGACTTTTCACAATCCTTCTTCTACATTTACACTTACTGCTGTCAAATTATAAGTTCCTTCTTTGCTGCGAAAAGGGTTTGAAAATGTTTTAAATGGTTCATCGTGCTCTTGATGCAAGCTCATAAGTTCTGATCCTTTGATACCAATTGCAACATTATGACTGCATCTCACCAGTTTAACCTCATATTCTTATGACTTAGTCATCAGTCAAGAATTATTTGCCAACATGAGATTGCCTTGTTTGTCATGCACGCATTGAAAAACTTATAAGCTTGCATTTTGGCTGCTATTGTTTGACCAAGTTTTGAATACCTCCCACTTGCAAATGAACGTAAGCAATGTTTTTTGGCTGATAACCCGTTTAACTCTTGGCTAAAAAAATAGATGTACTTGGTATTAAAGCAGAATTTGCTGACCAGGCATTTTTCCTATGTTTGTGCTGGTCAAATGAAAACTATGTCACATGGTTGACCTGTTGTTTGTAATCGTATGCATGAATCAGGAACTTTAGTACAACTATTGTATGGCTAATATATTTTCAACGATGAAAGACTAATTGTGTTTAAATACTTCATTAACAATGAGGAATCTGAAACAATAGCCAGAATAAATTTGAATACACATATCTAATATAAACACCAATGACAATAAAATGACCTGTACTTAAACTATTCTACGTAGTGTACCAGCTGATGTTTAGCTTTAGATAATAAGCAGCAATTTACTTTAATATAAATTTTAAATAATAATTTGTACAATACTTTTTTAACTTTTTGTTTATAAAGAGATACTTTCTAAATTACCAAAAAGAATATCTATAGTTTTGTATTTTATATACACTAGTGAACTATTGCTTTAAAAGTAATCTAGAATTTATTAAAAACTAAAGCTGTCAAGTTTTTAATTTACTTGAGAAAAATAAAATGTAATATGACCTTATTAACGACTTCCGCTCAATTTTGTTGTGTACTTTTACGGTTTTATCAAAAACCAAAAAATTATTATTCAACTGTCTACACTACAGTGACAAAGAAAACATTTTGGACAGAAGTTTTGAAATTTCTTATTTTAAAGCAAATTGAACACATATCAGCTTTAGTTTTTATGAAACAGTTGTTTTATTTGGTTTGAATTAAAAAAGTAATTTACAACTGTTATATAAAAAAATATAATAACGTACTTCTTCTTACTGTAACATTTATTTGTTTAGTAGTCAGTTTGCTAGTTATACATATTTACAAAAAAAAAAGAAGTAATTTATATCATTTCTTAAGCTTGAAGCTGCATAATTTTGTTACCTCATAACGTTTAAACTAGATGTGATTAGTAGTTTTTAAAGTCATTCTTCTTAAGAACAAAAACATTTTAAAGTCTAATCTTATGTGTTTGAATATTTGACTAAATTAAAACAATGATAATTTAATAAATCAAAAACTTAAAAAAATTCGAGCAATGTTTGTCTCCAAAAGTTATTACGTATGATATACCTCCATAAAAAGAATATCACAATTGAAAATAAATTTTATTACAAATTTAGTTCGAATTACGATAAAATCTTACGTTTAAATATAGTTGGTAGATTATTTGTAGATGCTTTAATTGAAATTTATAACCAAGTCAATCATTTTGAAGTATAAGATTTTTGGTTTGTTGAAAATAAATGTAAAACAAATTATCTTCTAGTTCAACAAATCAATTTTTTTAAGCAAACAAATTATTTTTCCCATAGGAAAAATTTTACTATCAAAAAATTGTATATTTTTTAAACAGTTATGTTCACATATATGTAAAAAAAATCGAATTTCAACACTAAGTGATTTCATTTAGGTAATTTTTGAAAATTAGAAAATCACCAAACATTTTTTACCCAAATAAGCTGATTTCGATGTATTAAAATACCATGTTACTGATGTTAGCAATTCATTTGATGCGTAGCGCTCATAGACGGCAAATATATTTCGAAGTTTTCACTAACATTCTGTAGATTTCGCGCAATTCTCAAGTACCTTAAGAACTTCATATATTTAGCGGATTAGGTTTCAAGTATGCAATGGCGT
The DNA here is from genome assembly GCF_965202585.1 of Thalia democratica. Lineage (NCBI taxonomy): Eukaryota > Metazoa > Chordata > Thaliacea > Salpida > Salpidae > Thalia > Thalia democratica. Next base: position 84,847,572 of record NC_139165.1, read on the forward strand.
GAACGGAGAATAATAAACTTAAATAAATTTTAAAGTTCATATGTGAATATTTCATACTTTCTTTAAAGATTCAGCTTACTTTAACCTTTAAATACAAAAACGTCAAAACACTTGGGTCAGTTTCCATTGCTCCGCTTCACTATTTGTGACGTTTAAACGTACATAACCTTTTAAACTCGAAAAAATTTTTGCGTTATATTCGCTGAACTCTTGTAACTCTTTCACATATACATTTAAATATAAATATTCATGATTCTTCGATCGTACTCATCCGACATTTTGCAATTTGCCCGCCAAAATCAATATTAAAACAAGAATAAAAAAATAATGCTATGAAAGGCTGGTTTTAAACGTTTCTTGTAAGTTGGTTTATTATATAAAAAAAAAAAAATTTGTCTGTTGAGTTTGTAGTTGTCTTTTCTTATATTGTTTAGTATCAATTTCCAACTTGAAACAATTTTATGAGCTTTGAAAATTAACACATAAAACTAGTTCGATTTAGTTTAAACTAGTTTTGTGCTTGATTAAATGATTATAAGTAATAGTTTACAATATGGTGGGAAGTGTGACTTGTAAATTACTTTATCAGTGATGAAATCTTTTTTCTTTAAAGTTTTTGAACAGTTTAAGATGTACAAGTAACGCGGATGTAATTTGCTAAAAAGCTATCATTTGTTCAAATTTTTGTTGTATATGATTTTTGAATTTGTATTGAAATAATCGTCTTTGCTTTTGTTTTTCTTTTCTTTTTATTTTTAATATAAAAAGTTATCTTGAATATAAAAATAAAATGTTGTAAGAATAGATATATTATCCGTTTTGAATTTTGTAGTTGATATCTCTTTATTTGTTTTCAAAAAATCAAATTATATAATTTATTAAAATACTTTAAGTAATATTTGAATTGTTACATTTAAGTTAAAACTTAAAAAGGTCTTTTTTGTAAAATTTTTCTTATAATAAAATTACATTAACATAAGTAATTTTTCAAGTTATTATATGTTAACAAGAATACAAATTAAATAGAACCTACAAACTTTAAGTAAAAAATACCAATTCCAGTGATAGTTAAACTATTCTTGTATATTAAAATGTTCTTTAAAAGTAACAAAAACAGCTTTTATTATTTTTTAATAAGTTATTTGTATCAAGTGAAGTCTAAATGATCCGATGTTTGTTCATTATTTAAAAGCATACTAGTAATATTTTTCTTAAGAAAAATTACATTAAACATGTTGTTTTCAAATTATACTTTCATAACAACTACGCGGAAATACAATATTTTTTCACATTACGAATACATAGCGCATTAGTTAGTTTAAAATTACATTAAGATAACTGAAAGTTTAAGCCTAAAACTTAAACTGATAAGAGAAGCTTGATAATGATATATTTAAAACAAGTTATTTTCGAATTCTGAATTTTTAAATATCTTATTTCTATGTTGTAAAATTCTAAGTTGTAAGTAGATTCATACTACTTTTTTAAGATTACTTACTATACACTTAAAAAAAATGTGTATTTAATGTTTACAAAGTACAAAATGTATTTTACTGTGAAAATTTAAAGATTTGATTAATTAAAATTCAAAACTATATCTAAGAGTTATAATAATATAAAAAAAGTATTAAAGTTTATTTGTAGAAAATTTTAATTTGTGTTAGGTTATTTAAATAAATTGAAATAGTTTTTGTATACCGTTAGTTTTTAACTTCTATATTGTATCTCTGTTTTTAATATAAGTTAGTCGAGTAAAAGATTTATAAATTTTTTTATAATTTCAAATTTTCAAGCACAATTAAACTGCTATTTTTAATAAATTTAATAAAATTTTAAATAAATATGTAATAAAATACGTATCAATTGCTTAAGCGTTTTTAAATCGTAACACATTAAAATTAGTATCTTAATAAAAAAAATGCATTAGAATATTACTAATGTTTTATTTTAGTAATAAATCTTTAATACTTATTGTAAAAATGTAAGTATTATGAGAAACGATACTCGGTAATGAACTCGTCATATCAATAATGAACTATTTGAAAACAACATTCTTAAATAACTTTTTCTAAAAATGTATACGAATAACTATTAGAACATTAAAAAAAAACATTCTCTGTCCAAGTTTCATGAAACTAATTTATTTAAAAGCAAGTTAATATTTTATTAAGTAGAATTATTATGGTATTTTTGATATTAGTAAATAACAGCTTTTTTAATATTTTAAAAATATCCAGTTCAAGTAGAAGTAAATTTAGTTGTTTGATTTATTCGTGGATTAACTATCTTTTTTTACTATTCCTTTTTGGCATAAATAAACTTTGTGCAAATTACTTTATTACATTGATTTTTCAAGCATTTTTTTACCTTAAATTATTAGTCTTATTTTTTTTGCATTTTAATAATTATTAGGAAAATTGTGTTGGTTTTATTTAGCTAGTTTAATGTTGATAATGTTTTTTTTTTCCTAAGACTTGTTTATTTTTATTTTATTAAAAAATATAAACCCAATAGAAACTTATATAATTTGTTTCTTGATGAAGTGTAGTTATAAGTGCCGGTGTGCTGCAAACTATGGTTGAAATAAAAGTTTAAAAAGATAACATTTTCCTTTAAGAAAAAAAGTTTTTGCTATATATATTTACTTATACATATCTACTTATTTTTGTTATATACTTTAATCATCTTTTGTGCTTTTTATGATATTTTGCATTTTAAAATTTTCGACACACAAAATACATATTAACTTGTTAAATTTTTACATAAAGTGAACCTATAATTATAAATCAGTTAATTTAATGATTATAGAGTAAATACAGTTTTAAGTTTATCAACAACTATCAAATAAAATAGTAAAGTAAAATATAACTTTGTTCCTTTATGTTTTTTTTTACGTGTTGCTATCGATTTATAGATATTAAACTTCGTGAATGTTTTCTTAATAGAAACCCTGATTGTATTGTATAAATACACTTCATGTGGTTTATCTTTTGTTTATAAAAACAAGCAAAATGTCGTTTTGCATTTAATATCACTTATTCTATTTTTTATAGTAAACTAGTTACTGAATTTAAAATAAATTAAAACAACTAAGTGTAGCTGTATATTAAATGATTATATAGGTTTATATACTATTTTATAATTAAATGCTTTGCTTTTTAATACCAAGTAAGAATTTTAGGATTGTTTCATTTTGTCATAGGTATCTAAGTAAGAAAACTTATAGAACATTTTACAATGTATAAATGTATATTAGCTAAATTTTGTTTTTATTAAAAATTTAACAAACACTAAACATATTTTTAAATGTTTGAAAAATAATTGGTAACTGATTTTAGTTGCCGGAAGTAAGTGATGGTTTAACGTCTTGCAAGCTGAATACCACAGAAGTGGAGGAAGCTCATCCAGTTTGCAGCGGAAAGAAGTACAAGCGGATGTGGTTATACGGTATGGGCTAGTTATGGTAGTGTTATAAACATTAGTATATTAATCAAATTTAAAGTTTAAAAGAATACTTTTCTTTCGTATCGTACAACAAACCTGCAAACGTTTGAGTTTGTTAAAATTTTTTGGAACACAAGATTTGTGCTTATTATATTTACCACATAGCAAAACTTTTTCCACTTATGAGCATCCCGTTTTCATAGTGATATAATATATTTTTCAAAAAAAAAAAATTGTAATCAAAAAACTTTATAAAACATCGGGGTTTAACTGGTCTAGTTTTATGAAGATTTAAATTGAGAATTCTAACTTATTTTTAAAACTACTATGACAACCCACCTAAACTCAAACAGCCGTTGAATCTAGATCGGAATAGTATTTAGCTAGGAAATCATGAAAAAACACTTTTAATTTTTGTAGAAGGCATAATGTCTTTATAATTTCACTCTGTAATTTCAAGGTTGATTTTTATTTCCTAAACTCTACAGACTTGTTTTTTGTCTTGCATATAATATTCAGTCTGTTTGTTTTTCTTAAAACATATCTTGTCACTAAAAATGCATGCTAAATGATTTATGTATTTTCAGTAATCCCAAATTCTACATAGAAACTTTATTTTTGTTAACTAATAGAAAAAAAATAACAGTTTCCTTTTGTCTCCACCAAACCGCGAAGTTTTTAAGAGAGTATAGTCTACATTTATTCTCATTAAATATTTGGCCATCGGTATGTAATGTACATTCTAATTTAATAGATTATAAAAGATTGTAAAGCGAGATTTGTTTATAAACTAAAGCCTTTGTGTACTAATGTCAAACAAGAATTCTACTTTAGTTAAGAAATAATGCAAAAAATTTAACAGGCTAAAAAGTAAAAGATAAAAAATTATTCATTTAGTAGTACTTTAAAATTATTTGTTGAGCAATTTAGTAAATTGTAAACTTGTATTTGTGTTATTAAGATAAAATTGCATTTCAAAAATATGTTTTGACCATTGTTTTGTTTATAATACTTCATTTTAAAATAAATTCATACTTAACCTGGTTTGAACTAATACCATTGTTTTTACTTTGCGTGTAATAAATATAGTTTTACTAACTTAAGCATTACTAGAATACGTTTTCAGTCACTTACGAGTTTTAAACAAAAATTTATATAATGTAACATTATAACGACTATGCTTTAAAATAAAATTAAGCTGCCATTTAAATGAAAGCAAATTTCTAGTTAGATAACAAATAGTTAAAAGTATTTACATTTAAAAACTTTTTAAAACATTTATATTCCTTTCTTAGAAGTTTAAGGATTGAATGTTGTAAAGTTTAGGACAAATTTTCATCACTAATATTATGCAAACGAGATAAAATAATTATACAGTGGTACATTGATAATATAGTAGTACTTTTTAGAGCGCTGGCAAGGGACATACTCGGACTTATCTCCCACATTGCTTTTGTTGACGTTTAAAATAATTGACCAATGATACAGTACGTGAACACTCCATTGCATATCTTTCTAAATCTTTGCTCTCAATAAAATTAATTATATATCTAAAGTATTAGCGGAACGTTGACCTATAAAAGATATGTTATACTATATCTTTTAGTGTCATCGTTACCTATACCTGCAAGCATCACGTCTTTTAATGCTTCGTCCTCATAACTTTTCACAATATTCCTTTTACATTCACACTCACTATCTGCTGTGAAATTACAATTTTAAATGGTGCATCTTGCTTTTGACGCAAGCTCATAAATTCTGCTCATTTGATACCAACTGCAATTTTTATGACTGCCTTAAATCATCAGTTTATCCAAGTATTCTTATGACTTTGCCACCAGGCAAGGATTATTTGCCAACATGAGATTGCATAGTTTGTCATGCGATAAAAGTTACATGCTTGCATTTTGGCTGCTTACTTTTTATCCGGTTTTGAATACTTTTAACCTGCAAATGAATTTAAGCATTTTTTCTTGCAATGCCTGATCACCCGGTAAACTCTTGGCTGAAGAAAGTGAGATACTTTTAGTGTTATAGCAGAGTTTGATGACCAGGCATTTTTCTTACCTTGTCATGTTTCGCATTTTTATCATGTTTGTGCAGTAAAGAAGTCTGCAAACTAAATCACGTGGTTGATCTGGCGTTTGTAGTCGCATCCATAAATCAGGCACTTTAGTACAGACATTCTCTGTCTAAAATATTTTTAATAAAAAAAAACACCTTGTGTTTGGATACTTTATTAAGAATGAGAAATCTGAAACGATAAGAAGTATAAACTTGAATACACATAGTTAATATAAACATTAATAACAATAAAATGACCTACACTATAAACATCCTACGTAGTATACGAGCAACAATTTGCTTTAATACATCTGTACAATATTTTTTTTTATAAAGTGTACTTTTTCTAATAACAAAAGGAATATTTATAGTTATATATTTTATACACAATAATGAACTATTGCTTTAAAAGTAATGCTTAGTTTTCTTCATAACTAAAGCTGTCACGTTTTTAATTTCTTCGAAAAAAAAGTAATAGGACCTTTTTAACGACTTCGGCTCATTTTTATTGTGTACTTTTACGGTTTTATTAAATACCAAAAATAATTATTCAACTATCTACAGTAACAAAGAAAATATGTTGGAGAAAAATTTTCAAATTTCTTATTTTAAAGCAAACTGAACACATATCAGCTTTAATTTTTATGAAACAGTTGTTTTACTTGGTTTGAATCAGGGGCGTCGCGTGGGGTGTCGCACTGCCGCAACTGCACCACCTTGAAATTTTGTAAGAAAAAAAAAGTATCTGTAGCGTTTTCGTTATTTTTTAGAACGAAATCTCTTTAAAAACTTTAATTTTGAAAACGACCATTTTGCCCACTTCACTGCCGCAAACTCTTAGCTGACTGCCGCAAATGAACTCAAAAAAGCAAAATTTCTTCAAGAATTACCGCAAAATCAATATCTTGCGGTAAGTAAACTAAATTGAAAATTCCTTAAAACAGGACATGCTTAAGTATCATCTACAAGCTATTGTAAACATAAAATAAAAACAAAGCTAAGCTACTGCAAAGGATTAAACATGAGTTTATGTACGAACATGATTTTTTAAATTTAACAGATCACTTCTATTAAAACTGGACAATAAAGGAACAAAACTTTTCATGAATGAAATATCAAAAAAAAGAAGATAAGAACCTTAAATCACTAAAGTCTAAGAAATTCGATTTTTTATTTTAATCTGCATACATAAACTTAATTATAACTGATTATTGTTATCATAAAATTAAAAAATATGTAATTAAATTATTTTTAAATGTAAAGTTTAAGTTCTGAAAAAAATAAGTTCAATATAAACTTCTAGTTCACTCTTACAGAAAAATAATTTAGATTTATATTAAATGAAAATTAGTATTATTGAAACAGTCATATATTTAAATAAAGTAATAGCTATAACTTAGAAACTTTGATTACTTAGAGTAGTTTAACATTTTAGGAAAATTTAGTCTACTTTATATGACTTTTGGTTTAGTTTTTTCATAAACAAAGCAAAAGTTTTAGATAAAATTGTTGAAACATGGTTGCCTTGCCTCATAATCAGGATAACTTAGAAATGTTAAAAACTCAAGATGACCCAAGATAAATTAAAACAGACCAAATTATAAAAATATTCAGGCTGACTAAAGCAGTTTTAATTTTTTACTCTGAAAATAACAAGCTTATTTAAAATTAAAAATAAGTATTTTACCCCTATGGCCACATGAAAACTAACTAACCAATTTTTTACTGCTATAAGGGTTACTTATCTATAATTTATCTTTTAATTTCTTTAAAAATTCAAAAGCCTCACCAACTAAACTTAAAAAAGTTGAGCTCCTGAGAAAAATGCTGTCATCAAAATGAAAATCATATTAAAATTAAATAAAGAAAAGACACCCTTAAAAACTATTGAATTTTAAACCTCCAAAAAAAAAAACATTAAAATTAGAAAAAAAGTTAATAAAAATCTTAATGTTTGTAAAAAAAAAAAGTGCAAAATAGTGAGGGGTAAGGGGGGAAGGTTTATAGGCACTTTTTTACATGTTGTTCTTATTTTAACTTTTTCAAAAAGCTAACAGTTACTCTTTAATTAACTTGAAATTTCCAATTGAACTTTTAGTTACAACCGGTCAAAGCCAGAGAGTACAATGATTTATTATACAAGGAGCAAATCAAAACAGCAAAAGAAAACAATTTTACTGAAAACCTATATTCTCCATCATTCTTAAAGCAATTTTTATCAAACTTTTTCATCCTAAGTTTAATAAAGTTTCTTTACTTTTGTTAAAAAGAAATTTAAATTTTTAAGTATCAGTATATATTTTTTTATATACAAAAAATAAACTTTTTTTTTTTTAATGTTTCAAATATCTATTTCAGCAAAGATCAATAAAGATCTTGAGGCCAACTTATAAAAAAAAAAAAGATATGATTTTAGTGATTTGATTTATTTGTTGTTTGAGTTTATATTATATTAATAAGGATTATTTTGTACCTCTGACTGTGAGTTACCATATCTCAAAAGTTAATATGAATTTTTTATATTTATAAAAGATGAGTTGTAGTAAAATTAAAACTTTATAAAATAATTTCAGTCAAATAGTTTTAAAGTAGATGTTAAGGGCATAAAAAGGGGGGGGGTAAAACACTTTTTTTTAAGCGCTGATTTAGTTTGTGCCTCCCATAAGGAACCTTTTATTGACTTTGACCAGCTATATCTAAAAAAATATATTGAATTTTTAAAATCTGTAAAAAGCATCTTGTAGCTTTGTAAAAACTACATAAAATAAGATCAAATTGTGAAGAAAGTGTTTCTTTTTTGTAGTGAAGAAATGTTTTATTGTTTGTAGACTTTTTAATTTCCTTGCCAAGTCTGATAAGACATTTATTTTTTTGTTAAGTTAAATATTAATGAAATAACCATTCTTAGTATGATGTTTAATCAAATATTTTTTAAATAAAGTTGAGGCAAAATAAAAAAAACTATTTAAGTTGCTGTATTTTCATTATAATAACAATTTGTTTTGTCTAAATTTTTTCTACTGTTAGTTTTAACTTTAAAGCCTTCTTAAAAATAAATACTCATAAGTAAGCAAAAATTTTTTGAGTCTTTTAAATTAATTAATTTTTTTTAATATTCCTATATTTGCTTTAATTTTCAAAGTATTTACATTTTTTTTTTTTAGGTTGTTTTCTTGAATAATTTTTTTTTGAAAAAATAAATGTTTTATTTTTAAACAAAATTTCCCAAGTTACATTAGCAATTTAATGTAATTGTTGTAAAAAAAAGTCTTTATTTAAGATAAAATAAGAGTTTTAAAGTAAGGGATTTTTTAAAAATTCTGCACCACTTAAAAAAAATACCACGCGACGCCACTGGTTTGAATTAGAAAAGTATTTACACCGTTTTCTAGAAAATATAATGTTGTAGTTTTCTTACTCTTACATTTATTCTTTAAATGTCAGTTTGCTAGTTATACATATTTACAAAAAAAAAACATAAGTAATTTACATTAACTTGTTAAGTTTGAAGGTGTATAATTTTGTTACCGCATAAACATTAACACCAGATTTAATTAGTAGTTTTCAAAGTCATTCTTCTTGTGAACAAAATAATTTAAAAGTCTAATCATATGTGTTTAAATTTTTGACTAAATATAAACAATGATAGCCTAATAATTTTAAAACTTAAGGAAATTCGAGCTATGTTTGTGTACAAAAGTTATTACAAATATGATGCCTGAATAAAAATATTATTATAAATGAAAATAAATTTTATTACAAATTAAGTTTTAAATACGATAGAATCTTACGTTTAAACATAATTTGTAGATTATTTGTAGATGCAACAGTTGAAAATTATAACAGAGTCAATCATTTTGAAGTATAAGATTTTTGGTTTGTTGAAAATTAATGTAAAAAAATAATAATCTAGTTAGACAAATCAATTTATTATTAAACAAGCAAATTATTTTTTCCATAGAAAACATTTTACTGTCATAAAAACAATAGCTTTTAAAACAGTTATGTTCACATATAATTTAAAAAAAGGATTTAAAACACTAAATGGTCTCATTTAATTAATTTTTCGAAAATTAGAAAAAAACCAAACATTTTTTACCCAGAAAAGTTGGTTTCGATGTATTACATTCTTTGGTGCGTGACTTTCATACGAAGTAAAACATTTCGAAGCTTTCACCAGCATACTGTAGATTCTGCGCAATTCTCAAGTACAACAAGAATTTCATATATTTAGCGGATCAGGTTTCAAGTATGCAATGGCGTGAACGGAGCGTAATAAAGCTAAACAATCTTTAAAGTTCATATGTGATTATTTCATATTTTCTTTAAATAATGAACTTAATCGAACATTTAAATACAAGAAGGTTAAAACAAATACATTACTCCGCTTTACTATTTGTGAATTTAAACGTACATAACATTTCAAGCTTGAACAAAGTTTCGCGTTGTATTCGCTGAACTCTTGTAACTCTTACACATATACATTTAAATATAAATATTCATGATTCTTCGATCGTACTTATCCGACACTTTGCAATTTGCCCGCCTAAAAGCAATATTAACAAAAGTATAAAAAATTAATGGTATGAAAGGTTGTTTTAATACTTTTCTTGTAAACTGATTTATTATATTTAAAAAAAACAAATCTTTGTCTATTGAGTTTGTAGTTGTCTTTTCTTATATTGTTTAGTCTCAATTTCTAACTTGAATCAATTTTATGAGCTTTGAAAATTAACACATAAATCTAGTTCGATTTAGTTTGAACTAGTTTTGTGCCTGATTTAATTTATTCAAGTAATAGTTTACAATATGATGGGAAGTTTGACTTGAAAATTACTTGCCGTACTTTATCAGTGATGAAAATCTTTTTTATCTTTGAAGTTTCTGAACAGTTTAATATGTACAAGTAACGCGGATGTAATTTTCTTAAAAGCTATCATTTGTTTAAATTTTTGTTGTATAAATTTTAAATAGTTTCTTAGTTTTTGTCTAAGTTGTAAATAGATTCATACTACTTTTGAAGAAGTACTTACTATATATTTAACAAATATATGTACTTATTGTTTATAATATAAAAAAATATTTTAAATGTAAAATTTTAAAAGATTTACTTACTTAGAATTAAAAACTATATTCAACAGTTATAATAATATTAGAAAAGTTTTAGAGTTTGTTTGTAGAAACCCTAAGTTTGGAGTAAGTTAATTAAATAAATTGAAACAGATTTTTTATACCGTTAGTTATTTTTATTTATGTATTATCTTCTTTTTTTAACATAAATTTTTCTACTAATAGATTTTAAATAGTTTATGTATATCTGAATAATTTGAGCACAACTTAACCTGCTATTTTCAAAATGTATAACAATTGTTTAAGTGTTTTTAAATAATAACACAATAATTGTTAGTATCAAAAAAATTTGCATTATAATATTACTAATTTCTTATTTTAGTAATTAATTTTTAATAATTATTGTAAAAATATTAATATTTTGATAAACTGAACTCGGTAATTAATTCGGTTTAATAGTGAATACTTAAAAAATAACAATATTAAATACTTTGTCCTAAAAATTTATCAAACAACTATTATAATTTTTTTCAAAAAAACATTCTCTGTCCAAGTTTCTTTAAACTAATTTTATTAAAATCAAGTTAATATTTTATTACTTAAAATTACTATAATACTATCGTTATAAGTTAATAACAGCTTTTTTTAAATTATTTAAACATTGAGATAAAGTGAAAGTAATTTTTTATTTTGCTTATACAATTGATTTAGATTTTTTTTACTATTCCATTTTAGCTTAACTAAACTTTGGAATCACTTCACTACATTGATTTTTCAACCCGTTTCTTTTACCTTTAATTTTTTATCTTAAATTTCTTTTAATTTTATAGTAAAAATGTAATATTGCGTTGTTTCTTTTTACCAGCTATATATTGACTATGTTTTTTTTTATTTACCTAAAATTTCAACTAGATTTCTTAGTTTCTTTTTTATTTAAAGTTAATCTTCTTCTTGAAACTTTTATAATATTTTTTGAAGTGTTTGTATAAGTGCCGGTACGCTGGAGACTATGGCAAAAATTCCAATTTCTCATACTGAAATTTCTTTCTTAAAAAAAAAGTTTTTGTTTAAATTATTTTTAATATTTTTATTATCTTTTGTGCTTGTTTTGATATTTTATCTAAATATTTACTCGATATACACAATACATTTTAACTTGTTACACTTATTCTCACATATAATAAATTTGAAATTATATATCAGTTAATTTAATGATTATAAACTTAAAACAGTTTTAAGTTTATCGACAACTATGAAGTAAAATAGTAAAGTTAAATAAAACTTTGTTTGTAAATGAACCTTTATATACATAATATTACCGATTATAGATAGTAGATTTTGTTAATGAGCTTATAACAGAAACCCTGATTATACTGTATAAATACACTTCATGTGGATTATTTTTTGTTTATTAAAATAAGCAAGACGTTGTTTTGCATACGATATCAGTTAGTTTGCTTTCTTTATAATAAAAAATACTGAAATTAAAATAAATTAAAACAGTTAAGTGTAGTTGTATATTAATTATTTATTTAGGTTTAAATACTATTTTAAACTTAAATGTCTTGCTCCATAGAACTGAGTAATATTTTTTAGGGTTGTTTTATTTTTTCAGATGTATCTAAGTTATAAAGCACATAATTCATTCTACAGAGTTGTCTTTAAATGTATTTTAGCTAAACTGTTTTTGTTTAATACTTAACACACATTTTTAGTTTTGAACACTAATGGATGTTTAACTTCAGTAGCCGAATGAATAAAGCGATGGTCTGAACTTGTTGCGTTCTGGTTACCACAGGAGTGAAAGAAGCTCACCCAGTTCAGTTTGTAGCGGAAAGAAGTTCCAGCGGTTGTTTTCATACGTTACGGGCAAGTTGTTGTTGTTCTAAAAAATATAAGTACATAATTCGAGTTTAAGATTTAATAGTACTCATTTTTCCTATAGTACAACTAACCTACAAACGTTTGAGTTTAACAAAACTTTTTTGAACAACAACTTTGTGCTTAATATATTTGCCACACAGAAAAACTTTTATAAAAATTTCCCGTTAACATATCCAACTATGAGCATCCTATTTTTTACAGTGATAAATTATACTTTTAGATACTGAAAAAATATAAACAAAAAAATGTATGAAGTCTCGGGGTTAGTAGGATCTAGTTTCATAAAGGTTTGAATTGAGAAGTTGAATTTAATTTTAAAAAGTACTGTGACAGCCCAGCTAAACTCAAACAGCCATTGACTGTAGGTCAAAAGGGTATTGAGTTAGTAAGTCAAAATAAAACCCTTGTAACTTTTGTATAAGGCGTTATGTCTTTATGATTTCTTAAAAAGTACCAGCAGTTGTGGTTATACGTTAAGGGCTAGTTATTGTTGTGCTAAAAAGTATTAGTTTTTAATTTGAAATTAATGTTCTGAATAATACTTTTTTGTTAAGTACAACTAACCTACAAACGTTTGAGTTTGTAAAAAGTTCTTAGAACACCAATTTTGTGCTTAATATAATTACCGCATAGCAAAACTTTTATAAAGATTTCCCGTAAACATTCAAATTATGAGCATCCTATTTTTTATAGTGATAAAATATATATTTCAAATATTAAAAAAGTGTAAACAAAAAATTGTACCAAACCTCGTAATTATTAGATTGGTCTGATTTTATGAAAGTTTGAATTAAGAACTTTAATTCATTTTTAAAAGTACTGAGACATTCAACTTAAAGTCAAATAGCCGTTGAATGTAGGTTAAAAGTGTATTTAGCTAGTAAGTCATTATAAAACACTCGTAATTTTTGTGTCAGATTTCTATTTTCCAAACTCTGTATTTTTGTATTGATTTTAGGATTTATTGCATTTTTAAAATTTAGGAATAATTTTTATTAGTAGTGGTATGCAAACGAGGTAAAGTAATTATAAAGTATTACGGTTGTAGTGTATAAAGTTATAGTGTAGTGGTACTCTTTACTGCACTGTCAAGGAACATTGTGTTTTCTGACGCTTTAAGAAATTGACGACTGATACAGTGCGTAAACACTCAATTGCATATCTTTCTATATCCTTGCTCTAAAAGTAATTTATATATTTAAATTGTTGGTGGAACTTTGACCTAGACAAGATAGTTTCTACTATATATTTTAATGTGATTGTCACCTAATCCTGCAAGCATAAAGTCTTTTAATACTTCTTCCGTATGACTTTTCACAATCCTTCTTCTACATTTACACTTACTGTTGTCAAATTATAAGTTCCTTCTTTGATGGGAATAGGGGAATGCAAATGTTTTAAATGGTTCATCGTGCTCTTGATGCAAGCTCAAAAGTTCTGATCCTTTGAGACCAAATGCAACTTTTATGACTGCATTTCATCAGTTCAACCTCATATTCTTATGACTTAGTCATCAGCCAAGAATTATTTGCCAACATGAGATTGCCTTGTTTGTCATGCACGCATTGAAAAACTTATAAGCTTGCATTTTGGCTGCTATTGTTTGACCAAGTTTTGAACAACTACAACCTGCAAATGAACATAAACCATGTTGCTTGGCTGATCACCCGGTAAACTCTTAGATGTTAAAATTGAGATGCATTTGGCATTGTTGCAGAATTTCATGTCCATGAACTTTTTCCATGTTCGTGCAGGTCAAAAAAAATCTGCAAACTATATCACATAGTTGATCTGGCGTTCGTAGTCGCATCTATAAATCGGTAACTTTAGTTCAACCGTTCTGTGTCTAAAATATTTTTATCGAAGAAAGACTTATTGTTATTAATTACTTCATCAACTATGAGAAATCTGAAACGATTAAAAGTATAAATTTGAACATACAGATATAACATAAATATTGATAATAATAAAGTGACCTGCATTTAAATTATTGTACAAAGTGTACTAGCTGAATTTCAGCTTTAGATAATAAGCAACAATTAAGTTCAACACATCTGTGCAACAACTTTTTTTACTTGTTTGTTTATAAAGAGATACTACTTTTATTACAAAATGAAATAAATTTATAATATTGTGTGTTTTATACTCTTCTTAATTGTTGCCTCAAACATAATGTACAATTAATTTTTAACTATAGCTGTCACGTTTTTAATTTCATTAAGAAAATAAAAAGTAATAGGACCTTTTTAACGACTTCCGCTCAGTTTTATTGTATACTATTATGGTTTTCTGAAAACAAAAATACAACTGTCAACAATAGAAAAAAAAAACTATGTTGCACAGAAATTTCCAACTTTTTTTTAAAGCAAATTGAGCACACATCAGCTTTAGTTTTTATAAAATAGTTGCTTTACTTTGTTCATTTTGAAAATAACTTACAATCACTTGTTATGGAATTTCATACTAATTTTTTTTTATTGTTGCATTCATTTTTGTTTAATAGTTAGTATTCTAGATATGCATATTTACAAAAAAAAGTAAAATTTATTTTTATTTGTTAAACTTATTGCTGTATAATTTTGTGACCTCATAAACATCTAAATTAGATGGGATTAGTAGTTTTTAAAGTCATTCTTCTTGTGAACAAAATATTTTAAAGTCTAATTATATGTGTTTAAATATTTGACTAGATATAAAAAATTATAGCCTAAAAAGTATAAAACTTAAGAAAATTCAAGCTATGTTTGGCTGCAGTAATGTTTACGAATATAATATACCTTAATAAAAGTAATATTATAAATGAAAAACAAATTATTAAAAGCTTAGGATCTCAAATTTAAATTTAATATGTAGTAGCTACAGTTTGAAATAATAATCAAGTCAATTATTTTGAAGTACAAAACATTTGTTTTTATGACAAAATTATAAAAAAAATTATAATTAGTTTAACTAATCAATTTTTTTTAAACGAACAAATTACTTTTTTAATAGAAAACATTTACTATTATAAAAATACTAGATTTTTAAAAACGTTATGTTCACATGTAAGTAAAAAAATAAATTAGCATTTAGAACAGAACATTATTTCAAGTATTTAAACTTGGCAAATTAAAAGATACCTAAAAATCTTTAACCAAATAAGCTGATACCGGTGTACCACACTCTTTTGTGCGTGGCGCTCATACGAAGTAAAAATATTTTGTCGCTTTCATTAGCTCACTGTAGATTCTGCGCAATTCTCAAGTACACCACAAGAATTTTATATATTCAGCGGATCAGGTTTCAAGTATGCAATGGCGTGAAAGAATCATAATAAACTTAAACAAACTTTAAAGTTCATATGTGTATGTTTTATATTTTCTTTAAAGATTCAGTTTACTTAACCTTTAAATACAAAAAAACGTTAAAACACTTGGGTCAGTTTCCATTGCTCCGCTTCACTACTTGTGGCGTTTAAACGTACATAACCTTTTAAACTCGAAAAAATTTTTGCGTTATATTCGCTGAACTCTTGTAACTCTTTCACATATACATTTAAATATAAATATTCATGATTTTCTTCGGTCGTACTCATCCGACACTTAGCGATTTGCGCGCCAAAATCAATAATAAAAAAAGTACAAAAAAATAATGGTATGAAAAATTGTTCAAAAAAAAGGTAATATGAATAAAGTAAGACTAAATAGTTAATAGTATGAAAGGTAATGAAAGGTTGTTTTAAACTTTTCTTGTAAATTGATTTAATATATAAAAAAAAGTATTTGTCTGTTGAGTTTGTAGTTGTCTTTTCTTATATTGTTATTCTCAATTTCCGACTTGAAACAATTTTATGAGCTTTGAATATTAAAACATAAAACTAGTTCGATTTAGTTTACATTGGTTTTGTGCTTGATTAAATGATTATAAGTAATAGTTTACAATATGGTGGGAAGTGTGACTTATAAATTACTTTATCAGTGATGAAATCTTTTTTCTTTGAAGTTCTGAACAGTTTAAGATGTACAAGTGCCGCGGATGTAAATTGCTAAAAAGCTATCATTTGTTCAAATTTTTGTTGTATATGATTTTTGAATTTGTATTGAAATAATCGTCTTTGTTTTTTGTTTTTCTTTTCTTTTTTTTTTAATATAGAAAGTTATCTTGAATATAAAAATAAAATCTTGTAAAAATAGATATATTATTCGTTTTGAATTTTGTAGTTGATATCTCTTTATTTGTTTTCAAAAAATCAAAATATATATTATTTAAAAATAGTTTAAGTAATATTTGAATTGTTACATTTAAATTAAAACTTAAAAAGGTCTTATTTGTAAAATTTTTCTTATAATAAAACTACATTAACATAAGTAATTTTTCAAGTTATTATATGTTAACAACAATACAAATAAAATAGAACCTATAAGTTTTACGTAAAAAATACCAATTCCAGTGATAGTTAAACTGTTCTTGTATATTAAGCTGTTCTTTAAAATTAACACAAACAGCTTTTATTATTTTTAAATAAGTGATGTGTATCTAGTGAAGTCTAAATGATCCGATGTTTGTTCATAATTTAAAAGCATACTAGTAATATTTTTTCTAAGAAAATTACATTAACACATGTTGTTTTCAAATTATACTATCATAACAACTATGCGGAAATACAATATGTTTTCACATCACAAAGACAAAGCGGTTTGGTTAGTTTTAAACTACATTAAGATAACTGAAACATTAAGCCTAATACTTAAACTTATAAGACAAGTTTGGTAATAATAGTTTTAGAACAAATAACTTTAGAATTCTAAATTTTTAATAGCTTCTTTCTATGTTGTAAATGTCTAAGTTTTAAATAGATTTATACTATTTTTGTAAGATTACTTACTATATATTAATAAAAATATGTACTTATTGTTTATAAAGTACAAAATGTTTTTTACTGTGAAAATTTAAAGATTTGATTAATTAAAAAATTTAAAACTATATCTAACAATTATAATAGTATCAAAAATGTATTAAAGTTTAATTGTAGAAAACCTAAATTTGTGGTAGGTTGTTTAAATAATTTGGAATAGTTTTTGTATACCGTTAGTTTTTCATTTCTATATTTTATCTATATTATGTTTTTAATATAAGTTAGTCGAGTAATAGATTTATACTTGTTATTATACTACCGAACTTTTTAAGCACAATTTAAACTGCTATTTTTAATAAACATAATAAAATTTTAAATAAATATGTAATAAAATACGTGTCAATTACTTAAGCGTTTTTAAATCATAACACATTAAAAATTGTTAGTATCTTAATAAAAAATTGCATTAGAACTTTACTAATTTCTTATTTTAGTAATGAATTTCTAACACTTATTGTAAAAATATTAGTATTATGAGAAACGATACTCGGTAATTGATATCGGTAATGAACTTGTCATTTCAATAATAAATAGTCTAAAAATAACAATAAAATAAAAAACTTTTCCTAAAAATGTATACAAATAACTATTAGAACATTAAAAAAAGCATTCTTTGTTCAAGTTTTATGAAACTTATTTATTTAAAAGCAAGTTAACATTTTATTAAGTAGAATTACTATAATTATTATTACATAACAGCTTCTTAATATTTTTAAAATATCTAGTTCAAGTAGAAGTAAATTTACTTGTTTGTTTTATTCGTTGGATTAACTATCTTTTTCTACTATTCCTTTTTTCTACTTTTGGCATAAATAAACTTTGTGCAAATTATTTCATTACATTGATTTTTTAACCCTTTTTTTTACCTTAAATTATTAGTCTTAAATTTCTTGCAATTTGAAAATTATTATGTAAAATTGTGTTAGAATTTTTTTAACTAGCTTAATAGTTTGGTACTGTTTTTATTTATTTTTATATACCAAAAAATTTAACTATACTTGTTTATACATATTTTATAAAAAAATATACACCCATTTGAAACTTATACAAGTTGTTTTCTTGTTGAAGTGTGGTTGTAAGTGCCGGTGTGCTGGAAACTATGGTTGGAATTCAAATTTCAAAGAATAAAATTTTCTTTTGAGAAAGAAAGCTTTTGTTATATATATTTCTAATACTTTAATCATCTTTTGTGTTTGTTTTGATATTTTATGCTAAAAAATATTCGACACACAAAATACATGTTAACTTGTTACATTTATCCTCACATATAGTGAAGTAGAAATATAAAACAGTTAATTTAATGGTTATAGAGTATATGCATTTTAAGTTTATCAACAACTATGAAAAAAGTAGTAATGCAAAATAAAAAATTGTTTGTAAATGAATCTTGTCTTAAGTGTTATTATCAGATTTTGGATAGTAAATTTTATTAATGTGTTCTTAATATAAACCCTGGTTGTATTTTATTTACACTTCATGTGTTTTATCATCTGTTCGTAAAAGCAATCATTACTGTGTTTTGCACAAAATATCACATATTATAGTTTCTTTGTAAAAAAATACCGAATTTAAAATAATTTTAAAAAGTTAAGTGTAGTTGTATATCGGTTATTTATTTAGGTTTATATACTATGTTATACTATAATGAATAACTATTCAATACCAAATAAGATGTTTTGGGTAGTTTTGTTTTTCATAGGTATTTTAGTAAGAAAACTTATAGAGCTTTTTACAGAGTTAAATTTTGTTCTTATTAAAACTCTAACACACATTTTAAAACTTTCTTACAAATTGAATAGTAATGTGTGTTGTATTTTAGTTGCCGGATGAAAAAAGTGATGGTTCGAACTCGTTGCATTCTGAATACCACAGATGTGGAAGAAGCTCATCAAGTACAGTTTCCAGCTGAAATACCAGAAATTTGCTATTAAAACCTAAAAAAAAAAGTTTTTGGTTATTTTGTTTCTTTATAAGTATCTAGGTTACAAAGCTTACAAGTATTTCACAGAGAAATTTGACTTCAAGTGTGTTTTCGCTAATTTTTATATTTTATTTTAAACCAAATACACAGTTTTAAAATCTCGTACAGTTTGAATAGCAATGGACGTTTAATTTCAGTTGCCAGATAGGGAAAGTGATGTTTTGAACAAGTTGATCACAGAAGCGATGGAAGCTCATTCAGTTTCCAGCGGGAAGAAACACCAGCAGTTGTTGTCATACGTTACGGGCTAGTCATTGTTGAAAATGCTAAAAAGTGTTAGTATATAATTTGGTTTAAAGACTTTAAAGATTACTTTTTCTTTCGTATAGTACAACTAACCTACAAAAAATTGAGTTAGTTAAAATATCTTGGCACACCAATTTTTGCTTATTATATTTATCGCATAGCAAAACTTTTTCTAATATTTTCCGTTAACTTTTTCAGTTAAAAGCATCTTATTTTTTATAGTGATGAAACATATTTTTCAAGTATTAAAAAAAATGGAAACCTCGGGGTTATTAGATTAAATCTATTTTAATAAAAGTTTAAATGAAGAAGTTTAATTTACTTTTAAAAGTACTGTGACAGCTAACCTAAACTCAAACAGCCGTTAATTGTAGGTCAAAAGGGTATTTAGCCAGTAAGTCTTAATAAAAGACTAACAATTATTGTATAAAGCATTAATAAACAAACATTATGTCTTTATGGTTGTACTCTATTACTTAAAGTTTGATTTTTAATTGTTTTTTACTTTAATACTTTTCGTGTTGCATACAATATTCAGTCTGTTTATTTTCCTAAAAACTTATCTTGACACTAAATATCGATGCAAAAAAATTAGTATTTTTAGTGATACGAAAGTCTACATAGAAACCTTTGTTTTGTCAATCATTTTGAAAAAGAATTGACACTATCAGTCTGTCTCTACTTAACAGCGAAGTTTTGTAAACAGACTAGTTTACTTTCATTGTCAATTAATATATTTATTTTGCCATCGGTATGTACTGTACACTCTTAATTAACAAACAATATAAATTGTAAGAAAGGTTATAAAATATTGTAAAACGGGACTTTTTATAATGAAAAGACTTTACGTCCTAATGTCGAATGAGACTTATTTTCTATTTAATAAATAATGCAGAAAATAATAGAAGTCTTTATCGCTATTTCCGTATAACTTGTCATAATCTTTTTTGCACATACAAACTCACTGACTGTAGTGAATTGACAAGTTTCTGCCTTTCTGAAAACACGGGTTGCAAACATTCTAAATGGTTGATCGTGCTCTTGATGCTAGCGCATAAGTTCTGCTCATTTGAGACCAATTCCAACTTTATTGACTTCATCTGACTTCATCAGTTTAACCTCGAATTCTTATGATTTAGTCATCAGCCAAGGATTATTTACCAACATGAGATTGCCTTGTTTGTCATGCGCGCTTATAAGCTTGCATTTTGGCTGCTATTGTTTGACCCAGTTTTGAATACCTCCCTTTTGCAAATGAACGTAAATTAATAACTTGGCTGATCACCCGGTAAACTCTTAGCTGTAAAAATTGAGATGCATTTGGCATTATTGCAGAATTTAACGACCATGAATATTTTCCATGTTTGTGCAGGTCAAAAAATCTGCAAACTATATCACGTAGTTGATCTGGCGTTCGTAGTCGCATCTATAAATCGAAAACGTTAGTACAACTATTCTGTGTCTAAAATATGTTTATCGAAGAAAGACTTGTTGTTATTAAATACTTCATTAACTATGAGAAATCTGAAACGATTACAAGTATAAATTTGAACATACAAAAATAATATAAATATTGATAATAATAAAGTGACCTGCAATTAAATTATTCTACAAAGTGTACTAGCTGAATTTCAGCTTTAGATAATAAGCAACAATTAAGTTTAACACATCTGTGCAACAACTTTTTTTACTTGTTTGTTTATAAAGAGATACTACTTTTATTACAAAATGAAATAAATATTTAATTTTGTGTTTTTTATACTCTTGTTAATTGTTGCCTAAACATAATGTACATTTTATTTTTAACTATAGCTGTCACGTTTTTAATTTCCTTGAGAATATAAAAAGTAATAGGACCTTTTTAACGACTTCCGCTCAGTTTTATTGTATACTGTTATGGTTTTTTGAAAACAAAAATACAACTGTCAAAAATAGAAAAAAAAACTATGTTGCACAAATTTTTTTAACTTTTTTTTAAAGCAAATTGAGCACATATCAGCTTTAGTTTGTTCATTTTGAAAATAACTTACAATCACTTGTTAGGGAATGTCATACTATATTTTTCTTATTGTTGCATTCAATTTTGTTTAATAGTTAGCATGGTAGATATGCATATTTACAAAAAAAAAAAATAAAATTTATTTCTATTTGTTAAGTTTATTGCTGTATAATTTTG
The DNA here is from genome assembly GCF_965202585.1 of Thalia democratica. Taxonomy (NCBI): domain Eukaryota; kingdom Metazoa; phylum Chordata; class Thaliacea; order Salpida; family Salpidae; genus Thalia; species Thalia democratica. The sequence goes on from NC_139165.1 coordinate 84,869,331, forward strand.
TTACTGCATAAACATTAACACCAGATGTGATTAGTAGTTTTTAAAGTCATTCTTCTTGTGAACAAAAAATTTTAAAGTCTAATCATATGTGTTTAAATATTTGACTAGATATAAAAAATTATAGCCTAAAAAAAATAAAACTTAAGAAAATTGAGAAAATTTCGAGCTATGTTTGGCTGCAGAAATGTTTACGAATATAATATATCTTAATAAAAGTAATATTATAAATGAAAATAAATTTATTAAAAGCTTAGGATCTCAAATTTAAATTTAATATGTAGTAGCTACAGTTTGAAATAATAATCAAGTCAATTATTTTGAAGTACAAGATATTTATTTCTATGACAAAATTATAAAAAAATTATAATTAGTTTAACTAATAAATTTATTAAAACGAACAAATTACTTTTTCAATAGAAAACATTTTACTATCTTAAAAATAATAGATTTTTAAAAACGTTATGTTGACATCTAACTAAAAAAATAAATTAGGATTTAGAACAGAACATTATTTCAAGTATTTAAACTTGGCAAATTAAAAGATACCTAAAAATCTTTAACCAAATAAGCTGATACCGGTGTATCTCATTCTTTTGTGCGTGGCGTTCATACGAAGTAAAAATATTTCGTCGCTTTCATTAGCTCATTGTACATTCCTTGCATTCCTCAAGAACCGCAAGAATTTCATATATTAAGTGGATCAAGTTTCAAGCATGCAATGGCGTGAATGAAACATGATCATTCTGCTGAACAAATTTCTAAGGTCATTTAAGTATATTTTAAACTTCTTTGAAAAATTTGTTTAAGTCAAACTTTGAAATGTTCAAATGCTTGAGTTAGTTTACGTTGCTCTGCTCTCTATTTGTTTCGTTTAAACGTACATAACCTTTTAAACTCGGACAAAACTTCGCGTTATATTCGCTGAACTCTTGTAAATCTTTCACATATACATTTAAGTATAAACATTCATTATTCTTCGATCGTACTCATCCGACACTTTGCAATTTTTGCGCCAAAATCAATATTAGAAAAAGTAGAAAAAATAATGGTACGAAAAATTGTTTTCAAAGTTTTTTAAATTTATTAAAAATAATAAAAAGAAAGTAACGTGTACAGTTTGTAGTTGTCTATGCTTCTAATGATTTTTTCTTAATTTCTTACCCTAATTTTATGAGCTTTAAGAGTTGAAACATTAAATTATTTTCATTTAGTCTTAATTGCATTTCATCTTAGTTTTATGACTATAAACAGTCGTACACAAATTGGTAGGAAGTTTGACTTGTAAATTACTTGCTCAACTTTATCGGTGATGAAAATGTTTGTTTTTTTATTTTAAGTTTTTGAACAATTAAGATGTGTCAGTGTCGCGGATCCAATTTTTTAAATGGCTATAATTTGTTTAAATTTTTATTTTGTATATTTTGTAAAACTGAATAAAAAAGGAAATTTGCTTTATATGTTTCAATTGAACATAGGTTCATATGAAAAATAGTATAACTTACATTGTTGTTCTTAGTTTAAATTAAAACTCTAAAAGTTTTTGTTAATTAATTTTTTTAGGTAAAAACATTAACATATGTTATTTTTAAATCATACATATTTTACTAACTACACTAGACTAAAAGTATACTTATGCCTAGTCTACCTATCTTCAAACTGACGTCATGTCGAACCAACGGAAGTTTTATCTTTATCATTATCATTACTAAATTTACATTTAACACGCTTCTTTTAAATGACATTATTAATTAAGCAGCTAGCTTGTAACAGACAGTTTACTTTTTTCGACTTACGACCTTTTAAAAATTTTATTTTCATTATTCTTGGATTTTAAACCAGGTTTAATTACTTTATTGTTGTTGTTATAACAAAAGTATTAATATTTATTATTTTTATTGTTATTATTATTTTATTATTATTGTTATTATTATTATTGTTATCATTATAGTTTATCATTATATTATTATAATTTATATTTTAACTATTTTGATTATTATTATTGTTTTATTCTCCTTATCATTATCATTATTATTTTTATTATTAATAAAACATGAATCATTAGGTACAAATGTGTTTATTCTTTTATTAGGCTTTTACTGATATTAGTTATATGTCTAGTATTATTATTGTAAGTGTGTTTGTTGTTGTTATTACTTTTTACAAAAGACAACAATTTAGGGCGCATTTAGGCGCACTTATTGCTTGTGAATGATAATTTATCCACTACTATAAGTTTACTTTTATTTTAGAAACCTCAATTTCTTTTACTATTAGGCAGCTCATTAGATAACTTTTATTACAATTTTTGATATATTTATCAAAATAAAATGCTTGACTTCTCATTTTTTTGAAGAGAGCATTTTTAAAATGTAACAATCTCACATTATAGGAATGCAGCCTGGCTATTGGATTGTTCCTTAAGCAAGCCGTCGAAATTAATAGGTTCTAGTATGTTGCTTTTACTCTTAGTTTTAACAAACATCACAGATGGTCATCATAAAGAGGTCCTCGAGGTACTCACAGTGAGGAAGGTAATGGAGAAGGTATAACTATTTAAGCTGGGACACGTTCAAAATCTACCCGCGTTCAAAATCCACCCAGTCAAGTTCGAGAACCGGTTACCGAACGAGGGTTAGGGGTAACAGTGATAGTAAAAAATTCAAAAAATATATAAATTAGCTATTAAATAAAAAAAGTGTAAAAAAAAATCGAGTGGATTTTGAACGCTGTTTGATTTTGATAGTATACCATAAAAAACATAATTTTTAGCGTTTGTTAATATAGATCCTAGCGAAACTAGTTCTACGGAATAAACAATGTTAAAAAATTTAAACAGTACTCTTTCTTTGTTACAAACATATGTTTTTGATCTTTCTGAGAAAATATATCTTCAATAGATCTGTGTAAAATAGATAAATTCTGTAGAATAAGAATATAAGCTAAAGTAGGTGTATGTATGTTTTTAAAAACAATACTATAGATTATTGTAGAATTATGGGCAATAATAAGCACAATGTATAATGTTAAATCTGACTGTTATAAAACTAATGTTTGTAATTATTAAGTTTAAGTTAGATAAAGTAATGTAAAGTACAAAGTAAAATTACATATAAAAATAAAAAGTACACACATGAAAGCTAAGAAATACTGATTCAAAATGTTAAACCGTCGTTAAACATTCAAATTACATCCAATAATTACGATACAATTTTATTATTTATACATTAGCATTAAACAGGTCATTTAATTTGCGTTGTAAACTAAATATTTTATTATACATGTTTAGATAAAGTAGTGAGGTACTTTAATTTACAATTTTTTTAAGTAACAATTCCTCTCGCCGATCTGTTCGGAGTAGTAAGGAAAAAAGCACGGTTTAACTGTGATTTGAATACAGGTTTTAAATTAAACTTGCAAAATAAACATGGTTAAATGAAATAAAAAATGGAAAGGAGCATCTTTTACCTACAAACTATGTAACCTTGAACGAATGGCAGTTGTAGCAGAAAATAGTAAACAACTACTAAGCAAAAGACGTGATATTTCAAACAACAGTGTACACAACCAATGTTTCTTCTTCAAATAACACCTTGGCCTTTTCTTACCTTTCATATATCTTTCAAATGAAAACACAGACACTAACTTCATATATATTAATATAACTGTGTATCCTAAGTTAATTTTGTTCATTAAATTCTATTTATTAATGTCTATTATTTTTTGTTTTCATACATGTCATTTTTCATTCTTCAACATGTTTTTTTTTTCTTACTCAACTTTTTATTTTTCATGGTCCTTTTAAGTTCCAAATTTAATTAAAAACCTGTAAATAAATTACAGGTAAACCGTGTGTTTTTTCTGACTACGCCCAATCGATCGGAGAGAGAGTTTTTTACTGCAGGCTTATACTTAGCACATTTAACCTTGTTGTTTTATGTTTTACATTTTTACAATCATATTCTAAACAAATTTGAAACTTATTGCATATTAAGAATATCTATATAAGATCTTTTCAATTTCAACACTCGATTGCTCTTTTCTAAAGCAATAACTAGTTATTTAATTTAATATCTTATGTATATGCAGTTTAAGTTGTGGTGTTCTTTATTTACTGTGATGTAAATTACTTATTGATCAGGGCTGTGAATTCTCAACAACAAATTTAGTTTTTGTGCTTTGGTGATTTAAAATTCAAATTTTTAATTTGTTATTTTAAATTATTTCTAAATTTACTTATTCTATAATTTAGATTAACCCATTATAAACATTTTATAAATATATACTACCCCAAGTTTCTATAGCTTTAAATCCCTTAAATGGTAATTAATTTTATAGTTTAGTAATTATTTTTTTTTTTTGTTTTACTTCTTTTTATTTACAATAGATTACTTGTTATGTGTTTAATATAAATGTAATATTTTTTTTTAAATAAAAATGCCTTCTTGTTTTTCTTTTAAACATAAATAATAAAATATATAGTTTACAGTGAAAGGTAAATGACTTGTTTTAATGCTAATTTATAAATTTTAATATTGTCACGTTATTGTTGGATTTTTGAATGTTTGACAACGGTTTAGTATTTTGAATCAGTATTTCTTAACTTTCATGTTAGTACTTTATAATTTATTTGTTATTTACTTTGTACTTTACGTTACCTTTAAATTACTAAATTTAGACCTAACAGTTACAAAAATTATACAGTTTTATAACGATCAGGTTTAGCACTATATATTGTATCTATTATTAACTATTAACCTATTATTAATCATTAATTTACAATGACCATCAATTTTAGATCTACATTAATCTACAAAAGTCTATAGTATCTATTTTAATAAGCACATACATATACCTATTTTAGCTTCTATTCTTTCCTTACAACATTATATTTTTTGCAGAGCTTCGTTAAAGTGTGTTAACTTATTTACAAACAGAAACATGTATTTGTAATAAAAAAAAAGTTGTTATTAATTAAAAGTTGTTGTTATTATATATAAATTCATATACTTTTTTTAATTGTTTTCAAAATACTAAAATTACTATGAATAATTTAAATATTTACTTAATTAAAATTAAATAAATTTTTCAAAAGTTGTAATAGTAGAAAAAATATTTAAGTTTACTTGTAATAAGTCTATATTTATAGTAGTTTGTTAAAATAAACTAAATGTTATACCATTAGTTTTTTACATCTATGTGTTATCTGTTGTTTTTAATAAAATTTATACGAGTAATATATTTATATCTGTTTTTCTATTTTCAAAGTTTTTAAGCACGATATAACCTGTTACTTTTCAAATGTATATATCAATTAAATTAGCTTTAAAAAAATAATAACTTACTTGTAATGTTAGTATCATAACGAAAAAATTTGCATTAGAATATTGGTAATTCCTTGTTTTAATATTTAAACTACAATACTAATTGTATTTTACTGTATGAAATTTAGATGTTTCAAAAAACTGACCTGTGTAATTAACTAGTTTTATAAAGTAAATTGTTTAATAATAATATTATTTAATAACTTTAACTAAAAATGTGTTAGAATCACTTTTGTAATGTGTGATACTTTATGAACAAGTTTCTCCGTTTAAACTCATAAAAAACTAATTTCTTAAAAGCGTGTTAAAATTTTACAAGTTCAAATTAATTTTACATTAAATAAATGTTAGTAGATTTCTATTAATTTATAAATTACTAAACAAAATATTTTGGGATTTTTTTTATTAGTTGAAGTTTAACAAAAAAAATTTCAAACACCTAAAATTTCAACTAGATTTATTAGTTTCTTTTTTGTTTGAAGTTAATATTCCCACTTGAAATTTGTTTCCTTGTAGAAGTGTGGTTATACGTGCCGGTGTGCTGGAAACTATGGCTATAATTCCAATTTCTCATATTGAAATTTACTTTTTGAAAAAGAAAGCTTTTGTTAGAAATTTTTCTTCATTTAAATTTACTTTTTTGTCTGTTTAGATTTTTTGTGTGAAAATATTAATGACATAAAAAACATGCGTAAACATCATTTAAGCATTTTCTTTACGGGTTGCCACTTTACCTGGAAACATGGAAAAACCTGGAATTTGACATTTTAGGCAAAAAACCTGAATTTTGAGAAAATTTCAAAAAAACTGGAAAAACCTATATTTTTAAACAAAAATCACTAAAAAATCCTGAAAAACCTAAAATTTTTACAATTCTCACATGTTCAGAAGTAAAATTTCGATTTGACTCATCTAAATAAAAAAAATTTGTCACCATCAATTTTTTTTTTCTTTTTAACATATTAAAAATAGCTTTACAGTATCTTTCCAATGTTTTTATACTATTTAACACAGTTTCTTACCTTAAACTTAACTTTAAACTAAAAATAGACTCAAAAATATGTATATTTAAAAACCTTGTAGAAGTTTGGAAAACCTGGAATAAATTATGAAAAAACGAGTGATAACCATGTCTTTAACATTTTTAGAGTATTATTTAAAAATTATCGAAATTCATAAAATTAAAAAGTAAAAATATACTTGGTTTAATAATAAGCCTTTAGTATTGATAATTCATTTTTAGATGGTCAGTATTAATATTGGTTTACCTTTCGAAAAGTATAGTAATGAAGTACAAGTGTATTTTAGTTTATTATAACTGATTTATATTGGTGTTTAACTGGTGTTTAAGTTGTATGGTATATATTTTATTTTAAGTGTCTGTATAACTTATGTTCTGACTCAAAAAATAAAAGGTTACAATACAAGGTCTGTAATAATTTACATACATTATATTTTCAATTGATTATATTACCTTATATTTAAATAAACTGAAAATAAAAACCAATTTAAATACTTTTGGTTTTTTAAAGAAACTAAGTAATATTTACAAATTTGTATAAGAATGTATTTTACCTGATTTAGTTTTCATCTTTAATAAAATACACAATTTAAAGTTTAGACTGCTGTATAATTTAATAGTAAAATTTCAGTGGTAAATTTTTGTTTCAGATAAGAAAGTGCTGATTTGTACGAGTTGCATCCTGAAGAGCTGTGTGTGGGGAAAGAGCTTGTTGAAGATCGGAAAGAAATGCTTATTAATTGGTTATGGAGAGCTTCTAGTTCAGGCTTGGAAAGGTTTTCAGTGGTTGTTGTGAACGTCGTTTCGTTACGCTAGTTTTTGTTGTACTTGAATAATAAAAAAGTTATAAGGATATAATTTGAGTCTAAGAAATTATAAAATTTTTTTGTTCTTATTTAAACCACAACTAACTAGGAACGTATGAGTGTTTTAAATATTTTAAAAACACTGGTTATTTACATATTATGTTACCACATAATAAGTTGTTTTAGACTTTTTTCAAGATTTTCCGTACAAAAAATTTCTATGTTTCCATGATTCTTTATAATAATTCAGCAATACATTTAATCCAAATTTATGCATAACCTTAACAAATTTTGCTCCAAATGTAAAAACTAAACACTTACCCCTACCCCTACATACACGAAAATATAAAACTAAAAAAAAAGTTAATGCAAACTTTGAAAAAAATAAGAGTAAAGCTGTATTCAAACAAAAGCGCCTAGATTTTGCATAGACAGGAAATTTTATTTTTGCAGTTACTATTTGAATTTAATGCGAAAATATTTAAATTAAAAGTGCTTTATTAAAAAGAGATAAGAGTTTTAAGAAATTTGACAATTATAAAGTTTGTTTTTTATAAATTGAATAATATACAACAAAATTCAAAACGGTTTACTATCTGAAAGTTTGAAAACTATTAAGGTTTAAAAAAAAAGTTAATCGAGTTGAACAGTAATTTGTAATAAGTGCTTATATTTATTTTTTGAAGAAGTTATTCTTTATATTTTAAATGTCTTTGCTTTTTAGTTTTTTGGTTTAAAAGTAAGCTTAAATATTGAATTGTTTTTTTTGTATTAAATATATAGTTTAAAATAACTGTTTTAGATGCAAAGAGGAAATAAAGGAAGAGATAAATAATCTTGAGTGCATTTTTTTCAGCTGTAGAAAGGTAGTTTAGCAGACCGATATACAAATATAAAGCAAATATATTTTATTACTGGTGTTAATTAAAAGAAAAATTTAAGTTGATGTTATTTATTTGAAATAAAATTATGTAAAATTAAAAAAAAAAACAAAATTTTTACACTTTAAAGAAACAACTTAATTTAAATTTAACATTATATGAAACCGTACTTCAATAAATAATTGCTAACTTTCAGTTAGAATTACAAACTCAATAAAATTAAATTTTAAGACTTTTACATTAAGGTAAAAGCAATATTAAATTGACCGAAAAAAAGAGGTTAAAGATGAGTTTTTTTTACCATATATAGTAGAGGTTTTTTTGTTCTTTGAAAAAATAAAGTTTTTATTAAAGCTTTGATGAGAGATAGCAAATTTAAGAATTATTTTGTTTAATTTTTATATAACTGTTTAGCACGTTTTAGTTTTTTTATATTTTAAGTGTACCTCGACAAGACATTAAAAGGTGTCCGTGGTGTACGACTCGATACTTGTAAGGTTCTTTGTGCACCAGGTCCTAAGACCAAGTGTTTTGAGCGTTTTTTATCGTTCAACAAACAATAGTTTACACAAAGGTTTAAAAACATTAAACAAACAAAATCAGAGAAAGAAAAGTTTTACTATATAGCAGCTAATTCTGATTTTGTTTTAAGTCTCGAATTTCGGTCAAAATAGATATAACTGTTAAATAAACTTTTAAATCCTTTTGGTTAATTGAATGATAAAATGCTTGTTTTATTTGGTTGAATTCAAATTTTATAAATTTAGATAAATTAAACTTGAATGTAAGTGAGTTTTTATTTGCCAAAACAGTTTTTTTTTTACTTTATTTTGGTTTAATCTATGAATTAATCTACCTTAGCTTATTGTGTAAATTTTCTTAGTTAATTAACAAGAATTTTTTTAAACAAAATGCAGTTGGTGTTTTATACAAACCAAAATAGTTATCTTTAATTATTTTACACAACTAAAAGGTCAATGCTCTTTTGATAAACAGTTCAGAGTTTTAGTATTAATTCTGATCAGTTTTTGTTTACTTAGGCTAGATTTTTTGCCAAAAACAATGGCGACCCTGTGCAAAGTTCTCTTACTAAAAACCCATTATTTGAATCAAGTTTAATTAAAAGTACTTAATAACCATCAAAAAAGGATCTAAAGCAAATTAATAATATTTTATTCTTAATTTTTAGATGAGTTTAGTAAACTTATTTATTCAGGGTGACTAAAAAACCTAGATTTGACAAATTGTGCAAAAATAAAACTGGTTTTTAGGAAGTTGTGAAAAAATCTTGAATTTTGAACAAAAGTTGTGAAAAAACTTGAATTTTTTTTTAATTTTAGTTTTTTATTAACATTGATATAATAAAATGTATACAAGTTTTAATTAGTAATCGATAAATTTTCATTTAAATTGTTGCTCTAATTAAAGAAGGTACTTTTTATTTCAATATTCATTTTTTAAATGTCATGTAAAGTCAGTCAAAAAAAACCTTTTCTGCCTGATGCAACTCAACAGACTTAGCTTTGAATATGAAAAATCTAAGATTAAAAAAAAAAACTAAGAACAAGCACAAAATAAGAGCAGGGCTAAGTAAAAACGTCTGATGCAGTTTTATGCTAAACATATTTATAGCAGCCACAATAAATCTTTAATTTGTAGTATAAGTTATAAGTCATTTTTTTGTGCTTTGTTTATATAAAGTAGCTATAACATGTATCATTTAGTTAAGTTTAATGTTTTTTTACTTATGCTTTATAGTTTGGATTTAGACTATGATAAAACTATATAAAATTTTGATATTTAAGTAATCTAAAGGTTATAAGATTAAGTTTGGTTAGAGAGTTTTTTGATTAAGTGTTGTTATTACTTTTTAGCTTTATGTCATCTATAAAGTATCCATTTTAAGCTATGTTGTTTTCGTTTTAATAAACTCAGTTATTAAGGGAAACAAATGAATAATTAATAATTTACAAAATTATCAGTAACAATAAAATAATTTTTCTATATTAATAACAGTGATACTGTATTGTTTAAATCTACTAAGAAACCCCTTTTTTAACTAAAGATTAGTTTACTTATAAAAAAGTTAACGTAAAGAACAATTTTAAAAAACCTGAGAAAATAATTGAAAACCTAGAGAAAATTTGTCAAAAACATTTGCCACCCTTGTTATCACATAACTTAAATTAAAATATTTTATAAATCTAAAAACAAATCACAAAAAATTCGAAAGTTAAAACTAATTTAAAAACTACTTTTGCGACTGCAATTTGCGTTAAATAATTGTAGTTAACCTGTGAACAATGTTGTGCATAATTTTTTTTTGTACACATAAATTTTAGTAGTAGAGTTTGTTATTCATAAAAGACAGTCAGTAAGGTTTATTAATGCATAAAGCTATCTATAACGTAAAATAAATGTTTTAAACACCTTATTTATACATGAAGTTTGTTTAAAAATTATAAGTTTGTAGTTTTTCCAATTCAAAGTTCAAATATTTTTTCATCTAGTAGTTTACAGCGCACAGCTTATGAAAAGTTTAAAGGCTACTGCAAAAGAAGTAAAACTCTAAATCATTGTTTTTTTAATTATCAGCCAGTTTTTCAATAAGAAGTTTGAAGGAAGTTAAGAGAAATTATTTAAAATTTTGGCAAAAAGTTATTGCAACTATAAAATTAATTAATAACAAAAGTGCAAAAGATTGTAAAGTTTTATAAAAGTAATTTAAGAAATAAATTTTCAATTGAAAGTATTGTAAATGATGAAATTTATTAAATTGCCGTTGTTAAATAAATCACTAATGCAATTGAAAATTTTAATCTGACTTCTGAAAGGTTACACACACTCATAATCGTATTTTCACTGGAATAAGCAAAGTTTAAGTGCTCTAAAAAGATAATTATTCAAGAAAATTGTTTAAATTTTACACCTCTTTTTTAATGTGCAATCTAGCATACATTTGTTTTTTAAATTTCTATACAATGTATTAAAAGTTTTACATGCGTCTAAACTGATTACATGACAATTCTAACTGTGACGAGTAATTTCTTAAAAAATATCGAAGTAACTTAATTCAAAAACTAATATATAATTGAGCAAAAAATGATATGTATTTTAGTATTTTAAATATCAACAAGTTGTTTTATTATTTTTAAATAGTTTTGAAATATTTAAAAATGATTGTTATATAACTTTTTTAATCATATCACTACATAAAACAAAAAGTTTGCAAAAGTCCAATTGTTCAAAAGATATTAATTAGACCTAAACGTATTTTTTAACTTTTTTTCTCATATATTGTTTTTTGAACTGTTGTCCTTTAGTTGTTTTTTAAGAATTTGAGCTGTTCGAACTTGAATTTTTGTTCACCCATCTGAAATGCAACTTAAAAAAAACACCTATATTTGCTTTTAAAATATAGGCTATTACCCAAAGCATTTTAAGAAAAAGCTTCTTTACAACAACAGTTCAAATTCTTCAGACCTCTTGCTAAATGTACAATCTAGTTTATATTTGTTTGTTGTATTTTAAACTAATGTATAAAGAAAATTTTCAACCGTTTGACTTTACCTAAAATAACATCTATACTTGATATTAAAAATATAAGCGAGTACTCGAATCAGTTTAAAACAAAAATTACTTTTAAAAAAAAGTTTAAATTTTTTAAACTTCTTGTCAATATATTTTATTTTGTTTTTATAACTGATGTAAAATAAATTCAAGACCATCTGAACTTTACTTCATAAAAACTACATATTTTCTACATAAAAAATGACAATGCACATAATAATCCTGCTTAGGATATGTACAGAAATTTTAAAACTAAACGTTGTTGATAGTTAAACGTTGTTGATAAATTTACTCTAGTTTTGATAAAGTTTGTAAATTTTAGCCTTGGCTTTTATAAATTTATGTTTTTTTTTAAATTTGGGTTTTCATAGATTAAATTATTAAATTTTAGTTTATAATCTTGATTAAGTATTTTTATTTTTCTTGCTTATGGTTACTACAAACTACTAGTTTTTTTTAGTTTTTTTTAAACCTAGGATGACCCAGATTAGTCACTCAAGCTAACGTTTTTGCTTTAAAGAAAGGCAATCATGATTTATTAGAAAAATATTGTAAAACATATAAAAAATAGTTTATAAAATTAATTAATATGTATGCACACTTGGCGGAACTTAAACAAAATAGTTCCCACAGTAATTAGATATTAGCTTTAAAATAATTGATAACCAATTTACCTTTTACCTTATTATAAATTTTTGGGTGAAACATATATTATTACCGGTTTTGGAAACAGTGAATGAAAAAAAACAAAAAAAATAACTTAATAGAAAAGTTTACTACATACACAAAACCTTTTTTCTCTAATAGTATGTTTTGAAAACCGAAATTGCTAAACCAATAATTTTTAACTTTATATTTACTACCGTAACTTTTCTTTTAACTTAAGTGATTTTAGTAAAATTATTTATAACAGGTATTTTTTGAATTACATAGACAGCAATTTGTAAAAAAAAAAACTGTTTAAAATAATAAAAAAATATTTTAGAAGTTTTACAACTGAAGAGGAAGGTTTTTTTCTTTTGAGTTTTGTGACGACCTTCTAAACGTTTACGTTAAACTTTTGTCATGGCTCTGCTGTTGAAAAATTAGTTTATTTTCTTTTACAACATTAAATCTCAAGCTAAGCATCCTTTTTAATTTCTTTTTTTCCATTTTGTTTCTAATGCAGTTTTTTTTTTGTGTTTGTATGTAGTTGTTTATTAAGTAGAACTACATTATCCAAGTTTTAAACGACCTTTACTCAAGTAAAGGTCTCCTAGGCTATTTCCTAAATTTGCCTGTGAAACACACACGTCATTTCTGTAAACCTGTTCAATATAAACATAAAATGTTCGATTATTCTTGTTGCTTTATAAAAAGTAAATTACTTTTTTCTTTGCAGTTTTCTTTGTGAAAAGTGTCAATATGAATCTTAAAATATTTTTTATAGTTTAATTTAATACAAATTTTTTGTTTGCTTTCTTAATTTACAATTAAATTGGCTAAAAAACACTCTAAAACCAGCAAGTTATTATTTTTTGTTAGATATTTCATATATTGTTTTAAGGTTTCGTTATCTATTTTTTTACATAGAATTAATTGTGTTAGTTGTAATGTTTTAAGTTAAAATAATTATTTGGAACAAATAAACGATGTTTGCAAATAAATAATATGAAGTAATTTTATAGTGCAATATCTCCTAGTTTGTTCTTAAAATACAACTACAGCAATGTAAAGTTTAAACTAGGGTTTCATTAAATTGGGTATTATTATCTTAATCGAACTAAAATAAATTTAAACATTGACTATCAAGGGAAGTAACCGATAAGACGGTAAAAAAAATAAATCTGTAATTATTAAAAAAGGGTCAATACATAACTAAGATGGAGGTACAGTTTTTTACAGTTTTTACAAAGTTTGCCATTTAAAAAGCCATGGTTTTCTTAACGCCCAAAGTATTAAAAAAAAATTAATATTTATTTATAAAGATGTAATCTATAAATCTAAAATACAAATAGAACACTAAAAAATGCCATAAAAATATTTGAGAATGCATCGCTGTAATAAAAAAAAAAAAAAAAACAATTACAAAGTTACTTTTAGATAAAATATTTTATATATTTTTATACTAGAATATAATTTTTTTTTTTTAAACTGTCTAACTTGTTAATCTTTAACAAGATGTATATACATAATAAAATGCTTACTATTTAATCATAATAAAAGAGATTTTACAAATAATTATAAAACTAAATTTATTATATTTAAAAGAGATTACTTAATTTCCTTTTGTTTATATTAAATTTTGTTTCTAACATCACGATATTTATAGACCTATCTTGCAATAACGATTTATTTAGTATAAACTAAGTTAAAATAAATATACTAAGCACAAACTACAAAATAATATAAAATTAATATTATACTGATTTTTATAGTTATAATTTAATGAAAACTTTGTTTTTATTTTTCGTTACTAAACTTTTCACAAAAGGGGTAAGAAACTTCAGCTCTTAGGCAGAAAGCTGGCTGAAAAATTCAAATATGTTTCCAATGATGTATTTGTCAGTTAAAAAGTTAAACAAGACTAGATAATTGTCTTGCAGTCAGACTTTTTTATGTTTATAGTATCTTCTGGTTGTTACAACGTTTCAAAATAATTTAAGGTAGTGAAAGAACTTAAGGTAAAACGCTGGAATTTTTTAAGGAGATTGTTTTGTGGATCATTTTGTTTTATATATTGTAATTGTAACTGTCATGTTATTGGAATTTAAACTAGCATTCTAGCGAGTTTAATAAATGCTTAATGATTTATATTTAGAACCTTTTTATTTTAAATTAGAACTCAACAAACAAAAGTAATATTTTTAAAGTTTTCTTATATTAGTTTTTTTATTGATAAAATGATGGATTCAACTTTTCAGTAATAGTTATAAATGTATCAATTATAAACCAATTTTAAAAGTGTGAATATGTTTTACTTAAGCTACTAGAAAAATGATAAGAATTTAGACTTCAAAATATATTTTTTTAGTTTTAAAAGTTGTACAACTGATTGTTTAATTTATTTCTAGATTTTTTGTGTTAAAACTTTGTAATTACTATTAATGTTTTCTTACCGTATGCTAGAGCTATAATAAAATACAATTACAGTAACCTCTTGCATCTTTATGCACTCGTGACGTTACGCACTCTCGTTTAGTTACGCATTTTAAAATTCTAAAAAATTCAAAAAAAAAAAAAATTATATTGCATAAATGTTAACTTACTTCACTATATCTTTAGACTTTGTAAACTTATGTTCCTTGACTGATTAATAAACATTTAATTATACCGCAGTATATCAGAAATTTTAATAACAATAAGAGTTTAAATTAAAATTCTGAAAATAATATGACTGTGTAAAATAATGAAAGTATAAAACACAAAAAAAATAATACAGCACTCTTGCCTTATATATGAACAAATATCTAAAAAAGAAATCTTATGAAACTTCTCAGCAAAAAGTAGCAGGGATACTTAATAAATATAGAGTTTACATTTAACACAAATACTTAATTATGAACTGAATTTGCTAAGTAGAATATAATATAAATGTTTAGTATCAAATAAATCATATATAAACAAAATAAAATCTACTTATTATTAAAATTAGTTAAAATTTTCTAAAAATATTATTATTTTATATAAGTTTTAATCCTTTTTTTAGTATATGTATAGTTTTAGCTTTAGTTTTCACATTTATAAATAAATTAAACAAATTTTTAAAAAGTGAAAAAGTCGCAAGTCTGCTTTTAACTAGAAGCAATACCAAAAAACAGCCATTATAATAAGTATATTTGGTACCTCTCGTATCTTTACGATATCTTGTATCTTTACGCAGTTTTTCTGTGGACACAATGTGCGTAAATAAGCAAGAGGTTACTGTAATAACTTAAATATTCGTCTGTGTCGTGAAGTTATAATGCTATTTAGTTTAATACATTTTTATAAGTTGTTCATCTTAAATTTTTAAAGTTTGTTTTATTGATCATCGATAAAACATGAGTGAAAAAAAAATAAACATACTTAAACCACCATATTTATTATTATGCGTGTTATAGATATTATTAACTTTTTCTATCCTAAATTTTTACACTAAAAAATGTATTATTTATTGTTAAATTTAAGTATAATATTATTTATTATATAAGATAGTATTTAATATTATTGCTTAAAGCTTTTTGTTTAAGCTAAGTGTAAGATATTCGACAAAAATGAGGTGTTTTATTTTAATTTATGAATTCAACATTTAAGTTTTATGATCTCTAGAATTTTTGTGCACGAATCATTAGGTGCTTAGTATTTATAAGTTTTACTTAAAAATTTTGTAATGTTATAATGTTATATGTATTAAAAATGATTTATAAATAATAGTTGTAGAACATGAGTAAAATAATATTCCCATGATCATACATCACAATTTTGATAATATATAAAACCTTTAATTATTATTTTTTTATTTTTAGCTTAAAAGCATTCAAAATATGTGTATAGTTATTGTTTTTCTTAAACACGTTTCAAATATGAAATTTAAGTTATTTAACTAAATATTTTTTAGTTATTACTAACATTAAGGTTAAACATTGCACATAATTTCTTTTAGTATAATTTGGTTTTAAATCATTAGAAAAAACGTTATAAAAATCGTAATTCTAATACTTACAGATAAAATTAAAAATATTTAGTATAATATCTGTATATTTATATAACATAAAATACTTTAAAGTGTTGAACTATTTAAAATATTAAACTGTCTTTTATATACTTTTTTGAAAAATTTATATTGAAAAGTATTTTTTATGTTGCATTTTATGATAAGTTAAGTTTTGACAGCTAATCTTTTTTTAATCTATACTGTAGATTACTAGTTTATTTAGAAATTAAGTATACATGTTTTTTTATTAACATGTATAGAGCTATTCTGATTACAAGACCAGTACATATTCTAAAACTAGTTATTACTTTTCAGATATTTAATAATCTTAAATAAAAGTAGATTAAAAATGGCGCCATCTTATGTTTTATACGAGAAAGAAAACAACAAAAGTTTGTTCCCTTTATGTAAATTCAAATTATAATACAATAAACTGTTAAGTCAAAATTTACAACTATTTTAAACTTTGTATCAAATATAATAAAATTTTACTCGCTTACTTACTAAAATTCTACATTCTTTCAAATTTTATTTTTTCTCAAGTGATAAAAAAACTTGTTTGTGTTAATTTAATTTTCTCTAAGTTTAATTTATTAAAAAAGTAATTTTAATGATATTTATTATACGTTTCATTAAATAATTTGGAAAACACATGCTTTAGTTAAAAATTACTAACGACAGATACTACGCAGTTATTAGAGGACAGCAATGATCTATTAAATGGTTTGTTCTTATCATAAGACACTTTTGGTTATTTAATATTTTTATTTTATAACGTTTAATTTCACAGATATACCTCGTTTATCAAGGAAGTATTTTGCAAACAGAGTTTTAGGTAGGTATATGTTGAACATTTTTTATTGTTGATCAAGTTGTAATAAGGTGCTTTTAGTTTATTTATACATTGTTCAAAAAAATGGTTTTTGTGTTGGTCACAAGTGCTTTTTAAAGTAAAGTAATAATTAAGATATTTTGTTTAATATAACACAGTTTTTTTTATAAATTTATTTTGAGCTTTTTAAATAGAAAATCAAAATAAACAATATATAGAAGATTGATAAATGTTTAATTTATTATAATCAAACTTTCAAACTAGTTTAAGGTTTATTTGATAGATTTGTGCAAACATATTTATTTCTTAAGGTACCAGTTGGTGAACAATTTAGAAAAATATAGTTTTAAACATAGTTATAATTTATTAATTTGAAATAAATGGCTGCTTGTTTAAAACAACACATTTTTATTTTATTAACGGTATCTGTTTTAAACAACAACAATAAAATCTTGTTTATAACCTTAAATAGTTTAAAGTTGACTAAAAACACAATTTAAAGAATCTTATTATTAAAGAGTATGTAATATTCACTTAAGAAGTTAAAGTAGTAACTACATGATTTTTTCTTTAAACATATTTTTTTTCATTCTAATCTTTCTAGAAACTATTAATTTACAGATGGTATGTCGTCTGTTTTTTCCCATGATTATGAAAACTATAGTGGTAAGTTCTAGTATACTTATTTTTCTATAAGTGTGTACAGTATTTGTTTTTAAGGTATCCTTAAAATTGTATGCTTATAAATAATTATAATATTTGATATTTTTAGAGCTTAGAATTTTTTAATCAAAATAACTATATCATAAATTCTAGTGAAATTTACATTCTGATATCCTTTTAAATAAAAGATACTCTTTTAGTGTAAAAAATTTTGTTAGTTAAACAAAATACTGTTAATAATTCAATTTTTTCTGAAATTATTATATGAAAGCTTTACAAAAAAATCAGAATGATGTAAATAAAATAAATGATATCTGCCTCCATATTACAATAGTATTTAATCCCTTTACGATTAAACAGTGCCACATACAACTGGTAAAGTGAATATACATCAACTGCAAGAACAAGGTCAGTTTTATTAGTACAAAATTTTACTAATTTTCAAAGATGCTGTCTAAGTCTTATGACGAAATTAGTTTTCTCTTATTTACTTTTGTTTCTCATTCCCTCAAACTATAATACATAAAATTAAACTGTTAATAAAGCATTTGTAAATGAAACAACTTTTTTGTGACTATTATTTATATTAACAAAATGACGTATTGTAGAAAGAAGTGTCCCATATGCAACTGCAACTCGTAAGTGACTTCATTTCATTTATCTACACTAGTTTATTATTTTGTTCTATAAATATATTTTACTATAAAAAAACAAATAAATTTTTAAACTATTAAACACTATTAAGTCCTGAAATAAAAATTTATCGTTCTAAACATTATAAAAAAGTGTTGTGTATCAAAGTTTTTTGACGTTCTTTTAAGCTGTAGGTACATTTTCAAAAATTTCTCGACAATCTGGTGATTTTATTTAAGTTAAACCGAATAAAAACTACAAGCAAGAATGTTTAGATTCCAAAATATGAATATTGTTACAAATATTTTTAACAAACATACTTTACCAGCAATTACGGAAGACAGTGTGCGGGTTACCATCCTGAGCGCGTCGTCTTTCGTCATCATCATTCTGCTGGGATCCATCTTCTACCTGATTTACAAGATTTTACAACACAAGAGGCGTAAAAGCGTTGCTCCTTTCAATTATACAACCAGTAAGCAAAAACAGTGTGATTCAGTAATCTTTTTCCTTAAAATTTTTCATTTGCACTTTAAGTTAGTTAAATAATTATATCTAATCAAGTGTTAGTAAAGTTGGTTGAAAAGGATGACTTAATCTTTTAGAATTGTAGATTTCTACTATAAGGTGCAACTATAAGGTGTGACTTAAAAATAACTGACTTGCGTGCAAAAAATAAATTCTTGAAACTCATAAACTTAGTTACTTTCCATTTTTATTAAGTATTTAATTTATTATTTTAATAAACGAACTAGGTTTAATAATTTTTTATATGTTTGTTAGCTTTAACAAGCAATAACAAAAACACATGTAGTAAAAAACCTGTCATTTGCTATCGTATCATATAGCTTTTGACCAACAGTATTATTCTTTATAGTTATTATTGTATACTAGAAAAGTTTAAAATTTAATAAAATTTTTAGTTTAAAACTAGTGATGTACCGGACTCACTATCCGGGTCCGGGTCCGGCCGGATATTGCCATTTTTGTCTGATATCCGGATCCGGCCGGATTCTTATTTGAAAAAAAAGTCCGGATCCGGTTCCGGCCGGATTCTAATTTGAAAAAAAAGTCCGGGTCCGGTTCCGGCCGGATTCTTATTTGAAAAAAAAGTCCGGACCCGGATCTAGTTAGTAAACAAGAGCATACTGAAAAGTATTTTTTTAAAAACAAACCCTGTGTATATTAATAAGAGTCATTTTCGTCAGTTAAAATTAAACACCTACCGTGATTGGCTCATTTTGTACACGTGACTAGTTTACATTTGTTTACATTTAAACTATGAAATAAGCATTTCATGAAATGCAACTCTTTACATATGTTGTAAAATTGAAAACTTTGGAATGAATACTTGCATTATTTATTGTTTAAAGTTGAGCTCAGAGAATATATAGAGTTAATACGGTTGAATGTACGAGCCAATGAGAATCATATTACGAAATGTTTCAAACTAAATACTGATGCAACAAAACATCAGAACATGATAGGCAGTTTATATGTAAGCAGTTAGTTAGTTTGGTGTGTAGCTTGAAGCAACAAAATATCTTGAAGTATTTGTGAATGCTTATTGTAAGTAGTGTTTTGTTTTAAAAGTGATTTATTCAACACGTGTTTAATTGTTTAAATATTTAATCCAGGTTTATAGTTTAATAGTTTATTAAAAGTTTTACAGTTTCTTGTTTACTAATGGTTTACTTTAATTTTTAGTTTTTTGTTTTAAGTCTTTTGATGTAGATTTACATAGCTTCCAGTTTTTAAAGTATTACCAAAGTAATTAATAATTTTGTATATGCTAGTATTTCTTGTTGTGTTTTATATAAAAGATTTATCACTCGAAACTGTCGTTTCTGATTATAGAAAGTAGTCTCAGTTATAATTTAATATTTGTTAGATATTAATTAAATAAGGTAGGATTTAATTATGATGGGTAGTACTAATAAGTTAAGTGTACCACAATCAGTCCACAACTTTACTACCAAATTGTAACCTTTGCTAGCTGTTCTACTGATTATTAGATTAAAGAAATTCTTTAAGTTTTTAAAATCCTCATTCTGACTTAGGCTTGTTTATACTCACTCTAGCTAGTTTTATTGACTTAAACAGTGGCAACCCTGCTAGTTTAAAAATTTTTGGGAATTTTAGAAAATCTTGGACTGCCTCAGGCTAGTTTAGTTTTATATAAAAACTCAGGCCAATTTTCTTTTAGATTTTGAATATTTGAGCTGATCCAGTTTTAAATTTTTTGTAATTTTCTAGTGTATTTTGTTCAAGAACGTGATTTCAGATTTTTAATTGTAAATAACACCTAAATTTGTAAACCTTGTGGCTAGCTGTTCTACTAATTATTAGATTAAAGTAATTTTTTAAGTTTTTAAAAACCTCATTCTGACTCAGGCTAGTTTATTATAGTGATGTACCGCACTCACTATCCGGGTCCGGCCGGATATTGCCATTTTTGTCTGATATCCGGATCCGGCCGGATTCTAATTTAAAAAAAAAAGTCCGGATCCGGTTCTGGCCGGATTCTAATTTGAAAAATTAGTCCGGGTCCGGTTCCGGCCGGATTCTAGTTTAAAAAAAAGGTCTGGATCCGGTTCCGGCCGGATTCTAATTTGAAAAAAAAAGTCCAGATCCGGGTCCGGCCGGACCCGAAATTGTGGGTCCGGTACATCACTACCTTTTCTTATACAAAGGTTTTTTAGTAGTTTTTAGATATTGATCATTACTAAATATTAAACTTACTAGTGGTTTGAAGTTTGAAACATTTGTTAAATACTTAAAATATGTCACAAATTACATACTACATAAGGTTAAGGTATGTTAACAATAATGTCTTAGGCTTTATAAGCGCATGTTTAGTACAGTGCAATTCTACTCAACTGTGTATTATAGTTTATAAATTTAAAGAAACAACAGTTAAACTACGTCAGGGCTATCTTAGTTTTGTAGTCAAAGACTTAAGTTATAGATTAATTAAAATTAATTTGTAGTTAATAAAAAATATAATAAAACATTTTATAGTGTTGACTAATGTCGAACACGTGAACGAAGAAGATTTTCAATGCATAGAAAGACCTTACCAGCCTATCCAAGAGAGGAGGACTATGTTTTACAATTTTGCCCCGGAACACCCAAAATTGCGTGGTCAATTGCCGAGGGTGATGACCACTGTCAAGCTCACTGACAGGTGCCCGGGAAGCAGGATGAGAGACATTCCAGTTTTAACCCCAGGCTACCAGGTGCAGACGATCCCGGAAGGTAGAGTTGTAACTGAGTTCAACGACTATCGTGCGGTATGTGTTGTTGCGTATTTTAAATAAAGTTTAGATAAGTATAGTATATACCATCTAGAAATTTTTAGTTGTATAAATATTACTTGAATTAATATTTTAGACATGTACAATTTTTTTGTCAAAAAAACGACTGTATTTATTTAGTGTTTAAAGAGCATCGCATGGTAATTATTTCGAAATGAAAAATTAAACAATAGAACTGTTTAATATTTAGTTTAAAAACTTTAGACGTTCACACTTATTAGTTCATAATAATTATGAGTAATCTATTTAAAGTTGTGTGTTTTTAACATAATTTATTTATACAGATGTTTGTAGCTGATTCAATCAAACCAGATTCAATCCCGGTAAAGCATGGAGCGTGTAACCAGGTTTGTACTTGTAATTTCCCTTTAAGTAATGTGTATCATAGATTTCTTGTCAACATTATTCTTAAAACATCTGTATATTTTTACTTCTAAAACTTGCAGAACATATTCGGACACCCTCCACTCATGGACGTGATTCCAGAAGAAGATGAAGAAAATTGTGAGGTTTGTACTTTATTAAGCAAGTAAATGTTATCAATTGTCAACTTTTTAGTACACAAAAAACTTTATTTACTTAATTGACATTTTACAGTAGTAATTTGAGACTATAACATAAGTTTTGCTTGTTGTGTAATTTTATGCTTTGAAAACTCAATAGGAGCACCTCTACGAAGAGATCAGTCTGCTTAGTGATGAAGGAGCTTCTACTTCTGGTTATGGAGCTTCTACTTCCGCTGAGGCAAACAACAAATACTTAGTTGAAAAAGGTATTGAAATCTAGTATGATAGTACATTTAAGTATAAATTATACATTATATTTTGTGCTAAATTTATTAAAACAAACAAATGTTGCACTCTTATAGAATTACTTGCGTCTAAATTATTTAAATGTGTGTTATATATAAGTATTCAGAAATGTATTCAGTTGTACTAAAAATTATTTTAAGTATAAATCTAAAAATGTAGAGCTTTAAAGTATAAAAACTTTAACTTTAATTGCTAAATAATGAACAACAAAAATGATTACTATTTCTTTCAACATATCAAAATTTAAATCTTTAATACTTTATTTTTATAAACAGCAAAGACCTACTAACTCCCTAGAATCTGGAGCCTGGAGCTGCTTTTTATTTAGCTGCAGTATAGAATGTGAAAAGATGAAAAGCTTTTACTGGTGTATACCTCTTTTGGAAAAACTTATTCAAATCTTTTCCTTTGTACCAAGTAAAATTTAGCAATTTTAAACACAGCTTTAAAAAATTTTAAATGTCTTTTTGCCTTTTCACGTAGCACAAATGACTTGTTTAGCTACTCATTTTTTTAAACCTTAAAAAACTTTTTCATTATAAATGATCAAATCTTGATGAGAAACTAACAACGTACTATTAAATTTCTGAACGTTTTGTATCAATAAAATTGCAGTATTCTAATACTTTAAATAGTACAGTTATAACTTATTTTCTAGTAAACAATTATACATTTTAGCTATGTTAAACCAAGACATATTCAAGTAAAACGTTGCTGCTCGAATTACAAATCTACTTCATTTTCATTTATAAAAGATATTAATAAAATCATTTTACTTGCAAAGATGCTAAAAAACAAAAGTGTCTTTAATCATTTACCTTGACCACCTTTTTGCTTTTTAACTTTTAAATTTTGATCATTTTGAGATCATATTAATTGTCATACCGAGTTGGTATGTAAATCTTTTTATAAATTTTACAAATAGTCTTTAAAATAATAAAAAACAATTCTTTTGAAATTTATGTAAATACGTTTTTTCTGAATTTTGAAGCATTGCAAGTACATCTATAAAATTTCACAACTATTTTGAAATGAATGTAATGAAAATCTTAAATAAAATAATGTTAATTATTTTTTATTTGGTTTACTTTTAAGATTAAATGTTTTGTAATCGGTCTTTACTAAAATAATTTTATAATTGATTATAAAAGTTTTGAAGTAAATTTCTTAAAGTAACATTCAAAAGTTTATTAGTAATTATGTACATTTGTTGTGAATGCTTTATGTTTTACTTTAACTTGAATGAATTGAAACGTTGTATGATGAAATTAACGTTGCTATGATGTACTTACAGTTAATGAAGTTTCAGTTAAATCTTTAGTTAACTTTTAAAAATAAAAAAAAGATTAAAAGGTATTTTGTATGGTGCATGCTGGTACATTATTCTATGTGCCATGGTATTTAAAGTTGTTTTAATAAAATTATTTTGTTAGTGTCGATGCTTTTATTGTTGAATAAAATTTTAGAAAAATGGTGTTTATTTTTATTCTATAAGTAAACTAGATTGAAAAATCTTTATTGTAGCATAAATTTTTATAAACGTTTTACATCATCAAACTATTTAATTTTAAAAATAAAAGTAAATGATTTTTAAGTATTTCGAATTGATACTATTTAAAGGATAAACACAGTAAAAATCAATTACTCGATTTAAAAAATAGTTAAAAGAACTAAATATGTACATAATAAAAAAAACAGTCTATACGTCTTAATGTTTAATTTTTTTAAATTTTATTGAACCATATTTAGTTAAGTTGATAGGAAAAAAATAGTAAAATAAGTAATTTTTGCCAAGTATTAGAATGTTTGCATTTACTGTTTTAATGTATAAAAAAAAGGTTTAATTTAGTAATTTTATATATATTCTTTTGTTGTAAGTAGTTTACGTTTATACTCAGAAAATAATATAAATACAATATAATAATTATGTACCTACAGTTACAAACTAAATGTTTTTTTTTTGTCACATTTATATTAATAAATATTGGTATTTGAATAAGCTAACGTATTCAGTTAAGTCTAAAATATTTTTTATATACCAATGACAGTAATTTTTCAAAAGTAGACTTAATTACAGTTTATTTACAGATGACTTTACTAAAAACTTTCTCCAGTTAATTTTATAATTTTTTTTTGTAATTTGAAATAATTTTTTTTAAACAAAGTTAACTAAAATTTTATTAAGAAAATGAGTCAAAAATATTTTTATAAGTTTATATACAGTTCAAAATTCATACTTTAAATTTTTGATTATACTGGATCGAGGCTTCAAAATTTTGACTACCATTAAAACTTTAATTTATAAATTCTAACTTTTTATCCTGAACTATAAAATAAAGTTATAACTTGAGTTTTGAAAAATCAAATTATCTTAAAAAGGTTATTAAGCTTACGAGTTTGCATTGAAACAAATCTTCATACTTGTATTTTCTTCAAAATAATTAAAAGTTTAATAAAATTTATCATAAAACATAGTATTCTTTTATCATTAACAGTGTTTAAGTAGTTTATAATGAAAGCTAATAAACTATATTAGAACTATATTGTGAAAAAGAAACTCTTTAACAGGGTTGGTGTCAGAATGGCATAGCGACAGTTTAGCACGGGTCATCAAATCAGCACGGTGCGTGTTTTTTGCACGGCGTGACTTTAGCAAGGTCAGTTACTTTAGCACGGCGTTATTTTAGCACGATGCGTCACTTTTTCACGGCGGGTCACTTTGCACGGGTGTTGTCAGTTTTGCAAAAAAAGAAACTCTCTATCAGGGTCGGTTTCTGAATGGCACAGCGACACATCAGCATGGGTCGTCAACAGTACGGAGGGTAATTTTTGCACGGCATCACTTTAACACGGGGATTACATTAGCACAGTGTGTCACTTTAGCACGATCGGTTACTTTAGCACAGCGTAATTTTAGCACGATGGGTCACTTTAACACACTTAGTCACTTTTGCGTGGCATCGTTTTAGCACCGCGTCAATTTAGCACGATGGGACAATTTTGAACGGAGCGTTGATTTTGCTTTTCAACTAAGTCTTTATTCAACTGATAAAAAATAATTGTTAATACTATAAATTGGTATGATCTTAAGCTTTAATTAAAACAATTTTTCTCTAATTTGTATAATAACTTTAAAAACAAAACTTAATTTCATACATTTTAGTACTTTGTAGTTGTGATATTATTCAGTATATTAATAGCTTTTAATAGCAAAACTTAAAACGCTAAAATTGATAGTTGATATTAAGTATGTATATATGTTTTAATCTAAATAAATAATACGATAAGATACAAAAGATAGTTGTTAAGTATCTTATACTAATTATGAACTTTAGTATCTTAAAACGATGATTTTAAACGATTATTTCTACAAAATAGTACTGATTTTTATTAGTAATTGTTATTTTTACACAGCATACTAATTAATCTACAAATCAAAACTTACCAATATCAATTTTTTAGGAACTTTTATGATCAATTGCAGCATGATGCACAAATTAAAGTGATTAAAGTGATTTATAAAATATTTTTAAATAATTTATATCGGTTTATAGCTTTTTTATAATTTTACAAATAACTTGCATAATATTTTATTTATTTAAGGTAACAAAAAAACGTTTATGTTAGTAAAAAGTAAACAAAAGTATTAAACGAATGGAAATCAAGTTGTCGTTTGCTATATAACATTACTAGCAAGTTATGCTTTATTTTGACTAAATAACATAAGCAACTAGAAAAAGGAAACTGTTGTAAGTTATTAAAATATTTAAAAACATTTAATACAATGTTAAACCATCTTTTGTTAAAGTTTATACAAAATTTACATTGACTAACATTAGAAAAATTAATACCAATCTAGATTATAGGTGGGTAAAATTCAAACTTTTGGCCTGAGTATAACTTGAAGGGTAAGTTTCTGTACAGCAAAAATTTAAATGGACACAAAGAGCAAATGGTAAAAACTAGCAAAGGAGCTTTCAATCTGGCTCGCAAAAACAATAGTAATCGAAATCTCTACAGACTAAAATACAAAAAAGTTACAATTTTAATTGTAGTTTAGTTATTTATTGTGATACACATAATTTTGTTTTAACAAATTATATGATGTTAGAACATGGTATTTTATTAAAAGAGGTCACATTGTAATTAGAAAAGAACCTGCGGGAATTTTTTTTGAAAGCTGACCTACAACTAACAGTTGTCTGCTAAAGAAAATGTTCTTATTTCGAATAAAGCAACTAGTATTGTGATTTGAAACTTGTCTTTTCGATATTAATTCTGCTTAAGTTTTTAAAATAGTTGAACTTATTATTTAAATAATAATAAAAAAAAATTATAATAAATTTTTTGAGACATAACGAATTATTTTTTTTTATTTTGTTAGTTGATCTGGTGTTTTTCGATTGTTTTTATATGTTAAAATTGTTTAATAATCGTTTTGAAATTAACCGCGAATATTTTACAACATACTTACTAAAGAACTACTTTGTAAAAAACTGTCATATTAACTAATAAATATTTTTTTTTTGATCAAAAGACTATAAGAAAGGAATATAAACTGCTCCGAGTGAAAAATTTAAACTAAAAATATTAACTGTAATATATTACGTGTTCAGTGTTCAGAGTTCTTTATCGCTGGCAGCCATGCCTCCTGAACTTGCATCATGTATACAATATATTTTATCTTAAATTTAAAATGATAAGCGTGTTTGTACTTGAAAGATAAAAAAAAGAGAAATTTATTAACAATTTCGTTTTTAAATAATAAATTCTATATCAATTGCGTTCTAGTTGAATGCTGATAAATTTTAAGCCATTTTGAACTTTTGGTTTTAGTTCAACATTCAATCAAAGTTGCATGTAAGATAGTTCTTTCATGGCTGTTGTGTTTAGAAAGTAAATGTAAACGAGTTTTTTATACAAAACAAGTTAAACGTGTTCAAAAATTCATTTAAAATTTGTTATTATCATATAATGAATAGGTTTTTCTTAAATTTGTTTTTAAACTGTTTATCGGTTTTCTTATCTCATAATATAAATATTAAAAGTCTTATTTTACCAATTGAAAGTATTTTTGCCAATTGACAAGTAAAAATTTGAAATTGTAAACCAATTGTGAAAATTTTTTAATTGTGTTTTAACTAATAAGAAAAAGTTATCTTATTATTACAACGTGTAAGTACTTATAATTTAAAATCTGATGCAAAATTGTAAATAATCTCTTATTAGTTTTTTTTTTACATTGAGAGCATTAAACTTTAGGTTATGACATATTTTTTTGATACTTTTCTTAATTTCGTTTTAGCTGTCTTAACCTCTACATTTGTAGCTTTAATGGATTTAAACAGCATTTTGAGACTGTGTAAGTAGATTATATCAAAATAGATTTATGGTATAGGGAGATAAAAAGATGAATAAAAAAGGTAAAGTTAAAACATCATATTTAAGAGTAGTTTAAAAACTTTAGAAAATATAAAAATACAAATTGTTACTTTAAACCTTGATGATTTTATTTTAACAATAAAAAAATAAGTAAAGTTTCTTAAATTGAATTCATAACTTATTCAGGGCAGGGTTGCCACTTTACCTGTAAACCTGGAAAAACCTTGAAAAACCGGATAATTCGATAATTTAGGCAAAAATAACCTAGAAAAACCTGGAATTTGAGAAATTTTGAAAAAACCTGGAAAAACCTGGAATTTTTAATAACTTCAACATTTTAAGTACTAAAATTTCAATTTGACACAAAAAACCTATCATATAAGTAATTTTTTTTTGTCAATATCAAAAATATTTTTATTATAAAACACATTTAAAGTAACTTTATAGCATCTTTTAAATGTTTTTGTTCTATTTAACACAGTTTCTTTTATAGAAATTAACTTGAAATTAAAAATAGACCCAAAAATGTTTACTTTTAAAATCCTGGATAAAATTTGGAAAATCTGGAAAAAATTCAGAAAAAACGAGTAAAAATTCGAAGTAAAAACTTAACCTGGAATCCTGGAATTTAGAAAGTTTTGACAAACAAACTGAAAAAACCTGGAATTTTGAGAAAAAATCACTAAATAAACATCGAAAAACCTGGAATTTCAACAATTTTACATGTTCAGTAGTGTAATTTCGATTAGACTCTAAAATATATAATATAAGCAAAAAATATTTTTCATCATAAATTTTTTTATTAAAAAAACATATTTAAAATATCTTCACAATATCTTTTAAATGTTTTTTTTTTACTATTTTATATATACAAAACTAAAAATAGAGCTAAACATTTTTTATATCTAAAAACCAGAAGGAAAATAGAAAAACCTTGAAAATTTTTGAAAAAACGAGTGACAACCCTGCTCATTACTGGATAGTTTTTATCATGCTTTAGAATACAATTTGTTATGTAATAATTCAACTTTAATAATATTTTTAATAAAGTTAGTCAATAAACTGCGTATAAAAATATTCAAATAAGAAAATAAATAATGAATGATAACTTGGGTCTAGGGTGCTCTAACATTTTTTTGTAAAACAGGTTATTTGGAAAAAAAACCTGTTCACACCAGATATAAATGTACATAAAAAGTCTTTATTAGATAAGATTTACTTGTAGTTTTTAAATCATGTAAGATTAGTTTTTCAAAAGTGTCAACAAAAATTTATAGATATAATTATTTTCAGCAACAAAACTTGTTAAAGGTACTTTGTTTACAGAATTTTAACTTAAGTTTTTTAAAGAATGATTCTAATTTTCTAGTAATAATCTTGTAATATAGTTGATATAATTTTTTGTTAAAGTTTTGATAACTCATGGTTAAAGTTTTAAAGATAACTTTAAAAAAGTATTCAAATGGAAACATATATTTTTTTAAAGAAAATCATGTAAAACTGTTTTTTTGATATAAAAATTTAAATTTATTTTCTGTATTTAACATATTTAAATTAAGCTAAAAATTTTTGTTTAGTTTAAAGTAAACTGATATCTTAATTTTTAACTAATGTAATCAACAGTTATTGAAAAATTCATTTTGAATATATTAAAATAAAAACTACCTGTCAACACAAATATAAATTAAAATAAGAAATCTCTGACTAAACCATAATGAAAAGTTTTTATAACATACAAAACAGCAGTTTGTTAAAAATGTTTAATAATTAAAGTCTAATTTATAAAGCTGACTTTATGTTCTTTTATAATTTAAAATAGTAGGAAACAAGTAATTGGGTACACTAATTAGCAAAACATTTATTATACATCTTAACTAAACTAAACTTAATTTTAAAAGTAATTCTTAAATAATGATAGCTAATTTTTTACTTATTTATTTAAGTAAATTTATAGCAGGTAGCAATGTCAGCTTTTCAACAATTTTTACTAATGTCAGCTTTTCAATGACTAATACAATAGATCCCACTCACTCTAGATATGCCATTGTTTTACTTATTTTATTTGATTATTTTTATGCAGTAAACTTTAACATTAAGTTTATTAATTTATAAGCAAACCAATTAGAGTTCTGTGAACAGACACCATTTTTTATAAATTATGACATGGTTGCCACTCACTCAGGACAACTAAGAATATTCTAAAGTTCTTATAAACTCAGGTTGACTCAGGGTAGATTTTTTATTTAAAAAATCCAAAGACAGATTTTTTGTTAATTTAGAATGTAATTTAGTTAATTTAGTATAAATACTTTGTTCTTTAACAACAAATAATGTTGAAAAACTAGATTTTTATAAATTATGAAATTTTAAAATAAAAAAAAAACTCAGGATGATTGTTCCCGAACAGTTGAAGACACACGTAATTAAAAATAGAAAATCAATTAGAGATTATTGATTAAAAAAAATTCTAGTTTATTTTCTTTATAAAAGCTGATGTTCTTCACTATTCTTAATTTGAAATTAGTCAAATAAACTCTGAGGTATTTAGAAGATAGAATCACTATAAAATCACTTAAAATCTAAAATTTTACAACAACCACAATTATACAGGCGGCTATTATCATTGAGTTAAGTATACTACCTTAAAAAGTTATACTACTTATCATAACATACTTTTGGAATCTACCATCTTTAATAAAGCTTAACAAAGTCATTTTTTTTCAAATTAATAAAAAAACTTGATAAGATGACAAATGACCACATTCATAAAGTTGTATCTATATTTAACTATAACCTGAAAGTGTTTTTTACCACAAAATGTTATTATTATTGTTATTTTTCTTTATAAACTCTTATTTTGCATATCTTACCTTAACGAGTTAAAGAAAAAAATGATCTTAGTAATAAGTATCTCTATGTCTTTTTTTATATATTTTCGTGAAAATTTAAAGAATTTTAAACAAAGTATTAACTAAAATAACTAATCACTAACTATTGTTACAGTGTTGTATAGTGTCAGTAAATTGTTATGGTTGTAATAAGCAAAGCACGAATTTATGCTGAAGTGAACAGTCAAAAGCCTGAAGAACACTACAGCTTTAAAGACCACCAATTTAAAATTAATAGTGGTGATCCTTATCAAATATTGAGTAAGCTTGGACGCGGAAAATACAGTGAAGTATTTGCAGCTTTCAATGTCCCTAAAAACAGTAAGGTAGTATTAAAGGTGCTGAAACCTGTTCCCCTTCTTAAAATAAAAAGGGAGATTAAGATCCTTCAAAATCTCTGTGAGGGCGAGAATATCATAAAATTGTTGAATATCGTCAAGTCTTCCGTACCAAACACCCCAGCTCTTGTATTCGAATACGTCAATAACACTGACTTTAAAGAACTGTACCCGAAGCTTACTGACCATGATATCCGGTTTTACATGTTCCAGTTGTTGACAGCTCTCGACTACAGTCACAGCATGGGTGTTATGCACAGAGACGTTAAGCCTCACAACATTGTAATTGACCACGAAAACAGAAAACTGAGGCTCATAGACTGGGGACTGGCTGATTTCTATCACCCTGAAACAGACTACAACGTAAGGGTTTCTTCAAAGTCTTACAAGCCGCCTGAGTTGTTGGTGGGGTACGGTTATTACGATTATTCCCTCGATATGTGGATGGTCGGTTGTGTGCTGGCGAGCATGGTGTTCAGAAAAACTCCCTTCTTTCACGGCAAGTCTCTCTCCGACGTACTCGTGAATATCTCAGAAGTACTTGGCACTAAAGACTTGCATAAATATCTGGCAAAGTACAGTATTGACCTCGACCCATACGTCGGAGGGAAACTGTTTACCAAAAGAAGAAAATCCTGGAAGTACTTTGTTGATAGTGAGAACAAGCATCTGACGTCTCCTGATTGCTTCGACTTGCTGACAAATTTACTGAAGTATGACCATCAGACCAGACTGACAGCTAAAGAGGCAATGAATCATCCCTATTTTGCAGGAGTAGTCCAACAATCTCAAGAAAATGCTGGTTCTTCTGTTCCTGTGAAAAATGAAGCTGGTAAACAACTATAATATCATGTATCTGAAAATTTTAGTGAACCTAGTTTGTATTTTGTGAATTTTTTTATTTAATTTATATCTTTTACTAAAATGTTCTAAGTCGTTTCACTGATCTTGAGTACAAAAGTTTTGTATAAATTTAAGATAACTATGTATACATCTTAAAGTCATATATATATTTAGATTAGTAAAGTTTCAGCTTACACAAGTTTGATGTTGTTTTAATAAAAGTGAAAAATATTATACATTGAGAAATTAGTCTATTACTTCAAAGTTTTTATTTTCAAATTTTAAATTAATTAAAAAATCTTAAGTATAGAGTTACCAAGGATATCAAAAATAATTAAGTCAGAAAATAATTCAATTGACAACTAGACTTTAAAGAATTAATATTAAGTATTTCATATTTGAAATAAGTTATTAAAAAAAAATAGTATCTTTGATATCAATTAAACTATTGTTGAAACTATTAAATGATTTCTATTTCAAAGACAACAAGTGAAAAATTATTCGGAATTTTAAGTTAAAATGTTAAAACACTTATACTTATTTTAATAAAATGGTTGAACTTTTATCTGAAAGATAAAAAAGAATATAGAATTTTTAAGACTAAAAGATAAATAATAAATAACTTTCTTAAAGATAAAAGATTTATATCATTTTAACTCTAGTTTAAAAAAAAATATAGTATTTCATTTACCCTCATATGAAGAAGTAATAAGTGTAAAAAATTTTATACCAAAACTAAGATAATGATTGTATCTATAGAAAATATTTGATTATAAAAGATTTGAACAAGCTTTGAAAAACGAAATATAGATGTGTAATAAATCATAAAAAGTTCTAACCTCTTACTTCAAATATTTTATATCTAAATAAATAGTATTTAATCGTTTTTTAATCGTAAACAACAATTACTATTTTACTTTTTTAAATTAATTCTTGTGTAACATGTTTAGTAAGTTTAAGCTTTGTGTGTTTATACTTGCACCCATGTTTTTCATAGCTCCTGTTGAAACTCAAGAAATATTGAAACTATGGGGAGTAAAAAAAGTTTTTTTTCTAATAATATCTTTTCAAACTAATTATTTAGCTGCTTAAACAATATAATACAACTAAATTGAAGCAAAAAAAATTGTGGTAAACTCAAATATTTAGAACAATGTTCAAGAACAATTTTATCATTGCTTAAAGTAGCAATAACAACAAAACATTTTGCTGCTAAGGCAGTTTTAAGATTATGTACAGAAAAAATAGAGAAATGCAGCAACAAATTCATCAAACTGCTAAATAAAGAGGTTTATAAAATATGTTAATACAAAAGTATTTTGTACAATATTAATTTATAACAATGTCAACTTTAAACTTGACTTATAAAACTTATATTTTTATTCATCCCAACTATCAGGTTTATTTAAATCAAAAGTTTTGTGTTTTTTAGAGGTGACATAACTTAATAATAATAGTAAACAAGAAAATCAAGATCAAAAAAAAAAAACAAATGGATAATTCAAAGCGTAAAAACTTATGTATTACTTTAGAAATTATATTATTATATGAAATTAGTAATGTTTAGCTTCTGCATGTTCGTATATTAACTCTACTCTACAGTTTACAACAAGGTTTCCCAAACTTTGCGGTACCTTACTTAAGTAAGTTAGGGGGCAATAATTAGTAAAGGGGCGAAAAGTTGGGGGGGGGGGAGGGGAAGACAATTTTAAAATTTTCAAACTTACACTAGATATTCTCGATTTGCAGATAAAGATTAAAAAGTCATAGGTATTTTAAATGGTAGTCTTGTTGGAGGGGTTATAGCCTTTTTAATTTATTCAAATGGGGAAATTTGAAAAAAATGGAGCTCTGATTTACAGTTTAATTTGATCAGTAAAGCAAGTTGTGAAGCATTAATCTTAAAAACGCAACCATCTTAGATTTAATTAACTTCATTCCTTGCAAAAATTTAAAAAGTAAAGCTTTTTAAGCCTTACAAATAACATAAAATTTTATCATTTTTATGTCAACAACAATTTTTTATGTTGTAATTGTAAAAAATCATAGCTTTCACAAGCTCTAAATTTTAAAAAAACTTAGATATGATAACTAAAAAGTATAAATATTTTGTTTTAACATTTACAATTCAAAAAATTTATTTAAATTATTTTTTTTATTTTTTCTTGTTGAAAAAAATTCTTTAAATTCATAAACACAATATAATTTAACGTACATTGATATCGATTTTTTACTAAATGAGTATATTTATGTTCAACAACTAGAAAAAAACAGATCAAACAATACTTTTTTACTAATTTTTACCATTGTGAGGAGAAGTCTTAATAGAAAAGAGTAATTTTGTACCAATAACAGCATAATTCAAGCAAGCTTTATTTTTCAAAAAATTAAACACTAAAGATTGTCAGCTTTTAAGAATTATAGTAAGTGTGTATATTTATAAAAGTGTTTGTATGTAGTTTATCTTTTATTTTTTTCTAAAAGATACCACAAAATCAATTTAGAAATATTTCATTTTTTCACAAAAATGTTGTACTATTTTTTTTCAAATTCTTTTCAATCGTTAAAATTTTATAAATATATAAGTATTTTGCTAATGAATTAAATTTAAAGTTTCAATTACTTTAAATTTAGTATTTAATTTTAATTATAGTTTTTATTTCTTGATCGAACAAAAGTTGGAATAAAAAATTAATATTTAGAAGTAAACAAATGCTCACAAAAGAGTTAAACAGCTTTTATTGCAGTCAATATAGTGCTGAGCTTAACAATTTTTAGCTTTAGGGCTTTTTCACAGTTCTTATTGACACTATATGTAAGCATTTCATTATTCTCATTAACCACTTGTAAAATCATTGTATAATATTTTACAATGTATTTAATTTGAATAATTTGTTTTTAAATCTTTAAGTTACTTTATATAAAACTAAAGAAGTAAAACACTTTTTAAAGTAAAGTTATTGGTCGTAATAAATTTAGATAGATTATGTCAAAATCATATAAGATATTAAAAAATGTTTTAAAATAGCTATTGTTGTCATTTGCAGAACTTATAACTGGAGCTTCAAAATTGAAACCAAGTTGTATATGAGTTTTATGAAGTGAATTTAAAGAATAACTTGTACAAGATAACTTAAATTTAAGATAAATAGTTTGATAAAAATTATAAACAAAACATTTCTTTGTATCTGCGTACTAAACTTTTAGTCAGCGAGTCAATTTTAGTTGACAAGTTTTGTTACTTCCTTAATTTTATATGATTAAAATTAGAAAAAAAGTAAAAAATAATAAAAAATTTAAATGAAACGAAGTAAAAACTCAGTTACAATAGTTTGTACTTAAAACATATTTATAAAAGTTTTCAAAAAGGTTGTTTTGTAAAAGCTCAGTTTTATTCGTTGTACACTGTAGAAAATTATGTTTCCGGCCAATAGGTTCATTACAACATAGAAATTATCAAGTTTGAAAACACAATACTAAATATACTATCTTTTGTATGTTTAAACTTAAAATTTTATGTTCGAGTAATTGTGAGGAGATTCGCTCCTAGCTATTCGGAAATATTTTCTTGTCAGAGATTTTGCATACGGATCGAGATCCGGCACGCTGATTGTACGTTGCCAAACTCTATTTGAGAGAATTTTGATGGTAGAACATTAAATCTGGGGAGCATATGTGCTCAGTGGTGTGAAGAGATGTACATTAAGTTTGGAAATCCACTAAAAACTTAAAAATATTGATTTAGACTTTAAGCATAATTTATCCAAGTACTTAACTTTTCTATTATAAATTTTTAAGTTTTATTTCATACATTATTTTCAATAAAAATATGCTATAAACTTATTAAGAAAAAATAAAACCTTTAAATATCAAATAGTTTTCACATTTTCTATGTTTGTATTTTTGTCATCAGCATATTTAGTAAACTGACAAATCAAATAAAATAAGATTTTTACTAAAAAAGTTTCATAGTACTTAACTAATTTATTTTCTAAAAAAGCTAATACCATTTTTTTATAGTAATGATGTTTTGACTGATTTACTGTTTTTTGTGCGACCCCTAAAATATAACTTGAGTAAACGTAATAAAAAAGCAATTGTTAATCTTCTTATTAAAAATAGTTTACAAAAAATATATATCAAGCTATCAAATTTTTGCTATTATATAATATCTACTTTATCATTTTATTGCAAAAATTACGTAGTTTTATGAGTTAATATTGTAAAAGAAAGTAAAGACTAATGACTTAGTTTTAAAATGTATTTGAAGAAAAAGGTATATAAACTGCCTGAAATTTTTATAAATAAATTAGATGCACCGTTTTTTTTTTAAATTAAACTTGTTTTAAAAGCTACTTTTGAACGATTTTATTTCTTAGAATTTGCTTCTTAAAATATTCAACTTTCGTAATTATAAAATTTTATGTAGTGGTAGTAGATACAATTTTTGTTTGACAAAGTTATTTTGTTAACATATCTTTGAGTATGTTATTCTATTATTAAGGCAAACTAATTAACAATTTTGACTAGCACTTATTTTTGGATACTTATATATATAAGTTTCCGTTACACCTGCTAGTTTTACAATGTCAGGCAAAACCTTTAAGATTGTTGATAATATATAAAACAGTAGTTTCTTTTTTAAACACAAATAAGTTATATCACATTTATTAACATACATCTCAGTTTGTAAACATTGAAAACAGTAAAAAATTAAAAAAGGTTTTGATTCAATGCTATTTTAAAAAGCGCCCTCCACAAAATTAACAAATCTAAACTACTTTGAGAAATTTCAAATTTACATCCTAACTTAAAGCCTGAGTTAAATTGTTACATGCTTACAAGACGCTTATAACTTGGTTAAAAGAATTTCTTTGTAAATAAATAGTAATGTCTTTCAATAAAAAACTGTACTTTTAATAAATTTTTACATGTTGTACTTTAAAAACATTCAATTATATTACAAAACATTAAGAGATTAAAAGATAACTTAACAAGCTAGTTTGGATCCAATCTGAAAGTCAGTATAAGTTACAATAAGAAAAAATATGTAAATGATAAATATAAAATCATTTAACATTTGTAATAAAATTTGAATCTTGTAACAAATTTAACAACTTTTTCTTGAATTAAGTTTCATTTATACTCATTTGTTAAGTCATCAAGCCCTGTTATTACTGAAATATACATGCTATTAGGAAAAATACTTAAAGTTAATTATAAGTTACTTTATACCACAAATTAAAAGAATTAACACCTTATTTTTCATTAGCTTGGAAATATTTAAAGTTTAAGCACTTGTATTTTAACTTTAAATAAACTTATCAATTCGTGTTTTAGTACATAAAAATATTTGTGTACAAAGTTATTGAAATAAAAAAAACTTTTTACAAAATTTCATTAATCCGTTTCGAAATCAAAAACTCAGAAACTGGTGTATGATCAAAATGATTTTAGTACACCAACATTTTTAATTCTTTTCTTTTGTCCTTCAGTAAATGATACGTCGAATAGGGGTCGGAAAACTGCGGCCCTTAAAGGCATAATCTGCGGCCAACAAGGCACTTTTAGCTAAAAACATATTTTTTAAAACTATTAAACGTTAAATACTTTGCGATAAAAAGTAATATTAAACTCTTCTTGAAAATAAATAATCCTTACTAGTGCTTTATTATCGCTCATTTTAGTATAATTATAATTAAAAACTGAATTTTTGTACTGATTGCTACAATTACATTTAAATAAGGGCTGCCCTAGTGCAGTTCGCGAGCAATTTTTTTCTATTGGACCGTGAGTTGAAAAGGCTGCCCAAACTCCTGCGTTAGAAGATCACTTTACAACATCATAATCTAATGAAGTGTAATGTTTGTAAACATTTAATATGTTAAGGTCTTAACGACTGTGGTAAGTTTGAATATGTCATAAATACCTTTTTTTGTCAAGTTATTATTATTAGTATGAAAAACTAACAAGCGCTAAAATTATTTCAGTTTTAAATTTATTATACTTTTTAATTTCATAAAAAACTCTACTACTTAATTACGATTGTAGTCAAAGTTATAAATATATTTTGAAAAAAATATAGTTAGTGTTTTCTATTTAACTAGTTTTTGTTAAAAGTATATAATTCAAATAAAATCTTATACAATTGTGAAAAAATCTTTAAGTTACATTGCAAGAGTCTGAATATAGTTTGGTTAAAATAGCTTGGTCAAATTTTCTAAATTCCTCCTAAGTGACGTAAAAATTGCTTGCTAATCAAATGTAACTTAACCTAAGAAAAAGTTAAATATACCACAAAAAGTATTGTAAAACCTGTCTGTTTTTGAAATTAGCATTCCGGTATTTTTAAATGTAAAAAACGACGCAAATTATATGACAAAAATCTAATTTATTAAAAATTCATTAGCTTTTCTACTTAAAAATAAAAAAAGGAATATGTTTTAACTAATAGTTATTAAAAAAAAGAGATAAATCACTAAAGAATGTTTATAATGATATGACAGTTACTTTAACTTGACAAGGGCAAGGTATAAAAGATATATGTAGTTGACGATTCGATGTCTAAAAGATTCTAGAAGCAATTACTTTGAGCGTCGTTTTTTGGTGTTCAATGAACTTTAAAAAAATTAAATCAAGCTACCTTTGTAACTTTATAACTTAAGTTTTAATTAAAGCTTAAACCTAGTTAAGTGAGTTTATTTACAGTAACTGTTTATAAGGTAATTACAATTTCATAAAACATAACTTTTTTGTTATGTATTTAAAGATACTACAAGACACAACTGAAAGGGTTAAAGAATATTTACTAAAGCGCTAATCTAAAGATCAAAAAGAAAAGAGAAGCTTTAACTTTACAAGCATTTTTTATGTATTGTACTAACAGTTAAGTTAAAAATGACGTTCAAATTTTAGTTTAAATAAATGTTATAGGACGATTTTAAGTTTAAGAGATGAACATTTTTCTCAGCAAGAAAAAAATACACATAAACAAATGCTAAAATATATACTTGATGATTAAAATTAAAATTAATTAAGAATCTTTGATTTAAGTGGGTAAAACGTATTTTAAAAAATATTATATCGCTTGATTCATAAATAATAATTTTAATGTTCTAACCTTTTAGTACTTTAATTGAGATTTCACGTTGTGCTGTACACTGTATTGTGTATATATTGTGCACAAAAAAATTCTCTAAAAGAAATTAAAACCTTAATACTAAATAAATTAACAGTTCTAAATACGTTTATTAAACAACAAAAACGCTTAAAAAATGTGTATTAAGTACTTTTCAGTTATCGAGTTGTATGCTAATGCTTGTAAAATCTATTAAAAGAAGATAAAAACTTATTCCTAAACTTTTTAATTTAAAAAATTATCAAATAAACTTAACGATAAAAAGAAAGAATGAATCCCGGCGAAAATTAACTAAGTAATTAGTTTGCTAGAAAAATCGTATTTAAATTGTAAGTGAAACCTTGTCTAATAATATACGAGTAAAAATAAAGTTTAAGATAAGATTTTTGAAAAACAGTAGTAGAAAACAGTTTTAAACCTAAAATCGCACCCAGCACCAGAACAATTAGAGCCAACGGCTAGTTCAGAAACTTACAAATAGCCGTCTCTACCCGTGAGAACGCAAGCATTACCTGCATCATCGGACAAGAATGCATGGACATATACACCTAATACATAGTCCTAAAACTTTATAAGTCTAGTATAAGTTATCCACAACTTTATAAGCCTAGTACAATTTATCTGCAATTTTATCAACCTAACATAAATTATTCATAACTTTCTTTTACTTTAAACAGACATCAGGTCTTTAAAGTCGATAAAAAACAAATTTCATTGGAAAAACAATTAAGTAATTCGAGTTTGTCAGTGAGTTAAGTTGTTTTTTACTATGTTAATTAGTTTTAATGTGTTGAATTTTTATGCTAAAGTTGTTTGGGAAAGGCCGATCGACATGTCTACTAAAATGTTCTTGTTGCGTATGATATTATCGCAATTCATTGTTAACGTGACCTTTCAAAATGAATTTTAAAT
Source organism: Thalia democratica (assembly GCF_965202585.1). NCBI lineage: Eukaryota > Metazoa > Chordata > Thaliacea > Salpida > Salpidae > Thalia > Thalia democratica. The sequence continues at coordinate 84,909,363 of NC_139165.1, forward strand.
CTTGTACGAGCAAGTTAAAACAAAAGTTAGTCTTGTTTTTAAGTTGTTCCGCCGTCTCGTCAAATAATTTAGTTTTCTTTTAATCAATTAAAATATTTTATTAAAAGAGAAATGTACACTAAAAAATTAAAATAAAATTAAAGGTTTCTAATAATAAAACTTTTGTATAACATTAAGAATTTTAAACGTCTATAAAAGTTAGCAACTGTAAAGTACAATTGCTTTGTTTTCAAACAATCTTTTTAATTTAGATTATAACCGATAATAAACTTTTTAAACTGCATAAAAAAATATTGTTGTTTCTCGTTCGTCCTTGTAAAAAATACTTGTATGAGGTTATTAAAATTTGTTTTTGAGTGTATAATAGGTTATTTAAGTATAAATAGCATCAGAAAAATTTTTATCGAAGCTTTCTGAGAATAACAAACATTTTCTTATAGTTCAAAGTGTAACAATTAAAATTGAACTTGAAACAACACGTTAGTTACCTTGTTTTGACAATTAACGCAGATGTTTATGTATAGTATCACCTCATTTCAGTTTTTTGTGTTTAAAAAAAATTTTAACGTTTTTCTTAAAATAATACCACAGTTTAAGTTTTACACAAATTATTAAACCAAAAAAGATAAAATGTTGTAACTTATTAATAGTACATAACTTCATAGATTTAAAATTCTGTATTATATATTTTACTCGTGTTCGAATGAATTTAAGTAAGGTTAGATAATACGCTTTATATTGTGTTTTTGCACGACATCGGCCCGAGAAACTTCGAGCGTGAACAAGACAGTGATATGAAAACAATCATTTATCGTTACCAATCAACGAGGACGAGCATGTACCATACACGAAAACCACAGCTACTCATCACTTCTCTTTTTCTATCATATTTTCATCATTTTAAAAATTGTACCATACTTTTAATAGATTTCGTATGCTGGCAACTAAAAGAATTTTAGTTTCAACTCACACAAAATGTTTAAGTTTAAGGCTTTTCATTTATTTTTTTACTATATGGACATTTTATATATTTTCAAAAGATGTTAATAAGTTGTTTCCAACCCCAAGTATAAATTCTAAATTAACTTCTTTATGGGAAGAAATGCAATGCTATTGGCATCCTCTCCTTTTCAACAGAGATATTTTGTATTTAAAGTAAAATTATGCTTAAAACTGGCTTTTAGTTTTGGCTGCGTAGCAGCAACTTTAAGTCATGGCGGCTTTTCGCTTAGTTGTGAATGGTTTCAATCTTGTTTGTCGATGTTAGTTCGCTTTTAGAAGACTTTATGAGTTTAGTTTAAACAAACACTTAGTTTTCTGCTTCTTTGATTCATGTATTTTAGGCTTTTAAAAGAATTAAAAACTCGATTCATTGGCTTAATGTTGTATAGTATTTTTATCACCTTTTTTATTTCGCAATTTCATTAGAAATACAGTCATTATCACAGACTCGAATTACGTTTAACATTAGTATAAGTAACTTATCTATTAAACCTTTAGTAAATAGTAAGTAAGTCATATTAGTCTATTTATCAAATATATTTTTAACGTTAGCTTGGGGACATCTCTTATACAAGTTAAAGCGCACGTTGCGTTATAAACCAGGCCCCTAACATTGTATAAGTAGAACACCCCGTTAGCGATAACTTTATACTTTATTCATATATTTTTTAATAACAGAATATAAAATAGAAAAATTACTCTTTGTTTTAATTTTTTAACTTTCAAAACAAATTTAATTTATGTCTAACAATTTTACTTTTATTTTATTTTGTACATTATTTTTGTAATTCATTAACTTAAGATTTTTTTGATTTGTATCTATTTAAAGTAACTTGTAAAGTCCTGCTTATCGTATGCATGAATAATGTAAAATTATAGAGCCCCTTTTAATTTATTTAAGATACTTCAAAACATTTAAAATATTGTTGTACAGCAAATTTAGCAAACTGTTTATCTCAAAGCTAAAGTATATGATCCGCATTTTAGCTAAAAAAATGTAATTTTGTTGTAATATTTATAGATAATGAAAAAAAATACTATAATTGTATGATTCATTTTACTACTAAAATATAGTGATAAATTATTTAATAAATAGTACTATAAACTGAAATAAAATTTAAGTTTTCACTTCGTATAAATATTACTTCCGTTGATAATCAAACATGTAATTCTGTTTGTTTTAACTCAAAACAAATCTAGTTAATGCAATTTTAATACTTAAAGCATAAACCTAATGTATTTATATGAGTCAAAACTACTTGGATTAAAATTTATGAGTAAATTAGTTAATGGTTGAATATTAAAATAGGTATCGATAATTAAGACCATGCATTTATACTAAGTTTACTTAATCACAAGTAAGAATAATTATTGATCCAATATCAAATCTTTCGCTTTTAAACTTTTACAAATTTTTAGTATTTTTGTAACAATAGGTCTAAAAACTTCAAAAACGTTTAAGATGGCCGAAATATTAAGTAATAAATTATTAGAACCAGAAATATCTACTAAAAAAATATCTTTGTTGTGTTTAACTACTATTTTGTAAAAAAAAAAACTTTTAAATTTATTTATTTTTTTTTTTAAATAATTTGTTTTTATTTTATTTTAAAAAATCGTTAAAAAAAGTTTTGTTTACACTTTTATTATTAATAAATTTAATTATTCTCGAAAAGACTCATAGTATCTATTTTGTATTGGTCGGTATCGGTAACGAATTTTTAATTATTTTCTTTATTTCTAGCTTTAAAAGTTTTCATTATCCATTTTATTATCAAAAGTATACTTTTTATGTAGTTTGTATGGCATGTTTTTGTTTAAATAACTTAATGATTAACTCCAATGTAAAATAATTTTTAACAGATGCTTTTAAATTTCAAATAAATGTTAAGTTATTTTTCTTGCACTGGTTGAGAAAATTACATTCAAAATCTACTTTCTTAAAACTAAGTTACACGTTTCATAACTAACCAGGCATAACGTGTCATTTTGATGATGTGTATCAATGTTTGAAACTAAAAAAGCTAAGCTTTATATTTATGAGCTCAAAATTAGATAAAAACATATACACAAGTATATAAGTTTTATATTTTTTTCATTGACTTTGTTATGACTATTCAGAACTTTATTAGCATCAGATACAAATAGTAGAACATATTTCATTCTACTAAATAAATAAACTATTTATATAAACACTGGTAACAGTTGGCAGTGATTGTTCAAACAAAGTTTTAATTATGTTACCATATTTTTTAATCATGTTTATTTGTATTGGTATTGTTAAATACTGTTTAAACTCCAAAAAAAAATATTTATAACCAAAAACATAAATTTCTAGGCATAAAAATACAAATTAAAGTCATTCTTTGTCATCATCATCTAAAAAAAAGCTTAATTTTATCCAGATGTATTTAAAATTTGTTTAATAACATTTTAGATTAGTTTTTAATTTGCAGTGGAATCTAAATAAGGTAAAACATTTTTATACAATTTTTAATACTACCTCTTAAGCTTCTTACTATATTTGAAAATAAATCTAACAAACATGGGCAGGGTTGCCACTCGGTCAGGAAAAGTCAGGAAATCAGGAAAAGTCAGGAAAAAATTAAAAAATGACATAAGTCAGGAAAAGTCAGGAAATTTGATAAAATTAAATAAAAAAGTCAAATTTTGTCTGTTTAAATTTCCAGAATTCCTTGTTTCCAAAGCCTTCAAATGGTAAAAATTAATTAAAAGTCCTTTGAAGTCAGAAAAATATTCCAAAATTTTCCCAAAAATTTACAAAAATATTTAACTTTAATTCCAATGCCTTCATCTGGTATAAATTAGTAAAATATCCTTTATAAAACTGCAGTCTCCTGTATGAAAGTTTGATTGAAAGCTAAATATAGTTTCTAGTGTTAGATTATATATTATAGAATAAGTTTAATTTAAGAGTTTGATTTAGAAAAGTCAGGAAATTTTGGTAAAAAGTCAGGAAAAAGTCAGGAAAAGTCAGAAAATTTTTCTCGGCTTGATCAGTGGCAACCATGCATGGGTTAAACTAAAATTTAACAATAGAGTTAATAAAAATACTAAGTTAAGAATGTTTTTAAACATAAATATATATAAAATGAAGTTCTTTAAATTTTAAATAAAATTTATATTTAATAAAAAAACATTATTTTAGTTAATTTAGGCATTTGTGGATGACAGTTATTGAATTAAATTTTGGTATACTTCTTTTTCTTAGATTTTTTTCATAAATTTTAAAAAGAGAAATTTTTAATATTTTATTAACAATGCCAAAACAGTATTAAACTTTTGAAATACTTGGGCTTATTGTTTTTCTAAATATAAATTAATTCAAAACTTAATGCGCTCTTAAGATCTGCTTTAAATAACTTGTTCTCTATCACTTAGTTGTTGTTTGTTCTATGGTGTTGATTTATGCCTATAAGTAAACTTTTAATTACCGCTCAGGGTTTCCTAAACGCATTTTCAATAGGGCTCTTTGGAAAAAAAAAATATTTGTCCCCTTCAACAAGTCTTCTCAAAAAATTACGCTTATACTTAACCAATTTAAATTTTGGTATTATGCGCCCCCTCTTTGCAGTTTATGGTCCCTAACTTATTATGTTGCACACTTTTGGAAGCTCTGGTCTAGCGTAAGTTTCAAGCTTTACCAGTACAAGTTTACAAAACAACCGTTAAATATGCTTAAAAGACCTTTTTTTTTACATCAATTTCACCAACTTAAGAAAATCTAGTGTAAGTTTGAAATTATGACCTAATGACCTCTAGGGTCCCTTTAATTTTCACACCCAGTTCTCCACCTTTTGCGGCCTATGACCTCTTAAATTTCTGAAATGATTTCAAAAAGGGTGGGGGGTCTTTAGCCCGTTTTGGGAAACCCTGGTTTAGGTCTAGTTCTGCTTTGTTAGTACACTAAAGAAATGACTGCAAAGATAAAAAACTATAGTTATAACAAAAAGGGTTTTGTTAAAAGTTAGTTACTTTAGTTTAATATATTGAAAGTAAATCTACTTTTATACTAGAAAATCTTTTTATGTACTTTTTTTTTCATAACTAGTTGTAGATTTTTATAACCACAAAATTATTCTACAAATGGTATACAAAAGTGATAAGTGCAGTTCTGCAAATACAATTCTATTGAGTTTTGGTTCCGTTTAAGTGTAATTTTTTGCAATTTATATTTAACAAGCATTTGAAAAAAAATACTGTATTATTCATTTTATTCATACTTTTTGTAAATTTTACATAGTATGATTAATAAATTTTAAAATTAAAAAAAAAAGGGCAAAATACTTTTTTTTTAATGTTTATTGTTAAACCAACAAGCAAGCTAATCATTAGTCAAAAAAGATAGAACTTTTATTAAAAAAGTGTGGCAAACATGTGTTACTACTACAATATATTATATGTTATATCAAAAGTTTGTAAAAAGATCTATAAACTAATGAAATTTTAGAGTTGTAATTATTTTATTGAGTGTCTTCAACAAACTCAGTCAAGTTTCTTTTTCTTTCACAAAAAGTAAAAACTTTACATATTTCAAACCAATATGGTAAAACAACATTCACTAAGTATATTGATGACTACATTAATTAAAATACTTTTTTAGGCTTAAATTATAACATAGTATTTTTAAAATGCAACTCATAGTGGGATGTACTCTTCAATCTTAGAGGTAAAATTTTATTACATTTTTTTTAGTTTTAACCAAGATTATAAGTGTGCACATATGCAATGATAACTTGATTTTTTTGCAGTTATTGTATTTTAAAACTTAAGTTCTTATTTCTCTTCAACTATCAAACATTATTATCATTTATAGAATATTTTACCTAAATTTCAAAAAATCAAAGAATATGATGAAAATAAAAACATATTAACCTATTTAATTTTTAAATAGAAAATTATTATAGTTTTATTTAATATGAGTTTTATTTAAATTACAAGTTTTTGATTATTAATGTTGTATACAATTTTTAAGTTTTTAATTTTTTTTAGTAAAAATATCATTATGTCACTAATGTACAAAATTAGGTTTGATAAAATATGGATTTAAATGTTTTCATTACAAAGCTTATAAGCACAAAAGTATTCAAGTTAAATTTTTGAATAGAAAATTATTATAGTTTTATCAAGTATGAGTTTTATTTAAATTACAAGTTTTTGATTATTAATGTTGTATACAATTTTTAAGTCTTTAAATTTTTTTTCGTAAAAATATCATTATTTCAATAATGTATAAAATCAGGTTTGATGAAATATACATTTAAAATGTTTTTATTACAAAGCTTATAAGCACAAAAGTATTAAAACCTTCTAATGGCAAAGGATTAAAATGAGTGGCTCCATACAATTAAGGTAGCACAATCATTTTTAAATTGTAAAAAAGAGTTTAGTAACTTAAAATCAATCCATTTAACTTAAGTTTTTATTGTTTTTGTTTGAGTTTTCCAACCTGGTATAAACTTTTAAAATGTTTACTTTAAAATTAACATAAGCTGTTTATTAGTTTTAAATTTTGTTTTCAGTACCAATATACTAAGTATATACTACATTGAAATTCTAAATAAAAAACAGTATAAGTTTATTTAAGTTACCGTTCTTATTCTTAAACTCATTCAATTTGTTAAGGTCATTTTAACTCCTAGTAGTTATTTTATTACTATAGTGTTAGACAACATTTCACATTTTAACCTTAAATTTTCTTAAAGATTAACATGTTCTAACAATTAATTTATTCTAGTTTAAATGTGATTGTTAATAAGAATAGTATAAATCAATATTTCACTAAGTGATGAGCATTTAGTATTAATAATATAAAGGTTAGAATACAACCAAAGTTTTTTAATTTATTAAAGTATTAACACTTTATATTATAAACATAAACTGAACACTTTTCAACTTAAGTTGTTAAATCTAATTAGTGTGCATTATCTTAATTTAGTTATATGAGCTAGTGTTTTTAATTGAAAAAACTAAAATGCAAGGTCTTAATATTGAAAATTTTTCTATAAAATATTTATTGTTTTTAACTATAGCAATGTTATTTCTAAAAGCTTTTTAAGTTACCTTTGTTTAAAAGGGATTTCACCATTACTGTGACAATTCTTTTGTAATGTTTACATATTGTAAACTTAATATTTAAACTCTGAAAACTACTAGAATGTACAATTTACAAATTAAATAAAAAAAAGCTGCTATTATTTTTAAAAATATGAATTTTTTTTAAATAACTTTCTCATTTTCAATGTTTATTAGGCTCCAGAAAGAAATCTAAAAAAACTCTTAATTTTTTTTGATCTGTCAAAGTAAATAACATATATGTATATATATATATTTATTTATTTAATTATATAAAAACTATAATTCAAACAGCTGTTTCACACATTGAAATGTAAAATTTCATGTGATCTTCAGTGAGTTGTAGTTTATTATTATAGTAAACAGAAATTTCGATTTTAGAATTTTTTATGGTAATTATGACGTAGTAATGGTACAGTTTATTGTACGATTAGTTGAATTTGAAATACGCTGTAAATGTTATTCTATGCTTTTTAGGAAAGTTTAAAAAGGTTATTTTGGAAAAAATGTTTTAAGCTATTAGAAAATTTTTTTAGGCTGTTGGGAAAAATGTTATAAAATGCTATAAAATACTCGTGTTTGCCGCTTCGATTTTATTTTGTTTTAATATTTAGTTGGTTTTAATTTTGTTAAAAAAGTATTTTTGATAATGGATGCATATGTTTTGTCTTTCGCTTTTCTTGTTTAGTGTTACGTTCTTATCTGACAAAACATATGCATCCATTATCAAAAATACTTTTTTAACAAAATTAAAACCAACTAAATATTAAAACAAAATAAAATCGAAGCGGCAAACACGAGTATTTTATAGCATTTTATAACATTTTTCCCAACAGCCTAAAAAATTTTTCTAATAGCTTAAAACATTTTTTTCCAAAATAACCTTTTTAAACTTTCCTAAAAAGCATAGAATAACATTTACAGCGTATTTCAAATTCAACTAATCGTACAATAAACTGTACCATTACTACGTCATAATTACCATAAAAAATTCTAAAATCGAAATTTCTGTTTACTATTATAATAAACTACAACTCACTGAAGATCACATGAAATTTTACATTTCAATGTGTGAAACAGCTGTTTGAATTATAGTTTTTATATAATTAAATAAATAAATATTAAGCTCCAATTTGATTTGTCGAGCACTATCGATCAGAACTTTGTATAAAACCTTTAATATATGTATATATAGATACATTTTACCATTGTTTGAATATGAAAATAATTTTGTAATGTTTTAAATTTGAAATGAGTTAGTATAATTTTTTTTCAATTAAAAAAGAATTTAAAGTGTACTTGTTTGCAACACTGAAGTTGTATCATAAAATACTATTTTCTTCATAATAAAATACAAGTTATTTGAAGTAATATGATAGACTGGTATACTAATATTCTAATTTGTAAATACAGTTTTCAACAACTTTATGAAAGTTTTTTTACAAAATTACTTTATAGAACAAATATAACATTAGAAAAATATAATTATCTTCATTTATAACTTGAGACTTATTTCAAATTTATTGTTTTTATTTAATTGACTCTATTTTTAATATTGAAAAGTTTTTTAGTGATGTTAGGTTTTAAGTTTTTTGTTTATATAGTGAGAAAAATCATATAATTAAAGTTACTAATTTTAATAAGTACTACACTATATGTTTGAATTCTACTAATTTATATTTAATGTGTAGTATATAAGTAAAATAATAGTTTAACTGTTTAATATTGCAAAGTAAACATCATCAAACATTGTATTAAAATCAATACATAACTTTAAAAAATTATCTAATGATTCAATTTTGATCATGTTTCTGGGACTAGTGTTAAAAATTTAAGGTTATATCCACTTAATATATTGTTTTGAAGTTAAAAAAATATCTTTCTTCTGACCACAAACCTAGTTATGTTACACATTAGAACACTACTAAGTTCAATTATTAATAAGTTGTGTAACATTAAACTTTTTTTAGGTATTTAATAAAAATGTTTTAATAAAAAACTTATGTTTTTCAGCTAGTTATAATATAAGTAATAACTTATCAGGTCATGAAACTTAATAAGACAGTGTTATCAATCAAAGTTATTTTTTATATGTATATATATTTTTTAATATGCAAATTGACTTGATACTGTTACTAGTATTAAGTTTTTAGTTTGTAATGATGACTTTGTTTTCTTGGTGGGTTTTTTTTTTTATAAAAAAAAGTTGTATAACTAGCACAGCTTCGAATAATAGTACTAAATTTTCCTTAAAAAGTAATTTTTTGACACTTAATTAGAGAAAAAAAGACAGTTATAAAAATCACTAATTTTGTAAACTATATAAAAAACTTACTTTTTGTTTATAAAACAAAAAGTTGTAATTTTAGTAACTATTGAATAATTCGAATTATTCATTATGAAAGAAAAGAGTTTAATTAATAAACAATGTTTATCATTTTAAAAAACTAAAATCTAAGTAATATTTCATTGCCCAAAAGTTTTTGTATATAAAAACCACAACCATGATATATCTTCACATAAAAATACAATAAATAAAGTAGTTAGTTTAAGTTAAACATAAAAATAACTTAATAAGTTTCTTCTAGATTAGACTTTGATTAAATTAAAAAAAACTTTTTTAAAGATAATCTGGTATATTGTTATATTTATTATTACATACACTTTGTATTTTTGCTAGTTATTTCAAGTGTTGTATCATCTGTTTTAGTAGTTTTTAATTTTATTACTGTTATAAAAATTTAGTTACAAAATAAAATTAACAAGTTACAAATATAGTTATAATTTTAGTCAATGAAAAATCTTATTGATTTTATTTATTTATTTTGAAATATCTATTTAGTTGTAACCAGTGGCGGTGCGTGATGTTTCTGTTAGACCTAGACGGTGCTGAAGATTGACATCATTGTGAGGTAATTATAGTTTATTGATTAAGTAAAGACTTAGGCTATTCGGAGGTAAATTTTTTAATGACTAATGAAAAAATTTATAGTGTATCAATCGGTACAAAGTTAGAGCAAATTCAACAAAAAACAAACTGTTTTAGTACAAAGAATATCAAACTGTTTTTAATTAATTGCTTTTGCTTGAGTTACAAAATTCTTTAAGATTTTTAAAGTCTTAAAATTTTTTGTGTAGTTAATTTAAATTTTATATTTTTGTTTTTAGTTTTTATAAATGCATAGAAAAAAATAATTAGAACATTTATTGCTTTTAGACCATGAAAAGAATTAGATATGTGTTAGTTTTCAAGAAATATAAAAATATCACTACAAAAACTTTGTTTTATCTTTGTTCTTACAAAATACTTTTCACATAAATAGTTGTTTTTCATAAATATTTCAGTTTTTTTATAATTTAAGCAAAAACTTACAGCTTACTAATGGTATTAAAAATATTCAACTTTTAAGTTTTATTAAAGGGGTAAGAAATTGTTTTAGCTTTATTTAAATTTGTAGAATTTCAACAAGGATATAAGTTGTTTTTAACAGTATTTTAAGACTTTTGCCACATTTTAAGCAATGGCTGTACAATATCAAAAATTATAATAGGTTTCTTTTGTTAGTGAAAAATACATAACAACTTTATTTTTTGTCTTAATTGTTTAAGGTTATTGGTCTCACTTAAGCTTTAGTTTCTTATTTATTGTTATTGCAATACATTATAATATTAAGTGATCTCAGAACATATTCATAGTCAGTTCTTAAATTTATGAAGTCTTTTAATTACACAAAATATTTATATCAATGGGGAAAATAAATCTTAAACTCGCGTTCACTTGTTAGCTACTTATTTGCTTATTTCAATAGTAAAAAAACTAAAATTATAACAGAAAAAATCCAAGTTTTGAATGAAGAAAACAGATGTTAGTTTTTTAAATACTGAAAAAATTAGATGTGAAAAAAATAACTTTATAATTTGATGATTACTAATTAAAAAAATTGTAAGAAAAAACTCTGATATCTGTGAAAAATTTGAACTTTAAACAATAATACCTTTTTAAAACACGTAAAATGTTTTGCTATGATAGTTTGTTTACAATAAGTTATTACATTATTACAAAATAAAAACTGGGGTTCGATAACTTTACATGGTGCTGAAATTTATGCAGCTCCATAATTAGGGTATTAAACAACTATTTGTTTTCAAAACTTGTATATTTTTCAAATGAAGCTCAAACATATAGAATATTTAAGGATCGGAAGTAATATTTGTAACTTATAAAATTATATTTCTTTACATAGAACTTTAAATAAAAGACTACATGCGCATTTTGATTGAGCGCAGCTGTGCCAGAGCCCTTAATTTTACTTATGAATTAAATATGACTTGTAAACTTGTTTTTAACAAGTGTAAAAAAATCAAAAAATAATTTACAATAGACTTCAAAACTTTAATTATTTCTATTGTGTTGTGGGTTCCTAGAAGAACACTTTTACATAATTTTAATGCAAATTTGAAAAAGACAAAGTTTTTATTAAAAAGCCATTAAGGCTTATTGAAAACAATAGTTAACTTTTTTTTTTGACAACAGTTTTGTAATACATACTTTTGTATTTAAAACAAGACTTAAATTTAATTTTGATTGCTCAAATATTAGATATATTATTTTTATTTAGTTATCTTTATTAGATAAGTAATGGTTTCTTATTTGAAATAAAACTAAAGTTGTTAACAAAAATTTACATTTATCTAACTTTAATTTTAAACTTATTTGTTATCCACACTAAAAAGTGTATAACTTAGATTATGATTTAGTTCACAATAAAACCTTTTAATTTAACAAAAAAAATAAAAGCATTAAACATACACAGATCTGCTATAAGATGGCTGTAAATCTGTTTTAGAAGACATCGAAGGAAACTTAAGTGCAGAAAATCATCATTACTAAAAGCTAGTTCTTTATATTTTTTAACTAATTCTGTTAATATAACTTTGTTTAGATTTAACTCTATAAATTAATTTGTTTATTTAGACTTTGTTTAACATAATAAAATTTCAAAAAAAGCTGTATTTTTTTTTTGTTTGTATAAGTATTTAAAAGTTAAAAGAATATTGTATGTTGGTAAAACAATAGAAAATCATACAAAAAAATACCTTAATTTTCATGAACTATAAAACTTTAGTCATTATGTGTAGTTAAAGATTGATAAACTCCCGCTAATATTTCTGATAAAAATGTGAAACTATAGATTTCTGTTTGAAATTAATGTTCTTAAGTCTTCTTGCATTTCATTAACTCATGAAACTTGTAGATCTATACTACATTATCATAATATTTTTCTACTAAGCTTGAATAAAACAATATATAACTGATATACACCTTGTTTAAGACAATACTTTATTAATAAACCGCTTTAGTTTTGTTGTGTCAATACTTTCTTGTTTTAATATCTAAAGTTCTGGTTAAATTAGTAATTTAACATGACTTTTTCAATTATTTTTCATAGCCTTTGTAATGTATTGGTAATGCATCTCTGATATTAAGTCTTGAATATCAAAATAAAACTGTACAGTCAATCATAATCAACAAATCGCTAATTGCAATTTACTTATTAATAATAAATTATATTAAAATATTTTTTAGTTTGAAATTAAAACTTAACTAAAATTTAAACTTCAATTTAAATTTAATCTTAATATTAAGTTTGATTTGATTTGTCTTTAAAGTAAAAATTTTTAGTAAAAATTAGTTTTTTATTTAACATAATTGTTTAAATGTTATTTTCCATGACTGTTACAAATATTTTTAAAATTATTTAAGCACTGACTAGGTCTTTGAACGAAACTTAGTTTGTAAATAAATTCTAAAAAAAATAAATTCATTATTTCTTCTCCAGTAGTTAAGATATACTTATTAGTTTTCTTAAAACCAAAACATATAATAAGTATTTTACAATTAGCAATATGATTAGCTGTACAGTTTCATTTTGATATTTAAGACTTATCAACAGGCATGCATTACCAATGCATTACATTTTCCCTAATTACTGCTTTTTTTAATCAAGTCTTACCACATTTTTAATACTTATTACAGGGTTGGCACTTTACCTGGAGTTCTTGAAAAACCTGGAATTTTACAATTTAGGCAAAAAAATCTGGAAAAACCTTAAAATTAGAAAATTTTGAAAAAAAAAACCTGGAAATTTAACAATTTTAACATGTTGAGTAGTAAAACTTCGAATTGACCCAAAAAATCTATCAAATAAATAAAAAATTTTGGTCATCATCAAAAACTTTTTTATGTTAAAAAACATATTTAAAGTAGCTTTACGGTATCTTTTCAATGTTTTGATACTATTTAACACAGTTTCTTACCTTAAACTTAATTTTAAACTAAAAATAGACCCAAAAATAGGAACTTTTAAAAACCTGGAATAAATTTGGAAAACCTTTAAAAAATCTTGAAAATACAAGTGGCAATCCTGTTATTATCAAAGTAATTAGAACAGTCGACTTTAGTTTCACTAGGTCAAATTTTTTTATTTTATTAGCAGACTCATAACTGTATTCACTGGCTTCTGAAGGATCATGATAAACAGAGTCTTGTTTATGGCCTTTAATTTTTCAACTTAGCATTTTGAGGCTCTGCTTATGTTTGAATACTTTTCTGTGCCTCTGCTGCTTCTTAAACTGCTTTTGATAGATAGGCCACCTCTTTATCCTTAATATCTTACTAAGATACTTGCTAAATATTTGATCAAAATTTTTTGACCCTAACACTTTGCACGATGTCTAACTTACTTAATTACTTATTACTTGTGCATGATGAATATTTTTTGGGTTTAAGGCTTTGCTTGATGTCGAAGTAATATGCTTGTTCTTAGTGTAGGTAGTACTTGGGTGATGTTTGCTGGATTTATGAGTCATTATGATTTGGATGTGTTTTTGCTTCATTAAGAAGATTATGAAAAAAAAAAATAAAAGAAAAAACAACTACGGCCAAAAAAACTAATTTCAACATTAAAAATCACATACTTTTTGATTTTATGACTTAATCAGTAATGAAATCACTTATACATGTCCAAAACTTACAATTTATTTCTTAAATTAAAGCTTATGCTCTTGATCTTTTATGACGTCATAATCACCCTAAATGTGCAAAATTAGTCTGTAAAATGTAGGGGTAGGGAATACAGCACATTTTTTTGGTCATACTGTAAAATTCAAATAAGTACATATGATTTGTATGTGTAAATGATTAGTTAAAAAGAATCAAAAAAATATATTAAATTTAAAAAAAAAATTGTTGCTGCTCAAAAACTGATTTCAAGCCGAAAAATCACATATTTTTTGATATTTTGACTTAAACAATAATAAAATTACTTCTACATGTCCTTAACTTATAATTTGTATTTTTTTTTGAAAACTTATAATTATAGGCATAAATTAGGGACATTTCAACTGCTTTTGTTTTATTATCACGTCATTTTTACACTTATTATGAAAATTTGTCTATAAAATTGTTTATTATTTTCTAATATAAAAAGCAAACTCTTTTGTTGCAAATTCTTCTTATAGTTTATTGATTAGAATATAAAGTATGTCAAGTCAGCCAGGCAGAAGGATATTACTGATACAATGTCATTTCACTTTCTTATTTAAAATCATTCAAATCTTAACTATAAATTTTGATTTGTGAGAGAATTTTATATAAGTAAATACAATAACAGTTAAAAAGTGAGTTTAAAATTGGAAAAGATTTAGTAAAAAGCTTTAAAATTGGATAACTTAAATAATTGAAGAAACTTATAAGTTATGTTTAAATTTGTTTAAATGTAAAATACTTTATAAACTTTACTAGTAGTAATTTAATAACAATAAAATAATTTAAGCTATAAAAAATTGAACATTTATTGTTTAATTGAATAGAATTTTTGAATTTAAAGAATAAAATTACACTAACTTTAATAAATTTACATGCACTTTCTATGATTTATAAGTCTAGATGTTTTTCTCTTAGACAGGTGCTCTCAATAATTTTAGTTTCTAATAACTAAAAGTGTTTTAAAATGTGTTTTGTATATATATCAACGTGCTATATAAATGACATTACATTAGTAGTATCTTTCTGCTTAGCTGAATTGACAAATTTTATATTCAAAATCAAAAAACTAAAAATAAAACGGCAGAAGATTTTACTTTTTATATTAAAAAAATAATGTACAATTTTACACACAAAATTTGCATATTTTGTGTAATAATGACGTCATAATACAACAAAAGCAGTTGAAATGTCTTTAATTTATGTCTGTAATTATAAGCTTTTTAAATTATAAGTCTAGGAAATGTAGAAGTAATTTTATTACTGTCTAAGTCGAAATTAGTTTTTTGGGCAGCAGTTGTTTTTTTTTCAAATTCTTTTTAATGAAGTAAAAACACATTCAAACAAAATGACTCGAACTAATTTTACAATATGACCGAAAATATTTGCTGTACTCCTTACCCCTACTTGGTAAACAATATATTTTGGCCTTAAGGATTAGCTCGATGTCGAGCTAATGTGCTTGCAAAGTGCTTGAGCATGATGACAAAAACTGCTTGTCAACAAGTCTGCGCTTAATTTTTCACACTTACACCCTTGAAGACATTTGCATTTGAAAGCTATTATGTTTGCAGCTTCCGGCAAAGTTTTTCTACCTAACACTATATTAAAATATAACAACATTACCATATGCCATATAGACTTTAGAAACTTGTTTTTGTACTTTTTCATAATGGCAGTCTGGTGAGAAAAAAAACATTCTGCCGATTGTCACAATGAATAAAACCATAGCCTTTGTGAATATTGAAATAAATAACTTTACCAGTCACTCCTAAAACTATTGTTATTTTTGTGGCTTGGGAGTTTTTCAGTTTTTTGTGACACTTTTATACAACCTTTAGTTTCTTCAGATAGAACTTGGTAGTTAAACAAACACAGAACTTTCTTTTTTGGTGATAAAATTGACTTTTTTTAGTTTGTTTTTCTGTTACCTTTTGTTCAACAGGCTTTGTAAGAGGTATGATACACCCATGTTCTACCCCTCTAAATTTGTTGAAGATAGGGGAATTTTTTTGGCTCATAAGGCTCAATGAATCTGGCCATGTTACAATCCTTAGGCTGTTCACCGTTAAAAGTTTTTTATTTTCAGCTATGAAGTGCTTGGAAGATTTTTCTATTTGATGAATTGTCTAAAATTTTATTGATTTTGTTATTATTGCTGAATTACCGTTGCTATTATTATGCTTTACATTAGCCTGATGCATTGTGTGCTGATAATCATGATTTTGGGTATTTGTTTGATAATATCTACATTGATTATTTCTTTTTTGCTATGAAAACCTCTGAAATGTTTTGTTGGGACTTCCCCAATAGTTCAAGTTATTACCCTTTTTCCTTTCTTGCCGTTGTTTAACATCACAGATGTTCTTACAGGCACAAAATCTAGGCACACTTTTCTTCTCATTTTGGTTTCAACCCCTTTGGTGCAAAATTAGAGGAACTTGATAAGATTACTACCTTTTTTGATAAGCTCGTTCTCCTATTCTTATACCTTAATGTCGAATTCTAGACAACTCACTGATGTCCATTCCGGTTTAGGCCTAAATATCTTCAAAAATGACCATCTTTGGTTAGTAAAAACTCTTTTAATAATTCATATGATTTGTCCTTCCTCTCAGTTATAGCTCAATAGTTGTAGATGTCTCTTGCAGGCCATACTGCCGTTAATATTTTATACTTGTTGTTTGGGTTGTCAATGTCATTAACATTACATGACTCTTAAAAAAATTGAGCTCGTCTCTTGGTTCATTTGTATCGTCTATTTTCTAATTGTTTTCTTAAGATCAGCAGTTTTCTTGTTCATATAATTATCGTTTGAGTTAAGTTGCCTATAAATAGATGGACATTATAAATTTATAGTGTTTAATGAGTTACTGTTTAAATTACTTTTATACTTATTCTTAATCCACAGTTCTTTGTTACTGGTTTCATTATTGAGTTTATTTAATATAGTTTGTTGTTCAATTAACTGTTTAAGATGCCTTTGTTTGAGTTCAATCTTATGTTGAACTGCAGGAATTTGAATTGTTGACATTTATTATATATATTTTCTGCAACAGGATTATCAGACTGACTCATATTTAGCTTATCTGGACCCTTAGTTAATTTTTTACTGTCAACGAAGGTTAGCCTTTTGTGTAAGTCAAATACGCAAAGTAATTTACGGGGCCATGCTAAACCGAGGAGAAAGTTATCCAGAGGGTAGCTTTGCTACATCTAGACTTAAAAATGAGCGTGAACCTGGCTTGAATGGCTTTTTTTGTAATTTTTTTTTAAACCAAATTTTAAAACCTAATATTTTTAGTTTATTTAATGCTAATTTAGAATTTTTTCTTTATTCTAAAGAACGTTCTTTTGCTTTGCTACTCACAAAATTTCCATCGAAAAGGGGTTTAACTTTTGTAGTGGGGACCCTTTAAAATTTTTTTTTTTTTTTTTGCATTCTTCACTTAACACCTATTTTCTCTAAAAATAATATTTTTTTCTTAATTTTTATTTTTTAACATCCTTATTAAACTGAGTTTAAAGACGTTATTTTCTTTTTTTTGCAATTTTTTTTTACAATATTTGCCTAACTAAATTGAATCATTATCACTGTAAAACATGTTTAGCTTTATGGTTTGTTAACAAAATGTTAGCATTTGTCCTTGTAAAAAAATCTGTCATAATGTTATACTACTGCGGTGCACTAACTAGTTGCGTACTGTTTGAGTCTAAATTCTTATGAAGTTAATGAAGTTATAAAATTTTTCCTTATGGAATTTTTCATCAACATCGGTGCGCATTTGCAATTAAGCACCGAATTAATATACTGGGTAATTTCACTAACTTGTCACTAATTTGTATTCGAAATTTTGTTTTACTTTTCGAATACTAGAAAAACATAGTTGAAAAAAGGCAAATTAAGCAGAAAAAAATAAACAATAAAGGATAAAGATATTGCATTTTTTTTACTTTTTTTTTTGGGTGGCATGCATGCGCCAGCGTCCCTCCCCACGCTACGCCCATGGGCCCCACTACAAAAGTAAAACCCCAATTTGATGGAAATTTTGTGAAAAGCAAAGCAAAAGAACGTTCTTTAAAATGAAAAAAAAGTTCCAAGTTAGCATAAAGAAATTGAAAATATTGAGTTTTAAAGTTTGATTAAAAAAAATTACAAAAAAAGCCAGTTCACTCATAGTTCACGCTCGTGACTTAAAATCCTTCCCCACTGTTTAGCATGGCCAAAAAAGTGGCCACCACTCCGAGGCTAATGTTTGTTTTATAAACACATACATATATTTTAACCTAGCACAAATAAAATTAAATGATAAGAGTAGTAGTTATCAATATATTATAACTGAAATTATAACCAGTGGCTTATCGAGGTATTATAAATTAAAGTAGCATAACGTTTTTGTTTCATTTATAAAGATTTTTTCTAAACTAACATAAAAAAATGAAGAAAATGAAATAAATGGTTTGTATGTTATAGTAATTGTAAATTTTAATTTAAATGCAACCAGTTTTTCATTAAATTTAATTTGAGACAGCTGTTCGGCCTATTTTCAAATTATGTTAAAGTTTTTTCCAAGTCCAACAACTACGCATAGTCAATTTTAATTAGAAATTTCAAGTAAAAGTATTAAGCAATTTTTAAAGTTTATTAAAAGTTTGATTTTACATATAGGCTTCTGTTAAAATTAAAATATTATCATGAAATCATAGTAAAGTATAATTTTAAATATCTTTCATTTTATTCTATATTATTATTTAGAAATACTTTTTTTCTAATATATTGTGTTAAACTTAGTATTTCTTTATATTTTTTACCTATTTTTACAAGTACTTTTAGTTATAAGTTTTGCTAATAAAATTAAATTAAAGATAAACGAATTGATATATATGTAAATTTTTATTAAGTGTATTTTTAGCATTTAAACAGCTTGCAAAGCTTGGTAATATCAAAAATAAATATTTTTGTTTTCGAAATCGGCTCATTGGCAAAAAAAAAACACAAAGTCAAACATTTCTGACCACAGCTGTTTAGTAAATAAGGCACACAAAAACAATATGTATTTAAAGATATTTTCATTAGTAAAATACTCAGTTATTATGAGATATATTTTTCTAATTAAAATTCGACAAAGTAATTAATAATTGTAATAGGTCACAAAAGTAATTAGTAAATAACAATTGATTAAAAAAAAAAGTTTATGAAAATTTAATTAATCTATATTTAAAATAGCATATTAGTTTAATTGGTATAGCTTGACCAAAAATTTGAAACGTATTAAGAATAAAAAAACATTATAATAAACATTTTGTTGCTTACAATAATAAGTATCATTAGTAAAAAATAATTAGCTTCTAGTTAACCATCCGTTTAAGTTTATGCTCTGTTCTTGTTGTATTTGATGAAAAATAGTCGTGGTCGATAATTTTAAGTTTTTTCGGTCGAAGAAGAAGCACAACTTTACCGATCGTTGAGTTTTGAGGTTTTAAAGTAGTGCAAAACTTTAAATGATCATTATTTTTGTGCACTTGTACTTTTGGTCATTATAGAGGTAGTTGTTATATATTTAGCTTAAAAAATTAAGAAAGTTGAAATTTATATAAATTTAGTATTTTGCAATAAATAGATCTTTAAAAATATGTTAACGCTGAAATATGTGCAGTTTTAGTTGTATACCTATGAAAATTAAACTTCAATTTTTTTTTTATGTTAGATACAATCTAAAAAATCTTATGCTGAACAAAGTTAGTTTTATCATATGTTTAATTTTGTTTTAATACTTTGTTAGTTGTGTGTCAAATGTAGATCGTTCTTAGATAAAACTACAATATAAAGTAAAACTTTTAAAAAACATATAAAGTAAACAATACATTAAAAAACTTTTTTTTATACAACTAAATAAAAGGCTTGAGGAGTGGTCTTTGATTTGAAACTAAGAATCTCGAAATTTAAACTTCATACAAAGTTTACACAGTTTACTTTTAAAAAAGCGTAATTATTGAAGTTAACTAAAACATTTTACCCTGTCTAAAACTAATAGAATCAAAATTATTTACGTGCTTGTACAATTTTCCAATTAAGTCACTAATAAGAAACACTATTAACTACTAATAATAGTCTACATAAGTTCTGTTAGCCTTTTTTCTTATAACGTACGGGACATACATCAAATTGTCGGTACTAAACTTACCATTTAATACTGTTATTATAGTTTACTATAGAACAATTTATTTTATCAAAAAAAAAAAAACAGAATAGAGGATTACGAAGAAGTTTTTTCCCTCGTGTCAATGTACAATATAACTAGATAACTTCAATTCATTACGAGCCTTTTAACAAATGTTTTCTTCTGTAGGGTTGAATTGATTCAAGTTAGTTTTAGTTTACATTCTACAAACTAATTGAAACGAAGTTAAGTAAACTACAGTTGGTCTTAAAGTGTTTTTAAGAAAAAAAAAAATAAAACTTAACATTTTAGTAACGAAATATTTTCATTATTTATAAATTTTATTTTGTAGCACTAGTTAAAGCTTAAAAAATTAATTTAAAGTTTATTGATCCTTGAAAAACACGAATATTTTTTATAAAATTTATATACTATATTTCGTTTGACTTAACACACGACATGTGTATAATATTACTAATATTTTTAATCATATATAAAAAAAGTTACTAAGTAAAATTTTATTTTTGTATGTTTTTTTTAAATATGTATAAGTAAAAAATAATAACGTAAACAAAATAGATTTAAATATTGTTAACGGTATGAAAACAATTACGTTTGAATTAACAGTGAAAAGCCCTAAACAAAATAAACAAAAAAATAAACACTCATTTGTAAAATGAAGACTGACATATATAAATATTTCGAATATACATATATTTATATCTTGAAATAAACCTTTATATAAATAATTTATCGGAAAAGTACGACTTTAGAAATACTTGTACATATGTTTCATAAAGCTTTAATTTTCATAAAGCTTTGATCATCAGCTAATTAAATTCAAAATAAGAAGCACTGTACTAAACAAAGATGTAAAAATTATGCAAAAAAAAAAAGTATAACGTAATATTGTGCATTATAAAAATTTAATACAAAAATTGATCTTTCTTCTAACTAATCAAACAACTAAAATTCACAAAGACAACAGTTAAATGACTTGAAAATTTATTTTATTTTAAAAGTAGCACTTGAATTTACCAGTATTTTTAAAATCATACTTTTCCAATAAATGTACCAGTGTTTTTAAAATCGTACTTTTCAAATAAATTATTTAAAAGCCGTTCAAGTGGGCTCTGTAGAAGGTGTTCAAGTTTGAACAATAACCTTATTATATATATATATATATATATAATATAACTACAGTACATTTATTCTATATCCCCTTATACTCATTAAAAACAACTTTTCTTTCACTCCATTCTAAAATTTAAATTGAAATATTTTAACCTACGGAACGCATTAGATATTGGAGCAGAAAAGTACTTCAACTGACCTCACCTGTACTGGCACCTGTACTTTTAACATTCTGTAAAATTTACATAATAATCAGGATGATAATAACGTAAATTGTCCTCCTTTAAAGTAAGTATATTTTTGTCAATCGTGGAAAGCTTTTGTTCTAATACTTGTCGAGATTGGGGTGTAAGTACACCCTTAAAAACCTTCTGTTTCTCCGCGTTTGTCTTCGTGAGCCATCACCATAAACTGATAATGTGGAAGCTTTTCCATTACCATTTCACTCCTGACTCATTTATGCGGATTGGAACCACATTGGTTCTGCGGTTACATGACAATTCAAATTCCGACAACTCAAATTCCGATAATTCAAATTCTTAAAAAAATATTTAAAAGACTATATCTCAATAAGTAATATAATTAAAAAAAAAATAAAAATAAATGTGTAGATCTACAAGCCACTTTTTTCTGTTTTTTAAAATCTAAAATAAACTTCAAGTTATTTTAAAGTACTAAAAATAACTATTTATTTTACTTTATCTAAGCAATATCTCAAAAACTGCTTGTAGATATTAATATGACGTACTTATGTATTTTTTATATTTGACAAATATACATTACTTTTTTATTTGTGGCTGTTTAGATTTTTTTAAGAATTTGAATTGTCGGAATTTGAATTGTTCGAATTTGAATAGTCGTGCACCCGGTTTTGCAGTAGATACCTACTGCTAACATACAGAGGTTGCAATTTCCTAATGCTTATGGTAGATCGTTTTACATTTTTAACAAACCTTGTACTCAGTGCTTCTTCTTTTAGTTTCCATGCTTCCCTTTATAATTTGTTGCACAATTAAAAATTTTGTTCAGCTTATATAAAAATTAAAAGCCATATCGCACCTGACGTCGATATAAAATTTCATATAAAATTTCAGCTTGGGATAAATGACGGTTGCTGTCAGGGGTGTTCCTTAACTGAAGTGTTGCACCATGAAGTTTATCGTTATCTAGGTTAGCTAATTTGTTCACATTAGGTTTAAGGAACAGGGTATCCAAAAGTGAGCGGTCCCATTGGGGGCTATTGCAGGAATTTAGACTGCCATGAGCAGTAAAGTGGTTAAAATGTCAAAATTTGAAACTTAAACTAGTTATTCTGGAGTTGATGATGAACAACAAAATAAAAAGGTCATATGCGGTTTTAAAGGTAGTTTTGAAATTTATACTAGATATTATGAAGTAATTTTAGTAAACCGAGGATCTTACATGCTGTAAATGGAGGAGCCACAAGGCCATAAATTGAAACTTACACTAGATAATCTAGAGTTGATAATGAGGAGCAAATAGAAAAATTAAATAAAAAGGTCATAGCCGTTTTTAAGGACAGTTTCTTGAGAATATTTGTTTTAGGGGGCTATATGCTTTTAATTTTTTTCAAAGGGGACCTTTTGAAAAAGTTTGAGAAACCTTGGTTGTTTTTTTTTGATTTACAACGACTTCCGCTTTTTCGTTTGATCTTGAATGATAAGCAGAAACTAATGAGATAATATATTATGAATAATAAAATATTAGGTGTTAATTAATTTCTTAGTTGAATCAGACGAATATTCTGGCCCACTATTCTTCGATATCTCCTTAGATACACTAAACTAGGAAATAAGTCTCGAAGGCACTTAATCGACCAACACGAACTTGCTTGTGTGGCATCGCTTGGTGTTGAGGTTTTTCTGACCAGCCTGACAATCTGTCGCCCACTACTTGAATTCTCTTTTAGCAATGTAAAGAAGAACTTAAAATATGTTTTTAAAAGGACTTGTAGGGTGATTAGATAATTTTTTGTTTTAACGAAACGATCGTTGAAAAGGAAAGTTACGGTTTCATTTTTGACACTTTGGCCGAATTCAATGTCCTACGCAATACTAGCAAAGAAAATAATCTGTTTGTCACGATCACGTAACAATGTCACTCCTTAATGCGCCGATTGTAACTTGTTGATGACACAGATCGTAAACTTAAAGGCACCACCACTATGTAAATTATAACTCTATTACTAAGTTCAATGCATCATCGTATCTGAAATATGCTGACAAATATTTACGTCTTATAAACTTCGACCATCTTTAGTACACCTAAAAATCTTGAAAGTACTTTTTCATTTAACGTCTCTTGCATTTTTTTCATTAAGTGATTGCTATTATTAACTCTATATGCATTTAGAAGTAATAATTAAGACAAATTAAAGTTCTGCAAATTAACTTTATTTATCAAGGTTAAATAACGTCATGCAGTGTCTTTAGCTAATTTTTTTTAACTATTCATATACTGTACTTCCAAGAGCTGTAGTGTATTTTTATGAAAACTAATAACTCAACTATAAGTCATTTTTTGTAGTTAATAAAGATTTTTTTAGGTTTAAAGATTATATAGTTAGTTTGATGAATATTTTTTTCTTTAAAAACCGTAATTTTATACAACGAAAATTTTGTTATTCACTAAAAATCCATTCACTCTTATGTTTTCCTTGAAGCTTCGATTTTTCGGTAAAAATCATTTATTTAGTTAGAAAAAACTGAACTTGTGGAACTAGTAATTAAAATGTATAAATTATATATTTTAATTAAATAACATAATGGAACCTTTTTTTTTCATTACAAAAATCAAATTATTAAGTAAATAATTTATATGTTATTAATAGGCTAACTTTTAACAATTGATATGTATAACTTAATCAAAGAAAGAGAAAAAAAAATTTATAGTCAAACTGTCTGTTTCACCTTTTATGTTTGCTTGTTTAATATGGAAATTAGTAAATTAATTTATTTTGATGGCTTATATAAAAACCAATTACGCTTCTGATACCTATAGTAAACTCAACAAAGTTGATTTTTTTATGCCCATAGCTTGTTTTGATTTTTTTGACGTATAAATCAGATTAACTTTATAAATAGATAAACAAACTTTAGGATTACTAATATACATATATTTTAAATACCAAGTGGTACATTGTTTTATATTCTGCAATACAAGTTAAAACTATTTATGCAATAAGTTTAAGGAAATTCGCAAAAAAATCAACAGTATGAAGTAAATTTTTTTTACCACATTCCATTTACCCAAGCTTTTTGTTCAGCTTAAATACATCCCAATAAACATTAATACTTTAATTAATAAACAATAAAAAACAAACTTTTTTAAACAAAAAAAAAAAACAGATACAAAGTACTTCTTGTGAAAACAAACGAGTTCATCAATTTGCATTAGGTGGTTATCTCAAAAACTAAACGTTTTGGATATTCATCTAGATCGTCGGATTCAGCATTCATTACTGTAAGTTTTCTGTTGATTTTTTTTAATTGCTTATAAACAAGAATTAAGCATTAACGTTTTTTAGAAACAACTAGAAAATTTTACATTTATTTTTGAAATAACTTGATAAACAGAAGTTTAAGTTTCTCAAAATAAATTGATGTAGCTTACTCCCATTTACTGCAAAATTTTAAGCTAGGTCATCCTTTATTTCTTACTAATTAATTTCTTAATCTTTAGATAAAACAAGATTTTGATAGCTTACGTTTAATCAAGCACTATAGCTGCGTTTGTTCGTAACTTAAGTTGAACTGTATAATTTCTTATTTTCTTAGTTTTATGCTGAATTTTTGACATATTTTCCCTTTACAGTTTTTGTCTACAATAATTTTATAGCAAATTATAACGTGAGTGTAGTGTTGTGATAAAAGTTTTAAAAATTATAATCAGATAAATTGTAAAGAATCAGGACTTTAAGATGAATAACTCGTATCATTACTTTTTCTGAAAAAGTCAATGTCACGCAAACTTACTTCTTCCGTAAAATTTGATAAATAAATGCGTCATCTGAAGCTAAAATAAATGCACTTTAAAGACCCATGATAGTGTGTTTAGGTCTATAAGTAAAGTTGTTTTAGATTTAGTTTCAAGCACAATTACTAAAGACATTTACTAGTGTATTCAACCACGATGATACTTTCGCAGCTATATATGATTTTTTGCTCGACCGTTTTAACTTTTTATCATTCAATGATGGTCACTATTGGTTTTTCACCACTTTTTTATCTTATTATCAGAAGAAGGAAAGATCTAAAGATTAATTTTTTTATTTAGTTGAAATTATATTTTTTTATAAACTATTTTAATTTTCAGTTTTATTTCCAAGCCTTTAACTAGCAGTAATGCAGTACTTAAACTTTGTTTAAATTAAACTGCTTTAAAATAAGTAGATAATTAAAAATCAAAAATTTATAAGCAACTGTTTAATGCTTAAATACTTATCTTTTTATTTTTCTAACGGATTATATGACTCTTCTATCAACATGGTTCTTCTTTTATTATCTACTGACTTTAAATAAAACAAGAACTTCTTAAGACTCAGGATTATAC
The DNA here is from genome assembly GCF_965202585.1 of Thalia democratica. NCBI lineage: Eukaryota > Metazoa > Chordata > Thaliacea > Salpida > Salpidae > Thalia > Thalia democratica. Next base: position 84,935,373 of record NC_139165.1, read on the forward strand.
CTTTTTGATCAACTTTTGAAAAAAATATTGATATTGAACTCTAACTTTCAAAAACTTAACAAAAAAAGGAATCTTTAGATCTTTCCTTCTTCTGAAAATAAGATAAAAAAAAGCGGTGAAAAACCAATAGTGACCATCATTGAATGATAAAAAGTTTTAAACTAAAGAGCTTACTAAACAGAATAATATAGTTTTCGGAGTGTATATCACATTTCTTTAATGTAAATAAAATTCATGAACGTTTCTTCTAAACTTTTAATGCTAGTTGAAGCGAATTTATTAAAGCGCATTTTTTCTTCTTGTAAAGTAAGGTAAAATGGGAGGCAATTTATTGTACTTTTAGATGACATGTTTCCAAACAACCAAAAATTAGCACCTTTTTACAGTTTAAAAAAGTTTAGAATAAATATTTGAAACCTAAATAAAAAATTATCTGTTAAACTGGTACATGTGGTGGTCAATGAAACGGTTTTGCATTATTTTCTATTTATATTTCTATTGAGGGGCACTATTTTGCCTGAAGGCTTTAAGTGGGAGTCAAGTAACTGTTGTAGTTTAGATTTTTAAAAATTCATTCACTCATTTTTCTTAAATAAATATTTTTTGGTTAGAGTAGTAGCCTGGTCTGGTCGGTTAATATTTTACTTAACTAATAAGCTATTGTGAATTTTCGTTAGATCATTTCGTCTGAGCTTACAACGATTCTTAATTGTTGATAGTGTAGTTAACAACCAATGATAGGTAATTAAAAAGTAAACCATGATGTAAACCACAAAAAAAAGTTAAATAAACCGATAGCATAAATAGTGCAATTACATCTTTTTTCCTACTTTTTAAAGTAATCTGAATCTCCTAGATTGGTAACTAGCATTAAATCATTGTCTAGAAGTTAGCATAATAAATACTTAATTTATTTATGAATATTTATTTATGAAGGATGCTGTCTTTATTTAAAGCAAATACTTCTTTTTGAGAACGATCATTTTAACATAAATCTTTTACTAGCATGATTTTATATTATATGGGAGTTCATATGCGTAAGATAAAACTAATAAACAATATAGACAGAAGGTTCCCACTTCCCTATATTTCCCTGGAAATTTGTAATATTCTAAAAAGTCCCTAGAAATCCGCAGAAATTACTTTTTTTTTTGGATTGTTGTAGAAGCTTTGGTGATAGTATACCAAATATTATTATATATTTTTAATTTATCTTATGTTTTTATATATATGCACTTATTTACAGAGTGCAAAACATAAAGTTCATTTCAAAGTATTCTTGTTGCCGTAGTAACAAGAATATTTTAGCAAGACTTTTTTGTAAAATTTTATAAGTGGAAAAGTATTGAAGGAAACGATGTAGTTATCTTTTTTTGTTTTATCTCTCGATTTGTTTATATAAAAACTTGTGTAACATATTTCAACGTTTTGCGTGAAATGTTTTTAGTGACATTACATGATTATTTCTGCTTTATAAAACAATAGTTTTTATTGTACTTATCTACTAAAATATTATTAAGAAACAAAAAAATTGAAATGTTTTTTTATTTTCTCTATAAAGTATTTAGACCTTTTAAAAACTTTTTAAACGACCTCTATTATCTTAACTATCTTAATTTTTATCTTAAAAGAATTGGCCTACTAGAATACTACATTTGCACATAGTTTATTACTGTTCATTTGAAAACTTATTTTTTAAATTTAATTTATTTTAAATTTTTTGTTTTAAATTTTTATCCTTAACCCATACCCTTGTTCGGTTGCTTTTTTTTTTTCTTTTTAACTAATTTGTTACTATTTTTTTTTTATTATTAGTTAACTTTTATTTTTGGTTTTAATGTCGCTGTTACCCCTGACCCATATTCTCGGTCAGAAACTTTTTTTTTATGTTTTTATTTTAAACTTTTTGCTTTTTTTTTTTACTCTCGTGCAAAAATGACCCATTGTGCAAAATTTTACTCGTGAAAATTGTCCTTAGGTGCAAAAGTGTCTTCGTTCAATTTTGTCCACTCATGCAATTTAGAAACGTCATTCAGTTTCGTCTTCGTGCAATTTTGATCTGTTACTAATTTATGGTTGTCCCTAGAAGCTTTCAGACAATATAAGCAGAATTTTGTATTCGATGAACATTTAATCAAAAATGATCTAATAGCTAATTACAGGCTGCCAAAGGACAAGTTATAATAATTGTTTTTGAAGCAAAAAGACCTGAAAACTCACAGATTAGTTTTAAGTAGCATGATTTCTCATTTTTTTAAGTTCCAGTTTAAAGTTACCATTTTATGCCGTAAAATAACTATATTCAGTGTTAAATTTTCTCTTTTCTTCCAGGTCAAGATGCAATGATCTCGTCTTTTATTGCTTCTTTTCGTAAGCTTCCAATGTTTCGTTTATCACAGTAACAATTAATGTTTGTAGTGGAAAGTTTCGTTTTCAGATTTTTAATAAACACGACTTACAAACAGCCCTGATGCAGGCTCATAAAATCTTCTTTGGACACTCATAACTTTTGTGGCTTCTATTTACTACATGACTTAATTTTACAGTTTTCCGACATTGTCATCAGTATAAGAACATTCGTTATCATAAGATCACAAAGTATGTTATGCGCACATTGCTCTATGCTTGTTATTTTGATTTAGATTAATGCTGAACAAACCCTTAAAGCTTAGTCTCTTTACTGTCTACTGGTCAATCCTTGATTAATTTAATTTAAATGTATAAGTGACAGTTTTTCAGCTGCTGAAATTTTGTTAATGTTATTCTTGTGTATGTCAAAAAGATTCCGCAAAGCTTAAATTAATCTTGCGTCTGCTACTCACATCTGTGTAATGAGAATTTTATTCTTAAAAATATTAATTAATTATTAGTGTTACTAATTATACAAACTTAATATTTGTTCTTACAAAAAAAAAGAAACAATTTTTATGGAAGTACATTATAACAAACGACATGTTTTATAATCCTTCACTATATGTAACTAGTAATTATATAATAATAAAAATCTGTTTTGCAATGAGCAGTTTAAAGTTAGTTTAATTTAAAAAAGGTTTGTATTGTACTTTAATAGCAACTTTTTTTAGTTTTTTATAACACTTAGAGTAAACCATGTAACAAAGTTACAAGGAGCTTGATTTATCTTCAACTTCTATAGATTAAATTATATGTTGTACTGTTTACCAGTGGCGTAGCGTGGTATTTTGGTCAGAGGGTGCGCAACTTTTTTTTTCTTAAAATATCCCCTAAGTTAAAACTTTTGTAATTAGCTATAAAAAGATCTTTTTATAAGTAATAAAATTGAAATAAATTCATTAAGTAAGATAAGTTAGAAGTAACTGTTTTAAAAAATACTTGTATATTACAAAATTAAACAAATAAAAAATAGTATAAACTTCATTAGATTTACTTATACTTGCACAAATGTAAACTTACTAAATAAAAATTGTTTTTACTACTTACAGTAAACTTTATATCTATAAATATGAACGTATTTAATAAAACGAAAGTATATGTTTTATTTAAGAAATAAATATCAAACTCTTTAATATACAATGCAACAGTGATAACAACACCTCATTGCACCTAATTTAAATAAAGTTACACAGAAGTTAAAATAGACCAACTTTAAAAGTTTTATTACAATTTATTACAATTTTGTAAAATAGAAAAAAGTATACTTTTTATTTTTAATTCATCTGATTGTATTTGTTTAAAACAAAAACCACAAACAAAGCTTATTTCTCATAGGCCGACACGCTTTTTCTTGTATGTTTACCAAAATAAGGATCAGAAACCAGCAGTAGTCTTGGAATTTATTGTAGCATAAAAAAAAACTTGTAAAACTGTTTAATTTTCCTTTAAGCGTGACGTATTTTTGTAAACGTTTTGTAGAAAAATCTGTCATAAGGTTATACTAGTGCGGTGGACTAATTAGTTGCGTACTTTTTAAGTCTAAATTCTTATGAAGTTATTGAAGTTATAAAATTTTTCCTTATACAGTTTTTCATCAACATCGGTGCGCACTTTCGCTTGCGCACCGAATCAGTATATAGGGTAATTTCCCTAAATTGTCTCTAATTGATTTTCAAAATTTCGTTTAATTTCTCGAATAATAGATAAACATAGTTGAAAAAAGGCAAATTAAGCAGAAAAAATAGACAATAAACGATAAAAATCTTAAATTCTTTTTTTTTACTTCTTTTCTTTTTTTGGGTGGCTTGCATGCGCCAGTGTCCCTCCCCACGCTACGCCCCTGCTGTATACATTATACTAACTTCAAACAAATTTAAACCTTTGTAATATATATAAAAAGCTCTTTTAGTAAACAAAACGCTTACGTAATGTCTTATAGTTTAATTTTAATACTTACATTAGACTACTTTTTAATTTAAACAATAATCAATAAATAGTTATTCAAAACAAAATTTTTTCTTAAAGCAGAACAAAGTTTGGAAACACCTACTTCTAAAAATTTTTTTAATTTAATTTCAAGTTTTAAGTTATCAATTAGTTCAATTTAGTAAAACCTAGAAAATAACTTGTCAAGTTTATATAACCGTCTTGAGATACATTCTAGAGTGTTAAAGTGTTATCCGATTAAAATTTATAAAAGTAAGATTGTATGGTACAGTAAGGTTCTGATAAAATTCTTATCTTGGAGTTTTAAACTATTTTTTTTAGGTAATGCACAAAATTTTGGCTGATTTTAAAAAGTTTTACGAAAGCAGTTTATGATTTTCTGAAAGTAAACCAAATATAAAATGTATGAGACAAAATAATTGCAACCTTAACATTTGAAGTTAGTAATAGTGTTCGATGTGGCTAACAGCACAAAAAATACTGCGTTGAATTTAATAAAACGTTAAAATTTTCATAGAAATATTTCTTAATTTTGTACTTTCTTTGTAAACTTTCTTGAGTTGTTTTTTTTCAAAAAATCAAGAAGTACCCCGTGATTTTTTTTAATAGTGTTGAACTTAACTCGTTAACTGTTTGTAATAACTATTACATGTAAAACGGTTTCTAGATTAAAAACTCTATGGTCGCACTTCTCTGGGTCATTTATTGGTCAATGGGGTTGTCTTTAGAAAATCAAACTAGAAAAAAGTTTAACTAAACAAACTAAACATAAGTTAAAACTTTTAGATTTTTCTTAAAGATTTTTACTTAAAGTTATTGCTAGACAACAAAGTTAAATTTAAAAAAATATTTTTGACAGGCTGGACTCGTGAATTCCAATTCAAGAAAGAATACCGCATGATAGCAGGTCAAATTTTCATTCAGGAGATGTAAGGTACGTTTCTTCAACAAATTAGTAGTCAAAATGATAATACTTATATAAAAATTTGAGACAACAATTTATTTTGCAGTTTATTTTATTTTTTGTGAACTTAAAATTTTTCAATCTACCCTTTTCAAAAGTTCTTATAAATAACTAAATAGGTTTTTGTAAAATAGTAAAATTAATAAAATTGTAAGATTATACGTCATAATAGGTAAATAAAATTACATGTACTAGGCGATGCTAATATAAAGTTGTTTAACAAAATTTAAAGTATAAAGATTAAGTACTAGAAATTGAAAGCATTAATAGCAATTTTAATAAGAGGAAACAGGCTTACTTAAACTTTCTATAAAATAAAGTTAAACAACAAAAACAAAACTTAATAGCAAATTTACAGTAATTTAAACAAATTAGAATTATAGACAAATTTTTGTTTGCATAAACTAGGCTTATTGATTTTGCTTCTCACATTAATAAATTGGTTATTTTATTTTTAATGTTTTTAATTATTAGTGTTACTCACTATTGAAACTTTATTTCTATTGTTACAGTTAAACATAATCGAAGTTATATAAAAATACAGTATAATAAGTAACATGTTATTTAATTATAACTTAAAAAATTGTGTAACAAACCCAGCTTGGTTGGGGTTATTACCTTCAGGGGTATAGCTTTTATTTTTTTTTTAGCAATACGTATTAGGCGTTTAACTCTAAAACTATATGAATCACTCATTACAAATTTTATTAAAAATTACTAGTAGTTATTACTGTCAGAATTACATAAATTACATAGATATTCTAACAATCTGTGATCAAGTGTTTTATTAAACCAAAAGCAGTATATAACTCAGTAACTCAACTTATAACAACTGCTAACACAAATCAAAGCAAATATAAAAACTCTTCAGCGCCAAATTGAAAATTAGTATTGTAAAAATCAAAATCAAAAATAACAAAGGACAAATTGTTACATATTACCTCCTTAAATCCTCTAACTGAAGACCATTTAAGTGGCTTTTAATTTTTTTTACTAAAAGATAAACTTAAAGTTTAAAATTTAAACATTGATACTCAACAAACTTTCACATAAACAAGTATAAAACGTTATCACAAAAAACATAAAAAATCATTTATAAAAAAAAATTTCCACTTCTTTTTTAAAAGCATTAACTGCTGCTTCATTTGGCTATCTCTTTCTCCCAGGACCATTTTGATCTCTGAATCTGTACAAGGCACGTATTCGACGCTTCAATGTATTTACAACATCCAACGCAGTGTCTATCTTACGATTTAAATGCTCAGTATAAGTGTTTGCATCACGAACAACGTTTTCCAAAAATAATTTTAGTTTTTTACAAGTTTCTTGGTAAATCAAGCCGGAGATATGCTTGACTTCACCTTGACGAGCCAATCGGCAAATGGCGGGCTTGGTGATACCTTGGAGGTTATCACGAAAAACTTTACGATGACGTTCGGCTCTTTTTGGGTCATTTTTTCTAACATCTAGTAATATTCACATATACAGATAATTTTATTTACAGACTCTTGGTTAGCAAAGAGAACGGATTATAATCCCCTGGGTTTGTTTGTTTTGCTGCCTTTTTTGATGGTACAATCTTGAACTTTTCCGAATTGCTTAAAATAATCATTAATTCTTCGGTAACTGTGTCCCAAGAAAGTCCTCCAACAAACTTTTTGTTTTCGTTATTCTCAGTGGCAATGATTAAGCTAGCTTCAACATGAGTTTTATTTGTGGAAATTTCTTGAGTTGATACTCCATTTTTCAAAGATTCATGGTCATAGCCTCCATTGGTGAGTTTAGCAGAATCTCTTTGTGTTTCTTGTCTGAAGATGAAACTACATATACTTTACTTTCCTTTGTATTAGGCACTGTAATTAGTTTTCTGTCATTGATAAAACTTTAAGCAAATAGAAGAGTTTTTTCTGCATGCCGTCTAGATTTTTTAAAGTCAGAATTTTCTCTATCCTGATTCTCAACAAACGTTTCTTGGTTTTGTTTTCCTTCTGTGACCTGTACAATGTTGTCTGACACAATATTTCTATAATCTACTTCGTCCTTATTTTTAACAACTTTATGTTGACTTTGTTTTTGCTGATTCAAACTATGGTATGAGAATTGTTGATTCTGATACTTAAAATTTTTGCCAAAAAAGTTTGAATTTGCTTGTTGGTTCTGCAAGTCGTAGCAGTCTTCTAGAGATTTTTTTAATCCTCTCTGTCTCTTATTGAAAGGAGGAAGGGTGATCGTTTATTTTGTATATATGCGGTGTATGCATTTTCCATAGGACATATGTCTGGGTTGTCACATCCACATGCTGAAGGACTATACGTTTTATGTTTATAGCACAGTCTGTTGTCATCCTGGTTCCTATATTGCCTGTTATCTGAATTTTGATAGAGGCCATTATTAAATGACCCTCCAGTCTGTCTCTGCCTAAAATTTCTGGCTGGCTATGCATCCCTTCTTTGGCTTAAGAACTGCTGACGTTTCGGTCTGCTAAAATATCTGATTTCTCTTGAAGCATCCCTTTAGTTTCTCTGCATCACAGACATCCATGACACATCTTTTGAACTCTTGTAAACCAAGCGACAGACTACTAGACATTCTTTTTTTTAAGTTGTTAGGAATCAAGTGCATAAATAGAAACTATTGTAATATTTCTTTTTTTTATTAAGTAAGGGATCCATTTCGAGACTTCTTTATTAAAGTCACATCCACTAATATACTGAACTTGTTTATTTTTGGAAGCAAAGCCCGTGGTAAGGCTTCATCCTTTTGCATTAGGTAAGCACGTAAGCTTTTAAAATTTCTGTCTATAGGCTCAGTGCACAGATTTTAAGCTGACATGTCATTATTTGTCAAAAGTTCGCGAAGCACCCAGTATTTCTCTGCGTCATCAGTAATGCCATGATTGGCCATTCTCTCCTCAAAATACAAAAGCTGAGCATTGCATCTTCAATGTCAAGTTTGAAAGTCCTCAGCCACTTAAGTTTGTGGTCTTCCCATCTTATTGAGTCATGGTACCTGCATCGCACACTCTCTTATCGCTGAAGTACAACGGTTCTCTAACAGTTGTAGGGAGATTTTGTCTAGTATCACTGGCTGAATAATTTTGTGAATTACTGTAGTGTAAAAGTTTTCTTACAGTTGTAGAAAGAATTTGTCCAACGCCAACACTATTTTATTCATCACTTGTTTTTATTCTTTCACCTATTTTTTCACTCTGGTTAACTTAAATCATCTGCCTGGTAAGTTCTTGGTTTCTGCGCCGCAGCTGTTGTAATTCATCTTCTAATGCTTTTTTTTTTCAGTTGTTATTTAATCAACCTTAAATCTTTTACTTCATCCTCTAAAATTTTTGTTGATTTTCTTGATAAAAAAATTAAGTTTCCTGCCATCATGGCACTATTGTCATTTCTTAAACCCTAAAATTTTAGTCTTTCTACATCTATATTATCAGGAGGCTTCATGACCCTTCTAGAATCCAGGTCACCATTTGTAACAAACCCAGTCTGGTTAGCGTTGATACCTTCAGAGGTAATAGCATTACTACTTTTTTTTTGTTACGTTTTGAGAGTTTAACTCTAAAACTATCTGAATCACTCATAACAACATTTATAAAATATTACTAGTTGTTATTACTACCAAAATTATATACTAAATTCTAACAATCTGTTATGAAGTGTTTTATTAAACCAAAATCAGTATATAACATACAGTAACTCAACTATAACAACTGATAAAACAAATCAAAGCAAACATTAATACTCTTTAGCGCTGAACTACAAATTAGTGTTGTAAAATTCAAAATCAAAAGTAACAAAGGACAGTTTGTTACAATATAATCCTCAACTAAATGTAGGTAGTAATTAAATAGCAATAAATAGCTATGTTAAAACTAACAGTTTAAAACTAGTTTAATTTAAACAAGATATGTACTGTTCTAGAGATTTTTTGTAGTTCTTTATATTACTAAGAAAAAGCTATATATTTACGTATACGTATTAATATTATAGATGCTTGAATTATCTGTTACTTCTTTACATTAAATCGTATTTTGTATTGAGCATTTTATACTAACTTGAAACAAACTTAAACCTTTTAAATCTTGATAAAAAATCCTTATTATTAAAAATACGTGTACGTAATGCCTTAAATATCAATTTTATTATTTTTATAAGACTTGCTTTTGATTTCAACAAATATCAAAAACTAACTGTGCAAAATGATAAACTGTCTAAAAATTGAAGCAAAGCGCGTGACATTTACTTCTAAAATTTTTTCTCATATTAATTTTCTTTTTATAGTAATTATAATTTTTAGTTTTATTATCAATAAAACCTAGAACAAAGTTATTAAGTCTACATTACCGTCTTTAGATACTTTCAAGAGTGTTAAGTTTTGTCTAATTAAAATTTATACTGTATTGTACAATCGTGTTTATAAAATTGCGACCTTTGAGTTTTGAGCTGGATTATTTTTAAATAAATTCACAAAAATAGCCTGCATAAAGATTTGTCTGAATTAAAAATTTTTACGAATGTAGTTTTTGTTTTTCTTAAAACAAATCAATATAAAGTTTGCAACTATACTTATTAAACTTAACGTTTTCGGTTGAAAATAGTTTTAGATATAGCCTTTATCACAAAAAAGTTGTGCGAAATCTAAGACGACTTGAAAAAGTTTCATAAGGCAATTCTTGATTTCTTTTTTTACTTATAAACTTTCTTGAGTTCTTTTTTAATCAAGAAGAGCCCCTGTGTAACTTTTTAAATCGTATTAAATTTAACCAAATTTCGTTTTGTGATAACTATTACGGTTTTTCAGGTAAATCTTTCTATGGACGCATTTTCTGGGTTAACTTGATTACATTTGTCCTGTTTTTAGAAAATCGAATAAATAGAGTTGTCATAAACCTGAAATTTAAGAGTTTAGAAAAAAAAATTTAGAAAAACCCTTTAATTTAAACCAATTTACACTTATTAAGTAGTAAAATTTCGATTTAAGACAAAAAATCTATTAATTGTTAATTTTTATTTGTCATTATCAAAAATATTTTTCAATAAAAAATACGTTTAAAGTAGATTTACTGTATCTTTTTATTGTTGTTTTACAATTTATCACAGTTTTTTGCCTTAAACTTATTATTTAAACTTATAAAAATATAGCCGAAAACGTGCAATTAAAAAAAAAGAGTCAATTTGCAAAATACCAGTGGTTACCGTGAATAAATGACTTTAGTTAAACTTAAAAAGCCATAGTTATAGCTTTCGACAATGTCATTCATTATATAGAGATAATTATTGACAATTACTGCCAAAGACAAAAAAATAAAAATAGGTTGTATTTTTTACAGGCTGGACTGTTGAATTTTAATTCAAGAAAGACTACCGCATGATAGCAGGTCATATTTTCATTCAGGAGATGTAAGGTACGTTTCTTCAACAAATTGGTAGTAAAAATGATAATAATTTTGCCATTTATTTATGTTTTATTTAGACTGGCAATAAATAACTAGAATTTGTGTTATACTTGTATAATAGTAAGTGTAACTATTTGTTGCTAGTGAAAGAATTAAATTGGCTACGTTTGTCGCGCTAAAACAAATTTCATGTAGAACAAATTATACTATAAATAGACACTAACACAATTTCAATTAAAAAAAAAGATTAGAAATTATCACTCCTTTACATTAGTTAATAAAGCAAGGTTACCAAGACACTAATAATTAAAAGATTGATTTTATTTTGTCATTGGTTTCTTATATACATCAATTCAGCTAAATTATACAGATTTTTTACATTTATGATGTTTTGTTATCGATAATAAATGATACTAGAATGATTGTTTCGTAGTTTAAGACTTTTTTTCAAATGCTGATGGGATGACCGCAACTTAATTATGTTGATAAAAAATGACTTAATAGTGTTCAAATATCTTGAACAGGTATAGTTACTAGTTTGCATCATCAGCAAACAGAATATTTCGTGTTTGTTTTCCTTTTTGCTTTGCTCCCAAACATTAAAAGTTGAAAAGGCGATAGTAAGTTCATATAAAATATCGGGAACGCTATCATCTACTATTAATAGTTACTATTGTTCTTGTTTAAAATTACTTTATAATGTTCAAGAAGTTAAAGAGAATTATACTCATTGCCTATACTAAAAACATCTCTTTCCTACATACTTGATTAAAACTTTAGTAATTTTAAAAGTAGCTATAAATGAAAACATGCTTTGTTAGTTGCATTTCTCTAGCTGTTGTAGTTCGAAAAGTATTAATTCAGAAGTCATTTAGACACTTAGACCCAAATCTTAAATACAATTCAGAATGTACTCTTTTAGCTAGCTTCTGTTGGCAAGGAATATAATTGCTTTACCAACGTACTAAAACAATTAATTTAACCTGTATTTTATTGCATTTAAAATTAATACTCAATCTAAGGCTAATATCTAAGCTTCACCTTGTGGCAAAATCGTACACTTAAAAAGTTAACTAAAATGTCATGCAGGAGTAATAAGTAACATATCCAAGATATAAATGCGTTTATTATTTTTCTCCAAAAGCAAACCATTTTTAATAGAATTTAAAATGTTTTAATAAAACAAAAATTCAAAAGCAATGTGATCTTACTCAAACTCCACTGTTTTGCAAGTATTGGCACCTTTGGTTTCTTTTGCAACACTTTTAGGACACTCCTGGCGTTAACAACTTGCATTGTCTTCCAGTGAGCTGGGTAGATTTCCATATAAGCTATGGAGAGCTTTTGTTTTAAAACTTGTTGACACTGAGTTGTACTTTGTTGAAACCTTACTACAAACTGAAAGCACTTTAATCATCACTTCACTCTTAAAAAACGTTTTAAAAAATTCAAATACCATCTAGCAGCTGACATAAATGTTCAACTTAAGCTGGGGAAACTTGACAGTACCTGTCAGGGGTCTTCTTTAACTGAAGCATTGTACCCAAAGATCGCTTTCTTGGCTACCTAATTCGATAGCATTAGGCCTAAGGAATAGATTGTTTTTAAACTACTTTAAATCCTCTGCTTGATTTCGTATGGTAAGCAAACTTTTTTCAACATCCAAGGTTTTCAGGAATTCATTTGAACTGGACGAAAATTTTTGTCCATTATCGCTCTATATCTCCTAAGATAATCTAAACCTAGAAAATAGGTCTCATAGGGACTTAATTAACACATATGAATCTGCTTGAAATGGAGAATACTTCTGACCAGCTTGACTACATATCGCCTACAACAGGAAAAATGTTTCCAGATAGTTTGAAAGACTTACAAATTTCTTGTTAAAATGATTTTTAGGAGGATCAAATAACTCATTAAAAAAATTAAAACATTAAAAAAAATCGTCATCAGTCAAATAAACATTTTGCCAATTTATTTTGTTTTGCGATGTTGGATAATATGGTGCAGCGTTTGCAGATGGTATTATTAAATAGGCATTTAGGATTCTTTAAAGAAGCATGACAGTGTTAGCTATTTTAGTATAAATATCCTTTTTTTTTGAACATTGTTTAAAGCGCAATGACATCTTTAAAAGTGACTTATCATCAGTAAGTAACATAAAATCTTTGGAGCAACTTGTGAAATAATTTTCTGCTCTAACGATAACAATAAACGCATTGGAAGCTTTATTTTTATTTGCTCTATTTATAAACGTTGAACCTGCTAGAGTCACCTTTGAATTAGCTGCGCTGCAGTCTAATAGCTGGCTGTTGAAATTGAAGCCAATTCTGCATAAAAATGTTTTGGTTTTTCCAGTCATTTCTTAGACGTATCAGTTTTCTAAGATCAAAAATTTGTACACAGCTTTTTATTGCATCAATAAAATGCTATTTTGATTTAGTAAATGCTTGGTTCATATTTTTTGGTCACATGAATTTGTATTTTGGCCGGAGAAAGTCTCTAAAAGGTAACTTTACAAATTTAGGCTTTGTTTGAGATTTAATTCATTAAATTAAACCAGTTTCGTATATCTGTGACAGCATTTTATACCTTAGAATTTTCGAATGGATTCCCAGTATTTTGGCTAGTGGTATATGCACTTATTTCTGAAACTCTAATTCTTCCAAAACCAACTGACTTCTGGTAGCACTTCTTTTTTCAGGAATTATCCCTGCTTATTTAATTTTTAACGAAAGATCTATTGTTTGCGAACAATGACAATCTAGTTCTGAATCGTAAATCACAGTGCAATCTACACATTTCTATTTTCTCTCAAAGTCATATAAGATAGTGGAAAAACAAAGAATGCAACCATCACCAGCAATACAAGGTCTTAGGGGGCTGTAATATAAAGAAGCCTATCGAACAAAATCATAGTTTTTACAACTCACTAATAACTTTTTCTCAGGGGATTCCCATTTCAGGTGTCTGTTACTTTTTTAAACGTTCCTCTCGGAGTTCTGCGTGCTAGTTTTGATAGATTTTCTAATTTAAATGTCTAACTCTTGCAATACTTGTTATAAACTGATAGATGTACATTTTTTAGGTGACTAGTTTTATTTTCAGGTGACCACCACCATGAGACACCAGGTTAAAGACCCCAAGCTTCTCTATACCTGATGACATCTGCATTAGCCTCTATTTACCAATGTATCTGTACCTATGTTGGAGTACGAAAAATAAAATTAAGCACTATACTCCAAATTATTTTTATGGCGGCCTACTTATTTCTTTAAGTAGTTTGTGCGGACTTATAGTCAATGTAGATGCTGCATATCTCTGCCACTCACGTGTTATATTAACATTTGCACTTGCAGCCTTGTTTTCTTAATCTGTAAATAAGCTTTTTGTCGGGAAATCGCAGTTTAAATCATCTGAGTTCAGTTTCTTTTGTTATTTTTCATTTTAATTGCAAAATTGTTAAAATGTTGATGAGGCAGCTGAGAAGAAATAATATGAAAGTGTATAAGATAAGAAACATCTGAAACATTTAAAATACCAATTTCTTTTTGTTTGAATCGATGGAATAAATTTTTAAAGCGCTCAAAAGAGACATACTGAGGTTTATCTCTAAATTTAAAACATTACTTTTCCTGACGTTAAAACGACGAAACGACTGGTCTAGTAAGGAAGTTCCACATTGCACGTTTCCTTGCTTTAAAAAAAATAGTGGCCTAGACGACATACATTTAGTGTAAAGAACAATTATTCTAATGTTATCGTCTCCTAAAATTGAAAAAATCACGACTTTTATTGATAATTCCACATAACATGTTACATTCTTCTTTCTACCTTCACATTCACTGATTGTTGTTATTTTACAAGTTTCTTCTTTACTGACAACACCGATTTTAATCATTTTTAATTTGGGTTTAAGTTGTTTACATAGTTTATACGAAGTGTTCCGTTTTTGAGATTTCATGTTATATTTCATAAGTCTAACTTCAAGTTCTCCAAATAAATTGATTTTTCTTTTTTCTTTTAAAAACTATAAAACAAATCTCAACACATATTTTCTGCTTTTGAAAATGGTAAAATTTCAATAGTGGCAGAATTTTCAGGCAAATATACATGCTTTAATTATAACTTTTAAATTCTGTTACAGTCTTAAATGTTGATTTTTAAATCTTCATAGTAATTACAGGGATGCCACTTTACCTGGAAACCTGGAAAAACTTTGAAAAACCTGGAATGCGACAATTTAGGCAAAAATAACCTGGAAAAACCTGGAATTTGAGAAATTTTGAAAAAAACCTGGAAAAACCTGGAATTTTTAACAATTTTAACATTTTCAGTACTAAAATTTAAACTTGACACAA
Organism: Thalia democratica; assembly: GCF_965202585.1. NCBI lineage: Eukaryota > Metazoa > Chordata > Thaliacea > Salpida > Salpidae > Thalia > Thalia democratica. Next base: position 84,950,464 of record NC_139165.1, read on the forward strand.
AAAATCTATCAAATAAATAAGATATTTTTGTCATCATCAATATATTTTTTATTAAAAACCATATTTAAAGTAACTTCACAGCATCTTTTAAATGTTTTTGTACTATTTAACACAGTTTCTTTTATAGAAATAAACTTAATTCTAAAAATAGACCCAAAAATGTTTACTTTTAAAAACCTGGAAGAAATTTAAAAAACCTGGAAAAAAATTGGAAAAAACGAGTGGCAACCCTGTAATTAGAACGCTTATTCAGACTTGTATATTTTCTTCTTTCGATTATCTAACGAGCCTAAAAATCTACTGTTTTTAGATGACAAGCATTATGACATTAATATTTGAATTCATTAAATCCAACATGTTCTAATCGCCTAACTTCTCATCTTTAACTAAGATTTGTTTTAACCCAGAAGCTTTTATTTCTGCCAATGATATAGCACGTATTCTGGAGTACGATGTATAACTCAAACATAGTTCAGGAATTGGAATTATGGTTTGTTTTCGTTAATCGTTGAAGCTGCGTATGTATTTGACTGCGCGTTTAAGCACTTTTCTATACAAACTTGTATAAGCGTTGTTTAGCATATCTTTTCAATGAAGTAGGATAAAGTTTGTTCAATTATTTTGCACATGAAGTTATTGTTAAATCTGATTTCAATTAGTGTGATATTTTTACTACTTACATTATTTTTACGAAACCTTAATTTATACTTCTAAAAGTAGTATAATGTCAATCGAGGTCAGCAAATTTTTAGTTGCATTTTCAGACTAAACCAGTTTATACTTACAGTAAAAATTGTAAATTAAAATTCGTATATAACACAAAGCTGGATTCAAAATCAAAACAAATAAGTGTTCTAAAATATATAGTATCTATATGATTTTACTTAAACGACAATAGTAGTTGACGACCCGCGTATACACATAATTATTGCTCAAATAAATAAGTTGCTCAATTTGATGATTTTATTACTGCTAAATACAGTTTTTGTTCGAAAACTTAGTATATAATGTTTAGTAGAGGATTTAAATTTTGTTATTTTGTTTAAATAGTATATATTTTATTTTAAATTTTAGTTTGTATTGTAACAAAAATAAGCATTTATATCAATATTTGTATATTTGTCATTGAATTTTTTTTATACATTTTAACTGATTAAATATCAAGAATATAAACAATATTGTAAATTAAACTGACTTACTACATTTTGCTAAAGTAATATATGTTCAAGTCAAAGCTAATTTTTGTTATTGAATTTTGGGAGAACTCTAAATAAATAACTATTTTAAGTTTAAACTTTAAAAAATTACATTTAAATTGTATCAGCTTCTTACTGTTAATAAGTTAAAATTAAAACATTAAACAACTTTATCACTATGATACATATATATATATATATATATATATACAGTAAGTAAAACAAACAGCATAGTTTTTTAATCTTAAAGTTGTTAGTAAATCAACTATTAAACTGTTATCACCTTAATTTAAAATTTTCTAATTTTACAGATGACTTACAGAATTGGAGCTATGAAACTAATTGAAAACAAATTGAGAGATTTGGTATGGTTTCTGCATTAAGAAAACGACTTTATAAAGAATATATATTTTGTGTATATATATTTTTTTTCTTGCTTGTTGCTATAAATCTTTATAATTATAGTTATACGGTTTTGATTTAAACGCATGTGTAGTGGTATAACTGTATTTTATAAAAACAAAAGTTGTTTTACAATTCACGTACATGAATATATGTTTTACTCAAATGTAAATATATATTTACGTTAGCTACTAGTTTTAATATTCATAGTTTATAAAGAAAGCTATATACAACAAAGAAAATTAAAAAACCTTAAATTTTAAAGATATTTTTTATAAAACAACCAAATTTTAAAGTTATTTATACAACACTCTCTTTAAAAACCAACCTTTTATTTATTTAACTAAGTTTAGCTTTTGTTTTATAATTTATTCTGATTTACTTATTCCAACATGTTGATTTGCACTGTATTGTTTTTTTTCAAGTTAAAAATTTTTATTTGGATTTTACTATAAAAAGTTTAATTTCTAATGTCTTTAGATTTTTTATGTTTTATTTATGAACTTAAAAAGAAGGAATGTACGGTTCTATATTAAACTATTTTGTACTAATACAAAAATAAGAAGTACTTGAAACTTTTAGCTCTTTTCTTTTAAGTATTACTATATGCATGACTAAAACTGTTGGGTGATAGTTTAGAATGCTATAAAATTTTTATAGGGCTCAAATGGTTATCGATTGTATAAGTTTTACAAAAAAAAAAGTTATGTTGAAGTAAGACTTTTTTACTAACAAGCTCTTTAATTTAATACTTTTTGCAAAGCTAACAACGAAAAACATATATATCAACCTTAGATTAAGTATTCATTTTTATTAAGCTAAAAATATCATTTTGTTTTAGTCTTAAAGCCTTTAAAACAAACTTAGTTAATAATTTACACAAAGATATTTTTTCAAAACTTCTTAAACGTTATCCTATTTAATTTTGATTTGCAAAATAACAATCCAACTATAAACTATATTACAAGTGTAACAAAACTGTTTATTTAGAAGGTATAGTTTTAAAAAGTTTGCATGTAATGTTTTATTTTGTACAATCGATGTTCTTTAAAACTTTTTGTTTAAAGAACTTAAATAATTAATTTTGTCTATTTTGCAAAGTTTTTGAAGTTTTGTATGAAATTATGGTGCAAAGTCCATAATCGTTTGCATGTTTTTTTGCTGTTTACTGGTAATACACGTATTGAAAAAAAAAAAATTATTAGTAATAGAAATATCCAGTGCCTACTGCTTGTTTCGTACTTTAAGAAGATTTCTAACATATTTACTAAACTTAAACATAAATTTGTATTACTTCAATCTACAACTTTTTTGTTACAAATAATAACATGTTTATTAAAAGTAGTATATATTTATAAATATAAATTTTTTTTTTTTTGATTGTCTAATAATCAGTTGAAAAAGGATTTTAGTTTTTTTTTAAATTAGTTTAATAACTAAGATCGTTTTAGCAAAATATTCAAGTATAAAATTTACTTCTGTATCATAATAAAGAAAAACAACAAATGTTTTAAATCAATAAAAAACAGAATCGTGCATTGTTCACAATTGCTTATTTTTAATGTTAAACATCTAATACCTGCAACTAAACACGATAAATAGATAAATTCTTATAATTTTGCAACGTTAGATAGTATATGTATAAAAAATAAAAACCATATCAATATTAATTTACATAACTTAACGTTTAAAACTCAATTATGACGGTTTTAAAACGAATGATGCATGTTAAAAAACATCAACTAGTTGTACTTGGACCTAATATCGGTTGCATTTTTATCTAAGGTTATGACAAAAGTGTATTCAAATAAAAGTGTACTATTTGGATGGTAACCAGTAGTCAGATATTTTGATAAAGGAATAGATAACCGTATGGCTCTAAGACTAATACTTTTTAATAGTTTTTCTATCGTTTGATAAACAATATAAGATAACTTTCCACAGCATAACATATTTTTTCAATAAAACATTGTTTTGTTTTTTATATGATTAATTGTCTTTTTATTAATAAAGTCCTTGTCTGTTGTAATTTTGACAACATTAAAATGTATATTTGAATCAGACTTTATTTATTTTCAAGTTTATTATTATCAAACATTGATCTGTTAGATTTAAAATTTCTGAAATAGTTATATTTGAAAATAGTAAATGTGTAGTCTATTCTTTATAAGTTTAAACAACTCTCATTATATTAAGCCCTCAAAAATTTAAACTCGACTGTTACAGCTCTTAGTAGCCTTGAAATTAGCCTGATGCCACGTTGCTGTCAAACATTATTAGTTTATCAAGTAAATAAAAAGACTTCTTAAACCACGTTTATTAACTTCACAATGCGTTTTCGGAATAGCATGGAACTGGTAATTAAAAAACTTAAAAGCTAAATTTTGATTAAGTTGCATGAAGTCATGTTAACTTTGACGGTATTTTTCGATAAAATTGACTTGTTAAAACAATTTTAACAATTTGTATAATTATGAGGTTATAAGAGCATGCTAAGATTAAAAGTTAAAGTGCTTTTAACTTCTGTTTAAAAATGTTTATGATAACTTTAACGTTTATATATTAGTTATATTTTCTAAATAAAATATATCTCATAAAGATTTAAAATTAAATATATTTTACAAACTAAATAACATTTTGAAAAAGATTAATTTTTACAAAACATATAAGTATTCAAATACATGTGTTTTAAAAACTAAAACAGCGATTTTTTTTTAATAACTTAGTGCATAATATTGTTAGTCAGCAAAATCAATCTGATTTGCGTTAATAATTATTTTAGTTTTATTTTTTTGTTTTACCCTTATAACAAGTTAACCTACTTATTGCTTCATTTTTCATTGTGCTTATCAGTTAATTAAAATTATTCATAATCTCCTAGAGACCAAATCCTTTTTCAACCAAACTAAATGACAAATCACACAGCACAAAAATTTAAAACAAAAACCGTCCATTAAGACTAAGTGATGTAATGATGAAGAAAATTATGGCATTACTGTTGGTTAACAAATTTTGTCTCTAGATAAATAGTCGCTTTTTTGAATTACAAACTACAATTTTAAACTTTTTGTAAACGAATAAAACTATTCGTACCTCGAACACGTCAACATACAAAGCTGTGCACTTAAGTTTTTATAAACTCTTAGTATGTATTTGTCAAGGCTATATTTCAGATTATGTTTTTATTCAAATAACTAGACCAAAAATACGATTGATACAACCTAAAGTTGTTAACTTTTTAAGTAACAAGAAGTTACTTAAAGAGTTAATAAAAACTCAAAAAAGCTGCAAGTATTGATTTTACAGAATTTTACAACTATATTAAGCCTTATTCTAACTAAGTATTAAGAAATTTAAATTTGATGCTTTGTATAACTATGAAGTAACTTACATCAGTTAAGTCTTTGATTGTATACTAAAGTTATTCGTAATTTAAAAAAATCTTGATTTTTTTATAAAGTTTTAGCAAAAATGCATTTTAAACTTTTGATAATTACGTCATCAGCATCGTTTTTTTGTTTACTTTTATTTTTTGGTTAACTTTTTTTAATACATGAATCATCATCTTCAATTGATTGCTTTTTTAATCTATATCAATTACAGTTATCATCTGACGAGCTGATTCTAGCTTGCTTTTGGCTCAATCATTTTAAATAAAAACATGCCCGAAATATGGCCGTAATAAATACATTTAGAAAATTGAACGAATAAGTTTGTATGTGGTCGTGTTCGCAATATTTACAGTTTTAAGTATATAGTTTTAATGGGAACGGGTCACTTTTGCACGAGCGTCACTTTTGCACGAAGACACTTTTGCACGAGGGGACACTTTTGCACGAGGGTCACTTTTGCACGAAGGGTCACTTTTGCACGACGGGACACTTTTGCACGGCGACTCTTTTGCACGAGCGTCACTTTAGCACGAGGGGACACTTTTGCACGGCGACTCTTTTGCACGCAGGGTCACTTCTGCACGAGGGGACACTTTTGCACGGCGACTCTTTTGCACGAGCGTCACTTTTGCACGAGGGGACACTTTTGCACTGCGACACTTTTGCACGGAGGGTCACTTTTGCACGAGGGGACACTTTTGCACGAGGAGACACTTTTGCACGGCGACATTTTTTTAATTTTAATTTTTTTAATTTAAATAATATTCGTTTTCAACGCAAGTTGTTTTGAATAAATAAAATGTGGTAGTTTTTTAATGAAATTTTAATGTAAAGTTTTTATATGAAGTTTTACTTCAAACAATATAATAACGTACCACAATTATTATTATTATCATTAAATTAATTTAAATAACTAGTTGAATACACATTTCAATTAAAAAAAAATTTAATACATTAATTGAAAATAATCTGAATTTTGTTACTTTTTAAACAGAAAGATAAACTTAATTTAGTAAGGCTTTAAAACACGAATTTTGAGTATTATATTTACTTATTTTCTCTCGATGTTATAATTAGCACTATATAGCTATTAAAAAAATGTTTTAAATTTTTTTTATTTCAAGCAATTGTTAAATTATAAAAAGGATTTACTTAGTTTATGAAGTGTTAAGGTATTTCAGATTTTACCTAATGTTTTTTTTTAATGTAGCGTGAGAATAAAAAAAGCAATAAAGTAGCGCATTTTTCATGATTTAAAATTAGATAATTAGATAGTGCAAAAGTGACGCCGTGCAAAATTGTCACCTCGAGCAAAAGTGACCCTCCGTGCAAAAGAGTCGCCGTGCAAAAGTGACCCTCCGTGCAAAAGTGTCGCCGTGCAAAAGTGTCCCCTCGTGCAAAAGTGACCCTCCGTGCAAAAGAGTCGCCGTGCAAAAGTGTCCCCTCGTGCAAAAGTGACCCTGCGTGCAAAAGAGTCGCCGTGCAAAAGTGTCCCCTCGTGCTAAAGTGACGCTCGTGCAAAAGAGTCGCCGTGCAAAAGTGTCCCCTCGTGCAAAAGTGACCCTTCGTGCAAAAGTGACCCTCGTGCAAAAGTGTCCCCTCGTGCAAAAGTGACGCTCGTGCAAAAGTGACGCTCGTGCAAAAGTGACACCCACCCAGTTTTAATACTATCAAAACAGTAGTTTATACAAAAAAGTACTATTTTATGCATAATGTAGTTTGTAATGCAAAAAACCGTCTAACTTAAGATAACTACATTCCGAATGCTATAGTCGATTACATATAAATTAAGTTGTGGGCAACAGCTTATCTTATAACAGGCTGTTACTGAAATATTAAACTGCTCCATGAATATATTAGGTGCGTAAATACATATAAGATTCTACATTCTAAAAATTTTCATAAGTATTGAAAGATTACAAATTAGAGCGGTGATCCTCTTTGTAATCAAAATCGTTGCATACTAAACTAAAAAATGCAACTCAAGCTCAAAACCGACCTACGTTAGTTTTGAATTTACCGTTAAAAGTACCTCAGACCTTTTTTAGCGATGTAAATAAATACGACGTATTCTGATTATCAGGAATTACGAATGCAATTTGCAAAATTGACGCTTCATAACTTAGCAATACTTAAAATCATATTTGAAGCTACTTAACAAATACTGTTTATTACAGCCGACAGGAATCAGGTTTTTGTTGAGACCGTGTGAACCAAGATTTGAAACTTGCAGTGCAAAGCAAGGAATAAAAGAAAGTATAAGGAAGAAAATTTTTGTTTTTTATAAAATCTAAACCTTAGGAGCTTGTATTTTTAGTCGCTAAAGCTCAATATAAGTAGAATGTTTGAAAAATTGCCAAAACAATGAGAACTAGATTGAATTAGTTTCAGATAATTTGTAAAAAAGTTACATGGACAAGTTTAAGATTGTCTAGAAAACTTGTTAATCTGACTCAAGTAAGAAATTATAATTATTAATAATAAAGCTAAATTTTTCTCTTAAACATAGAAAAAGTTTGTCCTGAATTTGCAACTTTCATGTTTTTTTTTAAGCAACAGTACTATCAAAACAGTGTTCAAACCATATTTATGACATTCACTATAAAATAAGCAATGTTTTCTTACAAAATTGACTAGTGTCTATCAAACGGTTACATCCACTAGATTGCTTTAAAAAACATTTTTTGTTAACGTTATAGTTCTTTCAGTTATCGTTTTCGCTTAAAGAATCTAGCAGTTGCGACTGTTTTAGTTTGTTACAGTTGTAAAAGGTAAAAAACAGCTATTGTTTGAAGAATTAATAAGTTTAGGAAAGCTTCATTTATAACTATTGTGTTTTTATAATAAACTCACTGTTGGTTTTAAACGGCTTTTCTTTGCAATTGTTCTCAAAAATTTTACAGACATCTTTAATTTATTATCAATACATCAGAATTTTAAAGTTAGTCTACGCTTTATATTATCTTTTTGTTTTATGTGTAGTCTTTTATTTTAAATTATCTAAAACTATTTCAAAAACTATTTAGTAAATAAGAAAACATAGATCAGTAAGTGATTTACAAATATTCATTATAACTTCGAATTTGATTAAAATAGTTAATTACAAAATAGCCTGCACTTCTTTAAAAGTTAAAGCTAATATTTTAGGCTTAATATTTTTTAAAAATTTTGAACTAATACCAAAAAACTATAGTTCTATTAATACTCACCATTTAGTTTATTACTTTTAACAGTATAAATTACTATGATGACACTAAAATAGATATTCTTATAAGTATATAGATAATTTTCAAATTTCCTTTCTTTTAAGTAATAAGGCTTTCACTATCGCTTTTTTATATAATTTATACTCTTACAGCTTACTGTTCATCGAAAAGATTTCAAAAAAAAATTTAGAAAAGAAAAATAAATTTTTCCATTGGTAAAACTATTTGAGTATCTAAATAGAGAAACTATTTTTTTTTGTTATAATTCGTAAGGTTTTTTGTTTTGATTTTTAAATGTTTGATATATAGAATTAAGTAGGTGTGATTATTCTTAACATTTAAATAAATTTTGAGTTTAGTAAATAATAATGAAATTAAGAAATACTATTCTAATAAAAATTAATTTTTAGGTTGTTTAAGTAAATACTTGATAATAACAAATATGAATTCATTTCCTACTTCATACCAACGAAATCCGGGTATTAATAAAAGTTAGTTTTATTTCTATTTGTTGTTTTGTTCTACTATGCTATAACCTGATCAAATTTTTTTTAAACATTCTATTTAACTTAAAACTATAAGTTTGCTTTATTTTAAAACACTCAAATGTTTTTGAAACACTAATTTGAAACACAAATAAAAATGAAAATGAATAAATTTATTTTTAAAGATTTTGTTTTATTTTAACACATATAACTTTTTCTTTTCGTGATAAAAAAAAAACACGAGAAAAACTATTGATATCATCAACATAACAATAAAAAGTTAATTACATTTTTAAACTTAATTTGTTATCTTTTAAAATAGTATAATTACATTCGAGTTTTAAAAATCTTTATACTTTTAAGTTTTTCTTATTGTTATACCCTATACTAGCTCTGTGTCGTAAATAATTATATATAAAGTTTTATATCCACATTTAATAAGACTATTTTAGATAAATTTAAAACTAAATAGATAAAGATATTTACTTATAATAACTCTAAAATATTTTTTGCATTAGTTAATAGTTTTGATTAAAATTTGAAAAATAAATAAAATCTTTCAATAAACTATTATTGGATAAAATATTAGTGAAGCAACGTTTACTCAACAACTAGAATGGGATAATTATGTAATTAGATTAATTTATTCTTTAAAAAAATGTTTAACATTACTTAATTGTATCTGTTTTAAACTTTTTTAGTTTTTATGTTTTGTTTGATTATGCATAAAATAATTTATTAATAGGTGGTCAATTAAATCATTACTTGTTTGACATATAAGAACTTATATCTTTATAAATTAAGAATGCTTAAAAACTTCTTTTCATTTCAAAACAAGATTATCTTCCATAAAGTAAAAAAAAAAAAAAGATTTTTTAAAACAGCTATAATGCATTCCTTTAGATTTTTTTTTAATAATCAAAATAATAGAGAAACTACTTAAACAGACCTTTTGACTTATATCATAAAGTGTTTGTATCAGTAGTTATAATAGCGTATTGGATTGCTTATATTAGATTTAATTTTTCTCTTTGACCTACTTTTTTAAATAAACAAATATATAGGTAACAACAACGGATCATTGGTGTTCAATGATACTGTCGGGCTTCATGAAATTGACAGAGAAGGTAAATTAGTTTACAACATTACTAAACACGTTCAATAAAAGTGTCAGCCAGAAACAAGTTCTAAAGCGTGACGTGTTTTTAACATTAAACCAACTTGTTAAAAATAATAAAGTTACGCTTTTTTATAACGAATAACAAACATTGTGTTTATTTGACATTTGTTAGATAGTAATACAAGTAAATAAACTAAACGTCTTTGTCTTTGAAGAATTTCTTTAGTACTACTTTATATATTTACGCAACCCGCCTAAACTTATTATAACATGTTCTTGCTTGCAAACAAATTTAACTCGAATGAATAATTAACAAAGTAGTTAAGTTTAAAACATTTACTTTAAACTAAAAACATTTTTCAAAATATTATACATCAAAAAATTGTTTTATCATTTTCTGGATAAGATAAAAAATTTGTACTAATAGCTACAAACTGCTATGCAAACCAAATTTAACAACTACAATCTTGTTTAGATTCTTTGGTTAGTTACTTCTTTGCCTGTATTAATAAAGATATTGAAGTGTTGTTCAACATTAAAGTTTTTTGTATTTAATATTTAAAGTTTTATTAAATGTTGTAGTAGAACTTGGTAAATTTAATAGTAACAATTTTTTTTATTTTGAGATATCTTTTGGATAAATTTCTGACTGAGATTAGATAAAAATGATACACTAACAAAGTAAAAAATCTAGGACAATCAGATAACGATCATCTGGCCATATTTGGAATAGCTGCCATAGTTCTTTTAACTTTGGTGTTGGCAGCTATTCTGTTCCTCAAAACCCGATCTAATGTTAGGAGGATGCAGAGACATTGGACCGTCCTGTCAGTAAGATATGTCAATGGTGAGTGAAGATTGTTACTACTTTATTCTAGGACTAACGAATCAGTTAAACTTTATAACCGTGTTTTATAAACGTTTTGTAATTTGAAAAATTATACTCATTTTTGATAACTTTATGCTTAGTGCAATAAGAATCAATCTGTAACATACTCTTGAGAAGAATTTCTTTTTGCAGTAAATCATAAGACAACAAACAAAAGTGTGTGTTAGTTTTCATAAATTTGAAAACCAAGAAACTTTGAGTATTTATTAAGCTTAAATAGTTTTAAGTACTATAATAATATTTAAACTATAAAATTGACAAGTTAAGATTTATTTTTTAACTAATGAAACAGTATTAAATTTCATATTGATAAAAATTAAGTTAATTTAAAAAAAGTCTAACAACAGTACTAAATTTACTTAAGTGCCAAGATGTTTTTTTACTTGAACTAAAATTAATTATAACATTTTAAATAAATTTAGCAAAAGGTGAGTTGTCAATTATTCATCGTCAAAAATCTCTTCCTAGCGAAACCCGAGGTCCTAGATTGACTTTTCCTAAATTTTCATGCAGGACTATGACAAACAATTGGGTACAAAATTTACCAAACGACGAAATTTGTATAATCGATGAGGTATATAAGATAACAGATATAAAAATAAATTAAAAATTTAAAGTATATTTTAATCTAATTTTTCTAACAACTTTAGTAAGTTTTAAAAATTAAATAAGTTGCTGATATAAAATATTTTCTTAATAAAAGTACTTTAAATGTAATTTTAAACGAAAATATATTTTTAGCCTTACTTTATAGTCAATTTATATTCGCGATGTTTTAACACTTAATAAGTAAATACACAAACATTTTTTTTTACAATCTACAACATAAATTTAATTATACGTTTATAGAAACGACAATAAAATAGATACTATCTATTTACATACCTGCCAAACTAAATATAAAAAAGAGTAAAACAGTCATATTTTTAATAGAACATCTTTTAATTTTATATATTTTGCATGTAAAGCTTTATTTATTTCTTAATGTAATTAATTAATTATTTTTATTTTCTTGAAAAAAAAACTAGAGTTGTTTAAAAATTTCAAACAAACCATAAATAAGTTTAATAAGTTATCTTTTTGTTATTTATACGACTAAGGTTTCTTTATATAAAAGAATGCTGTAAAAACTGAGAAAAAAATATAACACTTACATTTTAAATGATACAAAATCATTAAGTTTTATAAACTAGTACTTTTATTATATAATAAAATTTGTGCTTTTGTAACTGTAACTTTGTTTAAAAAATAAATTATAATTTTTAGGAAGTTTTTATTGCTTCAGAACATGATGTGGAGTTGGAATCGATTCCTGAAGAGAACAGACAGTATCGGGTTCGTTATTTATAATAGAAAAATATGTATAAAAAAGGAGTAAGCATTAAGTTAAAACAAATATGCATTTAAATTATGTGGTAAGGTGTTTATTTTACTAATTTATAACAAATACCAAGTTTTGAAAAAAAACACACTAGGAATCGGGTAAGACATTTTAATAGATTTACGGTTATTTGAAATTTTCATATTGTAATAAGTTGTACTCAAATAATAAAAAAAATATTTGATTTACCATTTTAGCGACTTAGTGCTTTTACCTACGATGAAGAAGAAATAAAGGATGAAGAAAATTTCGAGGTTTAAATCGTTGATATATTTTTATGAAAACAATAAAAAATGTTATACTTTATGTTTGGTAAAAAGTGTTTTTTATGATATAAAATTAAAATAAGAACCGTTTAAATACTATTTTTTTATCAAAACTGTCTCTTTCAAATCTTTTTGTTTTATGTGTAGTCTTTTATTTTAAATTATCTAAAACTATTTCAAAAACTATTTAGTAAATAAGAAAACATAGATCAGTAAGTGATTTACAAATATTCATTATAACTTCGAATTTGATTAAAATAGTTAATTACAAAATAGCCTGCACTTCTTTAAAAGTTAAAGCTAATATTTTAGGCTTAATATTTTTTAAAAATTTTGAACTAATACCAAAAAACTATAGTTCTATTAATACTCACCATTTAGTTTATTACTTTTAACAGTATAAATTACTATGATGACACTAAAATAGATATTCTTATAAGTATATAGATAATTTTCAAATTTCCTTTCTTTTAAGTAATAAGGCTTTCACTATCGCTTTTTTATATAATTTATACTCTTACAGCTTACTGTTCATCGAAAAGATTTCAAAAAAAAATTTAGAAAAGAAAAATAAATTTTTCCATTGGTAAAACTATTTGAGTATCTAAATAGAGAAACTATTTTTTTTTGTTATAATTCGTAAGGTTTTTTGTTTTGATTTTTAAATGTTTGATATATAGAATTAAGTAGGTGTGATTATTCTTAACATTTAAATAAATTTTGAGTTTAGTAAATAATAATGAAATTAAGAAATACTATTCTAATAAAAATTAATTTTTAGGTTGTTTAAGTAAATACTTGATAATAACAAATATGAATTCATTTCCTACTTCATACCAACGAAATCCGGGTATTAATAAAAGTTAGTTTTATTTCTATTTGTTGTTTTGTTCTACTATGCTATAACCTGATCAAATTTTTTTTAAACATTCTATTTAACTTAAAACTATAAGTTTGCTTTATTTTAAAACACTCAAATGTTTTTGAAACACTAATTTGAAACACAAATAAAAATGAAAATGAATAAATTTATTTTTAAAGATTTTGTTTTATTTTAACACATATAACTTTTTCTTTTCGTGATAAAAAAAAAACACGAGAAAAACTATTGATATCATCAACATAACAATAAAAAGTTAATTACATTTTTAAACTTAATTTGTTATCTTTTAAAATAGTATAATTACATTCGAGTTTTAAAAATCTTTATACTTTTAAGTTTTTCTTATTGTTATACCCTATACTAGCTCTGTGTCGTAAATAATTATATATAAAGTTTTATATCCACATTTAATAAGACTATTTTAGATAAATTTAAAACTAAATAGATAAAGATATTTACTTATAATAACTCTAAAATATTTTTTGCATTAGTTAATAGTTTTGATTAAAATTTGAAAAATAAATAAAATCTTTCAATAAACTATTATTGGATAAAATATTAGTGAAGCAACGTTTACTCAACAACTAGAATGGGATAATTATGTAATTAGATTAATTTATTCTTTAAAAAAATGTTTAACATTACTTAATTGTATCTGTTTTAAACTTTTTTAGTTTTTATGTTTTGTTTGATTATGCATAAAATAATTTATTAATAGGTGGTCAATTAAATCATTACTTGTTTGACATATAAGAACTTATATCTTTATAAATTAAGAATGCTTAAAAACTTCTTTTCATTTCAAAACAAGATTATCTTCCATAAAGTAAAAAAAAAAAAAAGATTTTTTAAAACAGCTATAATGCATTCCTTTAGATTTTTTTTTAATAATCAAAATAATAGAGAAACTACTTAAACAGACCTTTTGACTTATATCATAAAGTGTTTGTATCAGTAGTTATAATAGCGTATTGGATTGCTTATATTAGATTTAATTTTTCTCTTTGACCTACTTTTTTAAATAAACAAATATATAGGTAACAACAACGGATCATTGGTGTTCAATGATACTGTCGGGCTTCATGAAATTGACAGAGAAGGTAAATTAGTTTACAACATTACTAAACACGTTCAATAAAAGTGTCAGCCAGAAACAAGTTCTAAAGCGTGACGTGTTTTTAACATTAAACCAACTTGTTAAAAATAATAAAGTTACGCTTTTTTATAACGAATAACAAACATTGTGTTTATTTGACATTTGTTAGATAGTAATACAAGTAAATAAACTAAACGTCTTTGTCTTTGAAGAATTTCTTTAGTACTACTTTATATATTTACGCAACCCGCCTAAACTTATTATAACATGTTCTTGCTTGCAAACAAATTTAACTCGAATGAATAATTAACAAAGTAGTTAAGTTTAAAACATTTACTTTAAACTAAAAACATTTTTCAAAATATTATACATCAAAAAATTGTTTTATCATTTTCTGGATAAGATAAAAAATTTGTACTAATAGCTACAAACTGCTATGCAAACCAAATTTAACAACTACAATCTTGTTTAGATTCTTTGGTTAGTTACTTCTTTGCCTGTATTAATAAAGATATTGAAGTGTTGTTCAACATTAAAGTTTTTTGTATTTAATATTTAAAGTTTTATTAAATGTTGTAGTAGAACTTGGTAAATTTAATAGTAACAATTTTTTTTATTTTGAGATATCTTTTGGATAAATTTCTGACTGAGATTAGATAAAAATGATACACTAACAAAGTAAAAAATCTAGGACAATCAGATAACGATCATCTGGCCATATTTGGAATAGCTGCCATAGTTCTTTTAACTTTGGTGTTGGCAGCTATTCTGTTCCTCAAAACCCGATCTAATGTTAGGAGGATGCAGAGACATTGGACCGTCCTGTCAGTAAGATATGTCAATGGTGAGTGAAGATTGTTACTACTTTATTCTAGGACTAACGAATCAGTTAAACTTTATAACCGTGTTTTATAAACGTTTTGTAATTTGAAAAATTATACTCATTTTTGATAACTTTATGCTTAGTGCAATAAGAATCAATCTGTAACATACTCTTGAGAAGAATTTCTTTTTGCAGTAAATCATAAGACAACAAACAAAAGTGTGTGTTAGTTTTCATAAATTTGAAAACCAAGAAACTTTGAGTATTTATTAAGCTTAAATAGTTTTAAGTACTATAATAATATTTAAACTATAAAATTGACAAGTTAAGATTTATTTTTTAACTAATGAAACAGTATTAAATTTCATATTGATAAAAATTAAGTTAATTTAAAAAAAGTCTAACAACAGTACTAAATTTACTTAAGTGCCAAGATGTTTTTTTACTTAAACTAAAATTAATTATAACATTTTAAATAAATTTAGCAAAAGGTGAGTTGTCAATTATTCATCGTCAAAAATCTCTTCCTAGCGAAACCCGAGGTCCTAGATTGACTTTTCCTAAATTTTCATGCAGGACTATGACAAACAATTGGGTACAAAATTTACCAAACGACGAAATTTGTATAATCGATGAGGTATATAAGATAACAGATATAAAAATAAATTAAAAATTTAAAGTATATTTTAATCTAATTTTTCTAACAACTTTAGTAAGTTTTAAAAATTAAATAAGTTGCTGATATAAAATATTTTCTTAATAAAAGTACTTTAAATGTAATTTTAAACGAAAATATATTTTTAGCCTTACTTTATAGTCAATTTATATTCGCGATGTTTTAACACTTAATAAGTAAATACACAAACATTTTTTTTTACAATCTACAACATAAATTTAATTATACGTTTATAGAAACGACAATAAAATAGATACTATCTATTTACATACCTGCCAAACTAAATATAAAAAAGAGTAAAACAGTCATATTTTTAATAGAACATCTTTTAATTTTATATATTTTGCATGTAAAGCTTTATTTATTTCTTAATGTAATTAATTAATTATTTTTATTTTCTTGAAAAAAAAACTAGAGTTGTTTAAAAATTTCAAACAAACCATAAATAAGTTTAATAAGTTATCTTTTTGTTATTTATACGACTAAGGTTTCTTTATATAAAAGAATGCTGTAAAAACTGAGAAAAAAATATAACACTTACATTTTAAATGATACAAAATCATTAAGTTTTATAAACTAGTACTTTTATTATATAATAAAATTTGTGCTTTTGTAACTGTAACTTTGTTTAAAAAATAAATTATAATTTTTAGGAAGTTTTTATTGCTTCAGAACATGATGTGGAGTTGGAATCGATTCCTGAAGAGAACAGACAGTATCGGGTTCGTTATTTATAATAGAAAAATATGTATAAAAAAGGAGTAAGCATTAAGTTAAAACAAATATGCATTTAAATTATGTGGTAAGGTGTTTATTTTACTAATTTATAACAAATACCAAGTTTTGAAAAAAAACACACTAGGAATCGGGTAAGACATTTTAATAGATTTACGGTTATTTGAAATTTTCATATTGTAATAAGTTGTACTCAAATAATAAAAAAAATATTTGATTTACCATTTTAGCGACTTAGTGCTTTTACCTACGATGAAGAAGAAATAAAGGATGAAGAAAATTTCGAGGTTTAAATCGTTGATATATTTTTATGAAAACAATAAAAAATGTTATACTTTATGTTTGGTAAAAAGTGTTTTTTATGATATAAAATTAAAATAAGAACCGTTTAAATACTATTTTTTTATCAAAACTGTCTTTCTCAATTAAAACATACTTTAAGGAAAATACAGCTGTAGATGACGAAATAAACGTCATTATAAATGAAATGGACGAAATAAAGGATTTTGAATACAACGCGGATATTCTTATTGATAGCGAGGTTTATAGTCACAACTTATTTTATCGATATTTATTTTGAATGAAACAAAAAAAAACAGACTGCCTAATTTACTACTTATGTTTACATATAACCCACTAGCCTAAGGTAAAGATTAATTTTAATTTTCTAAAAACAAGCTAAACTATTAAATATAAGGAGACTTGTAAACTTAATACTATAAATTAGTTTAAGTGAAAATCTAGAAAACCTGATATACTTATAGCTATGTTTTCTGTAAACTTTAACTCAAATGAAAAACAATGGGAAATAAGGTCACTATTTAAAAAAAT
Organism: Thalia democratica; assembly: GCF_965202585.1. Taxonomy (NCBI): domain Eukaryota; kingdom Metazoa; phylum Chordata; class Thaliacea; order Salpida; family Salpidae; genus Thalia; species Thalia democratica. The sequence continues at coordinate 84,967,845 of NC_139165.1, forward strand.
AAGAATAGTAACACAAACTTATATTTCAATTAAAATAGTTTAATAAACAACATGCAAACTGTAATAGTTCATTTACACACTAAATAAGCTGAGATCAACTAAACAACATAATAATGACAAGAAAACAATGATACTTTCTTGCGCCAATTTTACAAATAAGTGTTGCAAAAATAAAGCCTAAAATAACTAAATGCCTTTTTAATAAATATAAATGTTTTTTGCTATTTTTTCTTTTCTTAATCGTAAGGCATTATATATTCTATTTGTTTTTAGATAAGGACTATCAAGAGAACTGCAAGCAACTGTGTTGACGATGAGTCAAAAGAGTTTAACGAGATGGATGAAATACAAAGAAAGAAAATTAAATCTGATCCTTAAACCTTGTTTGAACTTCATTAAATTTGTTAAGGTTCAGTTAATATATCTACAGTTTGATAAATAATGCTAACTCTTGGTTCTAATAACTTTATATCAGAATTATTTTTCAGTGCATATAGAAATTTAACTTTGTTTATTTTTGATTATAACTTTTTGTAATCATTTTGAACAATATCTTATCTATTGCTACGCTATTTAATCAACACAGTTAATGAAAAAGATTTTTAGCTTGTTTCTTTTTTTTTGTAGAAAATAAAATTAACATTAAGTAAGTACTGTACAAGTATTATTATTATGATTCTTATTATTAATCAAACGTTTAACTAGTAATTAATTGGTGATTGGTGTTTTTATTTTATTTCATTATTACAACTAGTTTAAAGTTTCACTCTATAAACTCAACTCAATAGAAAGTGATTTACATCATTATAACAAACGCTTAAGTTTTCATTGTATAAATAATCCAAGATTTTATTGAATAGAAATTGAATGTTTTTTTCTGCTTCATAAGTTTTGTGCTTTTTGACAATAAACAAAATATTAATTTTTTTTTTTTAATAAATCAACAAAATTACTTTGTAATATTCATGTTAAATTAAACATTAAAGTTTATTTTATTCGATATCAGAAATTTAAGTGTTTTACTATTAATACTCATTAAATAAAACTAACTCAGACATGTTTCCGTATAAAATTTTTGTAATGTAAAATACATTTGGTTTGAAAATTTATTGATGCAACTACACTTTTTTTTTCATTAGTTGCTGTTTAAAATTTAGATATTTATACTGTTGTCAATAGATATGTTACGTATATTTAACTTGCAAAAAAATGTTTCTATTGTTAAAAAGTTTAATTTCTCATTTTAGTATACGTATTTATAATCGAGCTTTTTTTATATATTAAACTAGTAAATATTTAAAAAGTTTTGTTTTGTATATTTCTATTATCTTATAATCAACACCCAACATTTTTTAACATTATTTAGTTTAAATACATGTAAACATTCGACTGTATAAGTATCAAAGTTAATAGTTAGTTTATGAGTAGTGCTTTATAGAAATAAGTTTCAATTAATTAGCTTGAGGGTAAACGTTTGAAATCCAATACTTTTAACAAAATATAAACTTTAAGTTACCAATTTATTAGTTTCAAACTAGACGCTTAAGTCACGTAAACAACCGTAAAGACCTTAACCGTAATATAAGATTTTTGAAACAATCTATTTTATAAATATTCGCTAGATACTAATTTGCCATATCAACAGAAATAAAACAGCAACACTGTTGTGCGACCTTCAAAAAAATATCTTTATTTTTGATAGTTTAAATGTTTGTATGAAGTTTGAAAAAAACGTTCTGTCCTGGACAAGACGCTAAACTGTATCCGAAAAATTGAAAATCAGAATGAATAAAATAATCAGAATAGATTGGAGGTTATTTTAACGGTGATACAAATGAGAGTACGAAACGTTCTTTTAAAAATTATTCAAATTGTAATTTTTTGATTAGTTTAAATTCATGTTCAGTCGTTAGATGAATCTTTATTGTAAAAAACCTCTGAACATGAAGCTAGAATGGTATTACGAAAATAAAGGTTTGAAAATTATTTAAAAATTCATTTAACTGGTAGCCAAATTGAACTTAAAACATTAAATAGATTAATGGTATAAAAGAACATTTTTCAAAGAAGTCTGAAAAAGTTTAGAAAATAAAAAAATATCTAATGTTAATCTTACACTAAATTTAGATTAATAATGTTTTTGATATAAAATTCAATAAAAAAAGGAGAAAATAAAATATAAACAACTTGCTTTATATAATTTTCTTTTTATATTATACTAGCTGTTGAATTAACATAAAAGTTTAAATGATAATAACTAGATGAGGGTTTTCGTAAATAGTTGATCGTTTATTGAATAACGATAAAATTGACATCCATAGACTTAAATTTTATCCTTTGGTGTTGTTCACCAAATATTTGATTAAAACTTCTGTCGGAGAAATATTCTATAGGAAGTCTAAATGAATAGTATACAAATTATGGGCAGCTTTCTCACAGTCTTTTTTATTGCAATTTATTCTCTGATATTTAAAGGTTTTGATATTTTCTGTTGATTGACGTCATAAAACAGTTATACTTTATTTTAAATTTGTTTAGAATTCTTTAGAAAAACGACTAAATTTAGATTAGAAACTTCTGAGCGAATTTATCAAGTTCTTAAGTTTTTCCGATTAGATTTATTTACCAGAAATGACGTCACAAAATATTGTCTTAAGATTATCTTTTTATCAAAAATTTGTTTGTCTTAAAAATTGTTATGGCTGTAAATTTTAGTTTAATCTTTAAAATTTAAAACTATCTTTTTATTTTATTTCTTAATTTAGGTAAATTTTTCTCCTTAAAACAGCTTTTTAAAAATTTTTAAAGCAATCATATTATGCTTTACTAATAACATTTACATACACCTTAAGATCTGAAATTTTTAATTTAGTGTTTTGCTCTTACATATTTCTTTTTAAAGATTTTAAAGAAGACTTATTATTTAAATTAAAATATGTATTCTAGGTTTCCACAAAACTCTTATTTTAATGATTAAATGTATACAGCTTTAAAACATTTAGTATTCGCTGATTTAGAAGTTCTAATTAAATTTAGTTCATTTGAATTGCATGAAAAACGTTTCAACTGTTTGTTTTAATAACAACTTGCTTAAACTTTTTAATTTAGCTTTTTTTTTAAATTATTTAGCTTCAATAGTATCTTATTTTTCATTATCCTAAAGTATAAAATCAAAAGCAGTATTTTAATAAAACATAATAACTATTTTATTAAACTAATGATTTGTTAATAACAATTTTTTACTGTGCTACCTTAATTACAAAGTTATACTGATAAAAGAACAAATATTGAAAAAAAACAACTAACGATTCATTGTAAAGTGTAGTTTTTTTACTATTTGTCTCTGTTATTTACAAATACTGCTCATTTATGAGATTTCTTTACGGTACTATTTTGTCTGTTTTACCTGAAAAATATGTTTTTCTATGTGTATTGATAATTTACTCACACGAAGTTTTGTTAATGATGTTTTATAGCTATCCCTTTGACGTTTAAACTGTGTTTTTGTGTTTATTTTAATTATAATAGATATTTATTGACTGATTTCTATTAAAAATGACTATGACGATTTACTATCATGTAAATATATTATAAAATGCTCTACTTCAGCAACATTTTTGTGTTTTAATAAAAAAGTACGTTTATTATAAATTTTTTCATTACAACTGAATAATTCACCGTGTTATAATCTTTTTTATTTATCACTAAAGTGTGTATTTGGACTGTTTACGTTTTTGTTGTTTGTGCTTTTGTAAAAAGTATATGTTTATTTGATATTTCACTATAAAATTTCTCAAAAAACAACTTTTAAAGTATATTTGTCTTTTTTATACTATATATATTCTATTTTTAAAATAGTTTTTGGAAGATAATTTGGTAATTTAAGTAAAAAATTAACTTATTGTCAACAATTCTGTAGAAAATGCTCAAAATTTGTTTATTTATGATGTTTTAATATATTTAGTTTAGTTAGGTTACACGCTAATTTTATATTTATTATTAATGTAAAGAATTGTTTATTTTCTTCATTTCAACAAATACTGATAAAAAACTGAGATGTTTTTTAGTTCTGTGCAAAAATTTATATCGTTAGCGGCATAATATAAATCTGTTGGAATCTAAATACTTTTTTTTTTATTGTGAAAAGCAAATATTTTTGAGTTTCTAATATTTTATTAGTTTATTATATTATAAAATAAGTACTGTTTTGCTCGTGTAAATTTTTTACTAAACTAAATAACAATTTTATTTTTTAGTATTTATTATTGAATTTTTTTTGTATGTGTTTCTTTTTTTTAATGTACAAGATCTAAAGTTTAAATTATTTTATTTAATAGTTGTTCAATAAAATAGTTTAACCATTTGGTGTGACCAAAAACATTTTTTACACCATTGTCCTTAGTCTTTTTTTTTTTTGATCTTTTTCGTTTTTGTGTTTAATAAATTTGAACTTATCATATTCATAAAAATTATATCGTCTTTTTAAGATATTTTTTTCGTTTTTTTGGATTATTTAAACTAATTATTTACTCTATTGTCTATTTCTTTTCAATACAACTGGTAAAATTCAATTTGTTGTTATTATTTATTAACTTAAATAATTAAAAATTCTATTTAGCACGTGTTGTTGTTTTTTTTTTTACTTTTCGAACTAAAACATCATTTACTGTCTATTTATTATTTAAACTGCTCAAACATTTATGTGAACATTTTTTGTTGTCAGTTATGTAATTGAGTTTTAGTGATATTAATTTTGGAGTTTCAATTATATAGAAAAAAATTTATAGAATTTAAATTAAATAATTTGAATCACCATTTTTTTAGATTGCAATTGTAACAGCAAAATAAAAAGAATAGCACTAATTAAATATTTTTTTATGTTAAATTTATTTTTAGGATTTATGACCTGCTAAAAAATACTAAACTAGTATCGGTGTTTGATTAATAAGTTTTTTTATTAGTTTTCTATTTGTTATTTGTTTTTTAAACTAAATCATGTATTTTTTTTTGATGTTTTTTTATCGGAAGATATATGCGTCTGATTTCAGCTTTTGTACAAGAATTTTATTATTTTTAAACTGATTTAATGCTTTTTATGTGTCAGAGTTGTTAGAAAAATATATCTCTTTTGTTGTACTGATCGAATTCATAAAAACTGTTTTATGTGATGTCAGCGGTACTCAATAAAAAAAAAAGGTTACTTAAGTGAATAAAATCTACACAAAATTAAATTTGCCAGATAACTTATTTATAAAAAATATGTGTTCAACAGAACTTAAAATAAATTTTACTTTTTACTTTTTGATTGTAAACATTAAAAAGTCTTGCGTTTTTACAGACTTAAAACTATTCCAATTCGAAAAAACCAATACATTTATTAGACAAAGATTGAATTTTGTTGAGAAATATTTTTCATAAAATACATTAATCATATTTATTTTGTGACTAATAAAAAAATTTAAGACTGATTTCTGAAAATCATTACTTGCAACAATTCTTTTTTTTATTAAGTACAGTTTTAACTTTGCAAAAGAGTATATTATGAAATAATATTTTTAATTTTTACTATATTTGTAAAAAGGCTTAAACTTTTGACATAGTTAATGATACTATTGAAAATATTAATCTATAAACAATACGAAGTTCTGTAATTTCAGATGATAAAGAACAACTTTTATTTGATTTTAAAACCTTTATAGAATAGTAAGAACTTAATCAAAATAAATTTGAAAAATTGTGCTAATACTCGAAGAAAAGCACCTAAATGCTTCGTAGAGTATGACCTTCTATAAACGATACAACTTTAAAACTGGCTTTCTGTGTGGTAACGCATATCTTATATACAATTTTTTTTTCTTTATATATTTGATGACTACGTTTGACTCCAGGCTCATGAAAAAATAAACGAAACGAATAACATTTTGATTATATTAATTAATAAAACATTTGAGTGTATCTGAAAGATACTTTGTAACACTATTTAAAAACTAAAAACTGAAATCACTGTAGAAAGATTATGTTAAAAAAAATACTTTCAGCAACATAAAGTTAAATCTTTTTACTGTACATTTAACATTTATTGTAACTTATTAGTAGTAAGTATTATATTTAATTCAAGTTATTTCTATACTTTAAATCAAAGTACAATACTGTATTTTTAGTTTAAAATATAATGTTTTAAAACTTGTTTATTTCTAATACATTATTGAGCCTTAGATAAAATTGAAATAATTCAAAGCTCACTAGAAAACGACAAAAACAATAACTTTTTTTTTAATATAATGAATTATTTTGCTGCTTTAAAAACAGCTTAAAATAAAATAAATAGTTTCGTTTAAAATTGTTTGCAATAAAAAAAAAAGAAACAAGTTAAAATTTGTAGAAAAGTTTAAGACTGGTATTTATAAAATGTTTACAGTTAAGTCACTTAAGCCTTAAAATAATATTTTTTTTTGATGTAGATCACCAGTCTCATATAAACCAATTTGGATAAAAATAGATATAAATTAATTTTAAGTATTTAAACTAGTGTTAAAGACAGTCATTTTAATTTTTGTATTAACATAATAAGCTTGATTAACTGTTTTGCCTAATAATAAAAAATGCGGTAATTACTCTAGTGACGTAACTAATTAATTTTCTCAAACGTTCTTTTAACAATATTTTATAAGTATACTTTAAGCTATAATAAAGTTGACAGTTCTCGTTCAAATTCACTGAATGAAATGCCTTTTAAAAGCTGTTATCATCACAGCTAAAATATTTCCACACATTTTTAATAAACATAATTATAGACTTAATTGCAATTATGTATAAAATTTCAAATTATGTGACGTTTTGTTTTCAGTAGTTGAAAAAGTCATAAACAAAAACAATAATAGTTAGACAAGTTTTTAAAGGAGTAAAAATACTTAAATAAACTTACATAAAGTATTTAAATCATATAAAATTTAATGTATTAATATTTACTAGCTTAGATTGAGCAGTTTTATTGTATAGCTAGGATTACAAGAAAAAGTTTTTAAGAAAAAAAAAATTTGATTTTGTACAAAAAGAAAAATTAAAATAATTTGACAATTATTAAACTTTAGTGGGTGATGTGTACTGAGAACAAAAAAAAACTTTCAAAACATTCATTGAAATATAGTTATATTTATGGTGATGCATAAAACAGAACTTATAAAAAGTAAATTTTAGAACTAAAAATTTTAAAAATCAGAAAAAAAAAACAACCACTTAAAAAAAATTATAAAAAAAAGTTATTATCTTTGAAGTATATCAAAGAGACAACACTTATCGCTTAATATAAGAAATTAAATAACTTAAACAATTATGCTTTTTTTTCTAACTAACACTATAGTTTTCATATAAGAATTTTTGTATAGTTAATTTTTGATTCCATTCGTATTTAGCTTTCTACAAGTATTATTTGAGCTTTAAAGTTTAGATTGCAACTAGAAAATCACTATAAAAATGATTTTAACATGATCGGTTTTGCTGCCTGGAGTAGCTATTAAAATTCTCAAGTTTTGAATATAATAGTTTGCAATAAAAATTTAATAACTAATAAATTTTTTAAGAAAGATTGGAAATTGATGTTTGTGATATTTTTATACTTACGTCACTAGAACTTTTATAGAGTATAAATCTTATTTACTCAACATATTAGTTTAACACGCACATATACAAATCAAAGCTGATTTTATAATAATACTAAAAAATTGTACAAAATTGTTGCAATTACTTTATAATTAGAAACTGTTTCCTTTTGATGAATTTGTAATTTAAATTGCTGCCCAAAAGACATTTTTAACTTTTATATATATTTATTAAAATAAACTTAATTTTTAATTTTTTGATCAACATTTACATATAAAAACAACTATATAAACTTTTTGTTGTTTTAGTAGTTTGTCAATAGGTTTATTTAATTTTGTATACTAAATATGCTTATATACGCAACTTTTTTAATCCATAAAGTTTTTTTTTTATTTTTAAGTATTATATTTTAATATTTTATAAAATTTTTGTAATATATAATATTTGAAACAGAATTATAGGGCAGATCACTTAAAAGTTAATTAAAAACACATATTATATTTTTTAATAGCTCTAACTAAAACGCTTATAATTACAATTATTTTTACTCAAAGATATTAACAGAAATAGAGCACCCTTATTGACATAAACTATGTATAAAATAATTATATAGCTAACTCTTAGTCAGTCTTTCTATTATATTGTTACTTCTGATCACTATAACTTGTTATAATTTGATTACGCATGAAACATAGTCTTAAACAAAAAACTCTGAATTTAAAATTGTCTCAAAGATAAATTATTTTGAATGCACTGACTAACTAGTAAGAGTATGAGAACAACATTTATTAGCACAATGTAGTGTTTTAAATTTACAAATAAGTTATATAAAAAATATAATTTTTTTAATTATATATTTATAAGTAGCGAGTCAGATTTAACTAGTGTAGTAAATGAAACATATCAAGTAATTGTAAATTGACATAAAAGCTCAGCAAAACAAAAAAAAAAAAACTTTATAAACACTTGTATCTGTGTGAATATACATTTTAAAGTTATAAATTGGAATTATTCAAAGATTAAATATTAATAATAAACTTGAATTTAATTACCTGAACTTTGAGAAAAATATTACAGAAAGTATATAATGTTTGGATTTTAATAATTAATTTGTTAAGAAAACACAGTTTGATAATCTTCAACTAGTAAAAAAAGACTTTAAAAGAAACTTACAAATGAAAGTTATAAAACTATATCACTCAAAACTACAGAACTTAGCGTGTAAGAAATTACAGAACATAAAAGTACGATATTTTATTAGCTAAAGTAATGTCAAACTAAAAATTAAAAGTCTGTTTAAACATTTTTTAACACCATAGAATACAAGTACATTATTTTGCAAATTATTTGACGTAGAATCCTTTTTTTTTATACTGTAGATTAAGATTGAATGTGAGAAAATTTTTGAATTTGTTTCTGTAGAATGTATTTATAAAACTAAATATATAAAGTATTTTTAAAGAAAGTGATAATTAGCTACCTTGCCATTTTGGACAACATTGTATTATTAATTAAAAGTTTTCTTTTTAAATTAACAAAATTTGTAATTACACTGTCTTTAACTGAGTATGTAAATTAGAAAAAAAACCTGTACTTCAAAAATACTACCAACATAACAATTAAGTTATTTCATTTTATCATATTTTTTATTATAAAGTACAAAAATTAGAAGATTTTGCTTTTAATGGTAGTAGAGACTAGTCTAAAAATTCATTTACTTATTTTAGCTGCTATTACAACAACTTAAAAGAGTTTTAAGAGTGGTGAAGACTTCATTTTTGTTTTTAGTTGATAAGGCTTAACAAAAAAAAAAATGAAAACAAATTTGCTAGCTTTAACTATTCAAGTCACTACGATTTTTATTATTCAGATAAAGTTTAAATGTAAGAGTGTTGTAAATCTTATTTCTGTAGATATAAATTATAAAAAAAAAATAATAAAGTTTTTTTAAAAATAGATATATCAAGCTTCTTTTATCAAATTTTACAAAATTCTTATACTTTTTTTAATTAACACTACATTTATAGTCATTTTTATCTACTAAAAAGTGTAAGAATTTAAATAAACCTATGCTACTAAATGTATCAGTAAAAATAATTTGCAACTTAGTGTATTTATAATAGCTGTTATCACAACAACTTTAAAGAATTTCAAATCTGAAGAGGATTTCGTCTACGCATTTAGTAGCTTAAGATTATATACAATAAAATTTTTAAAACTATAGTTTGCTGGCTTTTAATCTTTACGTCACTACGATTTTTTAAGCGCATTAAACTTCTATATGCAGAATATTGCTTTTTGAAAAATTATTTTTTTAGGTAATTAAGCGTTTTATGAACTAAACAAGTAATTAAATTTTTTTTTGCTAGTTTAGATATTTAACTTTTTCTAAATAAATGGCTTTAGGTTTCATTTAACAAACTGTTTCATTATATTTTATTTAATTTTATTCAATTGGTAAGTCTAAAACAAAATTTAACTTTATTTAAAAATCAAATATGTATAAAGTAACCAGTCATGTATTACTATACAATAGTTATTAGCTTGACATTAAAACCTGTAAGTCTTTTTATATACTAAAATACAAAAATATTAATAACGAAAATATGAAGTTTATTTAAAACAAAAACTAAAATCTTTTTTTAAAAATTTGAAAGCAAAAACAGATAACTAACAAAAACAGTAAGTTCTTGCAAACAGCTTTTATTCTGCATATAAGATATAAAATAAGCTCCAAAGGTTGTAGTAACGTAAGACGTTAAATTTTTTAAAACTATAGTTTTGTATTGTTTTAAAAAACAGAGTTTTAAATATCCTATAATCATTTACATTATTTTCTTAGATAACTAAATTATCAGTTTAATTTACAGCTAACACTTTTTATCTACAATATTGTTTTATAATGTTGGTTTTACCAATCCAGTTTGTAACTTTTGATGAAATTATTTTTTTTAATTTACATATTTTATACTAAAAAAAATCTAAACTAATAAGTCTAAACTAATTCTACTAAATAAATCTCTAACCTTGCTTTATTTCAAATTTTAACTTTAAGTCATTTCTAAGAAAATTAATGGTGGGAAGTTTTATGTGTACTATTTTATGGGCACTGTTTTATGTGTAGAATTGCTGCAATCAATTCTGCCTATAATTTGATGTAATGTCATTAACATTATGTGTAGTATCTACATGTTGCTGCAATTAAGTTGCTGCAATTAAATGAAAAATAAAATACTGTCCAGGCCTTATATAAATATTATATGGATAGTTTTTGAGTTTTAAATTTATAAACAAACAAATAAAAAAAAAACTTGAATACACATAAACCAATAGTTAGATTTATTTGTTGTACATTTATTTGAATTATATTTTGTAAACTAAAAAAAGTAGTGGTTAGACTTATTAAAAGATTATGGATATTTTTTTTTAAGATTTAAAAATGAAAAAAAAAACTTGAATACACTTAAACCAATTGTTTGATATAAACGTATATTTATGTAACTTATATTTTTTATATTAACAGAAGCAATGGCTTACCATATTATAATTATTTTGAAATTTTTATTTAAGATTTTATAAACAAAATAAAAAAGTAAAAATTAAACACACATAAACCAATTGTTTGATTTATAGTTGTTTATATGTAATTTTTATTTAGTAAACTTATAAAAGTAGTGGGTTGCTCTTATGTGTTTTATTCGCACTATTTTATGTGTAGAATTGCTTCAATCAATTATATTTAATGGGTAGTATTTAGATGTTGCTGCAACTAAATGAAAAATAAAATACTTTCTAAGCCTTATATAAATATTATGGATAGTTTTTGTAGTTTTAAATTTATAAACAAACAAATACAAAATAATTTGAATACACGTAAACCAATAGTTTGATTTATTTGTACATTTATTTAAATTGTATTTTGTAAACTAACAGAGGTAGTGGATAGACTTATTAAAAGATAATGGATATTTTTTTTAATGTAATATTTAATAAAAAAAAAGTTTGAATACACTTAAACCAATTGTTTGATTTAAAAGTAGACAGTATCTTATTTTTACTTAATTGCAGCTTATATACAACTACAAATCAAACAATTGTTTTATGTGTGTTCAATTTTTACTTTTTTATTTTGTTTATAAAATCTTAAGAAAAAAAAATTCAAAATATTTATAATATGCAAAGCCATTACTTCTGTTAATATAAAAAATATAAATTACATAAATATACTTTTAAATCAAACAATTAGTTTAAGTGTATTCAAGTTTTTTTTCTTTATTAAATTTAAATGAAAAAAATATCCATAATCTTTTAATAAGTCTATCCACTACTTCTGTTAGTTTACAAAATACAATTTAAATAAATGTACAAATAAATCAAACTATTGGTTTATGTGTATTCAAGTAATTTTTATTTGTTTGTTTATAAATTTAAAACTACAAAAACTATCCATAATATTTATATAAGGCCTAAACAGTATTTTATTTTTCATTTAATTGCAGCAACTTAATTAGATCAACATGTAAATACAACACATAATGTTAATGACATCCATTCAAATTATAGGCAGAATTGATTGCAGCAATTCTACACATAAAATAGTGCCCATAAAATACTACCCATAAAAAGACCAACCCGAAAATTAAATAAATATTAACAAAAAATTAGTTAGTCAGGACTATTTTCCTAATGCTAACAAAATGTATTGTGTGGTAAAAAATAAAAAGATAAAATTATAATAACTAAAAATGGCTAGCATTAATATAATGTAGGAAATACAGTACTGATGAATAATTAAAATAAATCTTGAAAAATATATAAAAGACAATACAGAGTACAAAAGAATTAGCTCTTGAACAGCTGAACAAAAAGTTTTTAGTGTAGTACATAATTTTTAATGTCATTTTAGTAGAATAAAAAAAAACCTTTATTATATATGTTTAACAAAGCTTTATGTTAAAAGTAAAGTAAAACACAAGAGTTGCAAAAGCAAGTAAAACAATTTGTAAAGCGGTATTTTAATCTGTATTATAAATAGGCTACCTATAAATCTAAGCAGCAAAATTATCTAGGTTGAACTTTCTTTTTGCTAAAAGACTTGAATTAAAAAAAACAAACTTTAAAAATTTACAACAAATAAACGAAATATTGTCAATGTGATTTAGTAGTTGTACTTTGTTGCACTAAATAATATGTTTTTTAACATACTCTTAAAATTAAGATTTCAATATTAAAAAGTATGACAAACATAACATATTTTTAAAAAGAATAACGTTTAAAAAAGACTTAAATTTTTACTAAGCAATGCAAACAAAAAAAAATGAAAACTACTTATACTTATACAATTTAACAGCCGATTTGATGTCAAAAACCTAATCAGTTTGTATATTGATATTCAATACCAAACTGAGACATGCTGTAAAAGCTTTATTGACGTCATCGTATAAAACTCACTAACGTTTGTTTAAAACTATTTTATAAAAACCCACCTTCAGTTTGTTACAATTAACTATTAGTATAAAATGTAAAATTATTAAACTTTTAAAAGCTACTGTAGTTATACCTAAACATAGAAATATGTTTATAGATAAAAATTGGTTCTTACAATTAAAAGTTTTTACTAGCATTATGAAATTATATAAAATGTACCTTTTACTAAGTAGCAAAAATAGAAAAGATTAAAGATGAATAAAGTATTAGTAAAAGTTCAGTTATATAACCATTTAATCTGTTTATTCATTTATATTGTATTTGTTTCTTATTGCTTAGATATAATAATTTTTTATCTGATACACATTTAATAAAAGTAAGTTTTTTTAACGCTGTTTAGTAAAAAGTTATGTTTAGAAGTAGTTTATTAAAATTTATTTAAGGACATAAGTGTTTATTTTAAAGATTACCATACATAATATTTTCACAATTCACCACATATAAAGGATAAAAATTAATAAAAATTATAAAATTGTATATTAAAATTATGTAATAAAGTAAGTTAAAAATTTCGGTAGTAAATAGTTAAATTAATTGGAAAAAAATACAACTAGTTTGAACAGTTTGTTTTTAATAAATGTTAACGAAAGTAATTTATATATTCTGATAAAGGTTATATTTATATATATATATATATATAAACAAAAATAAAAATTATTATATATCAGATTATTAAGTTTAACTAAGTTGAAATTCATTATATAATTTTAGCAGTAAAACAAGTTAAATCGTTTTTTTCTATTATAAAATTTTTTTCTAATTGTTTTTGTACGTGTAAAATTAACATGATTTTATACTTTATAAAGTTTCTACTGATGTCATAACTAAAATCCAAAAAACATCAGTTACAAATATTTCTACAAATATAGCAGAATAATTAAAGTTTTCGCAATTTATTTAAACAAAATACCTTTTGTCTACTTAAAACAAGCTTAAAAATTTTGTAAGAATCAAGTGACGTAACTACAACTACTTCACAAACATCTGTTATATGTTTTTGTATATAAATTAGAATATTATTTAAATTCTATCGCAAACAGTTTTAGACAAAACTATTTAATTTTGTTTTAAGCTGTTTATAAAACAGCAAAAAAAATTTTCATATAAAAAAATGTCTTGCTTTTTGGTTTTCTCCTTGCAATGAAAACTTTAAGAAAAAAATAATCCTGTTGAAAAATTAAAAACAAATAAACAACTATATGTAAACAAATTAAAAAACATAACAATTTAAAAATAAAGATTTACTATTACTATTTTATTCAATATATACAAACAAATGTTTAATCATTTATAATACTAGTTACAGATGAATTTTTACTAAAGTTTAAATATACAGATAATAAAATCAAATTTATGTTGCTTAAATCACTTTTATTTAAGATACATTCTTTACTGTGGTATTACTCTTGTTTTTTACTAGTTTTACAAAATGTTACCATATAAAAAACAAAAAAAGTATATTTAAATGTAAACAGCAGATTTAAAACAAAAAAATATACAATATAAAATATGCGTTTAAATTCAGCAAGTCAGTTTAAAAATTGCATCTGAACTTTATAGGAGATCATATACGATGCAGCATTAAGTGTAGTTTTCATCAAGTATTAGCATAATATATTGACCATCTTTCAAAAGTATTTTAAGTAGGTTATTCTTACTCAAGATTTTAAAATGAAATAAAAGTCTTGTTTTTTTTATCGTCTAAAGTTACAGAACTACATTTTATTTTTAGATAATGCGTTTTAAAATCATTATTAACTACGTCAAAAAACAGCCCTTTTCACTACTATAACACATATCAAAACTGTTATTTCAGAATATACTCTGATACGAATTTAAATTGGTCTTTAAAATAAAAAAAAGTATCTTTCTTAAGGTTTGTTTTTTTTTTTTGTAATTCTGGTATTAATTAATATATTTTGTTAATTAATAACTGGAAATTACGTCAAATTACTATGAAGTTATTTTTATAGTTTTATGAATAATTTTATTTACAGATGCATGAAAATAATCACAAGAACCCCTTCAAGATTTGACTTTTATAAATCAGTCTTTGACTTTTTCAGTCACAATATAAATCAATTTAATTTGTTTTATTAAAAACATTTCAAAAAAGATTAAAGGTATGTCTTTAAAATGTATAGGCATTTTTCGTTTTGAATAGTTCTAAGTTTGTAAAATGCAAACAATTTTTAAAAGTATTGAAAGTTTTAACTAAAATAAAACAAATTTTTTTATAAATAAAGATACTTACAACGTAAATTATGTCTATATTTAAAGAACCAAGCCAATTTTTTTTAATCAAATAGTGATACAGCCAATAAAACATTTTTAGTAGCTTTAATCACTTAATAAAATGATTCTTTTGTAAACCACTCTGTCACACAATAAAAATTAAATTATGTTATATTAATATATTTTTCCTATTAAAGCAAAAATCAGAAAACCTAAATAAAAATATGTGATGGAATTTAAAAACAAAAATAAAATTAGTTCAAAAACTTTGAAAAAATAAAACATCTATACTAATTTTTAATATTTCTAAGTAAGTTGGAAATCCTAAAAAGTAAAAATAATTCAAAAAATTATGTAAATAAAGAGTTTTATCTTATCCTGCCGTAAATTTGCAATTTAAAATAATGGAGATTTAAAATCTCAAAATTAAACTCAATGACTTATATATAGAAAATTAAAACTTATTACTTATAATTAACTAAAATTGAGTTTTATTTTAAATTTTAAGACTAAAATTAATAATTACAAAAAGAAATAAATGAGCAGTTAAAAAATAGACAGTGATTGTCGATTATAGTTATTATCTAATTATTAAAATTTATTTAAAAAATACCGTTAAAACATCCTAAATAGAATTTTTAATCATTTTACTTAAAAAAAACAAATTAAAACATTAATCGTTATGACAAAAAGAAAAAGACTATGAAATAAGTCAGTAGTAAAAATAACCATAAAAAACAAAAAAAAAATCCTAAGTAGACGATGTTATTAATATAAGTATGATAAAGTTAAGGTTATTTAACGCTGAAAAGGAAAATTCTGAAAATTTTTTAGTCTTTTTAGGGTGTAAAACTTCGTTTTTGGTCAACAAGCTAGACACCAGATGCTTAAATTAACCACAGTTTAGCAAAAAAATATATTTAAACTATAACTTACACGTTAAAAATGAAATACTTACAAAAAAAAAAAATAAAGCGACATATAATTAAGTAATAAAATTACACGGCCAAAACAGTATTTACTATATAATATAACAGTCGAATCATAAAAAAAACTCAAATATATATAATTTTTACAATCGAAAAAAGTATTTAGATTACAACATATTTATACTGATTTATACTATTAATTTAATATTTAATTTAAGGAAAATAAATTTCAAACAGAACACAAAAAACATTTTATTTTTTTAAACAGTATATGTTGAAATATAGAAAATAAACGTTTTTTTACTTTTTAAATAGACACAAACACTACGTAAAACTAACTAAACAAATTTTTTTAAATACATGAATAAATAAAAATCTTGAGCGGCTTTGACACAATTAATAATAAAGAATTAATTTTTTACTTAACATACCGCAATACCTTACATAAAGTTTTGTTAGTATAGAAAAAAAACAATATTTTAAAAGTTGTTTCTGAGAATTTTTTTACTAAAATGTCGTATAAATACTTCACTTAAACAAAATCATAAAAAACTTTATAACTTCGTAAAAACAACAAATACATACGATAGGAAAAAAATACAACCCGGTAATTATTTAGATGTAATGGATAAATTTGTAATAAACGTACTTTTTGATTAAAACACAAAATTATCGCTGAAATTGAACATTGCATCGTGTTTTTGTCACTTTTGATGTTCCAGTTAAAATATTTTTAGATGGTGGTCAGGAGTTTTTTGAAAAATTTGTAAAACGATTGGGCGGAACTAGCAGTAAAGGCCACTAAGCGATTGATACATATGGTAAACCAGTCAACGACAGAATGGTACAAGCTTTACTTAAGTCTATAAAATACGCCATATCTTGTATGCAAATTATCCCCTGCACCGATTATTTTTAAACAAAATTTAAAAGACTAAATACCTACATAAGAAATAGTATTTTAGTTTACAATAACCCCTAGATTTAAAACGTTTGGCGTAACGCATGGAGTTATAACAAAGAAGCTTTAGGTCTCGTTGTGAAAAGACGCTCGAAAAACTGAGTTAGAAAACAAAATCAAGGGAACCAATAAGTTGCGGTGATTATAAAGTAACATTAAGTAACTTTTCTAACTAGTAGAGTTAAAGTGGAACTAAATGAATATCACTAATATGATGTTATGGTTGATGAACCAAGTACATTAACTGTTCAAAACGTAAATTTATAAGAAAAAATACACCTCTTTGTTGCAAATCTCTAAGCTAAGCAGTATCCCATTACGAGAAATGCAAACATACCACTGCAAAAGTTTGTTTTTTCAAGGAATGCTAAGAAAAAATATTTCAAAGAAACATTGATATTTCGCGCTTCCATAAGGTAATAATTGACAGAGCTGGAGATAATTATAACAAAACTTGCAATTCGAAGCTAGCTAATTTCCTTTCACCTGAGGACTTAATTTGCATGGGTGCAAGTTAATCCTCTACAAAGCCGAGAAATGGTGTATTGTCACTTTTGGAACTTAATAATAAATTTGGTCATGTAAGAATCTAAAAAAGGATCGTTCGAAAGTTGTACTTATAATCCTTTTAAAACTGCAGTTCATTTATTTTTTTTAATTTAACTGTTAACTAAATAAACATAACATTTCGGTAGTTTTTGTTCATATTATGTTTAATTTAATTGAGTTTTAGAATTAAAAACTTTATTTTAGTTTATAATTTTTAAATAGTATTATTTTGCAATGCATCATAAATGTATCGTTTTTTCTTCTTCGTAGATAAAATTTAAGGGAGATGTATAAGTATTTACCTAGCTTTTATAATGTTTTGTTTGTTTAAACAGCATTTAACATTCTTTTAACTATTTTCCTTTTATAAACTCAACCAAAAAATATATTTATTTACTTCAAAAAAATTCTTTTTTCAAGAAGTCCCTTTTTTTTTTTTGCTTTAACAGAATATATTTATTTTACTTCTTTTAAAAGAAGTTTAAAAAAAAAGTGCTCCTAGGAATGTGCATGCAACAAGCCTAATAAATGAAAAACAGCATTATTATTAAATTAATGTGCTGAATACAACGGTTGTGCTTAAACTATTCATACGTCACAAAGTTACTACCGGAAATGTAAAGTTTTTTGAATACTATTTGAATTGTTCTTATATATTAAAAAACATAGCTGCTATTGATATTCGTGTTTAATATTTTCTCTTTAATATTGTCTTAAAAATTTTTTAAAGATTTTTAAAAAAACATCGAGTTATTTTTTATCTTTATTCTCAAAACTTATTATCAAAATTATTAAAAAATATAAGCATGGTTTTAGAAAAATATAGTTATTACAATTGTCTAAATATTTTGTGTATGTTTGTTAATTAAATTTAAAAACTATTTTTTAGAATAAAAACCTTATGAAGTTACTAAAGAATTCAAACACGTATAAATAATTATTACTTTAGATTTTTATTCGATCATGGTATAATTTTTGTTAAAAAAATTCATTTTTTTTATAATTTTTTTTTTTAAATTTTAAACTTAAAGTACCTAAAAATATTAAAATTATATTTATAAAAATGATTTGATGTATCTTTAAGTACATATAAATAAGTAAACAAAGTGTATTATGAGCTAAATCCTTATTTTATTAGTTTTTAGCTGGATATAATTCGTCTTATTTTATATTTAAACTTTTCTAAGTTTTTTTTTTAGATAAATCCCTAACCTTGCTTAATTTCAAGTTTTAAGTCATTTCTGAAAAAAAATATTTGACAAATAAAATAGTTAGTCAGAATTTTTTTCTATTTCTAATAAAATATGTAGTCTGTTTAAAAAGGACATAAATTTAGCATCAAAAAACAAAAAATAAAACTAAACCGATTAAAAATTGCTAGTATTTATTTAATATAAGAAATATAGTATTGAAAAATAGTTTAAATAAACCTGAAAAGGTTTGACATGCAAAAAATATGCTATTAAATATAAAAAAAGTGTTTTGTGTACTGAATATATTTTATTGCTTTTTTAGAAGGATAAAAAAAACTACTTTATATAAGTTATACAAAAAGAATGTGGAAAGAAAGTAAAATAATTGTATAACGTTATTTTTATCTGTTTTAATTATAAACTACCTATAAATTAAAGTAGCAAAATCATCTCGATTAACATATTGTTTACTAAAAGATTTTAATAAAAAAAAACTTTAGAAGTTTGAAAAAAATAAATGAAAAAATGTCAAAGTGATTGTAGTATTTGTATTTTTTTGTACTACTATAATATGTTTTTAAAATACTTTTAAAAATAAGATTTTAAAATAAAAACTTCACACTAACAAATATATTTTTTAAAAGATAACGCTTTAAAAAGACTTAAGTCGTTATTTAGCAATTGAAATCGATAAAATAAAAACAGTTTTATCATATATTTTATAATTTAAGTGCTGATTTGATGTCAAAAACCTAATCAGTACGTATTTTGATATTACATACAAAATTGAGACATGCTGTAAAAGCTTTGTCGACCTCATCGTATAAAACTCACTAACATTTGTTTTAAAATATTTTATATAAACCCAGCTTTAATTTGCTAATTTAACAATTAGTGTTAAGTATAAAATTAAATAACTTTTAAAAGCTATTGTAAATAAGGTAAACTTAATAAATATGAATCTCCAAAAAAATTGGTTTTTAAAAAATAAAAAATGATTTTCGCATTATCAAAAAGATCTTAAAATTCACTAAAGAGAAATTAAAACTTTTCTCATTAGGTAAAATATAATATACAAAACCAGCCAATCTAAGAAAACTTCTAAACAGTTATAGTCAGATTGCCAAACAAAAACAAACAAAGATTATTTCGATTAAGAAGCGTAAATGATGCGCAATTTGTGGAAATCCTGGCCATTTTTAAAACATGGTATGAGAAAAAGAAATTTTTATCATTCAGGGTGAAACATAATTAAAACTATATAACTATAATTTATACATAATAAATTGAACTTAAAAAATTAATTAGATTAATGGTATAAAAGAACATTCTCAAAAAACGTCTGAAACAGTTTAGAAAAAATAAAGGTATGTATTGTTTTTTAAATCATTACACTAAAATTAGAATAATAATTTTTTTGATATAAACTTCAATTAATATACGAGAAAATGAAATATAAACAATTTGCTTTATATGTTTTTTTAAATATTATACTAACTTTTAAAAAATCATAAAAAGTTTAAATGTTAATATCTAGATGAGGGAGTTTGTTAATAGTTGATCGTTTATTAAATAACATTTAAGATGAATCTCTTGATTTAATTTTTATCCTTTGTTGTTGTTCAACAAGTATTTGACTAAATCTTCTGTCGAGAAACTATTTTAAAAGAAGTCTAAATTGATAGTGAAACAAATTATTGTCAGCTTTCTCACTGTCTTTTTTATTGCAATTTATACGTTGTTATTTAAAACTTTTGATATTTTCTGTATAATTAATGTCATAAAATAGTTATTCTTTAATATAAATTCGTTTTTCAAAGAATTCTTTAGCTTCTGAGCGTATTAATGAAGTTCTTAAGTTCTTCCAATAATATTTTGTTACCAGAAATGAGGTTACTAAAAATATTTGTCTTTTTATGAAATTTTGTCTTGCGTTATTAAAGACTTAAAACTATTTCAAATCAAAAACACCAATACATTTATAAAAAAAGATTGAAAATTTTAAAAAAATGTTTTTTATAAAATATATTAAACATATTTATTTTGTGACTAATAAAAAAAATTAGTACTGATTTCTAAAAATGAAATATTGCAACAGTTCTTTTTTTTTACGACCGATTTTAACTTTGTATTATAGTATCTTATGAAATAATATATTTAATATTTACTATATTTGTAAAATTGCCTAAATTTTTAACATAGTTAATGATTAGATTAAAACTATTAATCTAAAAACAAAATATATCTCTGTAAGTTCAGATGATAAAGAACATATTTATTTGATTTAAAACCTTTAAAAATTAGTAAGAACTTATTTAAAGTAAATTTGAAACATTGTGTTAATACTTGAAGAAAAGTACACTAAATGCTTTGTCGTGTATAATCTTCTATAAACGATACAACTTTTATACTGGTTTTCTGTGTGTTAACGCATATCTTATATATTATTTCTTTTCTTTATATATTTGATGCCTACGTTTGACTGCAGGCTCATAAAAAATATAAACATAACGAATAACTTTTTGATTTTATTAAATAATTAAAGATTTAACTGTATTTGAAAAATACTTTGTAACAATATTTAAAAACTGAAAATGATGTCAGAGTAGAAAGATCATATGTTAAAATTCCAGCAGCATAAAGTTAATTCTTTATACTGTACATTTAATATTTATTAAAACTCAGTTGTAGTAAGTATTATATTTAATTCAAGTTATTTTTATACATATAAGATCAAATTACAATACTAAACTTTGAGTTTTGAAACTTAATGTTTTCAAAACTTGTTTATTCGTATTCATTTTTTGAGCTTTAGATATAAATAAAATATCTCAAAATATCTCAAAGTAAAGCGACAAAAACGATAATTTTTTTCTTTTGTTATAATGAATTAATTTTTTGCTTTAAAACTAGCTTAAAATAAATTGAATAGTTTCGTTCAAAATTGTTTGCAATAGAAATAAAAGAAACACGTTTAAGTTTGTAGAAAAGTTTTAAACTGGTATTTGTATAATGTTTACATTCACGTAACAAAAGCCTTTAAAAAATAATAAAAAAGTTGTTCTAGATCACCAATCTCGTATACACCAATGCGGATTAAAATAGATATAAATTAACATTTAGTGTTGAATTAAAACTAGTATTAAAGATAAGCATATTAATTAGCACAATAAGCTTGATTAACTGTTTTGCCTAAGAATGAAAAATGCGGTAATTACTCTAGTGACGTAACTAATTAATTTTCTCAAACGTTCTATTAACAACATTTTATAAATATACATTCAAATTATATTAAAGTTAAAAGTTCTCTTTCGAATTCAGTGAATGGAATGCCTTTTAAAAGCTTTTATCATCACAGCTAAAATATTTCTCCTTGTTTTTAATCAAAATAACTGGAGACTTAATTGCAAATACGTTTTAAATTTTTAAATGAGTGAAACTTTGTTTTCAGTAGTGGAAAAAGTCATAAAAAAAACAATAATAGGTAGAAAACTGTTTAAATAAGTAATAATAAAGTATATACTTAAGTAAACTTACATAAAATATTTAAATCTTATATAAAAATAAATACACTAAAATTTACTAGCTTGGATTCAGCAATTTAATTGTATATCCAGGTTTACAAGAAAAAGTGTTTCACAATAAATTTGAATTAGTTAAAAAAAAAAATAAGATATTTTAACATTTATTAAATATTAATGGGTTAACTGATAACAATAATAAAATACTTTTAAAACATGTATTATAATATAGGTATATTTATGGTAATGCATAAAACAGAACTTATAAAAAATAAGTTTTTTTAACGAAAACTTTTAAAAGTCAAAAAAAAAAAACAAAATACAACTAACTTACAAAAAAATAACGAAAAAAAGTTATCATCTATGAAGTATGTCAAAAAACAATTTTTATCGCTTAATATAAGAATTCGAATAACTTAAACAATAGTGTTTTTCTTTAATAACTAACACTAGAGTTTTGATATAAATATGTTTGCATAATTAATTTTTGATTTTTTTCTGTTTTTAGCTTTCTACAAGCATTATTTGAGCTTTAAAGTGTAGATTACAACTAAAAAAGTACAATAAAAATTGTTTTAATATGATCAGTTATGCTGCTCTAAAGTAGCTCTAAAAATTTAAAAGTATTGTTTTTAATAGTCTGCAATATAACTTTTATAATTATTCAATTTATTTTTTTAATGTTTGAAATTGATATTTGTTGTATCTATATAATTACGTCACTAGAACTTTTAAAGAGTATAAATCTTATACAGGCAACATATTAGTTAAACACGCACATATACAATACAAAGCAGATTTTATAGTACAAAAAAGTATATTAAACAAAATTGTTGTATTTACTTTATACTAAGAAACTTTTTTTTTGATAAATTTGTACTTTAAGTTGCTACCCAAAAAACATTTTTAACTTTTGTATATATTTATTGAAATTAACTTAATGTTTAATTTTTTTGATCAAAATTTACATAAATAAACTTTCATATAAACTAATTGTTAACTTAGTAGTTTGTTTAAAAGTTTATTAAATTTTGTATACTAAATATTCTTATTTATGCAATTTTTCTAATTTATAAATTCTTTTTATTTTAAAATACTAAATTTTAGTAATTTATAATATTTTTTCTAATATGTAATATTTTAAACAGATTTATAGGGCAGATCATTTAAAAATATATCAAAAATACATATCTTATGCTTCTAATAAATTTTGTTAAAATGATTCTAAATGCATTTCATTTTACATAAATATCCTAACAGCACTAAAGAAACATTATTGATATAAACTATGTAGCAGACAACTAACTGTCAGTCTTTCTAGTATATAATGACTTCTGGCAACTATAACTTGTGATCATTGCATAACGCACAAAAAAAAATGTTTAACAAACGATTCAGAATTTGAAATTGTCTCAAGGTAAATAGTTTTGAATGTGTATTTTAAATCTTTCACTAGTAACGTTATAACTATTTGGATCCGTGTAAACATACAATTTAAATTTATTAATTGAACATCAAAGGTTAAATGTTGATCATAAATTTAAATTTAAAACCTGAACTTTAAGAGTATACATTATACAAAATGTATAGCATTTAGATTTTAACAATTAATTTGTTAAGAAAAACCAGTTTGTTTACCTTAAACTAATAAAATGAGATTTTCAACAAAACTTACAAATGAGATTTATAAGACTATATCACACAAAACTTACAAATGAGATTTATAAGACTATATCACACAAAACTATTGAACTCAGCGTGTAAGCAATTAAGGTATATATATGTACGATGCTTTATTAGCTGAAGTAATGGAGGAACTAAAATTTAAAAGATGTTCAAAACTCAGCTTAAACGTTTTTTAACACCTTAGAAATACAACTGCATTTTTAAGCAATTTCTATGAACTTGAATACTTTTTTATAACGTAGATAAAGACTAAATTTAAAGAAATTGTAGATCTTATACCAGTAAGATTTATTTAAACAACTAAATATATAAAGTTTTGCTAAAAAAATGTTTAGCTTCTTTTACCATGTTTGACAACATCGTTTTATTAGTTAAAATTTTTATTTTAATATAACAACATATTATAATCGGTAATTAAACTGAGTATGTAAATCACAATACAAAACTATTAAAACTGTATTAAAATAAAAATACAACAATACTATTATGTCATTTCATTTTCTCGAAGTTGTATTAAGATTAGAAAAAATTTAATGGCAGCAAATATTAATTTTAAAGTTTTTTCATTTATTTTAGCTGTTGATACAACAACTTTAAAAAGATTTAAAAATTGAGAAGACTTTGTATATGTCGTAAAGTTGATAAAGCTAAAATAATGAAAAAAATTTTGAGGCTAAAATTTGCTACCTTTAAATACTTATGTCACTACGATTTCTTAAGAACAATAAACTTTTATTTGCAGAATGTTGTTTTTTGCTTTGTTTTAAATTTTAAGGTAACTAATCGTTTTATGAACCAAATAAGTAATGAATATTTTTTTTTGCGAGTTAAGATATTGTTAGTTTTTATTGAAAAAAAAATCATTTAACAAACTGTTGTATTATATTTTTCTTAGATTTATTTAGCAGTAAGTTAAAAAACAAAATTTTATTTTATTAAAACATTTAATATTATATAAAACAAACAGTTAAGTATTACATTTTTTTTAGTTTGACACCAAAAACTTGAAATTATAAACAACGAAACTATAAAGTTTATTTAAAACAAGAACTTAAATTTATAGTCTCTTAATTTGTTAAGCAAAAATAGCTAACTAACAAAAACAATGAATTCGTGTAAACAGCTAATATTTTGCATATAAGCAATTAGCTCCATAGGTTATAGTAACGAAAGGCATTAAATTTAACAAAAAGATAGTTTTATATTGTCTTTAAAAACAATAAGTTTTCTAGTTATTGTAACTAAAAACTATTTGTTGTATTTTCTAACATAACTTTAAAAGGTTATTTATTAATAGCTAACACATTTTACCTACAATATTATATTATAATGTTGAACTTGTCTATTCAGTTAACGATCAGAAAAGCTAAAATATAGCTCATAATTAACTATCAAGTGAAATATAAACGAAACAATTTATTTAGAAATCTTTCATCAATTTATTTGACACTTTCAATGTAATAAACGGCTATTAAAAATAAATACACAAAGTTCAAAAACATAGGCAAAAGTACTAAATATACAAAATTTAAATTAATTAATTTTTACTTATTTACACAAACATTTTTTTCTATATTAAGCAACAAAACATTTTAGATTTTAGAAAGCATTAAAACATTAAAACAATTTGTTACTAAAAAAATAAACGTAAATACTATTTCAAAGAAAAAAAAATTAGCTTAAAAAATTTAATAAAAGAACAAATTTACATACAGTAAAACTCATATTTATGAAAAACTAACTTACTTTTACTATTATACCCCCTAACCCGTTTACAACATCAACTGTTCTCGAAATGCAGTTCCTAACATCAAATGTCTTTTTCCAGGTTTTTAAATCTTCTAAATAATTTTTAGAGTCTTTACAAAGCTTATTTGTTCCAAATCTGCAATATCTCACACTAATTGGTTCCAGTATTATGTTCAGCACAGCTATCAATCTACTTAGGTATGTATTTCCAGCTGATTTAAACTATTTTTGTAGGAATATTTTTAATACTACAAGTTTTTAAGCCATTGGAGTTATTTTGTGAGTTTTCAATAATTAGTAAATATGTCGGCAATTATCATTAGCGTATATGACATTACATTATTTAGTATGAAACCGTTTATTTTCACTTTCAAAAAAAAAAAAACTGTTTGAAAATTTAGAATTGTTTTTAGTATTCTGTTTAAATTTTATTATTTTAAACGCTTAGTATAAATTTGTTGCAAATTATATATTTTTTTAACTTTAAAAAGCAACTAAACTTAAGTTTTTATTTTTAAATTAGTTTATTGTATTATATAGCAAGTATTGTATTGATCGTGTAAATTTATTACTAAATCAAATTTCCAATTGAGTTTTTATTTTGAATTTTTTTTGTAAATTTTTTTTTTTTAATATATAAATTTTATTTTTTATTTTTTTAGAAAATAGTGATTAATTAAACCATCTGGTGTAACCAATATATTTTCTTTACAACATTGTCTTTAATCTAAAAAACTTTGATAATTTTCGTTTTAGTGTTTATTTTATCTACTGGTTTGTTTTTTTTGTTTTCCCTAATGAAACTATAAAACTTAAATTTATTATTATAACTTAATTTGAATAATTGAAAATTCTATTAAGGACGTCTAATCGTGTTTTTTTATTCGTACTAAAAACGAAATTTACTGTCTATTTAATATTTAATCTGCTCAAAAATTTATCTTTAAATTGTTTGTTGTTAGTTATGAAATTTAAATGAAATTAAGTTTTACTACTTTTATTAAATGAGTTTTCATTAGCTAAATAATAGTTATTGAACTCGAATAGGGTGATTTTGAACTACCATCTTTTTAATTTACAAATGTTATAGCAAGATAAAAAAATATATTTTTTTTTACTTGACTTTTTGAATTACATTTACTATTAAAGACTTATGACCTACTTAAAAACACTAAATTACTATAGATGTTTGTTTTTTTTGATTTGGTTTAATTTTCTATTTGTTTCTTTAACTTTATATATTTCAAAATTATTTTATTGGAAAGTAAATGCCTTTAATTTCTGATTTAGTACGAAAAATTATCATAAAGCAGTATAATTTTTTCTGTGATTTCAATTCTTGAAACTGTTTTTTGGGCTGTAGCGCTACTCAAAAAAAATGCTTAGGTGTTTGATATCTAACATAAATTAATAATTTCAATAGCCAGTTTCTCTATTTATAATAAAACATTTATAAAATCATTTACAGACGTTAAAAAAATTATGTTTTTGTATTTAATTGTAAACAGTTAAAAAAATATCTTGCATTATTAAAGACTTAAAAATATTGCAAAATTAAAACGTCATTACATTTTTTAAGACAAGCATGGAGTATTTTCGAAAAATGTTTTCAGCAGAATAAACAAAACAGATTTATTTTGTTACAGTAAAAAATAAAATAATGACTTATGAAAGTAACATCTTGCAAATATTTTGTAATTGTTTTATTGCTCTTTTTATAAGAATTTTTTTAAAAACTATAAAAAAGTTGGTTGCTTTTGTGACGTATTTTTCACATATTTATTAACAAAAATTACTAACTAAAAAAATTTCAAAACAACAAGCCTTAAGTAAAGATTACCATTTTTATTTTTATGATCAGTTTTAACTCTGTATAATGGTATATTCTGAAATAATAGTTTTAGTATTTATTATATTTGTAAAAAGGGATAATTTTGACGTATTTAATAGTAATTTTAAAACTATCAATCAAAAATAAAATATTGTTCTGTAAAATCAGACGACGAAATAGAAAACTTTTATTTATTTGGAAGTCTTCAAACAAGAGTAATAACTTACTTGAAATAATTTTGTAAGAAGGTTAATATATTACGAAAATATTTTACTGAAACTACACTTAATGCAGCCTCGTGCATGACCTTCTATAAAGTTTCGATGCAATTTTCGAACTGCTATATGCTGACGCATAGTTTATATTTTATTGGTTTTCTTTGAAAATTAGATTTTTGCTTTTGAATTTAAGCTCTTAAAAAATCAAAATAATATTTTTTTAATTTTTTTGATTGATGGAGTTAAATATTTAAATGTTTTTCAAAACACATTTTGTAAAACTAGTTAAAATTAAAATGTAAACTTACAATAAAGGTTATTTGTAAAAGAAGTTAATTCAAACAACAAAGAATTTATTCTCTTACCTCTATATTTAAACTTATGTAAAAACTCTTTTAAAAATATCATTATAACTAATTCAAATTATGTTTCAATTTATTAAATAAAGTTGTAAAACTGAATCTTTAGTTTTTAAAGGCTTTGTTTTATATTTTTATTGATTTTTTATATGTTCAACGTCTTACTTGGATTACTATCATTTAATAATTTTAAAGGTTTTATTGCAAGAAAAAAACAAAAAAAAAGTTTTTTATGAAGATTTATTTTTGCTGTTTTTTAAACAGCTTTAAACAAAATTAAATAGTTTTGTTTAAAATTATTTGCAATAGAAGTTTAAAAAATATTCCTGACTTTCATACAATTATTTGAAACTGGTGTTTGTGGAGTAGTTATAGTTACGTCACTTGAGCCTTGTAACAACATTAAGTTTTATTAAAGCAAAACATAAGTCTTTTACACAGTAATTTGAATTTAAACATATGTTAATTATAATGAAAACTAGTATTTAGTAGATAATCGTGTTAGTTCTATACGTTTTGTTAACTATTTTTTTATTAATTCACATTTTAGATACTCGCTTTAAAGTTTTTTTTTTCTTCCTTGATTTTTCAAAATATTTTTTTAAACTGTTTGTTTCTAAATATTTACTTTTAAAAAGTACTGAATCAAAATTAATTAAATCTGAAATTGATTTTTAGGCTTTTTTTATGCTTAAGTTTTTATTTTAATTTATAAGTTAGTTCAAAAGATTCAATAAAGCTACAGTATACTATTAGGCTAAACATAAATTCAAAACGCAACTTTACTTGTATATTTTTATTGTTTTAATGGAAGAATATTATTGAATACTATGTTACTAGAGATAAACTTTCTTTATTGTTTAATATTATGTTAAATCTATGAATATATCAGTGTTTTTAACATATTACTGTCACTCTTGAACATTTTATAATTTAGATTATTTCAGATAACAGCTCTAAAATAGATTATTATTTATTTTTCTTTTAATTTAAAGTAATTCCATCAAAAAATTTTTAGACTTAGTAAGGAACAATTTCGGCATCTATACACCGGTGAAAGGTTATAAAATTGTAATACTAACGACTACCTACGGTTTATTTGATTTAAACTGAAGAAAAAAAAGCTGCAAAAGGAAAACCTCCGTGCTTGTGTAAACAGGTTAATGAAATATATTGAAGTGAGGCATCAGTACTAGCTTAACCAATGTTTATGAAGGTATTGTTTAAATAAAAAAACTTTGGATAAAATATATAATATATTTTAACTTAAAATTTTTTTAGTTATTTAAAAGCTGTCGGAAGTACAGCTAAATTATGAAATTAAAATGTAATGAAAAGAGAAAATGCATTTTAGATATAAGATTTTTTTTAGTTTTCACCTAATTTATGTACATAAATATACCTCAACCTTCATACAAAATTTCTTCAGCAAAATAATCTTTTTTTTTTTAGTATGTAAAAGCTTTTATCTGTAGAAAAGCTGAGAAAGTTTATTAGTTATAAAAACTTTATTAATTTCTATACTTATAATATTATAGTACTGCATTTTTAGCTGTATTTAGATCAGCTTTAAAAAATTAAAGTCGGCGAAAACTTTGTCCACAGAGTCAAGAATACAAAACTTTATTTAGTTAATCAATTATATTAAGTCCAAATCTAACGTATGTTAGACTTAAATAGTTACCTTACTAATAATTTATGCAGATTAAAGTTTTATACGATTATACATAAATCTAGTAATCGAGCCTTTTCTATAGAAAATAAATACTGTATGTAATGTTTTTACTGTATCTTGTTATCGAAATATCTAAATAAACTATAAACAATCTACATTTTTTAAAAATATTGATAAGACTTAAAAAGTAAATACTTAGTAACGCTAAAACAAATATGTTAAAGTAATTTCTTCATCTAATATTAATATCAGTTCATAAATTAAGAGTTTTAAAACTTAAGCTTTTGTTCAATTTCCATTATTATCTAATGGTAATAACATATTATCATTTTTAATTACTAGAAATTTGAAAATTAAATTATAGATGGTTTAAAAGTCGAAAAGATCATAAACAAAACAGATATTAACATTTATTGTCTTAAATTAGGTATACAGTAGTTTTTATGTACAAACAACAAATGAAAATAAAAGTATATTCAATGTAAGTATTTTAACGCATGTTATTCATCTTCTTTAGTCCTTCCCTTTATATATTTAATTTATATATCCAATTCAAGCATCTTACAATAAACTGTGTGTTTCATTAAATTAGTAGTTCTAACAAAATATTTTTTTAAATTATTTAAAAAAGATATTAATTTATCGAAACAAGAAAATTCTCATATAACTTTTATTATCTAAACGGTATAAAGTTAATTTAATTTTTTATAATATTAATATTCCCTGAGCTACTTTTATATACAGTACATTTTAATATTTATAACTTTGTTTGATTCCGTTATAAAACAACACAATATTTTAGTTCTAGATTTTTTTTATAGAAACTATTTTAACTTTGTTAAACTTTTGTTGTGACGTCTAAAGGATTTCTTTAAAGTAAAAAAATTATATTAGTTTCACACGCAAAATATCATTCAGAGCAGATTTTACAAAGAAAAAAAAAATCATTGTTTTACTGCTAAACATTTAAAATGAACTGTAAACTTAAGTGTTTGCTTTTTAATTTTTTAATCTTTGTTTATATATATATAAATATAACATGTATCATAATAGACTTTTTTTTTCGTATACAATTACCAAAAAAAAAAAATGAATTGTTTGTTTTGATTTATTTTTCAATCAATTTAAAATTTTATTAATATGTTTTTTAACTTTCTTTTTTTATAACTTTATAATACAAACTTGTACATTTTATTAATTTTTATCATTTATAAAGGTGTAGTCTTAAAAAAAATACGTATGGAAATTATTTAAAAAAATATGAATGTGCTTAAATAAATTTTACAAACCTACTTCAAATTTAATAATTTACTTAACAGCGCTAAATATCTTAGTGAAATTAAGTGTGTGTCAGATAAATAATTTTTATATCTAAGCAATAAATACTAATACAATATTGAATGTTAAATTAAGAATAAATGATTACATAAATAAATTTTCAGCAATACTTTATTCACCTTTTTTCTTTTCTACTTTATCTACTTAGTAAAAGGTAGTTTTTCTATAAGGTTATAATGTAAAAATAAATTTATAATTGTAAAAAACATTTTTTTTAGATAATCATATTTATTTGTTTAGCTATATATACTATAGCTTTTAAAAGTTTATTGATTTTACACTTAACACTAATGGCTAAACATAACAGTTTGATAGTGGGTATAAATAAAATATTGTTAAACGAACGTTAGTGAGTTTTATACGATGACGTTTACAAAGCTTTTACAGCATGTCTTAGTTTTGTATGTAATATTAATATAAAACTTGTTAGGTTTTTAACATTAAATCTGCTATTAAATTAAAACATACATGTTTAAGTTGTTTTCATTTATTTTAATTTGCATTACTTAATAATTATTTTTATTTTTTCTATAACGTTGTTCTTTTAAAAAATATGTTTCGTTTGTCTGAATTTTTATATTTAAATCTTATTTTTAAGAGAAAGTTAAAAACAAATTATTTAGTACAAAAGAGTACAACTACTACAACCACTTTGACAACTTTTCGTTTATTTTTTTTTTAATTTTCAAAGTTTTTTTTTAAATTTAGTCTTTTAGCAAAAAAAAATAAGTTCAATCTAGATAATTTTGCTACTTGAATTTATAGGTAGATTACAATTAATACAGACAAAAATACCGTTTAACAAATTGTTTTACTTGCTTTTACAACTCTTGTGTTTTACTTTAAACGTAATTTTTTGTTTAACATATATAATAATAGCTTTTTTTATTCTACTAACAAAAAATAAAAAATTTGTAGTACACTTAACACCTTTTTTCTCAACCATTTAATAGCTATTTCTTTAGTAATCTATATTGCATTTAAAATATTATTCAAGATTTATTTTACTTATTCATCACTACTGTACTTCTTACATTAAATAAATATTAGTCATTTTTACTGATTATAATAATATATATTTTTTTTAACAGACTACAAATTTTATTAGCAATAGAAAAAAATCCTGACTAAGTAATTTTATTTGTTAAAATATGATTTTCTTTGAAAAGACTTAAAATCAAAATTTGAAATAAAGCAAGGTTAGATATTTATATAAATAAAAAAAAAAGCTTAGAAAAGTTTAAAATTTAGAATACGACAAACTATATCCGGCTAAAAACTAATTAAAATGAATATTTAGCTTATAATACACTTTATTTACTTGATTGTATGTAGTTCAAGATATACAAAATATTTTTTTTTGATACAATTCTTATGTTTTTAGGTACTTTAAGTTTAAAATCTTTAAACAAAGATTTAAATAAGATTGAGTTTTTTTTTTAATTGTACAATGATCAAATAAAAATCTAAATTAATACTTATTTTTACGTATTTAAAATCTTAAGTAACTTCATAACGTTTTTATTTGAAAAAGTAATTTTTGAATTTATTTAACAAACAAACACAAAGCATTTAGAACATTTATTATTACTATATTTTTCTACAACTATGCTTTTATTTTTTAAAGATATTATTTAGAATAAAGATAAAAAATAACTCGATAATTGTTTAATTGTGTTTACATAAATTTTGAGATATTATTTAATAGTACAATATTTAACACGGAAATTTATAACAGCTATGTTTTTTAAAATAAAAGAACTTAAATTCTTAAGACTAAGACTTATGTCAAAAGATATCGGTTATAAAAAAATATGCTGTCCAAAAAGTTTAATGACGTTATTATGTAATTTACACAAAAGCTGTTTTCAAAAAATGTTTTTTAATAGTTTTTACATGAGACTCTATGTATTCAACTATGTTGTGTTGAGTCAAATAATTAAACCTTTAAAAGCTGTTGCTATCACAGCTAAAGAAAAATTTTAATATCAGCTAAAGTCGAATACGCTTGATGTGCCTAAAATAATAAAGGTGAATTAGTTTGTTAAAATATATACATTTATAAATGAAAATTCAAAAAATTAGTCAAATCAAAACATAATGTATCATTTAAAGAAAAAACAAGATAACCAAAAACTATAAACGTGCGTCTTAAATTAATATTCTGCATACTTTAATTATGTGATTTCAAAAATATATAGATGTAACAAGCTAAATATGTTAAACGTTAGTTTTAAGATAGTTTATATATAATTAGCTATTTAGTGATTAAAAAGTTCCAAAGAGTTTCTTTTCACTTTGTTTCTATTTTTGAAGCTGTTTTAAAGAAGAAAAAACAATCAAACATAATTAGGTAAAGTTAAATTTAGAGTTTTTGTTATTAAAACATGAAAACTTTCAAAAAAGTTTATAAGCAGTATATTGTTTAGCACTGCAATATCATGCATTCGGTAAACAAAAGTTGTAGGTGATAAGAATTTTAAAAAGTTCAATATAAAAACAGCTTAGAAGATCTTAAGTCATATAGTAGGTACATAGTTAAAACAAATAAAGTTGATATTTACAAATTATAAATTAAAATCAAAAGTAAAATAAAAGAATAATAAAAAAAACTATCTTATAGTTTCGCTTGATTCCTTTTTTTGAAAACAAAAAACAAATATTTTATTTGTAAACATTAACAAACTTCTTTTTGAAATAACACAATTTTACTTGCTTGGAGCAAAATTTAATACAGCTGACTTTACAACAGCTTTGAAAATAAAGAAAACGTGTCTGAGGTGAAAGCAACACGTTAAAGTCAGTTCACTAAATAAATATGTACTAAAAACTAAAACGAACGTTTGTTTTTTGTCTTTACGTTGTGATGTGTTTACATCAGTTTTGTCTTTAGATTGCAATATAGTAAATAAATATGCACGCTTAAACTACTTTTCTAGCTAAATCGGGAATAATTTCTTATTAAACAAGTTGTATAAGTTTATAATTCATAGATTTCTAAGATTTTTACATAATAAAATTAATAATTATATCTTATTGTCCTAAATTTTCGAAAAATTTATAAAAAAACCATTACAGTTTTTACTGAATATTTATAAATGCGATGATATTGTATTATGTGGTGACTTAAAACATCAGTTAAAAATTTAAGTATATAAATTAAAAAAAAAAAATTTACATAGTACTTGTAATAAAAATTTCAAATTTAAATAAAGAGTATTAAAATAAATATTTTTTTTTAAGAGGTAAATTTGTTTTAAATATTGAAGTTAAGTTTTGTTACATTTAAAAACCAATAGTTTTGAGTAAAAAAGTTAGAAGTTATCTGACAGTATAATCAAAGAACATAATGTTTTTTTAAGACAAGTAAAAGCTTTTTCAGCAATAGATAAAAAATCATTATGTTAATAGTACATTAACATAATATTATATAAATTAATAGTTTAAAAGTACAAAAGGTGCTAAAAATTAAACCGATTTGTTTTTTACTTTAATGAGTCCTAAATACTATACTCCATTTTTAATAAAACAGTAAAAACTATAGCATTAGTACATTGAGCAATTGTTTTTTAGATTAAAAAGCTATAAAATAATAAAACTTCAACTGAATAAATATAATAGCAAAAAGTCGTAAAAAACATACATAAGCGCGTAGTGACGTCATAACTGTTAAGCCACAAATACTAGTTTCATTTGAATGAATTTACACGAAGCTGATTTTACCCTTAAAGAATAATTAAGTTTCATTCTTTTACTACTTGAGATTTTTAATATTTAAAAGCCACAATGATGTGGCAAAAAATAAATTTACCATGTAAAATAGGTCTAAATATGTAGAAGCTTCTATCTAATTGTTCTTAAAATTATAGAATATAACCCAGTATGGTTACAAATTAAAACTTTAAATAGGAATTAACTATTTATTATGATTTGTTTTGTAGCACTTAAGTTACTGGTAAGTTTACTTTTCGTGTATCCGTTACCATTCAAGTTTGCTTTAGTTCGAAAATTTTAACATTTTTTAGTTATTAAACAATGTTCTTATTCTCTAACAGCATTCTATTGTAAATTAGTTTTCGTGCTTCAATAACTATTTATGCTGTTTTCTGAAAAAAAATATAGTATACTTCAAAAAATGGAAGACCTTATGATAAATTTTTGCTAAGTTAAGAAAAATTCAAAAGATTGTTTTTTTTTCGTATTTTAGTTAAGTTTAAAACTATTAACAAAATGTATACGACTAAAAGTGTTTACTAAATAATTAATTTTCATATATTTCGTTTTTTGCGTACCTTTTCATTCATTTCACACAAAAGAGTTTGCCTATTGCAGAAAACTTTTTATATTTGCATATTTTAAGAAGTAAGAAGTAATGTTATGTTTCGTTTCTCTATTCTAGTTTAAAATATATTCAATATCAAAAAAATATTTTGACAGAAAAATAACAATATAAATTAAAAACTCTCTATCAGCCGGGATCGGCTATGTAAAATTGTGCATAGACAGTAAAAACAAATGATAACAATATAAAAAAAAGCACAGTTATACAACAAATAAAACAAAAGGATAACATTTCAAATAAATCAAAAAAAAAATGTTTCTCATTTCTTCATCTTCTTTGGTTCCTTTTTTTTATTTCTTTCAGACATTTTGTTTACAGTAAATTTCAATTTGGCGCAGCTGTTTGCAATTAACTCTAATTCACTAGATTTTATATTCCAGCTTTTTAGGCCGCGCTTGCAAAGCTTCTTCAAACATTATTTTGGACAACCTCGGTACGTTAGAGACATTAAGATTTGCTTAGCATCCATCTTCTGAATATGTCCGAGCCAGCGAAACCTATTTTGACTGAATGTAAAGTACATGTTGGTAAGACTAGTACGTCTCAACACTTCTTCGTTGGTGATCTTTTGTTGCCATTTAATTCTAAGGATGCGACGATGGCATCGTAGGTGTAAAATAGTCATTTTCTTTTCCTTCACGTTAGACAACGTACATGTTTCACTTCCGTATAGTACAGTAGAGCACATATAGGAACAATAAACGTTAGCCGTTGTGCGAATCCTTAATTCTTGGTTATCCCAAACTTTTGCAGTTAAACGAGCTAAAGTTCCTGAGGACTTACCAATGCAAATATTTATTTCTGTGTCCAATGATGCGTTTGACGCAATATTTGAGCCAAGGTAAAACGTTTTTTTTTTATTCTCGTTATGTTTGCTTCTAATTTTGATCACGTAAAATATATGTTCATTGACTTAGAACTTAAGTCTTTTTAAGATTTATAATAAGGCCATAATTAATTAACCCCTATACCATAGCTTCTCTTAGTAATATAAAATAAAACTGTACTACTTTTATCAATTAAAAGTTTGGCATAAAATGTTTCTAACTATTGTTTGTTTATGTTTTTTGTTGAAAAGTTAAGAAATGAAGTTGAGAAATGTAAATTTTAAAAAGCTAAAAATTAAGAATATATAACTATCAATAATTATTTTTTTGAACTTATACATTAACTATATTAGCTTTTTAACTAGCAACATAAAATTAAAATTTCTAAATTAATACCTTTTCCTAACAAACATTTACTGACGTAAAACTAGATAAAAAAAAATATTTTGTACAACATGTCTTAAGAGCAAACTCATTTTGTAAATAATTTTTGTCGTTCACCAAACCATCTAGAGTTATAAAAATGTATGGAAAATTTAAGAAATATTTTATCAAGTTCTATCCTTTCTTACAGGTTTATATTTTGATGCTTTTAAATGTAGTAATACTTATTTCAAATATGTAAAAAGATTGTTAAAACGTAAATTAGTTACTAAATATATTTGTTATTTTTTATACTTCTGTAATTTGTATACATTATATGTGTCAATACTAAGTAATAGTATATATATAGATAAAGTTTATAAAATCTTTTTTTGTTAGTTTAGCAAAATCTTCAAAGTAAAATATAACTAAGTTTATACTGACACTAACTAATTTTATGACGTCATCAAAAATTCAACCACCAGCTGTATTTAGCACAAGCTTATAATTATACTTTTGTAATTTATAAACTATATTTCTCCTATAGTCATGCATAGTTAAGTTTTTTTTTAATTTATTAGAGAATTGAACCCATAATGTAACCTTAACAAACAATAATGTTTTTTAAAAACAACTATACATTTTTGAATATGTTGTTTACTAGTTAGAGCTATTTTTTTTAAGTATAAACCTTTTAGCTTTTTTGTTAATTTTTTTCTAAACACAATACAATTATTACACTATACACTTCTATTATAGTTAGATTAATACAATAAAATGTCTTGGACAAGACGTTAAAAGGTATCAAAGAGGTGTTCGACTCGTAATCTGAAAAGTTCTTTGTGCACCCGGTCCTAAAACCAAATATTTTGAGCGCCAATTTTTTGTTCATTAAACTAATAAACTAGTATCTTAATAAAATATTAGATACAGTTTTATCTTACTTTTCAAACTATTTAAAATAAGTGTTCAAAATTTTTATTTAAATTTTTTAATACATAATTTAACGTATAAATGATTGACTACCAAAAATAATAATAAAATCACTTAAGTTTTTTTAAGTTTCTTTACAATGTTAAGTTTTTTAAAGAAACATACACAAATTTGGAATTGTCTTTTTAATAGAAAAATGTCAAAATTCTCGATGCAAAAAAAAAATGTTATAATTCATAAAAATAAATAGTTTCTATTGTATACTGTATTTTCTATGCGTTTAGCACATCATCAGAAAAATAATAAATCTATAGGAAAACATTTTGTTTTTAATAATATCTAATTAGGTTACACGAATAAAGACAATTTGCACTTAATCTTTGGATTTTGCTGTCAGTTAGAAAATCTCAGTTTGTTTTATATGATAACGACAATAGTCGCTTTTTTTATTCTACAACATTCTACAATTGCCTTTTCTGTTCTTTTATTTTCAAATTCGTATTCATTAAATTGGAAGAGCTCAGTTGAGCTTGTTTCACGGCATACGAAAGTCTAGGCGTTGCAGACTTTCGCCAATGTTTTTTTTTATGAATAACAGTTTAAAATTTTAACTTTTGATAAAAAAATACTTTTTTGTATTATAATTTATCTTAATTTTTTAAATTTTACTTTTTTTATCTAATAATTTACTTATATATTACATATTTTTATCATTTTAACTTTTTTTTTTATAAATGATTTCAAGCAAATTTTGTTAACAAATATTTATACTTGCTAATAAAATAAAATTTATATAGAAATTGTTATTAGAAATAGTTCGCAATATTAAAGTTATACATGTAAAAATACATTGAAAAAAAAATTGAATTATTAATTCTAGGTCGATATTTAAACATAAATCAAAACTTAATTAAACATATACACTAAAAACTTAATATAAACCTT
This sequence comes from Thalia democratica, assembly GCF_965202585.1. Taxonomy (NCBI): domain Eukaryota; kingdom Metazoa; phylum Chordata; class Thaliacea; order Salpida; family Salpidae; genus Thalia; species Thalia democratica. The sequence goes on from NC_139165.1 coordinate 85,006,585, forward strand.
TTTTTTTAGTATGACAGATTATTTTAAGTAATTTAATTTTAAAAAAATAAAAAAATGCTCAATAGAACTAACCAATTATTTAAGTTAACAGTTATATATCTCGTATGTTTTTAAAGTTTTACTGACGTCACATTGATTTAACTATTAACACTAGCGTTCATAAGATATATATAAACAGCATTTATTTTATTTGACTAAGAGTTTACCTCCGATAAGAAGTCCGTAGCTTATTTATTAAAAGTCACGTAAATGTGGCTAATATTATTTTACAGAAATATTTGTCTTTTGAACCGAGTGAAACTCTTACAAGTGTTTTGAGTACATTTAAAATGTAAACAGAAAGAGCGATGTTTCTTTTTTATAGAAACTCTGTTGTAATCTGTTAAATAAAAGACTTAAACATTTAAATATAAAACTTAAAACAATTACCTAAGTTTTAGCTTATTTATTTTCAAAAATTTCTTTTACCATTTTTGTACGACATATTTTAAATTTTTAGTCATTCAGTTATGAATTCGACTAATATGTTTTGATTTTTGTACACCTTTATTATAGAAAAAAAAAAGTTTTTAACTTTATAGTACATGTTTCTACCTTTTTAACTTTACAGTTAAAAAATTAAGTAAAAAGATAAAATTTAATTTTAAAAATTTATAGCCCTTTTACTATACTTTAGACATTGATTTCGTCATTGTGTTCAAAAAACTAGCTTGATTTGTATTTTCTTTATTGAATTAATATTAAACAGATAATTTTTTATTTGAAGTATATAAGTTTGATTATCAAACGCAATTTGAACCTTCAACAACTATTTACTTATCTTTTTTTTTACTCTAGTATATTTCAGTTATTTTTAAGTTTCTGTTTACATTTGTTTAAATTTTTAGTCAAAAAATCTATTTATTCCTTAACACAATATAAATATCATCGAAAGTTACTTATTATTTACTTGATTTAAAACTATTTTATGTCATTTTTTTTAAAATATAAAGTTTAAGACTTAAAAATCCTGTATATTGTTTTATATCCTATGTTAAAAAAAATTTATATGTTGTCATTTATAATCTAGTATTTATACCTTAGTCTAAACAACTTAAATATATTTATCAATTACATCTGTTATTTTTTAATGTTTCAATGAATTGAAATAAGCTATAATTTTCAAATTAAAATGATTTATTTGGAATTATCGCTCATTAATATTATCAGAAGATTTTTGTAGGTTTTTTATTATAAAACATTATAAATATAAAGTTTTGTTTGCTATATATAATCTACAAAAAATATTGTATAGTATAATTAAAACAAAATATACTTTCTATGTATAACTAATAACTTAGCTTTAAATATTTCAATTAGAGGTTTTTTTAGATTTTGATTATAAGTATATGAACCAAGCATAATTTAAAAATAATTAAAAAAAAAGTTTTTTGAGACAACTTAATAATCTAAACTCAAGAGAATTAAAAGTTTTAACAAACTTTTTTATATATAATCTGAGAATTTTCAAAAAATTAAGTTCAAACATTTACTAGTACTATTTGCATTTGTATAAAAGATTTATTTGTTTTTTTATGCTTATTAATTTTTTCAATACTAACTTAAAATTTAAAAACAAGGTATTGAAATTTAAATAGTTTAATAAATATTGTTTTTTTTTTCTTCTATATATTTACAAGTTTTAAGCTTTAACAGTTATTTACAAAGTTAATTACATAGATAAAAGTTTTGATACAGTTATGTAGTGAAATCACTGCAGTTTAAATAGTTTTCAACAGTTTTTATATTGCCGCAAATAACTTTGTGACGTATGAACAGTTTAACAACAACCGTTGTATTCAGCACAAAAATTTAATAGTAATGTTGTTTTTTTTTTTACATACAGCTTTTTGCATGCTCATTCCCAGTAGCACTATTTTTTAAACTTCTTATAAAAGAAGTAAAATAAGTATATTTTTTTAAAACATAAAAAAATTCAAGTTTTCCCGAAGAAAGCTTTTTTTTGTAAATAAATATCTTTAATTGTTCAGTTTATTCGAAAACTAATAACAGAAGTATAATTAGATCATTTTTGTATATTTCATTTTATGAAGTATTATGAATATTATTTTTGTTTGCTACATATATATATAGTCAACCAAAAAACATTGTTTAGTTTAAATAAAACAGACATTATATATTACGTACAACTAAGAACTAAGCATTAAATATTTAGTATAGGTGTTTTGTCTTGGTTTTGCTAATAAATATATGAATCTAAGCATAACTTTTAAACAAATATAAAAAAGGTTTAAGCGACAAATTAGCTGTTTAAAATAAAATTTAACAATAAGTTAACTATTTGAACTCAGGAAAATAAAAAGTTAAATTTATTTTTCTACGTTATCTGAGATTTTTAAAAAAATTAAGTTCAAACATTTACTAGTACTATTTGCATTTGTATAAAAGATTTATTTGTTTTTGTATGCTTTTTAATTTTTTCAATACTAACTTAAAATTTAAAAACAAGGTATTGAAATTTAAATAGTTTAATAAATATTGTTATTTTTTGTTCTTCTATATATTTACAAGTTTTAAGCTTTAACAGTTATTTACAAAGTTAATTAGATAGATAAAAGTTTTGATACAGTTATGTAGTGAAATCACTGCAGTTTAAATAGTTTTCAACAGTTTTTATATTGCCGCAAATAACTTTGTGACGTATGAACACTTTAACAACAACCGTTGTATTCAGCACAAAAATTTAATAGAAATGTTGTTTTTTTTTACATACAGCTTTTTGCATGCTCATTCCCAGTAGCACTATTTTTTAAACTTCTTATAAAAGAAGTAAAATAAGTATATTCTTTTAAAACATAAAAAAAATCAAGTTTTCCTGAAGAAAGCCTTTTTTTGTAAATAAATATCTTTAATTGTTCAGTTTGTTCGAAAACTAATAACAGAAGTATAATTAGATCATTTTTGTATATTTCATTTTATGAAGTATTATGAATATTATTTTTGTTTGCTATATATATATATAGTCAACCAAAAAACATTGTTTAGTTTAAATAAAACAGACATTATATATTACGTACAACTAAGAACTAAGCATTAAATATTTAGTATAGGTGTTTTGTCTTGGTTTTGTAATAAATATATGAATCTAAGCATAACTTCTAAACAAATATAAAAAAGGTTTAAGCGACAAATTAGCTGTTTAAAATAAAATTTAACAATAAGTTAACTATATGAACTCAGGAAAATAAAAAGTTAAATTTATTTTTCTACGTTCGCTGAGATTTTAAAAAAAATTAAGTTCAAACATTTACTAGTACTATTTGCATTTGTATAAAAGATTTATTTGTTTTTTTATGCTTTTTATTTTTTCAATACTAACTTAAAATTTAAAAACAAGGTATTGAAATTTAAATATTTTAATAAATATTGTTTTTTTTTCTTCTATATATTTACAAGTTTTAAGCTTTAACAGTTATTTACAAAGTTAATTACATAGATAAAAGTTTTGATACAGTTATGTAGTGAAATCACTGCAGTTTAAATAGTTTTCAACAGTTTTTATATTGCCGCAAATAACTTTGTGACGTATGAACACTTTAACAACAACCGTTGTATTCAGCACAAAAATTTAATAGTAATGTTGTTTTTTTTACATACAGCTTTTTGCATGCTCATTCCCAGTAGCACTATTTTTTAAACTTCTTATAAAAGAAGTAAAATAAGTATAATTTTTAAAACATAAAAAAAATCAAGTTTTCCCGAAGAAAGCTTTTTTTTGTAAATAAATATCTTTAATTGTTCAGTTTATTCGAAAACTAATAACAGAAGTATAATCAGATCATTTTTGTAAATTTCATTTTATGAATACTATTTTTGTTTGCTACATATATATATAATCAACCAAAAAACATTGTTTAGTTCAAATAAAACATACATTATATATTACGTACAACTAAGAACTAAGCATTAAATATTTAATATAGGTGTTTTGTCGTGGTTTTGCTAATAAATATATGAAGCATAACTTCTAAACAATTATAAAAAAAGGTTTAAGCGACAAATTAGTTGTTTAAAATAAAATTTAACATAAAGTTAACTATTTAAACTCAGGAAAATTAAGGGTTAAATTTATTTTTCTACATTATCTGAGGTTTTTTAAGAATTAAGTTAAATCATTTACTTAAACTAGTTGCATATATACTACACGTTTATTTTTTTTTCTAAAGCTTTTAAATTTGTCAATACAAACTTAATTTTTTTGAAAAAGGTAACGAAACTAAAGTTGTTTAATCAATTTTTTTTGTTCTTATTTATGTTACAAGTTATAAGATTTAACAATTACTTATAAAATTATTTACATAGATAAAACTTTTGATACAGCTTTGAAGTGAAATAACAGCAGTTTAAATAGTTTTCAACAATTTTTATGTTGCCGCTGGTAACTTTGTGACGTATGAACAGTTTAACATCAATCTTTGTATTCTGCACAATAATTTAATAATAGTGTTGTTTTATACTTATTATGCTTGATGCATAAACATTCCTAAAAGGACTATTTTTTTAACTTTTTATAAAAGAAGTAAAATAAATGTATTAAAAAAAAAAGAATAATCAAGTTTTTTTGAAGAAAGCATTTTTTCTTAAATTGTAAATAGTTTTATTTTGGTTGAGTTTAGTCGAAAACTATTTACAAGAATGATAAAAGCTGTTCAAACAAAAAAACATAATAAAAGCTAGGTAAATACTTATACATCTCCTTGAAATTTTACTTACGAAAAAGATAAAACGGTACATTTACAATACATTACAAAACAAAACTATTTAAAATTAGTTCTAAACATAAATGCAGTTTACAGTTCTAAAAATCGACAAAAAATAAACTCGAGAAGAACAAAAACCACTGAATTGTTAAAATTTACTTAGTTTAAACTTCAACAAAAACAATAAACAAATTGCAATTTAAACATGATTACAAGTTCAACTTTCATGTATCGTAGATCCTTCTCCAGGTTCTTACATGACCAGATCGACGCAGTTTATTCTTTAATGACGCTCCATCAACAACAAAATATCTTTCAGATAACCTAAATTTGTTATAAGGATCCAATTGTAACAATACACTATTCCTCTGCTTTGTAAAGGATTGGTTTGCACCCATGCAATTTGAGTCCTTAGGTAAAAGGAAATTAGCTAGTTTTGCATTGCAAGTTTTGTTATAGTTATCTCCAGACTTGTCATTTATTACCTTATTGAATCTCGAAATATCAAAGTTTTCCTGGAAATCTTTTTTCTTAACATTACCAGAAAAAACAAACTTTTGCATGTTTGTATGTTTTTTTTTAACATTTATGAAATACTGCTTAGCCTAGATATTTGCAACTAGGAGGGTTAATTTTACATATAAGCTTACATTTTAAACAGTTAAGCGACTTGATCTTTTTTAAAACCTTACACCGAAACCATTAAAATATCTTTAAACATTTACAAAAAGTGCAACACAGAAATGTCAATTTTTTAAAATACTTACATTGTAAACATTTAAAAACTCTAAATACTTCAAAGAATTAAAACAAAGTATCTTGTAAACTGATTATAATAAAAAATAAAAAAATAAAATAGTTTGTTAATAATAAAAGGTATGAAAACAAAAGAAAAATGTAAATAGTCTATAAATTATAAATACCATGACTTATAGCGTAAAAAAACTGTCTGTATTTAATTTATAATGTACTAAAAATTTAGATACTAGTTTGTTTAGAATTAATTAACTTAAACTTTATTTTAATACAAAAAAAAGATAAAACTTTGCTATTGTACGTAATCATGTATAAAACGGTAGTGTTTATCAAAATAAACTTAGTTTTAGTTAAATTTAAACTTAAACTACTCATGTTTTTTATAAGTTAATATGACTCTTTGTCGTTTAAAAGAGTTAAATTTTCTAATATAAAAAAGTTTCTTTTTAATTATTCGTTTTTTGATTGAAATATGCATTGATAGTACAAGCGATTAATATTAAATTTTAAAATAGTCGCAAACTTTTCAAGTTATGCATAACAAAACTATTTAAATTTACTTTACATATTCAACTTGTTTCAAACATAGAAAAGGAAGGAATTACTAATTCTGCAAAAACCTTGTATTTAAGATAACTTAAATTAATACAATATAATATTACTCTAATGAAATTAAGGTTTATAATTTTTATTATTATTATTATTATTATATTGTTTATTGTGCAATGTTGGACTCAGGCATCAAAACCTGAGCCTTTTAAACAGGACACACAAAAAGAGAAAAAGAAAATAAACTTATATTGAAAACTTTAAAATAAATTATATATATATATACAAACATAATTTAAATGAAAACACAAAGTTAAACACAATAGATATACAAATGAACTAAATTAAAAATTAAATTCAAAAAATTCAAACTTATATATTACTTAGTACACCTAGTAAAGAAGTTTGTCTACAATCATGGCTTATAAAACAAAATTCATAACTACAAAAAAATAAGTAAACTAATAGTTTGTAGGGGGGAGGCGCAGGGAAACGAATATTTTTTCTTTTTTTTACAGTGGAAATTAGTGAATTTTATTGGTATTTATCGTATTTAAATCAAATCTTTTTAGCTTTAAACGAATTTGTTCTACCCTCTTACAAGATACTATATCCTGAGGTAGTCTGTTCCACATAGCTTTTGCTCTGTGAAAAAATGCGCCTTGCCACTGACTGTTTTGAAAATCATGTTTACATTTTATTTTCAAATTATTTCCTCTTAGATGATATTCATTTTGGGAAAAACTAGTTAAAAAAACTTTTATATTTGCCATTGATAATTTTGTAAAGAGTTAATAAATCAAAATCCCATCTTCTATATTCCAGTGATTTCAAGCCAAATTTAATCATTCTATCATTATATGACGTGTAAGATATGTTGCAACGACTACAAATATGACGGGTAAAACTCCTTTGCACAGATTCAACTTTGTTAATATCCTTTTTTAGATGGGGTGACCAAATTTGGGTACTAAACTCAAGTTTAGGGCGAACGATGTTTTAAATGGTTTTGTCAGAATTGAAGCAGAATTAGTTTTAAAACTTTTTAATATTTGATAACATGTAGTTTTTGCAATCTTATATAAATAGTTGATATGTTCATTCCATTTCAAATAATTGGAAATATAAATTCCTTGATGTTATTGATTAAGAGGTCAGTTGGAGAAGATTCTTTTTTGTTGATGGTTAGAATTTTACATTTGCTAGGATTTAAGTTTAGTTTTCTTGTTTTTAACCATATGTAAATACTATCTAAAGATAGTTGTAATGAAGTATTTGACTGACTAAAGATTTTGGCATCATCTGCAAATAATCTTAACTCACTTTTGATATCAATGTTTGAACAAATATCATTTATATAAATTAAAAAGAGAAGGGGACCAACTACACCGCTTGTGGTACTCCACTGTAGATTGTTAAAGAGTCAGAAAGCGTATTATTGATGAGTACTTTTTGTGATCTATTATTTAAAAAGTTATCAAACCAATCAATTAAGCTTTCATGTAGCCCATACTGATTTAAAATTTTTAATAATCTTTTGTGTGATACTGAATCAAAGGCTTTTTGAATATCCGTATAAACTATTTTAGTAAGTTCATTTTTGAGATAAGGATCTAACCAAGAATGTAGGCATGTTAACAGTTGAATGGTTGATGAGCGGTTTGGAACAAAACCAAACTGTTTGTTAGTTAATAATTTGTTATCAAAGAGGTGATTGAGAATTTTTACAGATACAATATGTTCATAAATTCTTAAAAAGCCACTTGTTAGAGATATTGGTCTGTAATTTAACGCATCGTGTATATTACCTTTCTTGTGCACAGGAATAATAAAAGATGTTTTCCATTATTTAGGAACATCAGATAGTTCTAGAGAGCAATTAAATAGTAATGAAAGTGGAAAAATTATTGATTGGATAACATGCTTGATATAATAGGGTGGAATGTTTTCTGGCGTTCTTTTGATTTTATCTTTTAAGTGGTTAATTGAACTTATAATGTCTTCATAGGTTATGAAAAAATTTTGCATCTTACTACAATTCTTTTGGGGTAGCTTAAAAGACTGGTAACTCTCGTCTTTTTTAAAAACTTTTTGAAAATTTATGTTGAAAAGTGTTGCTATTTCAAAATCTGAGGTTACTGTTTTGTTTTTATCATTATCATATAAGAGATGTATGGAATTATTTAACTTAAGTTTAAATTTCACGTAGCTATAAAACTTTTTTAAATTTGGCTTTTGCAGAGTTTATTTTCATATTCAAAAATGTATTTTTTAACAGCTAATTGATATTCTTTAGACTTGTTTTTGTATTTTATCAAAAGTGATTTACTTGTCTTACTTTTTTTGTATAGATTCGCTTTTTCTTTTAATAACTTTTTAAGATGAGATGGATATTTTTTACTTTTGTTTTTTTTAGACTAAATTGGAATAAAACGTTTGATTGAGATTTGGATTGAGCTAATGAATTGATTGTAGAAATGCTGGAGATTTTCTGAATTTTTAAATAAAGAGGTCCAATTAATTTTTGACAGGAAATCATTGATGCTTTCAAAATCTGCTTTTTTATAGTAATATGAGAGTTCTTTAGCAATAGGTACTATTTTATTTTCAATTTTAATTTTTAGTGAAAGCAAGTTATGGTCACAACTGTTTGTTAATGGAAAATTAGTTGAGTGTGATATGATTCTATCTAGACCAAAATGATTGCAAATTATGAGATCGAGAATGTTACTATTCTTATGGGTTGGATTTTCAATTACTTGGGTTAAAAAATTTTCTGTACAAAAATTAAGAAAACACTCATGGGGCTTATTGAAATCTGTGCTAGGAACCTTCCAATCTATATTTGGCATATTATAATCACCAAGAACATAAAAAGAACACTCTTTTGGAAAAACCATTTTAATCATTTTAATTATATTTTGAACAGTCAGTGCGCATCTCGCAGACAGTGGAGGAAGGTAGACACAACAAAATCTTAATTTCATCTTTTTTAAAATTATATCTACACATAGGTATTCAAAATTGATGTTGCTAATAGAGATAGATTCGTTTTTAACTTTAATAACTTTAAGCGAATTTTTGAAAAGGATAGCAACACCTCCACCCCTACTAGACCTATCACTTCGGTAAATGTTATAGTTAAAAGGACACACTGTGGCATCGTTGACCTTATTAGTCAACCATGTTTCAGTCAAAAAAAAATAAATCAATGTTATTCAAATTTATATAGTTCTCTAAAATATAAAATTTATTTAAAACAGATCTTACATTAGTGTAACAAAGTTTTAGTTAGTTGTTGTTACAATTTATATAGGAAAAATTGTTAGTGTTAAAATTAATCCTATCACTTAATAAATTTATACCCGTTGACTCACGATTTCCTCCACTAATCCCAGATGTCCTGGGAGCGGTAACGAAAGGGCTGTTTTATCTGTTCAACTATCTTGTTGTTCCTTATAACATATTTTATGTCCAATTTTTTTCTCAACAGCGATGGCTTGCTTTATTCTAACTTCTTTTCTCAATGTTCTGAAAGCTTCAATTTCCAAGAAAGTTCTGTCAGGGTTGACGTAGATTTTTGATTCAATTTCACCATAAAAAATTTTCAAATCTCTCAGTATTAACAGTCTGTGTTAGGATGCTAAATTGTTTAATTTGACTATAATTGGTCTGATTTTGTTATCTGCAATTTTACCAACTCGATAAAGTGACTTAAACTCTTATTTTTTCATTTTATTTTCTCCTAATACTTGTTGAATAATTTTTAGATTATTTTTGCAACTTTCTAGTGCATTATTGGTTGAATTTTTACTTTCTGGAATGTTAAATATTATTACATTTAAAGTCTTTTTTCTTTCAGTTTTTGTTCACTTTCAGCCTCTTTTTTTTCTGCTACTAAATTTAATTTGGTACTAATGTTTGTGATAATTTCTGTTGGTTCACTTTTCTGCATAGCATCAGCATATTTGAGAATTTAGTTTGAAACTTGTTAAATTTAGAAGAAAAATCAGACTTAAATTCTGAGAAACTTTTTTGTAATTCTGTAATTCTATTTTCTATATTGTCTATTCTCTTACTGCTGAATTCATCTTTTTGAATCTGATCAATGTTATTTTCAAAAATTCTACTATTTTCATTATAATCTTCCTTCAATTTAAGCATCTCAGCTTAAAAACAACTAAATTCGTTGTCCTTACTTCCAATAGCAATCAGTTTTTCTTTCAGCTGTTTCTCAATTTTGGAGGACTTAACCAATGCTTTAATTTCAGCTTCAACAGACAATTACTTTTTTATATTACAAAACCTTATTCAATATTTTAATATATTTTAATAAATTTTTTCTCAAAATAAGTTATATCTTATAAGTCTCTTGAAAAGAAGAAGATTATTAACACTAGTTATAAAATCAAACAAACTTTATAACAGTTTGAATTAAAATTTCATTTTAATTTTAGAATATATGTTTTATCCAGGCACGTAGCTTGGTAGGTTTCTGCGAATCTACAGAAACGTAAACAATTATGCGAAAAAACTTGCTTTTTTCCGATTATTCAGCTTTTTAGTCTTGTTTGAATAGCTTTAAGTATTCGTTTATACTTAGTTTTGCACTCTTGAGAGATAATTTCTAAAAATTTACGTACTTACTAGCACTTTTAGTGTCATAAATATCTAAAAAATTAAATACATGTAAATTTTATACAAATAGGATCGTGTAGATTCCTGTTATTAAATAGCAAACTATTGTAAATGAATCAATTTGGAAGCTGTAGATTTGTTTTAAATGATTTGGGAAAATAAAAAAAGTAAGTGTGAGAGAGGATATTGTACAATTGAAATGTTTGTGGTGAGTCAAAGAGAACTTAACATTTTTTGAAATTTACATTTTTTTGTGTTTCAAAAGAGCAAATACAGATAGAAGATATATAACATGATGAATTTTAAAGTAGATGATTCTTAAAATAAACTAACATGAAGAATTAACTTTTGATTTAAATCAAATCGACTCTTTGAGTTGAATGTTTTAAGATAAAATCTCTGTGGCTGACAAACATACAAAAATGAAAAACTTTTAATAAGTGATGACAATATTATTTCCTGAAGTTCTATCAAGAAGATTAGAAAGAATCTATTAAATCAGAAAAAATAACTTAATAATACAAATAGCTTGCAAAAAGAAGACAAACTGAAAAACTCAATAATATAATATTTTTAAAGAATAATATAAACAAATTATAGTTTACTTTTGTATTTTAGAACCATATTTTTTAATTAAAACTTGTTTTAAAGATTTTATTAATGCTTAGGTTAGTTAAAGTCTTATTTTTTCAAGATTAATATAACCAAATTATAGTTTTATCATTGTATTTTAGAACCATATTATTTAATTAAAACTTGTTTTAAAGAATTTAAAATGCTTAGGTTAGTTAAAGTTTTTTATTTTTTCAAGATTAATATAAACAAATTATAGTTTTATCATTGTATTTTAGAACTTTATTTTTTAATTTTAACTTGTTTTAATAGAAAAATTACTGTCTTGTAATTTTTTTTTATTCCTTTTTTTTATTTTAGTGAGCTACGTGCTAGTTTTTATTTAAGAAAAATTCATCAAAAAAAACCTCGAATTGGTGTTGGTCATAGGGTAAAGCTGTTGTAAATACTTATTTTACTTGTATTTTTATATAATTTGTTTACAATAAGTTTGTTTTCTATGCATAGTGTTTTATTATATGAAGATTTTTTCATAGTTTTTGGTTTTATTTCTAACTTTCAAAGGTTTTGCATTACCTCTGTTTTTTTCATCATTTTAAAAACAAGTTTTTAGTAGTTTACAAAATAACAAAAAAATAAATTAGTACATTTGTATTTTCTACTTAGCTTTAAATTTTGAAAAATAGTTTTTGAGTTTTATTTGTAGTACTACTGTAAACTTCGTACACTATGTGTGGATTTTAACAAATTTAGTTGTTTTACAGATTTTTTTACAGATGAAGTTTAAAAGTTAAGTTTTCTAAGGTTAAAATTATGCAAGTACATTTTAAAAATAAAACCACCTACTTGGTACCATTGAAACTCAAAGCTATTAACAAAGTGAATCAATCTGAAGTTCAGTTTGTTACAAAAAGTTCCAGATAAGTACTTCAAGAAAAAGCTCTTTGAATGATGTTTTCAGACAACTATGTAAAATATAAAGTTTGTTTCAACTTGTTTTTAAATATTACTTTAAATTTTATTTTTCTACAAGCATTGTTGTTTACAATATGAAGAATTTTGTATTTTATATTTTCTTTAAATGTATCAAGAATATGGATAGTATCTGCTGTTTAAAAAAAAATTTAATGTAACTTTTTCAATCTAAGATTAAAAAGAATAAGTTAATAATATTTATTTTAAGAAGTGTATAGTTGTTTTATTAATTCGTAACAATTAAAAAAAAAATTAAATATGTTTTATGTTTAAAAATATTTATGTTTGCATTTATTTATGTTTTACATTGTATCTAAAAACTATTGATGTTTAATATTCAAAGTTTGTGGTTAGTTTACTAAGTTGTTTTATTTAACAAGTTTGTTTTGTAAAAAAAAGTTTGACTCTTTTTTACAGCTTTTGTTTAACAATTTCTTTTATAGTTAGAAATGTTTTATTCCTTTTTACAGCTTAAATCCTTTTGCTACTAAAGCTAGTAATAACATTTACATAGACGTGTACTCTTCCTTACTTTATTAACTATTTTTGACAAAATTAAGTAATTGTGCATCTGACTTTTATTTAAAGTTGCAACTTTTTAATTTTATATTCTTTTTTTTTTATTCAACTGCTAAAATTTATGATTTTTATCTAATAAAAACTACAATTTTTGCAAATGATTTCTAAATTGGGGAAACTGTTTTCAAGTTTATATATTTAAGGACTATTAGTTATTCTATTAAAGTTATATTCTTAATAATTATTTTCATTTTAAGTTAAAGGTTTTTTAGGTTTATAAAAGTCTAAACATATAAAGAATTATATGGGTCAAAAGCAGTACAAATTGCCTTGTATTCAGTTACTCATTATACTTCAACATTCAATTTATTTTTAAATTTTTAAGAAAACTGCACACTTTCATTTCATATAAAATTAAAGGTAGTTTAAACTACTCTATTCCCGTTATGACGTCATCACACGTTATTCCTGATTTTTTTTTTTGCAGATTCGTAACTTTTTCGAGCTAGCTACGTCCTTGGTTTTATCTATTTAAATACTTATAATAAGTTATTTAAAATTTAATGTTTATAGTTATTTTCCTTGCAAATTTACATTACAATGAGGCAATACTAAACTATGAGGTATCTAACTTGTTGCAAAAATACTTGACGTTTCAAGTATTTGCGTATTTGCGTATTCATTCATTATATTTATTTTGTTTTAGGTTAGATGTCAAAAAAGATTTATGTTATGATGGACACTAAGATACAATTTGAAAGAACTAGAGTAAACTGAGTGTTTAAATTGCTTATTTTTTAATAAAATATTTCTAACAAACCTATATTCTATCATAGTAAAAATTTAGAAATATTTATTTTTTTGTAATTTTACTTTAACAAAAAAAAACTTAAAAGCTTTTAAATAGTAAGAGTTAAAAAAGTAAAACTTTTTTTTAATAATTATTGTCTGTTGAAAATAGCTTTTATATTAGATTATTATAAAACTTAACTGATAACCTTTTTTAATTTGTTTTTAAAAAAGTAAATAAGCCTTTATGCAATATATTATTTATGCTAAATATTTTATTTCTGTAATTTTAGTAAACATAATGCATCTACAATAATTGATTTTATTTTATTTAGTAAAAGCTTTAATTTTAGAAGTATTATGTGTAAAAATTTACATGCGTTGTAAAACCTTAGTGACGTAATTATGTAAACACCACAAACTTTACTTCCAAAATGCAATATAAATCTCAAGGTTCTTTTTCTTCGAAGTATCAAGTTTCATCTGCGCAATTAAATTAATTTTAAAGTTTTTTTTTATAACAGCTTAAATAAATTAATTTGCCATTAAAATAAGATTTATTTTAATATTCAATCACTGCAACATGAAATAAAAACAAATGTTTTTTAAATAAAGTAATATCTTAATGTCGTAAAAAGCTACAATAAAATCTTTTAAATAAGCAATTAGATTACAAATGCATGATTAATTATTAATTTATAACTAATTACGAAACACATCAGTTTTGTCATTTATTAAGCTGAATTTTAACTTAAATGCAATAATTTAAAACATAGAAATACATTTTAAATTCTAATTTACTAAAAATATATAATTATTCTCCGAAGCATTACAATTTTTATTACTTTTTAGATTTTCTTATTTAGTTTTCTACAACAATAGAATCTAGATATACTTTAAAAACTATCAAAACATTTTATTTCATGTTAACAAAATCGAAATGGAATAATATATTTTCATATCTAAATGAATTTTTTAAATCGTTAACTAAGAGTAAAAACTAAATAAAATTTAAGGTATTTTTACTCATAATGTTTTTTAAGTCAAAGTAACATTTATTTGTTGTTGTATAAAGGTTAGACTGTAAAAGTTTGAAGTAGACTGCTTGAAAAAGTAGGAGAAGATAGATTTTAAACAAATTTTAAATAGTCTTTTTCCACTGTTGTAGTTTTCCCCCCTATAAGGAACCTATTATGCGGCCTGACTTTGATCAATCATATCTCAAAAAATAATTTAAACTTTTTTAAATGGTAAAAATTAACTTAGAGCTTAGTAAAAACTCTATAAGTATTTTTTTTGTTAAAAATTCGGCTTAATCCCCCTATGGCCTTTTTTTTTAATACTTTTACTAACATTGTTACCTCTAACCCTCATTCTCAGTCAATTATTTTTTTCGTTTCTTTTGATTTTAAAAAATTTTTGTTTTATTAATATTTTTTTTAATCAACATTTTCTTTTTGTATTTTTTAATTTTATTTTATTTTTACTTTTACTGTTACGTCCTCGGTCGGTAACTTTTTTTTTATTTTTTATGTTACAAATTTATCTTATTTATATATATAAATATAATTCTCATTCAAAAATGATCCTTTGTGTAAAAATGCAAATGTGACTTCTTGTTTAAAAATCACCCTTCGTGCAAAAGAGTATCTTCATGCATATTTGACCCTTTATGCATACTTGACTCGTCCCCATATTTTATCTATGAAATTATTTTGTTTTTTTTAGAAACTTTATTAAAGAGTTCAGACTAGGGATTCAAAAACTATTTTTCATAACTGTCCTTTTAACAATAAAAAGAAGTCGCACTCATTTGTTTTGTTATATGCGATATTGCCCAGTTTAGAAAACCTGATATAAATAAAGGTTAAACTTTTAAGTAAACTAATGTACTATCATATTGCACAACCTTTTGAGATGAATTTTTACTTGCCTTAACTCTTTTAAACTGTTTTGCTATATTTTTGTAGCAAAAAGAATTTCATCATAATTACAAAAACCGTTTTTTTGCTTCATAATGAAACAAACATAATTTATTGTTTTATGTAAATTAATCAGTTATTGATATACCTCAGCTGTTAGTGTTATACAAACCTAATCAGATTAGTGTATATAGATCACATAACATAGTTTTAATTTAATTAAAAAAAATATTTCTTATATGTCATTGAAAACTTTTGATATTCCTTATATAATTAAAAAAGTTATGTTTGTGAAAATGATACTTCAAAACATTAATATAACTTAAAAAGTCTTATGTTGTCCTTTAGTTACTAGTAATATCTTGTTTATACATAAATTAAGTTATTTTTATATTGCTTTTATTTCATATATATTTATGTTCTTAGAATTTAATTGTAACTAAGGATCACAATAGTAGCAGTGGTATAGTAAGTGAAACATTTTTATTTGAAATAATTATTAAACTAATAAACTTGTTTCCTTTACAGATTATTAAAGAAATAAAGAAACTGTTTGTCAAAATGTGAAAGTTGCTAACACCATTAACTTTAATTATTTTTAAATCATGAAAAATGTTAACAATATATAATTTAAGACTGTTCTATTCTAAAATTTCTATTTCAGTAATACTCTGCTCTTAAAATTAACTTTAACCATTAACCTAAGCATTTTAAATTACAATCAAATAAATATAAACCAAAAAATAAAATATAAACCCTAAAATAAATAATAGAACAACCTATATAAAAAAAGGTATTGTAAATTTTCTTAATCAGGGTAGAAAGAAAATTCTGAACAAATGTATAAATATATCTAGCTATGTTGCTTTATTGTTATTACTATAGTGCTGAATAGCTTTTAGTTTTTGCAAGAATTTTTCAAAGTTAAGCTTTTCTAATTAAAGATTGTTTAAATTAAGCTGATTGAAATTCTGGGAACTGGTCTAAATTACACGAGGTTACTAAATTGCACGAGGGGACTTAATTGCATGAGTGCACAAAATTGCACGAAACCAAAAGCTTTTTTATTAAAAAAAAACATGAAACTTTTAAGATTAATTGTAGTAAATCATTGTTTTGCACATTAATGAGCATTATATTTTTCTATTAAAAAAAAAATACTAATTGTTTTTTTTTTATTTGACTTTGATAGTTCAAAAGAGTGTTTTATGGGCTCATCATGTCATAAATACTTCTTATCTAGAACTTTAGTTAAGTAATATTTCATCACTTTCCCTAAATTAAAATTTTACCAAGGATTTCCTTTTTTTTCAAATATTTATTTCGGCCATCTTCAACAATATTGAGATGTTTTATGCCATCGATAATAAACAATGAACTTTACCGCAAGATCATGCTTTACTTGATCTTGCGGTAAAGTTCATTGTTTATTATCGATGGCATAAAACATCTCAACATTGTTGAAGATGGCCGAAATAAATATTGGCTAAAACTGATCAAACGAGCGCAGCCTACAATCTCACAACAAGCTGACAATGTCTGAGACGTTGAGCTGTGAATGGTATAGCTGTGTCATTTTTTCAACTTTGCCCACAAACGGTAGCTTCAGTACTTAGTACTTAAGCCCGCTTGTTTAAGATCACAATAGCGGTTTCTCGCGACTATTCCTGCCTGATGAGTCCTAATAAGGACGAAACCGGTCGTAGGATTGTCTTGGATGCTGTTGTTGTTGATCTTGCGGTAAAGTTCATTGTTTATTACTTTTTTTTCAATAAGGCTCCCTTTTAAGAAATAAAAAAATGTATGGGCTCTTCCAAAGAGATTTAATAAAAGATTTTCCTTTAATAAACCTAAGACCTTTTTTTGCTCTTCACCACCAACTCAAGAATTCCTAGTGTAAATTTATAAATATGCCCTCATGGCACCTCTTTTGTCCCTTTAGGAAACCTTGCTTTAAACTTAGTAGCACAGTTACTAAATTACTATAAAACTAGCTGTTTTTTAGTTTTTTAGGTCAATCAGAAAAGCGATTATTCAGTACTCATAATTTTTTATTTCTTGATTTTTTGCAACCCTGCCTAATAGTGTTAAAACTAAATTGAATTTTACAAAAAACTCCTTTAAAAAAGTTTATGTTTAAATTATGCTATGTAAATTAGTTTAAATATTTTAGTGGCTATAAAAAATACTAAGTTTTCTGTTTGTACATTTAATGAACTGAGTATAGTTTAGTTAGATAGATAAGAAGTAGTAAACCTTATTTTTTAATACACTAATAAAAGTACAAGGTTAAGTAAAAAATTTTTTTTTTCATTTATTAGTTTTATTTTAATCTAACTTTTAAACACTTCTATGGCTACTTAGCATTACTTTCTAAATTTAATCTAAACTGGTTAAGTAAGTTTAGTAACAATTATTCATTGAGAATACTTAAATTTTTAAAGAATTCTAATAAGCTCAAACTTATTTATGTCACCAAGAATTTTCCATTTTTGTAGATGAACAATAATCTTACATTTTAATACCTTTTTTCAGTATAAGGTAGTTATCGCACTTGGTTTCAATTTAGTTATTTGTAATAGTTATTATTAACAGTGATAATGAAAACAAAAAAAAATAAAACAAAAAATAAAAAAGTTAAATTAAATATAATTATGAAATTTATTTTGTTGTTTACTCCCTCTCATAAAAGGCATATTTTATAATGCATACTTTAGTACAGCTTTTAAGGCTTTAATGAAATGTACAAGTGTATTTTATATACCTATATTTCATCAATATTTCTTAAACTTTTTCTATAAGTTACAGTTTAAAATCAACAGTAAAATATTTCCTACAAAACAGTAGTGGAACAACTTTTCGCAATTTTTTAATATTTGATATTTTAGTAACAAGTGTAACTTTATTTATTAAAGTAAAATCATGAAAGATACGTTTTACGAATATTAATCAAGTTAAAAATTATTTTTTATACTTTAGCAACAGTAAAAGTTTATTAATTTTAGATATCAACACTTAAAATACAAAAAAACTATTTTATAAACTTTAGAAAAAAGATATGGTCTGTTTTGCATAAACTTTGAGGTTATGAATCTTTTTATTTGTAAGATAAATTAACGTTTTGTACAACAATCAGATAATAACTTTAATATTTTTGCAAAATATTTAAGTGAAATGATAGCAAACATCGGATAGTTTATACTACAGAGTTTAACATACTCATTATTTAGTTAGAGATAATTAGATATATGACTAAAGAAAAAACTTGAAATGTACCTATATTCTAAGGATATAGTTTTGTTTAAAAAATGTCTTTTTAGTTCTTAATTCTTAGTTTCTTATAGATATAATTATCTATCAATGTTTTTGAATTGAAAATTAAGTTTAACTTGTCATTAGTTCTTAATTGTCTATTACACTTTATACTAAATGTGAAACATATTTTAGGTTATATATTAAGTAAGTTAGCTTCATTACAAATAATTTACAATCAAAACAACAATTATTTTCATCTCTTTGGATTAAATCCTTCAAAAAGTGGTCTTTCTCTACTTGGAGTGAATAACAACCAAGCTCTATCGATCTTGAATAACCAGGCTCCATCGAACTTCAGCAGCCAGGCTCAACCGAACTTCAGCAGCCAGGCTCTATCAATTTTTAATAACCAGGCTCTATCAATCTTCAACAACCAGCCTCCATCGAAATTCAGCAGTCAGGCTCCATCGAACTTCAGCAACGAGGCTCCATCGAACTTGAACAGCCAGGCTCCATTGAACTTGAACAGCCAGACTCCATTGAAATTTAACAGCTAGGCTCCATTGAACTTTAACAGCCAGGCTCCATTGAACTTTAACAGCTAGGCTCCATCGAACTTCAGCAGCCAGGCCCCATCGAACTACAGCAGCCTAGCTCCATTGAACTTGAACAGCCAGACTCCATTGAACTTGAACAGCCAGACTCCATTGAACTTGAACAGCCAGGCTACATTGAACTTGAACAGCCAGGCTCCATTGAACTTTAACAGCTAGGCTCCATTGAACTTTAACAGCTAGGCTCCATCGAACTTCAGCAGCCAGGCTCCATCGAACTACAGCAGCCTAGCTCCATTGAACTTGAACAGCCAGACTCCATTGAACTTGAACAGCCAGACTCCATTGAACTTGAACAGCTAGACTCCATTGAACTTGAACAGCCAGGCTCCATCGAACTTCAGCAGCCAAGCTCCATTTAACTTGAACAAATAGTCTGTATTTAATCAACCAAGAAATAATGCAAACGCCATACAATTTTCCAACAATTAGCAAGGAGTTCGTCAGGACACGATACGATTTACAGGAAACAATGCAAACGCGATACAGTTCCCCATGAGAATGCATGAAAATGATTTTGAAGATATGAGTGACCTGAAAGGAACAAGTCTTTAGAGACGTCAAAATGATAATGACAACCAAATTGGTTTGTCCTATTAAGTTGTATGATTTTTATTTTAAAGTTAATTATAGTAATATTTCTTTCGAAAAAAAAACTGTACTAAAATGCGTTGTTTAATCTATTTTCAGGTTTTTCATTTTTGAAATGAAATAGTGTTATGGTTATCAGTGGTATAAACTTTTTTCTACTATTTTATTAAACATTAGAAACAACGGTTTAATAAACTAAATATGCATCCTTTTTTGAAATTCTTTTAAAGTTAATTAGATTAACCTCAAACACATTACTCCACTCAATTTTGATTACTTTTAATTATACCTTTGTTTTTAAAAACAATCTGTATATGGTAATAAATAAAGCTAACACAGTCGAAATACCTAATTTATTGTTTATGTTGGAACAATCAGTCCTAATTTATAAGTGGAGTTAATTAATAAATTTTAATATAATACCTCCGTATATCAAACTTACCTAATTAATTTTATTAAATTCCACATTTTAATTAAAACAACAATATTTTTACAGCCGGAGTGTTGAAACTTGAAACAGCCGGTGAAGCCTCAAACTTACAGATGACGGGGAGACCGAGACAGGAGCAAAGAAGGAGGCACAAAGAAATAACTCTGCAGGCAAACTTCTTCAAAATTGACTGTCTAAAGGAAATAATCATCCACAAGTATAACGTCACATTTAAACCCGCTTACTACCCCAGAAACGACCGCTTAGAGCTTTTCGACAAAGCTAAAAGCATCTATTTCAAGGATGACCATCGCATTTGATATGATAGAAAAAGTACTGTTTATTCCGTAAATGCCATCAACGGTTACGAAACAGAGATTTGCATATTTTTTCAAAACAAAAGTTATTTAAGTAATGAGTTTTTGACTAAACGACTACTTGTTAGTCTAATATGTAAGATCTGGTTGTGAACAAATTAAGACATAATAAAACTGTTATGCTTATACTAAAAAAGTCAAAGTTATGTAATTAAAATCGATTAAACATAATAGAAAATGTGCAGATCCAAGTTGTGCTAGAAAGTCAACAATCTTTTGCGATTAGTTTGAGAAATCATGAAACAATCTCGCTCAATTTAAATGGAGTTCATGGAATGAAGAAGAAAAGAGTTGTTCAAACTGCAATCGGATATTTGCCTTCATTTGTGTTTGTTTTGATAATTTCTATCAAAATAAACTTAAGTAAAAAACATGCAAAACAATAAGATATTTAAAACAAATTTACTTTGTTTATACTCAAATATTTAATTACTTTTATCAGCTTAAACTTTTATACTTAATAGCAGAGTTGCAATAACTTTTGAGTTTTTACATATTTATACAAGTTTTTTTAAATATGTGTATGTATTTTAAACTACTTCTACTAAGTTCTACTGTTATACTTAATGAAACAAAAACACTCAACAATTTTATTTACTCTGTCGAAAATATTTACTATATATATACAATCTTTTAATTTTAAGAACATTACTAATTTTACAGTTTTACAAAATTAGGCAATTCCTTCTTTACTGTTCAAAATAAGAAAATTTCCCGTTTCGATTTGGGACATAATAGCCGAGTCTGCTTTGGTTATTCCCAATCGTTTAAGCCGACTCAGTCTGGCATGATGCTAAACCTTAACAGATAGTTTGTTCGTTATTTTAAATGTTAACAGTTAGTTTTTTGTTAATATTATTATGAACAATTAGTTATTTATTGTATTTATTGATAGTTTTTATTAACAATTAGTTAAACTAAAAGTTTAAACTGCCACAATAATTTTAAATTAAAAAAAAACCGCAACAGTCAACTGAATATATTTTTCTTGAAGTACTTTTCTCATAATTGATTATATTTCAGCTGTAACAGCAAAATTTTGTCATAAACATCCATTGATTGAATTTCTGGAAAAAATTACGAGCAAAACAATCGAACAAGGCGAACACCGCATTAAGTTTGAAAATAGAATAAAAGGGCTTAAGGTTTTAAAATACTTATTACTGTATTAAATTACTTTTTATGTTCATATACAGATTGAAGTCGCTTTAAAAAAAAAACATGTATACTAAATAATTTTCAAAATTCAATTGATTAACTTTACAAATACTTTGTACAGGTGGAAACAACCCATTTAAAATACACTTACACCAAAAAAGTGAATTCTGTTACTGAAGAGAGTGCGGAAACTTTAACTTTTGCTAAAAACATTGTTGACGGACAGAGTAGGGAGACAACAGTTCAAATTCATTTTCAGGAAAAATATGGAAGAATGTTGCAGTAAGTTTAAAAATTCACTGTCATGCTCTGCATTTTACAAAAAAACTTTTTCAAAAAGTTTTATGAATATGTAAGCTTTTTTCAACTTGAAGTATAGATATATTGATAAAAGTTATATATTGTCAAAAGTTTAACTAACAAATTAAAAAAAAAACTTTAATATTTATATTATTGTTTTATTTACACTGTTGCTTTACTTTCAATTTTCTTATTGATGATTCTACACAGCTTTTATGTTTCATAATTTAACAGCTGAGACTTATTTTTTTTTTTTTTAAACTGTAGTTATACATGGTTAATTTTATAGTTTGTTTATTTATCTAGTAGTTATACATTGTTGCTTTTTTTTGTTTTTAATTTTATGTTATAGTTAAACTCTGTTAACCTTAGAGTTTTTTATTTTATAGTAATACATAACGAATTCTATGGTTCGATTATTTATTGAAAAGTTATACACTGTTAATTTTAGTTTTTTTAATTTTATTTTATAGTTATACACGGTTAAATTTTTAATTTTTAATTTTATAGTTATCTTCAACTTCCCTGCTTGCAAATTGGAAATGTTAATAAGAATAGATTGTTTCCGCTTAAAGTACTGAACGTGTGCGAGCAAAAACTATTTTCACATGGTGATGTTCAAAAAGAAAAAAATTATTACTGTAAGTTAAATTAAAATATAAGTTTTGCAGTTAATTAGCTGGCTAAAATGAAGCTGGCATTTTAATAATGGTATTATTTTTAAATTGCGTTTACAAAAGTGTTTTAAAACATATAACTCTTAAACGTATCGTCTATACTTTGTTTTCACTTGAATTAAAATTCAAAAACAAATAACATTTTTATTAGTCAACACTTTTGTACTGAATTTTTTCAAATAATTTTTATCACTTGCAGTTTATAGATGAAACTGTTAGTTAGTTTCACCACGGATAAATTTTAACAGGCTGCACCGAGAACAGCTGATGATAGGAGAAACAGCATCGCAACAGTTGCCAGGGAAGCCGGTTACCACGAGGACCCGTACATTAACAACTTGAACTTGACCGTAATTTTGTTTTTTGATTTTCATAGTTTAATTAAATCAGTGATAATTTGTTTGAACATTCATCAATCTCGAAAAAGAAGACGATTCTAGGAAACAAAACTGTGTACAAAAACTTTATTTAGATTTTTTTCTAAAAAAGTATTTTGTTGACCTGAATTATCTAAGTAATAATCTTTAATCAAACATTTAAAACATCATAAGAATAATTTCAAATCAAGTACCCACATATAAACAATATTCTATTTTAAACTATAAGTAAAAAGCAAATTTATTGATATTTGTCAATGAAAAAATTAATTTACTTGCACAAGATGTTTTTAAGCTAACGAAACTAAATTTAATTATTCTAAGTCTTCTAGTTGTTACTATTGTTCATATTTGAAGGAGTTTTTTTTTTCAAATCATACAATTTATTAACTGAAGTGGTTTATACATATGTTTTTAAATGACTATTAAAAAATGAAAAAGCGTTACAAAATAAAGTTGTATCTTCTAGTTGTATTTAAACTGGTAACTTTATAAGTAAATGTTATTTTAATATTAAATATATATAAATTGTCTCCAATTATACGTATTTATTAGTTTTAAAAGTTTGTAAGATTTAGAAAAATAATAAAACATCTACTAATTGTTGTTGTTATTTAGTTTTAAAATTTTATTTTTGTTAAAATTGTTAACAATATCAAAAAAAATAAAAATTCAGGTAAATACAAGTATGACTGAAGTGAAAGGACGTGTCCTGCCATCCCCTATCTTACTATTTGGTAATGTAAGTCTTTTAAATATTTTTTAAAATTATTTTGCAAGTGTAACAGTAAGTTTTCTTTAGTTTTTATACCAATAAACAACAGCTGAACTTTTATAGTGATATTGTAACCGAATACTCATTATTACAAAAAGAGTAACCATTTAAACATTTTATGTCTAGTTTGAAGTATATACTAACTCACAAGTTTGTCAATGGTAAAATAACAACTTAGACTTTAAGGTTTTTTTTTAAGCATTTATTTGAATAGTAAACAAGTATTCGGTTAAGAAATTTTAATGACATAT
Organism: Thalia democratica; assembly: GCF_965202585.1. Lineage (NCBI taxonomy): Eukaryota > Metazoa > Chordata > Thaliacea > Salpida > Salpidae > Thalia > Thalia democratica. The sequence goes on from NC_139165.1 coordinate 85,030,871, forward strand.
TTATCAGGACAATCAATGACGCCGATCAATGGAGCCTGGAATTTCAGAAGCGCGGGAGGGTACCACGAACCTGCATGCATAAGAAAGTGGGCGTTAATTGTAATCGGTGACGAAAAACTGATTGGTGTTTTTTTTTATCTTATATGTTTAACTTGTAGAATAAGTTTATAGTTGCACAATTTGTTTGTGCCTAGTAGAAGTATGCTGTTTTAAATTAGTTACTTTACTTCCTAAAAATACTTTTAAGATTATAGTTGTATTACCTTTTATTGAATGTTATAATTTTTTTCAAACAAAATGTGATTTTTGTATAAACATTCAATTATTATATAGAGTAGAAGAGTATTATATTGTAGAATAAGTTTATAGTTGCACAATTTGTTTGTGCCAAATGGAAGTATGCTGTTTTAAATTAGTTACTTTACTTCCTAAAAATACTTTTAAGATTATAGTTGTATTACCTTTTATAGAATGTTATAATTTTTTCAAACAAAATGTGATTTTTGTATAAACATTCAATTATTATATATTGAAACAGGCACAGGAGGAGAACCAAATTCTAGAAACTTTCAAAAAAATTTCGAGCCAAAGAAGAATGTTGATGTCTGATCCTATTTGTTACTACTATGCTCCGCTAAGTGTTACAATCAAAAGTATCTTTAAGTAAGTTTGTAAAAAAACTAAATTTTTCTAATTAAGTTACTTTCAGTACGCATAAATTGTATTTGTATGGAGTTCTATATAATATTGTGCCTTGGAAAATTTCGATAGATAACGTTTTAAAGAGTTTTTATTTCTATATACTAACATAAATGTCTTCTTTTTATCAATTTAAATGAGTTTATATAGTAGTTAAAAATATACTAATAATCTTTACAGAACGTTAAAGAGAGAATGTCATGACTTACAATTCATTATGTTCGTTCTGCCTTCGTCCAAAGATTCGCAATATGGTAAGTTTAACAAATAAGTACTGTCGCTTTCTACAGACAACAGTATAATGATAAGCAAACATCAACTTTGATTATTCAAACATTTTTAAGTGATTGAAAACAAATAAACTACATTTACTTTTATAAAACAACATTTTATTGTTGGTTTTTGTTTAATACAATAGTAATAAAAAATACTGGTACTTTAACTATTGCATTCATTTTTTCAATAAAATCATATTGAAAATAACCAATAAACGTGCATACCAGTAACTGAATGTTTTCTTGTAATTTTTTATTGTTTCAGTTGAGATCAAGAAGTTGGGTGACGTGGAACACGGGATCGCCACCCAGTGCTGCAAAACGGCGAAGAGCTGCAACGCGGGCTCCATCACCAACATCTGCTCCAAAGTGAACTCGAAGCTGGGCGGCACCAACTTCACTTTGAACAAAATAAACAGGTTTTTTATGTTTCTATACAGTTAGTAAAGTTCATGCCTAACTTAAACTCATAATTTTGTAATCTCATGTTTCTAATAAAAGTAAATTAGTTTAACTGCAATTTATTATAAAACTTCAAAATAAAAAGTTTTAACTTTTTAAAACTTTTTTTTCTTCTTAATAGTCTTTTTAACTTAAAAAATAAAGTTATTTTTCAGAATTAAATTGAAACAAGTCATATTTATTGGAGCTTCTCTTTACAATTACAATGATGACATGAGCATTGCAGTAGTAAGTTATAATTTGTTTAATAATTTAAGTTTAAAACTTCGAAAAAATATCTGCTTTTAATTATGTGCGAATGGGAAACACTCGCTAATTTTATGTACCAGTTTAATATATTTAAGTAATTGTCTTTGGAAAAGTTTAGTTTAAGATTTTGCAAACAGAAACAATTTAATAAGAGTTTAAGTTTTTTTTAAATGGTAATATACTTGATGTATTTTGTCTAGATACCTACTAGTTGTTAAAAAAAGGTCAGTTGTAAATATAAATTGATATTTAATATTTAATGCTAGGTGACCGCATCAATAGATAATAAATTTTCAAGTTATTATTCTGAAGTGAGATTGCAGTTACGAAACGGTCACGTCATCCAAGATATGAGAGAGCTTACTACCGATTGTCTAATGGAGTATTACAAAGCTAAGAAGGCGTTGAAACCCGAGAAGGTAGTACTGTATAGGTATGATATACCTGAAAGCAAATATCAAAATGTTAGTTTTTTGAATTAAGTTTCAAAGTTTAATGTTTGCTCTAAATGTTGAAAATATAATAACAACACAAATATATATATATATATATATATATAAATTAACAGGTACAGTTATATTAATTTTTAGTATACTATAGCTTACCGGGGAAAACATGAAGTTTATATTTCATGTAAGAAACATTTTTCTAAACTATTTTTATTATTTAAGTAGATAAATAAATAAATATATATCTATATATATATAATAAGGTTAATATTCAAACTTAAACACCTTCTACTGAGCCCACTTGAAGGGCTTTTAAATAATTTATTGAAATGGCGATTTTAAAAATTCTGGTACATATGTTTCATAAAGCTTTAATTTTTCATAAAGCTTTAATCATCAGCCAGTTAAATTCAAAATAAAAACCACTGTACTAAACAAAGATACAAAAGTTATGCAAAAAAACAAAAAACAGTATGACGTAATATTGTACATTACAAATATTCAGTACAATAATCGATCTACCATCTAACTAATCAAACAACTGAAATTAACGAAAACAACAGTTAATTGACTATAAAATGCTTCAAAATTTGTTCTTTTATGATTTTTGTAACATCAAACATATTTCAAACAATCAGGGAACGTCGAGGCCAACCCACTACGCGGTTCTTTACGACGATAACGGTTTCGACGTCGACGAGTTGCAACAAACAATACTCAACTCGTGCCATTGCCACGTGCGATGCACCGGCAGCGTGAAAGTTCCGGTTCCCGCCTTTTACGCGAAGCTGTGCGCTGAATGCTCGAGACTGCATCTGCACGGAATCGAGTTGGAAAAGGTACGTACTCGTGCAGCACACTTCTTACAAACTTTTAATAATACATAGTAGATCTTAAATTCTTTTAAATTTAAGTTAAGACTTTTAATGATACGTATAAGTACTTAAATTTAAAATTACGAAACTCAATACTAGTTGTGAGATCTTGACAATTTTATTACTTTTTTAAGCTTGAGCAAAACATACTTGGTTATCTAATGTTGTTATAAAATTATTTTTTTTTTTTAAGTTAGCAATTAATTGAAATTTGAAGAACCTAAAATGTAGAAAACATTTAATTTAAACATTTAAAAGATATTTTATATATATTGTTTAAATTCTAAAAGAATATTCTTACTTGATAAGTAGTTTAACAAAACATACGTAATAGTTAAACATTAAGCAAACCCTACATAAATAAATAAAAAACATTTAAACGAATAAATACAATAAGTTTATTATTTAATAAGTGCAATTTTTTTTTAATTACAAAATTATAAAAGGTTTTTTTAAATCAAGCTAAATTTCAAGTTTTTCATTTATACACGTCTTGTACTAAAATAACTCATAAAAAACTGAAGTTTATCTTTTTAGTTTTTATATGATTACAGAAATTAGTAATGATTATAATTTTTTAAGCTTCAACGACTTATCGCTCGAAGACAAACAAAAGTTCTTGAAAGACGCAGCTTCAAAAACAATTGTTCACTCCAACATGGCGCATTTTAACAACTTTCTCTGAAAATAATTCAGCAAAACAAACTAGCTACTCATAAGTTATCATGTGCGGTTTTATTTGGTAAAACGATTAAACATTTAAGTCTTTATTTTAGTCTATAACTACCATTTCCTTATGTCTTAGATTATTTACACAACATAATGATTTTAAAATTTTAAGACTATAATTTGTAAAGGAACGAATTAATAAATTTTAAAATTATGTATTAACTCAAGCACCATTGATAACGAAGCCTTGAGATATAATTTTAATTTAAATCGTTTATTACTAAAGTTTTTTCATTCGATTTTTAATTAGTTGAAAATTTCAATAATTATATGTTTTTGATGATAATTCTGTTAATAAATTTTTAGTAACCATGTACTATTATAAAATTAGTCTGTTTGTATGTAGTTAAGTTTTCATAACAAGTTTATTAACTTTATCAATAAAACTTGTAATATTAATATTTTCTTCATTGTATTTGACCAAATCTGATTTTAAGTTAAATACTACAAGGGATTAGTAAGTTACATTGCAGGATAAAAATTTAATATAATTATAATAGATGTACTATATAAAAAAAGAAATCATAAAACTTTGATGACTTCTGTACCAGGGTAAAAAAGCAAAAAACAATATAAGAGTGTTTCTTTTTATTTTAAGAATAATTAGAATTTGTTACATTTTAAAAGGATATTAACTAGTAGTGATCTACTGGATCTAATTTTCAAATTAGTAAAGTCCGAGTAATCAAAAATACTTTTTACATACATTAAAAACAATTTATATTGGATTAACAACTAGAAATCTTAGGAAGAGAATAAAAGAACACATACCAAAATGTGTAGAGAATTTTTGCCTGTCAGATAAGAAAGATGATATACCGGTTAAGGTTTTAAACGCATCTAAATGTTCATCTATTTCAGAACATTTAGTTAGTAATCCAACTTGTGCAATCATTTATAATATAGATAGATTTAAAATTATTAAAATTTGTAGCAATGTTTTTGATTTGTTTAAATTAGAAGCCATTTGTATTTTGTTAAGGAAACCTGTTTTATGTAAGCAAAAAGATTTTGACTATACTGTTTCTTTATTTTCGTAACACTTTTTAAGAATTGTTTTCATTTTTTTTATGTTTTACTGTAAATCAATTATAACGAAAATGGACTTAGTTGGTTTTAACTTTTACTAATTGCTTTTGTCTTTTTTTAATCTGTTGGTTACTTGATTATATAAGTGTGTAAAATCTTATCATTTGTTATCATTGTACTCTACTAAAGAGAATTGATCGAAATATATTTAGTGTTATTGAAAGTGTGTGTCTTGTATAACTTATTGTAATATGTTAGTCACTGATGTTCCAATATCTAGAATTTATTAAACATTTTTTACATAAATTTAGAATTGGAAATTTTATTATGGGTAACAATGAAGATTTTTAAGCAGTAAGTTAAGTTTAAAAAATACACTGATTTTAGTGTTGTTACTAGTTTAAGAATCTTATTTTGAAAAATTTTTAGCACATGATAATAAAAATTTTCTAATAAATAAAAGGTATGGAAAAAAAAAAGTTTGTATTAGGAAAATGATTAAAACTGCTTGTTAGCGCGGCTTAAATTTATTTTTATTTAATGTTTAATAAGGTTTAATTTTGTTTAAAAAGATATACTTTTTAATGAATGCATATATTTTGTCTTTTGCTTTTCTTGTTTAGTCTAATGGTCTTGTCGTATTTATCAACTTTCGTTTTTTCAAGTTGCAGTGTCTGCAGCCGAATTTAGTAACAAACTTTGATTTTGTCATGATTAGTCTTTCCCATTTAACTTTATAGTCTGTGTTGTTATCTTTATTGTTATAACTTGTCATCAGTTTGGTAAAATTGAAATAAAGTTTGTGAAGGGTGAAAATGTTTTGTAAAACCATTGTAACCATTTTCCATTGGTTGTACAAGTGTTTTGACGTTTTAAATACCTGTTCCTGTTGCGTTAAAATTATCTGGTCCTGTTGCGTTTCCCGCCAAATTTCAGGAATTTCCCTCGACGAAGAACGCTGCAATTCCCCTCAAATGAAAAGAAGAATGATTCCTCCAACCAAAACTTGGCTCAGTCTGCTTAAACCCATACGAGCTCTTTTGATGTTAGATAAATTATATTCGGACTAGAAAGCCATTCAAACAGTTTTAAATTAATCAACAAATTTTTGCTTTTTTCTTAGAACATTTTAATACTTAAAAAAATCTCAAGGTACGTCATAATGAAATTTTAAATATTTCAACTTTGACTTAGAATCTAAGCGTTAGATATCATTACAAATTTCTTTTCATTTGAAAACTTTTATAAAATTTATTCTTCAAAAAGTCTGTGTTTTATATAATTCAAGACTGTTAAAAACATTACCGATGAAAATAACTCATCAACTAGCAATAACACATGTCGAGCAATCATGGTTAAATCTTTGATTTCAGTTAAAGCTCTGTATTAGCAAACAAAGAAATTATATAAAAAAAATACTTGTTTTTTTGTTACGTACTTTTTACTTATAAACTCGAAGTATATAGAGTATAACTTAATTGAATTTAATTTAACTGAGTTTGAGAACTAAGTAACAATCGTAAACTAAATAAAATTAAAACATTTTGGACAGCTAAGTACCAATTTGTTTTTCACAAATAACCACAAGGCACACCCCTTAGTTTAAAAAATTGTTTTTGTGGAAACATAGACTACTTTTTTGAGAAAAATTAAATAACTAAATTGATTTATATAAACTTAAACAAAACTATAAAAGCATAACAACAGAAATAGTTATAAATTTTATACAAATCTTAAATTAATGTATTAGCATACTTATGTTTTATAAATTGTTATTAAACTAAATATTAATAAAACACTCTGTTCAAAATTTACAGCATATTATCTTAAAACTGTAGGTTAATTGTATAGTTAAAGCCTAAATCGTTGCAAATTTTAAATATCTTATTTTTTATATATCGAATCTATAGTACTTGCGAAAATCGTGTATAGATAATAAGTTGTTTATAAGCAGTACACAAAATAAAAGTCTGTTTTAGTAAATACTTCTAAAAATTTGTTTCTTAGAATAGTCGAAGAGTTAATAACTAATCATATAGTATTTTACTTGTTACTGTTTTAACTAAACTTAAAACAAATCTAAATGAAAATGCATGTTACATAATTAAAAAAAAGGTTTCTATATGAAGATTTTTAGATTTATTATTTTTAATTACGCTTATAAAAATAATATTTAATACCAATACCTTAAAATCTAATTTCTAAATGTTTAATTAAACCTTATATTAAGTCTAAGACAATTTGATTACTATTTTATAACAAAATAGTTAGACTATTCTTCAAAAAATTTCTTAATTTCATAAATGTTGTGTCTTAATAACATAATTATCTCAAAATGATAATTATTTTTTAGACACATGAAGAAATAATTAAATGGTTTCATATAAGTATGCTACTACATTTTTAACAATTAAATTCCCTAATTTAAGCAATTTCGCATTCAACAAACATAATTATCTCGTAAACCACTTCCTCGTTCAACATGTATAAAAGCGACAACTTCACACTCATAAACTTATGCTGAAACATGAGACGCGCCAAATACACGAGCTTCGACCCGGACATCGACTTCATGCTGGCCGTCGATTACACGCGCGAGAGCGAAAGCTACCTCGACATGGTCGACGTGAGTGTTTACAACGAAGGAGAAATGGCGTATCTGGCCGAACGAGTGAGCAACGAGTTTTATGAATTTTACAGTTTGGTCACGAAAAAGAGCGACGTTGAAACTTTCAAGGAATATTTTGACAAAAAGGCCTGGATCGTGCACGTTTGTAAAATTTGCCCGGACGAATACAAACAAGGGTACAAGCGGTTTCTACCTGAAAACGCAAGCGACTCGTTTTATCTCAACTTTGCAGTGGTAGTTCTCGCTATAGCGCAAAAGTACGCCTGCATTAGACTTAATGAGCTTTAATTGTAAAACTGCAATTAAGTAAAGCTTTCTTTATGTTGAAATTTTAAGCAATTCTTAAGCTATTTACTTCATTTGTAGTGTTTGAATAAAGAATTTACTAACTATCGATGTGTTCTTTTGTGTAAGTAGTTTGCTATTATGAGTATGTTTTAATTTTTCTACTAAACTGTATAAAAAGACAGTTTTAAAGCATTAATATATTTTAAAAAATTAAGCTTTTTATGTTTAGAAATATAAATAATTTTAGTAACTAACTAGGAAAAAATTCATAGGTCATAAAGTTTGTCATAAATATCAGTTAATGAAAAATAAAGTTTATATTTTGAAAAGGATCGAGACTTCACTAAAATGAGTTTTCAATGATTTCAGATATGTTCTTCACTGTCTTTTATTCAGACACTTTTGATTAAAATAAATAAATTAAGAAAAAGTAAGTAAAACTTTATTCAAAAGACTTTATCATAGCATAAAAATTTAATAATTTAATAAACAACATGGTAGATTCGTGCATTAATATTTGTTAAATACGACTCGAACTACTTTGTTACAAACTCGGTAAAAAAATATTTTTTTTATATTCTTTATAAAAAAATTAGGCATCAGTAAACTTCTTATTTGTATTTTTTTCTTCTTTTTACTGATATTGATAAACCAAGCAAAAACTTGAGGCAGATAAAATTCAACAACAAGTATAAGTGCTTGAGGTATTTTTTTTATTTAGCTTTATAACTGTACTACAGCACAAATCCACTGTTTATTATCTGATAATTATCATACTAACAATTTCTACTCACATAATACTGATAAGTATATAAAAATGATGATCAATATCTTTAACAAACATAGTCAAGTTAACAAACATGCTTTAAAAAGTTAAAAAAATCAATTGTGGCGATACGCGCATAGCGATGTCAATGTGTGCGGCATAGTTGCCAGATTATGTTCGAGTTTATCAAAGTACAAATACTTAAACATGAATTTCAAGTTAAACTTTCATACGTCTAAATTACATTAAAAGTGCAATTATTGTTTTATATGTAAAAGTTTTTAAACTCTGGAAAGCTTTCTGTACAGTATGAACTTCTTCTTAACGATTTTTTATTTAGTTAAGTTTAATATTCAGCTACAACTACACATATTTTATATTCAAAAACTACATAAAACTTTTATAATGTTAAACTTTGATTGTCTAAAGTTTAATTAAAATTTTAAACTGTTTCAGTTTTAACAATAGCTCGAAAATGACAAGTTGAATTAAAATTTACACACTTTCGAAACCTGATTTAAAATTTTTTTTTAGTTTATCAAGGTAAGACATATAAGAAATATTGCAGCGGTTGAAAATTAATCGGGGATACTTTCTATAAATAGATACCAGATGGTTAGCATCTTTTTTAATTATTGAGACCAGATTTGTGTGTTAAAAGTTAATGAAAGTCAGTTTGTTTTTACTTAAAGTTTTCAATTTGTTTCAATTCAAAATTAAAAAAGAACTGAACTTATCTATTTTATTTAAATTAAAATTATAAAAATTATTTAAGTGAATTATAGTACGTTGTTGTATTGTTCTAAGAAAACTTCAAATAAAAACTTTACATTATAATTTCATTAGAAAACTATCACATTTTATACATTTAAAATAATTTGCGTTTAAAAGCGAATTTTATTTAAGTTAGTGTGATAAAACTTTGTATTAAGTTTATATAAATTTTTGTAAAAAAAATGTTAGAAGCGTGAAAAATTGAAGCTCTGTTTAAAATTAACCGATTAATTAAAATTTTTGCAGTGCATAAAAATTTCCGTGAAAATATAACGCTGTGCAAAAGTGTGGTAGTGCAAAAACGTCAAAATTTATATGTAAAGTAGTGTAATAAGTGACGCCGTGCAAAATTGACGCCGTTCAAAGATGACCCTCCGAGCAAAAGTGACGCCGTGCAAAAGTGTCCAATCGTGCCAAAGTGACCCTGCGTGCAAAAGTGTCTCTTTGTGCGAAAGAGTCAACTTGCAAAAGTCCCCCGTGCAAAAAGGTCCCCTCGAAAAAAGTGACACCCACCCGATTTTTATATATAAAAGATTGTTAGTAAACACATTGTGAAATAAATGAAAGAATAACAAAATATAATAAAAGTGTTAACAACAACCGCTGAATTGAGTTTTGTAGGTACAATAACTAAGCATTAAACATTTTTTGACTGTGTAATACGTTGCCAAGAAATAGACTCGACGATGTAAATTTCCTATTCTCGTTTGACGACAAAACGCCACTTTCTTAAATGTGTTACAATCGCATTGCCGTCTTCACTCGTCTCTGCGTCGTTGTGCGCGTCTTCCCGCGTTTCGCGTCTGCCCTGTCTCGTTTCTCCCCTCGTGCTTCTGCAAGACAAATTTTAAACTCCTTCTCTCAAAATTCCTTCACACTATTTTAATCTAATATTCAGTTCTCAATACGAATCGTGACGTCACATAAAGCTTTAAAATTTTCTAAGTTAAATTCTTTGTCCAACTTTTTTTTTGTTTTTTTTAATGATTTAATAAAACGAAACACTTAATTTAATGACAGGTTCGTTACAGGCTTATTAAAAATAAAAACTTAAAAAAGCACTTACGATTAAGTAATGCTCACAATTTGAACTAGAATGAAATCTTAAATTAAAGTTAAATACCTAATAAATAGTAAATTAGCAATTTTTGTATTCAACAGAATAAAAATAAATTATACAAAATAATAAATGTAGTCTATATTCTTTTTGATCCTCTGTATACAAACTAATGTATAAAAGTTAAGATTTTATTTAAAATTTTGTAAACACGTAATATGATTTTAATCAAAATCAAATTCTTAAAGCCTTTATATTAATTTGTTTTACTAAATAAGTTTGTATAGCTAAATAAATAGATACACTAATTACTAAAAACCATAACTAGTTCAATCTAATCAAAGATTTTACTGTGAAACAAGTTTTAAGTGATAAAAACAAAGTTTTTAATTATTTTCAAATATAAGTAGTTTATTTTATTAACATAAGCTTTTAAAATCAACACACTTAAAAGTATTTCTTTTTGTTTCAGGTATATTAATGAATTAAACCATATGTGCCTTAAAACACTTCAAGGTTTTAAGTGATATCAATTCTCAACTGCTAGATATTTAAATTGTAAACTGTAAAAATTAAAACTTTCGAACACATACACAGGCGCAGATTCGCATTGACTTAAATAGACTTCATAAAAATAGTTTTAAGTTACTTATATGAGGTATTTTGTATCTACCATCTTTATAAAAATTAAGATAAATCAGTATTTATATAATTAACAAAGAACTTATTAGTAATGAATAATTACTTTATTTACTTTTATATGAGTTTTTCTTACTCATAAGGCTGTGTCGCTAGTCAGGTATATTCAAAATTAAATTAAGGTTTTAAGTTATTAATGTAAAAATTATAATTATTAATATTTTCTTTATTTTTTTGTAAAAAAAAGCTTCATGGTAACAAGTTATGTGAAGTGTAAAATATACGTAATATATTTTTTCTAGTAAATGATATCTAACATGAAGTATTATTACAGTGTTTTGTAGTTTTAGTATATAATAATTATGGTTGAGTTAGCAAAGCCCGAGTTTATGCTAAAGTGAACAGTCAAAAGCCTAAAGAATTCTACAGCTTTAAAAACCACAAATTTGAAACTAATAGTGTTGATCCTTACATAATAGTGAGTATGCTTGGAAGCGAAAGATACAATGAAGTATTTTAAGCTTACAATATCCCTAAAAACAGTTAGGTAGTATTAAAGGTGCTGAAACCTGTTGCCCTTCATAAAGTCAGAAAGGAGATTAATATTCTTTAAAATCTCTCTGAGGGCGAGAACATTATCAAGCTACTGAATGTTGTAAGAGTTTCTATACCATACGCTCCGACCTTAGTATTCGACCATGTAAACAACACTAATTTTAAAGAGTTGTACCCAACGCTTACAGACCATGACATAAGGTTTTATGTGTTCCAATTGCTGAAAGCTCTCGACTACTGTCACAGCATGGGTCTTATGCACATATATTTAAGCCTCACAACATTGTGATTGACCAAGCAAACAAAAAGCTTAAGCTCATCGACTGAGAAATGGCTGATATCAACCACCCTGATACAGACTACGACATTAAGGTATCGTCAAAGTTTTACAGACCGCCTGAATTGTTGGTGGAATACGGTTAATACGATTATTCTCTCGATATTTGGATGATCGAGTGTGTGCTGGCGAGCATGGTATTCAAAACAATCTCCTTTAACAGCCCGTCTCTCTCCGATCGACTTCTTAAGATCTCAACAGTGCTTGGCACTGAAAATTTGTATGAGTATTTGGAAAATTACAACATTTACCTCGATCCACACGTTAGAGGAAAATTATCAACACAAAGCAGAAGACATTGAAATAAATTTGTTGATAGCCAATACCAGCATCTGACTTCTCCTGATTGCTTCGACTCGCTGACAAAATTACTGAGGTATGACCACTAGACTAGACTGACAGCTAAAGAGGCAATGAATCATCCCTATTTTGCAGGAGTATTGAAAGAATTACATTCTCTAGAAAATGCTGCCTCTTCTGTTCCTGTGAAAAATATAGCTGGTAAATAACTATATTGTCATTACCTCAAATTTTAATTAACTTAGTTTGTATTTTGTGAGTTTTTTCTATTTAAGTTATACATATTAATATAAAATTGTATATGTCGTTTTAGTGATCTTAAATATATAAGATTTTTATAAATTTAAAAGAGTTATGTAAGCTTCTGAAAGACATAACTATTTTAAGATTATAAATTTTTAAAATTACAGTTTTAGTATAAATATCCATGATCAATTGAGATTAAGGTGAAAAAAGTCTTTTTATTTTTAAATTTTAGTAATATGCTTAAACACTTGTATCTTTTTTGTTATATGGTTGTATATTTTTGTATCTGAAATGTAGAAAAAAATCTAATAATTAATTAAGTTAAATAATTTTATGAAAGATAAAAAGATTATATTACAAACAAAAAATATTCAAAAAGATTCCAGTTTCAAAGCAACTATAGTGGTCTTAAATAAGAAATAGTAAATAAGTGTCTACCAAGTTTATAAAAAATAAAGCTAATGATTTATTTATAGAAACTATCAAATTATAGGTTTAATAAGCTTTAAAAAACGAAGTATAGATGTGTAATAAATCATTCTTACAAACACTTCTAATTTCTTATATTTTTTATCAAAAAAAGTAATAATATTTACGCGTTTAATTTTTTTACTACTATTTACACCTATAGCCTAATTCTAATTTAACATGTTTATGAATTTTAAGCTTTTTGTGTTTGTACTTGCATTTATGTTATTTCAGTTGGATCTTATGAAATATTAAAATGATTCAAAAAAAATACTTATAACATACATTCGAACCAAGTATTTTCCTGCTTAAACAAGTTTATACAGCTTTATAGAAAGAAAAAAAAATATTGGGATATACGCAAATAATAATATTCAAGAAACAATTGTATCATTGGTCAAAGTAGCAGTTAATACAAAACATTTTACTGCTGCTTTGACAGCTTTAAGATTGAGTACAACACAATAGATAAATACAGTAATAAATTCATCAAACTACTTAAAAAACATGTTTGTAAAATTTGCAACCTAAAAAGTATTAGAGTACAATACTAATATATGACAAAGTAAACTTTGAACTTAAATAATTAAACTTATGTGTTTATTAATTTAAAGTATCGATTATTTAAAATCAATTTCTTGTATTTTTTAAAGGTGAGATAAGTTTATAATAATAGTAAAACAAATCAATAAAACACGAAAATCCGTAAACAAAATCTGAAGTTTATTTTTTAAACGGATCAAAACTTTATTTTCAATGAGTTTTCAATGACTTCAGATATGTTCTACACTATCTTTTGTAAAACTATTGATTGAAATAAACTAATTAATATAAAACTAAGTGAAACTTCTGTCAAAAGACTTTATTGTAGCATCAACATTTTATAATTTAAAAAACAACTTAGTATATTCGGTTTACAAATATTTTGTTAAATACGACTCGGATTTCTTTATTACGAACATGGTAAGAACTTATATTATTTTAACTTTTTTTCTAAAAATAGTAAATTCAGTAAACTTCTAAACTGTTACTCTTTAATATTAATATAAATTAATTGAACAAAGACCAGTAAATACAACAATAAAAGTATTTACCTTTTTGCTGGTATAACTAAATTGATCAAAGACTTTGGGCAAAAAAATACAACAACAAATATGAGTTCTTAAAGTATTTTTAATTTAGCTTTACAACTCTTCAGCTGCACAAATCCTCTCTTTAATATTTAACAATTATCTTCCTAACAATTTTTACTCATATGTTACTGCTAAATCTATAAGATATGCTGCTCAACATATTTAATAAAAATAGTTTTCTTAACAACCATGCTTTAAAAAGGTAAGAAATCAATTGTTACGCTCATGGTCAAGCCAATGTGGGCAGCATAGTTGCTAGATTGTTTTTGAGTTTATCAAAGTACAAATACTAAAACATGAATTTTTAGTTTATTTTTAATACGTGAAATTATAGATATAAATTTGAAAGTATTTAACCTCTGAAAAGCTTTCTTTGCAGTATGATCTTCTTCTTGTAGTTTTTTATTTATTTAGACCTTTTATTCAGCTAAAACTACACATTTTTTGTCTTTAAAATTTTTATTTTTTATTCAAAACTTAGTTATAGTTTGAATTTCTTAACGTTAATTAAAGTTTTAAAAGTATTTAAGATTTAAAAATTACTCGAATATTACAATTTGAATCAAATATACAAACCTTCGATTTCAGAGTTTTATTTTCACTTTTACACAGTTTTACCTTCATCCGTAGAGTACTTAAAAAGAATTTAAAATAAGAATATCATAAATTAAACGGTTATAACAGCATGTCATAGGTTTTTAGTATGTTTTATATTGTTTGTTTCCTGCTTAATAAAATTTCATTGCCTTTAAAAACAAATTTTATATAACTATATAATGAATCGATAAAATTATAAACAGTAAAAAAAACTTTTTTAGAAAATTATAGCTTCCTACTTGTTCTTTTAGTTTGTAAAAGCAAAACTTTTTCAAATAACTTTTATCTGTAGAGTATATACACCGGTTTTTAAAAAAGGTTAAAAGTGAAGATTTTTTTCTATAATTTACTGTCCAAATTTGTGTTTTTAATAGATTTAATGTTTTATCTGCAATCAGATTGGACCATTTAATACACACAAAAATGACTTTATTTAGATATAAAAAAAACTTAAAATATACGCATAATACAAGTTTATCCCTGTTCATCTTATGTAAACTTTATTTAATTAAAGCTTTTAATGAATTAACATTCCGTTAGACCTGCATACTTCTAAAAAGGCCTTCGTCTTTTGAATTATCAGGTAGCTTTATAAAAAGCCTACTACGTTGATAAGCTAGTGCTTTATGACCATATTTCTTAACAAATTTTGTAAATAAAAGTGAGTTCTACTTTTATGACTATAGTATTTTTCTTAACTTTTAAAGTAACTGTTAAAATTTACAGAAATGAAAATATTTTAAAATTAAAAAAAAAGTTCATCGCAAATAAAATAATCTTTTGATTTAATGTATACTTTTTTTGTTAAATTTTAGTTACTTATCCATTTTATTAATTTTTATAATGAATGAATCTAAGAGCTTTATTCATAGAATTATGAAATTTATTTTATAGGTTACAACTTTAATGTGTTCATTATATTTTTAGTTATGTATTTAAATATGAATTATATATTTTTTTCACAATAAAACTTTCGAGTGACATGAATAATGAAATTTCAATTAATAAAAACTACTTTAGTAACACTACTTCAGATTTTTTTATCATTATATTTCATGCTATCATGATCCAGACATACTTTTCTCTTTTTTTTTTTTAAAAATAAAATATTTATATTTAAAGCGGGTTTATTTAATAATTTTTTAAAATGATACTGCATAATCAAATACATAAAAAAAATTATTTTTTAATTCATACAACATATTTTGATTTGTAAATCAGAAACTTTAAACTTTATTCAGTATGAATGATTAAATAAAACCTACTTGAAAACTCTTCGGAGCACATTAAAATGTATTTCAGTAGTTTTGAAATTTATCTTAATAATTTAAAGCTTAAAAATTTAAAAATTGTCCTATTCCAAGTAGTTTTAAGGATATCAAACGGATTTTCATCAAAATTTGTTAGAACACTTCATTTTTAGATAAACTGTCACCGGTCTTATAAGCAAATATCAAATCTAAAGCAGTATCTAATTTTTTTTCAACAAAATGGTTTGGAGTTTAAAATACAATGCTTTTATTTAAAAAGTATGTCCAAACCCCAATATTTTGGCCGTTCTGACTGATCAAGTTTATTAATTAATAGTGAAAAGAATATCTACTGTAGATTATTATATTTGATAGTTTTACAACACTATACAGTTTTTCCTAGTATTATATTCAATTTTATATGGGAAATAAGTTTATATGTTTCGGAAACTTTAAGTAAACTTAAGTTTGCACCATATTTTAACATGGTAATAAACTAAATTATAAATGTACTATTAACTAATATTACTTCTTAGATGAAATAAAGCTTATAAAACTATACATTGTTATCTTTTTTATAATATCATTTATTTATTTATTTTTTCAGTAACTAAACTTAAAATATTAATTTTTTTATGTATGTACTACGAAACATAAACGAAAAAGGTCAAACTTAGTTTATTTTAGCATTTAACTATTTCGATTCAGACTTATCGATTGCGTACTTCTTTGTCCACTCCCTGCAAATTCTGTCGTGCTCTTCGCGGTTGCAGACAAACTGAGCTGCTATTTCGGGCACAAGACAGTCATCAGGGTCGCATTCACCAAGAAAACGTTCGACCGACAACAAAATCCCCTGTACGGTCGACGAGGGCTGCCACGTTTCCTGGAGAAAGTCCATTTTTACCTGACCGTCCGAGCTCACATTGCAGTGGTATATTTTGGTTTTGAAAGTGACTTTCGGTGGCGCGACGGGATAGTTGCGAGGAAAGCTCAGCTCCAACTCGAACGTGCCTCCCTCGTAAGGGGTCCCAGGCGGTCCTCGGATCGCAGCTTGCCACTCGTAAAAGTTGCCGTCGTCTTTCAAACAGCCGCTGATGTTCGTCGGCTTGACGCGTTTGATTTCTTCCAAATCCTTCTGAAGTATAAACTTTGCTCTTTGATCGCGTATTAGAAGGGGAGGTCTAGGAGAAGTGACAGCACTGCCTGGAAAGTCTTCAGTATCAGTTTCTGTTTCATCGTCATCACTTGAAAACGAAATTGAGGAAATTGATTCAAGATCAATATCGTTCGACACTTCATCAATAGCATTATGAGCCCCAACAGCTAGTTCCATCTGCACATTTTCTAAGTCAGATTCTTCATCAGAATCGTAGTCTATTTCTTCATCAGGTGGTAAAACAAACAAGTGATCAGGAAGGTCATCGTCTGAAGAGTCGAGAGAATCATCATATCGATCTTCGGGTATTAATCTTGAAGGCATTCTATTAGTTATTTTATAATTTTATGCTAATTCTATAGGGATATAAAAATTTTATACGATATCATTTCACTTTTTTTTTTTAATTTTTAAACTATACTATATATAAAAGATGCAATACTAAATATGAATATATATATAATAAGAAGTTTGATAATTCGTCAACTTTTTAAAACATCTTTTTAACCAATCTATAACTTTTACATTAATAGTTCACACATACACATAACCTTAGCTATTACAAACCAAAAATTAATGAAATATTTGTTTACTACAGAGACAAAGAAATAAATTTTATAGAAAACTTAAAATATCACTTTTCTTATAACTTTTTTATAGCAGCAAAGTTGTACTCAATTTGGTTTTTAAAATCAAATTGAAATATATATTTATTTACTGTAAAGTAGTTTTACTTATATTAGAATAAAATTAAACTTAGACATATTTTTATTGTAGGTATGAATAAGTGTATGATACAATTAAATGTAAGGTTCATTAAACTTTGTTGTCATCATAAGTTCTATAAGGACTTGGTGTAGACAATAATTAACTAACATATTAAGATTTGTCTTATTTTATTGATAATATTCATTTGGTAAGAAAAAATAAAGATTATCTCAAAATATTTTAAAACGTACCTATTGGTCTAATAAAAAAAAAGGTTAATAAGCTGAACTATATTTTAAGCTTTAATATAAAAGCTACTAATTATAAATTAAAACTCAGTAACAAGTAATTAATCACTTAAAAAGAAACTACTTATTTAAAAATATTTTGAATTAAAAAATTTTAATATAAAACTACCGAATCGGTATTTTTCTTTTTTTTTTCGCTTGCGTAATATCAATAAATTATTTTACTACTAAGATTTTTATTTATTATAAGTTCAATTGTTAAATAGAAACTTTTGAAGCATTATTAGTAATTTTATTTAGAAAATTTATAGTCACTTGGTTAAAATTTTGAAGTTAATTCCGTATTAGTCAATTTAGTTTTATCTTTAAAACAAACACTTTGAATTGAGAAATACTTAAGCTTTTTAGTTAAAATATATTAATATATAACCATAACTTATTATAGACGAAGTTTAATACTTTATAGTATATTACATTAAGCATTCAAATAATTTTATTTTTATTTTTTTTTTTTTGATAATTCTTAAACATTTTTTTATCTGACAAAAATAATAAAAATCAGCATTTAAATTGGTTATGAAAAAACAAAATGTTTTAACTTGATAAACAAAATGTCATCAAAAACCTAAAAGACTGAAAAAAGTTTTTATAAATATAAAAACCAATCTTTCTGTTAAAAGATTATTATTTAGAAAAGGCCTGAGTCATATTTATTTTATTAGTTACTTAATAACATCTGATTCTTCTAAAGATTTGTAAAAGTTTTAAAATTTATTGAACTCCTGAGTAAGTTGGAACACTGAGATAAAACAAAAAGTATAAATTTGAAAGTCATAAAGTTTTACTTTTATTTTATTGATATTATTCATTTGGTAAGAAAAAAATAAAGATATGTTTGTATAGTTATAGTTACTTTTTTTTTGAGATAAATTTAATAAGTTATAAGTTAATTTAAGTCATTTTAATCTTTTAAAAGTTATTATTTCTGTTCAGTAAATTCATCTTTACATATTTAAGCACTTACAGTAACCTCTCGCATCTTTACGCACTCGTGACGTTACGCACTCTCGTCTAGTTACGCATTTGAGAATTCTAAAAACTTAAAAAAAAATTTTTTCAACATTGCACAAATTAGGTTTATTGTATATTTTTAATTAAAAGTATGTTTTTAAATGCTAACTCACCTCTCTATATATTTAGACTTTGTAAAATTATGTTCCTTGACTATTTAAAAAACATTTAGTTATTAGTATATCAGCAATTTTGTTAACAATAAAAGATTAATTTAAAATTCTAAAAGAAATATAACTGTTTTAAATAATGAAAGTATAATGAAATAATGAAATTTTAAAACAAAAATAAATAATACAGCACTCTTGCCCTATATTGAATAAACATCTAAAACAGAAATCTAATAAAACTTCTTAGCAAAAAGTAGCTGTGATACTTAATTAATATAGAGCTTACAATTAACACAAGTCTCAATTGTATTTTTTAGTAAAAATGTCACTAATTTTCATTTGACGCTTTCAGTTGAAAAAAATATCACTAATTTTTTCAACTGACATTAAGTTAAAGTTCATCTTCTGTAACACAGCAAGCGTTGAAATTTTTCGCACGATGCCTTTAATTCTTCGTAATGCTCACCAGCACCAGTTAATCAAACATTTTTCTTATACTTTATATATTTTTGTTTAAAAGGAGAAATCCATTACAGCACCAACTGCATATTTTTGTAAAATGCTGCAGAAACAAATTTTGATATAAACACCTCACTATTTATTAATTGTAGACAAATGCTTAATTATAAATTGAATTTGCTTACTAGAATACAATGTAAATGTTAAGTATCAAATAAGTCACATATAAATAAAGAAAAAGATAAAATCTACTTATTATTAAAATAAGTAAAATTTTTCTAGAAGTATTATTATTTTATATAAATTTAAGTTCGTTTTTTTTAAATATATGTATAGTTTTATTTTTTGTTTTCATACAATAAACAAAATAAACAAACTGTTATAAGTGGAAAAGTCCCCAGTATGCTTTTAACTAGAAGCATTATCAAACACAGTCATTATAGTAAGTATATTTGGTACCTCTCGTATCTTTACGATCTCTCATATCTTTACGCACTATTTCTGTGGACACAATGTGCGTAAATAAGCGAGAGGTTACTGTACTAAAAAAAATTAACTACTATTAAATTGGCAAAGATATCATAGTTTTCCATACGAAGCTCTTATCTTTAGTAATGTTCAAATACAATTAATTATTTACAATACTGCTAAAATACTGTTTCAACTCTAAAATTTTACTGATAATTTTATATTATTTAGCTTCAGTTAAAAAATTTTTTAATGTTTAAAACTTAATAATTTTATAATGGTTTTTATAGTTTTAATCAGGGTTGCCACTGGTTTTTCAGTAATTTTTTCTAGCTTTCTGCCAGGTTTTGGAAATGAAAAGTTTTTTGTCTATAATTAGTTTGAAGCAAAAAACTGTGTAAATAGTATAACAACATTAAAAGATACTGTAAAGCTACTTTAAACAGGTTTTTAATTATTTTTCAAAAATGATGATTTAAGGTGTGGATGATGGTACATTTTGTTTATTGGTACTACCTATCATAATTAAATACTACATTATTTTATTAATGTCTTATAAATTTACATTTCAATTGAAACTAATTTTTATAAACCTGTCAAGAAAGTTTCAACAATGTATGTTTTACATAAAAAACTTTTAAGCAATTATATAACAAACCTGTTTCAAAAACATAAACTACTTATAAAAGAACTTTTCTATACTAAACTTAAAAAGAGTTTAATATCAATGGAAAAATGCTTTTAAACTTAAACTAATTTGAAATATAAAATGATTAAAGAACTCTAAAATAATTAGACTTTTAATAATACTACTTCTACTTTAACTATAGAATATACACTAAACAATGTGCATGCAGTTTTCACTTTATAATAAAGGTCTAAATTTTAGTCTCTTTTTCTTATACCAAAACTCAAACTCGTAATAACCAAATAGTTGCCTGAAATACTTGCGTCCTGATTGACTGATTTTCTGACACTTAGCGTTCAAACACTTAACACTCAAGCAATTAAATAGCATATGAAAGAATCATTCAAATACAATTACAAAAATAATATATCTATATGGTAAATTTTTATGTCAAATCAAAGTTTTACTAGTTTATATGTATAAAATGTTTAAAATTCCAGGTATTTTAGCCTAAATTGTCAAATTTCTGTTTTTTCTAGGATTCCAGGTTTTGTGGCAACTCGGTATTGCATCAATTTTGCAATGATTTAACACACATTTTGACTAACGCGATTAATAAGTGTTAATAAATTGAAAATACTGTTAATACTTCGGGCAATAAAAAAGGAAATTAGTTATTAAATAAAAAATTAGAGAAAATAAATATCCAACAAAGCCAAAGAAAAAAAATAGAGTTTTAGAGTACCCTGAGTGTTTGGCAACCCTTTATTGCTATAATTAATAGAAGATAACAAACAAGTTATTTAAAAATATTTGCTCTTTGTAAACTAATTTCTGCACTAAAAACAGTATAAAATTAGCCAAATCAATTATTCAAAGCTGTTGTCATTAAAGATATATAACAAATAAAGGTTTCCGCTTATTGCTAAAGACAGGGTTAATAAATGTTTTAGGCCAATTTTCTCCAGGTTTTGAAAAACTTATCCAGGTTTTCGAAAGTACACATTTTTAGGTCTATTTTTAGTTTATAATTTATTTTAGGTTAAAAAATGTGTTAAATTATATGCAAACATTCAAAATATATTGTAAAGCTCCCTCAAAACTGTCTTTTTTTTATAAAAAATTATTGTGATGACTTAAAAAAAATATCTATATGATAGATTCCATTGTGTCAAATCAAAATTTTACTACTTAACAACTAAAACTTGTTAAAATTCCAAGTTTTTTAATGATTTTTGTTCAAAATTCCAGGTTTTTTTTTTAATTTTACAAATTCAAGATATTTCCAGGTTTTTTAGTCTAAATTGTCAAATTCCAGGGTTTCAGGTTTTTTGGCAACCCTGTAAAGAGAATGATATAAATTTAATTATTTTAAGATTTTGTCTTCATGGCAATCTTTTACTCAAAAATATAGAACGTCAAATATAACAAAAAATTAAAAGTTTGTGAGCTAGTGACACTGGTGGACCAACATTCAAAGTCTCAGTTGGGTCTTGTTGACTGTCTGTGGGAAGATTGTCAACCTGACCTTTTTGCTCATATTTTTCCTGCAGATGGGGTGACTTCCTAGCACGTTTATGCTTAGGACCCTCTGCGGGCAGTTTGGTATTTTTTTATTTTCCATAATAAAAATAAAATGCTTTTGTACTATTTATTATAATATATCAGTGAATTTTATCTATCAATACTAAGACTATTCTAAACTACCTTATATAAATTAGACAATATAGTATGGGTGAATAATCTATTATTACAAAATAAATTAAAGTTAAAGTTAAGTTGTAAATAACTATTTCTAAATGACAAGTTTCGACAAATATCTTTCTATAAGACTTTTGCAAATGAAAGTATTATTGTTAATAAGGAAATTTAGTTTTAAAACATGGCTTACTCTTAAAAAGTTGATAGGGCTATGCAACAACACATTTATAAAAAAAAACAAGTATAAGAATAAAGTAGCTGCGATTAAGTACAAAAACACATTGGAAAAAGTAAAATATTTTCTAGGGTAGTGTGGACTTTTTTTAATAAGTCAGTTTCTCCTATTTAGGATTTTTCTTCTGTTAGCATTACCTTCACAAAGCCTTTCCGAGTTGCATAAGTATTTTGATATAAACTTTATTGTTTTTTAAAATGAACTAGATAATTTAAGTCTTGATATTTTGACGCACCATTAAGGAGGTTGACGTTTTTATTCGGCGGGTCAATAAATTAAAATTGTTGGTTCAAAGCATTTCACTTTCAATAAACTCACGAAGATTACATTATTTTCTTTTTCGTTTTGACCAAATGCTAATTCTATGTGACCTCTTTCATGCTAGATCTATTTTTCGAATCTCTTGTAAACAGGTTCCAAGATTTATTTTTTATCCTTTTGTTTCAAATTCAAAATACCTAGTTTTTAAATTTGGTTTAGGGTACCAAATTTGGGCTACAGTTTTTTTCTTTCGCGAGCGGACCTAACTCAACTAGTGTGATAATTTGCCTTTACCGTATGTTTAATAATCCTTCAGTAAAATTAAAATTGTCAATGTTATTGATGCAATTTAATTTAAATCGCGTGGCTTGCATTTTTGAAAGCAAAAACAATCAAGTACTGCATGGTTCTACAAGTAAGTGTATATTTTTAGGTAGATTTTGTAATTTTAACATTATTGTATAATATCAAAACTCAATTCAATACCGTGGTTGTCTTAAAGAAACTTGAAAATAATAATCTTAAAGAGTTGTAGAAAGTATGTACTTGTTTTGTGAATATTAAATATTTTTTATCAACTCCTCCACTATTTTCTTTGACATGCTGTTTTACTTTTAAAAAGAAAATATCTCATTATAATTTTGTTAGTATCATGCCTTGAGTTACTTCTAAAAAATAAAATAAATATAAGATTAATTAAGTTTTTTCGCGGTAAACAAAATACGAAAATATTTAAAAAGAACGAACAAACTAGGTTAATAAATCAAAGCAAAGTTTAACTACAGAATAGCTAAAGTATCTGATTTAGTCGTGTTTATAGAATTTTTAACTTAATCTTTACGGTTTTTGTGCATAAACTCGAAACACTCGAGCCCTATGTATTTCATCCTCTAGCGAAAATAAAGATTTTTTGTCCTAAAAATTTCAAGTATTAAAAAAAGTTTTACATTTTCAATATTAAACAATTTTAAATAAATCTTGATATCGAAAGTCGATTTACATTGGATCTTTTCTGGGCTGGGAATAGATTAAATAAAGCTTAGCGTCTTTACCATTATGTTCCTTAAATATTTACTGATGTTACAAACAATGATAACTGAAAAGCATTTGTCAAAAAACGTTTCTTGTTTGTCATTTATTTAAATACTTCTTTTTTAACTACACCCACACACTGTCGCTTTAGTACTTTGTACTTTAGCCCGCTCGATTTGATATCAACAGCGGTTTCTCGCGATTATGCTTGCCTTATGAGTACCTGTAAGAGCAAAACCGGTTGTTGGTTTTCTCGGATGCCCTTGTTGAAGGTAAAGTTTATTATTTATTTACTACTTCTTTAATTTCAATTATGCGAAGTAGTATTTATCCTTATATTTACAAAACATTCACAGAAAGTATTTAGAACTTATAAAAATGTTGTTGTTAGTTGTTATGGAAACAGTTTGTTAAGTTTTAAAATCTATTAATTAATTACAATACAATTTCAAACTTATATACCTAAGAGCTGTTTTAGTTAAGACGCGTTTTACTATGCATTTGTTTATGGCTAGAGTTTTGCTAATTGTTCTTTTAAACCAACGCTTAACTCATGGAGCATCCAGAGTAAAACGTATTCTGCCTTCTGATATCTTTGACAAAATAAAAAAATATGAAGAAAACGAAGAAGTAAATGAAGAAAATGTTATAGAAACCAGCTCTGGAAGTACTAAAACAATTCAAACTGCATCTGCGAAGACGGATGATAAGGATCATACATCAAGTACTACCGTGAAAACCACAGAAGTTGCAACTAGAGTAGTAACAATTATGAAGAAAGAAGATATGGCTTTGAGTCCAAGTACCACTGAAAAGCCTACAGAAAGTCTAACTAAAACACTTACCGCTGCATCTTCGGATATCAATGATTTAAATGATAGTTTAAATTCTAACGAGAATGATGGAACTGAAACAGTTGAAATTCTAGAGCCTGATTATTCGGACATTGACAAAGATGACTATGAAGAAGATTACTTTCCTCTTTCCGACGGAGATTATTATTACTATGAAACTGATGAAGAAATCGTTGAAACTACTACATTATTCACACTTCCAGTTTTCAAAACACCACCAGCAACAGATGCCCTTAAAGTAATCGATAAGTTAAAAAACGTAAAACATACTAATCCAGCTATTTACGTGACTACATCCGTAATATTTGTTTGCTTCTTTATATCTTTTTCAATTGCATGCTTTTTCTTTTTAAAAGTTTTCTACCCAACCAATAGTGTACAAGAAGAACAAAACGAAGATGAAATGGATGAAAAAAGTATAGTCATTCTTTAAACAACAAATTTAAACAAAGAGTTTGGAATTTTTTTTCATGAGATTAGGGACAAAAATAAAAAGGTTTTTTTTTTCTTAAAAATAAATTTTAAGTTTTTTTTGAAAAATATAACATAGTAGATATTTATCTGTCTATTTTATTTAAACTCAGTTAGAGAAAGAAACTTACATTCCAAAAACTCAATCTTTTTGTTTTACTTTACTTTTTGATAAAATTTTCAAAGCTAAATAGATATTTCTAGTTTAGATATGTTTAGATAAATTCAACTTTAACCATATTTTAAATGAATTGTAAAAAAATATAAAATTCAATTCTAATGCCAATTTTCATAAAGTCTTAGTAACTTTATCAGTTTTTACTAAAGAAATTTTATTCTATTGAAGTTAGTATGTTTTTCACATTTCTGCAGTTTGATTTAAGTCAGGGTAATATTTTTAATGTTTAAGTAAAATTCTACCCAACTAATTGTTACACAATAGATTAAGGAGTTTGAATATAAAAGTAAGTTTTATAGTGAAGCTAAACATAAGATGGCTTTTAATTCGCTTTAAAAACCATTAGTTTGAAAAAGGCAACAAGTACCTGGTGAAATATCTAACAACTTGATGCATTTTGGAACCAAGCTAGGGAAGTTAAAACTAAAGTTAAACTTAGATTAGATTTTCAAAAATTTTTCTCAGTTTCCTTGCTTAATTGATAATTTAAACTAGTTTTAGTATTCCGAAGCAAGCAGCATTTTTAAATACAATTATATGGTCCTTAGCTACCCTGATTCTATGATATTAACTGCAGACTGTATTGCTAGCAGAAATGTCAAAATAAACGTTAATAAAGCTTCTAAAACTTGTAAGCAATAGAACGATCGAGTTGTAATATTATCCAACAAATAAAACTATCAATAGTTAGTAAACAAAGTTGTTTATCTTAATGCTTTAAACATTTATACCGGTATGTTTGACATGCATATTTACCAGGACATTCCACAAGACTTAACCATGTCTATGTCTTAAGAAGTGTTATTCTGGTTTTCGAAATTTTCCATCGTCTGACGAGTTTGTTTTAGTGTAGTGTTTGCATTAAATGTAAGCGTAATTTTCTAAAATCTATTTGAAAGATTAACACCAATAATACCTACTTGCAGTTTTGTTTATCCTCTTTAAATATTTTTCTTATTTTTTTTTAGTAACGGCTTGTTCTACAAAATTTTTAGTTATGAAACTATTTAATGCAAATGAATAAGATTAAGAAAGTTTTGATGGAACAACAACATCTGTAATGATTTAGAAAGCAAAAATAAAGTTTGAAATTATTTATTATGACGTGTGTTAAGATATTATTTTGAAGGAAAAAATTGACAACTTTTATTAAATTTACTAAACAAGTTTACTGAGTAAATCACAATTCTTTGAATGGCTCTCTACTCCGAATATAATTTATCTAACAATAAAGGAGGCTGTATGGGTTTAAGCAGACTGAGCCCTGCTTTAGTTGGATGAATTATTCTTCTTTTGATTGGAGGAGGAATTGCCGCGTTTTTCGTCGCGGGAAATTCCGGAAACTTGGCGGGAAACGCAACAGTAACAGATAGTTCTAACGCAACTGGAGCAGCCGATTTTCAAATGGTTGTTTGAAATGTTATGAAATACATCAGTCTGTGACTTAAGTATATTTTCACATTGCAACACTTGTCACCTTAAAAAATTTATAATTATGTCAACTAAGATACATGCATGAAAATAATTAAACTACTTTGAATAAAATACGAGTTTGTTTTCAAATGTTTATTATGACATATTATAAATGACTAAGCATTGAAAATCAATAGATGTACTCTTTTAAAAGGTTTCTTATGTGCCTAAATATAAACTATTATCAATCATTTAAAACTAATCATTTTAAAAAACTATATTGTAAGAATTTATGAATGTTTTAATTAAAGGTTTTTAAGACAGTTTAGGCTTTGTAAACTTAAAAAAAAATTCAAACATTTTTTTACTGCTACTTATTCGGCACATTAAAAATTTACCTAAATATTTTACTAAAAAGTTGTAAATATTAATTTGGTAAGTAGAAAAACTCATCAAAAAATATATTTAGATCCGATCATCTTCAATGAGTTGTTTTACTTCCATTAGATCGCTAAGCTCCTCGATTTTGAAGAAAGAAATGTTGTTCTGAAAATATCAATTACTTTATTTTTTGTTATATATAACTTATATGTTTTTAGCAGTGGCGTAGCGTGGTATTTGAGTCAGGGGGTGCGCAATTTTTTTTCTCAAAAAATCCCCTAAATTAAAACTTTTGGGCCGCAAATTTTTCGGGGTCAGTTTTCTCGGAAATTTAAAAAAATACTAAAAGTCTATCTTCTACTTCATTTTTCAAGCAATCTTCTTCAAATTTTAGAAAGTGGTCCTTACATTACAAAAAAGAAATTTACTTATGAATTTAGATAATTAAAACAAATAAAAATTTTATAAAAATAATTTAAAAAAAATAGTCTTTTATTTTTCAAAAAAAAAAATGTTTAGTAAAAATTTTTAAATTCATAAGTAATGTTTTTTGTTATTGTATAAAGATTAAACTTTTAAAGTTTGAAGAAGATTGCTTGAAAAATGTATTAGGAGATGGATTTTAAACAAACTAGCCTATTTTCGCTGTTTTAGTTTTCCCTTCCCATTGGGAACTTATTATGCGGCCCGACTTTGACTGGTCATATCTCAAAAAATAATTCGATTTTTTTAAAACAACAAAAAGCATCTTTAAGCTTTAAAAAATCTATAAAATAAGATCAACTTCAAAAAAACTACTCCCCCCCCTAAGGCCTTAAACTACAAATAAATAGTAAACTAAGTATAACAATTAATAACTCAAAACATTTTTCTCTGTGCAATTTCAAAATAATGTTCAATATCTATTTTATATCACCAAAAAAGAATTGTATTAAACTCAAAATAACTCATACTTTTAGTTTGTTGCAGCTTTTAATATACTATTTTAATCTTATATATAAAAATGCTAAATCTTCAGTATTAAAATTGAAAGTTTTAAATTTTTAAATATTTTGTAGAAGAAATCTAAAGCGCTAGTTTCATTTTTAACTTCTACATTTTACCTATATTACAATATAAAACTGTAAAAATAAAATTTCATAACACTTTAACTGCAGTCTTGAGTAATAGCAATATCTGATGTTTGTCTGCTATTTTTCAATTCAAGATTTTGAACTTAAGATAATTTTACTATCTGACATATTTTTAGACTTGCAACATTCCATACAATATCACTTTGCATATTTTTTTAAATAATATACTAAAAATTAATAAAACAAATGTTTACTTTTTCTTAGTATGTTAAAAAATACTTTACAAAAAAAAAACAAAAAATAATTAACTTTAAAGATATCAGGATTGACTTGCCACTCTTTGAGTCAAAATAACTGTTATGAGGTAGTTTTTTATGTCATGTGTCATCATAAGCATTTTAAATTCTTTTAAAGATTTTTTTATTGTTCTAAACTTATAGAAACTAGGCTTTATAACAAAGCTTTTAAAACCACTAAATCTACCCTGAGTTAAAACAAAAAACTAGTCTATCCTTAGTCAGCCTGAGCTTAAAAATACTTAAAACATTCTGAGTTATCCTGATTTTTACTGAGACATACTAAAGTTTTCCAAAACTTCATAAAATTCTGAGTTATCCTGAGTGTGTGGAATGATTTTACTAAATGTTTTTGATACAAAACAAAATGTTTAAAAGATAAACTTTTTAAGGTCAATTTTTTCAAAAATTCACAAGAAATATTACTTTTCACTTATCTTAAAATCAATTTTTCTAAGATCTTTAGGGAATAGCATTTTTTAAATACTACAAACAGTTGGTAGAAAAATATTTTTTTTAAAAACCATTTAAATTTGATTTAAAACTAAATAAATTTAAATTTAAAATTAATCTATTATGTCTTTTAGACTAAAAATTTATTGTTAAAATTTTGTTTTACAAGTTGCAATAAATTAATTAATGATGTAAATATAGAAATTTTAAAATAACTTGCTACAAAAATTGTTTAATTTTTAAACTTTATGGCTGATAGAATAACAAAGTTTGATTTGTTTCTTATCTTAAAAAAAAAAAACTTTTTATAAGAATTTTAAGTTTAGATAATTTAAACAATACTTTTTGTATAGTAAAATTAAAACTGTAATCACAGTATGAACTGTTTGTTTATTATTTATTTTTATTAGATATTTTAGTTTTTTCTGGTTTTTGTTATTTTTCTTTAAAATTATGTTGTTAATATTTTTTATTCTTATTATCAATTATTTTTTTTTTATTAGCAGTTGTTTATTGCTATTTTTACTACAACTTGTTTATTATTGAATCATTATCACTATAAAACAGGTTTAGCTTTATGGTTTGTTAACAAAATGTTAGCATTTGTCCTTGTAAAAAAGTATGTCATCAGGTTAAACTACTGCGGTGCACTAACTAGTTGCGTACTGTTTGAGTCTAAACTCTTATGAAGTTAATGAAGTTATAAAATGTTTTCTTATGGAGTTTTTCATCAACATCGGTGCGCATTTGCAATTATGCACCGAATCAGTATACCGGGTAATTTCCCTAACTTGTCACTAATTGGTATTCTAAATTTCGTTTTACTTTGCAAATACTAGAAAAACACAGTTGAAAAAAGGCAAATTAAGCAAAAAACATAAACAATAAAGGATAGAAATATTGCATTTTTTTTTACTTCTTTTTTTTTTGGGTGGCACGCATGCGCCAGCGTCCCTCCCCACGCTACGCCTCAGGTTTCTAGCATTAAATTAGTTTTTTCTATATAAGAAAAATGTTTCTAAAAAAAATCTAACGTGATTAAATTCCTGAATAAAAATACAATGTAATTTACAACTAGTAAAAATGACCAAGTTTAAATAAAAAAGATATTTATTTAAAAAATGCAAACTAAATAAATTAAGTTCTATTATACTATAATACATAATTTCTTTAATACTATTTTTAAAGGTTTTTAACAGGATAACTTTGGACTAAGCTTATAAAAATACAAGAAAGTTTAGTTTCTAAAGTGTTATCTAACATTAAAAGATTTTCTTTTGTAAAACTTTACATAAATCTAAATCTAAACTTTTTTTTATCCGTTATAATATCTAAAATAATGTTTCTTTAATGAAATGAAAAAAAATTATACTTTTCTGCACGCAGTTTCATTTTCTTCCTTCCCTCAGAACACACTAAACGTGGAATTGGGATACATTTTCTTCATTTTCGCAAAAACACGCGGTTTTTCCTGCTTTGAGGCGCTGTAAATTTCTTCAAAATTGAAGAATTGTTGTAACTCGAAAAACACAAATTTGGCGAGAGTGTCGGAAAAGCAACTGCTACTGAAAACAATCAGAATACTGTCCTTTCTGTGTTTAAAACTTTAGTAAAAATCATGTCTTGTTTTCTATAAAAAAAAATAGACCATAGCTTTATGATTTAATAGGTATGATTTGTGGTCGAAAATTGTAAGCTTTGATATTTTTTAGTATAGAAGTACTTTTATTTTAAAGAGATTTTATCAAAAAAGCATTGAATACCTTCTTAATATATTTTACAACGTGAAAAATAATTTAAATTCAAATCTATTTAATTTAAATGACCAACTAAATATCTATTAGTACTTTTTTCTCTCACATAAATATTAACGAAAATGCTTTGAATAAATTATAATGATTAAAATAGGAAATAAATTTAGGATAATTTTTTATTCTTCTTAATAATATTGTAAAAAATTTTAAAAGAACGTTTAAAAATAGGTAATGTGTCGTTATAACAAAGTTAAGTGTGGCTAGAAAAATTTTGAATTTACCTTACAAAATTATATTTTCATCTTTTACTAATTTCACCATTAAAATTTTAATAAAATACTGTTTTACATTAAACTATAAAGGATTTTTTTCAATTTAAAAATTCAGTTTAGTTCTATAAAATATTTCGGTAAAACAATACGATTAAAAAGTATACAAGAGAAAAAAAAAACATTTATAAAACACTTGTCAACAGCTTTATTATAAATTAGGTAAAGCTAAATGTAAAACATTTAATTCGAACTAACTTCAAAGCTAAATCAATTAGGAGCTCATTGATTGTTTTAAGCCACACGTACAGAAAGCCTCTTTTAATTTTCTGATCATTGAAATTCTCCCACAAACTTTTCAACGATTCAATTTCATCTAAATTGCTTCTAAAATGAAACTCATCGAAGGACTTCCTCAAACTTTGCATTAATATTTTTTTTGAGTGGTCATTTGATTCTTTACATATTTTTTCATTAAAAATTTTGTAATCCTGTAAATCAATATTAATTTATAAAAACATTTAACATTTTAAAAGTTGTACAAAACTAAATAACATTATAAGCAGTTAACAAAAAAAAAAAACGACATTACTAATAATTACATACTCTTTCACTCGACATAATTGAATTTTGTTTTAAATGATTCAAACTAAAGCGTTAAAAGTACTCCACAGTCCCTCTGATAAACGTGTTAAAAACATTTCAAATGCAGTTTTAATAAATGTTTTTTAAAAATACCTCAGCTTGGCTTTTTAAGAAGCAGGTCCTGGAAATTTTATCGCACCAGGTTTTGATTTTCTTCTGCAGATCCTTCACTCGCCTGCGTTCGGCCTCATCTGCGTACACCCTCGCCATCTTGAACAGAATTTCACCGGGCACCACCAAATCATCAAGGTCGAACACATATACCTTCTGATGTTTATTAACGATATATAAAAAGTGTTACGCAGCTTAATTTTTGGTATTTAAGAATATTAAATTTATTTAATATAAAGAGAGACTTTTTTGTACCTTTTTTGATATTTAAGAAAATTAAAATGTACTACATTTCAAAGTATTTATTTATAAAGAGAGACTTATATTCTTAAAACATATAATTGGTAGATAAGTTTTACTTCAAGTAAATACATCATTAACACATTATTGCTAAGTTAACATTTTATTGTACCTGTTTTGATATTTAAGAAAATTAAAGTGTACTATATTGCAGTGTATTTCTTTTCTGATTACTTACTTTGTCATTTTTCGTGTAAACCAAACTGTTTTCTTTCTCATCCGAGTAATCACTGTCATCATCGTCAATAAGGCTGTCACATTTTTCTGAGTTTTCAGATGGTTCAGATTCTTTTTGCAATTGACTAATTGGTAAGCCTAATTAAGTAAAAGTATTAATTCATACTCTCGTTTACCAACTTAGTTCACATATAAAACAGAATTTAGAATTTTTCAGTTTTTATTTTGTGTTCGCTTTATGCGTTTGTGTCAAAAAAGAGACCTTTTAAACATAAAAATTTTAAAATGATGTTTCAGTAAAAACAACTTTTGTTCTGCAAATACACATATACAACAATTTTACACAAAAAACACATATATTTCAAGGAACTGACAAGTACTATACCACCTAAATTAAGCTTGTGTTATATTTTTTTAGTCTATATAACATTAGAATATTTAACAGTAAGCTCAAGTGTAGTTTAGTAAAATAAATATCATAAACTCATAAAATTCATAAACAAAATTTTAAATACAATTTAAATAATTTTTTAACAGTTTCATTATAACGTCATATTAACATGTTAAGATTTAATTAGTTTTCAAAGATTTTAATGAATAATATTGCAAAAATTGATAAAAATAGTCTGTAACATTGTGTTTAAACTGTTGTTATGCAGACTTTTCATAAATACATTGACATTACACAGTCTGCTGAAATTCGGGTTAGGAGGTACAATTACTATTAATTACTAATTGGCTATAAGAAAATATTGTTTTTGTAGATAGAAAAATAAAACAATTTAGTTACAGGTAGCTGAACAGAACTGATAATGTTTGTTTTCAAAACTAGTTTTGTTTACTTTTTTTGCTTTAACTGTTTCATAAGTTATGTAAAGTAAAGTACACAATTTAACTATTTAGAGTTAAAGAATAACTAACTTTCCTCTAAAGTTTTTGTTCTAAAAGTAAGACAATTAAACAAAAATACCTGAGGTAGTTTTTCAATAATAATTTTAACTTTTTTTTTAAACTAGAACATTTTTATTGTACTAGATCTAGAATAAATTTATTAAAAATAAACATTTTCTTTAATATTTATAATAGTTAATTTTCGTTGTCATGTGTCTTATAACCCTGAGTATCCCCAAGTATGTCTCTAAGACACTTATAAATTTGGTCTGATGTTCTATAAAGCTTTTGTATAAGTAAATTAAGGTTTTAACAAAAACTAACGGGTTGTAACGGAACCTCATTTAAAAATAAATTATTCAATTTCTAAATTAGAAGCACTTTGTTTTTAGGCAAGCTTGTAAACAACAAAGAAGACTAGAAGAAATTCGAAATTGGTTGCTATAACGACTTGTCATCAGCTAGATTAGTTATTTGATCTCTAGGAATGTAGAGTATAAACTTACTTGTAATTGGACAGTTGGCGTGGACAACTTACCTACATCGTTAACAGTGTTGCTAGTTAAAATTTATCACAGCATTTACAAAATTTTATTGAATTTTTGAGCCTAAGTTTCTTTAGTACGATATTTTACCGATTTCATTATTTGCTTTATATATGATAATACAAACTGAAGTTTTATAACAGTTTATAAAGTTTTACTGATATTTTAATCCTGAGCATTTTAATGTGTATTGATCTAATTTTACTACTTTTTTCATTCTATGTTTTTGTATTTTGTTTTTAATTTGTTAACTCTTGAGTTTTTAGTATATGAATAGTATTTAGTGTTAGAATACATTTGTTTAACTTTAACAATTATATTAAATTTATTGGAATTTTTTTTTAAATAGCTTATACATTTATCCTAACTATTTTGAACTCTATACTAAACCTAATCATAGTTTTTAAATAGTTTTTGTTTATAACATTTTCCACTTTAACAAAATTTTTCTCTCGTGTCCAAACCCAGAGTTTATACCAGACACTATGGTCAAAACTTGAGGAAAGAGTGTTTACATTTAAGGCTAAAGGTATCTTAGTCAAGATTCAACCCTTAAACCCTTCTTAATAGACCATTAGAACTTGGAGCGCCAGCATCCTCTGGTTTCAGTTTAGTTATAAGTTTTTGAGAATTATGATTTTTAATAACCTCGTTTAAACTTTTAATATTATAAATAAAATCTTAATGAATTAAACATTGTGGACACTTTTTACTGGCTTTAAATTCAAATTTCAATTTTTATTAATTCTAAAAAAAATCTTTTAACTTACTCAAGTATGAGTTCATACAAAAAAAATATTGCTTTTAATATTTCATAAAAACTTTTTATCGTTATCATTTCTACTACTTAAACTTCAAGGTAGGTCCTAAAAAGTACCTTAAAAATATAAGTATAATACTTACTTAAGCTAAATAAACTTTATTCGGTAATCTTAAACAAGTAGTTTTTTCTAGTTTTGTGAATTAAAATTGTAAGAACATTGTTAAACTACAAAAAAGGTTAGGGTTAATTAACTGAATCTTAATAAACCATTTACGGCTAATGATATATATAGACAAGTTTATAGAGTTCTTTTTATAAAAAACATAAGCAAAAACTATTTTATTAAAAACGAGCGTAACAGTTGTCTTGCAAATAGAACAATGTACATAATACATATAGCACAGCAGTTAGACAATGATGACGTCTATAAAATTCTAGCAAACGGTAGTATCTTGGTGAAAGATAAACACTGCTAACAGTAAGTTTAACAGAAACCCCGGATCTTAGATTACCCTAAGCTTGTGGATGTCGAATTTTCGTTTTATTATCTCTCTACTATGTTTTAAATAAGCATGCTATTTGAATTTGTTTAAATTATATATACTTATCATATTTAACAAGTTAAAGGTAAATATATAAAATATTAAGCAATGCTTACAATATATTAAGACTATTAAAGTTAAACATATGTTTAATCACAGTTATTGAAATCATTTTTTTTTCACAATTACAATCTAATTTGTCTTTTTTTTATTTTAATTTAATTTAAGTATCTCTTATTAGCTAGTAGGGTGTTGTGTGGATGGAGTATTTCAATAGATAATCCACATAAAAACTATTATAAAAACAAGAAACTATTATAAATACATTTTTTTAAATAAACATTTTTAAATACGATCTGTTTTCTTTGCAGTAAATCTATCTAACCTAATTAGCATTTTAAGTCACAAATTAAAAGAAATATACCATAATATATTTTCAAAGAAAAATACCACGCTTGGTCACTGGTATCTATCAGAATTTTAATACCTTGTTGTTAAATATATTTATTTAAGTGTCTACTTTGTGAAATTGTATTCTTAGTATTCTTTCTATTTCCCTTTAACATTTCTTCAATGTATTGTTCAACCAAGTCTTCACAGTCGGTCAAGTCGGTAGAACGAACCCATGCACAAGTATTCCTGCTAAGTAAATATTTGGTAATGGCTGTTTGTTTTTCGAGTTGTGAAAGTTTACAAAATTCTAGTATTTAAAGTATAAAGTTTAATAGTTAAAAAAAAACGAAGTTATTTTAAAGTAGGGGTGGGCAACAGTGGCATCGTGTGGTCTTTTTGTTGGAGATGCTGCAGATTAAGATTGTCAAATTTAAAAGATCATCTTGTTTGAAATTGTAAAGGCTATGTGAAAAAATAGAACATTTTTCAGGAAAAAATTTTAACATATTTGTTAAACTAGGTAACAAAAAAAAAAAAAACATAATTCATACCTTTGTATATCATCACCCTTTCTTAACAACCAGAGCAAGTCAATCCTATTTTTATTTTATTTATGTCTTTGTAAGTTTCTGTATTTGCACAGTTATAAACTTACTAAGATAATTTTATAACTTGTCTAACTATTTAAAAAAAATGTAAGTAACTAAAAATACACGGTTTAGCCTGCTCGAGTTGCCCTGCTTGAGTTTTTCCTACTCGAGTTTTTCCTGCTCGAGTTGCCCCTGCTCGAGTTGTTCCAGCTCATTTTATTTATGCTCGAGATGCCCCTTCCGATTTTTTCCTGCTCGAGTTGCTTCTGCTCCAGTTGGTCCTGCTCGAGTTGTTCTGGTCGAATTTTCCTTGCTTGAATTGCTCCTGCTCGAGTTGCTTGAGCTTGAGTATTCCCTCCTCGAGTTTCTGCTGCTCGAGTTCAACTTGTCTTATTGTTCTCGCGTTGTAGTAAATTATCAACAACCATCATGATTTAATTCACATGGTGCCGAAAGTACATGCAGCTCTAGAATTCACCTTTTCATTTTTTTTTTATTGTAAACTTGTATATGTCTAAAATGCAGCTAACACAAATTGATATTGCGGATCAAAATTTACGAACATTTTTAATATCAAATATAAAAGTTGTAAATAAAAATTTAGCAGGGAAATTAGAGATGTTCATGTACACATTTAGCTTCATTTTTTTACAACTTCATGATAACATAACTTAATTATACTTTTAGCTAATATAAAAAAATATATCATTTTAAAGTTTACTTCTCAGAATTAAAATAGAGTTACTTCTACGTAGTTTGAGGTTGTACAGCTAAATCGCGGCCCATGTAAAGCAGCGTGTTTAAAGACTTAAACTCTAAAATAAAATAAAATATACGCAAGTTTATTTATTTTTTAGGTGGAGCTAAAGCTCGAGCTTTCCACCTGACGCGACACCACTTGCTTGCAACGTATGGCTGCGGGCCGAATTCGGTCTGCGGAGTAAAAATGACCTGCCCCAAAACATTTTTCAAATTTAAGTAGAGTCCAGCCCACGGTTATAAATGACTTTCCTGAGAATTAAAGTGTCTGGCTCGCTAAGCATTTTCAAAATTAAAATGAAATCCGGCTAGCCGATGTAAATTTTCCAACATTTGTACAATACTTTTTTTTATAACCCTCATATAACAAAACTGTAACTTTGACCATAAAAACGTTTCTAAAAATGGATTTTTAACTTTTGTAGTTATATATATATCACTTTGTTTTAGTATTTGTGGGTACCACTGTAATGTGGAGTGCTTTTCGCTAATATTTGCTAAGTCAGCATTTTCTTTTAGGTTTTTATAAATATTTTGTTTTTAGTTTTTACCATTATTCCTTACCCATCTTACCTAAAAATATTACAAAATAACTAAAAGTAAAAGACTTATGAAATTAAGTAAATAATTGTAAGTAAATAAATATAACTTAAAATATATCTAAAGTAGTATTACAATATACTTTCATTAATTCTTTAATATTAAGGGTATAGGGGAGTCCACCGTGATTTTTACAACATGATTTTGTTTTTAGAGTTTTATCTAAGCTATCAGAAACTTTTAACTGCTTGAAAAATTTCAAAGAATTTTTTGAGATATGAGCGATCAAAGTTGGTTACCTTAACAGTTTCCTAATATAAGTCGCAAACTTAAATCGCGAAAAAAGACCATATCAGGAAAAATTAATCTCCTCCTTCATTTTTTTAGCAATCTTCTTCAAATTTTCACACAGAATGCAATATCAAATTTTAAAAAGATTGTAATGTGGAGGTGTTTTTTTCTTAATATTTGCTAAGTCAGCAATTTTTTATATTTTTTAGTTATGAAAAATAAAATTTTTATAGAAAAAAAACCACTTTTTTTTTTCAATCTAATTTTTTTCTTCTCATATTCCAACATTCAAAGTCTTTAAAACTAATAAAGAAACGTTTTCTAAAACTTTGAAGTATCTAGCCTAAAAAATGAGGGAGAAGATAGACTTTTAGTGATGTTTTAAATTTCCTAGAAAATTGAACCTGAAAAAATTTCGGTCTATATGCTAGTATCGGATAATTTTTTACAAAAAATACAATATCTCGAAAGTTAAAAAAGACATTTTAATTTTATAAAAACTAACTTGTAATTTGTACTTAAAGCTTTCATATTATATCCTATGTTATTTTGGTCAAAAAAATGTCGGACCCCCCACTTCCTATGCCCTTAAGCACAATTTTGTCCTTAAATATAACTTTTTATCAAAAAATATAGAAAAAGTTGTACTTTTAAAAATCTAAAACTCTAAAACTTCTAGACATCTACACAATCAGGATACTCCTGTACTCAGAATAACCTAAAACAGTTTGAAAATTAAAAAAAAATTCAGGATTACATGATAGTTTAAAATTAGAAAATTACAACAGGTTTACTTAAGCCAGTTGGGGTTTTTTATAAAATTTCATGATAGCTTTATCATATCTTAAAATATCAGGTCAACTTTTTTTCTATACTTTGAAAGAGTTTAGATTTTTAGTAGCTAATTTATTGTTTTTATAAGACTAACTAGTATTAACTCGGTCAAGAGTTATAACAAATAAAGAATTGTGTAATTTTAATAAACATCAAAACAAAGTTCCATAGTTGAGAAACTTGATTATTATTAAATTGATTCCAAATTCTTAAATACCCGATAAATTAGTATCAAACCGGATCAAATCCTGTTCTGAAATTAGTTTTTAGTTGGATTCGTATTTCTATCTAAAATTAGTACTTAGCAGGATCCACATATAACTTTTAAATTAGGATCCGAATCAACATGAGGATCAAGCTGAATTCGGTAGATCGCTAACTCGAAATGCTAAGGACTAAATTTTTCCTGATCCGGCTGTCGATTATTTACATCGTTCGTACCTAGTTTAAATGTTACTTTTCTATGGCATAAACAAATAAAAAAATAGTAATAGAATTTAATAATAAATATTCCTAAAAAAACATACATATAGGTCTTGTAACTCACTGTTACTTAGGCTAAACCAATGTAATATACAGTAATACAAAACCAATTTTAATAAATATTATAGCTAACTTTTCAAAATCTTCTGATTCAACCTTTAACTTCAAGGAATTACTTTCATGGTGCAGACCTACGATCTTTTTGACTTTAAACAGTCCGCTTGAGAAATCCATTTCAGTTAAAATTATGCTGAAAATTTTTTATTAAAACTATAATAACCTTTAATTTCTATCAATTGAAAATGTGGAAAAACTTTAATAGTTATTCAAATAATAATAAAAAAATCAAAAGATTAAAACAAGTAACAAAATTCAAAAAACTTAACAAAGTATAATCAATAAAATACATTATAAATTATTTGTTGAAAAAAAGAAAATAAGGCTAAAAAATTTGGGTCTATGGACCTGGTGTACAAAGGAACCTTTCGGTTATCGAGTCATGCACAACATGCTTATAGAAATTATTACGAGCTGTCATATATAACTTCTTTTATCATCTAAATAATTAAATCTATAGTAATAAAAAATCAATTTAAGGTATTGAAAGAAAATTAAATTAAACAAAAAATAACAGAAATTTGTGTTTATAACGTATTTAAAAACTTGTCTAATAACATTAGAACTTAAAAAAACCATCTATGACTTTATATTACTTTTAGAAAAGAGATAGTTAATACTAATAGCAAACATGTGAATACTTAAATGATAGGTTACAACTTCTTTATAGAAGGTAAAAATGTAGTTCGCTAAAATATTTATACGTACAATTTTATCATTATTTTGTGCTATAACTGTAATTTTTCATTTTTATTTAATACTTTTACTTGAACAGTTAAAATAATTTTACACTTAAATAGATATATAAACTATTTTATAATCTTTAAAGAAGTGAATTCTACAAGAACTGATCATAACGTTTTCAAATGAAAATTAAAATTTTTTTTTGTAAAATTTAAGCTGTTAATAAAAATAAAAAAAACAATTATAACAAGAACAACAAATTTCTACTATTTTAAAATGTTGGTTTCTATATTTTGAATACTTATTAAAGTCTAAAATTGTAATTTTAAAAAGCTAACAATATTTTTAAACTTAATAAAGAAGAATATTTTTTTGATACCCTTAGAAAAAGAGATTTTCAACATATAATTGCTTGAAACGGGTAGGTTTCAAATTTGCACGAGAGGACAATATTACATGAGGGACTAAATTGCATTAAGACAAAATTGCATTAAAGGTCACTTTTGCACGAGGGTAAATTTTTGCACGTGTTGAAATTTGTCTAAATGTTGAAAAATAAACTATAGTTTAATAATATTTTTTTATAAGTTTAATTTATTTTTTCACAGTTACCACTAACCCTTATCCTCGATTAGTAAGTAAATACTTTTTTAGTTAGTTTTTTCTGTATTTTGTTATTAGTATTTTATTAGTTATACCTTTTTTCTTGAAAATTTTAGTTTAATTTTTACCCTTAACCCTTACTCTCGGTCGGTACTCTTTTTTTTATGATTTATTTTTATATATTTCTTTTCCTTCTTTTTATTGTAATTTAATTAGTTTTAATAATAATTTTAATTTTTACTATCACTGTTACCCCTAACCATTACCCTCGGTCGGTAACCTTTTTTTTCTCCTTGCTTTTTATTTATGTATCTTTTAGTTTTTTTTTCTTTATTTATACTTTTTTTTTTCTTTTTTTTTACTCCGGTTCAAAAATGGTCTCCGTGCAAAACTATCACTTGTGCAAAATTGTTCCCCGTGCAAAATAGTCACTCGTGCAAAATTAATCAATGATGCAAAAATGTTTTTGTAAAATTTAGTTCCCTCGTGCAAAAGTATCTTCCTGCAGTTTTGATCCGTTCCCGTTTGAAACAGCTTACTATTTAAGTAGTAAATTTTCTTTTAAAGCATATACTTTAATAACTATTTTTTTACATTGGAATCCTAATATATAAAGAAAAAAAAAGTTTGTAAGTATTCTAAACTTATTTCAAAACAGTTATTTAAAAAAAAATAATCTAATGAATAACCAGATGGAAAATGCTGCAATCTAGACTAAACTACTGTTATGGTAACCAAACAAATCAACTTATGATAAAAAAGTGTTGATATTAAATGAAAAATACTATTAAATCCTTGATAAAAAGTATTAAAGGTTTGATCATATCAAATCCATCATCAGAACTGAGACCGATTTTGTGCTTATCAGGACTCATTAGTAAGTAAGAACTAAAAAACTTATTTCTATATTTTTTTTTGTTTATGTTGATCGTATTTAAAACGAGCGCCTAGTGGAAAATAATTGAACTTTGCACGGCTAAATCAATGCTGACGTCACTCTTCAATGTCAGCAAATGGTTGCTTCATGCTTGCATGTATAAACCGTTTGTAGATAGAAGACTACAAGTTTTTCGGTTGCAAATTACTGATTCTAATCAGGACAAAACCGGTCCCAGTCTACCGAAAGTTTGTGGTCAAATGATCGAACTAGTATGATCAAACTTTGTAAATTTGATCTTGTCTTACGGCATATGAAAGTCCAGGCTTCTGTTCTGTAGACTTTCGCCATTTTTTTAGTTAAACAAAAGTTAATAGACGAGTAGCAATGATCACTAATGACCGTGATAACCACTATTTGATAGATAATTTTTAAGTTCATCCTGAAACTTGCCAAAATAATTTATACTTTTTAAACATAGTTGTAGCTTAGTCTATAACTTAATTCAGTGGTAGGATAGCAACTTATGACTTATTTTCCTGTTGAATCTAGGTAGGAAAAAAAATTGTTTCTTAAGACCTGATATGATAATTATGAACATTTTCTACTCTTTTAAAGTAGTTTTTAAAGTTATTTGGTAACAAATTATACTTAAACAAAAACAGACCTAATTAATTATGTACAAAAGTACAGACTTTCAACATCTTGTATTTTTCCTGAGTTTTTAGTACTCTTACACTATCATAATATTTTTTATAATATATGCATCTTAGTGTTCTGTTTATAAGAACATTGATATAATTTTTATTTTATTTATTTTATCTCCCCAAGCACAACAAGCCATATATAAGCAAAGAATTAAAGATCAAATATAATTTTTTTCATATTTAAAAAGTGTCTCATTTTATATAATACACCGAATGTGTTTGGTAATTCTGTTTTTATTGTTCGTATGTGTTCTGACCATTTTAAATTTCAGTCTATAAATGTTATTAAATGTTTATAGATAGCTGTGAAATGATATTATAAGATAAATGAAAAATTTCAATAAAAAAATTGAAATGTAAACTATTATTTGTTTTAAAAATATGAACTTTTTCTGATAAGTAAATACTAATAGTTATCACTTTAAAAATAAATGCATTGTGTAAGATTTAAAAAGTTTAAAGACTAAAAATCATAACCTTGTAGAACTTGTCAATGTTTTTCAACTCATTTAAGTTGTGCAAAGCTATTTAATGAAAAAATACATAAGAGCATCAAATAAAGTATAATGGTATGTTTTAAATTTCCAAATTTAAATGATTTTTGTGCATAGAAAATTTTTCTATCTATTTACTTTACAAGCAGCTTTCAGATCTATCTAGACTATCATATTTTAAAAAACTAAAAAATGTCAAGTTATTTTACTTAATTTTATGTAACTTCAATAAATTTTTGTACTTGTCTTTAAAATTAGATTTGTTTGTTTACTCATTAGTTTAACTATACTTATAAGTTTACTTATTACTATAAAAAACTTAAAAAACACTAACGGTTAAATATTACTTAAAACATAGATAGATTTATATATATATATTAAAAAATAAAATTTTTATATCTATAAGTCAGAAGTAAAAATGTCAAACGTCTTCACACTTGACTTGTGGTCACTAAACTTGTAACTAGCAAAAAAAAAAAGAATGATAAGAAAATTTTAATTAAAACAAATGCTCTTTAACTTTAAAACAAAAAATATTGTAAATCTGTTTAATTTAATTATTTAATATATTAAAAAAAAAATAAGTTGATGATAAAATTAAATAAATTTGTTTAAAATTGAAATATTTTTACGACCTAAAATTGACTAACACTAGTTATTAACTTAAAATAAAACATAGAAATACTAATGTAAATTATTTAAAAAAACAAAATAAACGTAGTTTTTTACATATGTTAACAGAGTAAGAAAATACTTAAAATAAGAAAAAAATTAATATAAAGTTTTAGTGTAAAAACTGTATTAATACAAGTAAAAGATAAAGGAAAATCCAAGTATCGCATTTTCATTATTCTATTATTTTGATTTTTTATCAAAAAAGCGTTTTTCTTGAGTTTAAATCAAGTAACTTTAACAAATTATGTAG
The DNA here is from genome assembly GCF_965202585.1 of Thalia democratica. Taxonomy (NCBI): domain Eukaryota; kingdom Metazoa; phylum Chordata; class Thaliacea; order Salpida; family Salpidae; genus Thalia; species Thalia democratica. The sequence goes on from NC_139165.1 coordinate 85,074,170, forward strand.
CCATAAACATGAGCTTTTAGAATGTTTCAAATACAAAAAACTTAGTCAGTATAGAAAACACAATACTAATAACAAGTTGTTTAAGGTGCTTATTAATCAGCAATTAAAAAATGATGCAATCACAAGTAATTTGATCCGGAATATTAAATTTCAAACGCTCTTTTTCACGCTTTATGCACATACCAATCTACATGAAATTTAAAGTGAGTAAAAAGCGGTTACCCACCCTGTTAGCAAAAAACACAAAACAACTAAAATATATAATATAAGAATACATCTTACCTCTTTTGTTGTTTTAGTGCATGAGAAAATTTTCATACTTATTTTTCAACTAAGTTGCTAAAGAAAGAATATTACCGATAAAGAATAACATGATTTATTTTTAATGTCATGAAATCCTCCTCTGTTTTATTGCTAAAAATCTCAGTTATACATATATATTGTTGTAAAAGATAAATAAACACTTAACAACTTTAAAAACCGACTAAAACCTAAAACTGTTTAGAACTATCGAATATTATCTTGAAAAAAAAACAGTGCGCTCGCTTTGTTTGTTGACGTTTTACTCGCTTCGTTATCAAATTACAGTTGAATTTTGAGTACAAACTTTTGAGGTAAAAAAGTTGTATTCAAAATGTAATTTCGTCTTTTACTTCTTATGCACGCACTTTTGTGTTCAAAGTAGTTTACAGGGCTTGAGAAAATAATTTACAGTTATTTTCTTAGAAGCCCAGTAAAGTGTATTAAAATACTTGATTATTAAAAAGCCTTGAGTAATCTGTAATCAATCCTGTTTAAATATGATCTGTTTTGAAACTATTGAAACTTTTAGGTCAGTGGTGGACAACTTTTGTAGTCAGCAATTACATTTACTAAAAAATATTTTCTATTTTCAACTCGTTAGAAAATGTAATTGCGGGCTGCATGATTTAGAACAATTACAAATAAGAAAATTAAAAAACTCGAGCAAAATTGTAATAAAATGATTTAGTATTATTGTGATCTAGGAAATACTTTTGTGAACTGAAAACGAAATGAAAGCGTATATCAAAATATTAAATATCAAAAAACTAAATTTTATATACTATGCCAAGTAGTTTTAAATTTACATAGCGGGTCGAAATTCGACTGGATCTGCGACTGGATCTGAACCGTACGTTACCCATCTGAAATCTTAACTTAAACCTGACATTTTAATAATATTTCATATAACAAATTTCGGACATTTAGAAGTTAATACTAAGTAACTTATTTAAGCCGCACAAAATACTTAAATTACTTTATAAATAGGCTTTTTTTAAATATCTATACCAGAGATTTAAAAACTATAAAAAAATTAACAGTTTATTTTACACATAATGAAATAAATATTAAAACATTATTTCTGATCTAGTTAAAGGAAGTTTGACCGACTGGTTGATTATCTCACATGAAAAGTGGTTTCATCAACAGCTTCAGTAAATGCAGTAAATTTACTAATTTCAATGCTAAGATATATTGTAAGCAAGTTAAGTAAAGTTAAAAATTTAATTTTTAAACTGTTTGTATCGTAGTAGAATACCATGAAATAGCATTTGACTTGAAATAATCTTTAGGGAACTAAACCTTAATTCTAACAATTTTTTTTCTTTATTTAAGTTCAAAAAACAGTTAATTCTGTGAACAGAAAGTTATCAATTAAAAAAAAACTTTTAACTAGGTTTAAATTTTGTTTTGTAACTTTGCAGTCATTTTGATGGCTTATTTAATTCTGTATATAAATTTTTTTTTTTCTAGCTATTAGCCTACAATAATTTAACAGAGGAAAATAGCTAAAAACTAAAAGCTAGTGTTGAAGTATTAAAATAAACTAAGTATATTCTAATTGCTAATATATATTGAATTCAGATAAAACAAAAAAACAGTTGTAGTAATAGTTTAAAACTCCTTATATTATAATAAACTTTTGAACAATAATAAATCAAGTTAAAAAATAAAATTTTGTTTAAGAAACTTTTAAATGAAAATGTAGAAGTCAATACAAATAGAAACCTCAAATTTATACTCTTTTAAAACCAAAAAAATCTTTTTAGAAATAAAAACTTTAATTGTTGTCAAAATATAACAATCAGATAATAGTTTTATAGCGATATAAGTTGTATACAGATTAAACTAGTAATAACAAAAACCTGTCAAATAAAATTCTTTCAAACAAATATTTTAATCACTATGCTATAAAAACTTTTAATGTAATGTAAAATAACGAACATCAACTACAAAATTAACCAGGTCAAAATAAAATTATTAAAATCTTTAAAACATAAACCATTTAATAAATATAGTAGACTTCCGCTTGAGCTCGCACTTTAAAAAAAAAACAAAAAGTGCTAACTCAAAAAATTATTAGCATTATTTTTTTACAAAATGACAAATTTTAATATGTTATATGCAATGATGTTATGAATAAACATAAAACAAACTTTTATTAAAAAAAATAGATCTATATAAGCTATTAAATATTATATATTTTTTGTTTTATTAATATTTAGTTAGTAATAGACTTTACTTTAGTTAAATTTAAGAAAATATAAATTTACACTTTTTTTTTGGGTAAAAAGTGCGAACTCAAGAGGAAGTCTACCGTAAATAATATTTTTTAGGCATTATGCAAACCTGTTGTAAAATAAATAGCTTGATAAAGTTGTTATTATAAAAAGACTACTTAAATACAATACAAACCAGGTTAAATAAGAAAAACTTCAAAAGATCAAATAAAGTTAAAAAACTTTAATATAATAATGAATGCTACTGAAGTCTTATATAATGTGAAGGATGAGGAATATAACCGCTTGCAAGTTTTTCAAATCTGATTCTTAATTAGTAAAATAGAGCCCTAAGTCACCTCCTTTTTAAATATCTAGATTAGAAGTTTTGCTCAAGATGTTGATAACTGAACTGAAAGCTTTCTCAACAACAAAGCTAGAAGGAAAAGCTATAAACAACAATCTAAATTCCTCTAAAATGATTGGATACTTTTGCCTTAGTTTTTGTTGAGTCCAAAAGCTTTCATATCGTTCTTTGGAAGAATTTACTTTAAGTTCAAGGTCAGTTTGTAAGTCTGAGAAGATTTCCTGTAAGTGTTTACTTCAAAAGTATTTGCCTCGAAGGGACCCATACTTTTATCTATATGATAGGTTTTTTGTGTCAAATCTAAATTTCACTACTTAATATGTTAAAATTGTTAAAAATTCCAAATTTTTTCCAGGTTTATTTTTTTGCTTAAATTGTCAAATTCTAGGATTTTCCAGGTTTCTAGGTAAATTGGCAACCCAGTATAGTTTTATTTCTTAGTCTAACTTAGTGACTTTTCAAAAAGCAACTGGAAATATCATGAGGTGATAGTTAGTAATAAATAACATAGATTTTTACAAACCATTTATAACCCCAAATAACATATGTCTCAGGTTATAAAACAGTGAGAGGGATTCCAATCGTCTATGATATATGTAATTGTTAAATATGGAAATATATAAATGAAAATATAGTATTAACTTTAAAGAAGAAGTCATAAGCATTAGATTTTTTTTCTTTTTTTTTCATAAATAAAATAAACTTTTTTGTTTAAGTTTTACCTCAGGGTCAAATAATTAAAAGCAAGCTAATAATAGTAAAATAGCAAGAAAAAAAGTAAAAATCTTATGACAGCCCAAAATTTTAAAATTGCCCCCTTTTCGCCCCCCAAAATACTAAAATCGCCCCCAGGGGGGCGATATCGCCCACTTTGGGAAACCCTGGTCTAGATTCTTAAATAAAATTTAGATGGTCTTTAGATTAAAAATAATGATAACTAACTATGTTTTTTATCTACTTCTCCTTCATTTACTTATGGAAATGATTAAAGTTATTTTTCACTGTTAAGCTTACATATAAAAACATAAAGTTAAGTATATCCACTAAAATTGAAGTTAAATTTTAATTAAAATCTTTAATGTTTATTAAAACAGGTATTAACTTTATAAGGTTAAAATTAATAATTTTGATTAAATGATAACTCAAACCAAAGTATTAAAATAAGAAGTCTAATAATATGACATCAACATAGGCAATATTTAAATACAATACTTATGTTTATAAACGTAAATAAAAAAACTTTTTTTTTAAAGGAGCTGATTTAATAAAAATCTGCATTTTGTTAAGGGATATACTTTGTTAAGCTACTACTTTTTTTGCTACTACCAATAAATAAGGAGTCATAAATGTTGCATAAAAAGAATATTTAAATTTTTGCAGTAAAAGTATTGTGAACAATACTGTAATATTGGTTGCTTTAAAGCTTATTTATTTTTAACAACTGTTTTTGTAGCTCTGAAGATAAACTTTGAAGTTTAACATCAATAGCAACTGATAGATTTTTACTTAGATGAAGTTTTTTTAATCGCTAATAAAAATATAATTCTTATGTGTATATACAGGATTCTCACTAAAACTTTAAAAAAAAAAAGATAGGGAAATTTTTTAAATATAGAAAATTTGGTTTACTATCATTTCTAACTCGCTATCATTTCTAACCTGATCATTTCTAACCCAATCACTTCTAACCCGATCATTTCTAACCCGATCTTTTCTAACCCGATCATTTCTAACCTGATCACTTCGAACCCGATCACTTATAACCCGATCACATCTAACCCGATCAATTCTAACCCGATCACTTCTAACCCGATCACTTCTAATCCGATCACTTGTAACCCGATCACTTCTAACCCGATCATTTCTAACCCGATCACTTCTAACCCGATTACTTCTAACCCGATCATTTCTAACCCGATCACTTCTAACCCGATCACTTCTAACCTGATCATTTTTAACCCGATCAATTCTAACTCGATCACTTCTAACCCGATCATTTATAAACCGATCACTTCTAACCCCATCATTTCTAACAAGATCATTTCTTACCCAATCACTTCTAACTGAATTAAACCCGATCATTTCTAACTCGATCATTTCTAACCCGATCATATCTAACCCGATCATTTCTATCCCGATCGTTTCTAACCTGATAATATCTAAACCGAAATTTATTTAGCCGATCTGTATTAATATATTAATTTATTATTTTTCAAAGATAAGGATTCGTTTAAAAAAAAAAATCTCAAGAAAATTGTTTTTTTTTTGAAGTATAGTTTATTTTGTGTAAAATAAAACCTAATGTTCAGATAGCTTTTGTTAAAAATTAGTTGTTGATATTAATTAGTTCATTTATTGTTTTGACAATAAGGTTTAAAATCGGATTATTAATTAAGTGAAGTTAATTAGTTTTAAAAAGCATTAGAAAAAGTATAAGTCTTATTTATTCTTAAGATTGAATGTTAAGTTTTGATAGTCGTCAATGTAAGAAATATAATGAGTATCGCAGCGGTTAAAGTCTATCATGTACTTTCTTTTGAAATGATTCTATTTTGTAAATATATATTTTTTCAAGTGTAGAAACCAGATTACCAATTTGCTTCGAATTCAGGGAGAATTTATATGAAATACAACTTTTTAAAAATATTAATTTCAGTGTTTATGAAAGTTTAAATAATACAGTTAATAAAATTTAGTAATTGTAATTATAATGGTGGTTTCATTTAAAACTAATATCATTAAACTCTAAGTTCTTTAATGAAAGTGTATACTGTTTAATACAAAGCCAAAAGTAGAGGTAGAAGGTTTTTTAAATATTCAGAACTTGTCATTTACTCGAACTTTAATTTAATTTTAATTCTTAAATCAACTGTAATTAAGTTATATTTAGTTATAATAAACTTAACTATTAAAGTTTAGTGTCGAAAACTTATTATTACGCATTTTCACTTTTTCTTTTGAAATAAAATTTATGTAGGGCAAAATAAATTTACATTTTTTATAAAAATTTAAAAGTTTTCAAATTTTAATCTTGCAAAAAAACGATTATTCTCACGATTAATAGTAGATATTATAAAATAATTTTCTTGATATCTTTTGAAAGTTATTGTTCTACATGTTTTCAAAAACACAAAATCTTTATATTATTTAGCGATCATTATATTTGAAATGTAAGTATAAATTACTAAATTAAACTATATAACTTAAAAACTTATAACAAAATAATAAAACCAGTTTGTATTGTGAAACCTATTATATAGGTTTAAATTTTTAATAAAGAAAAAACTCATAATATATATAGAAATTTAGAGGTGCAAAAAACCACCGAGAATAACGTCAATAGACTGCAAGCTGGCTTTACTGTAATAAATAAAAAATAAATATGTTTTGTGTAATAATCGTCTGGAAAAATATTTGATTAAAAAAACAAAGAACTTAATGGAATTTTTATAAAATTCTGCTCATAATTATGCTTAATTCAACTATAATTAATTTATTATTCTATTTCAAAATGTTTTATTTTTAATACTTATTTTGTTTTTACTTACATTATTTAAACTGCTCATAATAAAGTAACTTCAAAGAAGTGTTTGTCAATTAAAGTACTAATTTAATTCGCAATTTAAACATAGGCGAGACTTAATTACCCTCGAACTTGTTATACAAATAAACTTGTCTGTTTAACTGTTAGTGTTAAACTTTTTTTTTTGCTCTAAAACTAAGTAGGAATTTTTAATGATGTGAAATCCCGACGGTCAATCGACATAATAACTTTTGCGGTTTAGTTATATGACATAACTGTTTTAATAGCTAGTTTCTATTAAAAACCATGTTTTTCCACTTAACATAATAAAGGATTTTATCTTCTCCTAATGTTTCTTTGAATTCCATTATCTTATTAGGCCTATGCAAGTTGCATAACAAGTTATTTAAGTTATTAAGATAAAACTTAAAACTACCCTACTAAAAAAGGTTAATACATTAGTAAGCAATAATAAAACATTTACGTAAGACTTTCAATGCAGTTTTTAAACCGTAATATAAAAATTTTTGTATCTGAATATTACAATTGTAAGATTTGACTCTTTAAAGTTTGCTTATGTTAAAACTATTTTAGTCACGTTAATTACAATAAGATCCAACTAAGATATAATTATCACTGCTTATTTTAAAGTCCTACAAAGAAGAGTTAAAAATACTTAAAGGTAAACAATTTAGTAAATTGTATATGATTAACAAAAAATGTCTCTTAAAGTGTATTGAAAAAACAAAAAAATAATAATATAAAAAAAAATAAAAGTATAAGTAGGATAATGAGATAATAAAAATATATTATGATTATGTTATGTTGATGCTAAAATTAAAATTTATACTAAAAATTATTTTAAGTAAAACAATAAAAACATTATGTTTAAAGTAACTAAAAGTTTAATTTGTTTAATATTATTAAATAACTTCATTAAGAATAGTTTTTTTTTGCATGAAATTTAGATTAAAAAATAAAAACGTAACATAAGTAAAATGGGTTTGAAATGATCGGGTTAGAAATGATTGGATTTAATTGGGTTAGAAGTGATTGGGTTAGAAATGATCTTGTTAGAAATGATCGGGTTAGAAGTGATCGGGTTAGAAATGATCGAGTTAGAAATGATCTGGTTAGAAGTGATCGGGTTAGAAGTGATCGGGTTAGAAGTGATCGGGTTAGAAGTGATCGGGTTAGAAATGATCGGGTTAGAATTGATCGGGTTAGAAGTGATCGGGTTAGAAATGATTGGGTTAGAAGTGATCGGGTTAGAAGTGATCGGGTTAGAAATGATTGGGTTAGAAGTGATCGGGTTAGAAATGATCGGGTTAGAAGTGATCGGGTTAGAAGTGATCGGGTTAGAAGTGATCGGGTTAGAAATGACCGGGTTAGAAGTGATCAGGCTAAAAGTGATCGGGTTAGAAATGATTGGGTTAGAAGTGATCGGGTCAGAAGTGATCGGGTTAGAAGTGATCGGGTTAGAAATGATCGGGTTAGAAATGATCGGGTTAGAAGTGATCGGGTTAGAAGTGATCGGGTTAGAAGTGATCGGGTTAGAAATGATCGGGTTAGAAATGATAGCGGGTTAGAAATGATCGGCTCCCAGAAAATTTATAGGTAAACTATCATTAAAAAAATAATAAATTTTAAACACTACGAGCATATTTTTAATGTATTAAAGTAAAATGTGTCATTAATCGTTTATGAGCACAGTTTTCATAAAAAGATTACTGAAGTTCACGGGTTTTTGAGCTCTAATTTAAGGAATGGGTCAAAATTGCATGAAGACAAAATTGGACGAAGAGTCAACTTTGTATAAAGATACTTTTGTACAAAGACAAATTTGCACGAGGAAAAGTTCGCATCAAGGGTTAAATATACACGAAAGTTGATAAACACAAAAAAAAAACATAAAAAAAACAAAAGTTACTAACCGAGGGTTAGGGGTAACAAGATAGTAAAAAAAAACAACTTACTAATAAAAGTTAATATTAAAAATAAAAATTAATTAAATTAAAATGATAAAAAAAATAAGATACCAACCGAAGTTAATGGTCAGGAGTAACCGTAACAGTAAAAAAAACCTATAAAAATTAATACTTAAAAAAACAGTGTTAATAAAAAGAAAAATTAATTACCGACCAAGGGTAAGGGGTAACAGTGATAGTAAAAAATACAAATAAGAAAAAAAATATGTTAATTTAAGAAAAAAAATTAAAAAACTCAACCTGTGCAAAATTATCTACTTGTGCAAAAAATTCTTCGTTAAATATGCCTTTTTGTAAATTTGTCTTCTTGTAATTTAGTCACTTCGTGCAACTTTTTCCGCTCGGGAAAATTTGACATCTACCCCTAATTTAAGTTAAATAAGCAAACTTTAGATATATTGCGTTTCATTCAATAAGGAAAATTTGTATCCACTAAGTGGCACCAAAGAGTCACAGTTTATTACTGAGATTGTAATAGTTTTGATTTTAAATAAATAGTTTAAATTTTTCAGCGTGTTTTTTCACCATGCGGTGTTGCTGTTTCGGCTTTCAAATTCCAATCAGAAATAAAAAACTTAATTTTGAGGAATTTATTGGAATTTTTAAATGCTTTCAAGTTTAACTAGGAACTTATATAGTGGAAACTCTGAATATACAATTTAGTACACTAGTTCTCGTGTAATATTTCTAAGTTGCATATATATGCTAAAATTTCGGAATAATAATGACTTTATTATAATTTTGATGATCGTAAACTTGATAAAGTATTAGTGCTTAGATCAAAGTCAATTTTGTTTCATCGCAAGATAATTTTTATACGAAAAGGATGGTAAGTAATTTTTGTATGTTTGATTTATTTGCTCATTTACTGAATTGCTCTAAACTTTTTTATATAAGACTTTAAAATTAGTGAAAATAATTTTAAAAATTAAGTTTTTAACAAAATATTTGCGTTTTGTTTCAAAAATAGATAAAGATAATCAAATTTAAAATAAAAAGTTTAAGTAAAACTGTTTCATAACAACAATAAGCTTTATAACATTTATTTAATTTATACCGAAAAGTAGTAAAAATAAACATTATAGTTTACATATTGTTTTTAGAGTTACAAAAAAAAAATAACAACAATGGTAGCATTCTAAGTTTAAGCAAGGGTAAAATTTAACAAAAATAAGAGTTTTAAAAGAGTATTCCTTATTTGGAACTTAACCGTTTTTTTTAATTATTATTAAGTTTTTTTTTTCTTAATTTTTTATCACTTAGCAAACATAATTCTGTTATACTATTTCATGATATTTCTTTTATGAAAAATAAGTTTGATTTTACGCCATAATATCTAATTTAATTTTATGATGTATATCATTCACAGCATTTAACTGAGTTCTAAAACCACAGACCATGTTTTCAATCAAACTTTAATACAAGTCTTGTTGAAAGGTTCCAATGTTTGACCTAATATTTGCTGAGTCAGCAAAAATAATCTTTAATGTTAATTTTCATGTTTTTTATTTTAGGTATCAAAACTTTACTTATTTTATTAAATTTTAATATATTAGGGTAAAGTGGGTTAGGGTAAACTCAGCAAATCTAAAGTAAAATACTGGATCGTTACATTCCTTACTTGCTCAAACAGTCTGGGTAAGTAATGAATGGTAAAAAAAAAGTCTTGTTGTAATTATAACTACATCTGCAGCCCTAAAAAGTTTACTTTTAAAATTTTATCACCAACAACTAAATGCCTTCCGGCCCGAAGCTTAGAGGACAGTTTTTATTTACAGTTTAAAACTTCAACTATTCTAGTTTGTACTGATAAAAATAATTCTTAACTATAATAAAAAACTTTAATTTAAAAATTATTTCTATTGAGATTAAATAACTACGAATTTAATATTTTCACAAAACTTTAAAGTCAAGCATGAGGCACTTTAGCGCCGCTATACCGATGCAAACTATTGGTCATGGGTAACTGCTCTTCCGTCCATTCGCCGCTTTCCACGTCGTAGAAGTAAACGTACGCGCTGTAGTTTCCGAACATGACCAGTTTGTTTCCCAACGTAAAAACTTCAGCAGGTTGGTTCAAGACTTGCAAATAATCGTAATTGTCCTTCACCTTACTCAAGCACTGGCTCGAGTGGTAGACCAAGGCAAACTTGTTGCTGACAGAATCGAACACCTCAAAACTCTCGCCACCGTCTATGACGTATTGCATGTAACCGCCTATGACGTGAAGCTTGCTCCCAATCGAAACTACTTTGTGGAGGTACCTTCTTCTGACCATGCTTGGCATAATCGTCCACGTGTCGCTGACGTGGTCGTACGCCTCAACCGAATTAAGTGATCCATCTCTCACATTGTCTGTTCTGCTTCCGCCGGTTACCACGATTTTTCCTTGGAACACCGCGCAGTCCGCGTAGTGCCTCGCTTCGCTCATCTGCGTCGTTTTGCGCCAACTTGCGCTTTTTGCGTTGAACTTAAGGCAGGAGCCGGTTACTTCTACGCACAAACGTCCGCCAATGACGTAAACGTCGTCGACAAATGAGCAGGCGCAAAACAGCTCGCGGTCGTCGAGAGTTTCAGCCACAACTTGCCATTGGTTCGTCTTTAAAGAGTATTTTTCCACGGACCGAAGGGCGTTCGAGTTTCCTTCGGCGTCGTGCGGAAACAAGTAAACTTCGTCTCTGATGCAAACCGCTTTGAAAAGTTTTTGCCGATCTTTAATTTTCGCCAAATGTTTTATATTTTTGCAGCTTTGGCCTGCGCCCACTGCAAACACGTCACCGGTGTACCCGTAGTGACGAACGCCACCGCAAAACAGAAAATCAAAATTGGGTTGTTTGCAGCACCTGGCAGCAACGCTAGCATTCCCTGACATTGAGTCTCTGTTTCTGCCCAAGTAGTTTTCAATGATAACAACACAGTCTTCATCAGCGCTAAAACAAGACGTTTGTTTCAAAACGTGCTTTAAAGCGGGATCCGACAGCAAGTGAAGACGAACTCTCAACAAAAGACGTTTAGCGAACATGCCGCGCTCGAGAATGTCATGGCTCAACCACGTGTCTGCTGCAAAAATTACTTCCAGCTCCGAATCGATGTTCAACTCGTCGCTTGAAAGTATTTTTATGACGTGCTTCAAATCCAGTTCTAAAAAGTCGTGTGATTCCGCAATTGTTTTAAAGTTGCGCTCAGTGTAGCGCATTGAACTTTTATGTAATTTTTCTAACAACTTTTTGAATGTATTTGTGTATTTCACAATTTTTGACAAGCAATTGAGTGCCGCTATGCTGTTAAAATTGATTTTATTTTCAATGCTGATGATGGAATTCTTTACATTTCCCTCCAAGAAAACGCTGTTCACTTTTATAACTTGTATAGTACTCTCATCTTCAACGTTCAATGTCTCTGCAAATAATTATAAGTTGTTTGATATACAAATGCTTACTGTAACCATTCATGAATCTACGCAATTAGATATTAAGAGAGAGTTATCAAATATACCTACTATATTGCTCTTTTTCTGATAATGTCTTTGATATAAAACTATTTGCACAAACAATGCATTTTGTAGATACTATTAATTGCATTTTTACAATGCTATATACATTTCAATTTATTATTCTTTTTTTTTTAATTTTTAAAATGTGTGACCAAACAACTGCGTATCTGATTTGTTATACTTTAAATATCTGAATTTACTTAAGTAAAAGTTATCCTATTAATGAAAGTTAAATATAATTCGAAATTAAATATAGTCATAACAGCTTACTTTTAGAATCTAAACAAAAACAAAATTTAAAAATGTTGTAACAGGATATCAAGTTGCACTTGATTACTGTTTAGATTTGGTTCGAAGTTTTGGGCTAAAATTTAATTTAAGCGTTAAGAGAAAGCTCGCAAGTTTAAGTTTTATACTGATGTAAGGTTAATACAGTTGACAAAAGGAGAAAATAAAGTGCATACAAGAAACCCTGATGCAACATTGAGTTATGGAATGTTTTATATAAGCTGATACAACAGACAGACGGGGGGAATTTAGCCACAGCCTGCTGCAGTAAACGTGATAATGAAGAATAGACAACTACATTATTTTCTTGTGTTTTATAAGCTGTTTCTTTATTTGTATTATTTTAATAAGTATTTCTTATTTACATTTTAAGTAGTTAAATTTTATTTTGTTTAATACATTCTTAAAGTATATCTTAGCTAGATTAAATCTTGTGTAAAGGTTTTGACCACATTTAAAGTGTTTTATAAATTTGATGTTTTTAATATATTTCTTAGTGTTTGCAATTGTTCTTTTAATACAACATGTTCATTTATTGTCATGCCTAGTTTTATATAGAGTAGCTCTAAGTATTATTAGTATAAGTTAGTATTATTATTAAAGGTACCTATATCCAAAGGTTACAATGTCAAAAAGTTTAGTAAACCTTATAAAATAAATTAACGGTCTAATATAAGCTACTTAATAAAAAAAGTAGAAACAAAAAAACAGTTTGATATTAGAATAAGTTAAATTAAAATTAATATTAAAAATATGTGAAGATAAGTATTATTTTAGAAAAGATAATAAATTTTATTAAAAAAATTACTTACTAAGAATAGTTATTACTTTTTAGTTAAATCATATTTATAAAAAAAAATAATAAACAAGTCTTTACTGATCAGTTTAAAATTAATCGAGTTATTTCGTCAGAGAAATGATCGGGTTAAAACGAGCGAGTTATAATTGATCGAGTTAGGTATGATAGGAGGCAAAACATGATTGGCAATCTTTTATTACCACAGTTATTAATATCTTTAAATTGTATTTTATGCAGACGTCTTTTTATTTTTACAGTTTACAAATAAGTAAGCTGTAAAACTTTTTTTTTGTGTATATAGCGAAATATCCGTAAAAGAGGAAAACATACAAAACAACACTTCCTTACCTTTTTCCATAGCTGCTCGAAGACTATTTTTGCAGCGATTAACAAACTCCGTTACATTACTTTTGTATTCATACGCATTATACCGGTTTACAAGTGGTGAGGCTTTATTTTCTTTCATCATATCTCGTTGCATTTTGTAGTTTAATCAATACTTTTTATGTTATAAATTATTTTATTATTTTCCTTAAGTTAAATAATCTGCAAATACAAAATTGTTTTTTAGTTGTTTTGTTTTACATTTTTCCTACTTATTATAATTATTAACAAGTGAAATATTATTGATTTCCAATGATTTTGTAAGATAAAGCAATTTTGTTAATTTTAGTTTTATCATTACTAAGTTGTGATAAGTATAAAAAAATAGCTTAATTATATTTTTATGTATTATTTTATCTATAAAACAACAATTTTACGTCACAAATGTCTTAATATTCTTTTAATTGTTTAAACGTTTAAAATTGTACAACTAACAAAGGAAAAAGAAAAGTTAAAGTTAGAAAGTCAAGGCCAACTTCATCTATAGAAATGAATTTAAGCTTTAAAAATTATTTAATTACTGTTAGTAGTAAAAAACAGCTATTAATTTAATCACCTACATTAGGAAATAAAAATGTAAAAAATACTAAAATGTTGTTAGAAACAAAGTTCATGTTAAACTTTTATACACAGTTTTTTTTTTACCAGGTATAACCTTTATTCTTATTTAGATATTTAAACTATTCAAACAATTTAGTTATCTTAAATATTTAAGAGCTTATACTTATTGCTAAAAACCTTTTGGTTCAACGTAAAGTTGTCTAAAAATAAAATAAAATCTTTTAGTAAACTGCAGCCCGTGGACTAAATGTGTCATTTAAAAACAAAATCTACCTTCTATGACCTACTTTTCGAACATAAGTTTTAAAGTAGTAAGAAAAGTTATTGAGGAAAAAACTCTTAATAAGGCTCTTAATTTGATGACTACCATTGTTAGCTTTTTCTTTTGGTTATTTTATCACATTTTAGTACGAAGTAGTATTTTGATGTTGATAACCACAAGCCGGGGACAAAGCTAGCTCAATAAAGTGAAGAATCTGCAGGAAAAAAACACATCAAAAACGACGCGTGATGATGTCATAACGGGAAAAGCAATTTAATCTTCCTCTAATGCAGTTGAATTTTCTTTTAAAGTATGCGGTTAAGTTAAAAGTTCATAGATAAACGAAAAATTGAATCGAGAGTACCAACTGTTATCTAGGCAATTTATTTTGATTTTTACCCCCAATGTGTTGCCATTTTTGTAAACCCATAAAATATTTTATTAAAAATAAATATAAAGAACTAGAAATTAATGTTAAAATAATTATTATTCACTATTCAGAAACTACTGTCAAAAATCGTTGCTTTAATTGGTTAAAAAAGATGGGACACGTTCAAAATCCACCCGCAATCAAAATCCGACCGATTAAAATCCAACCAGTAAAATTCAAGAACCGCTTACCGACCGAGAATAAGGGTTAATGTTAACAGTGATAGTAAAAAATAATTTAAAAATAAATATCAAAGATGCAAAATATATATATATAATAAATTGACAAATGAAGAAAAAAAAAGAAAAAAGATTGGATTAATTTTGATAAGGTGGATTTAGAACGCGGGTTGATATTGATAGTATGCCAAGGAAGATACACATTAAAATTTGAATTAAACAAAATGTACAATGACAAAGTTCAATACACTAAATAAAATGATTTATAACATTTTTGAAAACTTAAAATTTTCAATTTGTTTCTAGAAATAAAGTTAATTTGATGTTATCAAATCTACATTTACATTTTAGATAAATAGTATTTCTAGCTTTGGTTGCAGCAAAAAGTTAGCTGTAAAAAATTAAATAAAGCTAATTTGTTAACATTGTGTAGGTAAAACATTAAAGTTTTAAATACACTTAACAAAAAATCCACAAAGGGTTAAATAACAAAATTTAATATTTATATTTTTTGATACAAAGTACTACATATACATATATATATAATTTTTTTATCTAATTTATGTATACAAATCATTTAATATCAAAAAGTAAGAGTTATTATTGTATAAAATAAAATAAAAAAAAATCATTTAATTATAAAGTTTACACTCGTTAAAAAAATTAAGTATTAACTTTTTTTTTCAGTTTTTGATTAAAATAACTAAAAAAACCTATTTTACAACCTTTAATACAACTTTGAAACAAGTATTTATCAAAAAACTAAACCAATATATCTTAGAAATATATGATCTATATTAAAAATAGAGTAAACCAATCTAAAACTTCAAGTTTTATTTGAAACAACAAAGACAATTCACATACTTTCAGATTTTTAAATAGGGGTAGGGAGTCTGCACTTGTTTTAGTCATTTTGTAAATTTCATGAGGAGATATGTTTTGATGTGTTTTTGCTTCATCAAAAAAAATTAAAAAATAAAAAATAAAATTTTGCAAAATTAAAAGTCGCTGCCAAAAAAAACTAATATCAGTCCCAAAAATCACATATTTTTCGAATTCTCGACTTTGAAAGTAAAAAAATCACTAAAACATGTACTAAATATATAATTTATATTTAAAGTAAAAGTTTATAATTGTAGGCATAAATTTTAGGCGTTTTGACAGATTTTAATGTATTATGGCGTCATTATTACAAAAAATATGCAAATTTTGTCCGTAAAATTGTACTTTTATATTAATATCGATAACAAATTCTGCTTTTTTTACATTTAGTTTCTAAGACAGGTGCTCTCAATAATCATGATTTAGAATAATGTAAAATGATTTAAAAAGTATCTTTTATCTAAATCAACATGCAAATAAAATGGCATTACATCATTAATATCTTTCTGGCTAGATAACTCAACACATTTTACATTCAAAATCAAAAGACACTAAGAGTAAAAACAACAGAAGAGTTTGCAATAAACATTAGAAAAATGTTTGATTTTACAGAGAAACCTTGCAGATTTTGTGTAATAATGACGTCATAATACATCAAAAGTAGTCAAAATGTCTATAATTTATGGCTTGAATTATAAGCTTTCATTTGAGATATAAATTATAAGTCTAGGACATGTACAAGCGATGTTTTTGCTATTAAAATCGCAAAACCAGAAACTTTTCGGGTTGAAATTACTTTTTTATACAGACTTTTTAACTTTGTAAGTTTTAGTTTAGATTTTTTTTAATGAAGCCAAAATACATTCAGATCATATTTCCTCATAAGTTTAGCAAATATTACCCAAGTACACCCTACCTCTTTAAAATAAACAACAAAAACAAATTTCATACTTTTAACATTAATCATTGTAAATAAAATGAAAATTGTAACCATATGTGAAAAAAGGAAAATTGAAAAATCTTCATTATTTTCACAGATCTCTGATAATACCTGATTTAAGTAGCTTTTTTTTTTAAAGTAAACAGCAAAAAAAAGCATTAAAAAATGTTTAGTAAAAAGTTATGTAAAATTTTTAGGAAGTTAAAATACTGTGGCCGGGCCATATTTAAGATCCTGCAATAATAAAGAGTTTCTACAACATCCAGGATTAGCTAACTATTTTACTAACTTTGATGGTCACAGAAACTGAATGAGTGATTTTTTTTTTTAAATAATATTTGCATCATTTTCACCTTAGAAAACTTAATTTTTCAATTTATTTAAAAAACAAACTTGTAAAACTACTAAATTTTCATAAAACTAATTATAGTGTACCATGTTGACAGTATTAGAATAAAATAGGCTCAAAAAATTATTTTTATAATGTAAAGGTAAAGAAAAATTTAAAAAATTCTAATTTTATGATAAACTACCTTAAAAGTTGTTAATATAAAGACAAACAAGACAGATGAAAAAACCTTTTTAAAGTTTTAGACCAAAATTGGTGTTAGACCAAAATTTCTATAACATTTTTATAAAAATATACACTATGCTTAGAATTCAAATTAATTGTAAAACACTATTTTTTTTAAACTTAAAATTTTAATAACAGCTTTACCCGCTGGTCAACATCAATTTAAGAAGTTTTTCAAAAATTTTTTTTAATGTAAAATAAATTCCCTCATCTGAGAAAAATAACAATATTGAAAATATAAAATAAGTTTAAAACAGTAATTTTTCCTTTCTATTAAAAATTAATTGTGGTATTTATTAGCCTAATAAAATGTTATAAAAAAAATTTCCTGAAAATGTTCCTATTATGTTAGAACCCTTTTATTAACCGAGGACTTTTTTATTGTAAGTACAACTAGTGCATTTAACCTAATATTGCTGATACTGCTTGTTAAAAAGTTTTTTTTATCTTTTTCATAGAAACAAAAGTTCCTTCCAGCTTCCACAGTTGATACAGGGATTGTAATAATAATTTTTCTAAAGACAATATTTTATTAAAAAAACTATCTATAATTTTTTCCCTGAATTTTTTTTACAAATTTTCCATTTGTTCTTCACACAAGACATCCCTATGGTAATAAATCTAAATTATAGCCTAAGCTTACAAACATTAGTTGAAGGATAAGTTTCAGAAAAACTATTATAAAACTCATATAACTATTATTTACAACAATTTAACTGTACTTGGGATAAATTAGATTTAAAAAAACTAAAACATAATAACAGATATATCATTAACAAAAAGAATCTTAAACTTCTTAGCATTAATTTTTTTTGAATTTGTTTTGGATACATTCTTTCTGAAAACAAGCTCTGTACTCACTGAAATAGAACACTAAGATATTCTAAATTCAATTAAAACAGCTCCACCTAGTATTATATCATGTTGTAAACTTCCTTCTGTACATTTATGTTGAACTTTTATACTTTCATCTGATTTGATTAAAAAAAGATTAAGCTTTCCAAAGAATCTTATAAACTGAATACTTTAATCATTTTACTACAAGCTTTCCTTATGACTAACTGCGTTTGATGGCAATTACAATGTATGTAATGAGCACTTCTAAATACATTTTTAGTTTTGGTCTGAACTCATTTTTCCTTTCCTTTCTTTACCTTTGATCCATCAAAAGTTTGAGCTTTAAGATTTTTATGATTATCCTGTAGCACAACCTTAAGCTGCTCTAAAATAAAAACAGAAATACCTTCTGCATTTACAGAATCAGGACAAAAATAACTTAAAAACTTATAACAACCTGACCTTATAATTTAATGCACCTAAAAAAATAACTAGCTAAGTTTAGTCACTTATATTAGTACTTTCATCTGTTATAGCTGATAAATATTTAGCCTGACTTATTTTAGAAATAATTTTTCTTCTATATACCTAAAGTACATTATTTAAAATTGAATTTTGGATGTTTTGTGAAGTTAGCTTACAAGTTGGTCTTAAGGGACTAGTTATATGCTTACAGTTTTGGGCTATCATCTACTAAAAGATCTAAAATGTTAAAAATTCTAGCTATTTTACAGAAAATATCCTTCATCATCTCCTCTAAATAGTAACCTGAGTCAGGTAACTCATGAGAATTATACACTGTCGTAATTTTTAGTACATACCTTAAAACTTTTAAGTTTTCATTATTTTTTTAATAATCTGAAGTGGACTTATTTTGAGCAAATATCAAACTTTCCTTTACACCTTATTTGGATAAAAGCTTAAGGCCAACTTAATTATCTATATACCCTCATACTCTCTCATCATCGCAGCAACACAACCATTATTAGTAAAACCAGACTTCAAAAATATACTTCTTTACGAAACAATAAAAATGGAAAACAATACAAAGAATTATTCACCTTACATTAACAAAGCCAATATTTTTGCCTTAAATATTTACCCTTTTAACTATTTATATGGTGTTTACCAATATTTGAAGAAGGTTTACTTATAAAACTCATTACTGTTGGCTTCCCTCTTAACTTTACCTTCAGTTTTTCCTGCTTACTTAATCTGTCAAAACATTGTCCTATTAAATCCAAAAATGAAGTCAGTTATAAATACTTCAATCACTTAAAACAAGTACTTGTGCACAACTTATGCTCAAACAAGCAGCAAACTCAAATACAACTTGGTTTTAAGTGAACTGCTTGTTTACTAAAAGCCAAGTATAGAACTTGTGTTCAAAAACTAATTAGCAATAAATGAACTGCTTCAACTACTCAAAGCCAAGTATACAACTTATGGACCAAAAAGCCGTGAATTGACTAGCCAGTTGTAAAAAAGTATTTTTTCTAACTAAGTTTCATCAGGAACAATACAATTTTACACTAAACTACAAATGCTTTGCAATTAAAAATTATGTTGATTAATGATTGGCCGTTCAGTTTCATTTTGATATTCGAGAAATTACTTATTACCAGGGATGCATTACAGTAGAACATTCCTTAAACATTTAAAATTATAGAACTTAAATTTTGTACTAAAAGTCAACTCATTTAAACATTATTAATAGTTGTCTAAAATATTTTTTTTTACTTTATATCAAGCTAAAAAAATATAATAATGAAAAATAACTCTTAAAACAAATATAAATACTTTCAAGACTTTAAGAAGTTAATAAAAATACAATTTTTACTTATGCTTCTAGCACTTTATATTAAACTACAAAAGTAACAAAATATATTAAAAAAATTTACAGAAAACCTTTACATAACTCTTTAAAGCATACAATGAAAACATGTAAGAAAATTTAAGAAAATTTCATTTAAAACTTGGAAAGTAGTAAATAACACTACGAATAGACAGAAAAGTACAGCTGATTACCAATTATGCTAAATGTGAATCAAAATCTGATACAAAACTTATAGATATAGTAAAAAAATCTTATCACTCATTTTTCTAACAACGGAAAGCGAACCTCAACCAAAAACATATCCTAATAATTTTAATGTCAATCTTAGAAATTTTAGCAACATATATTTCTGGTTTGTCGTTACTAAGCTAAATATACTAATATTATTAAGAGGTTAGACCCATTCGACGCCAGTGGTGATGATAGTGTATCTGTAAATATCCTCAAGGAAGTAAACAGTTTTATATCTCTAATACTAAGTGAATTAATAATCAAAACGTTTTAAGAAGTCGTATATTCAATTAGTTTAAAAACTTTAAAAATAAACACTAAGTTTTTAATCAGGATCAAATTGAAGACCCTTTTCATTTCTATCTAATTTAAATGAGATAAATGAAAAAAGAGTCTACAATTGCCTGTAAAGTTTTTTCTAAAAATAGTGCTTTAAATAACTCTCAGTTTAGTTTTAAAGAAGTCAATTCCTTAACTTTGGCTGTATTAGATTTGTTGAAGAGGTACTATCTAACTTTGATAAGGAAAACGCAGTTGATGGAGTAATTTAGATTTAAGTAAGGAATTTGATAGTGTAGATAAAAATATCTTACTTAAGAAATTGGAATGTCATTGTGTAAGAGGCAATATACATTAACTGATTAGTTCATATCTAAATGGAAAGAAACAGTATATTAGCTCAGGAGGATATAAGTAAACCTGTTAAAAAAATTAGATTGGGTTTTAAGTATTATAAAGCGTAGTGTAAGGACTGTTGTTATTTCAAATTTATATAAATGAATTACAGCATAATATTAGTCTTAACGTTCTCAAATTTGCAGAAAATAAAAAGTTGTACGAAACATTTAAAAAATACAAATACCAAAATGTCAGTAAAATTTTAACACCAGAACTTAGTGAGTAATGAAGTTATGTCTACAAAACTCAAATCTTGATAAAACCAAAAGTATGCTTCTATATTAAGGGTGGACAACGTAAATGGTCGAAAAGTTTAGTCCACCGCGCAACGGATAATTTCGAATTAGTGATCTACCAGATCCAGCTAGATCCTTGTTTAGATCCGTGTTCTAATTTAAAAGTATTATCCGTATCTGGCTAAGTCCTAGTTTAAGATAAAGACTTGTATCCGACTTGATGCTAATAGATCGGGTATTTCAATATTTTGAATCCATTTATTAAGTACTAAGTTTCTCTAGTATGAAATTGGATCTTACTGTTTGTTAAGTATCCATAATTCTTTATTTATTCTTTATGATAGTGATTATCAAAGTCAACAGTAATCACTGCTACTCGTTTATTTAATATTGTTTAAGGAGCTAATAATAATTGTCGTCTAATACCTTAAATCTCTAGTTCAAAAGTTGTTTTTTCAATAACAACTACAGTGGTGCATTCTAAATTGCAGGATTTTCCATTTTGCTATTCTTCAGTAATCTATTAAAATTACTATTTTGAACTAACTTCAAAATATTTTAAACTTAATTTTATGTTAAATACATTTCTCTATTAAGCCCATATAGAAGTCTAGTGATATGTGTACTTTCAAACAAAGAGTTAAGTATTTAGCTAAATGATAAGCTGAGATTTCTATCTCAAGTTAACTTATAACTAATTTATTTAATTATCTAAAAAAACCTAATTTATTTCTATTTGCAATATTTGCAAATGTTGTTTGCTTCTTTTTAGTTAATTTTTGGGCTAAAAACGTGTTCAGAAAGTGATAGAGATTGTTTTGGAATATAATTTTTTATTTTTTTTATTATTGATTGTTATTGTTATTTTTACTCATTAAGTTTATGGTGTAAATGCTAAAGTACTTGTTTTTAGGTTGTCATTTATAAAAGTTAACTTAGGTTTAAAGTTAAATTCAATTTTTTTAAAAGTAACAAAATTTATATAATACTTTTTATTTATTCCAATATAAACTTCTTAAAGTACTTCAAATAATTACTAAAATATAAAACTAAACTTTAAGCACATGATACTAATATTTTAAACTTAGAAATACTTCAATTTACTATAATTTAAACTTTTTAAAAAAAGTTGTGACCTATACTTCAAATAAATTCATATCTGCTCTTAGTATTGTTTATATCGGTTTCACAAATCAAGCTTAAGTTATTTTTTTCTAATTCGAGTAATCATCTCTACTTCTAATTTTATTCTTTTAAGTTTTAGGCCTTGACTGTGTTTTTATTTTGTAAGACAAGTTTTTGAGTACATTATGAATAATGAATATTAAGTAGACACATAACTTTATTATATTTTGTTTGATTTTACCTTCATTTATCCTTCATTTCATATATTGTTTTACTTCTTAAGACTTTAAAGTTCAGACTAAGAAAGTAAATTGGAATTTTAGTTTGTAAGAAGTTTTAAAAGCATGTGGTGTACGACTCTATAACTTAAATTTTTATTCCTACAACAGGTCTTCAGACCAAACATTTTTATCGCTTTTTTATCGTCCAATAAACAAAAAAAATATTACAAAAAACTTAATCGTTTAGAAATTAATTTTAACTTAGTAGAAACCAACTTAGAAATTACTAAAAATTTAAAACTTTAGTTATAAATAAGCGTAGATTAGTAATTTTTAATTTATAATAAACATTTTTCTGATAAATTCATTTAGCTAAGATAAATACTATATACAAAAGTAAAAAGCTTTAAAAAAGTCAACTAGATACAAGAACTTTGAAAAAAATAAAAATATAGCAGTAATTTCAAAGGGTAGTGTATAAATAAAAGTAAAAAAAAATGTATTATAGAAAACAAGCAAGTATTTGTTACTTTTTGAATTCAAAATTTTTTGTCAAACAAAAGATGCACATTATAACTGTTACCACTCTTATTAAAAGTACGGTCTCTAAATTTTTGTTTTAAAAATATATTTTAATAAGAAAATCTACGTTTTGTAGTTTAAATCAAACTTTTGATATTCAAATCTAAGCTAGTAATTATTATTTTGAAATTAAATTTTACTTTTGAAACTTAAAGGTAAAATAAAAAAAATCTCTTTTCATTCTTCTTCTCCAAATAATTATTTTTAGATATTCTTGTCAAATCTTTAAAAAAATTTGAGCGACTTAACTGAAACAGAAATTGTATTCAAAAAATTTAATTTAAAACACAAAAACTTGTTTACTTTAATTTAAGTTTATATGATATTTTTGTACAACTTTAGAAATTCGATAAAATTGACCTTTAAACTTGTAAAAATATTTTTTTTCTATCAGAAAATTTTAGAAAACTTGTTACACTTCATGTTTGCCACACACTCAGGATACTCAGGATATTATGAAGTATTTTACAAATTTAGGCTGACTCAGGATAGTTTAGGTTGTTTTTTAATTCAAGAAAGTTTTTATGGATTTTGAATGAGATCTAGTTAATTAGGTTTTATTTTTTGTTTTTCTATAACATTTTATGTTTAAGAAGTCAGTTTTTATTAATTTGAGAAAAAAAAATTAAAGGGAAATAAAGTCTCATGATGACACTTTTTTAGTTTGAAAAGAAGCAATCTTGAAATAATTAAATTGATTTTGTTTTTCCTTTCCTATCAAAAATATGTTAAAGTATGTAAAAATTTAAATAAAGATTTTCTTATTGATTATCTTTAAGATTTTTAGCAAAACAAATGATGAAAGTAGTATTGTAAACATTGTAAAGAACGTTAGAAAATTAAAAAATATATCTATAAATAAGCTAGTTGTCGAACGTTAAAAAGATCAAGTTCTAAAAAAGCAGACCAACACCATATATTTCTATTACTAAAAGCAGTTTAAATGGTATGAAAATTTTCATTTTTTCACAAAATATTATTTATTTTCTAACTTTATCTCTACAAATTTTACATCATTATTTTATACCAAAACTAAAAGAACCTATAGAACAGGGTTTCCCAAACTCATTTACTAAATCGCCCACTTTTCAGAAATTTGAAAAAAATCGCCCCCCATGTTTTTATAAATTTTTTTCTTATCCTTTAGTACGCACTTTTGAGCCAAAAAAGTTGTATTCGAAATGTCATTTAGTCTTGAATATATTATTTACGCTCTTTTGGGAAATGTTCAAAGTAATTTAAAGGGCTTGAAAAAATAATTTACCCTTATTTTCTTATAAGCCAAGTTAAGTGTATAATAATATTTAAATTTTAAAAAGCCTTTTGCAATCTGTAATCAATTCTGTTTAAATTTGAATTGTTTTGAAATTAATGAAATCTTTAGGTTAGTTGCGGACAACTTTTGTAGTCAACAAGTCATTTTTACTAAAAAATCCTTTCTAGTGTCGACTTGTTAAAAAAATGTACTTGCGGGCTACATAATTTAAAAATCTAAGATATAAGAAAATTAAAAATCTCGAGCAATAATTTAACAAATTGATTTACTATTATTGCGATCTAGGAAGTACTATTGTGAACTGAAAACCAAATTGAAAGCGAATTTCAAAGTAATAAGTATCAAGAAGCTAAATTTTATTGTTTTGAACATAAGTAGTTTTTAAGTTAATTAGCGGGCTGAAATTTGACTGGATATGGGCCGTACGTTACCCATCTAAAATCTTAACTGAAACCTAGGCATATTCTAAAATATTTTACCATAGATTAAAAAACTACAAAAGAATGAACAGCTTATTTTACACAAAATTAAATAAATATTAAAACATCATTGCTGATCTATTTTTAGGAAGTTTGACCGACTGATGATTATCTCTCATGAAAATTGGTTTAGTCAATAGCTTCTGTTAATGCAGAAAAATTATTAATTTCAATGCTCAAATGTACTATAAGCAAGTTAGTTGAAAAGAAAAAAACTTAAATTTTTAAACTATATGTTTTGGAGTAGAATACCATGATTCAGTATTTGACTTGGAATAACCTTTAAAAAACTAAACCTTATCCTAACAATTTTTTTATTTAAGTTTAAATAAATAAAAATTAAAGGTTTTACAGTAAATTTTGTGAACAGAAAGTAATCTATTAAAAATATTTTTATTAGATTAAAATTTTGGTTTGTAACTGTAGCAGTCTTTTCGATGGCTTATTTAATTCTGTTCAAAAATGAATTTGTTTTCTAGCTATCAACCTACAAAAATTTATCAGAGGAAAATAGTGAAAAATTAAAAGCTAGGGTTAAAATATTAAATAAACAACACATCTTAATTGTCAAAATATTTTGATTTAAGATAAAACAAAAAAAGTTGTACTAATAGTTTGAAATCCTTAATATACAGTTTTTTAACAATAATAAATCAATTTAGAAAATAAAACTGACTTTAAAAATGTTTTTAGTGAAATAGTTAAAGTCATTTGAAATAGAGACCTCAATCTATACTTTTTTAAAGTCCGAAAATCTTTATTGAAATAAAAACTTTATTGGTTTACAAGATTTTATTACTTATACAGACTAAACAAGTAATAATAAAAATAAATAAAAATAAATATCTTTTAAACAAATATTATATTCACTATGCTATAAAAAGTTTTAGTGTAATGTAAAACAACAAATATAAACTACAAAATCAACCAAGTCGAAACAAAACCACTCAATAAATACAGTAGACTTGAATTTGCACTTTGAACAAAATCAAAAAGTGCTAACTCAAAAATGCATTATCATTTTTTTTACAAAAGGCAAATTTCATCATATTATAATGCAATACTGTTATGAATATTCGTGAAATCCACTGAAACATAAAAAAAAAAATATTAAAAAAGATTGATCTATATAACATATTAGGTATAATAAAGTTTTTGTTTTATTAATACTTAGTTATATACTTTATTTAATTTAAGTTAAGAAATTTTAAATTTGCTTTTTTTTTGAGTAAAAGTGCGAACTCAAGAGGAAGTCTACCGTAATTAGTATTCATTTGGCATTAAGCAAACCTGTTGTAGAATAAATAAGTTAATAAAATTGTTATCATAAAAAGACTACTTCAGTACAATACAAACGAGCTCAAGTAAGAAATCTTTTATAAAATCAACTAAAATTGAAGACCTTACAGAAAATAATGTCTGCAACTGAAGTCTAATCTAATGTAAAGGATGAGCTTCATGACTGATTGCAAGTTTTTCTATATCTGGCTCTAAATCAGTCAAACAAAGCCTCAAGTCACCTCCTTAACAAATATCTAGATTATATATTTTGCTCAATATGTTGATAACTGAACTGAAAGCTTTCTCAACAACATAGCTAGAAGGAAAAACTATAAACAACAATCTAACTTCCTTCTAAATAGAAATGATTGGATACTAATGCCTTAGTTTTTGTTGAGTCCAAAAGCTTTTATATCGTTCTTTGGAAATATTTACTTTAAGTTCAAGGTCAGTTTGTAAGTCTGAGAAAGTTTCCTGTCAGTCAACGTTTACTTCAAAAAGATCTGCTTTGAAGGGATCCATAATCCACTTCGGGACGTTTAATTGACCTCAGGGTCAAATATTTACTGGCAAGCTAAAAATAGTAAAATAAAAAGTAAAAATTTTATGACTGCCCAAAATTATAAAATCGCCCCCATTTCGCCCCCTTACTAGTTATCGCCCCCCCCCCCCTTTCGCCCCTTTACTAAAATTCGCCCCGCGACTTACTAAAATCGCCCCCAGGGGGGCGATATCGCCCACTTTGGGAAACCCTGCTATAGAATAATGTAAAATGTATTAAAAAAACTAGTTTTTTCGTTTAATAAACTGTTATTTTTTTTTAGTTTAAACTTTATTATGTTTCATAAAAAATTTAGATTATTTTTATTTTAATCAAGCTACTTATTTCTAGGCATTAACTTATTAAAACTTTTTGATAGTTTTTACTTTGTTTGTTTACAAATACTTAACTAAATTTTATTTTGTGATTAAGTGGTTTTTCTGTGTATTGAAAGCTAAATATTACTACTTTTTTTTGTATTGAGCTTTTTTCTTGGTTTTTTAAAATCATTACATTTTTTATACAAAAAACTTTTATTATCAGATATAAATACTTGTAGTTTGCTTTATAAAGTTTTTGCTAACCCTAACTAAACTATTTCTTAAGAGGTATTTATCTGATAAAACATTTAGTTAATTTTTATATGATTTCCTTTTTATGAGATATAAATAATTTTAGTAATGTTTTTCTAGTTAATTGCAAAAACTTTACTTTAATATAAAAGTTGTTGATTAATACTAATTAGTTATATAATAGTTTTATGCTAGTAAGTTTATTTTTGTGTAAGTACAGAACACTTCAATGGAAAAAAGTTTAAAAACGTTTAAGTTTAAAAAGTAGCTACAGTTTTTTAAAAATACTACTATTTGAAATAAACGAGTGTTGTTTTTTGAACAGTATCTTAAACTTTTTTATACAGTAAAATTATTTTAAACGAAGTACTTAGTTTATGGTCTTAGAACAAAAGTTTCAAGGTGATTAGATCCTTAACAAAAATATCAAGCTACGTCACTAGTTAGTTAATAAAGTTAATGTTCAGTTTAATGTGTTTAAGAATTACAATTAAACAGATCATCACGTAAGTCTAAACAGGATATAAAGCTATGCGTATATATTTATATACATTATGTATAGTTTTATTTTTAGTGCAAACGATAATATTTGAACTTGAATGACAGAAGGGCAATCTAGTGAAATTTAGCGAGTGAAATGTGGAAACTAATCACATAATTTGTGCGGCAACCGTATGTTGCCTTTGATAGATTTCTCATTGTTTCTATAGTACTAGAAAAGTAATTAAAGATATTTAGCTTTAAATTCTATATTTAGTAGTTGTTATAAACTGAAAAATGTTGGTAAAAATAAAATTACCTTTATATAAGAACTATTTTGTATCATGGTTGAAATCAAAAACTAATTTTAATTAAAAACAATAAAACACATATCTACGGCTTGTCTTCATTAAGGATCCAGTTTAAGGAAATACAATTAATATTATTCACAAGAAAACTAAGCAGTTTAAAATGTATTCTTTAATAATTTTAAAGTAAAAAAGCAAATACTACTTAGAATCTTAACAAAGTAAAACAGCTTTTCGTATCGAAAAACGTTAGAAATAGAACAGCTTTTCATAATTTCTTGCAACCAAAAACCTAAAGTAGTTTAAGTACTAACAATGTTTTGTTTTAATAACTTTCTCATTGTTTCAGCGGCATGTTATAAAAACAATTAAAGACTTGTTGCGTTGAATTCTATATTTGTAGCTGTTAGTATTTAAAAAACTTGAGTAGAATCGTAACATATTAGTATATGGTCTGTATTTTATCTAGTTTAGATTTAAAAACTGATTTTGATCAAAAAATGTATATTTCCGACTTTTTTTCAACTAGTTTAACAAAACACAACTTATGTAGTTTAAAAGAAAATTAAACTTTTTAGTACAACAATAATTATTATTTAACAACTTGAAAAAGTAAATTAGTTTTTATAATCACAAAACGAATTATTTTTTAATGATTTTCTTTAAATTGTGGAAAACGTTTAAAAATTAGTACACTTATTCAAAACACTATCCTAAACAATAACATTATTAACCTAGTTCTTTTCAATTTAAACTTATTTGTATTGTAATATATAACAAAAGTGTTTTGTATTTTTGTAGTTAACGCTATTAGTTTTGAAAGATTTTGCTTCTGCAGATTAAACCTGTTGTCGGAACAACCTAATTGTTGTTAAACTTTTTTAATAAGTAATTTGAAATTGAGGTTTTTTAGATATCAAGTAAGAAAGAACTCAGTTTTTATATTTTTAGCGTACAATGAATAGTTTTAATAAATTCTAGAAATATCCATCTACAACCCAAGGACAATGTTCTAAAATAAAGCAATTAACTCATGTACTGTTAAGCAAAACGCTAACAAGTTATTTAACTTTTTACACTGAAATGACGATATTAGTAGACTTTTTAAGTTTTTGTACATATCTATAAGCTCTACTAGTTGGTTTTCTGTATATTGAATTACTTTTATACTAATGTATTATAATTATGTTTTTTCGTACAAGTATAAAAAACGTCTTGAAAATAACTTGGAGTTAAAGGAGTGTAAAAATAAGTAATAGTTGAAACAAGCAGTAAATTTTGAAGTATTATGTAGTTAACTAATTAGAAGGGAAAATCCAGAATGACGTAAAGTATTGACAATCCGTAAAATTAACAGTTTGCAGTCAATAACCACACAAACTACTTGGTAAGTGCACAAGTGAAATATGCTATGAAAACAAATCTTTTATAATGCTTTATGGAAAATTTAAAATCACTACTTCTGTTGTTGTGTTGTTTAAGTATTAGAGTGTGTTTTAAAACTTAAATACTAAGTGTTAGATATTATTCTAACATACTTAGTTTATTATTAATTTTACGCGTTAACAAATAAATTAAAATCTACATATACATGTATTTTGTTTTAAAAACAATGCTATTCTTAATCTGCTTCAATTGATTTCTATCACGTTTATGTAAAAGCCGTATAGTCTCAATTTTTAGAATATCTTTACACCGTGCTTAGAAATAGTTCTAGAATGTAAAAATTTTAGTTTTTAAAACGTAAAAGTTTATATCAGGTACATCAAAAGCTTTTATGAAATTTTCTATGACTGCATAAATATTTCGATTTAAATACTCCTTAAGAGTTATGTTATTACGATTGAATAAAACTATTTTTATAGACAGCGTTTGTAAAACTATTTTTTAAATTGATTTTGAAATATTTTCTTGCGAAGTGTGATTAAGTTTTGGTCCTCATATTATTTTTATTATGAAGAGAAGTTTATCAGATGTTGATTTTCGACAGAGGTAGTTAAGTCAACAAGTTTAAGTTTTTTATATACAACATATATAACTAATATAACATTTATAACAAACTAAGTCCAAGTCGAAGAGTAGCTTGATAGAAATTACACTTGTTGATAGAAACGCGACAGATCTTGATCTGGAAATAAGCTTATCTCTGAACAGATGTACATGAACTTCATAAAAAGAATTAATTTGTGTTGAAATATTGTTTACAAGATTGTAAGATCTGTCAAAAATTTGATAAAGTTATCATGCGTTGTATGTGATGAAAAGGTATTTATTCATTATGATTATTTTCATTACTTTTAATTATTTTTTGTTAATATGATCTTGTATTTTCTAACATACAGATAGTAGCTGCTGGGAGGTTTCAAACCAGTAATTTTGTATTCAAAACTTTTTATTTTCTGTTTAGTTTTCCATGACTGGCTATTGTCATTCAATCTATGTTATAAAACTTCTTGGGGTTTTATTTTGAGAACTATTAAACATTTAAGTACATCTGTACAAGTATAAATAAAAAGTAATTTTTTTTTGCAAATAATGCAAGGTTTTGCTATTTCAAAACACATAAACTAGTAATTATTTTCTTAATTACTAATGATTAATTTAGATATATAATGCACCTGTAAAAGGACATTTCGTAGAAAACTTCATCACTTTTTTCATTAAATTTATCAGCCCATTTAACATAAAGAGACGTTAATTCAGACAAAACGAAATTTAGTATTTTGGTGCATTTAATACATCATTGTCAAGTTTTTTAAAAACAAAAACATTAATTAGTTAATAATGTGCTTCATACTTTAATCTAGAAAACAAGTAAAAGTTGAGCTAAATTATTAACTTTATACTAAACAACAGTTTCAAGCACTAGTTTCAAAATGCATAAGTTATTAAAATAATAACATAACTATAACTAGCGTGTTTTTTAAACTTAATTTACTTCACAATAAATTGTAGTTTGTTGTTAATTAAATTAACATATATATATATATTTAAACAAATTTAATTTTAAAACTAGTAATAATTAAAGGTTTTTTTTTGTTGTAATAAGTAATAATCAGGAGCTGTAGATAATTAGTTTATCATAATTAATTAAATGTCTGGATTACCATACAAATTTTAAGGTATTTACGTAATGTTCTTGATA
The DNA here is from genome assembly GCF_965202585.1 of Thalia democratica. NCBI lineage: Eukaryota > Metazoa > Chordata > Thaliacea > Salpida > Salpidae > Thalia > Thalia democratica. Next base: position 85,105,191 of record NC_139165.1, read on the forward strand.
TAACGTTTTGAAACAAAAATACGAAAACTATAAACTAAAAATTCCATTGTCTATACTATATTTTAAAGAGTAAAACTTATTTTTATATATTTTTATTATTATATTTTATAAAATCAACAAAAACATTGGCAAAGTCTAGAGAACCGAAGCCTTGACTTTCATATGTTATGAGACAAGCTCAAGTTTACAAAGTTTGATTATACCAATTCGATCATCAGACCACAAGCTTTCGGTAGACTGAGACCAGTTTCGTCCTTATTAGGACTCATCAGTCAGTGACAACCAAAAATCTTGCAGTCTTCAATCAACAAACATGGAATTATGTTATTATATAATAAAAAAAATTTTTTTTATAGACAAAAAGTAAATAAATCTCAAGCTAAATTTTTTCATCTGTACTAATATAATCTTAAACACCACCAACTATTTATTCTGAATACTAATTGTATTTCACTTAAACAACAGTTTTAGGCTAGTTAGCAATAAGTTCGTAAATTAAAAACTAGAGTTTTATAACTTTATTTTAAATTGAAACTTCTTAATTTCAGACATAATTAAATCATTTTGCAAAATTTTTTAAGCTACATTTTACGAAAAAAAAATTAATAAAAACATAAAACACCAATAAAAACAGGTATTTTAAAAAATTCGATTAATAATAAGAAGTAATTTTATGTATATACATGAAATAATATTTTGTTAAATGTAGAGTTACTTTATAACTATCTAAAACACTTAACTACTTAATGATCCTGATACATTCGGTAACAAAACTAATACAAACCGTTTTATAGGTTTGAAATATTTAAAGATTTTTAAAGTATTTGCAGCTTTCGCTTTGGCTGTAGTCGTACAGGACTGTCAATTTAAAGATGATAATTTACTTAAAAACTCTTTTTTAAAAAGCCTCTAAAAAGGTTTATCAAATGAAAAGGAAACTTTTTAGAAAATTTCGTACGATGACGCTTTAACTAGAAAGGGAAGGAGGAGAGATCATAAAAGTATTATCGGTCATAAAGCTTTAAATCGTTAATACTTTTTATCTTATTTATCTATATCTTTACTGTAGAAAAGCGTATTAGAATATAAAACAACTAGAGACTATATAAAAAAAAATTTTTTTTTGTTCGTAAAATTTATTAAAAACCGATATCATGCAAATAGTTAAAATGTGCTGGTTGGAATGTAAACATTTTCTTCAGGAGATGAAGCTGTTTTCCATCGATAGTGTTGCGAGTGTCAAACGAGAAATCACACTTTTTAACATAGAAGTTGATCGATCTTTCGGTTTTGGCATGCAGGTAAAAAGAATTGAAACCTCTTTCTTTGGCCCATTCCTCAGCTTGCAGCATCATCTTGCGCCCTATTCCTTTATCCCGTTCATCTTCAAGAACTGCCACTTAAAAATTTAAAAAGTAGTTAATTTAAAATTATGTTTTCAGAAGCAAGGTAGCTCATTTTTTTGTATAAATTTTAAAGAACTTCTTTAGATTAGTTGTCAGTTCACGCATGACAAAAAATCAATCATACGTAAAAAAATAAGAAACGTCGACAATTTATTGCTTGCTTATTCAATTAAGTCAAACATTTGCAATATATATCTAACTGAATTAAAATAATTAAAATAACATAGTTCATGAATTCTAAAGCTAAAGCTTTACCTTATGTTATGATAAATTTAGTTAATTAACCGTTACATAACATAAAGTTAAAAGAAAAAGTTTTTACCTAAAATTTAAGTACATTTTTAGCATAATTGGTCTTTTTAATTGTAGAATTAAAATTTAAAAATTCGTCTTGCGGTGCAAACATAAAATTTGTAACTAACAAACATTATTAAATTTAACAAAAAAATTGCTTAGTTTATTGTTATTGTCTTAGACAAGACGTTTTAAAGAAATCCAAGCGCTGTGCTACTCGATAAACGAAAAAAAGGTCCTAGGACCATTATTTTGAGCGCTTTTTTTGTTTGCTGTATGATAAACTATATAAAACCTGATTCGATGATAAGGGCATCTGGAATCCCATGCTTTCTGCGTAAAAACAGGTGACCAAAAACTACATCCGTGCCGTCTACGATACACAATGATTGCGGCAATTCTTCGTTTGACTCTTTAAGTTTTCTTTCACTAAAAGTATATGAGAGTATTTATGATGTTACGTTAACGAAAAAAAAAAAAAACAAAAAAACACTTACGCTTGTCTTCTATCCATGTTGTCGAACGAATCAACAAGTAAAGATGCAGCTTGATCCATCAGGTCTTGTCTAGTGTGAAGCGGCAAAAGTCGAAAATCATCTGCCATTTTCAATTCTTATATAAACTATGATTCTGTCATGATGCTTAAATTTGTCGTTACTGATAACGAATAATTAACAAATATTTTAAAACATGAGAAACTTTATTAGCAGTCAATAGATTTAGTTTACTTAAGCAAATGTTTTCATATAACGCTTTATAAATAAGAATAAACTGTCAGGTTCAATAACATATCTAAACACTTTTTGTAATTTAATTAGAAAATAAATTAAGATAATAGTACTACAAGCATGTTTGTTGGAAACATTTAAAAAACCTATCATACATACTTCTAGCTAAATATTACAATAACTACAATTAGTAATGAACTATAAATTATAATAAAATATAAAACAACAGCTCAATAATTTATTTTATTTAATTGTATACTTATTAACTACATTTAACCTTAGTTGTTACATTATCAAATTTATTGAAAATTAATTTAGGAGTAATAAGTTTAACGAACAATAGTTTAACACTGTTTTCAAATAACGTTAAAAATCATCATTGTTTAGTTTTTATCAAGTTAAAGTTTTTCCTATTTGAATTTTGTCTTTTTCTTTCAAAATTATATTAGTGGTAACTTATTAGAATTTTTAACCTATTAAAACAGTAGGTACAAGTTTGATACCAGCTATAGCTCTACTTGTTTTAATTAATTAACTGTTGTTGTGAACGATCATTCAATTACAATATACTTAACTTTTAATGATTTTCAGTACTAAACAAACTTAATCATAACAAAAAATTGAATACTAAAAAACTAGTCTTTTTAATATACAAAACATTGTGTAGCACTAATGAGTAGTGAAATATTTATTCACTTATAAATTCAAAGTTTAGAAAATAATTCCAAGCCAAGCTTGTGTATCTGTGTTTGACGTCTACTGACCTATAAGTAAGGCAATAATATTACAGGATTAAAATATTTAATGTATAAACTTTATACTTTATAGTGGGTGAAAAAATACCTTGCTTATAAAACACCTTACTTGTTAAACTCTTAAGGTTACACGTCTAATAAAAAATAAGTTCAGTGTGTTTAAGTTTTTATTCAAAATTAGAGTTATTACTTTATTTATATTAAAACAATATCTTTATATTTTTCAAATAGTAACCTACAACAAAAACTAAATTTTTTTTAACTAAGTGTTAAGCTTTAAATGTATATTTTGATTGTTTTGTAAAAACGAGAATACACAGCTAGCAAAAGATGTATCTGAAAAGTTAGCCAGATATCTAAAATATTTGTCTACCACTTTATATAACTCACATTTTTTTTAAATTCTATACATATTCATTTGCTCTTTAATATTTTAACAAAAATATGTCATATGAGTTCTAGTATCAATGTTGTGTTTGCTTTAACGTTCTTTAGTATGTTTTATGGTTATCTTTTAGCAATGAAAGCAATTATACATACTAATTTTTTTTCATTTTACTTTCAATTTTATCACAAAAAAAAGTTTAACTATAAATAAAGTAATTTCTAAAAAAAAAGTTTTAGTCATTTTAGACAAAAATTATTAAAAAGTAAATATTTTTATATTTTTTAGAGAAAAACTTATAAGAAACATAAAAAATTATGGGATGTATGGGTATATCCAATACTTATATAACCATTAAATTCATATTATATTTCTTAAAAGCTTGTAAAGTCAAATTTTTGAACAGATGTATATCGTTTTAAAATAAATGAACTAAATAAGTACTTTATGAAAGTTAAGTACACAAAATAATTTTTTGCTTGAACTTACTATTCCTTAATTTCCTAAACCAAGTATTGTAATCTATGAAAAATTATACAAAACTAGATAATACTTAGTAATAAAACAATTTACACATTTAAATAAATTTATTTAATATCATGAACAAACTTTTTAAACAAGTACTTTTCCGTTATACAAACAGTTAGTTTGTAATTATTTACTTTTTCAAAGTTAATTTTCTTTTTAGCGTTGCAAAAATCCCATCAATTTACACATATATATATATATATGTATGTAAATTTATGTTCAAATCTAATTTTTAAAACTAATTTAACGGAGTAACAAACTAGATATGATCGTATTGCCAACAAATATTTACTGCTTAAACTTCTAAATCTGATATGCTTAATTTAAATAACTCTATTGCATTATAAAAATGATTGTCAGATATCATGTGTTATTGCATATCGATTTTATGGAAAGATATACATCAGAAATTAATTTTTTGTACAGTAAATGTGTGCGAATACAAACAAACTGCTATTTACTATGAAAATTGGATGAAGTTTCTAAATTATTTAAAGTTGTTGTCAGTAGTATAGTACATAAAATATTTCATACTGTAACTGATAAAGATTACATAGAAATATTTACCGATTTGAGTCTTAAAAATATTTAAAAAACCAATCAACTTTTATAACGAGTTTATAATAGCGACTCTTACGATATTGCTTTTTATGTAAATAGTAATTCTTTATTTAAGATTACTACAATATACAGCGTTTATTTCATTTTGTTATTCTTGAGACATCTGACATCAAAATGCTAATTACTGTCTAGAGAAAAACAGAATGGACTTTGACTAAAAAAAATTATCTAGCTGTTATTTAAGTGTACAGGAGTAAAAACTGCCTTGAGTTATATAACTAATAAGCAACACTGTAATGTCAGTTATCTGTATAATAGTCAGTTCTAGTAGCTTTAATAATACTTAAGTAGTGTTTCAAAAAAAAAAAAAAAAACAGTGGCTAATTATTGAAAAACTAACTTTTTCTTATTATTTATTTTATAATGCTAGTGTCTGTAGTGTTCGAGAAGGGTAAATATTGTTAACTAAAACCTGGCAATTTTGTTTTTGCTTAAGTACTTTAAGTTTTTTATATTACAGGTCGAGATAATTAAAATATTCGAGACATAACTTTAGATAAAATTTTACAAATATTTTAACCAATGTTTTTAATAATGTTTGCTTAAAGCTGCACTTTCAATAAACAAATCTAATTCAAACTTTGTTGAAAAACTAATTTATTTTGTTGAATGATTTTTATTAAATAACCAAAAAAGTCAAGTACTTATAGTTAAATTATATTTAATTTTCTAATTAGTTTTTAATATTAATTTTGAAAATCATTAGTTTGTTACTTTTTATTTCAGATTAGTTTTTATTACATGATTAGGTAAGTTATAGGCAGTAGAATTAATATTTTCAATGAATTCGTTGAACTTTTTATCAATTTTAACAAAGTATTGGGAAATTTTAATATAAAACATTATACCCTAAAACTTTTTTACATTTTTACTGCAAATACTCTCCTCAGTTAAATTTGCCTTTATTTAAAGAAATATAGCTTTTCTAATGAGTTTTTTAAAGATTATTTGTTTACAGACACAACTGGTTAATAAAAAATTTATTTAATATTGAATAGCATCTTTAAAATTTTTATTTTAACTTATTTACTTTAAATTAGTTGTTCCTCAGAATTTTCTACATTTAAATTTCTTAATTTAGATTTATTTAACGACGTGTGACATATTATTTTATGTAAATTAAACTGCAATGTTACGTTTCGAAATCATTAAAAATTTCCGTATTTTAATGTTTGAAAATAACCATCCAACTAACGATTGCCTAATATTGTTTTGTTGAAATAATAAAGTGTGTAATTTGTATAATACAAAGTAGTTGTTTACACTAAGAACTAAACTAAATATCTAGTTCAATTTAACTTAAGATATTACTTTAAAACATGTTTAAAATAGTTATATAAACTTTTTTATTTTTAATTATAAATAAGTAAATTGTAACTGTATTTGTTAAACTTATAGTTAAGTAGTTTAGTTTATGAAACAATTTCAATTATTAACTTTACTTATGGTAGCTTCTGAAAATCTTTTTAAAAGGGTTACCACCTACTTCAGTCTTGACCGTGTTTTAATAGTTTTGTTTGTTATTGGACTATTGTTTAGTAAGTTATACAATTACTTAAATTTAGATTTTTTCTCTTTGTGTAGTTAAAATTCAATGTAATGGTAATCATATCAATTTAAAAGAAAACTATTTAAATATTGACTTATTTTCTAACACATAAACAAAGTTTTGTCACTAATTTAAAACGTTCAGGAAGTTATATAAGATTGAAGTTTTCAATATAACAAGTATAAGTTTGTAATAGTTTCTAATCCTTAAGAATTTTTTGTGAAAAGAAGGAAACTCAAGTGTTTATAAAATTTGTTAACTAAATGCTATATTATTTTTAAACAAATATTAAATTCAAAATAGTTGGTCTATTAAATAATTATTGTTACAGTATTGTGTAGTTAGAATCATTATGAATGAAGTTAGCAAAGCCCGTGTTTATGCAGAAGTAAACAGTCAAAAGCCTAAAGAATATTCCATGTATAAAGACAACCAATTTGAAGTTGCTAGTAGTGAAACTAACGAAATACTAAGTAGACTTGGCAGTGGAAAATATAGTAAAGTATTAAAAGCTGTTAATAACTCTCAAAACAAATTAAAACAAAATATAAAGTTGTAGTAAAGGTGTTGAAACCTGTTGTTATATAAAATTTTTATAAAATAAGAAGGAAGATTAAGATCCTTTAAAATCTCTCTGAGGACGAGAAAATTATAAAGTTGTTGAATATCGTCAAGTCTTCCATACCAAACACCCCAGCTCTTGTATTCGAATACGTCAAAGACGACTTAAAAGATTTTTACCTGAAGCTTACAGACCATGATATACAGTTTTATGTGTTCCAATTGTTGAAAGCTCTCGACTACTGTCACAGTAGGGCTATTATGCAATATTGACGTTGAACCTCACAACCTTTTGATTGACCTCGCTAAATAAAAACTGAAACTGATCGACTGGATTCTCGCTGAATTTCTTTCATCCTGAAACAGACTACCACATCAAGATTTCGACAATGACGTACAAACCGCCTGAGTTGCTGGTCGGTTAAATTTATTACGATTATTCTCTCGATAGTTGAATGGTCGGATGCATACTTGCTGTTATGGTGTTCAAAAAAACTCCCTTCTTTTGCGGGAAGTCCTATTCAAATCAGCTTGTTGTGATCTGCAATGTTTTAGGCTCTGATGACTTAATACATTATTCAGAAAAGTATGAAATTGAGCTCGATCCATTACTTGTAAGCAAAGCATCATCAAAAAAAGGAAACCTTGGAATCATTTTGTTAATAGTGAAAACGAGCATGTAACATCTCCAGAATGCTTTTATTTGCTGACAAAATTACTGAGGTATGACCACCAGACTAGGCTGACAGCTAAAGAGGCAATGGATTATCTATATTTCTCTAAAGTAGTCAACGGACCACAATCTGAAGAAAAGGCTGATACTTATGTTCCTGATTAAAGCAATACTGTTTAGTAAATCTCCTACCATTAGTTTAAAAATATGGCTCAACTTAGTTAGAATTTTGTGAATCGTTTAACGAATGTGGATATGTTTTTCTAATTTTTTTACTGCCTTAAATATATAAGTTTTATTTAATATCTTAAACAAAATTTTTAGTTTGACGCTAACAAAATCTGTATTTTGTTCTACCATAGTACCTTTTGTGACTTTACAATTATATATTATTACTTTGTATTACTTATTAAATCATTATTTATTTGATGTTTGTAAAAAAATAGTTTTATAAACACTAAGTTATTCTAAATGATGACAAATAAGTTTTTGATATAAGATGTTGTCAGTTTAATAAGTAAACCATGGTCTAGATCAGGGGTCGGCAAACTGCGGCCCGCGAAGGGTAAATCTGCGGTCCGCGAGCATGTTTTTTTTATAAATGGAATGCGGCCCGCAAAAGAAAATTTTGCGGCCTGCGAGCATGTAAATGTGGCCCGCTGAGTAAAAATATATTTTAAATTAATTTTGTTTGATAAATTTAGGTTTAAGTTCCTGTATAATATTCTAAAAAAATTAAAAAACTTTACTGATTTAGCTTAAAAAATGTGAAAAAAACAGGTTAGCATTCTACCAGGTTTTTTTTTCTCAATTTCATAGTAACTTTTATCTTACAACAGCAAATTATTTTCTGAAATTAGGGTGTAAAAATTGCTTTGAATTAGTAAGATAGTTATTTAATATCTATTTCTAAAAAATAAATGCAAATGTTTTCCGTTTTGTACAAAAGTAATGCACAGTAATTAAACAAAATGTCATTTCTTTACAGTTTAGTTTGTTTTTTACACGTTTTTTATACCTAAGTTTCTACTACAGATGTTTTGTTTCTAAATTTTATCTTCTAGTTTACACAAAAACATTTAAAATTAAATAATAATAATAATAAGAAGAAGAAATAAGGTTAATTTTATTTTGGTTTTGACACCTTTGATTTTTTAGAAGTTTTTTTTGGATTTTATATTAATTCCTCTGTTTTATGAAAAAGATGCTCATACTTTATACCAATTTTTATTTAATACTTAACGATATAAAATTTAGTTTATGCATAACTTTCTAACATTATTGTTTCTACATGAAATATCTAAGTGTGTACAGACGCATTTAAAACAATATATATGATATAAGTTAAAAAACTTTTTGATTTTTCAAACCATGTTTTTTGGCAAAATAGTTAATTTTTATGCGTTGCATTCTAATATAAACAATTGCTGTTTTTTGGAACTACCTATTTACTACAAACTAGAATGAGAAATGGTAACTTATTAAGTTTGTATATTTTCTATCAATATAGTTCAAATTCGATCAAATAAACAAATAAATATTGCCACACACTCAGACTATGACTATTTGAAGACTTCAAATCTCAGGCCAATTTAGTAATTTTTCAGTTTTTAGCTTGAATTGCTTTTTGTATGCTAAAATATTAGGCTAGTTTTGGCCACTCGCACTGACTTTTTTGCTTTAAAATAGTGGTAAATTAAATTTATGATGTATGTTTTGTTCAATGCACAGTGTTGGTTTAAATTAATATATATTTTTAATTAATAAAATTCGGTATTTCTTTATTTTGTGAACTTTATTTTAAACAGGGTTGCCATTCAAACAGGCTTATTTAAATATTTATTTTGATTCAGACTAGGTTAAAGCCGTTTAAGAAATTTTTATTTCAAACGTTTTAAATAAATCTCGAATTCTCAAAACAGTTTTTTTGACTCAACTGTAGATTACTAATTGTAATTTTTTGTCTATTTACATATTGTGCTTTTTTATAATAATTATATTTTAGTTATGTATTTAAGCTAGATTAACAGAAAGTTTTTAGCTGTTTTAACTTTTAGCAAAGTTTTAATATAATTCAGACATTTTTGCTTTTAAAGTGGCAACCGTGTAAAAGACTAATTAAGTACTAATAAGGTATTTTATTAAAGTATTCTAGCATTAATTATGCTAAAAATTTGATTTAGCTTAGCTACGGTATAGCTAGGTTTTAATTCAATTAAATCAACTAACTACTAAATTTTCTAAAAAATGCAAACTGTTTAAGGCGCCAAAGCTAATTTACAAAGTTGACATTTATTTAAATTCGAAAAGGTGGTTCATAGTATAAAAAATGTATAAAAGTGACACATAAATGTTTTTCAAGCTCGGTTTTTATAGAGAGTTAAGTTGTAAGTAAATAACAAAAGTACTTTATTAAGTTTAACTTATTAAGTGTTTTAAGAAAGTACATATTTTATTAAGACTTAAGTATCTTAAACAATGTAAATTATATTACAATAAATATTAATATATTAAATAGGCATTCTAAGTGTAGCTAAAGTCATTAAAAGTAATTAAGTGAATAAAAGTAAAACTATCTCTGATGTGACCAAAACTAAAGCCAAAAGATTTTTCAAATATCACTAAAACTAAAACTGTGGCCCGTGAAGATTTTTAAAATTTGAAAATTGGCCCGCGAGCACCAACTGCCTGCCGACCCCTGGTCTAGATATAAAGGTTTTAATTTTAATGTTTGAATTTATCAAAGTTTAAAAAATTAGATACATTAATTTTTTCAGTATTTATTTTAAGCTTGAAGACTTTTCCGATATAGTAAAACAAAATTATTCTTATTGCTAAATTTATTCAGTATCAAAGAAAAGTCATTGATTGTATTAATCCTAATAGTCTACCATTTGTTTTTTATGAACAACTTTATTAAATAAGCAACTTATGACTAGACAAACTAAATATAGTTTGCTTTTAGTCTAGTAACTAGAAACCAATTGGTTTAAATTAAATTAGTCAAAGTTCAAAAAAAAACCTGTATAGTAAAAACTATCATTTATAATGAATGTAAAAACCATTTGTACAGAACTATTATAAACTTAATCTAGTCAAATTAATGTATAAACAATTAAATAATACTTTTGGTTTCTTTTAATAATTGGTTTTTGAGTTTATAAGTCATGTTTTGCTTAATCCTTTTCAATATAATAAGTTGATTAATAGATGTACTATTTTTTCCTAATCAATTGCTGAAAAACCCTGTAGTTTTTGTTCATAAGTTTACTTTCTAACCTAAGAACTTCGCAGCTTAGAAATTTTGAAAAATATTATGTATTAAGATTAATAAATATGAACATAAATCATTGAAATACTTGATAAACAGATTAATTTGAATTCATTTAGCTAAAATATTTATTTGTAGTAAAGTGAGATAACGTTAATTTTAGAACAATAAGTTTGTGTTGCCACATCGTTGCCACACACTCAAAATAACTCTAGATGTAATAAACTTTTTTGAACTCAGACTTAATAAGTTTTGTTTGTTTTTTACACATTAATATTTTTTATTCTCGTTCTTGAATAAGATTTAGTTTCAATATATTGTTGTTACATAAAACTATATTTATTCAAACATCTTATGTAAAGTATACTTATATATTTATATAAACGGCGTTTAGTTTTATAAAATTGGACATAATGTATAACTAGTTTGCGTCAAAGTTGAATTTTCTTTTTATAATTTAAAAATTTAGTACAGCTCAGAATATTTTAATGTCACTCAGGACAGTATTTTTAACTGCAAAATATAACAATTTTAGAATTTTTTTTTTCTTATAAATACTACAAATTAAAACTTGAATACAAAATGTTTAAATTAAATTAGACTGGTAAAAAAAAAATATTTAAACTTTATTAAAACCTTTTATTTAATCCTTAAGTGATAAAATGCTAAATTAAAGTGAACTTACAAATTTGTTTTAAGATTTATTCATTTTTAATTTCCACCTAAAAAAAATCCTATTGCTGTTTACTTTAAGTTTTAGGTAGTTTCAGATAAAATATACGAATTAAAACTTGTTATTTGATAACATAGAAAATATTAAGAATGAATATTACCAGTGTTTAAACTTAAAATTAATGTAGTTTTTCAACACTCAACTCAGAAAGTAATCTTTACATTAAGTAAGTTTAGTTTTTTACATTTACCGAAAATTTGAAGATCGGTTGTTAAACTTGAAAAACGAATTTATCACCAAATTCAATGAAAACAAGTCTAATTCTGAAATTAATTAAAATTCTTTATTCCTTCTGTTTTTTTGACTAAATAGAACAACAGCTTCACAGTGCCACCCCATGAAACGCATCAGGTCGGTAACCATTTCTATGTATTAGACTAAACTTGTGTCGAATGTTTTTTTGCAAAATTTATCCGTGGCTACAAATTATTTAGTATTATTATTTAAGGAATAACAAAAAATATGTAAACAAAGTAAAATAATGTTAATTTAAACTTTTATAAGACACTAGCAATAAGTACATTTTAAATTAAGAGGTTCATTGTAAGTTTGTCAACAACATATTTGTTTTTTAGGAAAAATAGAATTCTTTCATTATAAAGAATGTTCCAAGCCGCACTTTTTTGATTTCTACAGATCATTATTTGTTAAAACTAGTACAAAATACAAATTAATAGGGAGCCGATCATTTCTAACCCGCTATCATTTCTAACCCGATCATTTCTAACCCGATCACTTCTAACCCGATCACTTCTAACCCGATTACTTCTAACCCGATCATTTCTAACCCGATCACTTCTAACCCGATCACTTCTAACCCGATCACTTCTAACCCTATCACTTCTAACCCGATCACTTCTAACCCGATCATTTCTAACCCGATCACTTCTAACCCGATCACTTCTAACCCGATTACTTCTAACCCGATCATTTCTAACCCGATCACTTCTAACCCGATCACTTCTAACCCGATCACTTCTACCCCGATCACTTCTAACCCGATCACTTCAAACCCGATCACTTCTAATCCGATCATTTCTAACCCGATCATTTCTAACCCGATCACTTCTAACCTGATCACCTCTAACCCAATCACTTCTAACCCGATCACTTCTAACCCGATCATTTCTAACCCGATCATTTCTAACCCGATCACTTCTAACCCGATCATTTCTAACAAGATCATTTCTAACCCAATCACTTCTAACCCAATTAAACCCGATCATTTCTAACCCGATCATTTCTAACCCGATCACTTCTAACCTGATCACCTCTAACCCAATCACTTCTAACCCGATCACTTCTAACCCGATCACTTCTAACCCGATCATTTCTAACAACATCACTTCTAATCCAATCACTTCTAACCCAATTAAACCCGATCATTTCTAACCCGATCATTTCTAACCTGATCACTTCTAACCCGATCATTTCTAACCCATTTTACTTATGTTACGTTTTAATTTATTTATCTGGATTTGATGCAAAAACAAACTAGTCTTAATGAAGTTATTAAAATAATAAAAAAAAATTAAACTTTTAGTTACTTTAAAATATAATGATTTTAATGTGTTACGTAAATTTAGTATAAATTTTAATTTTAGTATTAACTTAACATAATCTTAATATATTTTTTTACCTCGTTTTCTTATTTTTTACCTACACATAATTTTAGTTTTTTTCTATTATTTTGGTTTTTTCAATACACTTTAAGAGACGTTTTTCGTTAATCATATACAATTTACTAAATTGTTTACTTTAAAGTATTTTGAACTCTTCTTTGTAGGATTTTAAGATAAGCAGTGATAATTATATTTTAATTGGATCTTATTGTAATTAACGTGACTACATTAGTTTTAATATTAGCAAATTTTAAAAAGTAAACTCTTACAATTGTAATATTCAGATACAAACACTTTTATATTACGGTTTAAAAACTACATTGAAAGTCTGACGTAAATGTTTTATTATTGCTTACTAAAGTATTAAACTCTTATAGTAGGGTAGTTTTAAGTTTCATCTTAATAACTTATTCAAATTGTTATGCAACTTGCATAGGCCTATTAAGATAATGTAATTCAAACAAACATTAGGAGAAGTTAAAAACTTTTGTTATATTAAGTGGAAAGCCTGTTTTTAATAGAAACCAGCTATTAAAACAGTTATGTCATATAACTAAACCGCAAAAGTTGTTATGTCGATTGACCGTCTAGATTTCACATCATTAATAAATTCCTACTTAGTTTTAGAGCAAAAAAAATTGTTTAACACTAATAGTTAAAAAGACAAGTTTATTTGTATAACAAGTTCGAGGGTAATTAAATCTCGCTTATGTTTTAATTGCGACTTAAACTAGTAATTCAATTGACAAAGATTTCTTTAAAATTACTTTATTATAAGCAGTTGAAATAACGAAAGTAAAAACAAAATAAGTATTAAAAATAAATCATTTGAAATAGAATAATAAACTAATTATAGTTAAATTAAGTATAACTAGGAGCAGAATTTTATAAAAACTCCATTAAGTTCTTTGTTTCTTTTAATCAAATTTTTTTCCAGACGATTATTACGCAAAACATATTTATTTTTTATTCATTACTGTAAAGCCAGCTTGCAGTCTATTGACTTTATTCTCGGTGGTTTTTTGCACCTCTAAATTTCTATAAATATGATGAGTTTTTTCTTTATTGAAAATTTAAACCTATATAATAGGTTTCACAATACAAAATGGTTTTACTATTTTGTTATAAGTTTTTCAGTTATATAGTTTACTCTAATAATTTATACTTACATTTCATATCAATGATCGCTAAATAATCTAAATTTTTTTTTTGTTTTTGAAAACCTGTAAAACAACTATTTTCAATAGATATCAAGAAAATTATTTTAGAAATATCTACTATTAATCGTGAGAATAATCGTGTTTTTACAATTTTAAATTTTGAAAACTTTTAAATTTTTATGAAAACTGTAAATTTATTTTGCCCTACATAAATTTAATTTCAAAAGAAAAAGAAAAATGCGTAATAATAAGCTTTCGACACTAAACTTTCATAGTTAAGTTAATTATGATTAATTATAACTTAATTACAGTTAATCTTTATATACAATTCACCAGTTGATTTAGGAATTAAAATTAAATCAAATTTCGAGTAAATGACAAGTTCTGAATATTTAAAAAACCTTCTACCTCTACTTTTGGCTTTGTATTAAATAGTATACACTTTCGTTTAAAGAACTTAGAGTTTAATGATATTAACTTTAAATGAAACCACCATTATAATTACAATTACTAAATTTTATTAACTGTATTATTTAAATTTTCGTAAACGCTGATATTAATATTTTAAAAAAGTTGTATTTCATATAAATTCTTCCTGAATTCGGAGGCAAATTGGTAATCTGGTTTCTACACTTAAAAATATATATTAACCATATAGAATCATTTCAAAAGAAAGTACAAAATAGACTTTAACCGCTGCGATACTCATTATATTTCTTACACTGACGACTATCAAAACTTAATATTTGATCCTTAGAATACAAAAGACTTATACTTTTCCTAATGCTTTTTAAAACTAATTAACTACACTTAATTAATAATCCAATTTTAAATCTCATTGTCAAAACAATAAATAAACCAATTAATATCAACAATTAAATTTTAACAAAAGCTATCTGAATAATAGGTTTTATTTTAAACAAAATAAACTAAACTTCACAAAAAAACAATTTTGTTGAGATTATTTTGTTTTTAAAACAAATCCTTATCTTAAAAAAAATAAATTAATATATTAATACAGATCGGCTAAATAAATTTCGGATAAGATATGATCGGGTTAGAAATGATCGGGTTTAATTGGGTTAGAAGTGATTGGGTTAGAAATGATCTTGTTAGAAATGATCGGGTTAGAAGTGATCGGGTTAGAAATAATCGGGTTAGAAGTGATCGGGTTAGAATTGATCGGGTTAGAAATGATCAGGTTAGAAGTGATCGGGTTAGAAGTGATCAGGTTAGAAATGATCGGGTTAGAAATGATCGGGTTAGAAGTGATCGGGTTAGAAGTGATCGGGTTAGAAGTGATCGGGTTAGAAGTGATCGGGTTAGAAGTGATCGGGTTAGAAGTGATCGGGTTAGAAATGATCGGGTTAGAAGTGATCGGGTTAGAAGTGATCGGGTGACAAGTGATCGGGTTAGAAGTGATCGGGTTAGAAGTGATCGAGTTAGAAATGATCGGGTTAGAAGTGATTGGGTTAGAAATGATCAGGTTAGAAATGATAGCGAGTTAGAAATGATAGTAAACCAAATTAATAATATAAATTTCGTTGAAAAACCTATTACAGATGGGTATATCCAATACTTTTTTAACTATTTAGTTCATAATTTTTTTTATAAAATCTTTTAAAATTATATTTTCTAACGTAAATAAATATTTAAAAATGTATATTATTATTATTATTATTATTATTATTATTATTGAAGTTTATTGTCAAACGTAGGACCAGGGCCTTAAAACCTAAGCTATCTAAACTGAAAGTCACTAACATAAGAAGAAAAAAAACAAATTACAGTGTTAAAATAAACATAAAAGTTATACAAGGTACAAACTGATAAAACTCAAACTTTTATAACTAAAAAAAATCAAACGATTCCAAAGATTTAATTTCTAATTATATTTTCCAAAACAATAGCTTGTTGAAATAAATATTTCTTGTCAAATTTTTTTAGAACCTGGCTCGAAATTCTAGGAACTATCTTTAAGATATAAATCAACCGTTTTTCATGAAACAAGAAATTTCAAAACGGCATTTTTTTAACGTCAGGTAAAAAAATTTCATCTTGCAGAATATTGATTTCAGTAACTTTTTGATAATCAATATGTTTTCAAAGTTTAACCACAGCAAATTTTGTTAACAGTTACTCCAAATATGTGATAGCAACAATTTATAAATCTATTTTAAAAATCAACTGAACATCTAAAGACTTTAGAATCTGAAGCCCTTTAAGCACATTAACAGTTGACCGGCCAAAAAATGGTAATTAAAAACTACTTAAGATCTATTAGGGTAAGGTGTTGGTTATAAATCAAACTACCAATAAACTAGACACAACGAACTAAATCAATTATTAATAGAGATAAACGAAATAATTTTTTTATATTTCACATGAAAAATTTTATTTAAATCAATTTTTTTTAACTCTAATCGAAAGTTTTCAAGATTTTTGCAAGATACTAGTTCATTTGGAAATTCGTTCCACATTTTAAGCGAACGATAGAAAAAATAATTTGCCAACTAACATTGTTATAATGATATTTGCATGCATATTTTCTATTATAACCTCTGAGTGAGTAATTACTTTTATAAGGTTTAAAAAAAAATTGTGAATCAATAGTAGTTTCATTGTAAATCAGTTTAAAAAAAATAATAAGATCAAGTTCAAGTCTTCTGTACTCTAAAACTTTTAATTTAAGCTTTGTTAGTTTGTCTATGAAAGACGTAAATAAAATGTTACATTGATTAAACATTGATCTCGTAAATTTTCTTTCAATAGATTCTAGTTGGGTGATATCTTCTTTAGAATAGGAGACAATAAAGATGTGTTGCATTCCATCTTAGGACAGATGTAAACTAGGTACAATTTTTAAAGAATTTCTTATCCGTAGATATAAAGCTTTTTAGAATTTTATAAAAATAAAATTGATGCAGTACGGTAAATAAAGTTAATGTGATGGTACCATTTTTAATTTGCTAAAATAAAAATTCCAAGGTCTTTATACACTTACTTTTAGGTAAGATTACATTGTTTATTTTAAAGCCAAACGTTAACTTTTTACGTCAATCAAGGCGCAATATTTGCATTTCAAACGGTATAGTTTGTTTCGACTTGATTGTTTAAAGTATATTATGTAGCTAGGCTATCAGTAGTTTAAAAGTGTATATATAAACTAGTACATGCTCGATTATTGATCTGCCTGCTATTTCTAAGACAATTAGAACAGTATTTAGTAGGGAAAAATGACACTACAAACTAACAGTTTATAAATTTTAAAATGTTAGCAATAAAATCTAGGACTATACTTTTTTTTTAGTAAAACACACAGTTCTAGAAAAGATTTCAACGCTGAATATTTTCACTTTTAAACCAAATTTTACGATCGATTTAAGCACACTATGGCTAGTACTAAAACAAAAACAAACTTTACACTATTATCTTTTAATACTTTTCTCAAGTGTTTTTTTATTATTGTTAGTCAAAACTTGGTACACATTTTAATATTATGAATTTAAGTACCTTAAATAAAACGGTTTTATTCGACTTATTTAACTAGTTTTAAAGTGCTTTCTACAAAAATAAAGATAATATATAGAAACGTTAATATAGTAAACATAGCTTTTTATAAAGTTAAATGATACTGTCTAGCTTAATTTGTCTAAAAATCAAATACTAACTTACTTAATTAATAAAAAATTAGTTAACATTTTACAGCAATCTTATGAGTTTTAATGCTGTTCAAGTTTACTTAACTTATTTATAAAACACTTAAATTTTAGTTTTATTGTTTATATAAATCTAATTTTTCCTAAATAGACCATTTTGTTTTGCGAGACTATTTTTTAGTCGAAAAGATTAACTAAGGCAAAATAGTTTAACTGAACTAACTTTTTGAATTACACTTTTGTTTGAATTTTATATTACGTTTTAGAAAACTGTAAAATCTTTTGCTAATATAAATCATCAGAAGTATTAAATATACTTTAGAAATAAATGAAAATGAAGTATTTAGAGTACTTAAGTGTATTTAGCTTACTAAAAAACAAGTTATTAACGTTATTTAAATTAAATCAGAACTTTTTTTCAAATCAAACTTAAACATGCTTGTTTTATGATACTGTTTGTATTAATGTATTGATAAATGTATACAAATTAGTTTTATACATAAATATGTAATAGTCGACTAGAGTTCACATTTTTTTTTTATGTTTTTTATAATTGGATAATAAGATTTAAGCTTACTCGGCGTCTTTAAAAATTAGACTTTTAACAGTTAAAAACTGTTTTGATCAATTGAATTTTTTAGAGTTTTTTAAGATACTATGTTAAGTTTTCTGTAACACAGGGCATACGTTTTTACATTGTAATACATGACATACTTGGTTTGCTTAAAATAATATAACCTTGAATTTACTAACAAATAATTAAACGTTAACTGAGTTTATGTTTATTTAAATTATATAAATAATTAGTTACAATTTAGTTGAGATATTTGAATCAAACAAAATTGTCATTCCAATTATAAAAATAGACAATCTTGTTTTGCGAGACTATTTTGTACTATTAGTATAAATTTTATGCAGATTATACTTACTTTAAGATAAAATTACAACATCTTTTGTTTTATTTAAGTCAATAAAAGATCATAAAGCTTGAAAATAAACATTCATATTATGTTGAGCTATTTTATATCAGCCGTATTGATTAACTAACACAAATAAGCTTTAAATCATATATATGATAAAGTCGACTTTTTTATTCATAGAATATTAATATATGGCTTATGATTATAATCTAATTTACTTTACAATAAAACTAATGCAAATAAAATAGAGTCTTTATTAGTAGAGTCTTTATGAATAATAAAACAAACAATAACATATCAGTTCAGGCAAAAAAAAATTAAAGTTTATATGTTTGTTTTTTTATCTATTTTATATTTTTTGTTTTAAATATTTGTTTCATGTTTTAAATACAAAATTGTTTAATACGATTAATACAAGTTAGTTGACGTTTGAACACTTTATACTGATAAAGATTTATGTACTTGGTTTTAAATTTGTTTTAAATGTTTATATCTATCTAAAATAGATTTAAAAACAAAACAAAATAATTTTTTTGTATATAACTAGCTTGCTTAGTTACAACTTAAACTTAAATAAAGTTTGATCATCAAATAAAAATTTAAAAAAATATATAATAAATCAAAATTGATGTTCCATGATTATTCGTCTCATTAGAACTTACATTATATAAGTTTATTTAATTTATTTTAAAATAGAGTAAATTTGAAAAAACACATACAAAATTATTTTCATAGTTCCAAATTACAATTTTTAAATTTAAAGCTATAGGTGAAATAAAGAATAACTAAGTAAGATAAATAAAAGTTTTTAAATAAATATATAAATTTAATTGTATTTATTAAACAATAAATTGGTTTATTTTAAAAACGAATTCATTAATACAATTAAGAAAAGACGTGAACATATTTAAAGTAGATTGCTTATTTTATACAGCTATTTTTCAGTAAATAAAGAAAATATTTGGATATAAAATTATTAAATCTAACGAATATGTTGCTCACAACATCGTAAATTATACTAATAGATTAATTATAATCTACTAGATGTAGTTAGCCTAAAAATACTCTTGATTAGCGATAACATGTCTTATTGTATAAATAACTGTTTAATATAAATAAGCTAATTTAAGAAGCTAATACTAACCATAATTTAAGTTACACAAAATAAATTGTTCCTGAACTTACTGCTCCAGCGCTCTTAACAATTCTTAAACCAAGATTTGTAATCAATATTAAAAAAATAACGTGTACAATAACAAAATTATACAAAATGATATGTTACTAAGTAATATAACATATTACTAATATTATCTAGATTTTTAAAAGTGTCCTGAAGTAAAATGGTCTTCAATTATAGAACTAATAACAACAATATAATGTCAGCTATCTGTATAATAGTCAATTCTAGTAGGTTTATTAGTAATTAAGTAGATATTTCCGAAAAAATATATCAAAGGCTAGTTATTGAAAAGGTTAATTTGTTCTTATTATTTATTTTATTCTACTAGTGTCCGTAGTGTTTGAAGGGTAAATATTATTAACCAAAACCTGGCAATTTTATTTTTGCTTACGTACTTAAAAAATTTATGTTACATGTCGAGATAATTGAAACTATAATTCGAGACATAACTTTGGATAAAGTTTCACAATTATTTAAACAAACGTTTCTAATAATGTTTGCTTAAAGCTGCAGTTTCAAAACTAATTAAAACTTTTTTAAAAAAATTAATATATTTTCTTGAATGAATTTTATTAAATAACCACAAAAGTCAAGTACTTATATTTTAATCATCGTGTACTTTATACTTTAAAGTTGGCAATCAAAGTTATTAACTTAAATAAAGGAGAATGATCATTAAAAAAATTTCAAATATTAATAACAAAACAATGTTTCACTCGTTTAAAAACGAGATCTTTAGTTGTTTAAAATCTTATTTAAATAGAATCTATTCTTGTTCATTTTGATTGAATAAGATTTCAAACAACTGAAGATCTCGTTTTTAAACGAGTGAAACATTGTTTTGCTATTAAAATTTAATATTTATTATTGATAATTAATTTACAAATTATTTTCTATATAGTTTTTAATACCAATTTTAAAAACCACTAGTTTTATACTTGTTATTTAGATTAGTTTTCATGATATGCTTAGATAAAGAATATATGCAGAAGAATGATTATTTTGAATGAATACGTTGAGCTTTTTATTAATTTTAAGAAAGTTTTTGGAAATTTTAATTAATATTTTGATTTAGATATTTTGTTTCTCAGATTAATTGTTCTAAAACACACATGGTCAAAAATAAATTTATTTAAGGTTGAGAAACATTGTTTTAATAAACGTTCTTATGATAAACTAAAGTGCAGTGCAACAAAAGATACTTTCTAAATTTTTATATGTGTGTAGCCACAAATTAAATTAATCGTGAAATTTAAGTTAAAGCTTGCAATAACTAGTTGTTATAAAACCTCTTAAGAGCAGTATAAACCTTTTTTTTTGTCTATTTAAGTTTGTTATTTAGCTTAAATTACAACTTTTTGAATTTAATTTGATAGTTTTAATATCAAAAACTTAGTTAATGGAGCATTACTTTGTACAAAAGAACTAATTTTAATAATTAAAAATTTGAAACAATGTTCTATTTATTAAACTTGTAGTTATAAAAAAAAACTTAACGCTTAAAAATCATTTATATAATGCACTAAATCCCTTTGACATGCTTTTACATTTAATCAAAAATGACTTTTTTGTAACAGCAACAATAGAATACAAACAAGCTTATTGTGGTTAGATACTAAAAAAAATTAGAAATTTTAATGAGTAATTTTTTTCTGTCAATTATATTTTACTACTTTGTGGTATTCTATTAAAACTAGATGTCTGGTACATTTACAATTTTTAATAAGATCTATATTAATCTATATGTGGTGGTAAATTGCAAGTACACTAATAGTAACAATAACTCAGTCTGTGTATATAGCTCAGTTCTACTTAAAATATAAGATAGCTTACAGTAAAGCAAGACCATGAACAATAAATGTTTTTATAATTTTATTTAAAAATTTAGAATCTGTTTACATATACTTTTATACAGGTTTTTTATAAAATTTCACTAAACTTAATATTCAAATTTCAATTAACTATGTTAAGTAAGTTACAAATAACTTTAGGAAAGAAACAGTATTATAGATTGTTACATTTTCAACATTAAAAAATAAATAAACTCTTAATTATAATAGGAGGACATATAATTATAAGTTTTTGCAGTAAACGAAAATATAAATAGATAGTTTCTATTATGAATTAAACTATTTTTCATCTTTTATATAGCTTTGTTTTATAATCTGTTCTGGTTTACAAAATTTCTAATCATTAGATATAAAACCTTTAACGGTAAATAAAATCAAGATTTAGTTCAATTTATGCTTTGTTTAAAATAAAAAATTTAAACTTATTCAGAAAACGATTCGTATACTGCATCAGTGAATTTAATTTTTACTGTAATTTTTATTTTGTTGTATATAATTTATACACGACAAAAATTAGAAAAGCTCCCAATTAATGCAAATTGAAAAACTAATAAGCACATTAAAAAAGTGTTGTCTCAAAACTAATAACTTTTATTATATTGTGTATATTTTAAAACAAAAATATTAATGCATTTAACAAATATATCTTACAATAGTAAACACATTTATAAAATTGAGAGTCATAAAAACATAGATGTTGCATAAAATTTTAAAGAATGGGTGTCACTTTTGCACAAGGGCAAACTTTTGCACGGAGGTTCAACTTTGCACTAGTAAAATTTTACACGGCAACTCTTTTGCACAAGCGTCATTTTAGCACTAAGGACACCTTTGCACGGAGAGTCAATACTTACACGAAGATTTTTTTGAACAAGCTAAAAATATATTATTTAATTAAAATTTAAACATGCTTTTGGCTTGTTTGGCAAATTTTCTTATCATGTAACAAAATTTTATAAAAATTATATTAATTTTAGATGGTTTTCCTATAAAGTATTTTTTTATAATTTCCGGTTGTTGGTCATCAAACTTACAATGAGATATGAATAAATTCGCATCATTTAGATAGTAAAATGTTATTACAATTATAGTTTCATTATAGATTTTTGTTACATTGTGATCTTCTAAAAAGTGTTTTTTCAAGTGCTCTTGTAAAACAAACATTTTGTTTTCTTCTTTCATTTCCAAAGTAACTTTAAATTTTCCTTTTATCAAAAATGTTTGCTGAGCTTTTAATATTTTCGAATAGTTGTAGTTATTATCACTATTGATTTGGTTACAACTAAATATTTCTTCATTATTTACATTACAACTTCCATTCCTTTTTAGCTCGCTAAAAAAACCTTTTTTGTAAAATAATCGATTTATTTCAAACTCTATATCAAGATCACTGTTTTCAATATAATCGAGCATCTGCAAAACATAGCTTTGTATTTCAGGATCAATGTATTGAGATAAAACGTTAAAGTTCAAGTTTAGTGAAGACAAATTACAAACAGTCAATATGCTTTGCCTTAAGCTTCCAACTTTTTCTTTAAATGCTAATATCTCTTCATCAGTTTTCTCTCTTTTATATTTGTACTTATCTTCAGATATTTTTCAATTATGCTTAAAATATCATTGATAACTTTGAATGCATACTCCATGTTTTCACTTGTAATTGCAAACTGTCTGGACTTTTGCTGACTTCTCAAAACAGTCCATAACCTTTCTACCTGTTTTTTATACAAAACAATATGCCCGTGTAGGTAATATTTCAAGTTATCAACCTCACTAAATTTGGTATCATAAGATTCACCAATTAATGACTTCATTATGATGTAGTTGACAAAGTAAATTTTCATCTTCATAGCCTTTAGGTTCTTCTGTCGATTCTGATTATTTAAAAGAGAAGGGTACCCAAAGTTGTTTTTTATGTGATTTACAAAATAACAATGATCCATTCTGGATCTATAATCATAGCATAGTTGTTGCTCGCTTTTCAACTTTCCTTCAACATAAAAATGTATAATTGGAAGCTTAAGATAATTTAATGTCAAATTATTTTGGAAGTTGATGTCACTAGCTGCATCAATTAAGAAAATATAGTCATCTTTTAGTATTCTATTTCCTTTTTCAACATCTTTTGAAACATCTGGACAATTTCTATCATTTATTAAGAACATTGTGTTTTTATTCTTTTTGTTATTGTTAATCCTTTGAATAGTATTTATGGTAACAGATCTGGTCAGCATTTTGTTTTCTCTGTTAGACGCAGCATCTGATGACTTGAGAGATTTTATATTGTTTGCTTGTAAAACACCACTCATATAGCGGTAATGAAGTTGTGGGTAATACTTCATCATGTTTAACAATATATCTTTTTCATTTGAAGAATACTTTTCCTGTAAAACAACTTTCATGAACTCGTTTGCATCTATAGAATCAGGTTTTCCAAACATAGGCACCAAATCAAGATTGAGGCAATCATCACTTTTTTGTATGATGAATTTCAAATGATTGCCAAACTCATGATTCCAATAATCCTCAGGGTTTTCGCTTTCAAGAATCTTGATATAGCCTTCAACTGCGTTCTTTGAAAAAATACCGTTAAACTTTTTTTTTAGACTTATAACATGTTCATAAAATTCGGAAAAAAGATATTCGTTAGTTGAAATATCGTGTTTTACGCGATTTCTAAAATAAATTGTTTCAAGTACATGAATAAACAATTTCTTAAGTTTTATTTGATCCTGGTAACTGGAATCTGTAAGTCCTTGAACAACTGATAGCAAAGATTCACAAAGTTGAAGGTCCATGTCTTTAAAGTCTTGCTTTTTAAAATGATCAAAGTTATTTGGTGTCCATTGACTTTTTGACTCTATAGAATCGTAATAATAAAGTTTTTCGGGATTTACTGCTAAACACAGAAGCATTAATATAGCATCTACTCTTTTATTAAACTTAGTACAAGCCATACGTAGGTGTTTAATGAACATTTCAAAGTTTTGATAGTTTTCATGGTCCACTACAGATTTGTTCAAAAAAGACTCTAAAAATAATTCTTCAAAATTGTTAACATTTATTTTCATAAATGTAAATATATTATTTTCATACTTTTCTTTCAAATTCAATTGTGTAATCTCATTTTGCCTTTCGAAGCTTTTTAACAGCTTTGTCACAGCTTTTCTGCAGAGTTCTAAAACATAATTAGTTATTTTCTTTTCAATGTCTTTATAAACGTATCTCGTGCAAAGATAGTTTTTAAAGTCTGATATAAAGTTATTTTTGTTGTAATTAATGTTATAAATTTTAGAACTGTGGTAAGCAGTATAATGTATAAGCGAAATGAAGTAAGCAATTTCAGCATCTTCTGAAGAGTACTTAAAATCTTTGGGATTTATTTTAGTTGCAGATTGTCCTTTATGCTTTTCGTTGCCCATTTCATTAGCGTTCTATTTACTGATAGGTATTTAAAAAACCATTTAGTTTGCCTGAATGTTTTATAAGTATTGTGATACTTTAATCTGAAGGGAAGTTAAATAAATACATTATAAATTAATACGTTATTTATTTTGAAAAATAAATCAGAGCGGCAGACTTACCAGGAAATAAAAACAGGTTGATTTAATCACAAAAAGCTTCAGAGGAATTGTAAACTTTGAAAAATTTTGTTTCAATTGCAACTTTTTATTGGTTTTTTGTTTATTAATACTTAAAACTTTATTATACAACATAAAGGTAATATAAAAAATTGTCGTTTAGAAAAATATCAATTAAAACTAATAATCTAAACTAACTTATTTGTCAAGTTTACCTGTTTAACCTAACTTCCATCTGCTTTAATTTTGCGAACATAATTTTATTTTTTTAACATTTAGGTAAAGATAAAAGAACATAATTTATTTCATTACATCTTTAATCACAAAAAAAAATTCAATGCAAATAAAATATTTCGGTTTTATGTTTTAAAAACTTATTTACTGAAAATTCCAAAAAAATCAAAAAAATTTAATGTTAGAACGGACCCTTAAGAAACTTTTTTTTCCAATCTAACAATTCTAAATGATAGTATTAAACTACAAGCTACAATATAGTAACAAGCAAACTGAAAAAGTTTTACAAAATCGAGTTTCAGATATTATGTATATATATATGTGCAGAAATCAGAGAAAAACTGTTTTCATCGAGCAACAATAAACAATTAGAAATTATTTTCTAAACTACTTGTAAACATTTATGAAGCAAATTTTTATAATTTGAAAAAGAAAATTAAGAGTTAGTCTAAAACTTAAAACTGAATTTCTTTAACTTAATTAAATTTTTCCCCTTTTTAGAAGCTTAGTATATAAATGACCCTTTTATGAAAAACCTCAGAATTCTTAGTGTAAGTGTCCAACTTGCATTCAATTGTCCCTCTTTTTTATTCTTTATTTCAAATAAATTACTTATTTATTATAAAGAATAGAGGTAGAAACAAAGTAAAGTGTTAATAAAAGTTTCTTGATTAAACCAAAAATCAAAATACTGAATACTGTTTGGTTATTTAAATAAATTTAAAGATAAAACTAGTCTGAGTCAAAAAAAATAATCTAGCCTGAATTATTTTAATTAGACAAGTTATCTGAGATTGTAGTCACAATGTTAAATAAAGTATAAACTGTTCTTATATTTTTAATTGTTAAGTAATGTTTGTTAAATTCTTTACTGCCAATATTTAATTTAGTACAGACTATACCGGGGTTTCCAAAAGTGGGCCAAGTGGCACCTTAGGGAGCCATAACTGATACTCAGCGGGCCATGAGCAGCTATAAGGCCAAAGGGTGGGGGGAGGTCATGTGCAGTT
The DNA here is from genome assembly GCF_965202585.1 of Thalia democratica. Lineage (NCBI taxonomy): Eukaryota > Metazoa > Chordata > Thaliacea > Salpida > Salpidae > Thalia > Thalia democratica. The sequence goes on from NC_139165.1 coordinate 85,131,911, forward strand.
GAGGAGCAATAAGGTCATAATTTGAAACTTACACTAGATATTTTGGAGTTGTTGAGGAAGAGCAAAAAAAAAAAAAAAGACCTAGGTGTTTTAAATAGTATGTTTAAAACTTATACTATATACAGGGTTGCCACTCATTTTTCAAAAAGAAAATTCTAAGTTTTCCAATTTTCTTCCAGGTTTTTTAAGTTACACATTTTCAGTCTATTTTTAGTTTAAAGTTTATTTTAAGGTGAGAAACTAAGTCAAATAGTATCAAAACTTTAAAATGATATTGTAAAACTACTTAAAATATATATAAAAAAGAAAAATTTGATGATGTCAAAAATTTTTTATCTATACCTTAAATTTTTTAAATCAAATCAAAATTATACTACAGAACTTTTGAAAGTTGTTAAAATTCCAGGTTGTTTTAGTCATTTTCGTTCAAAATTCCAGGTTTTTTTTTTTTAATTTCTAAAGTTCCAGGTTTCCAGTTTTTTTCTGCCTAAGTTGTCAAATTGTCAAATTCCAGGTTTTTCCAGGATTCCAGGTGAAGTGGCTACCCTGTAGATTTTCTGGAGTTGTTGATAAAGAGCAAAAAAAGGTCTTAATTTTTTTTTATAGTTTTAATACTTACACTAGATATTCTGGAGTTGTAGGTGAAGGGCTAAAAATAAAAGGTTTAAGTGTTTATAATGGTAGTATAGAAACTCACACTAGATATTCTGGAATGATTAATCGAGAGCAAAAAAGGTCTTATTTGACGAAAAAAAGCTGTGAAACATTTGGTCCTAGGACCTGATGCACGAAAAACCCTTTCGGTTATCAAGTCAAACACCAGGATACAGTTTAATGTCATGTCCAGAATAATTACTAACAAAACAATCAGTTTAACAAAATGAAAAACAAAAGAAAAGAAAATAAATAAAATAAAATTGAACAAAATTTAACTAAATTTTGTGTTTAATAATGTACTATAAATCTTGTTTTGTATCAGAACAACAAAAATTTTTTATAACTTTAAATTAACTTTTAAACGGATATAAACAACACTAATAGCAAACGTGTGGATATTTGAGTTGTAGATTACAATCTCGATAAAGAAAGTAAAATGTAATATGCTGAAAGTTTTTTCGATTTTTTTTTTAAGTTTTTTATGCTAAAAAGGTAATTTTTATTTCATTTTTTAATTGAACTTGAAAAATACAAATATTTCGCATATGATTAGTTTAATAAACTATTATAAAATTTATTAAGAATTTTAAAGAAGTGATTTTTACAATGACTGAACTTAGAGTATGAAAAAGTTAAGATAAGTATTATAAAACTTATGAACTTATGTATATTAACTTATGTTTAATAAAAAATAAAAAACGATAACAGCTTTAACAATTCTATTTGAATAAGGTTTTGTAATATAAAAAAGTAAATGTCTGTTGAAGCTGAAATTAAAGCATTGGTTGAGTCCTCCAAAATTGGGAAACAGCTGAAAGAAAAATTGATTGCCATTGGAAGTAAGAAGGACAATGAATTTATTTGTTTTCAAGCCGAGATGCTTAAATTGAAGGAAGATTATAATGAAAAAAGTAGAATTATTGAAAATAACATTGATCAGATTCAAAAAGATGAATTCAGCAGTAAGAGAATAGACAATATAGAAAATAGGATTACAGAATTACAAAAAAAATTCTCAGAATTTAAGTCTGATTTTTCTTCTAAATTTAACAAGTTTGAAACTAAATTCTCCAAATATGCTGATGCTATGCAGAAAAGTGAACCAACAGAAATTATCACAAACATTAGTACCAAATTAAATTTAGTAGCAGAAAAAATAGATGCTGAAAATGAACAAAAACTGAAAGAAAATAAAAGGCTTTAAATGTAATAATATTTAACATTCCAGAAAGTAAAAATCCAACTCATAATGCACTAGAAAGTTGCAAAAATGATCTAAAAATTATTCAACAAGTATTAGGAGAAAATAAAATGTAAAAAGAAGAGTTTAAGTCACTTTATCGAGTTGGTAAAATTGCAGCTAACAAAATCAGACCAATTATAGTTAATTAAACAATTTAGCATCCAAACACAGACTGTTAAGACTGAGATGTTTGAAAATGTTTAACGGTGAAATCGAATCAAAAATCTACATCAACCCTGACAGAACTCTCTTGGAAATTGAAGCTTTCAGAACATTGAGAAAAGAAGTTAAAATAAAGCAAGCCATCGCTGATGAAAATAAATTGGGCAATAAATATGTTATAAGGAACAACAAGATAGTTGAACTGACAAAACAGCCCTTTCGTTACCGCTCCCAGGACATCTGGGATTATTGGAGGAAATCGTGAGTCAACGGGTATAAACTTATTAAGTGATAGGATTAATTTTAACACTAAAAAGTTTTCCTATATAAATTGTAACAACAACTATTTAAAAGTTTGTTACACTAATATAAGATCTGTTTTAAATAAATTTTACATTTTAGAGAACTATATTAATTTGAATAACATTGATTTTTTTTTTTTTGACTGAAACATTGTTGACTAATAAGGTCAACGATGCGACAGTGTGTCCTTTTAACTATAACATTTACCGAAGTGATAGGTCTAGTAGGGGTGGAGGTGTTGCTATCCTTTTCAAGAATTCGCTCAAAGTTATTAAAGTTAAAAACAATTCTATCTCTACAAGCAATATCAATTTTGAATACCTATGTGTAGATGTAATTTTTAAAAAGATGAAATTAAGATTTTGTTGTGTCTACCTTCCTCCACTGTCTGCTAGATGCGCACTAACTGTTCAAAATGTAACCAAAATGATTAAAATGGTTTTTCCAAAATAGTGTTCTTTTTATGTTATTGGTGATTTTAATATGTTAAATATAGATTGGAGGATTACTAGCACAGATTTCAATAAACCCCATGAATGTTTTCTTAATTTTTGTACAGACAATTTTTTAACCCAAGTAATTGAAAATTAAACCCATAAGAATGGTAACATTTTCGATCTCATAATTTGCAATCATTTTGGTCTAGATAGAATCATATCACACTCAACTAATTTTCCATTAACAAACACTTGTGATCATAACTTGCTTTCACTAACAATTAAAATTGAAAACAAAATAATACCTATTGCTAAAGAAGTCTCATATGACTATAAAAAAGCAGATTTTGAAAGCATCAATGATTTCCTGTCAAAAATTAATTGGACCTCTTTATTTAAAAATTCAGAAAATCTCCAGCATTTCTACGATCAATTCATTAGCTCAATCCAAATCTCAATCAAACGTTTTGTTCCAATTTTTTCTAAAAATAACAAAAATAAAAAATATCCATCTCATATTAAAAAGTTATTAAAAGAAAAAGCGAATCTATACAAAAAATGTAAGACAAATAAATCACTTTTGATAAAATACAAAAACAAGTCTAAAGAATATCAATTAGCTGTTAAAAAAAAAGCTTTGAATATGAAAACAAATTCTGCAAAAACCCAAATTTAAAAAAGTTTTATAGCTACGTGAAATCTAAACTTAAGTTAAATAATTCCATACATCTCTTATATGATAATGATAAAAACAAAACAGTAACCTCAGATTTTGAAATAGCAACACTTTCTAACATAAATTTTCAAAATTTTTTTAAAAAAGACGAGAGTTACCAGTCTTTTAAGCTACCCCAAAATAATTGTAGTGAGATGCAAAATTTTTTCATAACCTATGAAGACATTATAAGTTCAATTAACCACTTAAAAGATAAAATCATAAGAACGCCAGAAAACATTCCACCCTATTATATCAAGCATGTTATCCAATCAATAATTTTTCCACTTTCATTAGTATTTAATTGCTCTCTAGAACTATCTGATGTTCCTAAACAATGGAAAACATATTTTATTATTCCTGTGCACAAGAAAGGTAATATACACGATGCATTAAATTACAGACCAATATCTCTAACAAGTGGCTTTTCAAGAATTTATGAACATATTGTATCTGTAAAATATCTCAATCACCTCTTTGATAACAAATTATTAACTAACAAACAGTTTGGTTTTTTTCCAAACCGCTCATCAACCATTCAACTGTTAACATGCTTACATTCTTGGTTAGTTCCTTGTCTCAAAAATGAATTTACTAAAGTAGTTTATACGGATATTCAAAAAGCCTTTGATTCAGTATCACACAAAAGATTATTAAAATTTTTAAATCAGTATGGGCTACATGAAAGCTTAATTGATTGGTTTTATAACTTTTTAAATAATAGAACACAAAGAGTACTCATCAGTAATACGCTTTCTGACTCTTTAACAATCTACAGTGGAGTACCACAAGGTAGTGTAGTTGGTCCCCTTCTCTTTTTAATTTATATTAATGATATTTGTTTAAACATTGATATTAAAAGTGAGTTAAGCTTATTTGCAGATGATGCCAAAATCTTTAGTCAGTCAAATACTTCATTACAACTATCTTTAGATAATATTTATAAATGGTTAAAAACAAGAAAACTAAACTTAAATCCTAGCAAATGTAAAATTCTAACCATTAACAAAAAAGAATCTTCTCCAACTGACCTCTTAATCAATAACATCAAGTTACCAGAAATTAAAGTTTTTAAAGATTTAGGAATTTATATTTCCAAAGATTTGAAATGGAATGAACATATCAACTATTTATATAAGATTGCAAAAACTACATGTTATCAAATATTGAAAAGTTTTAAAACTAATTCTGCTTTAATTCTGACAAAACTTTTTAAAACATACGTTCGCCCTAAACTTGAGTTTAGTACCCAAATTTGGTCACCCAATTTAAAAAAGGATATTAACAAAATTGAATCTGTGCAAAGGAGTTTTACCCGTCATATTTGTAGTCGTTGCAACATATCTTACACGTCATATAATGATAGAATGATTAAATTTGGCTTGAAATCACTGGAATATAGAAGATGGGAATTTGATTTATTAATTCTTTACAAAATTATCAATGGCAAATATATAAGTTTTTTTAACCAGTTTTTTAATTTTTCCCAAAATAAATATCAACTAAGAGGAAATAATTTGAAAATAAAATGTAAACATGATTTTCAAAACAGTCAGTGGCAAGGCGCATTTTTTCACAGAGCAAAAGCTATGTGGAACAGACTACCTCAGGATATAGTATCTTGTGAGAGGTAAGAACAATTTCGTTTAAAGCTAAAAAGATTTGATTTAAATACGATAAATACCAGTAAAATTCACTAATTTTCCACTATAACAAAAGAAAAAATACTGTTTCCCTTTGCCTCCCCCCTACAAACTATTAGTTTACTTATATATTTTGTAGTTATAAATTTTGTTTTATAAGCCATGATTTTAGACAAACTTCTATACTGTGTGTACTAAGTAAAATATAAATTTGAATTTTTTGAACTGAATTTTCAACTTAGATCATTTGTTTATCATATTGTGTTTAACTTTGTGTTTTCATTTAAATTATGTTTGTATATATATATATATAATTTATCTTAAAGTTTTGAATATAAGTTTATTTTCTTTTTCTCTTTTTGTGTGTCCTGTTTAAGTGGCTCAGGTTTTGATGCCTGAGTCCAACATTGCACAATAAACAATATAATAATGATAATAATGATATTAATAACAACAAATTTATTTCCATTAAAAATGAAATATTTTCTTTTTTTTGAACACTTGTCTAAGTCTTAACTGTAATAAAAGGAAGAAAAAAATTTCGCAAAAATAAAAAAGAAGAATTTTTCTTTGATTGGCTCAAAGAAAAAAAAAGATATTTTTTAACAAAAGTTTGCTTGAAATAGTTATCTCAGCTTACTTTTTATTACTTTATCTTCTGATGAAATATAAACACATATAACTTTTCTTTTTACATTACCAAGCAATAAAATAGAAATAATAGTGTTAAAAAATAAATAAAAATACAAAGTTCGTGCTGAAAAAAAAAAATTGTAAGTATTCTGAACTTATTTCAAAATAGTAATTTTAAAGAAGAACCTTAAAAATAACTAGAGAGAAAATACTAAAATTTAGACTAAACCAATGTTACTGTAACCAAAAAATCTACTTTTGAAAAAAAAAAATATATATATAAAATAAATAAAAATTTGGATATTAAATAACAAATACTATCAACTCCTTTAACAAAGTTAATAGGCGAGTAAGAATGATCTTTAATGACCTTGAAATTCACTATTTATAAGATAATTTTTAAGTTTATCCTGGAACTTTGCAAAATAACTTATATTTTTAAAAATTTATGGTAGTTTAGTCTAAAACTTACTACCTTGGAAGGATTGTGATTTATGCCCTATTTTGCTCTTGAATCTAGGTAGGGAAACATTAGTTTCTGAAGACCTGGTATGGTAATTATGGACATTTTTTAAATTTTTATACTAATTTTTAAAATTATCTGGTAACAAACTATCTTTAAACTTTAACATAAGCAGACCTAATTCATATAGATACAGACTTTCAACACCTAATATTTTTTTGAGTTTTAATAATGTCTTTGTTGTTTTGAATGATAGTTCTTATAATAGTCTTGTTGGAGGGGGCAGTAGCTTTTTTAAATTTTTATTTTAATGTTTTTGTTTAATTGGATTTTTGGAGGATTTTTGTGTAAAAGTATTTTGTAAAGTTTAAATGGTTACCAAATGAGTTGTTAGAAAATTTTTAAGGTTTTCTAAATTTATTTCTGATTTTTGAAAAAATATTAATTTTTGTCTATATTTAGCTTAGATTTAAACTTGAGATCAAAACTGTTTTTAATGGTAAGAAATTATAAAAAATAATGTTATGCTTTTTATAAAAAATATAAAAATATAAAAAAACAAAGTATTCGTCGAAATACTATTATAAGTTAGTACTAACAAATAAAGTGTTTCTTTAGACTTTTCAGAAATAAAAAACATAAAAAAAATCTTTTTGTTATTGGATGTAATTCTCTTAAAAGATTTAAAGCTGCATAAGGCTTTATAAAAAATTTTCTAGTTTTCTATATCTTTTTCAGTTTTTGAATGTAGATGTTCTTTTATTTTCATTTGTAGTATGAAAATGAAGGTAAAAAACTGTCTTAAACTGAAAAGTTACAAAATACTGATATTTGTTTATTAGTTTCAATATAGACAAAAAAAGACCAGTATAATTTGAGTACTGACTTTTGCATTTTTTTTAACCAACTCAACCTACAAATCAATATATTAAAACTCTTAAATAATTATAAACATCATATTCAAAGCAAACCAAAAAGAATAACTAAGTAGCATAACAAAAAGCAGCAAAAAAGATATTTTAAGCCAAAGTTTAGATATTATTTGAGAATTTCAGAACTGTTTAAATTTCAGTATACATTACTGTCCGTCCAAAAACCAAATAAAACCACTTATATTTTATAAAACTTGTTTATTAGAATTAAACAAATGTTATTTATGATTTTAGTTTTAAATATGTCCTGGTATTTGCAAAGAAACTTAACGTTTATTTTGAAGTTGATTTAATTATTTTTACAATTTTGTTTAAAGAGATCCATTTTTTCTGTAAACTACTGTGCATTACAGTTTCCATTGCAACAAAGTAAGGTTAGAAGCACATATTATAGGGGCACATGATATTTAATAATACTCGCTGTAATCTTTTTTCTATTTTTTTGATGTTCGATATTCATTAATGTGTCTAAATTTCTATGACATGCTAGTAAATCAAATTAAAACGACGACAAAGTTGGTAATCCAAGAAAACAACCAAAAATGCGCATTAAAATAGAAACACAGTCTTGTATATCAAAACTTCTAAAAAAATTTAGTTCCAGTCCGACCAAATGTGAGAATCGTTTACCGACCGAGGGTATGGATTAGAGGTTAAAGTGACAGCAAAAATAAGTAATAAATAAGTGAAACAAAAACACTTTAAAAAAGTTATTTATTAAAAAACATGTGAGAACTTTGCACGGATAGGAATTGTGAAGGTGTAAAATGATCGCATGTTAAAAAGGTGAGCATACTTTTTAAAAAGCTTTCTTATCTAAATATAAATCAAAAAGTTTAAAATAGTAATTTATTTAAACTTTACAATTCTTTAATGTAAAGAATTTAAATGCTCTACTTATTTTTATTACTTAACTTACAAAATTGAAAAGATTGCACACTTGATTTGGAAACATATTTCTAACAATATTCTAATAAACGTTTTTTGCAGGGCGGCGAACGGTAGTAAAGTTAAAAAAAAACAATTCAATAATAGTTAGTTATTTGATGCGACTTGTTCCTAGAAATCTCTCTTACAAATTCGTTTAATTGTTTGTAATATCACTTGCTTAAATAGTAACTGAAAAAATGGCAAAAAATTTGCATATTATACAAATGTAAACTTTTTTACTTACAATGAATTTTTAATTTTATAAATAATTTAAGAAGAATATTTTTTAACTGGTTTAAAAGACAGTAACTGTTTTTGTTTTATTTATATCACTATTAGTAATTAATTACTCGTTATATTTTTACAACTGAGCAGAAACTGTTATTCTAGTTTAAAGTTTGTATTTCTATTTTAATTGTTTGTAGTCATTTCCATTGTATTTTCAATATGATCATACTGTTTGCATATAGATTAGATTTTAACAAAGTTCAAGAATCTGTTGAATTTTAAACAAAGAATCAACAAAATAACTTGTTATGATTTTTTGACTTTGAAACAAAGAGAGTTTAAAAATATTGATATAATGCAGAGTTAATAGAAAATGTTTATTAAACCAAAAAAGTAATGAGCTCTTAAAGTTCGGTCTATGAACCTGGTGTACAAAGAAACCTTTCGGTTATCGAGTCGTACACCACATGCTTATAAAGTTTCTTACGAGCTATTACACATAGTTTTTTTGATCAATTAAATGTTTTAGAACTTAGTAATGCACAATAAATCAAACGTAAAGCAAAATAAAAGAAATTAAAACTTAACGAAAATTAACTGAATTTTGCGTATAATAATGTATTATGAATCTTGTTTAGTAACATATGAACTAAAAATAAATATACAACTTTAAATTAATTTTTTAAAGTAGTTAAACAACACTAATAACTAACTTGTGAATATTTAAATTCTAAGTTACACATTTTTTAAAGAAAGTAAAATGTAATATGCTGAATTTGTTTAGAAAAAAAAATTTATAAGTATTTTTGTTAAAAAATTGTTTTTACATTATTTAATAATTTAACTTGAACAGTAAAAACAATTTACACTTGGTTAAATAAACTATTGTAAGTTTTTTTTTATTTTAAAGAAATGATATTTACAATAACTAAATTTAAACTTTATAAATATAAAGATAAAAAGTATAAAATTTATGCTTTTATCAAAAAAAAGATAAAAAACTATAATAATTTTAACAATAATAATATTAATAACAACAAATTCTCTTCTATTTTAAAATATTATTTTTAATTTCATTTCTTTTGGATACTTTTCTAAGTCTAAAACTGTACTAATATAAAGCAAGCAAAATTTGCAATCATGTAAAGAAGAATTTTTAATTTAATTTCCTCAAAGAAACAAAAAAAAAAAAGTTTGTTTGGAAAAGTTATCTTATATTTCTTTTGAAATACTTTATTTACTGCTAAAATAAAAACATTTATAACTACTTTTTTACATTTGTATACTAAAAAATAAAAAAAAAACTGTAATCATAACAAAACAAAAAGTTTTTCAGTGTTCTGAACTTAATTCAAAACAGTAATCTTAAAGAATAATCTTAAAATATAACCAGATAGAAACAGTTGAATCATAAACTAAACCAATGTTAATGTAACCAAACAAATCAACTTTCGAACGAAAAATCAAAAGTAAAAAAAAAAATAAATCAAAGTTTGGATATAAAATGACAAGTACTATTACCTCCTTAAACAAAGTAAACAGACGAATATGTATGATCACTAATAACCTTAAGAATTACTATTTAAAAGATAACTTTTAAGTTCATCCTGGAACTTTCCAAGATGACTTATATTTTTTAGATCTGATAGTAGCTTAATCCATAATTTACTTTCTTTGTAAAATAGCGATTTATGACCTATTGTGCTGTTGAATCTGATAGGAAAAAAAAATCTGAATATATTGTATGAAAACTAACTATAGACAATTTATACACTTTTATAGTAATTTGTAAAGTTATCTGGTAACAAGTTATTCTTAAACTTAAACATAAAACGACCTTTTTAATATAGAAACAGATTTTCAAGATTTAATATTTTTTATAGTTTTTAATTCTCTTACACTATCTACATATTTCTTTTAATGTATGCATCTAAGTGCTCTATTTATGAGAACATTAATTTCATTTATATGTTTTTTATTTGCCTTTCCCCAGCACAACAAGCCATATCTAACATTGCTTATAAATAAAGAATTGAAGATTAAATATAGCATTTTTTTATTTAAAAAATGTCTTGCATTATTTAATAATCGCATTTTTTTTTCTTTGTAATTTTGTTTTTATAGCTTCTATGTGTTCTGTCTATTTTAAATTTCTGTCTAAAATTATTCCAAAATATTAATAGTTGTTTGTGTTTGTTATAAAAGTTTTATCTATTTTAACATTAAGTTCTATATTTTTCCAAAAACTATTTTTTGATTGGTATAGAATCATGCTTCTTGTTTTATAAAGGATTAGTTTAAGTTTGTTTCCCATAGGCCAATCTGATACTTGTTTAGTTCGGTGTTAAAATTTTTACTGTAATTTAGGTATGTGTCTTTTTAAAATGTTTTGTATAACATTGTATCATCTGAAAAGTTGAGAACTTTAAGACTAGTACTATTTTGTAAGTCATTTATGAGTATAAGGAATGACAACGGTCCTATAACTGAGCCTTGTGGTACCCAAACTTCACATTTTTCACAGGTTGACTCATATCCTCCAAAGCTAACAAACTGTTTCCTTCCATCTAGATATGAAGTGATTAGCAGATGTATATTTCCTCTAACACCATAACATTATAAATTATTTAATGAGGTAATTCTATCTACACTATCAAATGCTTTACTAAAATCCAAAAAGACTGCACAAACTGAGCTTCCCTTATCAAAATTGGGCAGAGCCCCTTCAAAAAATTTAGACATAGCTAAGGTGGTGGAATGATTCTGTCGAAAGCCAAACTGAAAATTATTTAGAACTTTACTTTTAGAAAAAAAAAACTGAACGGCGATTATAGATTACTTTTTCAATTATTTTATTTAAATTAGATAGAAGCGAAATGGGTCTATTATTTTCTGGTTGTGTTTTTAATCCTGATTTAAAAATTTGTATCACTTATGCAAGTTTTAGGCTTGATAAACACCTTCATAAAATGCTTGGATTAAGAATTTGCTTAGTATTGGAAAATAAGACTGTTTACTTTCTTAAGGATCTTTACAGATATACTATTCTCACCACTGGCTATGTTTGGATTTAAACTCTTGATAATATTGAATAATTCAGTGTCTTTAGCATCAAACCAAAAAAAAATATTACTACATTTCTGATTCTGTCAGTAAAACCTAGTTGGTTACCTTTTGTTTTGGTGTTTACTTTTCATTGTTAGTAAAATGAATGTTAAATTTTGTTACTATATCTAATGGTAGTATTTAAGATTTTTGATTCACATCTAGTCTATTTGGAAAATGACTATCTTTTTTCTATCTACTAGTGATGGTATTTTTTACTTTCCAAATATTTGACGTAATTGTGTATGAATTTTTAGAATGTTCATATTTCATAGTATGCCTTTTAGAATTTGTTACTATTTTTGTAATTTCATTTCTGTATTTTTTGTATACTTTTAGTTTAACTTGGTTATTAAAATTGTTATTGAAAAGGTTTTAAAATAATCTATTTTTTCTTTTTTTGGACTTTAATATTTCTTTCGTTATCCAGGTTTTAGATTTTAGTTTTATTTTAGCTTTGGAAATTTTTTATATGAAAAATTTTGGTCAGTAATCTCTTTAATTTTGCTTGTCGAGTAATCAAGTTCTGTATCTATTGAATTTTTAGATTTAAAAATTTTATCTGTTTCATATATGTTGAGAAATTGAGTAGCATCAAATAAAAGTTTACTAGTGTTAATTCTTGAAAAGTCTTTTAAGATTTATTCTTATTATTTGAGTTATTTGTAATTAAATTGGAATTTTCCAGTTCAATATAAAATGGAAAGTGGTCTGATATATCTGAAATTATATATAAGAACTAGTAATTTTTTCAGGAGATGAACAATAAAAATATTCAATCAATGTACCTCCCGTGCTATTTATCCTAGTAAGTGCTGAAATAAGATTTGTTGAGCCAAACCCTTGGATTTGGTTTAAATAATTTTTCTCCTACTTAACTTTGTCATTTAAAGAGCTTATATTTATGTCTTCAAAAACACATACATTCTTAAAACTATTTATGTTTTCCATAAAAAAGTCTGTAGTTGTTTTATTTAATCCCTGAATAGGTTTTCAAGAATGTCTATTAAATAGACCTACAAAGATATTTTACTGCTAAAACTTTTTTATTCCTACAGTTGTTTCTAGCTATAGTGATTCATATTCTCTGCAAGCAAATTTAAGCTCTTGTCTTATTGTATGTAAGATTGATTTTTTAGTAAATAAGCACACCGCCAGATCTGGTTTCAGAATTGAAAAAATTTAGATTGTAATTTTCTAGTTATATTAAATCAATGTTGCTTTTTGTATTAAGTTTTGTTTCACAGATACCTATAATATCTGAAAAAGTATTACATGTGGACATTAGCTCCTAAAGGAAATATTTATTTTTACTAAGACTTCTTATGTTGACAAGCAGAAAAGTTAAACCTTTATCATTTAAATTATTATTTTTCTGTAATTCAAGGTCTTCAGCAGAAATGTATTGAGTACTAAAAACATTTGGTTCAGCATTTAAGTAAAATTTTCAATGTAGGTTGTTATCATTTGTTAAGAAAAGTTCAGTGTTATTTATATATCTAAATGGAAAAGTATCTTTTTAAAAAGATTCAAAGTAGAACAATAAAAGTATTTTTAATCAGAATTCTTAATCAAGCTAAATGGCATTTCATTAAGAAAACTACAATTAATATACATAATAAAATGTTTGATTTTCATTAACTACTTTACTTTAAATGTTATTGAATTAAGTTTTTAGACTTACAATGTCTTTTTCTTTTCTTAGTGGATACATTTGCGATTTTTCATTTTTTCTTAAGTGAATAATGACTTTGATTGTCCAGAGAAATTTCCAATTTAGTTGTTTTTTGAACTGAAGTGCAGTTGTGAATATTTTCTTGTTTTTGTATGTGAAGTTTTCATTGATGTATATTTTCTTAGATAATTGAAATTTTACACTTGACAGTCTTTTTCATTTTTAAAGATTTCATTTCTTTTCGTACATGATGCAAATTTTTCTATAATTAGTGCACTATGATTTTCTTGTCATTTCTTTTATTTTCAACCTATAGACAGACATAACCTCATTTTTTCCAATTTCTAGATATGTTTTTTTTAGTATTTACAGAGATACTTAGATTTTTTCACCATCTTTCTCTTCTACACCACTTAGAACTATACTGTTAGCCTTTTGATCTCTATCAATGAAGTCCAGGTGTAATATATTCTTCATTGACTTCTTATTGACTTGTTTTAAAGCTTTGTTTAATTCTTTGTTTTCTGTTTCAAGAACAGAAAATCTTTGTTTAATTTCAGAATTTTCCAACATAATTTTTTCAAATTTGCTGTTCATGAACTCAAGTGACTTTTCCATTGAGTCAATCTTCTCTTTCATGCCAATTAAGAAGGTTAACATACCTTTGATTTTCTTTACCTCATCTCTCAATTTATTTTCTTTATTTTGCTTGCCCTTGCGAGTTGCCATTTTAATTTAGATAGATAAAACAAGTAAATAATCTTTCAATTGAGTGGTTACTATAAAAAACTAACAACTTGCAGCTTTGTGACTTAAATATAAGTTCTTTCACTGATAATGATTTATATCTTAGCTTAAGTAGCTTTCTTATTCAATATAGATTAATTAGATAAACTAGATACATAGATGTATATATATATATATATATATATATATATATATATATATATTAGATAGATAGTATTAATAGATATATGTTTAAATAACTTAACAAGCTGATAAAAGTAAATGAAATTTAAATTGTGCCACTTTGACGCAACGTTACAGACGTTTAGGGTTACAATACATTTTTAATTTTTTAAACAAATTGAATTTGTTAATAGTGTTTGAAAATTAATATAACAAGCAAAAAAAAAAATCAAATTTGTATTGTTTGCACATAATTCGGGGACTGAAATACTACAAACGTTTAAACTAAAGTACATCTGCCAGGCCGAAAAAGTCTATTTTAGTGTAAAAAACTACTGCAATAACATTTAAACTTACGATTTTACATTAAATTTTTTTTTAATCGGTTTGTACTTTAGTTGTAGTATAGCAGCGGTGGTAACAAGTTTAAAGCTTAATCTGAAGTTTAAGTTTATTGATCCCTAACTCACAAAAATATTTATAGTTTTTTATGTTATAAGGGTAAACCTTGTCATTAGGTATAAAACTCTTAATTACTGCACATCTAACAACAAACGAAAAGCGCTTGAAATGTTTGGTCAAACAACAAACAACATAAAAAAACAAACAACTGTTTTTCCGGCAGTTTTTTTTGCAAATAACTGGTAAGTATCATAAGGAATGCAACGACTTTAACCCTAAAATGTATGCTACTACCTAACAAAATTTTAATGACCAATGTTAACTGTATTTTCTCTTTCTTTCGTTGTATTTTAGCTGAGATTAGTCTCAGGATGTTATTGCTTATACATTAAATAGTTTGAAGTTGTATTGAAAAAAAAACTGTATATGTGTAAACAGATATTATAGTTTATAATGACAAGTGTTGTCTATGACAATTTGATGAGGTTTGTTTTCATCTATATTTTAAGGTTTATAAAACTTGGAAAAAAGTATAAGTATCGGAGAATCGATTCGCGATTTCGTTGTTTTATACTTTTCCGCCTGTTAGCGCTATAGTCAGCCGAACTTGATACTTACTTCAAGATAACCTGAAGCAAATGCACATCATTAGTCATAAGATTTACAAAAAGCACACCAAATTTAACAACTAAAAGCATTGATCGAATTTAAGATATTTATTATGATTGTCATTTTATAAGAACTTAATGTTTATTTGTATTATTGTATTGTACTTAGTTTAGCCATCGTTGTGCATGAAGCACGAAATATATTAAGACTCTGTATTATTAAGTAAGACCTATTTTTGTTTTTAAGATAGTGACATTCAGCCAATTTAAGAACATTGTTAAGAATATTTTTATTAGTAGAATTTTTTGTTTACTTGTTGTGTTTATTTTCGCAGTTTTATTCTACTGATATATTAGCTACTTTATCACTTATACTTTCTAGTTTTCACATTAATATACATTGTTAAATAAACTCGCATCATAAAAGATATTGTATATTACTTATTTATTAAATATTAAGTTAAACCTAATGAGTAAGGCAAATTCAGTTAAAGCCTCAAGAGCTAAATGCTCAAAGCGTTTAGCGAAAAAAAAGGGACTTCCTCATTTAAAGGTAGTTCCCAATCCAGGCCTAGGACTTCAGAGTTACTATCTATAACTAAATAATTCATTTTTCAACACGATGTTTTTTAAAAGTGCAGATAATTCATAGTACCCTAGTTGTGAATGTGCAATTTCTGAAACAAAACTAATTTAACACAAGCATAAATTTGTTGTGTTCTTAATGTTTTCTAGAAAGATATTAAAGGTAGCCAAATACTAAAGAATGCAGTATGTTTTGTGTAAAAAAAGAATCTAAGCATTGAGACTTTCATACATTTAAATCTATAAATATGTCTAAATAACAAGTTATCTGTAGTAACTGGTAACAAAACAGACAAAAAACGACATAATTTTTACATAAGTGGTTTAGACTACAACTACCTACGCTTAAGAAATATTTGAACGTTGCAAATATTTGTTCGAGCAAAACTACTGTACAAAAAGGTCAGTTGAGTTTAATACTTAAAGTAGGATGTTATACCTCTTTACTACTAAGAGTAGTACTATATTTTTTATTAAACAATTTTTATAACTACAAACATTTGTAAAATATTTTTTGACATTTTAAGTTATTAATGCACATAACATCGACAAAACTTGTTTTTGATTTACTATAGTTTCAAAAGTATATTCAGTATTTTGTTAAATAATGTTATATAAAAATTAACCTTAACTTTTTTTCACTTTTGTCACTCAAAAAATTAGACGAATGCTTATATTTGGAATCTATGCAAATCTGCCTGTTCAAAGTAATGTTTTGAAATGCATATTTTCTTTTTGTAGTAAAATTTGTCAACACTAGAACTATGTATGTAGTTATGAACTGCATATAAAACATAATTTTAACGTTTAAGACTTTTTTTCGTCAAATGTTATTTAAAGTTGTAATACTCTCAAAGTCTCCCCGTGTAAGTTTTAAATTACCCTTATATTGTATTTAAAACATATAATATACTCTTTATTTAAAATTTGAGAATATTTTGTGTAGTTTTCAAAATTTAATTTAGTTAGCACGATATATTTGATTTCAGTCGGAAATTTTATTTTTTGCAGGTCGGTATCCACACAAGTTTTGTAAAAATTGACGGACCGGTCATTTAACTTCGCCGTAGATTGCTGATCTTTAACTTTGAAGTATTAATAAAATTCTACAGGAGTTCTAAAAATCAATTTATTTTTAAATAACTTATAAAAATGCTTTATTTCTAAATCATTCAACAAAACGTATTTTTTCATGAAACTGTTAAAGTAATTCTACAAATGTTTTTTTTTTGTTCACTCTGTAATCTAGAGAGATTAGACAAAAATCATAATTTTTTAATAAATCAATACATATCTTTCCTAAATTTAGAAACCAAATAATGAAAAAAGTTAGCTTTTAACTATTTTTGAAATTTTGTGTACAATGTTAGATAAGCTTATTTCTAAATTTTAGGAAACTTTCTATACTTTTGTGTACTTATAGAATTCTCTAAGGTAAACTTTTAAATATGACTTATGATAAGTAAGGTATTTTACATTAAGTAAAAACTTAAGCTATAGTTATTTATTTTGTAAGTTGTATCTAAACTTTAAACTTAATAACTTTATACCTCTTAATACCTATATTAATATTGATATAATACACTGTTGTCACTGATTGTTATTAAAATAATGTTTACGTTTTATTCATTGTATTATTTCTTATTAAAATACATTTGTTATAGGATATTTAATGGGGTGAAAACTGAAAATTAATTGATAAAACTTTACAAATGCCATCAATAATCATATAAAGAGTTAATCAACCAAAACCATATTTTCTATACTCTAGAACTTTTTAGCCAATATTAATTTGTCTATAATCATAAAATGTATTAGATATGTTGCAACGATAACATAAATAATGGGTAAAATTTTATTGTAAAGAATCCTTTTTACTAATGACGTTTTTAAATAGGCTGAACAAATTTGGATGTTGTTTTCAAGGTAAAAAAGAATGAAAAATTTTAATAATTTTATCAGTGAAGTAGTTGAATTTGTTTTAATATTTTTATTTATTTTTGATAATACCTAATTTGTGCAACTTTTTAAAAATAATCAATAACGTTATCAACACATTTTTTAAATATATAGTCGGAACGCTAGTATAATTACCACTAAAATTTGATATCAAATATACTAGCGTACCAAATAAGTCTGAAATAAGTCTGATAATAACTTAAGTCTGATAATAACCCATGTAGCTCAGTACTTTTTGAAAAATGAAACATGTGGCGAAAGAAAGGAAAAATAACACCAGCTCTCTTTTTGATGTAGCGCAGAAAAGAAAAGAAAGACAACAACTTTTTGTTCCTATACAACATAATTATTTAAAAAATAATTAAACAATAACAAAAGTTGCAATAAAGAAAGTCTTAAACAAAGAACGAACAAAAAATATATAAATTAACCTCTAAAAAAACTGTTTTTAAGATGTCTAACTAAAGTTATTCTAACTTATTTGACAAATCATAAAGTTAATTTTTGTTATTCGTTGAAAAAGATTGCTGTTAATTTTATTATTGTATCGATAAAACGCTTAATGCGTAAAAATTCTGGGAAAGAAATCGAATACTATTTGTTGTTTGTGTTGTTAATATAGCAATATGTTTATATAAACTGAATTATATACAAATATACATATTATTTTAAATCAAAAACTAAAATTTTTAAGTTTTTAATGTCCTAACAAATTGGTATATAAACGTATTGTCAACTATCAATCACTTCTAAGACGTGTTTAGTATTAAAAGATGATAAATTTAAAAGTTAAATATTATATATCAATGATTATTACACATCTATTTCATGACAAAAAGTAAACTAAGAAACATTCCCGTTGGTATACTTTGATTTTGTACAAACACAAACACATTATTGTTTACTAAAAAAAGTTGATAAAATTTGTAAGTTATTTCAAATTAAAATCTTTCTTCAATTGCAAAGTACATAAAACAATTCATACTGATAACAATAAAAACACTATATTATTATTTAATGGTTTTGGTTTTAAAATTACTAAAAATGCAATTTTTTTTTTTGATAATTTTATTAAAAACCTTTTTCGTTTTATTTGACACTACTTTTTAATAAACTTATATCTATCTTTGCTTTTAAAAATCCAAAAGTTTTTGATAACAAATTAGCATCTGTCTTTTTTTTCTAAAGTTTAAAGCTATTAAAATTTAATTGTTTTACTACAAATTTTACATAGTTATACCTTACTTCTTAACACTTAATTTTTTTCATTAGTTTCAAAGTTAAATGGTTTTTCAAATTACTGCATATTAAACCAAGAAAATTTAAAATTTTGCAAAAATATTTATAAATAAAAGTCTCATATAATAATACAAACAAGAATTAAAAATGATCATATAGTTTTAAATAATAAATAAACAAAAGTAAAAACAAATAAAAAGACTGTTTTTAAAATTTGAAATTTATTTTTATATTATATTAGCTATTATATAATAATTTTTAGTAAGTTTTTATTCTTAACTCATATAATAAACAAGTATAAATTAAACCAAATAATTGTTTTTTGCGATAATTGTTAACACTTTTTCTTTAAATTACCTGCCATATTTATAATAAAAGTTTAATTATTAACACTACTTGTGGTAGCTTCTGAATGACTTTTAAAATGTTCACCATCTATTTCAGTTTTGACCGTGTTTTAATATTTTTGTATATTATTGTATACTATTGTTGACTATTGTTTACTAAGTAGTAAAATTACTTATGATTCGATGTTTTTTTTATGTTAAAATCTTTCAATGTGATGGTTATCATATCAGTTTAGAGAAAAAATAGTTAGATGTATTGAATTGTTCTTAAACAACATAAATAAAGATTTGTCATTATTTAAGTGTTCTTAAACTAATAAAAGATTATAATTATTAATATAACAAACATAGTTTTTAAATATTTTTTTATCCATTAGATTTTGTTGTGATGAGTTAAAGAAGAAAATTTTTTATGGTGTCAAGGTGTTTTGGAATTTTTTAAACGAAAGCTTTTAATATTAATAAATAAATTTCAAACTTAAAACTAATGGTCAAATAAAAATATTATTACAGTATTTTGTAGTTTTTTTAGAAAATCTTTATGGTAGTTATTAGCAAAGCCCGTGTTCATGCAGAAGTAAACAGTCAAAAGCCTGAAGAATATTCTATGTAGAGAGAGCACCAGTTTGAAGTTGCTAGTAGTGAACCTTACGAAATACTGTGTAGACTTGGTAGCGGTAAAAATAGTGAAGTATTTAAAGCTGTTAATATTCCTCAAAACAGAACTAAAAATATCCGTGAGGTAGTAGTATTAAAAATGTTGAAATCTGTTGCCCTTCTAAAAATCAGAAGGGAGATTAAGATCCTTCAAAATCTCTTTAAGAGCGAGAACATTAAAAAGTTGTTGAATATTGTATAGACTCCATATAAAACACCCTAGCTCATGTATTTGAATACGTCAAAAATGATTTCATAGAATTTTACTCGAAGCTTGCAAACCATTATATACGGTTCTATGTGTTCCAATTGCTGAAAGCTCTCGATTACTGTCACAGCATAGGTATTATGCATAGAGACGTTAAGCCTCACAACATTGTGATTGACCACGCAAACCAAAAACTGAAACTGATCGACTGGGGTCTCGCTGAGTTCTACCATCCTGAAAAAGAATACTCTATCAAGATATCAACAATGCCGTACAAACCGCCTGAGTTGCTGGTCGGTTATGTTTATTACGATTTTTTTCTCGATAGTTGAATGGTCGGATGCATACTTGCTGGTATGGTGCTGAAAAAAACCCCTTTCTTTCTCGGCAACTTTTATTCAAATCAGCTTGTTGTGAAATGCAACGTTCTAGGCTGTGATGACTTATTAAATTATTCAGAAAAGTATAAAACTGAACTCTATTCATTATTTGTAAACAAAGTATCAACACAAAGAAGAAAACCTCGGAATCATTTTATTAATAGTGAAAACGAGCATCTAACAACTCCTTAATGCTTTGACTTGCTGACAACGTTACTGAGGTATGAACACCAGACTAGGCTGACAGCTAAAGAGGCAATGGATCATCCATATTTCACCGAAGTATTCAAAGGACCACAATCCGGAGAAAAAGCTTACACTTTTGTTTCTGTTTGAAGCAATACTGTTTAGTAAATATCCTGCCATTTATTTGAAAATAAGATTGAGCTTAGTTAGAATTTTGTGAATCGTTTAATGAATGTGGATACTTTTTTCCTAATTTTTGTACTGTCTTAATTTTTTTGTACTGTATGTTTTATTTAATTTCTTGTACAGAATACTTAGTTCGACTCTAATAAAATCTGTATTTTAATTTACTATAGTACTTTTGTGATTTTAAAATAATATACTATTACTTCCTATTACTTTCCTATTACTTATTAAATCATCAAAATTAGTAATAAAAAAATATTTATGAAAACTAATTTATACTAAATTATGAGAAATAAGTTACTAAGATAAGATGTTCTCAGTTTAATAAGTAAACTTTGTTTTAGGTATATAAGTTAATTTTAATGTTTCAAATTATCATAATTTCAAAAATTGAGATAATAATGTAATTATTTCAGTGTTTATTTAAAGCTTAAAGACAAAATTAAATAGTAAACCAAAATTGTTCTTGTTGCTCTATTTCTTCATTATGGATTGTAATAATCCAGATAATCTACCATTTGTATTTTCTGAAGAATTTTATCAAATAAGCAACCAACGATAATAAAAACTAAATATATTTTGCTACTAGTCTATTAACTAGAGACCATTTGGTTTAAATTAAATTAGTCAAAATTCAATGGAACCAGCACAGTAAAAACTCCCACTTAAGTTAAATGTGAAAACCATTTGAGACATATGTTGAGGAACAGAACCATTATAAACTTTATCTAGTCAAGTTAGTGTATAACTAATCAAATATAACTATTTGTCTCTTTTACTGAATTTTTAATGAGTTTATAAGTCATGTTTCTTAATCCTTTTCAATATAATAAGTTGATAATTAAATATTATTTTTTCCTAATATACTTGAAAATCCCTGTATTTTTTGTTTATAAATTCACTTTCTAACCTGAAAACTTTTCTACCTAGAGATTTTTAAAAATAACATGTATTAAGAAATAAAAAAAACAACATAAATTATTATATACTTGATTAACATATTAACTTAATTCAGTTAAGCTGAAAGATTCATTAGTTATTTGTAAAAAATTGAGTTGACTTTAAATTTAGAACAATAAGTTTATGTGTTGTCACAGCGTTGCCACACACTCAAAACAACTCTAGATGCAATGAAATGCTTTGAACTCAGATTTAATAAGTGTTGTTTTGTTTTTTCAACGTTAATATTTTTCTTTCGTTCTTGAAAAAAAATTAGTTTTATTATATTGTTATTTTATAAAAATATATTTATTCCAACACCTTATGTAAAGGATATATATATTTATATATACGGTATTTAGTATTATAAAATAAGACATAACGTATAACTAGTTTGCGTCAAAATTGAAAAAAAAAATTAAGAATTTGAAAGTATAGGACAACTCAAAATATTTTAATGTCACTCAGGACAGTAATTTTATCTGAAAAAGTGATAATTTTGTAAAAACTGGTATCTATTTTTTTAAAAATACTACAAACTAAAACTTTATTACGAAATGTTCAAATTAAATTAAACTGATATTTTAAAATTGATTAAAATTTCATTAAAACCTTTTATTTAATATTAAAGTGATAAAATAAAAAAAGATTAAAGATAAGAAAAGATAAGATAAAAAAGATTTGCATAGATTCCAAATATAAGCATTTGTCTAACTTTTTGAGTGACAAAAGTGTAAAAAAAATGATAAGGTTAATTTTTATATAACATTATTTAACAAAATACTGAAAATATTTTTCTAATTATCGTAAATTAAAAACAAGTTTTGTCGATGTTATCTGCATTAAGAACTTAAAATGTCAAAAAACATTTTACTAATATTAGTAATTATAAAAATTGTTTAATAAAAAATATAGTACTTCTCTTAGTAGTAAAGAGGTATAACATCCTACTTTAAGTATTAAACTCAACTGACCTTTTTGTACAGTAGTTTTGCTCAAACAAATATTTGCAACGTTCAAATATTTCTTAAGCGTAGGTAGTTGTAGTCTAAACCACTTATGTAAAAATTATGTCGTTTTTTGTCTGTTTTGTTACCAGTTACTACAGATAACTTGTTATTTAGACATATTTATAGATTTAAATGTATGAAAGTCTCAATGCTTAGATTCTTTTTTTACACAATACATACTGCATTCTTTAGTATTTGAATACCTTTAATATCTTTCTAGAAAACATTAAGAACACAACAAATTTATGCTTGTGGTAAATTAGTTTTGTTTCAAAAATTGCACATTCACAACTAGGGTACTATGAATTATCTGCACTTTTAAAAAACATCGTGTTGAATAATGAATTATTTAGTTATAGATAGTAACTCTGAAGTCCTAGGCCTGGATTGGGAACTACCTTTAAATGAGGAAGTCCCTTTTTTTTTCGCTAAACGCTTTGAGCATTTAGCTCTTGAGGCTTTAACTGAATTTGCCTTACTCATTAGGTTTAACTTAATATTTAATAAATAAGTAATATACAATATCTTTTATGATGCGAGTTTATTTAACAATGTATATTAATGTGAAAACTAGAATAAGTGATAAAGTAGCTAATATATCAGTAGAATAAAACTGCGAAAATAAACACAACAAGTAAACAAAAAATTCTACTAATAAAAATATTCTTAACAATGTTCTTAAATTGGCTGAATGTCACTATCTTAAAAACAAAAATAGGTCTTACTTAATAATACAGAGTCTTAATATATTTCGTGCTTCATGCACAACGATGGCGAAACTAAGTACAATACAATAATACAAATAAACATTAAGTTCTTATAAAATGACAATCATAATAAATATCTTAAATTCAATCAATGCTTTTAGTTGTTAAATTTGGTGTGCTTTTTGTAAGTCTTATGACTAATGATGTGCATTTGCTTCAGGTTATCTTGAAGTAAGTATCAAGTTCGGCTGACTATAGCGCTAACAGGCGGAAAAGTATAAAACAACGAAATCGCGAATCGATTCCCCGATACTTATACTTTTTTTTCCAAGTGTTATGAACCTTAAAATATAGATGAAAACAAACCTCATCAAATTGTCATAGACAACACTTGTCATTATAAACTATAATATCTGTTTACACATATACAGTTTTTTTTTCAGTACAACTTCAAACTATTTAATGTATAAGCAATAACATCCTGAGACTAATCTCAGCTAAAATACAACGAAAGAAAGAGAAAATACAGTTTACATTGGTCATTAAAATTTTGTTAGGTAGTAGCATACATTTTAGGGTTAAAGTCGTTGCATTCCTTATGATACTTACCAGTTATTTGCAAAAAAACTGCCGGAAAAACAGTTGTTTGTTTTTTTATGTTGTTTGTTGTTTGACCAAACATTTCAAGCGCTTTTCGTTTGTTGTTAGATGTGCAGTAATTAAGAGTTTTATACCTAATGACAAGGTTTACCCTTATAACATAAAAAACTATAAATATTTTTGTGAGTTAGGGATCAATAGACTTAAACTTCAGATTAAGCTTTAAATTTGTTACCACCGCTGCTATACTACAACTTAAGTACAAACCGATTAAAAAGAATTTTAATGTAAAATCGTAAGTTTAAATGTTATTGCAGTAGTTTTTTACACTAAAATAGACTTTTTCGGCCTGGCAGATGTACTTTAGTTTAAACGTTTGTAGTATTTCAGTCCCCGAATTATGTACAAACAATACAAATTTGATTTTTTTTTTGCTTGTTATATTAATTTTCAAACACTATTAACAAATTCAATTTGTTAAAAAAATTAAAAATGTATTGTAACCCTAAACGTCTGTAACGTTGCGTCAAAGTGGCACAATTTAAATTTCATTTACTTTTATCAGCTTGTTAAGTTATTTAAACATATATCTATTAATACTATCTATCTAATATATATATATATATATATATATATATATATATACATCTATGTATCTAGTTTATCTAATTAATCTATATTGAATAAGAAAGCTACTTAAGCTAAGATATAAATCATTATCAGTGTAAGAACTTAAATTTAAGTCACAAAGCTGCAAGTTGTTAATTTTTTATAGTAACCACTCAATTGAAAGATTATTTACTTGTTTTATCTATCTAAATTAAAATGGCAACTCGCAAGGGCAAGCAAAATAAAGAAAATGAATTGAGAGATGAGGTAAAGAAAATCAAAGGTATGTTAACCTTCTTAATTGGCATGAAAGAGAAGATTGACTCAATGGAAAAGTTACTTGAGTTCATGAACAGCAAATTTGAAAAAATTATGTTGGAAAATTCTGAAATTAAACAAAGAATTTCTGTTCTTGAAAAAGAAAACAAAGAATTAAACAAAGCTTTAAAACAAGTCAATAAGAAGTCAATGAAGAATATATTACACCTGGACTTCATTGATAGAGATCAAAAGACTAACAGTATAGTTCTAAGTGGTGTAGAAGAGAAAGATGGTGAAAAAATCTAAGTATCTCTGTAAATACTAAAAAAACCATATCTAGAAATTGGAAAAAATGAGGTTATGTCTGTCTATAGGTTGAAAATAAAAGAAATGACAAGAAAATCATAGTGCACTAATTATAGAAAAATTTGCATCATGTACGAAAAGAAATGAAATCTTTAAAAATGAAAAAGACTGTCAAGTGTAAAATTTCAATTATCTAAGAAAATATACATCAATGAAAACTTCACATACAGAAACAAGAAAATATTCACAACTGCATTCAGTTCAAAAAACAACTAAATTGGAAATTTCTCTGGACAATCAAAGTCATTATTCACTTAAGAAAAAATGAAAAATCGCAAATGTATCCAGTAAGAAAAGAAAAAGACATTGTAAGTCTAAAAACTTAATTCAATAACATTTAAAGTAAAGTAGCTTATGAAAATCAAACATTTTATTATGTATATTAATTGTAGTTTTCTTAATGAAATGCCATTTAGCTTGATTAAGAATTCTGATTAAAAATACTTTTATTGTTCTACGTTGAATCTTTTTAAAAAGATACTTTTCCATTTAGATATATAAATAACACTGAACTTTTCTTAACAAATGATAACAACCTACATTGAAAATTTTACTTAAATGCTGAACCAAATGTTTTTAGTACTCAATACATTTCTGCTGAAGACCTTGAATTACAGAAAAATAATAATTTAAATGATAAAGGCTTAACTTTTCTGCTTGTCAACATAAGAAGTCTTAGTAAAAATAAATATTTCCTTTAGGAGCTAATGTCCGCATGTAGTACTTTTCCAGATATTATAGGTATCTGTGAAACAAAACTTAATACAAACAGCAACATAGATTTGATATAACTAGAAAATTACAATCTACATTTTTTCAACTCTGAAACCAGATCTGGCGGTGTGCTTATTTACTAAAAAATCAATCTTATATACAATAAGACAAGAGCTTAAATTTGCTTGCAGAGAATATGAATCACTATGGCTAGAAACAACTGTAGGAATAAAAAAGTAATAGCAGTAAAATATCTTAGTAGGTCTATTTAATAGACATTCTTGAAAACCTATACAGGGATTAAATAAAACAACTACAGACTTTTTTATGGAAAACATATATAGTTTTAAGAATGTATGTGTTTTTTGAGACATAAATATAAGCTCTTTAAATGAAAAAGTTAAGTCAGTGTAAAATTATTTAAACCAAATCCAAGGGTTTGGCTTAACAAATCTTATTTCAGCACCTACTAGGATAAATAGCACGGGAGGTACATTGATTGAATATTTTTATTGTTCATCTCCTGAAAAAATTACTAGTTCTTTTATATAATTTCACATATATTAGCCCACTTTTCATTTTATATTAAACTGAAAATTTCAAATTTAATTACAAATAACTCAAACAATAACAATGAAAACTTTAAAGACTTTTCAAAAAATTAACATTAATAAAGTTTTATCTAATGCTACTCAATTTCCCAACATACATGAAACAGATAAAATTTTTAAATCTAAAAATTTCATAGATACCAAATTTGATTACTCAATAAGCAAAATTAAAGAGATGACTGACCAAAATGTTTCAACTAAAAAAATGTCCAAAGCTGATATAAAACTAAAATCGAAACCCTGGATAGAAAAAAAATTTAATGTCTATAAAAAGAAAAAATTGATTATATAAAAACCTTTTCAAAAACAATTTTAATAACCAAGTTAAACTACAAGAATACAAAAAATACAGAAATGAAATTGTGAAAATAGTAACAAATTCTAAAAAGCATACTATGAAATATGAACATTCTAAAAAATTCTTACACAATTACGTCAAATATCAAAACGATGTAAACATCAAAACAAAAGGTAACCAACTAGGTTTTACTGACAGAATCAGAAATGTAGTAATAGTTTTGTTTTGGTTTGATGCTACAGACACTGAGTTATTAAATATTATCAAGAGTTTAGATCCAAACTAAGCAAGTGGTGAGAATAGTATATCTGTAAAGATCCTTAAGAAAGTAAACAGTCTTATCTTCCAATACTAAGCAAATTCTTAATCCAAGCATGTTATGAAGGTGTTTACCGAGCTTAAAACTTGCATAAGTGATACAAATTTTTAAATCAGGATTAAAAACAAAACCAGAAAATTATAGACCCATTTCACTTTTATCTATATTAAAAAAAATAATTGAAAAAGTAATCTATAATCGCCTGTACAGTTTTTTTTTTCTAAAAGTAAAGTTCTAAATAGTTTTCAGTTTGGCTTTCGACAGTATCATTCCACCACCTTAGTTTTGTTTAAATTTTTTGAAGGGGCTCTGTCAAATTTTGATAAAGGAAGCTGAGTTTGTGCAGTCTTTTTGAATTTAATTAAAGCATTTGATAGTGTAGATAAAAATATCTCACTAAGGAAATTAGAATGTTATGGTGTTAGAGGAAATATGCATCTGCTAATAACTTCGTATCTAGATGGAAGGAAACAGTTTGTTAGCTTTGGAGGATATGAGTCAACCTGTGAAAAATGTGAAATTTTGATACCACAAGGCTCAGTTATAGGACCGTTGTCATTGCTTATACACATAAATGACTTACAAAATAAAACTAGTCTTAAAGTTCTCAACTTTGCAGATGATACAATGTTATACAAAACATTTCAAAAAGACTCATACTTAAATTACAGTAAAAATTTTAACACAGAACTAAACAAGGTATCAAATTGGCCTATGGGAAACAAACTAAAACTAATCCTTTATAAAACTAGAAGCATGACTCTATACCAATCAAAAAATAGTTTTTAGAAAAATATAAAACTTAATGTTAAAATAGATAAAAAAATTATAACAAACACAAACAACTATTAATATTCTGGAAGAATTTTGACAGAATTTGAAATTGACAGAACACATAGAAGCTATTAAAACAAAATTACAAAGAAAAAAATGCGATTATTATATAAAGCAAGACATTTTCAAATAAAAAACGTTATATTTAATCTTTAATTCTTTATTTATCAGCAATGTTAGATATGGCTTGTTGTGCTGGGGAAGGGCAAATAAAATATATATATATGATATTAATGTTCTCATAAATAGAGCACTTAGATGCATACATTAAAAGAAATATGTAGATAGTGTAAGAGAATTAAAAACTAAGAAAAAATATTAGATCGTTAAAATATGTATCTATATTAAAAAGTTCTTTTTATGTTTAACTTTAACAATAACTTGTTACCAGATAACTTTAAAAATTACTATAAAAGTGTAAAAATTGTCCGTAGTTACTTATCATACAAAATATTCAGATTTTTTTTTCCTATCAGATTCAACAGGACAATAGGTCATAAATCGCTATCTTACAAAGAAAGTAAGTTATGAATTAAGCTACTATTAAATCCAAAAAATATAAGTCATCTTGGAAAGTTCCAGGATGAACTTAAAAATTATCTTTTAAATAGTAATTTTCAAGGTTATTAGTGATCATACATATTCGTCTGTTTACTTTGTTTAAGGAGTTAATAGTATTTGTCATTTTATATCCAAACTTTTATTTATTTATTTTTTTACTTTTGTTTTTTTTCGTTCGAAAGTTGATTTGTTTGGTTACATTAGCATTGGTTTAGTTTAAGATTCAACTGTTTCTATCTGGTTATATTTTAAGATTATTCTTTAAGATTACTATTTTGAATTAAGTTCAGAACACTGAAAAACTTTTAGTTTTGTTATGCTTACAGTTTTTTTTTTCTTTTTTAGTATACAAATAAAAAAAAGTAGTTAGAGATGTTTTTCCTTTAGCAGTAAATAAAGTATTTAAAAAGAAATATAAGATAACTGTTCCAAACAAATTTTTCTTTTTTGTTTCTGTGAGGCAATTAAATTAAAAACTCTTCTTTTCATGTTTGCAAATTTTGCTTGCTTTATATTAGTACAGTTTTAGACTTAGAAAAGTATTCAAATAAAAAGAAAATAAAAATAATACTTTAAAAAAGAAGAGAATTTGTTGTTATTATTATTATTATTATTAAAATTATTATAGTTTTTTATCTTATTTTTATTAAAAGCATAAATTTTATATTTTTTATCTTTATATTTTATAAAATTTAAATTTAGCTATTGTAAATATCACTTCTTTAAAATTAAAAAAAAAACTTACAATAGTTTATTTAACCAAATGTAAATTGTTTTTACTGTTCAAGTTAAATTATTGAATAATGTAAAAACTATTTTTTATCAAAAATACTTATAATTTTTTTTTTCTAAACAAATTCAGCATATTACATTTTACTTTCTTTGAAAAATTTGTAACCTATTATTCAAGTATTCACAAGTTAGTTATTAGTGTTGTTTATTTACTTTAAAAACTTAATTTAAAGTTGTATATTTATTTTTAGTTTATATGTTACTAAACAAGATTCATAGTACATTATTATACGCAATATTCAGCTAATTTTCGTTAAGTTTTATTTTCTTTCATTTTGCTTTACGTTTGATTTATTGTGCATTACTAAAGATCTAAAACATTTATTTATAAAAAAAAACTATGTGTAATAGCTCGTAAGAAACTTTATAAGCATGTGGTGTACGACTCGATAACCGAAAGGTTCCTTTGTACACCAGGTCCATAGACCGAACTTAAAGAGCTCATTACTTTTATGGTTCAATAAACATTTTCTATTAATATTGCATCATATCAATATTTTTAAACTCTCTTTGTTTTAAAGTCAAAAAAACATAACAAGTTATTTTGTTGCTTCTTTATTTAAAATTCAACAGATTCTTGAACTTGGTTAA
Organism: Thalia democratica; assembly: GCF_965202585.1. NCBI lineage: Eukaryota > Metazoa > Chordata > Thaliacea > Salpida > Salpidae > Thalia > Thalia democratica. Next base: position 85,161,915 of record NC_139165.1, read on the forward strand.
AGTCCAATCTATATACAATCAGTATGATCATATTGAAAATACAATGGTAATGACTACAAACAATTAAAATAGAAATACAAACTTTAAACTAGAATAACAGTTTCTGCTCAGTTGTAAAAATATAACGAGTAATTAATTACTAATAGTGATATAAATAAAACAGAAACAATTACTGTCTGTTAAATCACTTAAAAAAATATTCTTCTTAAACTAGTTATAAAAGTAAAAAATCATTGTAAGTAATAAAGTTTGCATTTGTATAATATGCAAATTTTTTGCCATTTTTTCAGTTACTTTTTAAGCAAGTGATATTACAAACAATTAAACGAATTTGTAAGAGAGATTTCTAGAAACAAGTCGCATCAAGTAACTAACTACCATTGAATTGTTTTTTTTAATTATACTACCGTTCGCCGCCCTGCAAAAAACGTTTATTAGAATATTGACGATAAATATGTTCCCAAATCAAGTGAACAATCTTTTCAATTTTGTGAGTTAAGTAATAAAAATAAGTAGAGCATTTAAATTCTTTACATTAAAAAATTGTAAAGTTTCATTAAAATACTATTTAAAACTTTTTTTTTATTTAGACAAGAAAGCTTTTTAAAAGGGTGTGCTCACCTTTTTAACATGCGATCAATTTACACCCTCACAATTCCTATCCGTGCAAAGTTCTCACATGTTTTAAAATAAATATTTTTTTTAAAGTTTTTGTTTCACTTATTTATTACTTATTTTTGCTGTCACTTTAACCTCTAATCCATACCCTCGGTCGGTAAACGATTCTCAAATTTGGTCGGACGTGAACTAAATTTTTTTAGAAGTTTTGATATACAATACTGTGTTTCTATTTTAATGCGCATTTTTGGTTGTTTTCTTGGAGTACCAACTTTGTCGTCGTCTTAATTTGATTTATTAGCATGTTATAGAAATTTAAACACATTAATGTATATCGAACATCAAATAAATAGAAAAAAGATTACAGCGAGTTTTATTAAATATCTTGTTCCCCTATAATATGTGCTTCTAACCTTATTTTGTTGCCATGGAAACTGTAATGCACAGTAGTTTACAGAAAAAAATGGATCTCTTTAAAAAAATTGTAAAAATATATAAATCGACTTCAAAATAAACGTTAAGTTTCTGTGCAAATACCAGGACATACTTAAAACTAAAATCATAAATAACATTTGTTTAATTCTAATAAACAAGTTTTATAAAATATAAGTGGTTTTATTTGGTTTTTGGACAGACAGTACTATATACTTCAATTTAAACAGTTCTGAAATTCTCAAATAGTATCTAAACTTTGGCATAAAATACTTTTTTGCTGCTTTTTGTTATGCTACTTAGTTATTCTTTTTGGTTTGCTTTGAATATAATGTTCATAATTATTTAGAGTTTTACTATATTGACTTGCAGGTTGAGTTGGTCCAAAAAATATGCAAAGGCCAGTACTCAAATTATACGGTCTTTTTTTTTTGTCTATATTGAAACTATTGAACAAATAATAGTATTATGTAATTTTTCAGTTTAAGACAGTTTTTTACCTACATTTTCATACTACAAATGAAATAAAAGACATCTACATTCAAAACCTGAAAAAGATATAGAAAACTATAAAAATTTTCATTAAGCCTAGGCAGCTTAAAATCTTTTAAGAGAATTACATCCAATAAGAAAACGATTTTTATTTTGTTTTTTATTTCTGAAAAGTCTAAAGAAACACTTTATTTGTTAATGTTATTTTATAATAGTGTTTAGAATAATACTTTATTTTATTTATATCTTTATATTTTTTATAAAAAGCATAACAGTATTTTTTATATTTTCTTACCATTAAAAACAGTTTTGATCTCAAATTATAATCTAAGCTAAATATAGACAAAAATTAATATTTTTTTAAAAATCAGAAAGAAATTTAGAAAAGCTTCAAAATATTCTAAAAACTCATTTGGTAACCATTTAAACTTTACAAAATACTTTTACACAAAAATCCTCTTAAAATCCAATTTAATAAAAACATTAAAATAAAAAATAAAAAAAGCTACTGCCCCCTCCAACAACACTACTCTAAAAACTACCACTCAAAACAACAAAAACATTATTAAAACTCAAAAAAATATTAGGTGTTGAAAGTCTGTATCTATATGAATTAGGTCTGTTTATGTTAAAGTTTAAAAATAGATTGTTACCAAATAAATTAGTAGAAAAGTGTAAAAAATGTCCATAATTATTATACCAGGTCTTCAGAAATAAATGTTTCCCTACCTAGATTGAACAGCAAAATAGGTCATAAATCACAATCCTTCTAAGGTATTAAGTTATGGACTAAGCTACCATAATGTTTAAAAAATAAAAGTCATTTCTGAAAGTTCCAGGATGAACTTAAAGTTATCTTATAAATAGTGAATTTCAAGGTCATTAAAGATCATTCTTACTCGCCTATATACTTTGTTAAGGGAGTGGATAGTATTTGTCATTTTATATCCAAAATTTTATTTATTATATATATATATATTGTTTTCTTCCAAAAGTAGATTTTTTGGTTACAGTAACATTGGTTTAGTCTAGATTTTTACATTTTCTCTCTAGTAATTTTTTAAGTTATTCTTTCAAATTGCTATTTTGAAATAAGTTCAGAATACTTACAAACTTTTTTTTTTATCAGCATAAACTTTTTATTTTTATTTATTTTTTATTATTATTATTTTTTTTCTTGGAAATTTAAAAAGAAAAATTATATATGTTTATATTTCAGCAGAAAATAAAGTAATAAAAAGTAAGCTGAGATAACTATTTCAAGCAAACTTTTGTTAGAAAATTTTTTTTTCTTTGAGCAAATCAAAGTAAAATTCTTCTTTTTCATGTTTGCTAAATTTATTTTCTTCCTTTTATTACAATTACGACTTAGACAAGTGTTCAAAAAAAAGAAAATGATTTATTTTTAATGTAAATAAATTTGTTGTTATTAGTATCATTATTGTTCAAATTATTATCTTTTTTTTTTTAAACATAAGTTTTACAATACTTATCTTAACTTTAACATTTATTAACTTATGTTCAGTCATTAAAAAATCACTTCTTTAAAGGTCTTAATAAATCTTTCAATAGTTTATTTAACTATTCATAAGTGAAATATTTGTATTTTTCAAGTTCAATTAGCAAATATAATAAAAATCACCTTTTTAGCATAAAAAACTTAAAAGAAAAATCGTTAAAACTTTCAGCATATTACACTTTACTTTCTTTATGGAGATTGTAATCTACAACTTAAATATCCACACGTTTGCTACTAGTGTTGTTTATATCCTTTTAAAAGTTAATTTAAAGTTATATAAGTTTTTGGTTGTTATGTTACAAAACTAGATTCATAGAACATTATTAAACACAAAATTCAGATATTTTTGTTCTATTTTAATTATTTATTTTATTTTTCATTTTTTTAAACTGATTGTTTTATTAGTAATTGTCCTGCACATGACATTAAATTATATCCTGGTGTTTGACTTGATAACCGAAATGTTTTTTCGTGCACTAGGTCCTAGGACCAAATGTTTCAGAGCTTTTTTTCGTCAAAAAATACCTTTTTTGCTCTCGATTAATCATTCCAGAATATCTAGTGTGAGTTTCTTTACTACTATTATATACACCTAAACCTTTTAATATTTTTTATTTTGTGCCCTTCACCTACAACTCCAGAGTATCTAGTGTAAGTATTAAAACTATAAAAAAAAATTAAGACTTTTTTTTGCTCTTCATCAACAACTCCAGAATATCTACAGGGTAGCCAATTCACTTGGAATCCTGGAAAAACCCTGAACTTGACAACTTAAGCAAAAAAAAAACTGGAAAAACCTGGAACTTTAGAAAGAATTTTGAACGAAATTGACTAAAATAACCTGGAAAACCTGAAATTTTCACTATTTGCACATTTTTTGTAGTAAAATTTTGATTTGATTTAAAAATTTAAGGTATAAATAAAAAATTTTTTACTACTTCAATTTTTTTTTCTTTGTAAAATACATTTAAAGTAGCTTTACAATATCTTTTTAAAGTTTTGATACCATTTGACTTAGTTTCTCACCTTAAAATAAACTTTAAACTAAAAATAAATTTAAAATGTGTACTTTAAAAAACCTGGAAGAAAATTGGAAAACCTAGAAAAAATTTTTTAAAAACGAATGGCAACCCTGTATAAAGTATAAGTTTTAAACATACTATTTAAAACACCTATGACTTTTTTTTTTGCTCTTCCTCAACAACTCCAGAATATCTAGTGTTCGTTTCAAATTATGACCTAATTGCTCCTCAACTGCACATGACCTCCCCCCACCCTTTGGCCCTTTAGCTGCTCATGGCCCGCTGAGTATCAGTTATGGCTCCCTAAGGTGCCACTTGGCCCACTTTTGGAAACCCCGGTATAGTCTGTACTAAATTAAATATTGGCAGTAAAGAATTTTACAAATATTACTTAACAATTAAACATATCAGAACAGTTTGTACTTTATTTAACATTGTGACTACAATCTCAGATAACTTGTCCAGTTAAAATAATTCAGGCTAGATTATTTTTTTTGACTCAGGCTAGTTTTATTTTTAAATTTATTTAAATAACCAAACAGTAACCAGTATTTAGATTTTTTGGTTCATTTCAAGAAACTTTTATTAACACTTTACTTTGTTTCTACCTCTATTCTTTATAATATGTAATTTTATAATATGTATGAATAAAAAAGAGGGACAATTGAATGCAAGTTAGACACTTACACTAAGAATTAAAAGGTTTTTCAAAAACGGGTCATTTGTATACTAAGCTTTTAAAAAGAGGAAAAATTATTATAAGTTTAAGAAATTCAGTTCTAAGTTTTAGTCTAACTGTTAATTTTTTTTCAAATTATAAAAAAATGCTTCATAAAAGTTTACAAGTAGTTTAGAAAATCATTTCTTATTGTTTATTGTTGCTCGATAAAAACATTTATTTTCTGAATTCTGCACATACATATATATATATACAAAATATTAAAACTCGATTTTGTATAACTTTTTCAGTTTGCTTGTTACTATATTGTAATTGTTTAATACTATCATTTAGAATTGATAGATTAGAAAAAAAAAATTTTTAAGAGTCCGTCCTAACAATAAATTTTTTTGATTTTTTTAGCATTTTCACTAAATAAGTTTTTAAAAGATAATACCAAAATATTTTATTTGCATTGAATATTTCTTTTTTGTGATTGAACATGTAATAAAATAAATTATGTTCTTTTATCTTTACCTAAATGTGAAAAAAGTAAAATTAGTGTTCGCAAAATTAAAGCATATGGAAGTTAGGTTAAAGAGGTAAACTTAATAAATAAGTTAGTTTAGATTATTAGTTTTAATTAGTTTTTTTCTAAAAGACAATTTTTATATTACAATTATGTTGTATAATAAAGTTATAAGTACTAATAAACACAAAAACTAATAAAAAGTTGCAATTGAAACAAAATTTTTCAAAGTTTACAATTCCTCTTAAGCATTTTTGTAACTAAATCGACCTGTTTTTTTTTTCTGGTAAATCTGCCGCTTTGATTTTTTTCAAAATAACTAACGTATTAATTTATAATTTATTTATTTAACTTCCCTTCAGATAAAAATATTACAATACTTTTAAAACAGTCAGGCAAATTAAATGGTTTTTTAAATACCTATTAGTAAAATGAACGCTAACGAAATGGGCAAAGAAAAGTATAAAGGACAATATGCAATTAAAATAAATCCTAAAGATTTTAAGTACTCTTCAGAAGATGCTGAAATTGCTTACTTCATTTCGCTTATACAAAATACTGCTTACCACAGTTCTAAAATTTATAACATTAATTACAACAAAAATAACTTTATAACATACTTTAAAAACTATCTTTGCACGAGATACGTTTATAAAGACATTGAAAAGAAAATAACTAATTATGTTTTAGAACTCTGCAGAGAAGCTGTCACAAAGCTGTTAAAAAGCTTCGAAAGACAAAATGAGATCACACAATTGAATTTTAAAGAAAAGTATGAAAATAATATATTTACATTTATGAAAATAAATGTAAACCATTTTGGAAAAATATTTTTGGAGTCTTTTTTGAACAAATCTTTAGTGGACCATGAAAACTATCAAAACTTTGAAATGTTTATTGAACACCTACGTAATGCTTGTACTAAGTTTGATAAAAGAGTAGATGCTATATTAATGCTTCTTTGTTTAGCAGTAAATCCCGCAAAACTTTATTATTACGATTCTACAAAGTCAAAAAGTCATTGGACACCAAATAATTTTGATCATTTTAAAAAGCAAGACTTTAAAGACATGGACCTTCAACTTTGTGAATCTTTGCTGATAGTTGTTAAAGGACTTACAGATTCCAGTTACCAGGATCAAATAAACCTTGAGAAAATGTTTAGTCATGTACTAGACACAATTTATTTCAGAAATCGCGTAAAACATGATATTTCAACTAACGAATATCTTTTTTCCGATTTTTATGAACATGTTATGAGTCTAAAAGAAATGTTTAATGGTATTTTTTCAAAGAACACAGTTAAAGGCTATATCAAGATTCTTGAAAGCGAAAACCCTGAGGAATATTGGAATCATGAGTTTGGCGATCATTTGAAATTCACCATACCAAAAAGTGATGATTGCCTCAATCTTGATTTGGTGCCTATGTTTGGAAAACCTGATTCTATAGATCCAAACGAGTTCTTGGAAATTTTTCTACAGGAAAAGTATCGTTCAAATGAAAAAGATATATTGTTAAACATGATGAAGTATTACCCACAACTTCATTATCGCTATATGAGTGGTGTTTTACAAGCAAACAATATAAAATCTCTCAAGTCATCAGATGCTGCGTCAAACAGAGAAAACAAAATGCTGAACAGATCTGTTACCATGAATACTATTCAAAGGATTAACAATAATAAAAAGAATAAAAACACAATGTTCTTGATACATGATAGAAATTGTCCTTTTGTTTCAAAAGATGTTGAAAAAGCAAATAGAATACTAAAAGATGACCATATTTTCTTAATTAATGCAGCTAGTGACATCAGCTTCCAAAATAATTTGACATTAAATCATCTAAAGCTTCCAATTATACACTTTTATGTTGAAGGAAAGTTGAAAAGCGAGCAACAACTATGCTATGATTATAGATCCAGAATGGATCACAGTTATTTTGTAAATCACATAAAAAACAATTGTGTGTACCCTTCTCTTTTAAATAATCAAAATCGACAGAAGAACCTAAAGGCTATGAAGATGAAAATTTATTTTGTCAACTACATCATAATGAGGTCATTAGGTAATGAATCTTATAATACCAACTTTAGTGAGGTTGAAAACTTAAAATATTACCTACACGGGCATATTGTTTTGTATAAAAAACAGGTAGAAAGGTTATGGACTGTTTTGAGAAGTCAGCAAAAGTCCAGACAGTTTGCAATTAAAAGTGAAAACATGGAGTATGCATTCAAAGTTATCAATGATATTTTAAGCATATTTAGAAAAATATCTGAAGATAAGTACAAATATAAAAGAGAGAAAACTGATGAAGAGATATTAGCATTTAAAGAAAAAGTTGGAAGCTTAAGGCAAAGCATATTGACTGTGTGCAATTTGTCTCCACTAAACTTGAACTTTAACGTTTTATCCCAATACATTGATCCTGAAATACAAAGCTATGTTTTGCAGATGCTGGATTATATTGAAAACAGTGATCTTGATATAGAGTTTGAAATAAAACGATTATTTTTCAAAATAGGTTTTTTTAGCGAGCTAAAAAGTAATGGAAGTTGTAATGTAAATAATGAAGAAATATTTAGTAGTAACCAAATCAATAGTGATAATAACTACAACTATTCGAAAATATTAAAAGCTAAGCACACATTTTTGATAAAAGGAAAATTTAAAGTTACTTTGGAAATGAAAGAAGAAAACAAAATGTTTGTTTTAAAAGACCACTTGAAAAAACACTTTTTAGAAGATCACAATGTAACAAAAATCTATAATGAAACTATAATTGTAATAACATTTTACTATCTAAATGATGCGAATTTATTCATATCTCATTGTAAGTTTGATGACCAACTACCGGAAATTATAAAAAAATACTTTATAGGAAAACCATCTAAAATTAATATAATTTTTATAAAATTTTGTTACATGATAAGAAAATTTGCCAAACAAGCCAAAAGCATGTTTAAATTTATATTGAATAAGATAAATTTTGTATCGTTTATAAAAAAAAAATGTAAAAAATAATCGAAAATGTTCCATTTACGACATTTAAAAGTTTGATTAACTGAAAATGTTTTTTCCCAGCTATGAATTTTTTGATTTAATCTAAGTAAACAAGTTTTAACAGTTCACTTTCTATAATTGTTTAAAAAACTTTTTATTAACCAGGTGTTGTTTAAAATGAAATACTATTTTTCATGTAATAATTATGTATTAAAATTTATGATATTCATTACAATATTTTTTTATGTTTTAAATTATATACATTTAAGTAATTTTTTTTAGTTTTAAAACTCAATTTTAAAATTTACTTCCTATTTATATAATTCCTGCTATTTAAAGTTTTTCCTAAGTTTTATCCTCTCAATTTATTAGTAATCTTATAGTAGACGCTAGTTTTGCAATGTACTTAGTAGTGTACTTATATTTGATTTTTAAAGTTTTTCCTAAGCATCTTGGATTAAATTATATACAAAAAAATTTGAAAAAAGTTTTGAGAATCTACTTTTTAAATGTATATAGCAATGTATTAGTTTTGTTTTTCTTAACTAAACTTTGTCGTTTAAAATTGGGAATAGGTGACTTTTGCACGAGCCTCCTTTTTGTACGACGACTCTTTTGCACAAGCGTCATTTAAGCACGAAGGGTCACTTTTGAACGGAGGGTCATTTTTGAACGAGAGTAAAAAAAATATAGTCAAAAAATCAGAACAGAAAAAAAAGTTACTGACCGAGGTCAAGGGTTCAGGGTAATAGTGATAAAGAAAAATATGTATACCTAATAAAAATTATTAACAAAAAAAGGAAGATAATAAAAAAAAATTTAAAAATATATCAAAAAATATTTAACAAAATAAAAAATGCATAGACCGACAGTAAAGGTTAGGGGTAAAAGTAATAGCAAAAAAAAATTAATTAAATAAACTTAAAAATTTTTAGCTTGATCAAAAGTGTTCTCGTGTAAATATTGACTCTCCGTGCAAAGGTGTCCTTTCGTGCTAAAATGACGCTTGTGCAAAAGAGTTGTCGTGTAAAACTTTACTAGTGCAAAGTTGAACCTCCGTGCAAAAGTTTGCCCTTGTGCAAAAGTGACACCCATGACTTTATTATGCAATAATCTATGTTTTTATGACTCTCAATTTTATAAATGTGTTTACTATTGTTAGATATTTTTGTTAAAAGCATTTAATATTTTTGTTTTAAAATATACACAATATAATAAAAGTTTTTAGTTTTGAGACAACACTTTTTTAATGTGCTTATTAGTTTTTCAATTTGCATTAATTGGGAGCTTTTCTAATTTTTGTCGTGTTTAAATTATATACAATACAATAAAAATTACAGTTTTGATTCACTAATGCAGTATACGAATCGTTTTCTGAATAACTTTAAATTTTTTATTTTAAACAAAGCATATAATGAACTAATTCTTGATTTTATTTACCGTTAAAGGTTTTATATCTAATGATTAGAAATTTTGTAAACCAGAACAGATTATAAAACAAAGCTATATAAAAGATGAAAAATAAATTAATTTATGATAGAAACTATCTATTTATATTTTCGTTTACTGCAAAAACTTATAATTATATGTCCACACATTATAATTAAGAGTTTATTTAATTTTTAATGTTGAAAATGTAACAATCTATAATACTGTTTCTTTCTTAAAGTTATTCGTAACTTACTTAACATAGTTAATTGAAATTTGAATATTAAGTTAAATGAAATTTTATAAAAAAACTGTACAAAAGTATATGTAAACAGATTCTAAGTTTTAAAATAAAATTATAAAAACATTTATTGTTCATGGTTTTGCTTTACTGTAAGCTATCTTATATTTTAAGTACATCTGAGCTATATACACAGACTGAGTTATTGTTACTATTAGTGTACTTGCAATTTACTACCATATGTAGATTAATATAGATCTTATTAAAAATTGTAAGTGTACCAGACATCTAGTTTTAAAAAAATACCACAAAGTAGTAAAGTATAATTTAACAGAAAAAAATTACTCATTAAAATTTCTAAATTTTTTTAGTATCTAACCATAATAAGCTTGCATGTATTCTATTGTTGCTGTTACAAAAGTGTCATTTTTGATTAAATGTAAAAGCATGTCAAAGGGATTTAGTGCATTATATGAATGATTTTTAAGCGTTAAGAATTTTTTTTATAACTACAAGTTTAAAGAAAAAATCTAGCAAATTTAATAAATAGAACATTGTTTTAAATTTTAAATTATTAAAATTACTTCTTTTGTATTAAGTAATGCTTCATTAACTAAGTTTTTGATATTAAAACTTTCAAATTAAATTCAAAAGGTTGTAATTTAAGCTAAATAACAAACTTAAATAGACAAAAAAAAAGGTTTATACTGCTCTTAAGAGGTTCTATAACACCTACTTATTGCAAGCTTTAACTTAAATTCCGCGATTAATTTAATTTGTGGCTACACACATATGAAAATTTGGAAAGTATCTTTTGTTGCACTGCACTTTAGTTTACCATAAGAACGTTTATTAAAACAATGTTTCTCAACCTTAAATAAATTTATTTTTGACCATGTGTGTTTTAGAACAATTAATCTTAGAAACGAAAAAATCATTACAAAAAGCTATTGTTTTTTTTTGTGATTAAGGCAAATTTAAACTAAGAAGATTATTTGTGGTAAAAATGTAAAATTTTTTAAGTGTATAATATTTTCAATCAAAATTTCCAAATACTTTCTTAAGATTAATAAAAAGCTCAATGTATTCATTCAAAATAATCATTCTACTGCATATATTCTTTATCTAAGCATATCATAAAAACTAATCTAAATAACAAGTATGAAACTAGTGGTTTTTAAAATTGGTATTAAAAATTATATAGAAAATTATTTGTAAATAAATTATCAATAATAAATTTTAAATTTTATTAGCAAAACAATGTTTCACTCGTTTACAAACGAGATCTTCATTTGTTTAAAATCTTATTCAATCAAAATGAACAAGAATAGATTCTACTTAAATAAGATTTTAAACAACTGAAGATCTCGTTTTTAAACGAGTAAAACATTTTTTTGTTACTAAAATTTAAAATTCATTAATGATCATTCTCCTTTATTTAAGTTGAGAACTTTGATTGCCACCTTTAAAGTATAAAGTACACGATGATTAAAATATAAGTACTTGACTTTTGTGGTTAATTAATAAAATTCATTAAAGAAAATATATTAATTTTTTTAACTAAGTTTGAATTAGTTTTAAAAGTGCAGCTTTAAGCAAACGTTATTAGAAACGTTTGTTCAAATAATTGTGAAACTTTATCCAAAGTTATGTCTCGAATTATAATTTCAATTATCTCGACCTGTAACATAAAATTTTTAAGTACATATCAAAAATAAAATTGCCAGGTTTTGGTTAATAATATTTACCCTTCGAACACTACGGACACTAGCAGAATAAAATAAATAATAAGAACAAATTTCAATAACTAGCCTTTGATATTTTTTTTGGAAATATCTACTTAATTACTATTATACAGATAGCTGACATTATATTGTTGTTTATTAGTTCTATAATTCAAGACCATTTTACTTCTGGACACTTTTAAAAATCTAGATAATATTATTAATATGTTATATTACTTAGTAACATATCATTTTGTATAATTTTGTTATTGTACACGTTATTTTTTTTTATTGATTACAAAACTTGGTTTAAGAATTGTTAAGAGCGCTGGAACAGTAAGTTCAAAACAATTAATTTTGTGTAACTTAATTTATGCTTAAGTATTAGCTTCTTTAATTAGCTTATTTATATTTAACAGTTATTTATACAATAAGACATGTTATCGCTAATTAAGAGTATTTTTAGGCTAACTACATCTAGTAGATGATAATAAATCTATAAGTATAAATTACGATGTTGTTAGCAACATATTCGTTTGATTTAATAATTTTATATCTTAAAATTTCTATCTACTGAAAAATAGCTGTATAAAATGAGCAATCAACTTAAAATATATTCACGTCTGTTCTTAATTGTATTAATGAAATCGTTAATAACATAAACCAATATATGCTTCAATAAATACAGTTAAATTTATATATTTTTTTAAAAAAACTGTTATTTATTTTACTTAGCTATTCTTTATTTCAACATATAGCTTTAAATTTAAAAATTGTAATTTAGAATTATCAAAATAATATTGTATGTGTTTTTTATTAAATATTTTTATTAAACTTATACTAATGTTAGTTCTAATGAGTCGAATAATCATAAAACATCATTTTTGATTTATTATATATATATTTTTAATTTTTATTTGATGATTAAACTTTATTTAAGTTTAAGTTGTAACTAAGCAAGCTAGTTATACACAATAGAAATTATTATTTTTTTTATACTTGATAGATATAAACATTTGAAACAAATTTAAAACCAAGTAAATAAATCTTTATCAGTATAAAGTGTTCAAAAGTCAACACATTTATATTTATGGTATTAAACGATTTTGTGTTTAAAACATGAGATAATTATTTAAAACAAAAAAAACAAAATAGAAAAAAAAAACAAACATGTAAACTCTAACTTTTTTTTGCCTGAACTGATATGTTATTGTTTGTTTTATTATTCATAAAGACTCTACATCTTTTTTTTGAATTAGTTCTATTGTAAAATAAATTAGATTATAATTTTATGCCATACTTTAATATGTTATGAATAAAAAAGTCGACTTTATCATATATATGATGTAAAGCTCATTTGTGTCAGTTAATCAATACGGCTGATATAAAATAGCTTAACATAATATGAATGTTTATTTTTAAAGCTTTATGATCTTTTATTGACTTGAATAAAACTAAAAGATGTTGTAATTTTATCTTTAAGTAAGTATAATCTGCATAAAATTTATATTAATAGTACAAAATAGTCTTGCAAAACAAGAATGTTTATTTGTATAATTGGAATGACAATTTTGTTTGATTCAAATATCTCAACTAAATCGTAACTAATTATTTATATAAGTTAAATAAACATAAACTCAGTTAACGTTTAATTATTTGTTAGTAAATTCAAGGTTATATTTTTATAAGCAAACCAAGTATGTCATGTATTACAATGTAAAAACGTATGCCCTGTGTTACAGATAACTTAACATAATTTCTTAAAAAACTCTAAAAAATCAATTGATCAAAACAGTTTTTAACTGATAAAAGCCTAATTTTTTAAAGACACCGAGTCAGTTGAATCTTATTATCCAATTTTAAAAAACATATAAATAAAATGTGAACAATAGTCGACTATTACACACTTATGTATAACACTAATTTGTATACATTTATCAATACATCAATACAAACAGTATCATAAAACAAACATGTTTAAGTTTAATTTGAAAAAAAGTTCTGATCTAATTTTAATAACATTGATAACTTGTTTTTTAGTAAGCTAAATACACTTAAGTAATCTTCTCAATACTTCATTTTCATTTATTTCTAACGTATATTTAATACTTCTGATGATTTATAATAGCAAAAGATTTTACAGTTTTCTAAAACGTAATATAAAATTCAAACAGATGTGGAATTCAAAAAATTAGTTCAGTTAAACTGTTTTGCCTTAGTTAATCTTTTCGACTACAAAATAGTCTCGCAAAACAAAATGGTCTATTTAGGAAAAATTAGATTTATATAAACAATAAAACTAAAATTTAAATGTTTTATAGATAAGTTAAGTAAACTTGAACAGCATTAAAACTCATAAAGTTGCTGTAAAATTTTAACTAATTTTTTATTAATTAAGTAAGTTAGTATTAGATTTTTAGACAAACTAAGCTAGACAGTATCATTTAACTTTATAAAAAGCTATGTTTACTATATTAACGTTTCGTTTCTAAATATTATCTTTATTTTTGTAGAAAGCATTTTAAAACTAGTTAAATAAGTCCAATAAAACCGTTTTATTTAAGGTACTTAAGTTCATAATATTAAAATTTGTACCAAGTTTTGACTAGTTGAACACATTTCTTAGAAAGTTTTTTTCAACGAACGAATCTAATCCAGATTCCAAACTGCTATAGAACTCGTCTGGGTCTTGCATGTGGCCTAATGTCATAATGGATGTCTCTAAAACATCTGCAATGAGCTTAGATGCATTAATATTGCAATTATTTGAGATGCACCTATTTATGAGGTGAAAATATGTGGACAACGAACGATATAAACATTTACTGTTATTGCATCGGCAAATACATGTAGAAAGATGGCACAAAACCGAAGGCGTATGGAAGATTGTTTGAAGGGTGGTGTTGGCATAGCAGTTCAAGTGGTTGTTATATATGCCAGTAGACTTCCGGATTTTATTAAATTCCGGTAATTGAAGAATGGAGATCAAGCTTCTTAAAAAATATTTTTCGTGAATTTTAGTGTGTATAAAATAGTAAAAAAGCTTTTGCTATTTAAGTTTTTTTTAATGTAAATAATTAAGTTGTCTTTTTTTTGTACAACAAATAGTAAAGGTATATGTGTGTATCAAAAAAAAATCTGTTTTTTTGTACTCTTTTGATCATTTCGTAAGTTATTGTAAAATCAATGTCTTATCACTTTAGGTTATGAATTAAGCTGTATAAAACAAAAGGTATTTATTAAATGTATCTAATCTAGAAATATGTAATTGCCCAGTTGACTCCAAGTATAATTTGAAAGGGGGCAAAAGCCAATCGGAGAACATTATTTACAAAGCAACATTCAAGTCTGACTGCTAATGCTCGACTCAGCTCACAATTAGTTATGAGAGTCATAAAATGTATTTTTAAAATGGTCTATATGAAATTGAAACTGAGCTTTCTAAGTACGTTTGTAAACTTAAGCGCAAAAACATTTACTTTGAAATAATTTAGGAGATGATAAAAAGAGCACAGCCTATAGCAGTAGGTAATAACCCTGTTTGTAGGCTGTACTTAAAAGAATAAACGGCCGTTGTGTATGCGTTTCAAAAGAGGGTAGCTTTTAAAGAGATCAATGACATATATCGTCTTGTCGACATTTGAAAAAGCTCCTTTTCGAATTCGACAGGCTTTAAAGTATTTGTGTTGTTTGTAGTTTTGTAAATTTTAGTTGTTGGTTTAAAAGTAATTTAGTTATGCACTGAAAATTTATCCTCTACAAAAAATCATAATAATGTCACTTTTTTTTGTATAAACTTTTCATTAATATTTAACAAAGTGCAAAATAACATCTACAGCTGAGGATTAAAAACAGTTGTGTTGTTTTTTTATGAAACAAGTGTACTGTTCTTTTTTAATGCGAATATACGCAATAAAATATATTATTATCGATATACAAATACATGAATTTAAACTATATTTTTAAACAATATGCCCTTTAGTTTTTTAACAATATTTTTTTGGTATTTGGATCTTTAGATAAAATAAAAATGATGTGGTTATTTTTGAACTTTACTACAAGCTACTACCTTGTACATTTAACTGGTATAATAAACTTTAGAATATAGAAAAAACTTGAAGCAATAAAACTTTGACTGACTAACATAAGTGTTTTTCAATTATTTATAAAACATTAAACTTATGTAAAATAGTTAAACAACTCCTTTAAATTTAATTGATTATCAACAATAAAAGAAACACAAGTTAAAAAATGTTTTTTGATATTTTTTTCTTAATTTTTATCTTTAAGCAAAGTATTAAAGCTAGGTTTATAAAATGTAAGTTATCTTTATAGGTTTCACGTGCCAACATTATTAAAAACAGTTTTCTTACAGATCACAAGATAAGGAAATAGCTGCTTTAACTTTAGCTTTTGTGTAGTTTTTATAACTTTAAAAATAGTTTTCTCGTAGTCTGAAAACAAGTAATCATATCAACAACTTCAATTAATAATATTTAAAGTTAAAAACGCTTTAATTTGAGCAACTTAAACTATTATTTTTTCATTCATGTAAATATTTACGTAATAATAATTAAAACAAGTTTTTCTACTAGTATAAGAATAGTATACGTTTAGTGTAGTAAATTATCTAGTCGTGTGAACTTTATGTATAAAAAATAAAATTGGTGTATTTGTTACTCATTAAGCTTAATAATTATTAAATACTAAAGTTTTTACATATTATTTTTAGGGTCAAGTAATGATTTTTATAACACTTAAACTTTGTCTAAACTGTTAGGGAATTTGCTTTTATTTAAGTTTTCTTAATTATGTAGTTTTTAACGTGAATGTTTTTGTAATTTTTATCGATAATGCTATTAAATAAGTCATTTTGAAAGTGTTAGTAACGTAAGGTAATTTAAATTAGTAATTAGTTGTTTAAAATTTATTTTTTTTTACTTATAAGTATTTAGCTAAACTTACTTTTTATTGAATCGACAAACTACATTGTCCTAGTTTTATAGTTTATGTATAAATGAAAATGTTTAAAGTACAGTTGTTTAAAAGCAAAAATTAACACAATAAAAAAATAATATTTCTACAGCTGCATGCATTTGCTACAAACCTACTATTATATTTAGATTTCTCGGTGTTTTTGTCTGTTTCTTTTTCTATATCATCGCTGACAATTAGAGGAGCTTTTGACTCTTTTCGTTTTTGTTTTTTTTGTGCATTGCCTCCTGTTTCTTCTCTTCTATTATTCTTTCTTTCTCGACGTTTTATTTAGTGTTAAAATTTTAAGTTGTGTTAATTTTTAAATAAATAGGTTAAGCAGAGTTTTAATGTCTTTTTAAATTAAAAAACTTACGCATCAAATTGTTTTGTTTGTAAAGGAAAAAAAAAATTGTAAAGTAGAAAAGTGTTAATTATAATCAGCAACTTACTGTGTTTGAAAAATGTAAGTTATGTTAATTAACATAGTTGTTATACTTTACGAGCTGGTTATATCATTAACTTAATTTGTTTCAAACCTTTATCGACAGTTTTACATAAATATTCAAGTTAGCTTTTATCCTAAATTAATTTTTTTAAGTTTAAATTACACTTTACAAGTTCGCCAATTACAAAGAAGAAAAACATGTATTTACTAAAACAATTCAAAAAAAATAGTGATTAAAGTTATTTTATTTAAAAGGAAGTTTTTTAAATCTATGTTAAAATACAAACGAACTTGTTGATTTGAAGCCAAACGATCGCAACCACAATTAGTAAAAAGATAATACAAATCGTGGTTGTAATGACAAAGTAGATCTCTTCTCCATTATTATTTGATCCACTTGTGGTGTCTGTTTTTAAGCAAAAGGTTTGTTTTAAAGAATTGATTAAGTTAAAATATACTATGTATAGACATTTACAAAAAATTAAGTTTTTTTTTTAATTTCGGTCTGTAGTGCCCGAAAAATAAAATTTTATGCTAATTACATTATTATAAAATAAACAACAGTTATTTACAATTGGTAGTAAACATTTTTTTTTTTATATAGTCATTAGAAAAGCTTTAGTTCATTTGACATGTTATACAAATTTTTATGTTTTAGACATTTCACCTGGATCATAAATTCAAAATTAAGCAAAAACTACATAACTTGAAAATTCGATGTTACTAAATTCTACCCGAATAGAATTATAATTAATAAAATAAATTATCAGAGTCCTCTGAAAACCTTTACCTTATAACGGACAAAGCTATGCGTCTAATAATGTACTATAATAAAGCTATTTTAACACATAACAAACAAAACTTGTAAAAATAAGCTCAAACTAACTATTTAAAGTTATAATTTGATTTTAAACGTTAAAGAAATCTGCAACTTCAAAGAACTTATTTTTGCTTATGAAGTTGGAAAAAAATTTTTTTTTTCTTGGTAATGAATTTGAATTGTATAGAGATTACGGTCTTGGAATGATAAAAAGAAAAACACTTACATCAGCTGATAATACTGCTATATAAATAAATTTTAAACAAAATGCTTTTAAATGACAATATAGTTTAAATTATTCAAAACAGGTTTTTAGATGTTTCCACTAACGTCTTTAACTCAAGTTACTAAAATTAAAACAGAACAAACTCACCTAACTTATACGTAACTAATCACCTCCGACAAGTATTAAAATAACTACCTGAATCAAAAAAACAAAAGACTCATAAAACTTTATAACAATGAAGAATATAATAACAATGTAATAAAATAATATCAAAAAGCATTAATTTCAGCCAACGACTAAACTAATTTTAAACACGACAAGATCCTTTCATTAAAATGAAACAAAATAGATATAGTATTTTTCAACCAACCATTTAGCTTAAATGTTTTTTTTTTAAATGCAAATAGTTTTTATGTTTGTTAAAAACATACTTTTATCAAAACTAATCATTTTAAGTCTATTTAACTGTAACACAACTAAAACATAGCTCATAACAATAAAATTTTAAACAAAAACAAGGAAAACTATAAAGCTAGCACTTAAGGAAATTTATTTAATAGCCATAAGGAACTATGTCCTTTGAACAACTGACGCCTAATTTTAAAAAAATCTTTATAGTAACGGTAACATCCAATAAATAAACGAAACTGTCTGTTGTTTTGTTTAATACTGTTATTTAGAAGCATTTTACTAATATATATATTGTTTATTGAACGATAAAAAAAGCGCTTAAAAAGTTTGGTCTAAGAAGTAAGGACCTGGTGTAATAAGGACTTGGTTGGATTTTATTGAGCATTTAGGTTAAAAACTTGGTAAAAAAAACACGTTTGTAATTTATAAACTATTTTATTATAAAAAAAAATTCTTTTGTTCCAGTGTGAAAATGGCCTTTTTAGAGCCAAAAATGTCTTCTTTAAACTGTAAGCTTTAGTTGTGTTAATATTTAGTTACTATTTTTGTGTAAAACCTATATCTTTTTGTTTCATTTAGAAGTTGTAAAGAATAAAATTATCAAACACTTATTTTAGAATAATTTATGTTATTTTATATATTTAGTTTAAAAACTAGGTCAGCATAGAGATATTTTAATTTTAGTTTATGGTTATAAATATTTGTCACTTAATATGGTTTTACATCAAAAGATAACTGTGTATTTTTAAAACTAAATAGTAGAAATACCTTTTAAGTTTTATTTTTACAATTGGTATGTACCTTAGTGGAATAATAAAAATCATATTGGCATGTTTATATCTAATATTTGTATTAAAAAGTTTTTTAAACTGTGTTTTAAGTTTGAGAATTTTTTATTTAGTTAAGTTACAAAAGCTTGTTAAATGAAAGTTAATTAAAAAACCAATATTAGATCATATAATATTACCTAGTCATAATATAAAGACATTTTTTTATATAAATTTGAATATTGTCAATTATATTTTTTTGAAATCTATTAACTTATTTCTGTCTATATAATCTAAGTTAGTAAAAATGTAAAATACTCAAGTTAAAAATTTACTTAAAAAAGTTATGTTTTCATCCTAGGAGTAGTAGAACTTAGTGTAAATTAAAATGGTTGGTATATAATTTTTATTTAGATAAGAACTTTTAAGAAAATACATAAATGTAATTGAATATTTGTGGTCAAAAGATATAAATGACATAGACTGTTTGCAGTAAATAACATAAAACAAAATTTGACATCTAATATGTAAAAAATATCATACTAAAAAGTATGTGGGAAAATGTTTTAAAACAAATTTCAATTCTATTTTACTGAAATTTGTGAATGTTAACTGCACTAAAATTTTTTTTACACTTAAATAGTTTCAGTAACAAACACTTTTCAATACTGTTTTTTCTATTAAAATTTAACAATTAAATCTTGTATTCTTACTTTAAAAATCAGTCTTTTTGTTTTCATTATAATTTTTCTGTATTAGTACTTTACACAGGGTTTCCCAGAAAAATTTTTCAAAAGGCCACCTTTTAAGATATTAAAATGTTTTGGCCCACTCCAGCAAGATTTCTCAAAAAACTAACATTAAAAGCGCCTAAGAATTTTTTTTCGCACTTCATCAACAACTCTAAAATAATATCTAGTGTAAGTTAATTACGGCTTCATGACCCCTTTTCCTGCTTAAAGCTCCCCCTTTGACCGCAAAAATTACCTTAATGGCTCACAAAGGGGCCTTTTGGCTCATTTTGGAAAACCTTAGCTTAACAACATTTCTTTGTAAACATTTTTTTGAAACATTTCATTTCTATATTATCAAGAGAAAAAATAAAAAGATTGTTTTTAATTTAAATTTTTTTTTATTAAACACTTTTAAGCTGTCTTCAAACTAAATCTTTGTTAAAAAACTTATTATATCCAGCTTAGTTTAACAATGCAATCTCTCAAAATACTCAACAACAGAAATTAAACTAGTTGTAAAAATTTAAATCTAGGCTGAATCAGGTCATTTCAAAGATGCAAAATAGCTAAAAAATTTTTTGAAAAGTTTAGCCTTGTTAGATGATTTTCTTTATACTATGCTAACTTTTAGTTTTTGTTATCTTTCTCTCAAAATGTGTGGTCTTATTGGGATTTTTGCTATTATTTTAATTTTTTTATTTGTTTAAGGTTTATAAAAAATAGATGGATTTTAAGAGAGTTATTTTAATTACCTCCCAATCGCAATAGAAACATGACAACTCAAATTCCGAAAATTAAAATTATTTTAAGAAAATTAAAACCGCCACAACTAGAAAAGTATATTTTATATTTTGCAAAATTATAAAAGAGTTGAGCTGTTTAAAAGTGATGACAAATAACTGTAATTATAACTTTATTTTAGCCATACGTAAAGAATAATGATAAATTTATAAGAAACCATAAAAGTTTTCTTTGTGTACATTCTTTTCGTAGTTGTGATACTTAAAAAAAAATTTTAAGTTTTGAATTGTTGGATTTTTAAGTGTTCGAACTTTTAGTAGACGGGCACATAACTATGACCTACTTTGAGTAGTTTGATATAACTCAAGCTTCTTTTAATCATTTAATTTACGTTTTTGTTAAAAAAATAGCTTGAAATTTATAATTGCACTTTTTTTTTAAATCTATGGTACATTGGTGATTATCTTTAATGTTGTTGTAAACGTTGTTTGTTTTTCAAATAATAAAAATATCTGTTAATGTCAGATATTTAAAAGTCTTAGGCTACACATGATAACTAGGAATATTTTAAGATCTTAAAACTACTACTCATATTAGATCAGACTAAATCTAGCAGGTTTAAAACTATTTAAAAAACTTGAAATAGATTAATTATTTATCCTAAAGTTAAAGCTAGTTTAGAACTTTTAAAGGCTATTTTGAAACTGGATTTCTTAGGTCGTTTGTTATCGTTTTGGTGATCAAAGTATTAAAGCTTAGTTTATTTTTTTATTTTTAAGGACTAATATGCATTAATTGTTTCTTTTAATTTCATGAACTCTAGCCAAAGTTTAATGTAACTAATAGTCTTTTTCAGAAACTCATGCACGCTTTTTCTCAGAAAGACTGGCAATTCTGTAAGCTGGTTAAGAAATTGTTGTTTGTTAATTGTTAAACAATTACAAAATTATATTTTTTAATGTCTTATCACCTAAAAATAACATGTTAATTTTTCTGATACTTTTTCGAAATTAGATAGCCGACTTTTTATAAGCCTTACCACTTTTACTAACAATATCCTTTTTTTTGTTAATTTAGTTTTTCAAAAAAAAAATTATTCCATCTTACTTTAAAGTTTTTAAAACAAAAAAAATATTTTAATATATATAACATTTTTGCTTTATAAATTTTCCGTGTACACTTATAAATTTGTTTCCTTTCACTCAAAAGTTACTTAAAGTCATTCAAAAAATAATAAATGTATCTTGTGCAAATACTATAGCTTAAGTACAAATGTGTAATAGGGCTAGGCAACTTTATTACTCGGAAAGCCAGGTGTAAAAAAAAAATCCCTGAATGGCCTAATACATTTAATTTTTTAAGTTCACTAAAGTTAAACAAATAATCAGTAAATTTTATCAACCTAATTTCATTATTACTATTTTTTACTCTATCTAGTTAAAGTTCAAATCACACTTAAAATGTACCTTTTATTTTTGTTTTATTTATATTTTAAATTCATAAATATCTCCTTTAATTTTTTTAATTTGCTTTAGCGTTTCACATCCTTGTGGGCCCCTGTTGTGTAAATTTAATCCCCACTAGTGTACTAAAATATAGTTAATTTTGAAGATTTCTTTGATCACTTAGTGCAACAGTTTTTATGTTTTTTAACAAATATACTTGTCTGAAACTAAAACACAAGAAAAAAAATCTCATACAAACATTTTCGTTTATTTTGTGAAATTTTTTTATAGAAATATTCTTTAGAGGGCATAAGCATTTAAAAAAAACTTCATGTTTTGACTAATTTGGTTTTTATATTGTATATCGTTTATAAAACAAAACATACTTATTTTATAACTAAAATAAATATTTTCTATAAAATAAACAAATAAATGAACATTATATCTACCAATAAAACTTTTAATATACTTCAAGATTTCAGTTTTAAGAGAGTAATAATTTTACTTAAGTACATCATTTACTTTATAGTAGCTTTCTGCTTTAAACAACATTAGTATTTTTTTGAAAACGTTTGTAATGTTTTACACTATTTCAGTCTTTTTGTCTTTATTTAAAAATACAACATGGAATGTGACAAATGTACCGGGAAAAGCGTCGTTTGCCATAAGTTTGAGCAAGAAGAAAAGCCTTTGTGCGTCTGGACACGGCTGATAGAAAACAATGGTGAGTAATTATCTAAAAACAAAAACATGCATATAAGGTAATCATTTTTTGGAAATTAAAATATTGTATAACTAAAACTATTAGAAAGCGTTGTCAAAATGCTAACAGCTTTAATTATTTTATTTTAAATAATGTTGACTAAATTTCTTAAACCAAAATCATACATATAAGTTGTAAAAGTATAGCTTTAACAATTTTTCGGAATTTAAAAAATTATTTAAATAAAACTAGTATACAGAGTTGTCAAAATGCTAATAGCTTTTATATTGATATGTGAATCAAAGTTTGATTAATAGTTTATTGTAAATTTTTATTTTTTAAGCTAAGGTGAAATTCCTTCTTGCTGTCTTATACTTAGGTATGTTATAAGCTTAACATCGTTTCATTATTTAAGATAGTCTTATTAACATTCAATGTTTTTTTAAGACCATTCATAAGTTATTTTAATTGTAATTAAAATCTAATTTGTAAAGTTTAGCGAATGGATAATTCAATATAAATGTTTAAATACAGTAATACCTGAATGTAAGAAGTGCGAAGGACAAAATAAAATCTGTGTTGGTGATATTTATCAGCTTAAGAAAAACAATCCATATGAAAATCACACACAAAAATTTTTTTGCGAGTCTTTCGAGACAGAAAGGGTTTCAAGTAAGAATACATAAGTATAAAAACAATTGAGAACTTATTTATAGTTCTTAACCTTGGTTAAACTTACATTTTAAGAGTATTTTTTTAATGTTAGGTAGACCCCAATTTAAAATAATTAAAAGTATTCATTATGCTGCTATTCAGATTTAAAGCATGTTTATAAGTTTAAGAACTCTCAAAAGATTTGATAGAAGCCTATCTAAAATACCTACAAATTTTAACAAATTTTTTTCTATATGAACGAAACACCAATATAACTTTATCATGATTATTGTAAACTTACAGGTGATTTGTGTAAAGAAACTTGTTCTCCGGATTCTTATTGCGCAAGGCATACATATGAACACTTGGGAAAGCTTTTTGACTATGAGTATGGATGTGTCAAAGAAAGCCAGAAAGACAGTAAGTATTTTTATACATTTAACAAAAAAATAAAAATAATTAATCTAAAATATTTTTTTAATGAAAATTTTGATACTAATTAAGTTTCGTACTTTTATTTTAATGTCAAATAATAAAAAAGAAATTTCATTTTAAATTACAAGTTTTATGAAAATTATTTAAATAAAATAAAAACTTTCAGCTTTTTTTAAGTAATAGGTAATACTTTCTTAAATAAACTTCTCACGTGCGGTAGTTATTTAATGTAGATTATGCTATTTAAAAACATAAATTAAATAAAACTTGAAAGAATAAGGTACTATTAATCAATGATGACTAATTAAATTTAATAATTGTACTGTAAGCATAAATCTAGTTAGTATAAGATAATAATAGTATGCCATAAGATACTAATACCACTGTTTTTTATTTTAAAGCCTTAGGACATTTTTTGTCTGTCGAAACGGTTGTCATATAATTAATCAGATCTTTTCAATTTTATTAAAAGGTAACAATAAAAAACGTATTTTTATTATTTAAAGTTTAATGTCTTTAGTTGCGAAGTAGATCACGAGCTGTAAATAAAGCTACAGTTCTCTGACCTTTGCTTTATAGAAACGAGTTTTAAATTAAAAGTCAAGTCTAAAATACTGACAAAAGTCATTTCAATTAATATTATTTAAAAGAAGCTATTCATTTTTATTTTTAACCACTAAATTTAAATAATCTAATAAAGTAACATTATACATTTTTTATTCTTATTTACACCTGTTGTTTTAAAAACAATATTATATTACAATTATATTATAGCAAAATGTTTTCTAAAACAAAGTTAGATTTCTTAAACCATAATTGGTAATAATTATCTATCTTTATCAGCTTCTACATACAACATCGTTGGAGCAATAGTTGGAACCTTGCTGTTTTTGGTCATCGTGTACGTGGCCTACTTCATTTGGAAGAAAAAGAAACAGTTTGTTTTATTTATTTTGGTAATTTTGGTATAAAAATAGCATTTAGAGTTTTTTTAAGCGTATATGCATTAAGACAATATAGTTATTTCTAACAATATCAATCTTAATAAGGGGTATTTGACAAACTTCTATCTTAGTTTAGGTTTAGGAAATTATTAAACATATTGACCTCTTGTAAAACGAATTTAATAGTCAAATTATTTTTATAATTTTTGAATCGGTTGAAAAATTTTGTCAAATTTTGTTATTTTACAAATTATAATGAGTTTACTTTATGAAAGCATCTTATAAAAAAGGTTAAACAGATTAAAATGTAATAAACACAAACAGAAGTTAAATTTTGACTTTCACTAAAAATTTATATATACAAGTACATATATTATTTATTTATCTTTTGAAAGAAGCTTAACCTGTGTTGTTCTTTTCAGCTGAAGAAATCTTTAATTTAAAAATATTGAAAAGGCAATTAAAACACTTTTTTAGGTAAGCTAATTTTGAATATTTCAATTTCATCAAATAAATGATAGACTGCGAAAGGTTTTTGTTGTACAATGCAGCTCATGAACAATTTTTTGTAAGAATTACTGACGAACCGAGTATTTATCTTAAAATTATATTATTTTAGTTGAAGCTTTACTTAAAATGAATTAATTTTTGTATTGCAAAATAATAGTACACATTGGTATACAAAATACTAAATGATATTATATTTTTAACAATTTATTAAGTCTTAAATACAACACAGAGGTAGAAAATTCTTGCCAAGGTACGATCAAGACATTCCTCAAAGTACTTCAGATGAATTAAAGTATAGCACTTTATTAAATAGAGAAAATGGTGTTGCTGACGAGGAATCTTTTTCTTCTAAAGTATATGGAAGGTCTGTAGTATTTAAAGTAGTGGTTTGCTAAAGAATAAATGTTAAATCTATAATCGTATTATAAATTTTTGATATCAATACCTGAATTTTAGTTTTAAACTGTTTAACTGTTTTTATATTTATATTATTTGATTTATGAAGTAAGTATGTAAGGTAACAAAATTTTTTATGCATTATTGAAATATAAATGTTTTTGATTTTATAACTTCAATATAGAAGTTTACTAAATAAAAACCATAAAAAAACTAATTTTTAAACTTTTCTAACAGGTGCTAGAGAACGTATTGATGAGCAAACAACTTCTAAAGGCTTTCTTGTTTTCATAGCTTCTTACTGTATATAAGATAATAAACTGTTAGCCTCTATGCTGTTTTTTTAAATTTATCAATACTATTTAATTAAATTTTATGATAAGTGTAAATTATTACAAAAACTCAACAAATTCTAAACAGTTAAGTTTTATTTTTTTTTTTTTCAGTAAAACAAATTTATTTAACTACAAAAAAATATTAGTTTTACAGACTCTATTGGTATTTGACAACATCAACATCTCAAACTCATGATACCCATGTTTGTTATAAGTACTTTCTGAATTCAATCTAAGTATAAAAGTATATTTTGTTTTGTATTCAAAGCCTATTTTTATAAATATGAAAAAAAAATCTAAGTACGTCATTTGTAATTTTCCTTCAGTATTACTATTATTAGTATTACACATTAACAAAAAGGTTTTTCATAGTAATAATTAATAAAAAATAATATACTCCATATGCTTTCCTTTTAATTAGGAAGAAAAATCAAATTGTTTTAAATTAGATAAACAATCCTACTAACACTAGCCTTCACCGCAAAAAGTACCGTTCTCCGTTCATCAAACTTTGACAGACATACACTACAGCTGAAAATTTCTTTGCAAAAGTGATTTTAATATTTTATGATTTAACGAAAACGTAACTGTGTCATATAAATTAAATTGCAATGAGTACTTTTGAACAAAAATTTTTCAACCGATTTTTGAATATAAAAATTATAAATAAATTAAAGTTGTCTTTTAAGAATAACTCTTTTAGACAAAGTGAAATAGTTTTTTTTAATTATTTGATGTTTAAAATTAAACCAGCATGCAATGTTCGTAAAAATAATGTTTTGCTTATTGTGACGTAGTCACAAAAAATAAAAACATTTTTTTTACAGGATATTTTCATGCTTAAATCTAATAATTCAATCAAAAATAAATACTAACGGAATAAATTTAAAAATAAGAAACTAAGGTTTAGCAGAAAAATATCGGCACATTATTTTTATTTAAGTAAGTAACTATTTAAAACTAAGCAATTTGTAAAAAAGCGTTACATTTATTTATCTAGTGTATATTAATTAAATAACAAATAATATTTTTGCTAGATTTTTGGTTGTTTATCTATAGCTTCGACCTTTAACTTAAAATTTAATGTTTCATACAAACATAATCAATTAATGCTACTTGCAAAAATCTATGTGTAACAAATCCGATATGATACGTAAAAAAAGAATGTTACAGCTGACTAAATGACCAATAAAGTTACATAAAACTGGTTTAACCAGCAATTTTTGGTAAAAGTTAAAATAATGCTACTATCATAATACTACTACTATCATAAAAATGCTATTAAACCACTTTTATATGTTATATAGACTTATAGCATTGTATATATTTTAAGACTGTTAGTTTTAGACTTGCTGTAACTATTAAACAAATTTGAAATGTAGTTAAAAACGTCAATAATTTAAACCAGTTTAAAAAATATAAAAATCTTTTTATTAGTTAATTTGGTACACGTTCTAGTTTATGGCTGTAGAAACTATTTAATTAAAAAACCGTAAAAAAATCGTTTGCTTTTACAAACTTATACTTTTATTTGTGATACAAGACAAATTTTAACAAAAAACGACACTGGTCAGATCTTTATATTTTTGTTTATATAAAACCTCTAAAGTTAATTAAAACAAAAGTCGATATAAATGAAGAATTTTACAGTAGTTAAAAACCGTAAAACTTATTCAAAATTGTTTACAAACTACCTTACTTTAGTTGGTTAGTTTGTAATCAACGACTGATTCCTTTAAAAAATAAATTATATGTCATTAGTTTTGTAAAGTAATACTAGTTTAAAGATGTGATTAAGTAGAAAAACACAAAATAAGTTATTTTGCACTTAAAGTTATATTAAACAAAAATTGAATACGCACAGAAGATTTAAAATGAGACTTGCATTTGTTTATAATTTAATTAAGAATGAAGCCGTACGCCATAATTAATAAAACGTCCTAAAAATAGACTGGAAAGTTAAACTTGTCTCTTTGATAAACTTTTTGTTTTCGTACAACAACATAACGGGACTAAGTAGTCATTTAATAATTATCAAGTTAATTTTTTTTATTAGTAAAGGTTTTCTTTATGTTTTATTATTCAAATATTTCTTCAACTGGTTGTTAGTTTCAACAACTCTATGATTGATTTAAATAATACTTTTACAAATATACTTTATATATTTTTCATTGAACGTGCTATGAATCTTAAATAGATCCTACACATTAGTAACAAACACAGTTGCAACTATAATAAGTGTTTACTGAGAGTTTAAATGAATAAAAGCTTCTTTGTCATTCAATTATTTACTTGTGTTCTTAAGTTTTCTTTAAACAATCGGTAATAGTTTTATTCTGTAAAAAACGTGAAAATGTGTATTTTTATCGTCTAAACACGTCGAGCAGCTACAAATATAGTTTTAAAAAAAGACACTATAAACTTTGCTTTGATCGTGTAGCTTTTTACATTGGTCTTTTATACATTTAAACTTTTAACTTATACTGATTAAGCACTAAATTACTTTTATTCAGATACCACCACTTATAAAACTACTATTAAAAGTAAGTACAAATTTATAGTTACGTAATAAACATTTGGCAAGGTAACGAAGTGTTTTGAATTCAAAGCTTGAACTTACAGTACAAATTTTCACAGTAAATTTTTTTTTTATTAGACTAAATAATTATGTTTTTATTTTATAACTTTATATACTATTTAAAATTTTACTTTAGCTGTTTTATTTCTTCATACACAACTTTTAAGCTTCACCTTAATTTCCTTAGTATATATTTGTCAGTTCTTGTGCTTTATTTATCGCTGTAAGTCTTTTAAATAGTATTTAAATACATTGTTATTTATATTACAATTACAAACACAACAATTAAAGTTCTTAAACTAGAATCTAGTTTTAGTAGAGATGTGAAAAATTTATATTTTATATATATCATTAAACACCAAAATACAGATAATTTACTTATTTAAAAACAAGCTATCAAGTATACACTATTTTAAATGTACATGAAAATCGAAAAACTACTAAAAATTTAAATTATTTTTTTCGTTTATTTAACATTTTAGTTTAAACTTTTTCATATCTTCATAAAACTATTAAATTAATATCAAAAAATTTGATACAATTTAAATATGAAGAAGAGACGAATTCACATTTTAATTTGTTTTTCGAAGTCTTCTTTCTTTTGCACGTCGGTTTGCAAAAAACACCTGATAAATTTTTTTAAATATGTAAACAATCTATCGTTTAGTTTTGTATTTTTTATTTTATTTTATGAATAAATCGTCCACTAGATTCGTCAGTAAACGAGTTTTCAATTCAAAATGCTTTGGATAACGATTCTGATTATTTAAGTTGTGTTTTACTTTAATTAATTATATAATTCAAAGTAGTATTCAAAACTGGCATCGTTATAAAGGATTTTTATATTTTTTAAGTATAAAAACAAGTTTTTAGTAAGTTCAAATTTTTTTATGTTGTTTTTTAACGGTCATTAAAAAAGTAAATCATATTTGAACGATTCATTTAAATGTAAAAAAAAGAAAGATTAAAAGTAAAATGAAATTTTTTGCTAGTATATAGTAACAAAAGGTTGTAATCGTTACAATAAAAATTAATCTCCTTAATTTAAATACAGGTTGTTTTTATTGGTTAGGTTATACATAGAAAATTATCGCAACATTAGAATACTAAAACTTATATAAATAATTCTTATTTAAATACACTAAAATTTGAACAAGTCATTAAATGTAACTACAAATTTGTTGCTTTTGCTAAAATAGTAGGTATAAAGTATTAGAAATATAATTTATATAGTGTGCTGATTAAAAGTATAAAATAAAGGCAGTAAAAACCGCTTAATAAATTTTTTTAATATTTAAAACAACTTACACGTAAGGTGGGTACATCAACATACAAAACTTGCGACAATTTTTCATATTGTTCAGCATTTGGCTGTTTTGTTACTGAGTTGAAGTAGTGCTCAAGGAGATGTTTTTGGTGATAGCTGTAGATAATTCGTAGTTTTCGCGATTTCTTGATAACCTTACCTTTGACAATATTAATAGTCAAAATATAACTAAAACTATTAGATATAATTATAGGTTGTTCATCGAAAAACGATGATCTATTAAAAAACTTTTATACTTAATTTTATCTACAAAATGTTAATTTTTCTACTATTATTGTCTGTATAGTTTTAGTTTAAATTATTAAAATTATTTAGTTTAATTATAATTTAGGTGAACGCGCATCAAAATAACAAATCTATTAACCGTTTGTGAATGTTTAATAACAAACAAAAATAACAAAAGTTTATTATTTGCAACATATAAAAAAAAACTTTTAACTTGTTAGAAATAAACCTGATTAGAATAATTACGCTAAAAATAGTCTATTTACCTAATTTATCAAAAGTTGATACTAAGTTATTATACATGTACTTCATTTGCTATTATAACTTTGTTTGTATTATTATTATTATAACTTTATTATTGTAAAATTTAAAACTTGCACTGAAACTGAACCAGCAAATTAAAATACAATTTACAATTTAAAGTTTTGATTTATACAAAAGAAGCATACCTCTAACTATCTTGACACCATTCACAGTTTGGTAAGCTTTGTAGCTCGTCGACGGCTTTTCAGTATCGGTATTTGCATCATGAACCAACGTTGCACCGTTAAATTTTTCTTGATTTTGATTTTCTTCATGACTTAGCTCTAGGTTACTTTCGATCGATTTAGAGGAGTTATTTGAGAGACTTGCTGTTTGACCAATAGTTTGTTAAGTGTATTTCGTAAATAGTATAGAGAGAAAATATATAAACAACTGGTTTTGAAATTTTGAAAATAAATTAAACAATTTAAGTGTTTAATATTTAATTAATTGTTACTTTTATTGTTCTCGACCTTATAACTATATTTAAATTTCGAAATGACAATTTTTTTAAGTAACCTTGGTTTTTAAATCCTCGCAGATAAAGCAGTCCTTTGAGAAAATTAATGAGGAAGAGAATCTGAAATTTTTGTTATAATAAAACGTTTTGTTAAGTTTATTTTGCTGTTCGAAAAATTACACGTAGTAAACAACAAAAAAAACTAAATAGCATGCAAAAAGTTTTTAACAAAAGTGTAAAATGTATTAAATCTATTACCACTTTGTGAGCCAAAAAATATATATTTTTTATATAGACAAAACATGTTTTTATAAAGTAATACTGGTACCTGTTTTAAAGTCTTTCGTGTTCAGTTATGAGTTTGTTTTCTAATAAAAACTTTAATTTATTGACAAATCAAATTCATACTGCTTTTTAGAGATTGATAATACTCAAAATTTATCTTTCTTTATTTAATATTAATGATGTTTTCTAAAAATGAGAATAAATCATATAAATTAAAAATAACATTGTAGGTTTAAATACCTGATAACTAGTCCAGTTGTTCCAGTTAATACGAGGAAACATTCTTGGTTTGCAGTTTTTATTTCTAACACTCTTATTAATAGTGATATGTTATCGTAACTAACAGTTCTGTAAGGCAAAAAAATATTTACCACCTAATAAATTTTAAGATGTTTATAAGTTACTAATACATAAAAAACTTAGTATACTTTCATTTAACTTACAATAACTTTAGTCAAAGCTCTTTAAATGATTGCAAATCAAAACAAAACTTGTTTTTGAAAACTTGTTAAATAAAACTAAATATTTTAATAAGATCATTAAAGATCCAAATGATAGTTTTCGTAATATCGTTATTTAAGTATATCACTTCTAAAGATTTATAGTTTTAGTTATTAAAGTTTTAGATAAAAACTGATAGTTACATTATTGGAGTTTTACTTATTAATTTACTTTAAAATTATTTCAGAAATTTCATTTGAAATATATTCTAATTGTTTTTTAGCGACTTTTTCAAAATCAAAAATGATGAATTTAATTTTATTTTTAAATAGTTTTGTATCTATACAGTTTTGAAGAAAATAAATTTTATTTTTTTTACAACTTCATACATAATTTTTCAAAAAAATACATGTTATAAAAGTCATTTAAAAATATTTTTTGAACTGTTTAAATTTAGAGTAAGCTTAAAAAAGTATTGTTACAACTAATAATGTGTTTGCTAAAAACACACTAGTGCCATTAAAGCAAAATTAAAAATAATTAAAAATTAGCTGTTTAAACTCCATTGACCTAGACGAAAAATAGCAGTTTAAC
Source organism: Thalia democratica (assembly GCF_965202585.1). Taxonomy (NCBI): domain Eukaryota; kingdom Metazoa; phylum Chordata; class Thaliacea; order Salpida; family Salpidae; genus Thalia; species Thalia democratica. Next base: position 85,194,339 of record NC_139165.1, read on the forward strand.
TATATTATGAGAAACTATAAATAGAATGTATATAAAATTTGTTGGTTAATAAATTTCATTATAACGTGTTGTTTTTACTCACAGTATATAACATAGGTAAGGTTCTTAACTACCTTTATTTAGATTTTAAACCATACGTTTACAGTCTTTTTTTATTTTACAGTCGTACACAAAACTGTTTCATAACAAAAACCTTTTTTCGGTGTGAATAAAGTTTCAAACTGAAAGTTATAAATTTAAATTCATCTTTAAAAACACTTAACTCAAGTTTAACGCTTCACACATGTACCATTTAAATTTGTAATAAAAATGTTTGCTCACCATTTTTGGTTAAACTAATTAAAAATAAGTTATGGGACTGATCATAAAAGTACCAGAACAACAAAACTATTGAAATTAATTTTAAAACATTCTTCTTAAGCATTTGTTTTTACTTAACTGTTCGTTACCCCAGATAGTGAAGTAATAATAGTAGCACATATGTATAATACACAAATAAATTTACAAGTCTCTGAAGGTCTAAAAATCTACTATTTTTTTATTTGCATTTTGGTAAACTCTCTCCGTTTATAGTTGAATAAATCATATAATTTCAGATATAATTTAAACTAACGTACAAATTGTAACTTATATTTTCAGAACGAAAAAATAGTACTATAATATATTTTTAAAAAGCTAACACTTCCTATTTTTTCGTTTATATTTAAAAAGGTTTAACTTCTCAATTAGTTTTAAACAAACAACTTACAACTTTCTAAGCTTAAATAATTTCTTAAAACGTTCTTATTTATACTCTATCAAAGTATTTATACATTTACAATTAAGTTTTGTTGACGGAAAACTATTTAAGTATTGTAAGTTATTGGTAATAACAAATTTTAATTTTGCAATAAAGGAAGTTTAAGCTATTTAGATTAAAACTAAAACTTATATAACAATTCAATTTTAGTGTTATGTAATTTAAATTTATCAAAATTTGGAGTTTATTCCTTAAACAACCTTTTCAATAAATAATTTCAAAATAGAAAGATATAACTTTATATGTCAACTTTTAAATAATAATACTTTTAATAAGGAAACATCGACACTTTTTGCTGTTATATAACGTTATAAAATTTAACTTTATTATTGTATACAAAATTTAAATTTACACTTCATAAAAGTACAAGCCTGTTTATTATTTCTTTATACATTTTAAATACAATTTTTTATAAGCTTCTCAACATTCTCAGTCAAACTAGTAATACAATAAAATTAATCTAGATATGTAACTTATGATAGTCTACCTTGGCATTTAAAAACATTTTGTTTTTTAAATAAGTTCAAGCCGGAATTTTTTATTTGAACTTGGATCCTTAAAACGTTTTTTCTTTTAAGTACACTACAAATACATATAAGGGTACAGTAAAATATGATGGACGCAACTATATTATTGACAAAGGTATTAGACATTTTAAACGTGCGTAAACTATAACTTAACGTAAAACTGACAATGTCCAAGACGTTGAGTTGTCATATACAGCTTACATAGTCACCTATTTTGAAAAAGTTTATTCCATTTAAAAACAGAAAAACTTAAATGTTATACGATGTAACAGGTTATTTCAACAATTTTAATTTTTTTGTTAATCAAGTTCAAAGCTTATATTTGATTGATAAGGTTACTTCATTTATTAATAATCATGATAATTTTTTGTTCTAAGTTCTTTAATCGACTTACTATCAATATTCTGTGCATACTTTACACGTGAACGTTTCTTATCGAGTATTATTTTTTAGTATCTTTTAAAAATAATGCTTTAGAACTTTTTTCAGATATAACTTTCTTTTACGTTTGCAAAAAAGTTTATGTTGGTTAACAATAGATGTCAGATCAAACAGACTTCAATCAAATACTAAGTAAGCTGTTTTATATTTTACATTAGTACAGTAGTCATTTTTCTAAATAAGCTGTAAACATAACTTTTTTTCTAAATGTTACGAGTTTTTCCTTGAATTTCATGTTAAATTTAACATATTAAAAAAAAACCTATTATATATAGTTTTTTGGTAACTTATTTACTACTGTAGTACTAAAACGATTTAAAAAAAAATTAAACAAATATGATTTCTATTGAAACATGTTATAGTTATTTTGTTTGATATTTTTTTTTAACTAAAGTTAGAAAAATTAACCAACGAGTTGTACTTTTAATTTTTATAAAGCAAAATCAAGAAAAAAATTTAAAATTAAAAATGATATTTATGTAAAAAATTATAGATATACTAATTTAACTACTTAATATACGTTGGTAGATATTAAAATCACTGAACATAATATAATACAATTTTCACAACTTGGTTGTCTTAAGCCAAATTTTAAATAACTTTTATTTAGACTAATTTAGTTTTATGTAAATATTCTAAAAGCGTATGAGTTAAATATGCAAGAAGGGACACTTTTGCACGAGAAGTTACTTTTGCACAATGACAATTTTGCACAAAGGGTCACTTTTACACGGGTTGATCTTCTTTTGAAATTATATAATTATTCTACGAAATTGTTGTTTTTTTAGATTGTACTACCACTATTATTCTAACCCTAACCCGCAGTCGGTAAATTATTTCGTTCTATTCTTTTAACTAGTTTTGTTATTTTTTCTTTTTTTAATTGTATTTATTTTTATTAATAATTTCTATTAGTTCATATTTGTTTTTTATTATTATTACCTCAAACCCTTAACCTTGGTCGATATTTTTTTCTTTATTTTATAATTTATTTTGAAATATTTCTTTTAATAGTAAATTTTGTATACTTTTTTTTCATTAATATAATTATTAATGTAACAACTAACACTTACCCTCGGTCGTTTACTATTTTTTTTCTTTTTATTTAAAAAAAAAATTATTACTCTCGTGCAAAAGTGTCTTCGCTGGTATTTGACCGATTCCCTTTATAAAAATACATGAGAACAAAAAAAAAACTAAGTAGTATGCAGTTTTAAAAAATATATAGGCGTATGTATTATTATTAAAAAAAATCAAATAGTTTAGATAAACATATAAAGGTAAATTTCGGTTTTAGAAAACATGTTATTTATTTTCAAAACAATATTTATATAATATTATTTTAATGGAAAAATTAAAACTGTAAAAAGTAAAAAAAAATTAATAATTAGAAAAGTCGTGTTTTATTAAAACAATGAAACATGAGTATACACTGTTCTTAATAAAAAACTAGAACTTTCCTAGGGTCAGGTAAGTCATGCGTAACCGGTTTTTAATTACTTTCAATTTCATCAGGATTATCATGTGCATGAAGCGTGAAAAAGAGCTTCGTTTGAAACTTCATAATGCTGTATCAAATTACTCGTAATTGCATTTTTTATATTGCTGGTTAATTAGCAACCTAAACCACTTATTATTAATATTGTGTTTTAATTTTTACTAAATATTTTCACCTATCTTCGACATTCTGAAAACTCATGTTTATAATTACATAGTTTGTTTCAGTTACTTAACTTATTTTCAAGATCAACCTTTTTTTAAATCAAAATAATAAAACAATTCAAAAATGTTTTTTTGAGTATCCTTTATCTTTTACAATAATTAATACTTAATAATTTTTATTAAAATTTAATATTATTTTTTTTCTTACTCTGTTGAGCTTACGTTTGTTGTGTTTACTTATTTAAACCACGTTATTATTATTTATGTAAAGTTTTAACCTAGTTACTACTATAAGTCAGTTTTAAATTGTTAAAGAGAACTTTCGATAACTTTTATTTTTTTTATTAACAGTTAGTTTATTTTAAATAATGTAACTAATCAAGTTAGTATTTTTTTCGTTCGAAAAGTTATTCAAGCATTAAATCTAATTATAACTCTCTCGTTTTTCATCTTTTCTTATTAAAAGATGTGTGACCACAAAAACAATTAAAATTTTTACACTTGGCTAATGGATGTACAATTATTTTTTTGTTTTACTTATAGTTGATGTTTTTTATTTATTTCTACAGCTACCCATGTTTTACATAATATTTAATCATTAGTGTATTATAATTAATTTAAGCTTTGAAAGTTAATAAGTTTAAAAACAAAAAAAAATTGATTATAAAATTAAGTACAATACCTTATTAACATTGAGAAAATTAGTAAAATAATATTTGAATTTATTTTGTTTGAATTGTTATAGTCTAGCTAGATAGATCTTATGTGTTGTTGTAAAGTATATTGTGTACAATATGTTATGAGTGCGAAACCTATTAATTTATAAAAAAAATACATTTAAAATACTAAAACATAAAATAATTTTTTATTTGAAACTTTTTTTATTTTCAAAAGTTTAGTATACAAATATTTTTTTTATTTGCTACTTGTGCATAATTTTAATTGGTTGAAAATCATTGACAAGTTTTACAACATTCCAATTTAAAAAATTTTTAAATCTTACACAAATAAAATATTATGAAAATCATTTGTTAAAAAAGTGTGAGAACTATTAGTAAAAAACTATAAATTATAAAAGTGTAAAGTTTTTAAAATTTTGTAATATTTTATTTTTAAATTGATATATAATTTTTGAATTATTTTAGATAAATTACTTTAAATTTAAAATTTTATAAAAATTTAATCGTGAGTTATATTGCTTATACTTAACCAAGTTTTTGGAATTTTGCTACTGGTGCAACTCATGATAAATATTTTATTAAGTGCTTGTTTTGACTCACTATTAATATATACCATGCACCTGATACTATCTTATTGAGTATTCTAATTTAGTATCTTCTGAAAACAATGATTTAGTACTTCTTTTTAGAGAAAAGTTTAATTTTATTTGAAAAAACTTTCAGAATATGATTAAATATTTAATTAGATATTTTATTTTTGTTTTAGTACAGTTGTCACTTTTCTTAATTAATTGTCAACAAAAGTTATTTATAAAATGTTACGAGTTTTATTTAAATATTATGTTCAAATAACATTTTTTAAAAAGAAACAAATTTACATTTAGTTATTTTAATAATTGATTCAACGCTGTAAATCTAAATTGATTAATTAAAAATTTAAGATAAATATTAATTTCTATCAATATAGGTTATATTTCGTTTTATATTTTATTATTTTATAACTAAAACTAGATAATAGAGCCAAAAAGTTGTATCACGGTTTTTGTTTCTTTAAATTAAGAAAAAAAGTATTTGATTTATAGTTATGTTAAATAGAAAAAAGTTTACATATGCTAATTTAACTGCATAAAATACGTTAGTAAATATTTTAATGTATTTTCATAAGATGGTTATATTTACCGAACTTAATTACGATTCAGTTTTATTTTGACTAATGTAGAACTTTTATAACAAAATATCAGAATAAAAAATATATAAGTTCTTGAAATTTAAAAAAAAAAGGCTTAAAATAAATGGAATCGTTTAAATAAACTAGAAAGCTAGTTTACATTAAATATAAAGGTAAATTTCTGTTTTTAATGTCATGTTACTTATTTTTAACATAAAATTTACAAACTAGTATTTTGAATGACAAATTTCAAACTATTTTAATTTAAATATAGTTGACATTTAAAAAAGTTGTATATTATTATCACAATGAAACATGTGTACCTACCCTTTTTATTAAAAATCTAAAACATTCCTAGGGTCAGGTAGGTCATGCGTAACCGCTTTTTACTCACTTTAAATTTCATGTAGCTTGGTATGTGCTTGGAGCGAGAAAAAGAGCGTTTGAAATTTAATATACCGGATCAAATTACTTGTGATTGCATCATTTTTTAATTGCTGGTTAATTAGCACCTTAGACAACTTGTTATTAAAGTTGTTTCTTCTATATTAACTTTTATTTTTTTGTATCTTAGACATTCTAAAAACTCATGTTTATAGCTACATAATTTGTTAACGTTACTTGATTTAAACTCAAAAAAAACGCTTTTTTAATAAAAAATCAAAATAATAAAATAATAAAAATACGATACTTTGATTTTCCCTTATCTTTTACTTGTATTAATACATTTTTTTATAAAAATACTATATCAATTTTTTTTTTACTCTGTTGAAATATGTAAAAAACTAAGTTTGTTGTGTTTTTTTTAATAATTTACCTAACTATTACTATTTTTTATTTTAACCTAATAACTAGTGTTAGTTAATTTTTGGTTGTAAAAATCTTTCAATTTTATACAATTTTATTTAATTTTATCATCTGTTTATTTTTTCTTAAAATATATTAATTAATTTAATTATTTAGATTTACTAACTTTTTAGTTTTAAAATTTAAAGTGCATTTATTTTTAAGACTCTCTCATTATTCTTTTTTTTTTTTTTTTGCTAGTTACAAGTTTAGTGACCATAAGTCAAGTGTGAAAACGTTTAACATGTTTACTTCTGACTTATTGATGTAAAAAAAATATTTTTTTTACTTTTAGTTGTTGTTTTTTAATATGTATATATATAAATCTACCTATGTTTTAAGTAACATTTAACCGTTAGTGTTTTTTAAGTATGTTGTTAGTTGAAAATTTATAAGTAAACAAACAAATCTAATTTTAAAGACAAATACAAACACTTATTGAAATTAAATAAAATTAAAAAAATAACTTGATTTTTTTAGTTTAATAAAATGGATAGAATGCTGTTTGTAAAGTAAAATGAATAGAAAAAATGCTCTATGCACAAAAACTATTTAAATTTGGAAATTCCAAACTTACCATAGTACTTTATGTGATGCTCTTTTTTATTTGTTTGTTATTTAGATAACTTTGCACAACTTAAATGAGTTGAAAAACATTGACAAGTTTTACAAGATTATAATTTTTAGTCCTTAAACTTTTTAAATCTTACAGAATGCATTTATTTTTATTTATTTTTATTTTGAAGAGTTAACTATCAGTAATTATTTATTAGAAAAAGTTCATATTCTTCAAACAAATATTATTTAACATTTCATTTTTTTAATTGAAATTTTTAGATAAGTTTTTATTAACATAAAAGATATTATAATATTATAACACAACAATCTATAAATATTTATTGATAATTAAAGACTGAAATTTAAAATGGTCGGAACACATACAAACAACAAAAACAAATTAAAAAAGACATTTGCTGATAAAATAAAATGAGACACTTCTTAGATAAAAATCATTATATTTTTTTATATTATCTTTAATTCTTTGCTTATGAGAATTATTTTATAAGGCTTGTTTTGCTTGGGAAGATAAAATAAAAAACTTAAAAAGTATATCATTGTTCTTATAAACGAAGCAGTTAATTGTATTTATTATAAAAATATTATGATAGTGTAAGAGAACTAATAACTAAGAAAAAAATATAAGATGTTGGAAGTGTGTGCTTTTATACATAATTAATTAAGTCTGTTTATGTTTAAGTTTAACAATAGTTTGTTACCAGATAACTTTAATAACTATTTAAAAAGAGTAAAAAATGTCCATAATTATCATATCAGGTCTTAAAAAAAGCTTTTTTTCTACCTAGACTCAACATGAAAATAGGTCATAAATCGCTATCCTACCACTGAATTAAGTTATAGACTAAGCTACAACTATGTTTATAAAGTATATGTAATTTTGGTAAGTTCCAGAACGAATTTAAAAATTATCTATTTAATAGTTGTTATCAAGATCATATGTCTTTCATATGCCGTGAGACAAGCTCACATTTTCAAAGTTTCATCATACCAATTCGATCATTAGACCACAAGCTTTCGGTAGACTGATATCAGTTTTGTCCTGATTAGAATCAGTGAGTCACAATCGAAAAACTTGCAGTCTTTCATCTACAAACGGTTTATACATGTAAGCATGAAGTTACCATTTGCTAGCATCGATCAGTGACGTCAGCATTGTCTTTTGATGTGCGAAGTTCAATACTTTTTTTTTTACTAGGCAAGACATCTAGTACGCTTGTTTTAAAAACGATCAACAAAAACAAAAAAAGTTTAGAAACAAGTGTTTGGGTTCTGACTTACTGATGAGTCTTGATAAGCACGAAATCAGTCTTAGTCTACCGAAAGCGTGTGTTCTTATGATCGAATTGATATGATCAAGCCACTAATACTTTTTATTAAGGATTTAATAATGTTTTTCATTTAATACTAAAACTTTTTTTTCATAAGTTGATTTGTTTTTACAATAACAGTACTTTATTCTAGATTGCAGTATTTTTCATCTGGTTATTCTTTAGATTATATTTTTAAGACTACTATTTTGAATTAAGTTCAGAGAACTTACAAACTTTTTTTTTTTTAGCATACAAAAAAAAGAATAGTTATTCAAATATATATTTCAACAAAAAATTAATTACTTAAATAGTAAGCTGTGATAACTGTTTCAAGCGGGAACGTATCAAAGTTGATGCACGAAAGGGAAGATACTTTTTCACAAGGGAACTAAAATGCACAAAGACAAATTCAAACCAAGGGTTAATTTTGCAAGATTGACTATTTTTCACGGGGGTCAATTTTGCTCAAGTGGTAGTTTTGCACTGAAAATCATTTTTGCGCCAGAGAAAAAAAAAAAGTTATGTATAAATAAAGAAAAAAAATAAAAGTTACATAAATAAAAAACCAAGGAGAAAAAAAAATTACCGACCGAGGGTATGGGTTAGGGTAACAGTGATAGTAAAAATAAAAATGATAATTAAAACTAATAAAATTACCATTAAAAAAATGATGTATAACAACAAATCATTAAAAAAAAGGGTACCGACCGAGAGTAAGGTTAAGGGTAAAAGTTATAGTAAACTTTACAAAACAAAATTATAACTAATAAAATACTAATAACAAAAACAGAAAAAACTAACTAAAAAAATTATTAGTTACCGACCGAGGGTAAGGGTTAGTGAAAACAATAAAAAAAGTAAAACTTAAAAAAAATATTACAAAGAAAATCTATAATTTTTATTTTTTAATATTCAAATAAATTTCAACACGTGCAAAAATTTTCCCTCGTGCAAAAGGGACCTTTAGTTCCATTTTTCTTCGTGTAATTTAGTCCCCTCATACAATATTGTCTGCTCGTGCAAATTTGATACCTACCCGTTTTAAGCAAACTTATGCTAAAAACTATCTTTTTCTAAGGGTACCAAAATAAATCTTCTTTTTGAAGTTTGCAATGATATATTATATTGTTTCTTGAACGACAAAAAAAAGCGCTCAAAAATTTTTTTCTTAAGACTTCTGCACGAAAAAACCTTTCGGTTATCGAGTCGCATACCACGGATACGTCGTGATGTCTAGTCTAGAACTATTAAACTATAAATATTGTTTGCTTTCTATTACTACAATTTTAGACTTTGACAAGTATTCTAAATATAAAAACAAATATTTTAAAATAGAAGAAAAATTCTTGTTCTTGTAATTATTGTTTTTTTTTTTTCTAATTAAGTACTTAAATGTTACAAAAATTATTTTTATATTTTCATTTCAAAAAGTATTGTTCAGATCTGATAGAATTCACATCTTTAAATGTCTTAAACGATTATGTATTAGCTTATTTATATATTAACATGTAAGATTATATTACTGTTCCAGTAGAATTATTAAATAAAAATGAAAAATTACACTTTTAAAACAAAATAATGATAAAATTGTACGTAAAAATATTTTAGCGTAATACATTTTTAGCTTCTTTAAAGAAATTGTAACCTATAATTTAAGTATTCACACGTTTGCAATTAGTATTACTGTTCTCTTTTTAGAAAGTAATTTAAAGTTTTAGATATTTTTTTAAAGTCTAATGTTATTAGACAAGTTTTTAAATTCAGTTTTAAACACAAATTTCAGTGAAATTTTGTTTAATTTTCTTTTTGTTTTCATTTAATTTAATTTATTATTATATTGCAAAATATATAACTATTTAGATGATAAAGAAATTATACAATACAGCTCGAAATATACTTTCTAAGCATGTTGTGTACGAATCGATAACGTAAAGGTTCTTTGTACACCAAGTCGTTAAACCAAACTTTTTGAGCGTTTTATTTATAACAAGTGGTTTATAATTCATTATATTGTTTATATTTAGTTAAGTTTTTTGAATTTTGTTACTTGTTTTAGTCGTTTGAATGATTTTTTAATTAATTGAATAACTACAAAAGTTTTTCCAATTTTTCAATTGATGGATATTTAAGGTTAATATAGATTTAATAAACATTTCTAGCTAGGATATCAGTGTTTAAAATTTTAACTGAAATGGAGTTCTCAAGAGGTTCGTTTAAAGTAAAAAACATCGTAGGCCTGCACCATGAAAAAAATTCCTTGAAATTAAAAGTTGAATCAGAGGATTTTGAAAAGTTAGCTAAAATATTTATTAAAATTGATTTTATATAACTTTTTAGCTTAGGTTTAGCTGAAGTAACGGTTAATTACAAAAATAATGCGTATTTTTTTGTGGAATAGTTATAATTGAATTCTTTTTTCTTTTAATTGTCTATGCCACTAAAAAGTACCTTTAAACTAGGGACGGCAATGTAAATAATTGACAGAACGGATCCGGAAAAACTTAGTCCTTAGCATTTTAAGTTAGCGATTTACCAGATTCAGCTTGAACCTTGCATAAATTCTGATCCTAATTCAAAAGTAATATCCGGATCCGGCTAAGTAATAATTTTAGATAAAGATACGAATCCAACTAAAAACTAATTTTCAAAAAAGATTTTTAACGGTTTAATACTAATTGATCGGGTATTTCAGAATTAGGAATCAATTTAATAATAACTCAGTTTCTCAACTATGGAATTTTGTGTTAATGTTTATAAAGTTTATATAAATCTTTATTTATTAGAACTCTGGACCGAATTAATACTAGTTAGTTTTATAAATTCAATAAATTAGTTACTAAAAATTTAACTCTTTCAAAGTATAGAAAAAAAACTGACCTGATGTTTTAAGAAATGATAAAGTTATCATGAGATTTTTATTAAAAAACCTAAACTGGCTTAAGTAATCCTGTTGTAATTTTATAATTCAAAACTATTATGTAATCCTGAAATTTTTTAATTTTCAAATTGTTCTAAATTGTCCTGAGTACTTGAGTATCCTAGTTGTGTGAATGTGTAGAAGTTTTAGAGTTTTGTTTATTTTTAAAGTACAACTTTTTCTATATGTTTTTGGTAAAAAGTTTTAGGTCAAAATTGTGCTCAAGGGCATAAAGGAGTGGGAGGTCCGATATTTTTTTTGACTAGAAATAACATTGGATCTTATATGAAAGCTTTAAGTACAAATTACAAGTCAGCTTTAATATAATTAAAAAATCTTATTTAACTTTTAAGATATTGTATCTTATATAAAAATTTTCCGATACAAGCGTAAAGACCGCAAATTTTTAAAGGTCAATTTTCTCGGAAATTTGAAAAATCACTAAAATTCTAACTTCTACTTTATTTTTTAGACTAGAGACTTTTAACTTTCATAAAACGTTACTTTGACAGTTTTAAAAATTTAAAATGTTGAAATATTAAAAACAAAATTTTAAAGAAAAAAAAAAGTGATTTTTTTATAAAAAATTAGTTTTTCAAACCAAAAAAAAATTGCTGATTTAGCAAATATTAGAAAAAACACCTCCACTTTACAATCTTTTTAAAACTAGATAAAACCCTCTCTGTGAAATTTTGAAGAGATTGCTCAAAAAATGCAGGAGGAGATAGATTTTTAGTGAAATGGTCTTTTTTCGCCTTTTTAGTTTGCGCCTTCCATTAAGAACCTGTTTAGGTCACCAACTTTGATCGCTAATATCTCAAAAAGTTCATTAAAATTTTTCAAGCGGTTAAAATTTTCTGATAGCTCAGATAAAACTCTAAAAATAAAATCAATTTGTAAAAATCACGGTGGACCCCACTATGCCCTTAATATTTTAGAATTAATGAAAATATATTGTAATACTACTTTTAATATATTTTAAGTTATATCTATTAACTTACAATTACCTACTTAACTTTATAATTCTTTTATTTCTAGTTATTAAATATTTATTTTTGTTAATTTTTAATATGATTGGGTAAGATGGGTAAGGAATAATGGTAAAAATTAGAAAATATTTTTAAAGAAGTAAAAAAAAAATGCTGACCTAGCAAATATTAGAGATAACACCTCCACATTACAATGGTACCCACAAATACTAAAACAAAATGATATTTTTATCACTACAAAACATAAAGTCCATTTTTAAAACCGATTTCAAAGTCAAAGTTACAGTTTTGTTATGTAAGGTTATGAAAAAGAAGTATTGTACAAATGTTGTAATATTTACATTGGCTAGCCGGATTTCATTTTTATTTTTAAAATGTTTAGCGAGCCGGACACTTCCATTCACGGACCAGTCATTTATAACAATAAGCTTGACTCTATTTAAATTTGAAAATTATTTGGGGTCTGGTCATTTTTACTCCGCAAACCGAATTAGTCACGCAGGCCATACGTTGCCCGAAAGTGGCGTCGCGTGGGGTGGAACGCTGGAGCTTTAGCTCAATGTAAAAAAATGTAAAATTGCGTTTTTTAATTTGTTTTTTTAGTGGTTAAGTATTTAAATACGCTGTTTTAAATGGGTCCAATTCAGCTGTACAACCTCAAAATACGTAAAAATAACTTTTTTATGAAGCTGAGGAATAAGAACTGAGAAATTGATATAAAAAATTCTTATTTTAGCTAAAAATATAAGAAAGTTATGTTATCATGAAGTTGTACAAAAATACAGCCAAATGTATACATAAACGTCTTTAATTTCCCTGCTAAATTATTTTTTTTCAAGTTTTTATATTTGATGTTAAAATGTTCATAAAGTTGGAGATGCAAGCTCAATGTGTTTCAGCTGCATTTTAAACGTATACAAGTTTACAATACAAAAAAAAAAGTTGAAAAGTTGAGTTCTACAGCTGCATGAACTTTTGGCACCCTTGAATTATATCATGATAGTTGTTGATAATTTACTACAACGTGAGAACAATAAGACAAGTTGAACTCGAGCAGCAGAAAACTCGAGGAGAAAATACTCAAGCACAGGCAACTCGAGAAGGGGCACCTCGAGCAGGAGCAACTAGAGCAGGGAAAATTCGAACAGGAACAATTCGAGCAGGAACAACTTGAGCAGGAAAAAACTCGAGCAAGAACAACTCGAGCAGGAAAAACTCGGGCAGGAGCAATTCAAGCAAGAAAAACTCGAGCAGGAAAAGTTTGAGCAGGGGCAATTCGAGCAGGAAAAACTCGAGCAAGAACAACTCGAGCAGGAAAAAAATCGAGCAGAAGCAATTCGAGCAGGAACAACTCGAGCAGGGAAAACTCGTGCAGGAGCAATTCAAGCAAGAAAAACTCGAGCAAGAAAAACTCGAGCAAAAAAACTCGAGCAGGGGCAACTCTAGTAGGGAAAACTCGAGCAGGAGCAACTCGAGCAGGGGAAACCTTGTTTATTTAATTTACTTACATTTTTTTTATTAAATAGTTAGACAAGTCATAAAATTAACTTAGTAAGTTTATAACTGTGCAAATACAGAAACTTACATGGACATAAATAAAATAAAAGTAGGGTTGACCTGCTCTGGTTGCTAAGAAAGGGTGATGATATACAAAGGTAAAAGATATGTGTTTTTTTTTGTATTTAGTTTGTTTGTTTTAACTTTTACCTAGTTAAAAAAATATGTTAACTTTTTTTTGCTGAAAAAATTGCTAATTCTTCACAGTACCTTTACAATTTTAATCTAATTTTTCAAACAAAAGGATTTTTTAAATTTGACAATCTTAGTCTGCAGCATCCTCCAACAAAAAGACCACGCGATGCCACTGTTGCCCGACCCTACTTTAAAGTAACCTCGTATTCTTTTAAATATTAAACATTATACTTAAAGTACTATAATTTCGAAACTTTTACAACTCGAAAACTAAACAGCCATTATCAGTTACTCTACTTGACAGGAATACTTGTGCATGGGTATGTTCTACCGACTTGACCGACTGTGAAGACTTGATTGAACAATACATTGAAGAAATGTTAAAGGAATATAGAAAGAATACTAAGAATACAATTTCACAAGGTAGATATTTAAGTAAATATATATAACAACAAGGTATTAAATATCTGATAGATACCAGTGACCAAGCGTGGCATTTTTCTTTTAAAAATATATTACTGTTTAAAACCCAATTAGTTTGCAACTTTGAAAACTAATTAAGTTAAATAGAATTTATACAAAGTAAATACATCATATTCAAAAATGTTTGTTCGAAAAATTGTATTTATAATATTTTTTTGTTATAATAATAATAATTTTGTGAACTATCTATTAAAATACTCCATCCCACAAGACACCCTTACTAGCTAAAAAGAGATACTTAAATTAAATTTACAAAAAAAAAGCAAATTAGTTTGGAACTGTGTAGAAAAAAGATTTCAATAACTATGCTTAAACATATTTTTACTTTTAATAGTTTTAATATATTATAAGCATTGCTGAATATGTTAAATCTTTACATTTAACTTGTTAAATATAATAACTATAAATTTATAAAAAGTCAAATACAATGCTTTTTCAAAACATAGTAGAGAGCTAATAAAAGAAGGATTCGACTTTTACAAGCTTTGGGTAATCTAAGATCTGGGGCTTCTGTTAAACTTACTGTTAGCGGTCTTTATCTTTCACCAAGAAACTATTTTTGCTAGAATTTTTATTGACGTCATCATTGTCTAACTGCTGTACTTTATATATTATATACATTTGCCTATTTGCAAGACAACTGTTACGCTCGTTTTTAATAAAATAGTTTTTGCTGATGTTTTCTATGAAAAGAACTCTATGAACTTGTTTATATATATATCGTTAGTCGTAATAGTTTATCAAGATTCAGTTAATTAACCTTAACATTTTTTGTAGTTAAACAATGTTCTTACATTTTAATTCGCAAAAGTAGAAAAATTTGTTTAAGATTACCGAATATAATTAATTTAGCTTAAGTAAGTTTTACTTTTATTTTTAAGGTACTTTTAAGGACCTACTTTAAAGTTTAAATAGTATAGACAGTAACGATAATTAGTTTTTATGAAACATTAAAAGCAATTGATTTTTTTATTTTTGTATGAACTCATACTGGAGTAAGTTAAAAGATTGTTTTTTACAAATAATAAATTTAAATTTTAAACTAGTAAAAAGTGTTCACAAATTTTCAATTCATTGATATTTTATTTATAATATTAAAGTTTTAAAGATATTATTAAAAATCATAATTTACAACAACTTATAACTAAATGAACTTAAATTTTAAAAATTTGCAAACACCCTGAGACCAGAGGTTGCTGGCACGGAAACTTCCAATGGTTTATTAAAAAGGATTGAATCTTGACTAAGAGACATTTAGCTCTGAATTCAATCACTCTTTCCTCGAGTTTGGATCATAGTGTCTGATATAAACTCTGGGTTTGGACTAACGACACGAGATAAAATTTTTGTTAAAGTGGTAAATGTAATAAACAAAAACTATTTGAAAACTGTGATAAGGTTTAGTATAGAGTTAAAAATAGTTAGGATAAATGTATAAGCTCTTTATAAAATAATTTTAATAGAATTGTTAAAGTTAATCAAATTTACTCTAACACTAAATACTATTCATATACTAAAAACTCAAGAGTAAACCTAAAAAAAAAATGATACAAAAACTTAGAATGAAAAAAGTAGTAAAATTAGATCAATACAACATTAAAATGCTCAGGATTGAAACATCAATAAAACAATATAAACTATTATAAAATTTTCAGTTCGAATTATCAAAAATAAAGCAAATATTAAATCGGTAAAATATCGCAATAAAGAGACTTTGGCTCAAAAATCAATAAAATTTTGGTAAATTTTAACTAGCATCACTGTTAACGATGGAGGTAAGTTGTCCACGCTCACTGTCCAACTCCACCTGCAACAATTAAGCTTTCCATTCCTTGAGATCAAATAACTAAGCTAGCTGATGACAAGTCGTTATAGCAACCAATTTCGAATTTCTTCTAGTCTTCTTTGTTGTTTACAAGCTTGCCTAAAAACAGAGTGCTTCTAATTTAGATATTGAATAATTTATTTTTAAATATGGTTCCGTTACAACCCGTTAGTTTTTGTTAAAATTTTAATTTACTTATACAAAAGCTTTAAAGAACATCTAATTAAACTTAAAGGTGTCTTAAAGACAGACTTGGGGATACTCAGGGTTATAATACACATGACAACGAAATTCAACTATAATAACTATTAAAGAAAATAAATTTATTCTCGTACAATAAAAATGTTCTAGTTTTTGAAAAATTAATAAAATTAGTATTAAAAAACTATCTCAGGTATTTTTGTGTAATTGTCTTACTTTTAGAATAAAAACTTTAGAAGAAAGTTAGTTATTCTTTAACTCTAAGTAGTTAAATTGTGTACTTTATTTTACATAGCTTTTGAAACAGTTTAAGCAAAAAAAGTAAACAAAACTAGTTTTGAAAACAAACAAAATCAGTTCTGTCCAGCTACCTGTAAATAAATTGTTTTATTTTTCTAGTCACAAATAAAACATTTTCTTATAGACAATTACCAATTAATATTAATTGTACCTCCTAACCAGAATTTTAGCAGGCTGTTTAATGTCAATGTATTTACGAAAAGTCTGCATAACAACAGTTTGAACACAATAATCTGAATATTTTTATCAATTTTTGCAATATTATTCAATAAAATCTTAGAAAAATAATTAAATCTTAACGTATTATTATTACGTCATCATGAAACTGATAAAAATGATATTAAAATGTATTTAAAATCTTATTTATGAATTTTATGAATTTATTCTGCTTATTTTACTAAACTACACTTGAGCTTACTGTTAAATATTCTAATGTTATATAGACTAAGAAAAAATATAACACAAACCTAGTTTAGATGGTATAGTACTTTTCAGTTCCTTGAACTATATGTGTTTTTTTCTGTAAAATTGTTGTATAAGTGTATTTGCGGAATAACAGTTGTTTTTACTGAAACATCATTTTAAACTTTTTATGTTTAAAAGGTAACTTTTTGACACAAACGCTTAGAACGAACACAAAATAAAAAACTGAAAAAGTCTACACACTGTTTTATGTGTGAACAAAGTTGGTAAACGAGAGTATGAATAAATTAGGTTTAAATCCTCCATTAGGTTTACCAATTAGTCAATTGCAAAATGAATCTGAACCATCCGAAAACTCAGAAAAATGTGACAGCCTTATTGACGATGATGACAGTGATTACTCTGATGAGAAAGAAAACAGTTTGGTTTACAAGAAAAATGCCAAAGTAAGTAATCAGAAAAAAAAATACATTTCAATATAGTACAATTTAATTTTCTTAAATAAAAAAGGTACAATAAAATGTTAACTTAGCAATAATGTGTTAATAAAGTATTTACTTGAAGCAAAACTTATTTACCAATTGTCTGTTTTAAGAATATAAGTCACTCTTTATATTAAATAAATTTAATATTCTCAAATACCAAAAATTAACTTGTTTAACACTTTTTATATATTATAAATAAACATCAAAAGGTATATTTGTTCGACCTTGATGATTTGGTGGTGCCCGGTGAAATCCTGTTCAAGATGGCGAGGGTGTACGCAGATGAGGCCGAACGCAGGCGAGTGAAGGATCTGCAGGAGAAAATCAAAACCTGGTGCGATAAAATTTCCAGGACCTGCTTCTTTAAAAGCCAAGCTGAGGTACATTGAAAAACATTGATTAAGACTGAATTTGAAATGTTTATAACACGTTTATCAGAGGGCTTGTGGAGTACTTTCGAACGCTTTAGTTTGAATCATTTAAAAAAAAAATTCAATTATGTTAAGTGAAAGAGTATGTAATTATTAGTCGCGTCTTTTTTTTTTGTAAACTGCTTATAATGTTTTTTTAGTTTTGTACAACTTTTAAAATGTTAAATGTTTGTATAAATTAATATTGATTTACAGGATTACAAAATTTGTAATGAAAATATCTGTAAAGAATCAAATGACCACTCAAAAAAAGAACTAATGCAAAGTTTGAGGAAGTCCTTCGATGAGTTTCATTTTATAAGCAATTCAGATGAAGTTGAATCGTTGAAAAGTTTGTGGGAAAATTTCAATGATCAGAAAATTAAAAGAGGCTTTCTGTACGTGTGGTTGGAAACAATCAATGAGCTCCTAATTGATTTAGCTTTGAAGTTAGTTCAAATTTTATTTTACATTTATCTTTACCTAACTTAAAAAAAAAAAGCTGTTGGCAAGTTTTTTATAGTTGGTTTTTTTTTTCTTTTGTATACTTTTTAATCGTATTGTTTTACCGATATATTTTTCGAACTAAGCTGTGTTTTTAAATTGAAACAAAACCTTTATAGTTTCATGTAAATTAGCCTCTTATTAAAATGGTGAAATAAGTAATAAATGAAAATATTAATTCTTTATCAAAATTCCTTATCTAAATTAAATAGACTTGAATTTAATTTCATTTTGACGTTGTAAAATGTATTAAAAAGGTATTTAATGCTTTTTTGTGAAACTACTTAAAAACAAAGTATATATATACCAAAAAATATCAAAGCTTACAATTTTCGACCACATATCATACCTATTAAATCATAAAGCTAAGGTATAATTTTTTTATTTTATACAAAACTATTTAAGTTTTTTATTTAAGTTTTAAACACAGAAAGGATAGTATTCTGATCGTTTTCAGCAGCAGTTGCTTTTCCGACACTCTCGCTAAATTTGTGTTTTTCGAGTTACAACAGTTCTTCAACTTTGAAGAAATTTACAGCGCCTCAAAGCAAGAAAAACCACGTGTTTTTGCGAAAATGAAGAAAATGTATCCCAATTCCAAGTTTTCAGCGTTTGGAGCGAAGGAAGAAAATGAAATTGCGTGCAGAAAAGTAAGATTGTACACATTTAAAAATAAAAAAGTCTTAGAAAATAAAATGGATAATAAAAACTTTAAATTTAGTTTAATGTAAATTTTGACAATGAAAAATCTTCTAATGTTATATAACACTTTAGAAACTAAACTTTTTTGATTTTTCAGAAACTTAGTCTAAAGTTGCCCTATTAACAACCTTCAAACTTTAAAAATAGTATTGTAGAAGTTATTATGCTTTATATTATAATAAAACTTAGATTTTTTCCCATTATTTAATAAATGTTTTCCTTATTTAGTTTTAATTAACTTGACTAATTGTAAATTATATGGTATTTTTATTCAAATTTTATTCATGTAAGATTCTTCTTAAATAGATTTTCTCTATATAGAAAAAAAAAACGATTAAATGTTAGAAATATATAACTTATAAGTTAATTAAAATAAATTAATTTTCTTCTTCAGAACAACATTTCTTTCTTCAAAATCGAGGAGCTTAGCGATCTAATGGAAGTAAAACAACTCATTGAAGATGATCGGATCTAAACATTTTATTTGATGAATTTTTCTACTTATTATATTAATAATTATATTTATCTTAGTTAATTATTTAGGTAAATTTTTAACGTACCAAATAAGTAGCAGTAAAAAAAAGGTTTGAAAAAAAAATAAAAAAGTATAAAAATTAAGAAAGTTTAAACTATCTTATAAACTTTTAATTAAAACCTTTTTAATTTCTTTAAAAATAGTTTTTCAAAATGATTACTTTTAAATGATTGATAATAATTTACATTTAGACACACAAAACACCTTTTAAAAGAGTACATCTATTGATTTTCAATGCTTAGTCATTTATAATATGTAATAATAAACATTTAAAAACCATATTATATTAAGCTTATTTTACACCGTATTGCGACAGTGCAAGCAACACTCTGCGAGCTGGTTTTGTCCTCGTTAGAATTTATCAACTAGACATTTTTAAGATAAACCGTTATTTAAGTTTAACTAGGTGGGCCTTAGTTATTTGTGTTATGTATATGAAAAAAAAAACGATTTAAAGACTTTAATTTTTTAAACTAGAAAAAAGTTACATTAATTTACCATATTCTAAATCAGAATCCTATCATGCAATGTTTTTCTGTTCTTCTATAGTAAATTAAGGGTAAAACTATTGTTTTCTTATCTACGGCAAAAGTAATGTTTGTGCACAAGAGTATTTTATACTTATAACAAAAAATAAAAAAAAAATATAAAAAATGAAGGTGTTTTTTATTTTCTCAATAAAAAAATGAATTAGACGTTGCTATCGGCATTAAAAAATAATAAGAAAACTAAAATATTTTTCGAAAGTTATTTTTAAAATCAGTTTTTAAAATTTTGAAATGACATCATAAGAGTAGAAACAACTATAATCAAAAATAATGTAAAAGTAACACCAACAAAATAAAATACTTAATTATTTTAAACAGAATATAAGTAAAGAATTAATTTAATAATTTTGCTTCAAAACTTGATTACAGTAAGATTAGTTTGTTGATGAATTTATTATTTAAATTTTTAAGTCAAACTTTGAAAAGTTTTATATCAATTTTTTTTTTAACGTAAATGTAATAAGTTTTAGTTTTCACCATAGCATGTATATTTGTAAAGGTCAAATTGTGTAAAAAAATATTTTTTTTTTTGATAGCTAGTTAAAAATTAAAAAAACTAAATCGCAATAGTTGCAACTAGTTTAAACAAGATTTACCCTTTGTGTAAATTAGTTTTTAAGGCTAGGAAAGGTTAAAAGTTAATAAACTAATAAAGAAACGCTGTTTAATAAATGGTATTAATTATCTTTTTAACTTTTTCCAAGTGGTCGCTTATGAGAATGAGCTGGTAATTCAGGTTTAAACAGTTTTGAGAATGTTAGATATGTTTCAGGTAAAACCTTGAAAATAACTGCTTACATCAACTTCATTAAAATGTGTTTTAATTTCTGTAAGCATATTTGTTTGTTTTAAAACTATTGTACGCGTAGTTGAAAGTTGGAAACTTATAAAAATGTCTGAAATACTGTTTGAAGAAGAGGCGACGCCCAAGGTGTCATTTAAATCTTTTAAGAACTTCTGCTTAAATTTAAACTACTTAATCGATAAATTTATTCTTTTAAGAATTTATTTTTCAAACTAAGTTGAAAAATAAGATGAGTAGTTGAGATCTCTTCAAAAAATATAATATTGCTTTAAAGCTAATAACTCTAAACCAAAATTAGTCTACCTTACGATTTCAAAACTACTGACTATTTAAGTTTGACATACTTAAATAAAACAAATTTGTCTTAATAAAAATTGGTTCTTATTGCTGTTAATTCTAAAATGGAACAGCAAATAAACTTAAAACCAGTTGTGATTGTTCTTTAAAATTTGGTAGAAGTTTTAAACAAACTTTGTAAAATTAGTTTAAACAAAAAACACAAATTTAAAACTAAAAGACTGTTTAAAAGATAGAAAGATGATTTATATTTAAAATTTTTCAATTAAGCATATTAGTTGTCAAACAAGAATTTTATTTTTTGTTTGTTAAATATATTAAACTTAGTATTATTTATTACACTAAGATTTATATGTTTTTACAAATATTTCAAAATTATATTTATAAAACTTCAAACAAAATTTTTCTAAAGAAATTTATGAAAGATACAGAACAAAAAATATAAAACAAATAGTATAAAAACATTGGTTATATATTTTTTTTGTTACTACCTTTAAACTTTTTTTTTTTAAACTAATTTATAAAATCTTATATTTTAAAAAAGAGTCGAACTAAAATCAAGTCAAAAGGTTTAGCTTAATAATAAAATACAAACAAATAGAAATTACTATTAAGTTAAATCTTGTAAACTATGAAACCAAAGGGTGTTGATGACCAAACATCCAAAGGTTCATTTACCCTAGAACGTTACGCTTGGGGCTTAATCTAAGTGTGACTTTACTATTGGGATTTGAAAAAATAATTACATTACCCTAGACTTAGTATTACTAGATATCAATATTACTATAAATAACCAGGCACAACAATTCAGTGGGTTTCTTTATTAAACGAACTTTAATGAATACAAAACCTATAGTTAGAAATACAAAGATCTATTAAATATGTAATTTGTGTATTAAAATACTGTATATTAACCACTATAAAAACTCAATGATATTCTAAGAAGTAATTAAAATTAAATGCAAAACCAAGTGTTGAAAACTACAAGAACAAGTATGTCACTTATGTCAAAAATACTTTATATTAAACCACTGAAAAAAATTATTTTAATAAATCAATTGTTGAAAATCAAAAGAGCTATAAGATGTACAGTAAGAGAATTACAAAAATTAATTTTACAACAATCTTAAATTCTAACAAATACAATTATAATTATATATATTAAAACTTTATAAAACAACTCAAAACCAATACTCAAGTGTCTTTCTTGTAAACACTCTCTGCAACTCCTTGTGGTTATCTCTCCAACTCTGTCAGTTGTATTAGCTTATGAAAAACATTACATAAAATAATGCATATTTTGATAATAAGTCATAAAAGAGAATTGCGCTCTCATTCTGTTTTATTCTCTTTTTCACTTTTGTTACATAAGACTTTTGCAAGAAGTTCAATTGCAATAAAGTATTAAATTTTTCTTAAAAACAAAACGGTTTTCAAGGGAAACTTGTAATACTAAATAGAGTACACTGCATCGATATATACTTATTTTATAAAGTAAAGCAGTACTAGGACCAGTACTAGGACCTTGTGTCAAAAAAAAAACTTTTGGTGACCGAGTCGAGTCTAACACCACTTAGATACAGTTTAATGTCTTGTTCAGGACATTTAAAAACAACTTATTCTGTCTTTTACATTTTTTTGAAAAGATGGGAAAATAAAAATATTTGTTTACTTAAAACATTGTACATATTCAGATAACTTTTTTTAGATAACTTTTTATTTTGAAATTAATAAAATTAGTTTTATACTTTTTAGCTTAAAAAAACAATTCTTTTACAATATTTTTTTTAATGTCTTATAGTTTACTACAGATTTTGTTTTGGTCTTATTTCATAAATTAAAATTATCTTAAAAAGACTCAGATTTTAATTAGAAAAAAATTGTTAACAAAAAAGTGCAAAGATAACTATTTACTTTTAAAAAACAATACATCTCATTATTAAATTCTTTTTTCGATTAAATTTTCAAGTGAAATTAAAACATTAAATAACCAAAAGATATATATATATATATAAATATTTTTATACTCAAAAATTAAAAATTTATTGTTGTGTCTTTCAACTAAAACATTTAAACAAAATATTTTTTACATCTGTGTATAGAAAGAACGTTTTCACTGGAAACATAAAATTTTCATTCGTTTTGTAGTAAAAAAAGAAAAACAAATTTAATAAGAACGTATTGCCATTGTGCACATAAAATTTGTTCAAAATAATTATTTGCTGATTAAAATATTATATAAAACTGATACTAACTTAAAATTGCCACCCACAACAACTAGTAAACAAAGTTATTAGTTTACACCTTAAAAGTTTAAACAAAATAAAGCCAGCAGGACCAATAAAATGTTCGACTAGTTAATTATTACCGTATGTTAATAAGAACTAAAGAATTATAGAGAAAATTAATAACTAAATGTTATTACATAGCAAACTGAAATTTATTTTCATATCTAGACCGTTGGTTAAACCTGGGAGGAAAGATCCGATATCAGTATATAAAAAAGGGTAATTCACCAGTTTAACTGCTTTTGTGAAGATATTTATGTCGGTACGACTTTAATGCAATTTGGTAAAAGGATAAAAGAACATATTCTGAAAAGTATTGATGAGTTTTGTAAAATGAGTAAAATTAAAAATAAATCTAAAAGAGTAGTAAATGCTTCAGAAAGAATTGCTAATGCTGAAACCTAATTAATAACCTTAATTGTTCAGTCATTTGTAATTTTTAACCGTTTAAAATTATTAGAGATTGTTATAGCATTTTTGATTTAATTAAACTTGAGGCTATATTTATTTCTTTAACAAAACCTAAGTTGTGTAAACATAGAGATGTTGATAATACTCGTACTTTGTTTTCATAAATAATTTTAAAATATTTTATTTATTTTTTGTTTATTTTTTGTTTCATTGTAACTAAAACTACTCATGTACTGTTAATTACCCTTTGTTTATTATTATTACTTTTCATTGATTATTTTTTGACTATACAAGCTAGATTTAAAACTTTGTTTTTATTGCTTAGTAAACAACTAAATAGTTAAGCACAAAATATTTTTTGTTATAAAAGTTTGACTTATGAGTATCTTTAGAATAAATTAATGAATTTCAAATAAAAATTTAAATCTTATTTATTAAAACAGTTTTAATTACTTGATTGTAAATAACTTTAGAACTTAAAACTGTGCTCAAGTAATTCAAGTAGAAATGTATGCTTATACATAAAAAATTATATCTAATTTAATTGAAAATAAGATATAAAAAGTATGATTTGATAAAAAAAAATTTTTTGTTAACAAAAATTAGTTTTAACAATTGCAAAAAAAATTGCTTCGACAATTTTATCTAAATATTTATAAAACAAGAAGCATGATGCCCAATGCGTTAAAGTCTAAATTTTTCAAAAGGATACTTTCGAATACAGACAAATAATGAAAAACAAAATGCTGTAAAAGCCCATAGCAATCTAAACTGATCAAAAAAATACAAACTGTAACCTCAAATATAAAAATGGTGTTTTATATAAAACAAGATACTTTCAAACAAGAACTCTCAGTAATTAACCTTTATTTTACTGCTTATGAACCACATTAGATAAAGTCTGTTGTGTTGTAGAAAAACAAATAAATTACATTTAATAAAACTGTTGTACTTTTTATATGCAGTTTAGAATTGTTATACATAAAAAATATGATTGAGTGTAAAATACTTTTAAATAAAATAAAGTGTTTCAAAATTTATTTAAATATGAGCTAAATCCTTATGCATAAGATAAAAAGTATGTTTTTATCAGCTTTATACAACTGTTTTATAAAGTTATAGAAAAAGTACACAACTGTTTAATATTATCTTCTAAAGTAAGTAAGTTCTTACTAAAATTGAAAAAATTCCAATTAAAAAAATATAATTATTAGGATAGTATTCTATGAACTAAAAAACCTAAACAATTAAAAGACCAAATAAACTTGAGATGTTATGAACGAAGTAGCATTTTATTAAGAAACAAACTGAATCAATAAAATAAAAACAATTTACATGTAGATAGTATTAACTTTTAGTTATATGCTTACAGTTTTTTATATTAATCTTAAAAGTCAATAATAGTTACATAAGTAATATTTATAAGGCATTAATCCATTCTTGTTAGCAGCACTTTTAAAAACTTTGCATTATTTATTAGATTTCGCAATTCAGTTGCTAACTAAAAACAATTTTTTTCAAAAAAATCCTAAAATTAGTGGATAATAGTTTTCTCAAAACTCGTTCCTTAAAAATTCCTATCAAAATTATTTACCATCTATGCGAAATAGAGAGTGCATATTTTAAAAGCCAGCCCATAAAACACTGGGTGCACGATTCAAATTTGGACAATTCAAATTCTTAAAAAAAAATTGAAAAAGCCACAACTAAAAAAGTAATGTATATTTGTCAAAATTAAAGAATACATATGTAGGTCCTATTAATATCTTTAAGCCATTTTTCTATTTGCAAAACATTGAATATTTTTTTGATATATGGTTTAAATAAAGTAAAAAATAGTTGTATATTATATACATAGTTATTTTTAGTAGTTTTAAAATATTATAAAAAGTATTAAATATTTTCAAAAAAGAAAAAGTTAAATGTGATATTAATAAGGATTACATAAGCATTTTTTATTTTTATTAAATTTCAATTATTTTTTGAGATATAGTTTTCTAACTATTTTTTTAAGAATTTGAATTGTCGGAATTTGAATTGTCTGAATTTGAATTGTCATGTAATCTAAAACTTTTGATAAAAAAGAAACTTATAAATAAAATAAGATGTTGAAAAATCAATGTTTCAAGAAGAATTAAAGTGTAATAAAAGAGTGCTTTTTACGTAGCTTGAAATTCAAAAGAGATAAATAATTTAAATAAACAGATTACTTGACAGTTTTTTAAGCTTTAGGGTTAATGAAGCAATTTATATAGGGTAACAAAATTTAAAAAAAAGAATAATTATCAATTATTTTAAAATATTAGAAAATTTATAGAGATACATAAATGTTTAGTAACCGCATGTAAATGTTTTCCGTTTGTATTTTATTGTTTTTCGATAAATGGTTATGTTAAACTAAATGCAAATTAGGGTGCTTATTTTTACTGCTACTTTTAATTTTCAGCCTGATGTTTTTTTTTTTATGTTCTGAAAGTATCATAAAAAAACCCTGAGTAAAATTTTTAATGATTTGAACAAACTCTCACCTTGACTCCAACAATTTTTTTACAACTTACCCAGTGCAAAGTATACAAGATTCAAAAAATACGACCTTGGAGTTTTAAGCTGATTATTTTTTACCTGTGGCTAATTATCACACAAACACATAGTGAACAATTTAAAAGGATTCAAAGAAAGATTTATTGTGGAATTTTTTGATTTTATGTAATTTTTGTTAATTTTTTTTTAAATTTCCAATAAAACTAACGAGATTATGTGCTTGGTTACATATTGATATAGGCATGGTCATAATAGACTATAACGCTTTGATATACGTGCACAGCAATTCAAACTCCGACAGTTTAAATTCTTTTTAAAAAACTCAAAGACTTTAACTAAATAAGTAATAAATATATATATAGTTTTTATAAAATATTTTTATATAGGTATTGTTAATATCTACAAGCCACTTTTTTATTATTGAAAACTTTTAAGTATTTTTTGATAAATAGCTGAAATAAGCTTAAATTAAGTAGTTATTTCTAGCAATTTTTAGAAAACTCAATAAATACAAAAGTTTTACATAGAAGGAAAAAAAGCCTGTATATATTAATAAGACCTACAAACGTACGAGTTTTATTTTTTTCAAAAATACATTACTTTTCGACATATGGTCTTTAAAATATTTTTTCAAAAATTTGAGTTGTCGGAATTTGAATAGTCATGTAACCCCGACTATAACGATTTAATATATAAATCACAATTCTATGTTATTTCAGAAACAACTATTTTTATTTATTCTAATAGGTTTATAAAAAGTGTTGTTATTTTTAAATATTATTTAAGTGAAACTGAGTCTGTGAATATAACCATTATACTACAATGACTAAATGAGAGCAGAAAGTAACAATGAAGAATACTACATAAAAATAACAGTTATTTAATTAAACAACTGACCAAGAATTAAAATACCAAGGCTTTACAGCCTAACTTAAAATAATACGGCATCGCTACGCAAGTAAAGATATTAGTGACTATAAGTGCATGGTAGTTAAAACTAGAAAGATAACTAAAATCATTCCAGCTCAAGCGAACCTTGCGCTTTTACGTACAATTTCTAAATGAATATTTTTTGTGGTAAATTTATTGACAACAAACGTACAACTAAATACAAATCATCACTTTTTTACTGTATACTTATTGTGAAACTAAAAATCTATATGTAAATGAGTTGTCTTTAAATATTACAAACACAAAACCATTTATTTCTTACTAAAACAAAACAAACTAATATCAATTATAATAGTTCAAATCAATCATACGATAAACTAAAAATGATTCGTTTTCATACGAAGAAATAAAATTTCACAAAAATTTACTACTCAGGTTTACCACTTAAGACTGTTACTTTCAGTTTTTTCAATAGCGTGATAGTCAGTGTAAACATCTTTTTTGTGTAATATGCTAGTTTGCTGACTAGTTTGTCTGTAAAACAATTGCTTTTGAAGGTCTTTGCTGTATTCGGTTGATAGGTGGTTGTAAAAATTTTTGAAATTTTCTAATTTTTCGTCTTGCTTTTGACGACCTTCACTGCTTTTTATCTATAAATATAAACGTATTTAATGGTTTTTTTAGACACTTACTAAACAAAACCTTAAAAAAGAAGGGTTCACAAATCTAACTCAACATAACTTAAGAAACTACTTATTTTAAATATTAAAAAGAAATTGTGGCACACTAACATACTTAAGTATTTAAGTTTAGTAAATGACTGTATCACTAGGTACATGAGTTTTTCAAGGAACGATAAACAAGTTTTTATTGTTAGCGTACTTTTGTACATAATGTAATTTTGAGATACACTACTTCAGAGCTTATATAACACACTTCTTAAGCAAGACAAATGTAATAACAAAAACAGAAAAAAATGTTTAAACTTAATTCTTTTGTTTCTTAAATAATAAATTTAAAAGTTTTTAATGTCAGCAAGTGTGTTTATATTTAATTAAAGATGAATTATGTAAACTTAAAAATTAATTAAAAAATATGTTATAGGGAAACGACACCAACTTTTACAGCTTTATATATAGTTTTTTATATATTCGTTAAATTTTTTTTTTGGTTTTTCATTTAAAATTTAATGAATTTTAATAGTTCTGAGATAAATAAGGGTAGAAATCATAGCGATATTTTTAAGTACAAGAAAGTTTTGAACAATCGACAATATTATCTAAAAAACTATTAAAAATTTATAAAAGATAAATCTGCTTGTAATCTCAACTTTCTTTAACGTATTTTAAAATCCTCTTAATTAGCTAATAAATAATAATTCAAAAAATTTTAGATTATCTGTGAAAATCAAATTATGATGCATATAATAAAACAGTTTTAGTGTATGAGTACGTATTTCTAACTGTTTGCATTTTTTTCCACTTTAACAACAATTATTGCCTTATTTAAATATGTTTATTATAATTTTATAATAAAATATATTATATTTTAGTTTGAATAACTTTTTTTGTTTTAGTTATGTTATTGTTATGCAACATTATAAAAAAAAGTAATAGCACAAGCAATAAATATAAAGTTAACTGTGAAAGTACTTTTACAAGTATCTACTACTATCATGACCGAAATATATCATCGATCAAAATTTAATCGAATTCTTTACACTAGCTTTAAAGTCTAAAAGTTGTATCAGTTACAATGAAAACAAAAAAAAAGATTAATTGTTGTTTTTAAAGCATTTTTCCGGTACTTTAAATAACAGTTCGTTCAAAAAAAACTTTGAGATAATGAAATTCACTTATAGGAGTGTAAGTATTCCACTAAACTTTTTTTTATCAGTTTATTAAAAACTAAAAATAACTTAAGTAATTTAAAACTATGAATAAAACTAAACTAACTTGTCCACCACCATTCAAGCAGCCTTTCGGGCAAGCCATGACTTCAACGTAGTCGTAATTGCACTTTCCTCTCCTCATTTTGTGTATAAGGTTTTGAATGCTTCTGAACCCGTATGCCTGTGCAAACGTGAGCAAAACGTCTCCTTCACTATTTTTTAGTTTTACCTCTTTGACTTCATTGTTTCTCCTGTTAATATATTATCAGTGCTGGAAAATCTTAACACAACTTAATATAACTTTTAAAACACTTTACATCTTAAATCAAAACAGTAAGAAAAATGTATTGAGTTAACTATGTACTTTTTAACAGTCTTATATATTTGTAGTTTATGTCATAAACGGCCTGTTTAAATAATTATAATTTTGATAATGAAATGAAATTAGTATTTACTTAATACTGAAACAAGTCATTATGACATTAAGCTTTTATAAAAGTAATGTTTCAACTAAAATATTTTTGATATTGTTTGAGATTTTCAAAGCGGAAAACATTTACATTCAGCTGCAAACCTAAAGTATTTACACATTGAAACTTAAATAGTTGTTAGTTAGAAATATAAATTAGTATTACAAGTCTATAAAACTTTAATCCATCAAAACTTATTTTATAGTCAAACTAAATTAGTAATGGGATGTATGTAAAAGCGTTAGCAAAAAGGCTTAATTGAAAATCAATAGAGTTATAGCTTAGTATCGATTTAGAACTTTTTAGCTACTTAAAACAAATCAACCTCGACCTTAGCTATAAGTTATGTACGGTTTTTTGTATCCGTATTATTTCTACTTTGAAAATGCTCAATACTTAAAACCAGCATAAAGTGTCACTCAAAATTTAAAATTATATATAATATTACTAAGGTTAAACTTATATAAGTACTTGTATAAGTTGTATTTACATACATAGCGAATGAACTACTAATTACATCAACTTAGAGTGCTCTAACATTTAGTGAATAATAATAGTATTTAATAATAATCAGGTAAGATTTGCTTTGGCAAAGAAACAACTTTTGTACTTCAATAAATTTAACTGTACGCTGTCAAATATTACTAAGAACCGATTCAGCCACAAGCAGGAACTTATAAAGGAACTATGTCGTTCGTAGAACTTGATAACTTTTATCAGCACGTCATTGAATACTAAATATATATAAAAACTACGTTTTTTACATGCTTTTGTTTTAACAAGAAATACTGCAATTACGATTTATATTCATACAAAATAAGCAAAACGTTTAAAATTATCAGAAATAAAGATTTCACAGTTTTAAAACACTATGAAAAGCTAATTGAGTTTTCTTTTTATTATTAACGTGAACACTTATTTGCTCTTTTTTTTTTGAAACGTTAGGTAAATAATCTGGATTTAACAAAAATGTATATTGAGAGCAATCATTTTCAAAACCATAAAAAAAGTTTTGATCATATTTTTGTTTAAACTAGTCAAATAATATGGTACTTTCAATTTTGGAAATATTTTATTTTAATACTTTTTCAATTGTTCAGTAAATAAAGTTTGATGTATATGCTGAGTTTTAATACATTTAGACTTTTAAACTACTTTTATCCACGATAAATAAAGTGTTTCTAAAATTTTTAACCATAAGCTATTTAAAAAATTATAAAATAACTAACTCTTAACTATTTTTAGATAAACAAACTTAAACTAAATTATTTCATACCATGCCTCTATTTAAAATTAAAAACATTTAGACTTTAAAAGATATTGCTATAAAATAAAATGTTTTAACTTAAACTATGATATCTTTAACCAACAATTCTATTTCAACAAGTTTTAGACCAAAAAACAATATCTACACAATGTCTACAAGTTAGCTGTTAATTTTTTTACTTGTTATATAATTGATCAAAATAAAAATGAAATTGTTGTAGTAAAATTTTAATGAATGACTAAAAAATAAATACAACTGTAGATTTAATCTAGAACTTATAAATATCTAAGTAAGATTACTTAAAAACAAAGCCTAACCTAGTTGGGACGTATTCAATCTCATCAACTTGTACACCAAAAAGGTTTCTAGCAGCACTTTTGAACACAAACTCAAGATACCCACCAGATCCTCCATTGTGACTTGCAGGCAAGCTCGCTTTATTTAGACTGCTAAGTAACGTTTCGTTAAAAAAATCATTTCCAATACTATTTTCCTTTTTTCTGTAAGAACAAGAAACAACCAATTTAATTTTATGAAGATTTTCGTTAATTAATAGAACAATATGAAAGCTGAAACAAATGAGTTGAATTTTTCTTACAAAAATTTGAAAAAAACCAAAGTTGTTTCAAGTTATGCTATTCTAACTTTATATAATTATAAATTATATAACATTTTTTCACAAATTTGTTGATAAATGGTTATAAAATTTAAGAAATAGGTTTTAAATGTTTTTAGTCTTAATGAAATAAATAAAAAAATTTGAAAACTATTCTATGTTTAGCTTTTAAGCACATAATATATATTTTTTTTTGATATCTTAAAATATTCTTTTAATTGTTATGAAGTGTTGTACACCAAATAGTAATTTATTGATACTTAAAATGAACTAGCTGAATACTCACAAAAAATTGTTTTCTTGATGATAATTGTTCAAGTACTCAGTCAAGTTGCTCCCATCTTCCTTCAAGACGTCAAAAATTTTGACAGGAGTCAGTACTAGATCCACTTCTTTGGTTTTCAGCACATCGTTGTAGAAGTCTTCCCTGGAAGCTTCTAACTTTTTGTCATAGCAAGGCATTAAGGTCACGTGACAAACTTGCGAGGGTTTAATTTTGCAGTGATTTGCAACCAGTTTTTTAACAAGAGAACCCATAATTTGCTGCTCCGATTTTACTTTGCTCATGTAAGGAATAACTAGCTTTCCATGAGTTTTTTCAACATAACACACCCAACCAGGGCAAGATGAAGTGAAAAGAGGAAGACTTTTGTTTTGATCACTCTCTCCTATTTGCTTGCTAGCTTTATACCTGTGGTTAAAGCTTCTACTTTAGTAATTTTCATAAATTTAAACGAAAATTAGCAAGAACTTATAATTTTTGGAGTTACTTAAACATCGAAAGTTTGAATAAATATAGATTTTAATTTTCAAAACTTTTTATGAAACGTAAAAACTTCAACGCAAAGTTCAGATAAAAATAATTTAAAACACAATTTTGCTTTGTTACTTCCTAGATAAAATACCAACTTTAATACCTTTCAATAAATTCATTTGAGCTTTCCAGTAATGAAATTTGACGAGCGAAACTTGTATCCAAAACGTAGGAAACATTGTATTTTTTTTTAAAGTAGTTTGTCAGTGCAAGTAAAGCTTGTTCGTGTGAAAGTTTATACTCAACAGCTATTGAAGCTAGTGCTTGGGGTGAACAAGATGCCACAAAAACCATACGTTCTTCTTCGTTGGAGTTCATTGACTTTTTCACAACACTTCAAAACAGTTCGGTTTAGTTTTTTTTAATAAATTTTTTAAAAATCATGGTAAATATTTACTTAACTATTACTTTAAATACTTTAATAAATACTATTAATATTCTTTAACATTTAAGAAGTGAAGTTAGTCTTAGTAAAGTCAGACTTAGCTTAGATACAAAAACATTTTTTTAGACTTTTTAAGTTATACTTAAAGAAATAACATTTAAGTTTTTACTTAACAATTTAGCGTATTTGGGTTAAATAAAAAAACTTTGTAATAATTTTCTGTATTTTGATACCGTAAAATAGAATTTCATAATTAAAACAAACTTAACCAAAACTATTAAGTGCATAAAGCCAATGAATTAAATTAATATATCCATATATACGAAATTTGTTAGAAATCTGATAAAGCAGATAGAAATAAAAAATTGAATTTCTTCGTTTGTTTAAAAATGCATTAAATTTAATCAAAAATAAGAAAGATATATATAAAATAAACGTTCTAAAATAAATTTTAAATTATTACAAATTTAAACACAATTTAGGGCTTTAAATGTTTCATTATAGGAATAATTTAGACTATAATCTTTCTGATTAACAACATTAAGCTTCAATAGTTAACTCTTATTTATTTACAAGAAAGTAATTCTATTAGTTATATAGTTATTTTATTTTTATTTGTTTCATGAATAAGTGTTATTATTAATTAAATGTTTATCTATACAATGAAGTTTTCTGCAGACTTTAACAACTGTTGGTGACTTTGCGAAGTGACTAGTACAGTTTCAGCGCTTGTAATACATCCAGAGCACCACAGGCAGTCATTCAATGTAATCTGAAAATTAAAATAGTCTGGTTTTTTTTTCAACAGTTTAAGTTTTTATATAGAAAGTATTCTATCAAATTAAATAAGGAAAAAATCGACTAAACCTTTTTTTATTTAACTTGTTGAACCTTAAACACATATATTAAATCTGATAAAAACGTTTAATAACTTAAAAACAAGTCAACATTCTTGAGCTGATTATATCACAAACAAACAAAAATGTTCCTACTTTAATATTATTTTTGTGAATAGACTTGTTAAGAAACTGAGCAGATCTAAACATTGTTTAATAAAGATATCACCACTCTTGTATACCGTAAATACATAATATGATTTATTTAAAAGGTTTAAAAATTGAAAACAGTTTTCGCAAGTATATAAAATCTGTTAAAAACCTCATGAATAAGTGCACTTAAACTTATTCCAACATAAGACTTAGTTAATGTTTCTGTAAAGTATTTAGTTTTTAATCAGTTTTAAAAAAGCTTTTAAAAAATTTATTGTTTTACTTAAAAAACACTTTAACTTAAAATATAAGAAATAGATTTTAAAGGCTTTTTATGATATGCTTAAATCAGGTTTTCGCAAACTGAACAGCAAAGAGGCCACTAGGTAATAGTGTGAGACTACTTATACTAGATATTCTTGAGTTGATGATGAGTATAAAAAAGGTCTTAAGTGTTTTCAATGGTATTTTTTTGATTAACCTTATTGGAGGGGGCCATAGCTTTCTAATTTCTTTAAAGGGGGTCTTTTGAAAAACATTTTAGAAACCCTGCTTTAATTGGTAACAACTTGTACAACAGAAAATAAAGTAATGTAAAAAACTTTTTTCTTTCTTAAGTTTGTTCCCCCTCATAAAAATTTAATGTTTTTATTTTTACTTATTTATTTAATTTTAAAGAATTACTTTTAATCTTTTCTAGCTGTGAAAGGGTCCCGGTAGAATATAAAAAAACATTTTGTATAGTATATCTATTTTAAGCAATGATGCGTCATAGCTTTTTTGTATAAGAAAGTAGTGTTTTCAAACACTTTAACAATTTAAAAATTAATATATACAAAAATTCTTTTTTATAAACATGATTGAGTTTGAGGAATAATTAAATTTCAAATATAGTTGAAAAATTTACTAAACTGATTGACATTTTAATAACTATTTTTTTAATTTTTGATTTTATCCACTTTTAAACAAACAAGAAGGAAAGGTTAAGAGTATTAACTATATATATAGTACTATATTAGAATAAAAATAGATATAATGATGGCAGATGGCATACCAGATGATGGCTTAGTGACTTAATGATAACATACCAAATACTGGGTGGCAAATGATTTATGAATTTTTTTTCCAGGTTTGATGATTTTAATTCTAATTTTAGTTTATAATTTAAAGTTTTTGGTCAAAAATTGTGTTAGGTAATAGAACAACATTAAAAATATACTGTAAAGCTGCTTTCAATGTGTTTTTTTAGGAAAAAATATTTGATGATGACAAAAACTTATACCTATATAATAGGTATTTTATGTCAACTCGAAA
Source organism: Thalia democratica (assembly GCF_965202585.1). Lineage (NCBI taxonomy): Eukaryota > Metazoa > Chordata > Thaliacea > Salpida > Salpidae > Thalia > Thalia democratica. Next base: position 85,229,344 of record NC_139165.1, read on the forward strand.
CATTAAATCTTAACATGTAAAAGTTGTTTATAATTCCAGGCTTTTTAATTACTATTGTTCAAAATACCAGGTTTTTTTTTTCAAAATATCTCAAATTCAATGTTTTTTAGCCTAAATTGTCAAATTCCTGGTTGTGACAGGACTCAGATTCAGTGGCCACCCTGTATAAACTCTTCAAGCTTGAATCAGTGTTAAATCTAACTTAATGTCTTAGAGAATAATTTACTGCTTTATGTTTACAGGGTTGCCACTTATTTTTTCAAAAAAATTTCTAAGTTTAAAAATTTCTCCAGGTTCTAAAAGTAGAAATTTTTGGGTATAAATAGTTTAAAGTTAAGTTAGAAAGAAACTGTGTTAGATAGTACAAAAACACTAAAAAGATAATATTAAGCTACTTCAAATGTGTTTTTTAATAAATAAGTTTTTGATGGTAAAAAAAAATATTATCTAAAAAAAGATTTATTGTGTCAAATCAAAATTTTACTATTTAACATTTTAAAGTTATTAGAAACTCCAGGTTTTTTACTAATTTATGTAAAAAATTCAAGGTTTCTCTAGGTTTACAAGTGAAGTGGCAATCCTGTATTTATAAGTAGTTTGTAATTATATCACTGTTGTACTAATACATTGAAAGCTTATATGAACTAAAGTCTGTTTGTTTGAAGATTCATTAATAAAAACATACTTCTACTTTTTCTAGTTTTTTAGTTCTATTAATTCCTACACTTGAACTCTTTTTGGTATTGACTGGGTTTGTGCAATCCGGACCAGGTGAAATAAAGTCTTCAAACCCATCACCAATCTTTAATGTTGAACTAAATTTTTCCATAATTTTAGTCAAACTGAAATTTACTAAAACTTTTAATCTACTAAAAAAAAATAATTGCACAAAACCATATAAAAAAATATAATTTCTATAACTATTATATTATCAAAAAAAAACTTATACTAATAAAATATCAACTGGTTATGCTAAATCAATCGGGTTTAGTAGTAATTTGAAAAAAAAAGTATTTCACTTATTATTATATGAATGAAACTTATTAACTAAAACTGACAGAAATCATGGTCTGAATTAAATTGGTTAAAATATTAAACAAAGCTAATTAATATTAATACAAATTTATACACATAACGATTTTAGCTTTATGAAAATGTTCAATCTTATTATAACAATAATTAAAAATATTTAGAATAAATGTTTAAGTTATCATTTCTCCTTTAAAATATAAAAACAATTTGTGAATTTTTAGATTAAAAAGGAGAGTAAAAACTATTTTTTGAACATAGTTATCATGTTATAAATAAATTATAAATTTAGTGATAGTATTACACATGCAGTATAATTCGAGAATGTAAAACATAGTTTTGAAATTGCAAAACATTTAAATTTTTTATTAACTACAAATAATTTTTATTGGTAGTCTATTTTAAAGTTATATGCAAAGTTTTCCCCAAAAACACTCAAAAAGTAAGATAAAACTTTTTTTTTTTAATATATGGATTCGTGAAATTTTTATACTTAACTTAAAATTTTGCTTAACTTTTTGAATTTTTTTTTGTAATAAAAGAGAAAAATTATCATCAAACAAATTTGCTTGAATAAAAAATTGATCATAGTTTTAGACATTTACATTTGATAAGGTTTAGATAGCAAATATTTGTATAACAAAAGTTAATTAATATTCTTAGTGGTTATTATATAAGAAAGTTTAATATTTTTTACCAGTTGAACATTTATTTCTATCAAAAATTGTTTAACTAAAAACAGTAGATATAGAAATATGTTACAAATTAACAACAACATTTTGTTTCAATTATAGCTCAAGTGAAGCAATACTGAAACAGTCACCACAGTTTTCAGCAACATCCTTGTTCTTTTGACTTCATGTTTACTTTTTTCTAACTCACAGAAACTAAAACGATTTGCACAAACTCCTTCAGATGACTGCTGTTTGTGATTTGAATATGTACGCAAGCTGTTAATCAAAGGTTTATTATCGTAAACTGCCTTTTCAAAAGTTTCTAACAAGTGTTTTCAATAAGTGTTAAAAAAGTTACATTTGAGCCTCATTATTCACATCTGAATTATTTACCGCATGCAATAAAGGTGCATTGTTTAACATTCATATGTTTATTAAAATATGCTGCTATCTTTTGTTCACATAACATAGCATGCTGAATATTGAACGTTAACTTAAAACAGAATTGTTAAGTTACAAAACTTAGTTTATGCTTTTTTGTATGCTTAGTGAAGCGTATAAGAATATTACATATCTGGAAAACAATCTTTTATGTTTACTAATACAAAGTTGTGTTTCTGAAATAATCAACAAAATATAATTTATTTAGGAACTGTTTAAATGTTGAAAAACACTGTTTGAATAAACTTAAATATTTACTTCTACGCCAAGACTTAAGTTGTATAGTAAAAGTGTTAAAGTAATTTAAAAAAAAGTCTAGTTTTTTTAAAAATCAATTAATTTCCATTTTCTAAGTAATTATAAAAAAAACATTTAACAAATTAATTTGTTTCTAAAATCATCTATGACTAAGATGCTAAATTTAGCAGTTCAAATATTCACAAAAAAACCATAACAGTTTGATAATTGTAAAAAACAAAATATGTTCCAAGTTTTACTTAAGACCTGTAAAACCAAGATTAGCTAAATTTTATTGATTTATTTCAGACACAACTGATCATTTTTCAAAATAGTTCACATACTTTCTTTTCAGATTAGTAAATATTGTTTAATTGTTCAAATTTGTTTTTATTCTTTTAAACATCTAAATTTAAACTTTTTTTTTCATTTTAATTATAAATGAGTTTTTGAAAAAAAAAAAAAAACTGTTTTTTCTAACATATTTTTTGTATAATTTTGTTCTTTAATAAAACAAAAAAGTTTTTTATTAAATTTTACTTTTAGATTAGGTTTGTTTTTATTTTAATATTAATGTATGCATTTTGAATATAACAGTTTAGTTTAGCTACTTTGTTTTAATAAGTCTAGGTTTCCTTAAATATTTTCAGTACAATCAATAAGCTGTTTTATTTTTAAATTACCTACCGGTATAATTTTTAAGTGCAGATTGTTTTAGAAATGATTATTTTTAACTTAGTTGTATAATATATTGCTATTAATTTATGGTTTGCTTTGTGTACTTATCCCTTTTTTTTGATAAGGCATAACCAAAGAAAAAAATGACCTAAATCATAAATAATAAATCTATGTAAGATTTATAAACACAAAGTGACTCGGTTTTTTTTTCTTAGAAATAAGATATATAACTTTGATTATAAAAAGTTTTAATTTTTTTTATTTTTAAAGTATATCCTTTTTACTTTGTAGGTGTGGTTTGGTTATAAACAAAAATAAATTATCAAAATGACAACTCTCATTTGTATGTGCGCATAATTTTATATTTCTGTATGTTTTTTCAAATTAGAAAGATAATTTTCTAAAGTAGCATTTTAATAATTATATTTTAATTTTACTAAGTGCCCATACTTGAAAAATTTCAAAAAATAAAATTTCATTTAAATTTTATATAGTGAAGAAAATCACTAAACAAAAATTAAAGTACATAAAAGTCATAGTATGATTATACTTATCTTAGTCACAGGTATTTTTTGATGGCTTAAAGTTGTTATAAAAATGTTTTATACATGTTTTTATACTAGCTTTTGTACATACTTTAAAAACATTCACTTAAAACATAAGTTACAAACCTTTTCAACATGTATAAATGATACTCATACATTTACAAGGCAGCTGACGTTGAAGTCATATAATTTTAGAACTAATATATAACTACTGTTAATATATAACTTTTTAGTTCTTTCTTAAGCATGGAAACTTTTTTTCAACACATGGCATATTTTTTAAATCCATAGTTATGTTTAAATAAAATTATATCCATGTATAACTTTTAACAATGCTATAACCTCTTTAAGATTTACAAGTTGACTAACTAATGTCACTAGATTTGTTAACTTAATTCAATTCAAAATAGGGCAATGAAAGTTAAATAAACTTAAACCTACAATCTAAAGTTTATTTTTAATAAATTAAAAATAATAAAATTTTACTTCGGTGCTGATACTCCAACACTTATATATATTTGTTAAACTGTGATCACAATAAAATAATGATACAGTTCTAACAAACAATTTTAAACAGCTCAATAAAAACAGAATGGTTTATATATGTAATTAAGTTTTTTTATTTTTTTAATGTATAGAAAAATAATATAATAATGCGTATATATTTCTACTTATAAAATAAATAAAGTTATATAAAATGTGAGCTTAACACTCAAATATTTTTTAGTCTTCTATTCAAAGCCATAAGGGGTTAGATTAAATATTATAAAATACAGGAAAGCTTAAACTATTAAGCTGTTAGTATTATAAATTAAACTATAAACACATGTATATTTTGGGAACGGGTCTAAATTACACTAAGACAAAATTGCACGAGGTGAACAAATTGTAAGAGTTAAGGGTAACAGTAATAGTACATAAAATTCATAAAGAGAAAATTAAAATTAGTTAAAAAATATAAAATTAAAACTTAACCCGTGCAAAAATTGTCTCCGTGCATAAGTGACTTTGTGCATATGTGATCTTTCGTACAAAAGTATCTTTGTGCAATTTTATCGTTGTGCAATTTTATCCCCTTGTGCAAAGGTGTCTTCCTGCAAAATTGTCTTTCTGCATTTTGTGCCCTGGTGCAATTTTGTACTTTCTTGCATTATTTGACAGCTAGCTGTATATTTTTGTTACCAACTCTTAAACTAGTTTCTTATGTACAGTTAATCTTTTTCATCATTACATTATTTTTATTCGAAAGTTATGAACTAAGTATAAAAATGTTTTACAAGTTTTACAAGCAGAATGACTGTAAACTCTTATGAAGTTTTTTTTTTATTAAAGATGCAGAGTACTCTCCAGTTAAACAAACAGTTTACATTGCCATAAAAAATTCAAAGAATTTTAGTCCAGCCATATAAAGTCATAATCAGGGTTTCCCAAAGTTGGCGATTTTTGTAAGTTGGGGGCGGATTAGTAAAGCGGCGAAAGGGGGGCGATTTTAAAATTTTGGGCGAAAAAAGATCTTGGATGTATTGAATAGTAATTTTAAAATTAAACTTACACTAGATATTCTTAGGTTGCAGAAGAAGAGCAAAGAAAAGTCTTAAATGTTTTAAATGTAGCTTTTGACTAGTAGTCTTGTTGAAGAGGGCAATAGCTTTTTTAACTTCTTCAAAGGGGGCAATTTGGCAAAAAAAAAATTGGAAATTCTGGTCTAAAGTTTAAATATACATATGTAATAATAGTTGATTTTGTTTTGAGAGGGTTTATAATTATAAGTTGTATAATTTATCACTTTAAGACTACGTTTTTTAATATTTTTTAAATACTTTATTGCTAACAGGCTCTTTAAAAAAATTTTTTGTGCATTGTTTTCATAGTTTTAATAGTTTTTTTTTTATGTCTTATATGTAATTGTAGAGATGCTTATTAAATAGTTTTATGCTGTAAAACTTAATTTTTAGTTACTATAAGTATTAAAGTGTAATATAAAACCATTACATTACAGGATTCAAAGAGCTAACTTATTTTTTAGTAATTTAAAAGTATATCACTAAACCGATTTGTTTTATTAATATTATTCTTACTAGTTATGTTTTACTAAAACTTAGTATAGTTATAGATACAATTACTTAATTTTAAACAAACAAGTAAAAATGTTTTGAAATAATATATTTTTTAGTTATTTTAAACCGATGGTGAAAGTTAGTAACATTTTAAAGAAAAAGTTGATTAAGTAATTATTTATACAAAACTTGTGATTTATATAAATTCTTCAGCTAGTATTACTATATAATTTAAGAAAGATGATTGACTTATCAAAAAATCATTGAAAATCTTAGTCGTTTTATCTTAGTAAAATGCTTTGAGCATTTTACTAATAACTATAAATATGTTAAAGTATTGATTAAAATGTATTTTTTAGAGAGAACTTATAGCAAATTTTGAACAAACAAAATTAAAAACTCTCTAACATGTGGCACATATTTGAGCCCATCACAGCACAGGTGAGATGAAGTTAATTTTATTTCAGTTATGTTCCGTATATGATAAGTGATACTAATTGTTACGTTTAGCGTTTGTGATATTGAATATTAATATTTATTTCATTTTAATGTAGTTTTGTCATTTTTATTTCTTTTACCGATCCCTCAAAATAAATACTAACTATTACGTTTAATGTTTTAACTTTTTTTATGGTGATACTTGATATGAAATGTGTTTTTTTGCAGGTGCAACTTTACTCTGGTTTTTGGGGAAAACTGTGGTTCGTCCTAACGTTTTATTGCAGGTTGATAATTGCATCAGTCATATCAAAAGCAGGTAACTTTGCTATTATTTTCAGTAATAAATACTCACATGCTTATTCTATTATTTTCAGCATATGCTGACGAACAAAGTGCTTTTGAATGCGACACAACAGTAGTTGGGTGCACCAGAATGTGTTACGACAACTTTGCCAAGTTCTCTCATACGAGCTTTTGGACTACACAGGTATGTTGTTTTATAAAAAATAAACCTAAAAGCCTAGTATTGTAATGCCTTTTTTTAGCCTTGATTTTTTTTTCTTTTAGGTTATTTTTCTTTATACTAGGACTCAAAATTTATTTGTATTTTTTTTTAAATGATTTAAAGATATATACAATGAGTTGTTACAATTAAGTCAGCTTTTTTAGAAACATAGCTTATTGATCATTATCTAGTTTGCTTTAATAAGTTAGAATTGGTATACTTTTGGCTGTTTTTTTATTTTTTGAATAATTTTAGGTTGTAAACTTGTTAATACTTTGAATTAAAAACTAGAAGAAAATAAAAAGGACTGCATTAATCATTTTCTCTTATCAATAACACTTTTGTACAATTCATCAGTAATTTTAACTCTATGCTTATACATTTAAATTAAGTTTCCAATTCATTATTTATATTTTATTGATTTATTTTAAAGATTCGCCTATAAATTATAACTTGACTATAAAACAAAAAAGGCATAATGTTTTTTATTTACAGTTACATATTTAGTGCTTTTATTTTAGTTACATTGTTTAAAACAGGTTGTAGTAGAATTAATTCCGATACTGTTTGTCTTTTGTCTTCAAGTATACCAGCAAAATGAAGTTGCAAAGATAAAAACAAACGAAAATGCAAAAAGAGTCTTAGATGAAGTCACTAACGATCAATCGGTTAGACTGATTTTTAAATATTTGTACTAAAAAAATATTTTTTTTTGCTGCTTCAACATTAATATATATAGAAATCTAAAAGTATAAATAATATAAAAATAACACAATGCTTTTTAAACTAATATGTCGTTTTATTTATAATTCGAGTAGTACTGATGTAAAATTAATGATCTATTTTTATTAAAAACATATAGTAAACGTAATTTACCAGGCATAAAAAATTACTTAAAATATATTTTTCGCCTTATTTTAAACCTTTTTTACGTTTGTTGTAATTTGATTGTCATTTTTCACATTCAAAAATTATATTTTTACTTTACTTAGTCAATACGTTCTGTTTTTGAAAAAATAAGACAAACTTTTAATGCTTAGACTATATAAAAGAAATAACTTTTAGCTTATTAATATACTATTTTTTATAACTTGATAATAACTTATAAAAACTACTTGTTAGACCGAATACGGCATGGAAAGTGTAGTGAATAGCTTGCAATCTCGCAAAAAATACGGAAAGTATAAAGTTAAAAATGTTACAAAAGATGGACTTACAACAGAAGTAAGTTTGATGATTTTTTATGTGACTTACTACTTTCTTTCTTTAACTATCTTTTATTTAACTAAACTATAAATTTATTTAACGGATTTAGAGCACAAATTTACTTTTAGTTTTCTAGTAATGTCTTTAATTATTTTAGAGACTCACTAAAAACAAATACAAATAACTCTCGATAATAACTTAATTAGTTTATTGTTTTTCTTTTAGGTCGTCGACACGAACTATACAAGAATGATTTATGTTGTTCACCTCATTTTCAAGATCGCAATACAAATTTTCTTCATTTACGCGGGACAGAGTATTTTCAACATCGAGGTTGTTTAATTACTTCGATTACTTCTTAAGTAGAACATAATCAGTGTATAATAGTATGACAACTTTCTGTTCTTTTATCTTAAAATGTATTTAATTGTTAAACTATGTTTTTTTATGAAACTTCAATTCATTTTTTATCAGACAGTTTTTGGTTTGTAGAGCACGCTCTTACCTCATGGTTTCCTAATATAATTTTCATTATTTTCTCCTTATGCACTATACTAATTTTCAAAATTATTGCTCTCTTTAAAAAATATGGCCCCTTTAATAATCATTTTTTTCTATCTTACAAGATATTGTGTCCTGAATTCAAAAGTCGACCAAAAAGTTAAATGTCTTTTATTTTGGAAAAACTTGACTAGCGTTACATTAACTTCTAGTTATCTTAATTTAAACAAAACATATAAGTAGGAACTAATTAATTCCAACCCGTGCTCAACTCCTAACCGTACAATTTCAACGATCATATCAATAAGTGCTTATAGACCAATAGTTAGGGTTAGCGGTTAAAATAAATGTAATAAAACATGAACGCAATTAAAGAAAAATCATAGTTGAAAATTGTGAGAATACCAATAAAAATACACTGTTTAAATAAGTTATGGACTTATTTTATTTAAAATAATAAGATTCTACAACGTTTTACTAACTGTTGTTTATTAACTATTTTGTATCTAATTTTTTTTGTAAATTTAACGGGTTTAACATTTTATAGATCTTAACATCAACTAATTACTTATCTCGAATTGTTAATTAAACAAATAATTGTAAATCCATATTCTTTTTAATCTTATAACAAACCTTTAAAATAATATTAATCAGTGATATGTTTTGTTTTTTTAGAGTTATCTTTGTTTAATATTCTTTTGATAAGTTTACAAAACAATATAACTTTCTTAAAAATTTCAAGGGTTAAACAAGTAACAAAAAGCATATGACTACTATAGATATTTTAGGCTCAAATTTCAATTTGATGCTCAAATTTCAATTTAATTTGTTTTTCTCTTAGTTTATTTTTCAACAATAGTATAAAAAAAATTTTACAGTTAGTAAAAAATTCTTTTTTAGTACTTGTAAGAAAAAGAAAGTTAATTTTTATGAGACAGAGAACATTATTAAAGTAAAGGAATACTATCAACAAAAAGTTATAAATTTTATATCTTTATAATGTTTAATTAAAGCATTGATATGAAAAAATATGTCTTGATTTGCAAAAAAGTAACTGAGTTTTTTTATTAAATCTCGCAGAAAATAGACAGCAAAGTGGTAACAAAATCCTTCAGCCTTTCGAACTACTTACTGATGCGAGTTCCAGGATTTTATCCGTGCAGGGAAGACGAATGGAAGGAAGGAAAGACAACTGACCTCACTACGGCTTGTTTCCAGCATTTAGCAATAAACCCAAATAACAAAACATCGACCAACCACGTAGCCTGCTGGGTTTCAAGACCTACGGTTCGTTTTTTTTATAAATCAATTTTGAATATTTTGAACTGCTAACGGTATTTGTTAGTTCTTATTTTTTTGTTCTTTTGAAAAAGTAGTAATGAGGCTAACTTTAAATGCTAATTTAACTTTTTTTTCGTCTCAAACGCAAAAGTATAAAAATTTTTAATTAGACAGTTTTTTACTGAGGTCACAGTGGTATTAAAAAAACTTTTTTATAAAAAGCCATGTATTAGTAATTTGAAAAAATAAAAGTAAACACTTCTAGTAAACAATTAGTTTTTATTTATATGATGTGTTATGTTTTTTTACAACTACAACTGTTACAATTAAAAATTATTAATTGACGATTGTAAGCCAGCTAACCGAAAAGTAAATTTTAAATTTACTAAAGTTAATTAAATTTTCTAAAAATTTATTTAAACATATTTAAAAACACAGGAAAAAACTGTCTTTCTTCGTTCAATGAACATTTTAAGTTTCGTATGTCTGCTTCTTACAGTGATTGAAATGATTCACTTTGTTATTAAAGTTTTCTGCAAGAAAGATGATCCGTAAGTTTTAAACGTTAAAAAACCATTGTTTTTGATATTTTATTGTACCAAGTTATACAGTTTTAGATTCATTATTGTTTATTTTTATAACTTCCGAACTTAATAGCTGCTTAAAAATCTTTAATTAATTACGGTAGAAACAATATTTCATTTCGAAAATCACTTTTATTAATTATTCATAACAACATTAGCTTAAACAAATTACTATTTATAGCATAATCCACTTTATGCTACAAACATTATTTAACGTTTTAGATATATTAATTACAATTTGTAGATCTAGTATATATGTGTAGCTAAATTGGTTGTCACTTACATTATTTTAAGTTTACAAGAAAAATATGTTTAAACATTTTTTGTTTTTTACTTATCATCGACAACTTAACAGTTGTAGTATTTGAATATATATTTTTTACAGAAACCAGTTTGTTATTGACTATATTATGAACCAATACAATGCGTTAGTTTTATATTTATTTCAATAACTTTTTATTGATATTTTAAAGGGACCGTTTTTAACTTTAAATGTATAATCCTTAACTTATAATGTTTTCTGAAGGTATTTTGAAGTAGAGTCTTCAGTTAAAATAAAGGCAACTTGAGCAGTTGTAGACCAAGCTATTTAAGTTATTAACTTAAATTTATTTTTCAGCTTATGTTAAATGTTAATATTTATAATGGTATAACTGTTTTTTTTTATCTGTAATGCTTAGCTGATTTATATTTGTACAAATTAGTTCTCGCAATAATTTAGGATAAAAGTTTTAATATTTATTGTATAGTGTAAAAACTAGTAACTAAATTTTAATCTTTTTCTTTTCATTTGTTATTTGAAAACTACTTGTTTTTCTTGTAGTATTTTATAAATTATGCTTAACACATGATATTATAATGTAAGAAATAAACTTTTATTAATATATTAAAGGTTAAAAAACACCATCAGTCCTCAACAAGCTGACAGTCACATAACAAGTAAGTTTATTAATTTTTGTTTTTGCTTGCTTTTTAAATTTCTAACATAAAAACTATAAAATTAGTATGTTTAAAATAAATCTCAATATGGCATTTTCATACAAATGTTTTGGGTTAGTAATACCTCAATTAATATCTAAGGTAAAATGTTTTCAGATGAAAATAGTAGCGGAATCAATCAAACTCCAAACACCATCCAGGGTAACCAATTTCAGACTACTCAGTTTCAAATCCCCGTAAACAGCCAGTCGTTAGAAAGTCAAAATCAGAATGGTAATAAATTTTTTATATCAAATAATAAATAATAGTACCTTAAAAGAACTAAATCGAAACAGTTTTTATGAAAATAGGTATAATTTAAGCTAGAATGTATGTTAGCAAAAGTATATGATCTTTAGTTCCTATTACAGTTTCTAAATAAGATATAAAACAAAAGTCAATATTATAAAATTGTACGTAAGGTACCCAATACTAATTGAAACAAAACTAATCAATAAAAATGTATTTATATAAAATAGAAACAAGTATGTTCAATAATAATATTTTAACTAAAATCTGACCACGTCCTTAAACAAGAAAAATAATTCAAATTTATGTTAATAAACTAAGAATACATAAGTTATAAAAGTAAACTACTACTTATTAGCTAAATTTTTTACAAAAGTTTTGCTAATTAAAGTGTTAACATTCAAAAATGATTTTTAAATTTAAATAATGCCTCCGAAAAACGCCAAAATTTACTTTTAAATATGAAATAATACTTATGTTTGTTAATTAATTCAATTTGTTTTCATATAATTTTGTGATTTCAGTTTGTTTATTTTTTTTTTCGCTAATATAATAATTAGTTTATGTAGTATATAAATTTATTACTTGGTTTTAAAACAATTTTTATTTTTATTTTAGATCCAATTAATTATTTTAATGAGACTCCTTCAACAAGTCAATATACAGGTAAAATATTTTTTGATATTTTTTTTTCTTATTTTCAGTTTACTCTTTAAGTTTAAATAATTTTTATTCTGCAACTATTTAATTTTATTTTTTTCATAAAACTTCAAAATTTATGTTTTTATCTAAGCTCGTTTGTTAATTGATTAAGATAAATGTTTGTTTTGTATTTTTAACATACTATGAAAAGTAAAAAAAAATTATGGTTTTGAATAGTTAAGTACAAACAGCTTATTAAAAATTTAATAGTGCTTTTTTTATAAAATTTCTGCATAGTTATTTGTGGTAAATATAAAACTCACTCAATTTACACAAAAAAAAAAATATTTTAATTTTGTTTACAAACTTTCTAAATAAATTCACACTTTATAGGAGGAGTACACCAGAGAACTGTTATTAACCCGCCATCAATGCAAGTTTATGATCCTCCAATGAGGAGTTACGCAAAATATGGTGCTAAAAATGCTGATTTATAGTAACTATTAGCTTATATAGAAACAGTAATTTTATTGTTTTTTAATTGATTTATGGAAATTTTTAAAAAAATAGTGTTTTTTTTGATAGTTGTTTTTTCTTATAAGCTGTTTTTGTCTAATTAGATTTGGTTTAAAAGTATAATTTCAATTCTAAGCAAGGACATTTAGCTATACTACAGTTACCATAAAGCTAATGATGATACTATATAGTAATTACAACGGTTGTTTATTTATAAAGTATGAAATAGTCCTGTATTAAAACTCTCTTAGTTTGTTTTTAAAGGTATAAAAGAATAATGATTAAATATAATAATATTTTAAATTTACAATTTTATCCTTAGGTTTTCTGCTTTTCAAATAAGTCGTATTTTTATAACTCTGAGTTTGAAACAGTTAAACATGACAAATAAACACGAAAAGTAGTTTTGGCCGCAAACTTATGATTTTAAACAAAATTAAATCAAACTATCGTTATTGTAATCAGTTGTATAATATTTAACTTTCTAAAAGCATCAATAAAAATAAAGTAGTTGAAAAGCAAAGGCATGTTACTAAGTTTAGTTTTACGCAAAACTAAAGTGTTTAAAAATGTTAAAGATTTCTCTTGGTACATTTTGATTATCAAAAAAAATATTTCAATGTTTGTAAACGAAGATAAATTAGTTAAACTAATCTAAATTGTTACATTTGTTATAGCTGTTTTAATGCTGGCGAAGCAAAGTACTTTAAAGTTGTTACTTTTAACAGTGAAAAAAAAAACGTTTTTTTAAAGACAGTTAAAATTGTTACAAATAAATGTATGACGTATTGTTTCAATTAACCTTCTAGTTTTACTCGTAACACATACCTCAGATTATTCGATCAGGTACTGATAAGTATATGTTTTTAAAGATTATGTAAATGCAAATTAAATAAGCACTGGATCTGTAAACAGCCGTCGATTTCAAAAAATATAGCTTAATAAATAATTTACTTAAATTGATTTGCACTTTTTAAACAAGTATACGCAGAAACAATTTACTAAGGAAATTGTTCTCTGTTTAATGTACAACTTGAGTCAGCAGAATTTTTATTAGTAGTTAATGTAGGTTATTAGAAAAATATCTTGTTGACATCGTTAAACACAAAATATCTTCATGTGTCATATCAAATAATATAAAAATACATTTATGTATAATAAGACAAAATTAAACTCTTGCCTAGAATATACATACAAGATCAATTGAAAAAATAAATATTTTTTTTTATCTTACAATAGAAATGATAAGTATATCAGTAATCTTTTATAACAAAAAGTTCTTCATCATGCTCCTTAAATTTAATTATTTAACAGCTAAAAGGTAACGATTATTTGGTAGTTGACTATATTCGACTATTATATTTTTATTTAGCGGCATAATTACAATATACACACAATATTAAACTTTCATAAACGAAACTAACATTAGAAAAATGACACAAATCCACAGATAGATATGTTTATTAGTCAAATTTTTTAACAAAAAAGTAAAATACACAACAAAGAAAAAAATACGCAACTGTATACAAAAGCAACTTAAATCCTTTTAATTACAATAAATTGATCCGAAAAAAAAAGTTATTTGGTAGCGATCATAATTTGAGGTTTTAGAAAATGAACTTGACAAAAATTTCAGTAAAAGTTTAAAAAAACGTATAACTTCTATAAAAAAAACAAAAAAAAACGGAATAACATTTTAAACTTTGTCAATGATTAAAACTATTTGTTCGTCATCGTATGCAAAAAACTAAAGCCAGAAGAACATATATTCAAAATATAAACTTATTAGCTTAAATTGTAAATTAATTTTAAGCGCACTTTGTTTAATACTTTTTGTAATTTAAAATAAACGTTTTTAATAACTGATTTATACTGACTTGATGAGTTATTGTTTTAACGTAAAACATCATGAAGCACACTTATTTGAACATAAAGGAAGATAAAAACAGATCAAGTTAATTAACAAAATAAAAAGAATATAGAGTTTTTTAATATGTACTATTTTAAGAAAAGACAACTTGATGAAAAATACGTTGCTTAGCAACATTCGTCAGAAGTGACGTAAATAAATCATCCAAAATTGTTTTATTATGCTAGTCATAAAATTCATCACAAAACTGTTTTAAAGCTTCAGTATAGCCATTTATATTTCTAAACAACGATCTTTTTTCATGTTTTAACGGTTCTAAACTACTAAGTCCCGATACCTAAACAATTTACAAAGAGAAAGAAATATTTTGAAAGAAACGAGAAAAAAAAGCCTGTATGATAAAATAATTTGTCCTAACTGGCACAAATTCTTTTATTTACACACTTTTATGCAAAGTACATACTATCTTTGTGATTTGTAGCACATTTGGATGAAGTCTTGCTCATCTTAGCTGGTATATCCGCATCGGAAAAGTTTCTGTTAACAATGCAAAATTACTTAAATATCGAGTTCACAAAATTTTGACTAATAAACTTACAATTTAAATTTATACTTATAAGATAGGATAGTACCAAACTTTGTGTTTTAATAATGTATATGATTTTTTTATTAATTTGTGTTATATAACGAACAAAACGGTATATCTTTTATTGGTATTACTTAGTTAATTTTGTCTTGACTTTGAATGTAAAGTTGTTTAAATAAGTAACTATAATTGAATATCTTAGCTACGTACCTAAAAATATTTTAACTATTTTTTTACAATATCAATAGTATTAAGAAGTAAGTTACTTAAAGTTATTAAATATTGGATTTCATACTGAAACTACAACGGGGTTATGTGTAAATATATGTATTTGAAGATTATTACAAGTATTATCTTCAAAGTTAGCTGTATTTTTTGAAGTGGTTTACTTTAATAGGCAGTCATATTTTTTTGTTTTTTTGTAGAGTACTTAGTCTTGTAAAAGTTATATTTAGTATAAATACATTTTGGTTACTCTGTAGATATCACTAAAAAATTAGTAAACTTTAATATTTATTTCACAAAAAATAATCTACAAATAAGTTAGAGTAAGAAACTTGGCAATTCTAAGGCGCTTCTGAATTTTGTTTTTAAGTTTTGAGTAATGAAACTTTTTTTTCGGTTTATATTGTTTTATTTGGGTAAGACCGGTTAGGGATAAGAGTATAAATGTTCTCAATATACTGCTGTATTTTCACTTTACCTTATTTGCATAACGTTATGAATTTAAGAAAAATCCAAAAACTAACAATTTAACGATTATGACTTTATAGAACTTAGCATTTAGAATTGACAAAATTAACTAACTTGTCTATCTAGTATTAAGTTTATAGTTTGTGACCAACGAAACACTTTTGTAAGATAAAATTTTTCATTGGCAGGTGAAAAGGTAATAAAATGTTTTTCTGAGCTGCTTACAGCAAGACACTTTTATATAATTTACAAAAGCACCCTTAGTTAGATAAAGAGTTAAAAGCCTTTTTAAAAAGAACTTATTCTTAAATTAATGTTTGTGTACCACATAAGACGAGTTTGCCAAGCTTTAGATTAAATTATGAGGAAAATAGCATAAAAATGTTTATTTTTAAAACAACCTGAAAAATTTAGTGAAAATATTTTATGAATTATATTTTAAATTATGCTGTAGTTAGATTTTGGATACGTACCAATGCTTTTTAAATGATCATATATTTATAACTTTGCTTAAAAGAAGGTATTTATTAATTACAGAATTTAATTTATTTAATTTTAGTGGCCCGTAAACAATTTTAATACTTCAATTTTTAACAAGTGCGACCCAAATTTATCTTCTCAGGATAAAAACCTCTAGTTTTAATAAAATATAAATCTTTGAACAAACGCGTAATTATAAATCAATTAAGAAAAATATAAATTTGTTATAACTGAAACTAGAATATATTACAAAACAATTTATTAAAATTATTTTTCATAAATACCTATTTTTGATAGAAAAAAAGTTTTCAAAACATAGTTTATCAATACTTATATCAATCAACTTAGTTGTTTTTTGTTTAACGTGTAGTGTTTTTAAATAAAAGTAGTTAATAATTTCAATTACTCAACAATGCTTACAATAAATGTTTATAAAAACTTGAGTTTTTACAGTTTCACTATACATAAAATGATAAAGCTATTTTAGTGCATATAAATGCTAAATTAAACCAAAACAAACTATTTTTACATCATGAACATAAGATATCTATCTAAAATTATGTTATTTAAGCTTGTTTTGACATCGAAAACTATTATGTTAATTAAATGTTTACACACTTTTTTAATATAGTAACTTGCTGTATTTTGCATAATTTGTTATTTTTTAAGTAATTATATTTCTTATATCAAGTAACATTATGTCTGAAAATTTTGAATTTCAATACGTTAATTTTGTTAGTATAGTAGTTGTATCAGTATGTACTAGAAGAATGAGGTAAGTTTAAAAGTGTCATTTAAAGAAAGAAAGTTAAAAAGAGTTATATTCTTGATGATAACTTAAAAGTAAAATACACAACCTTCACGCTTTGTTAGCACAAAGTGAAAACATGTTTATTCACCTGCTTTGAAAACGAGAATGAAAAAAAAAAAGTAGGAGAGAAGGCAAAATAGCTATTTGGAAGGTTTGCAGACCGTTTCAAGTTTTTCTTTTTTGCCAGACTGTTGCAGTCAAGATGTTGTTAACGAAGATTTTGTTTACCATACTGTTCTCAGCCTTTGCGTGAGTTATTTTTTTAGTGCTAAGTAATTTTCAATTCTCTATTATGTTAACTTTTTTAAAAATAGTTTGTTTTAGTCAAAATCTTTGACTAAACAAAATTACAGAGTTAGACCAAGATAAATGATTTTTAATAATAAAATAAAATTATGAGGTTTTAAATCATATCTAATATATTTCGACTAAATTCGTTTGTTAGAATAAAGTTATAATACAAGTTTTATTGTACACAACAAAAAACTTTATAACTTATAAAAATAAACGGCTTGTTTTAAAGTTTTATTATAAACTAGCATCGGTTTAAACAAAAATATATTATTCACTTAGCATTATAACTTTTGTTGTTTGTAAACAAAATAAGTTTAAAGCACTTTAAAAAAGTATCATTTTAAACTCATATCCATAGAATTGCAAAAACACATTTTTGTAAATTTTTCAGCAAGTACTTTTGGTCACCTGATAATAAAACTTGGCACTATTGATCAAAATTGACATGTATTGAAATAAACCGGAAACTTGTACAACTTGCATTGACTCGTTTTGCGGTTATGTACAAGATTTTTCACGTCAGTTGATCTTTATTCTGCAATGTAAGGTTTTTACAAAACGTACATTGCAGAAAATTGTAAACTGAAAACGACTGTTTATTTATTTTTCGTCCACGATTAGGTTTACTCATTCATAAAAAGAAAGTATATACAAACTTCAGTTTATAACAATAGTGATTTTATACAAACATTCTCCGTGGTCTTTTCTATGTAAAAATCGATATAATACTTAATCATATAAAACCTTAAAATTATTTATGTTTGTAAAGAAAATCACAGTTTATTTATTTATAAAAAACGTGTATACAATTATTTTTAAGTACAATTTTGGTTACTCAAAACCGTTTCTTAAAACTCGTCCTTAAATATCTTATCAAATAGCATTCGTTTAGAAAACATAAGTTATAAAGTGCTAGAGAAAAGTTTATATGTAATTAAATTTTGTTTGCTGTAGTTTTAAAAGGTTTTTTTATGTTAGAAAGAATTTATACCAAAGTAGTTTTATAGTATCAGAGACCAAATACCTTAATATAAAAACTTTTGAATAACTTTCACTTCTTTTAAAACACAACAGTTAAACAAACGTGTTAAATAAAACTAAAGTTTCTATAAAGTTTAAATAAAAAAAATCCATACCACTTTTCTATTACAGCTTTTAAACCGTTTATCAATATACATTACATTAAAAAAAAAACTATGACTTTTTCGTTAGAAATATAAATTCTTTTAGCAAGTAAAAAGACAAATACACTTCATAATCCACTAGTTTTTAAAGATAATTTGTCTAGTTACTAGTTTTTAAAATTAACTGTAGACCAGCAGACCAAAATAAGTAGTACCAAAAAGATTGAAAATAACAAAACAGGATTTAAATTGTGACGTAAATTGAATTTTGTCAAAATTGGTAAATCCTTCTAGTAGTTTACTTTTGTTGAAAATTCAAGATGTTAGTAATCAAACATGCAGTTGTTTAGAAAATGCACAGTTAAAAAAGGTAAAATTTAATTTACTTTAGATTGAAACAAATCTTAGTAAAAAAGTTTTAAATTGTATAATTTATAGTTTTGTATACAAAATACAACACATAATGTTTTTCTAAAAAAGTAAAATTAACTTTTTCGTAAAGTTTTTTCACACTGGCAGTTTCAACCCTAAAAGGTAGAAAACAAAACTGTTTTTTTTAAGTATAAACAGAAAACATTAAATACACATTAGAACAGATAAAACCTAAATGAAAACAACAAAAATTTAATGAATACTAAATGTTTTTAAAATTGAAAGTCTCGTGACTACATGTTTTGAAGTCATTATTTGTTTAACACAGTTAATAGGTTTATTTAAAACAACAAAACCGATTAAAAAAAAAACATCAAAACTTATCAAAAATTAAGAGTTTGTATGGAGCATACTTTTTTTTTATAAATAAAATTACTGTTTGTTCTCTTTGAATTGAAGAATGTAGTAAAACTTGAATTAAAAGTTTTTGTTATTAGAAGGGATATCCAAGAATTCGAAAATCATTCAATTAGAAAATGCTTTGTTATGATAACTTATCATAATACTAAAACTTTTGTTTCCAACTAATCAAACTCAAAATTTTTTATTACAATAGTATCAGTAAAAAACAAGTAAATTTAACTTGGTGGCTAAATTAAAACTAACGAAAACAGGTCGGGCCAGAAAGTGCACTTTTGGCGCCGCTCAACGGTGGCCAACCGCTTCTTCGCCCACAAGTTGTACCACCAGGTGGCGCGCAACACCATTATGACGTCGAACGTGTTCGTTTCTCCTTACGCCGTCAGCGCCGGGCTGTCGATGTGCTTGTACGGGTCGGACGGCGACACTGCCGAGCAGCTGGTCAGGGTGCTGGAGTACCAGGACATCGACGATGCAAGGTAAGGTATTAAGAAAAGTAACTAAAAAAATATTAATAGTTTACTTTATCAGTTTATAAAAAAGGTCTGTTTTTAATTTTTTTTTACCACATTGTCATCGACAATCTTTGATAAGCAATTATAATAAGCCGAAATGAAAACAAAGTAAAAAACTGTTCTTTGTTGAAATATTTTATCGATAAGTTTAGTATAGACAGTTTTTTCATAATTTGTTTGAAACAAGACAACTTTTATTGTTTTAGATATTGTTAAAGCTTGCGTTTGTGTAGAAGCTATTTATTCAAAAACTTCTAAAAGCATTTATTTAAAACTATGTGTTTCTTTCTCAATGCCTTTTTAATAAGTATAATTTTTCGAAATATATATCGTCTTACTTGTATAAGTATTTTAATCTCAACAAATCGGTGTATATATGTATAAGAGACTATTTTCAATTTACAAACTAGTTGTTGTATATTTTTTATAAATAAACAACAGACAAATTTTTGTTCAGATGAATGCTAATTGATGAACATTTGTTTTAATCATTAACAGGCAACACCTTCAAAACGACCCTGAGAAGCACGAGAAGATAGCCAGGTTGTATCAGAAGATGAAGGAGCAACTGATCGACGTGGATCACGGGTTCATACTGAACGCTCCCAACAAGATCTTCAGCGGTGATGATGTGCTGCAGGATTACATGGATGGTGTGTTGAAGTATTTCAACAGTGAGACCATGCAGGTTGTTATTTTATATAAACTCTACTGTTCTGTGATACATTAAGTATTGATCTGTACCGCTTACGCGGTAATTGTCTCATTTTTACGTAAATATATTAATACGTAAATATAATCATGATCACATATTCGAACTCAGTTTCAATTAGTATAAGTAACTGATTTATTAAACTTTTAGTAAATAGTAAGTAATTCATATTAGTTTATTAAGTCAACTTTAATTTAAGCGTTATCTTGGGGACTTCTATTATACAAGTTAGAGCGCACGTTGCGTAATAAATCAGGCCAATAATAATTGTATAAGTAGAAACCTCGGTTAGCGACAGATCTTTAAAATAGCTTAAACAATGTAATTTTGACAAAGCTTATTATTAAAACTTGATCTGCCAAACATCGATCTGCTGATTCTCAAGTTTAAATAATACTTTAAACTTATTTCAGTAAATTTTAAAGTATTTTTTCTAGTTTTTCATAGTTATTAAATAAAAAGAAAGTTTCGTTTAGTCTTTATAAATAGTAGACAACTAGACTAGACAGTAACACTTGATACAAACAAACTTATAATTGTTTTTAGGTTGACTTTGCAGGGGATGTTGAAACTGCAATAGCAGAGATAAATGATTTCGTGTACAATGCAACCAACGGGACGATAGAAGAAGCTGTTGGTAGTGACTCTGTTGACAGCAGTACCAAGCTTGTGCTCGTGTCTACACTATTCTTCAATGTTTGTTTTCATTAAATGTTTTATCATTTTATCCTCTTGAATATACTCTGTTGGAGTGTTTGTTATTAAATGTTTTTGTTTCAGTGAAGCTGTTTTAAAAAAATTGGTAGATTGGGCAAGAAAAATAAAAGCATAACTAAAAAAGTGTCATTTGTTTTTTTATTTTCTTTCAGGGAGCTTGGAAGTTTCCGTTCGACCCCAAAATGACGAAAATGGGCGATTTCACTTTATACGACGGTACCACGGTGCCTGCAAAGTTCATGGTCGAGGCGATGGCGGTGAACTTCTGCAATTCTTACGGCGACGAGGAAGGGGAACTACCTGTTGTATACGTTGAACTCCCCTACAAAACAGGTTGATTATGATTTTAACTATTTTTATACCAAAGAAATCAAATATTAAAAAAATTTTAAATGAATTCTTTTTTTTGATATTTTCGTTATTATTCGTCATTTACTTCATTATTTTTACCTTGTTTAACTTTTTTAAAGTTGACCGTGTTAAATCTCTAAATAGTATCAAACAAGTTATAAAACAAATCTAGATAATGCTTAATATAAGATGATTTATGGTCAAGAATTTAAATTTTTTGTTCATTTTAAATAATTATTGTTTGAATATTTTTAGTTTTATACTTTGTGCTTATTTCCTTAGATATTTTAAATAAATGTAAAAGCGCTAACAATAGTAACTTTTTTGCACTTTTATAGCACTATATATCAGCTTTTTCTCATAAAAGCATTTTAAAAATAGCTTTCGTTTCTAATGTTTACAAAGTTTTACCACTTCTAAAGACTCATCAAAATACGGAATAGTCATGGAGCTGATCCTTCCCCACGAGAAAGGAGAAAAGGCGATGAGGCAAGTTGAAAACGGCATCGATGAGGGGACCATGAACTTGCTCAGAAAGAAAGCGTACAAAGCTGGGGTTAAAACAAGCTAACAACTATTGTCATATAATTGTTTTAATTTTTAAAGAAATAGTATAAACAAAAATGTTATTAAAAATGTTTATTAAGATAGTTTTAGTATAAATTTTTAACCAAAAAAACTTGTACTGCTAACCTCCTAACAAATAACAGCAGAAACTATTTTTATTTTAACTGTAGTTCAAGTTTTAATTGAAATTTTTAAACATACAGGTACAAGTGCGACTGCCGAAATTCAGCATTGAGTACGCGAGGGATCTCGTGGATGATCTGAAGCACATGGGCATCAACGACATGTTCGATCCTCTTCACGCGGACTTCTCGCTCATCAACGGGAAGAAGAATTTGTTCTTTTCGTCAGCTCAACACAAGACCTACTTGGAAGTTTGAATGCTTAAAATTTTCATGCAGATAAACAGCATGCTTTTTTCAAAATTTTTATTTTAAATATGATACTCCAAGAATGCAAGTATTTTATAGAAACTTCGACTACTTGTCAACTAAAAGGTCGAACTAATAGTTATTTAATAAATTAGCTAAGTCGTTATCTAAAGGTACAGATAAAAGTTCCTTGATCAAAATATAGCAAGAAATAAATAGCATGCGGTTGTAAAAGCGTTTAACGCTTTTAGTTTGACTCTCTAAAAAATTAAATTGATTACAAAAATCAAAAATTTTGGTTTTAATTAATAAAGTTGATTTCGTTTATGACTATACGTTTTTGTTTTATCAAAAAACGTGATTAAAAATCGAACAACTAACTTTTACGAGTCGAATTGTTTCCGCTTGCCTTCAATTTATTTCATTTTAGACAAGGGCTGCAAAAATAAAGAATTCTCAAGACAAAAAACTAAGAAGCTTTAATTTCAGAAATCAAAATTTTATTTGGTACCTACTTTTTAGTCGAACAAAAAATAGTTTCAATCACAAATAAAACTACATATCAGTTTAACTTATTGGCTTCAGTTTAAATTGTTTATTTTAGTAAAAAAATATTTACTTTAATCAAAACTAAAACATTTTTGAAAAACTTGAACTTTTAACCAATAACAACTATTTATTTCATTAAAATTAACATAAACTATTTGATTTAACTATATATTTTTCTACCAATCAGGTGAACGAGCGCGGCACCGTGGCTTCCGCTTCGTTCGCGGCCGCATCGACACGCTCCACTGCGTACGCCTCCTTCGACAGGCCGTTCTTCGTCGTGCTGAGGGAAGTTTACACCAGAATGCCGCTGTTCATGGGCAGGATCTCCAATCCCAATCAGTAGTGACGCCGAATAAGAATGATTATTTCTTGTTGCTTGAAAAAAGAATATTTTGTCTTTCTGTGTTTATTTTTCAATTTTTTTCCAACATTTTCAAATAAATACCAAGTTTTACGAATTTTATTTTGTTTTTTTTTTAATAACTTTTGTTTGTACAATATATATAACTATAGTTTAGAAAGAATTCTTATAGTATTAACATTTGTATGAAATTTATTTAAGACAACGCAAAATAAATGTCTAATTGTTTTTAAGCAACAACATTTGCTGTTCCCTTTAATAATTGATTTTTTTTCTGAAAAGCGAATCGTACCACAAAATGTAAAGTTATAAACTTCTGTATTCTTGAGACATTAAGTAAAATTATTTAATATTCAGTTCAACTCTAAATCTGATGATAATAAATTGTTAAACTTATTTTAGAATTATTACTTAACTAGTTTCTTTTTATTTTTAAATATTTAGCTAATAAAAAACGTAAGTGCATGTAGTTAAAGTAATATAAAATCTAATACTTTATTAATCTGATTCTTACTTTTTAAGTACAAAAAATTAAATTAGAAACTTTATTATGACGTGTATATACAAATTTAAATGATTGGAGATTATTCATTAAATAACATTTAAAAAAATAATAATACTTACAAAACTATTGACTAAACACAACATCATTAAAGTTACTAAAAATTATACTTAAAACTTAACTAAACTGTTTCATTTATTTGCAGTAATATATTATATTTAATAAAATATTTAGCTTTTAGTGATTTTATGAAAAAACAAAACTGCATTTAAAACAATTTACAAATTAAAAACATAGTAAAAATAAGTTCAAAACTTATTTTAGTTTTTATATACATAAACTTATACAATAACCGTAAAACAGGATCGATCTATAACATCATTTATTCGCTATGAAATAAATTTTACAGTTAAATTAAATTTAAGACACCATAATTTAAAGCTATTGTTAAGCTTAAAATAACCTTGTTTAATTACGTTAATTTTATTCTTTAGGATTATTAGGCACTTTTTACTGCCTATCAAGATTTAAGTAAATTTTGGTATGGATAGTAATAAAAGCTGGAGAGTTCATATGATAAGTTATATAAGCGCAAATTGATAGGTTAAAAATAAGACTGTACTCTACTATTATAAAACCATTGTTAATCAAACTGTTACTTGTTCTCATCACTTTTAATTGCAAGACTTTTTATGCTTTTTAGAACAAAATCCTTTTAGCTTCAACGTGTTGTTTAATTTACATCATGTAAAGAAAAAAAACCTTCAATTATGTATGCTAAAAACAAAAGTTTTGATAAACTTAAATTTTTTAAATTTGAGAGAGTTGTGATGAAGAACGTCTTTTATGTTTAGACAAAATACTTATTTAAAAATTGAATATGTCTCAAAAATTACTTAAACTATAAGTTCTATTAAGAGTTGTTTTAAGTTTGTAATTCAGACATATAGTATTAATTTTTAAATTAAAATTTCAAAACACATATCGAATTAAATTAATCTTCCTTTAAAAGTATCCTTTGATCGGTTTGCTATTTTTTTTAAGAATTTTGTATATTTTCTTTGATTGCTCCTTAGTTGTTTCAACAAAACTAGTAAAATATCCTCTTTTAGATCAAAATAATATTTTTACTATATCATAACTGTCTGAACTTTAAAACTAACTCAGTAGCTATTATCTTGTTGTTTTTGACATTGTAATTATCAACTAAACATATATTTGTATCTTATAATATAATTGTTAAAATAAAACACAAAAACTTCAGTTGAAATTTATCGTTAGTTTTGTTAAAATTAGAATACTGTAATGAATATTTTTACTTTCTAATTTTCTATTTCTTTTAATTTCTTTTATTTAATTCCTTTTACATTTGAGTAAAGTTTATCAGTTCAAACTTGTTTTTATATAACTTTTTTTACTTAATCTATACTATCGTTGTTTGTTATGAAAAAGTTAGACTCACTTTTTTTTATGTTTCACACTCACAATTGTTGCCACAAAGAAGTCACTGGCATAAAACTATTTAAAACTGTTACACTCACAAGGTAGATTTTCTCGTGTTGACCTCAATTTAGCCTTCGAAATCTTAGTGATGACAAATACGCAGTCTAGATTGCAATTTGATCAAAAATTTTCCTTCGTAGTATGAAATTAATTATACTATTTTCTGTTAAGAAAGCTAAAACTTGAAAAGTTTTGTATGAAAAAAATTGCACAAACTAGAATGGTTCGAACTTAGGTTTAGCATTATTTAATGCTATAAATCAAGTTTAAAAACAGATTAACTTGTATTTTAGGTAAAATTTTAGCAACGGACCTTGATTAATGTAAGCAGCGGGGCCGAGCTATAGTTTGGAACATTTGTTTTTTCTGCTACAACTACTAACATACTAAAACAGAAAAAAAAAATTAACAAATTAAACATTTATTACTTATCTATTTTGTCAAGAAAATAATAAAAAAGCTACAAAAAAATCATAATATTTAGGACAAAGATTATCATGGTTCATACAAGCAGCGGGACCCAGACACAATTTCGAGTATTTGTTCTTATTCGATTACATTCGATACTATTCCGATTATATAATACTGAAATCATTCTCCCTTCCACAATCATCTCATCTCTTTCTTTATCGGTCAGCTTTACAATTTTCCACTTATTCCCAATATTGTTGTGTTTGTTACTAAATATTTTCTTAAAGTTGTTAAGTTGTGAGTACAAAAACGTTAATATAGCATTACAAATGTACTTTAAATATAAAATGAACATATTTTGATAAATGTACAATTAGTAGTTAGTGACAAATTTTTCGAGTTGAAAGTTTTTTTTTTTTGATATATTTATTATTTAGAAAACAATTTTTTAAACTTTCATCTAATAAAATACTGAAGAGTGTTTAGCGCTTTTTTTTGAGTAGTCAACAACTCGCTGTGGAACCACGACATTTAATTGGATTTTAATAACATATGTTAATAAGTCAAATAATATTTTTATCTATCAACATAAACTATGTCAAATATTTTTTATTATCAATAGGTCACGGTGGCGTCGCGTGGTCTTTTTGTTAGGGGTGCTGCAGATTGAGATTGTCAAATTAGAAAATCTCCTAGTTTGAAACATTTAGATTAAAATCATAAAGGTAATATGAAGAAATAGAAAATATTTCAGAAAAAAAAGTTTAACATATTCTTTTAACTAAATAATAAATAAAGAAAATAAAAATAAAAACATATAATATAAAATCTGTATATTATCACCCTTTCTTAACAACTATAGCTACTTTTAATTTTATTTATGTTCATGTAAGTTTCTGTGTTTACACAATTATAAACTTACTAACTTAATTTTGTTACTTGTCTAACTATTTGAAAAAAATGTAAGTAACTTAAAAAAATGAGGTTGCCACTACTCGAGTTATTTCTACTCGAATTGCTCTTGCTCGAGTTTTCCCTGCTCGAGTTGCTCCTACTCGAGTTTTTCAAGCTCGAGTTGCCCCTGCTCAAGTTGTTCCTGTTCAAGTTGTTGTTGCTCGAGTTGCCTCTGCTCAATTTTTACCTGCTTGAATTGCTTCTGCTCGAATTACTCCTGCTCGAGTTGCTTCTGCTCGAGTTTTCCCTGCTCAAGTTTTCTCTGCTCGAGTTTTACTTGCTCGATTTTTACCTGCTTGAATTGCACCTGCTCGAGTTTTCCTTGCTCGAGTTTCTTCTGCTCGAGTTTTACTTGTATTATTGTTCTCGAGTTGTACTATATTTTCAACAACATTTTTAGTATTGAGACTTGTGTACGTTTAAAATGCAGCTGACACAGAATGAGCTTGCAGCTACAATTTTACAAACATTTTGAACATCAAATATAAAAACTTGAAAAAAACTAATTTAGCAAGGAAATAAACGACGTTCATTTACATATTTGCCTGTACTTTTTGTACAACTTCATGATAACATAACTTTCTTACGTTTTAGCTCAGGAGTCGGTAGATTTTTGTATCTTGCGGGCCAATTTTTCTTGTCAAAATTGCTCGCGGGCCACACTATTTTAACAAAAATCTTCAAGAGCTGCATTTATTTTAAAATAGTTGTTGTATTTAATATAAAAATACAGTTTTAAATAAAAATACTGTAAAGTAAGCAATAATAAAGCATTAGTAAAGAGTACTTGTTGAAATGAGAGTCTAATTAAAAGTTTTATTACAAAAATATATATTTTTTTTGTTTTCAAAAAATAAACTTTAGATAAAAAGTAACTCGCGGGCCGCAAATTTAGGCTTCAAGGGCCACATTTGGCCTGCGGGCCGCAGTTTGCCGACCCCTGTTTTAGCTAATATAGTACATTTTATATCAATTTAAAGCTCACATCCTCACCTTTATGATAAAGTTACTTTGATGTGGTTTGGGGCTATACAGCTGAATCAGGGGCCTATTTAAAGCAGCGTGTTTAAAGGCTTAAACTCTAAATTCAAAAAAACAATTAGCATAAATTTTAATTTTTCAAGGTGGAGCTACAGCTCCAGCGTTCCACCCCACGCGTCGCCCCTACTAAGTCATGCATATAGTCAAATACATTATTGCAGTATTTAACAAAATTTTAAATAATAAACCACAGTGTAGTAGAAACAACTTTTGCACCAACATTACTCTGAAGTTTTTCATCACGTGAATAACGTTGACATTTTCCTATTTCAAATCCACTTCGCTCACTGAGTGCTTAATAATGATGTTTTCTACTTTTAGAATAAAATATGTTTTGCATTTTTTTAGTAAAATATGTAAATGTGTCTACATTTATAGTAGTAAGTTTTTAAAAACTAAGTGTCTGTAAACAGTTTATTTTCGAAAGATGTTTCTTATAACTTTTGCTTTTAATTATATATTTTTATATATATTAAGCCTTTGAACTTTACCATAACTTTTAATTCAAAGCAAGTTTTTTTTCTTTCTTTTCGGAGTAACAAGTAAAATTGTTTTAACTTTATTGTAAAAATAAAAATATCTATAAGCTTTGTTTAAATCATCATTTTAGCTATAAATTAAAAAACTAATATGCTTTGTTTATCACGTAAATAGCACTACACTGCACCTAACGAATTAAAGTTAAAGTTTACAAAAGGCCGGTAACTAAACGCATCTTTCGAGATCGCTGTACTTTTGTTATTTGTGTTAGAAGTCTAATCAATTTTTGATAAAAATATTATAAAAATACGTTACTAGTTAATTACTATTAAATAAAGTTTTATAAACTTTAAATTTAAAAGATATTTTGCACAAATTATATGAGCCCAAAATTACTAGAAAGACGTTTATCATTTATTGACCAAATAGACCAAGTAAGCATTGTTTGCTGTATTTACTTATCATAAGATATAAAATTCAATAGTAAAATAAATTAATAAAAATTAAAAGTTTACTTTTACAAATTGTTCAGCCTTACTCTAAAAGTTTTAGGCTTTACTTATGTGACGTAGAAAACAAATCGTTATTGTACATTTTATCAACCAAACTTAAGATGAAATTTATGAAGCTAATAATTTTGTAATTTTAAAAGTTTGCAGTAGTTAATACTTGTTTTATATATTTGTATGCATATGATTAGTATAATAAATATTTCTTACTAACTTTTAGTTTGTCAGATTTGTTTTGAGAGCTTTTTTACTCAAACAGCGATTGGAGTTTTTCACAGTAGTTGAAATCATTTTCGAACTCATCTACGATAATTTTAGTTTGGATAATTCTTGTTTTATAGAGTAAACCTTTTTTTTTTTAAGTTTCTTTTATTATGCCATAAAACAAGAATCACAACAATGCAAATTTTCTTGTCATAAAAACATTAGTATAAGTTTTTATTTACTTCATATCGTTATTAAATTAAAACATCTATTAAGTTTAATTTCTTTTTAGCACAGAATATATGTTTGAAAAAAAAATTATTATATAGTTACAATCACAGTACATTAATTAATTTAAAAACTTACTAAATCTTAAACTTAATTAAAAACAAACACATACCATAGAGTTTCTTATCTATATTAGATTTAATTTTAGACAAAATAAAAATAAATTTTAGGGTTGTTTATTTTTTTATTTTCGAAAATATTGTTTTAATTAAAACGTGTAATGTTTTAAAGTATTTTACGTAAGCATTTTTTTGTATAAAAACCTATTATAAATACGATTGTAAAAAAGAATGCTTATCTAAAGAAAAATCAGAGAACAATAAATAATTAAAAAAAACTAAAATTTTAATATTTTTTTAAGCTGTCAGCATTGTGCGTATATGAATTAATTATTTATGCTAATTCTAGACAGATTAAGCTTCAAAATTAAAATATATTAATTTTGCGTTGGAAAATTTCAAAGAAAAATTTTCAAGTATACAAACTTAAGCAGAGTTGAGAAAATTATTCAAAGTACTTTTATAGAACGCCAAAATTTAATGAATCTTTTTTGGTCTGAGAACAATTTTTTTCTATCGTGTTACTGTTAGTGTTTTTTGGCCTTCATTTAAGTTTCAAAATATGATTTAACTCAGTTATTTTAATTTAGATAAACAAACACTTTTAATATTTAAGCTAAAAACTATAGATGTACTAATTAGTTTTTACCAAAACTAACAACAATGCTTTATTGAGTCGAAAAGAAACATATTAGAATTATATACAACATTTATTCTTAGTTTATTTTGCGAATGATAATATTAAGTTGCTGATCTAGTGTCAAATGGTTTGAAATAGCATCAATGTCTGATTACCCTCTTGAGTTGTGAACATTGCTAATTTTATTTGTTTATCTTAAATAGTGAACTTTACGTTCAAACGTTTCAAATGTGCATTTATCCCAATAGAAAACTAGTAAAATCGAGTTAAGACAAAAAATAAAAGTTAGACATATGACATCTAGAGTTATTCGTTTTCATTAAAACTTTTTAAAAGTGTGTTTAGCTATTTGTTTTTACTAATACAACCAAACGGCAACATTGTTTCATTGCATTTTAGATTGTTTTTTAAAACCAGTATTTATTACATACAGTAAAACATTTAAGTATTTATACATTTAAGGTATGTAATTAGCCAGGTTTCATAAATTTATGCCACAAAAATGCTACTGAAAATTGTTAAATTGTTGTTTCTAATACTGTGATATAACTTTTTACTAAATATATTTAGTCACTGTTAACAAACATGGAAACTCAAATATAATATTTATAAATAGTTTTATAAAACACTTAGTACACAGCAGAGACCTAAACACAGAAAAGGACTTTGCACTTAGTTGTGTTAATATTATTTCTTTTAAAGACAAAAATTAAGATATTAAATTTATCCTATCAATAAATAAAATATCTTACTGCTAAATAGTTTTATACATCATTAAACAATTTAAGTTGCCAACTGCTTTGTGAAATTATACACTAACTAAAGTTTAGATAAATATAACACAGTACTAAACTTTAGTTACTGTAAATTGATATGTTACATTATGATATTTCCTTAAAAAAGTTAGTTTATATTATCATAAAAATACAGCTTTCTATCTGAAATAAACTTAAAAACAATTTTATTTTAGAACAAATTAAACATTTATTAAAAAAATAGTTACTATCGGAAAAAAAATTCTAGTAAGCATTAAGGGCCATAAAACCAAACTAATAACTATAATATAGTTGTAATTTTATGTATATATCAATAGCTGTTAATAAAAAGAGGTTTTGATATAGTTTTCAACATTTATTGTGTCTATTATTAACTATTTATCTTAGATTTGTTCTTACCTCATTGAAAACTTCTGTTTTACGTTTTGAAATTAATAAATTTTGATTTACTTATTTACAAAGCTTTTTTTGACTTTATTTTAACATCCATCGAAAGCTTATTTTTTAATGTGCGATACCTTTTTTTTATTTTTTCAAAATTGGTAAATAAGTTATATTAAGTTTTTGTAATTCATTGAAACTTTTCTAATATTAATAGAACAACTTTTTAGAGCTGTATTCGTTTCAACAAAAAAAAAATTATCTATCTTAAAATGCTTTTAAAACAATAGACAAACTAGTTTTTAATATTTTTTAAATGTAGAAATTTAAAATAGCTTACATTAAGATTATGAGATAATGTTTTGGTTTTTATTACAGAAGTTCAATTAGCATATAGCTTTTAAGAAGTATGTATAAGTAAAAAAGTATTAAAAAGTTATTATTAGTTTGATCTTAATCTGCTATAAGGAATAATTAAACATACCAGTAGATTTTATTAAAAATGAAAAAAATAAAACCATTTTTCTTAAGTTTAAGTTTTTTAGGAAAACGAAATGAAAATTTAAACACGTTCGCAAAGACAAAATTGTAATTTTTTTATCTTTTATAAACTATTATTTCAATAGTTATATTTTAAAAAAGGTTTTTTGTTTACTTTTGTACTTTTTACTATTTTCGTTAAATGTTTTGTTAAGTGTTACTTTTTTAATATAAAAACTATTAACAAACATAAATCAAAACTGATCTTTTTTTTTTTTTTTTGTAAAAGTATATGCTAACATGGTAGATTACATTAACAAAACAACTCTTTTTTTTTTTCTAAAATAAACTATAATTAAAAAGGTTTTTCTAATTAACACTCATCACTTTAGTTTTCTAACTTTTGAATTTAAAACACATCCTTAACTTTTAATACCCACCGTTCCAATTTAACATGCCTTCAAACAGTATTTCTAATCTCAAACTACTTTAACACCTTTTTTAATCAAACTTTTTTGTCTTTTCAGGTATTTGTCAAAAATAAAACTAACTTTACCTTCAAAAACTTACACCACTATGGAAAGCAAAAAAGTTGCATGCTTTTTCAAGTCAAACTTATAAGTTTTTTATTTAACCTTTTTTAAAATTTTACTATATTGTAAATTTCAAAAAAAAACAATTTCATAAAGTACTATTTTGGTTTTAACACTTGTATTAGTTTATAATTACTTGGTTAAATTTTATTTTTACTTCTTGTAATAGTATGTTCTTTCTATGATTATGTTAAAGTTTATTTATGTAGAAAGTTATTATTTAAAACCTGTTTCACGATTGCTAATGTTTTATTCCAGTTATTCAGATGACATTATCAGTTCAAAAAAGCAAACATTTACAAAGTATTCAATGTTTTAAACTGTTTACTTCTGGCTATCCCTAATTGTAATTTTTATTTAATTACTGTGTATTAATAGATGATATATAAATTTTTAGCAATTCACAATGTCACATTCTTTTATTACACATGCTTAATTATACTAAATATTGTTGCTTGTGAATAACCTGTATCATTTTTAGGTGATACTATAAAATACCAGTTAGAGAT
The DNA here is from genome assembly GCF_965202585.1 of Thalia democratica. Taxonomy (NCBI): domain Eukaryota; kingdom Metazoa; phylum Chordata; class Thaliacea; order Salpida; family Salpidae; genus Thalia; species Thalia democratica. Next base: position 85,262,034 of record NC_139165.1, read on the forward strand.
ACTATAACAACAATCATAATAGAGAGCTAACAAACTAAATATGAATTAAACAGTCTCATGTCGTTTAAATTTGCACAACAGCATCCTTTTGTTCAATAATTTGATAAAAAGATAAAAATATATGTTATATATTTATTTTCTCAAAGTAAATGAATTGTAGAACAAATTTAAGTATGAATTTTTGGTTCATTTTAAGAATTTTATATAGATTTTATTGACAAAGTAGCTTGAAATAAATTTAACAACTGCTTGATTTGGTGAAATAGTTTTTATAATGTTACATATTGTTATAAATAACTATTACTTGGACTTAGGTTTAGATTACAAAGGTTTTTAATTATAATCATTAGCCTTCTATTTAAAACAATTTAACGAATACTTTATAAAACATAGTTGAAATACTAAACTACTACTATAATCAGTTTACACTAAACATTTTTTTGGGTAGTTATCAAATTAATAGAACAACTAAAAACCTCGTAAAATTAAAAATAATAATAAAACGTTTATCAATCATGAAACATTTTTTAAACAAAAACTTAACTGGAAATTTTTATTAATAACATTTTTTTTTGTTTAAAATGTTTAGAACAAATTGAACAGGTCTACCAACGATGTAAATTCCAAAAAATATACAAAAATATTGAAAACTACTACATACATTAACAGTTATTTTTTAAATATACCTTATGTTATTCACGATAAAATTTTGTTAAAATCCAACTATGTATGTAAAATAGAGTGCTTTTAATTACAGCGACCTTTGAGTTTTAAGCTAAAAATGTTTATACTTTTATCAAACACCACAAAACTCCATATGAAAAGTATTAGATTATTTGAACAAACTTTCATGCTTGCTGGCACCATTTAATTTCCTGAAAACCGACAAATTCAATCTATAAGGGACCAAAAAAGTGTTACCTTAGAGTTTTTATCTGAATATTGTTTCTCAATATGGCAATTATCACATAAGCATATTAATCACAATTTAAGACAAGTATAGAAAGTTTTATGGAGGCACTTTTTGATTTTGTGAAAAAGACTTACTAAAAATAATAAAAGTTACATAAAATCAAGAAAAGCTTACACAGACTAGAAGTTAAAAGTATTAAGCTTTGACATTCCTTTGTTAGTCGTCATGAGTATAGTATTTTACCAATGACTTAAAAATCTAGAAAAATCCTGTATTTAAAGAAAGTTTGCTTTTATTATTATTGAAATTGTTATTAATTTAAAATTAACTCACAAGCGCCGTTTCAGAAAAAAAAAATTATCGGTAATAAATATTAAGCTAATTAAATTTTAACTACATTTTAAGATATTAAAAAAAACATTATTAATATGTGTATTTCGTTTATTCAGACATAGTTTACTTTGTAAACCGAAAACGCATATTTAAATTATGAAAACATCTTTTTACCGACATAAACAGGTTAAGCAGTGTACAAATGTTAACAAAGTAACGGTTTTTAGACTTTATAGCAATGATTAAAAAGAACATAACTTTTTACTTAAATAAGTATTGTAGAAAACAAATCCATTTTGAATTAGTAGTAATATAAAAATAATAATTAATATCAGAATAAACAGAATTGAAAGTTTTTGTAAATTAAATACTATTTACTTCTTAGTTATTTTGTATTTGTAGAATTATAAGTATAACAGCAAAACATTTAGATTAATTGTTTAAATTTAAATATATGAGTTTATACCTTTTTGTATGTATTATCAGTGGTTGTTAAAATATTTATAACCATACTTATAACTAATAAATCCCTATGCGCAGCTAATAATCTAATAATTGATTTTAAGTGTAAAGTCAAGTACCGTAAAATAGTTAAAACATAGATTATTGTTTTCTGATATCAAAATACTGATACAAAATAAATTATTTAACTCCTTTGTAGCTTTAAAACTGTATATATTATTTACATATCAAGAAATATAGACTTTCATCCCTTGGGCTTTTAAAACCTTTATATAAATACCACTTCTTTGTTTTACAACTAAACATATATAAAGTAGAAAAACAGTAAAAATTAAATATTTAAACAATGTTTTTGTCAGAAAAAATTAAATTAAATTTATGAAACATTTTTAAGAAAAGATCAACATTCTCAGTGCTGTTTTAATATTTTTTTTTAGTTAATTTTACTTAAATTATTGGTTTGTGGTTAAATTAAGTTAGTTATAATAAAAATATCCTAACTATTAAAATGATTAGGAATTAACCATTTTTGTTTTTTCATTTGACAAAGCCTCAGATTAAGAATTGTTTTAGTTTTATGTAATAAAATATTTTGTAGTTGATAATAAAAAAGGATTAATTTTTAGCAAAAGAATAGTATTATGAAACTTAGCAAAGTTTGCTCTTGAGCTATTTTATAACAAAAATATGTTACAGAGTAATGATTTAAAGTAAACACTTATTCTGCTATACTTCCACATTTAAAAATAAATTTTGTAGTTTCCTCTACTTTGTAGACCTTTCAGTTTGTGTATATAAATAGGAAAAGGGAAAAAAATAATTACTTATTTGTTTGTAGTTTCAATATGAACTTAAAATATAAAGTCTACATTATATTTTTAGTTTCTCAAGTCACTTTATGAAATTTTATACTCTCTATTGTTAACAGATACGCTAAGTGATGCGTACAACATCTATATACTTAAAAACTTTTATAATAATTGAGTCTAACTCTATAGTCAAATAAAGTTAACTTTATGTTTTACTAGTGATTTGTAAGTTTCTTATAAATAGAGTATTTTAGTTTTTATAAAAATTTATGCTAAAACTTATTTTTTGTCTAATTGTTAACAATAATTAATTTGTATTAAACTTTAATTACTCTTTTTTTATTTTTGTTTAAGATGTACTTCTCATAACAACTAGTAGCATACTTTAAAATTTATTTAATATAAGAAGGTATAAAATAATTTGAATAGAACAAATTTAACAAAATGATTGAAATTTTATTTTCATTGCTTTGTAACGTAAAAAGGAAATGTTTTCTTTTATAATCTTATTAACTTTTAGGTTTGTGCTTTTTGTATAAATTTAACGTTTGATAGGTAAAAACTGTTTGATTAATTTTCAGCAGTGAAAGTCAATAAACGGCGTTTCTTCTTTACAAAAATAAACACTTGACTTTTGCTCCGGTTCGACAAACATGTTTTTATTCTTATTTTAAATATTAGTTCTATTTGAAATGTGAATACCTGAGTCTTGTCCCATGAATATTGATCGTATAAAGAACAAGTGAACTTAATTAAATTTATTTGAATTTTATTTTTCTGATGTGTATACGTAAACACAGTTTTTTGTAATTAATATGCTGTTTTTATTCTTTTTTTTAAATGTCATGTTTTTTTTTTGTTTCCGGTAAAATTTGTGTGAATATGCCAATTTAAATTAAATAAGTAGTTTTTTTAAGGATGTGCGTATTCTTGAAATGTAATTAAAAAAGAATAGTTAATATTTACCTGCAAGTATGTAGTTTACATAAGAAATAAGAAAAATCCGAAAGTAAGTTTTGGTTTGTTTATTGACATTAAGAAAGTTGTATAGTAAATTAATAATCAAGTATGAATGGTTTTCAATTGGTTAAACATTTTTGTTAAGTTGTGGAATAAAAAGAAAATTTATACATGAACACATTTTAAAACCGTTCGAATTTCATTGCAAACAAAACCAAGTTCACAAAACTCCAAATTATACACAAAAGAAAGTGCGCATTCAAACTCAAGTCAATCCGCGCGTAGCATATATGAGGAAAGGCGATACTAGGTTAGCAGCGTTAATTACCCAAAGTTGCGCCGCAAACGAGAGAGCGACAGAAAAAGGAGAGAGAGAGAGAAAAGATAATACCGAGCTTTCCGTTCAGTTTGGCACAAACCATTCATCAACTCGAGTTGACTGCTGGTGTTTCAGCTTTTGCGAATAGAAAATCCAGTCGTTTTAGACGTGCTTTGTTTTGTTTGCTTTTGCACACTGATGTTCCGTGTGCTAGCAGAGCAAAAGTTTTGTTTTTATGAGCTCGAAGGTATGTGTTGGTTTTATTTTGAATGAAAGACAAAGGAGTTGGTTTGAGATTAATGTATAACTTTAATGAAAATAAAAATAGAGTTTTTTTTTATTAAGTTATAGGTTTTAAATAGTTAGTAAGAAAGCTTTAACTGTATCAGCAACTAATAAAAACAAACGCTTTTGTCAGCAAGACAGCTTGTTTGAAAGTGTAATTTGATTTTTAGCAGAAAAATAAAAGATTGTAAAAAATTAAGCTTAATTAGCTAAAAGTTTGAGTTTTAATGCTTTTGTACATCAAACCATGCTTAACTTTTTTTAATTAAACATGGTATTAGAACTAGTTAGAGTTAAAAATTAGAGTTTTAATATTTTCAAACTGCAAACTGTATTGTGCTGCTTGAGTTGTTTTGTTAAAAATATTATAAGAACTTTATAGGTTTTAAAACAAAGTTTATTAAATTATATAAAACCTTGTTTAAAAAACAACAATTTAATAAAGATCGTTAAACTAATTACTACTCACAATCCATTTAATTAAAAGTAAAACCAAAACAATAACTTTATTTTTTGTTTAAGTCTAAAAAGCCAGATCTATAATAACGTTTACTAGAATTATGTTTTATTGTGTAACATGACAATGAATAGATAAAGGTCACTGTTACAAGACTAATAAACTTACGTAAAGTTTTATTTGCTCAAACACTTTTAAGCCAATGGTTTTTCAAAACTGGCCAGTATTTACATTCAGTAGTCTGATCAGTAGTCTTTGTATTTGTTGCAGTTGAATGATATTGAAAAGGTTAAGTAAAACACTTGGTTGGTTTTTGATAACTTTTTAGTTTTAGTAAAACTTAAGTACATTTTTCTCAAAAAACTAGTTTATTATCTAATTATCATTAGTTCATAAAAATATGTTAGAATTTAATTAAACATTTCATTATTTTATTAGCTGGTGTATTATAGTAATAGAATATAAAGCTTATATTTTCAGTTACTATTGATATATCTAATTATTATGTAAAAGATGTTCTTATTGATAAAAATAATACTAAGGTAAATCAAAAGCATGTTTAAAATTATTCAAAATACATCAGAAAAATAGGTAATATAATTAAAACTATACTTTATTAAAATAACATTTTTATAGTTAAACAAAGTTTAAAGGTTATCAAATTACAATGCAATTATTAATTTTCAAACTTTTTAGTGCGGTTTCAATTTCATTAAAGTAACTATAAAAAGGTCAAACTGTTTAATTAAGTTCAATTAGTAAAAAAAAAATTAGAGAACTTACAAAGCGTTTAGTACGCGAAAACGAAACCTACATTTTAAAACATTTTGCCATATGCGTTCAAAGTGCTTGTTTCAAGTGTGAGTATTTGAGCGCAACTTGTTAAGAGCGCAACAATTAGTTCACTGGACTTTAAGCCGAGTGTGTCAAGAAAGCGCAATCCAGTCGGTTAAGAGGTTAATTCCGCGATCATTCGTGATATAACAGCAAGTGGCGTTGAGAGAAAAGCAAGGAAAAAAAGCTTATAAATAAGTAAGCGGCGCGCGTTGTTTCAAGCGCTACAACACAGATGGTCGTTCGCAGTGGGTTTCGTTGTTTTTATTATTTTCAAATTTAAAGTTGCTTTCTCTGGTAGCCGAAGCGGTCCTTTGCACAAGGATCAGAGGTTAATTGGATAATTAAATCACTTTTATTTTGCTGTTCACTGTTTAAAGTTTGTATAAAACGCTTAACTAGAGCTAATGAGCTATTGTTTTGTTATAAAAACACTTAATTAGGTTTGATTAGCTTTTAATAGTTTAAACAATAATAATTAAATTAATGTTTTAAGTATTAAATGTTTTCACGTTTGAATTTACTGATGTAGTATGCTGGTTTTTAAAGTAAAAATTACAGTATTGTAGTTTGTTTAAATATTTCTAGTATTGAGTTAAGTTGAAACCTAGAATTTAAACTTGTCTATTCCAGTTATAAACTTAAATATTTGAACTAAGAGAACACAATATAGCTTGCATAGCAAAACTGTACTGGTTAGAACACAGTAATAACATTAAATACTGTAAAAATCCCAAGGCATGTAAGTAAATGTACATGAAACACTCATAGCAAGTAATATTTTTTTAACTTCCGTATAACTCAATTTAATTTCAGAGTTTTCAAATTATAAATGTACGATTCACAATAAATCAGTTTAAGCAAGTTCTAGAAAAACCCAAAGGACTGAGAAACGTAAGTTTTTCCAAAAACCATCACTTTTTTGTTCCGCTAATTTAATTTGCTTCCGGCCAGTAAAACTTCCCATTTTAAACTTTGCTGAACTTTTAATCCATTGTTTGTTTTGAACCTTTTTTCTGTCTTTTTTTCAACTGAGAAAGGTTTTTTTTTTGCTTTTGTGAGAAAAAAAAATCTTTAGTATGTTTTTTTTACAAAAACCAGCCTAAAGCCCTAAAAGCTTCATAATTTATGATTCGAAAACATTTGTTACCTTGGCAACTAATAATGCTGAAAATAAACTCTAGAGCTTGTAGAGATTTAAGTAAGTTATTTTGAATGGCTAAATGTATACTGCATTGAAAAATTCAAAACTTTAATGTTAAGTTATAAAGTTTATTTATTTAACTCATTTTTGTGCAAACCATTAAATAGTGCTTACAGAGACAAAAAAGTGAAAAATATGAAAAATTGTTAAAACAAAAACACTTATTTTTTAAATTAGAGCAAACTAAGCTTTTTATCTGGCTAAATAGATGTGATAGACAAAATCACAAATTTAAGTAAAAGCAAAAGTATTATAATAGCAAAAGAAGCAGAAATGCAAACTAGTACTAATAACTTCACCTATAGGTGATTAAATCTTATAATGTGGTGCAATTTTTTAAAAGCTAATAAAAACAATAAAGTAAATTATGGTTTAAAAATCCACATTGTGTTGTTTAATACTTCAAACAAATGTATAAATGTTACAGTCAATAGTAAAAGTATCAAAGTGTTCATGAACGCAGTAATTGAAAATTAAATAACAAAGCTTGTAGCATAGTTTTATTGAAGAAGTAAGTGACAGTTTATTTAAGCTAGGTTTAGGAAAAATTTTTAAACACACTTTTTTTGAGTTTAAAACATTTAGAAAAGTAAAATTTGAGTAGACCAACAAAGTATATATATTTTCAAATAAAGTTATCAGAAAAAATACAAAGTTCACAACTATAAACTTAAAAGTTGGAAAAAAATAAATTGCAAAAAAAAATCATTTCCATTTTCTGCAGTTTAAACAATGCAATTTAGTCATTATACTATTGTATTTCTGAAAAGTACCTTGTTATTACATCTTAAATTTGTTTTGTGCTATCAGTTAAATTTAATATAAATTATTTGAAAAATAAAATAATTTTAACTTACTGAAATATTTAAGCTTTTTCCTAACTTGAACATTTAAGATTACTTATTTTAATATAAGAAAACTAGTCAGCTGTTTTTTATAATGAAAGTAGTTAGTTGTGTATTAGTTACAAAATATTTTTTAATCTTGATGTTTAAACACAGACTGTATAAAAGGTTATACAAGTTTAGTTTTTGAAAATAGTTTTGTCATAATTGTTTTCATCATTACAATAAGCCTGTAGGTTTAATACAAGTTAATACAAAAGTTAAAACTAGCTACATTACTACAACACTTAATCTTTATAATATCTACAAATAGTTATAATTTTAAATTATACTGTACAACACAGCTTTTTATTGATTACTTAATTTCTTAGATTTGTTGTAGGTACTTATGTAAGCATTTTAATAAACTACATATACTACTTTTAAAGATTTTATTTGCATTTTAAAGAGAAATGGTACATTATTTAAAGCTTTTTAGATAAATCAAAATAATAGTTTCAACTTAAATTTCAGCTACTTTGAATAAAATAAATCATCAAACATGAATGGTGTTTCTCCAGAAAAAAACCGAAATCTCAATGATTCAGTGGTAAGTTTTTACTCTTAACAAAAGAAATGTTTCCGGTTAAGTTTAAGTAGAGTTTTTATTAAATTTTATTTGTACTAAAGTTTATAATGAAATAACACTTATTTGTTAATTAGAAAAAAAGTTTAATGAAAGATGCTTTTTAAAAAATGACTACATAAATATACATTTAAATTAAAAACAACTACTTTGAACATTTCAAAAATATTAATATTGTGTCTTGTTGTAATGTAATTTTGTTTTATACTTTTCATAATCAGTTTTCATTTTGCTTAAGATAATAATTTCTGCTTTTAGTGTGGGATTAATCTAAACATATATCATCCTAATATATTAAGTTAAATTAAGCTTAGTTTCGTTTTTATATAGTTTCAGACCAGCACTAATTATAACTTTCAAAATTTGTTTCATTTATTTATCATTACAGTCAAGCTCCGGGTCGGAACCCCAGGCCACCAATGACGTCACACCGAGCATCAACGACGTGGCTCGCTACCAGGAGCTGATGCGGAGGGCGCTGCTGGTGCACAACCTGCAGGAGCAGCAGAAGCAGGCGCAGCTGAACCAGCAGAGGCAGGAGCTGCTCAGAATGATGCAGTTCAGCCAGCAGTTCAACAGCTACCAGCAGAACTTCGCCATGCACAACTACATCGCCAACGCCTGTGAGTTACATGTTTATTAATATAAATGTCTTAAAATAAATAGGTTGTTTGTTTGTTTTTAAAAATCTATCAAGTAAAGTATGTGACTATGCTTAAAGAGTGTATTCAATTTTTCTTACCGTATTATCAATCTACAACTTTGTAAACAAGAGTTTTTTTTTTTGTTTTTTTATTAAACAAATATAGCATAGCAAATGTATGAACAAATGTATGAACTAACAAAAAAGTGTAATACTCAACTACCATAGAGTTTAAGAACCAAGGTTATTGCTAGGAACATTTTGTTGCTACCGCAAAAATTTATTAATTTAATAAATTAGTTTAAACTTTAAAAAAGCTTTTATTAGACAAAAATGTTAAAAAAAACTTTACTTACCATCACGAAGAAAGAGCTGGTAATTAAACATCAGTTACGCTTTCACCTCATCGAGCCTACAGCGCAACTTTGGTGGCTCTAATGGAGCGTAACGTCAACGCATCAATCAGGCTTAACTTTCGACAACGAAGCGCGATTCATTTTCTTCCACACCACAAAAAAAAATTAACAGTTAGAAAGGGGAAAAAGCAGACAAGCAAAGACGCATCGCGCCTCGCATCAATAAACCAGCCGATGTTTGATTATGTCACTTAACGGTTCATTGCCTCTCATTTGACCTGCAACAGAAAGTTGGCCTGAAAGCGGCGATTTGCTGCTTGTTTAAACCGGCCTCGCTAATGATGATTAATTTTGAAACGAGACGCTTTGTCTTGATTACCTGTAGTTTTAGTTTACAGAGGTTAAAAATATTCGTTAATGCTCGGGTATACGAGGCCTGAAAAGTTAAATGTTTGTTTTTAAAGTTTAGAATGGGTTATTTTGCCTCTCAAGTGAGGCTTTGTACGTTTTAAATTTATTTATTTTTGTTTAATTTACATTTTACATTTTTATAAGTTCTCAAAGGTATTTTCTATGTTAATAAATCAGATAGTAGTTAAGATTTTAAGATCAGAAAAACATTATGTTTTTTATAAACAAACATGAAATTAGTATTCTTTTAACAAGTATTTACCTTCAAGTTTAAAAACCTTTTTTCGAGACCACATGAAATAATACAATAAGCGAACAAAAACCCTTACAAAAAGCTAAACTCTATTTCAACGTCAATCATAAATTGTAAGATTCTTATGAATTAATATCAGGTTAAACATTAATTTATTGCGTCTTTGTAATTAAAACTTCTTAAAAAATTGTTATCTAAATTTATAATTATTAAAAAGTTAATTTTCAACAGTTTCGCCGCTCGCCCTCCAGCAAAACCACTCGGGCGTGTCGTCCACCACTTCCTCACCGCCCTCCCTCCCCAACAACTCGCCCTCCCCTCCCATGACGTCACCTGTGACGTCATCGAGCAAGAGGACGTACAAGCCGTGCGTGGTTTGCGGCGACAAGTCGTCGGGTTACCACTACGGAGTTTCCAGCTGCGAGGGATGCAAGGTTCTTATTATAAAGTTGTTTGAATTTTTGATTAAGTTTTTGTTAATCAGCTACAAGTATAAATTTGAGCACTCCGTTCTTGTTTAGTGTGCACTTTTTAACTGTGTGTTTAAGAAGTTGGCTTGTGTTATAACGCAGTGCTAATTTTTTTCACTTCCTACCAAATAAACCTTTATTAAAAAGCAAACAAGATACAATCGTCTCACCCCTGAGTACACACATAGAAAAATTTACAAAAGAACTAAACCGGAAGGTGAATGTGTCATCGTTGTAGTTAATAAAAGTACATTCTAGTAAATCAGATTTGTGTCAACTTTCTTTATGTGTTTAAGTTCTGTCTTTTGCTAAGTAAAAGCTTTTACTAGTCCGAGCTAGGTTGTTAATAAAATAACTGAATTTGTTTTCATCAAACATTAAAATTGTAAATTTAAGCCCTAATGCTAATGTATCAATAGCTTTTTTAAAACTTTAGCTTAGCTAACTTAGTTAAGTTTGTATAAAAAAATTCTCTAATACCAACATGATAATGCATCTTAAATAACCAAATAAAACTTAGAATTGAACATTGAAAACTGTAGTAAATATTTTTTTTACAAAAACTTTGTCGAAAAAGTTTTATTCTTACTTCAAAACAACCCTCAACTTTCGTTTTGTTATGCAACTCCTTCCAAATATAAAAACAAACATTTTCATAAAACATGTTTTCAAAACATTCTGCGTTCCCACTGAAAATAAATAAACAAATATATATTTGTAGGAGGGATTTTACAGCCTTGAGAACATAAATATAAAAACAATGATATTTCAGAGCTATAAAGCAAACTTTTTTGGTGCTTTGATATTTTCATTTTTTTTTTAAACTTATTTAACACCCGAGATTATAGTTTTATCGTTTTTAGTAAAACTTGAACATAAAAAACCACTTTAATAAGTAAAGATTACAAGCTAGTCGTAGGTAAAACAAGTTAAGATTTTTATTTTGTTTCAAAACAAAACTGATAGTGCTTAATTTGCATTCTTTATTATATATGCTGACTGCTAAAAAAAAATTTTCTTAAACGTTTTGCAACAAATTACAACGAAAGCAGCTTTTTTTTCCACTTACAAATTCAAACACTTCATTTTGAGCCAAATTAGGTAGTCGCATTTCGTGTTCGGGTCGCTAATATCAAGTCAATTTCAAGTTATTACCTCGTTCAACCAAAAGTTCAAGCACGGCAATTTTTGCGACATTAAAATCAACTTACGCTTTATTGCATTCCATTGTGTGTGTGATTTTCCTTTTCACTTTTTCCGATGCGACACTTACACGGTAGTTGTTGTTTCTGAAGGGCGGAAAGCTTACATGTGGTTGTTTGAGCGCGCATGCGGTTGACTTGTACGGTAGTAATGAAGCATAATGACTGTGTACTGGCCTCACCAACTTTTGAATGTGTTTTGCCGGTTTTTAGTTTATTCTTTTTACTTGTAGCAATTTACTTGCTTGTTTGATTGTTACCTTAACAGTTTTTTGTGCTGAATGTTCTTTCTTATATAACTTGGTTACGTTGTTGCGTATTGAAATTTAAGGCATTACTTACGACCAAATACTACTCATATTGCTAAATAATGTTGAAAAAACTGACAGCAAATCTAGTTTTGACATTATCATTTCTTTCAAAAACACTCCCTTCTACTTGCAGCTTTAAATTTGTTATGCTTTTCTTTTGATTATTAACATTAGATTAGTAAAGTTCAGCTAGTATTGATTAAGGTTACTTTTGTATTAGTCGGTAGCAAAGTTATACATTTTTCTCTAAGTCGAAAAGTGGTAAAAATGCCCTCAATTAAAAATAAAAAGCAGGAAAACTCAATCGCACTGCGCAAACCTAGCTAAACTTTAAGAAAATAAAGGCTTGATTTCCATTGTTGTTATTTTAAGATGAACTTCTTTTCAAAGTTCAATAAAAAGAGAAACATTGTTTTTTTAAAGCATTTAATCATCATTACCTCAAGCTACTTTGGGACAGCTGAAAACTGAAAGTTAAAAAAGTTAAACAGTTTATTATTATCTGTGTTGCAGTTTTGAAATAAACTTTAAGAGTTAGATAAAAACATTAAGTACTTTTTTTTATCCTTATACAAAATAATTACAGCTTGGTGTGCAAACGACAAAAATTGCTTTTATCCAATTATTTCTGTGTTAATTCTGAGCATAACATTCGATTTCGCCTCTGTAAAAAAGGCGCTATTAAATGTCGCTTTCAAGTTCAAACCTATTACCCGCTGCATTTAACTTGTCGCTTTTCACAGCGCACCGCAATAAAACCCGACCAAATCTCAAACGAGGTTGAACAAATTTGGTTATTTTCAGCTTTACGACCGAAAAACGGTGCGAAAAAATGTTAAGTGCGAAAGCATTTTTCTGTGCATTAAAACTTGCTAACGGCTGATTTTTGGTGGCGCAACATATGTTTTTCTGCGCTCAAAAATTAAAACGCTTTTAAAAGCAAAATTCCAACGTGTGAATAATTCGTTCTTAGGTGGGCTTTCAATTCTCGAAAATGTTGTTGTTCTACTTTGTCTTAGTTCGAAAGCCGCTTCTGTTTACTTTGCAAAGTTGGAATTTAAAACGTGTGCGTTTTTCGTGTGGACTTAGATAAACTCGCCAATTAAAGCTCGGTTTGTTTTGTCGCGTATAATGTTACCGTTTTTAATTGGTTAGTTTTGAAACATTTATTTTTTTCATATTCAAAAACAAAGTTGCTAACTTTGGAGAAAACGTTAGGATTAACACAAGTGTTATATAACTTGCATTTTCTTTTTTTTTTTCGGTTACTTATTTGAATGGAAATAAGTTAATGATTAATTGTATTGTTTTTTACGTTTAGTAAACACTTCGTTTAAATAATACTTTTAAACGTTGTTCTTTTAAGTTGTTTTCAATTAAGTGTGGAAATTTTAACGTGTTTAATTTTCGTGATTTGCAACAAAACTTATGCATGTTTTAAAACTTTAGTTTATTTGACCTTTTAATTACAACTAATTTGGTTAGTAGTTTATTTTTCTTAGTATACATCTCGAATGTTTCTTAGCATTTTTTTATTACTAAAACTATGCTCAAAACAAAGTAAAATAAGTACTATAATTTTCGTTGCAAAACAGTAATGTCTTTTAATTAATATCACTTTATCAAAGCAAAATGTCAAACTTATCTTTTGGAGTGTATAGTATAGCTTAGCATAAAAGTTTTACTTGTATTACATGCTATAAGACATTACTCTGATATCATTCTAAATTACAAAGGGTTATCAGAAGGTCGATTATCACTATAATATCTTCACTATATCACTTTAATCTATTTTCTGACTAAACTATCAATCATTAAGCTTTTTAGTTTAGTTCTGCATGGAAGTCTTAAAGCCTTGATAATGTAACTTGTAACAAAATTTTGTTCAAACTTGCACAGGGTTTCTTCAGAAGGTCAATACAGAAGAAGGCAAAGTACAGTTGTCACAGAAAGAAGTGCTGTCCCATCACCAGGGAAACCAGAAGCAGGTGTCAGTTTTGCAGGCTGCAAAAATGTCTCGAAGTCGGAATGCTGAAAGAATGTCAGTTTGTTTAAATGTTTGAAAAAGTTAAGATGGAAAATGAAATAATTATTTTCTAAAAAACATTAAGCTATTTATAACACTTCTTAGATGAATTTTAAACTTTCTACGAAGCTATTGAAACAAAAATTTTATTTATTGAATTTTATATATTGTATGATCTATTAAACTTGAAACTGCAAATAAAATACCTTCAAAGGGATAAAAAGAACGCATTAGTAACACAACTTATTGCTCATTTTTACATTAAAAAACCTAAACAGCGGTTCGAAACGACGGGCACAGGAAGCGGGGCAAGGAGAAGTCCACCGCCGCCAACCTGGTCAAGCTGAAGAACTGCAAGAAGCTGTACTCCAACGTCAAGCAGCTCAACCCGAGCGCGACGAGCGAGATCTTCCCGCGCGAAATCCCGTCGGAAGTGACGTCGGTGGTTGACGTCATCACTCGAGCGCACAAGGCCACTTCGCCCAACCTGAACCAGATCACAAAGTTCTGCTATGTTAGTTTAATTTTAATTTACATCATATACAGCAGATACTTTTAGCATCAAAGTTTGTGAGATTTGACCTGATTGCTCGTAAAATATGTTAGAGTTTTCAGTATAAAAGTGTGACTCATATTTTTGTGTGCGTTAGTTTATAATTCATTTACATAACTTGTATAACAATATCAAATATGCAATGCGTTTGGGATGATTGTTTACATCAAATACTTTCAAGTATTCTATTTAAAGTCTAAACTTTGGTTTTAATTTATTTTATTTTAGTCAACGCTTAGTTTTAGTTTAACGAGTAAAACTTTATTATACTTGTATGGCTCGTAATATTTTATAGAGCAAACTTTACGCTAACAAGAATTTGAACAATACAAGTATACAAAAGATTTTTATAAACTATAATGCAGCAGGGTCGGTATGGTTTTAATAGAAAAAGACAAATTTTTTTTGAAAAATTTACTTGTGACTCGTGCTTATATATAAAAGTCTTCCGCAGGCCGCAGTTATTTAAACTGATTCAAATAATAAATTACAAGTATAGGAATTTTTACTTAAGTTGTAATACAATTAGCAACAAAAAAGCTTTAATACTTATTAATATCTCAACTTACCGAATGATTATAAGTTTTGACCAGAAAAAAATATGTTATCATATTTCTTTTAAAAATTATGTTTTTAGCTTATAAGTTACATCGCGGACCATAAATTTTTGCTTTGTGGGCTACAGTTTGCCTAACCTGCCAAAAAGTATTTAGCTGTTTAGAGTTGTAGAAAAAAGTATTAAAACTGTTTAAAAAAAGAATATGTTTCATCCTTTTTTCTTACGTCATGATTGAATGTGTAATGCTTGTTGTAACTTAATTGCTAAAATAGCCACCATGAATTATAAATATATCAATTTGCTGTTTAGTATATAATCAAATGTAATTAAGTCGTGAAAATTACTATATAAACAAATTTTAGTCAAGTTATTTTAAAACAAAATGTTTTTTTCTTTACACACTGTTAACGGTTTAATCGTCTGTATCTGATTACTTTGGTGATTATAATGTTATTCAATTAGCTATTTTTAAACAACAAAATGTTGCTATTAGGTCTTGAAAGTTTAAATTTTCAAAAAAAAACTTAAGCGAGATACAACGCTAAGTAAGGTTTAAGTTTTAGTAAGTTAAAAACCAAAACTACTTTAAGTAAAAATTTTACTTAATAGGTTGAAAAAGCTCTTGAAACTTTAAAAAAAAGTGTATTAACTAAGTATTAGAACAAAAAGCTTAAATTATATACGTAAGAAAAGGTTACTTATCGGTTTACAAAAGTAATAAAATTAAACTGGTCTAATTACACAAATTATGTAACTTTTTCAAAAACTTGTTCGAATAAGCAAGTTTTGGGTGTACAAAGGTTACAACTGATGATTAAACTTGTATTGTACTTTTAAGCATTACACAGTATGTAAATTATTTTTACAAGTATTTTAAACTGTCACTCTAGAAAAAATCAACTTGAAAAAATAATACAAGTAACAAAGTTTAACTTTTACTGTTTTCAAAAAATTCGTCATAAGTAATTTTTTTATTTTTAGCTGCGCAATTCGAAAACAATTTAAACTTTTTTTGCTTATATAAGCAAAAACCTAGGTTTCTACATATTTGCTGATGGAAATTATATTTAGTACATTCATTTTAGCAAAATTCGTAATTTAGAAGCTACTTACCATATTTTATTTAAACCAGTTACTTTTTTTAACGCAGCTTTGTATGCAATAAAGCTTATCAATCACTAATTATAAAAAAAAGTATTAAGTATATTTTAAAAGCATATTCTTTTAAAACATATATTTATTGTTGTGCAAGCGAATCAATAAATTTTTAAAACTAATAAAAAGTCTTAAAAGATTGTAAGCAACAACCATACGTAACATACAATCTACCCTTATGTATATGTCATAAAGCAATAATCCAAATTTTAAACCTTGAAACATTTTACAGCCTGTGTTGCTGACCTTCAGTGAACGTGACGACCTATTGATATTTATATAACACTTCACAGCACGTGTGAGCGTTTATGTACATAAACTTCCAACATAATTTCTGCTAAATCAAACAATTGATTTTCAGAAAAAAACTCGCCTTTTAACATAAGTTTGTACCTCATGCTACGCACTACAGTTTTTGATGACTTTTTGCACCTGTTATATCGTATATGGAACTTTTACATGTGTAACATTACTTGATTAAATTTCAATGTAGTTCGTGTTTTAACAATTACTTATTAAAAAATTGTACTAAATACATAAATGGAAATCAATAATAAGTAGAAATTTTGAAAAAAAACTTTAAAACTTTGCTACTAGTTCTTAAACGCAATTACAAACTTTACTAATATAATGTAAAATTAATGAATGTTTTTTGTCAGTTTGAACTATTAAGATATAACTATAGTTTTTACGACTAATAAAAACCCCTGTCTTTAGTTTTCAGTAGCTTTTGAAAATTAACTTAACTGAACTTGAAAAACAATAAAATAGATTGCGAAGTTATGTTAGAAACATGGTTTGGGTTTATAAATTGCAATCAGTTTTTATGACCGAAGAATAAAACTCATTTAAACTTAAACAACAACAAGAATAAATTAATCTTTGTAATACTGCAACCTTGCTTTTTACTATATCCAAAGCAAAATATTTACTTCGGCGTAATTTGTCAGCTTTAAATTTAGTTCCAGTTGAAAGGTTTGTTTAAGTTTAAATTTAGTTCCCATAAACTGTTATTAATAACTATAGTTTTTTGATGTTTCAAGAAAAACATCTTACTAGCCAGTTTTTTTCGTTTGGAAACTTATTTATAGTAAATTCAAATGTTTTAAGTGCTGTTAGTCTAAAAGTTTTTTTTATAAACACTAATCCTGTATTAGATTCAAGTGTTGTTCACAGTGCTGTTTTAAACTATTACTAAGTCAAAAGTAGTCATTAGTCATCGAATAATATTTGATTATACGTAATTATACATTATATTATATAAGTTTTAGTAAAATGTTTAACATAAACACTTAATGTAAACATTAGTTATTATTGTGAATTCTAAAAACAAATTTGCATTTGTTAAAGTTATTAATTGTTAGATAATTATAAAAAAAAATACGTTTGTAAATAATAATAGTATAATGTACAATAATCTTCTGACTAAAAACATTTAAAACCTTTAAAAACAATCAAAAATAACTATAATTTTACAATTTTTTGTCACAAAACAACTTTGTTACAAAAGTTGCATACCTACAAAACAACGCTTTTTAAATAACCTTAATTACTTGCCCAGCAGAATTCAGACAATGTGACTGAGGACAAAGATGAAAAGAAGACGGACTTGGATCTGTGGAAAGAGTTCAGCGACAGGAGCAGCAAGTGTATTGAGAAAATTGTTTACTTTGCAAGGGAAATTCCCGGCTTCGAAACATTGAGCACCAACGACAAGATTGTGTTGATCAAGAGAGCCAGCATGGATGTACTGGTTAGTTGAAGTTTAAACATGAGATTGTTTTTTTTTCAGTATTTTAAACAATTAAGATAAAAATGTCCGGTAATAAACAGTACTATCACAAATCATATAAAAACATAGCCTTGTATATTGTTAGAGACAACTTAACTCTTTGAAACTTAAATTACTATTTTTTATTACTTCTTGTAAATAATCTAATAGTATCATGTATTACTACAAAATGCGACTAGCTTAGTTGATAAAATAGCTAGGTCTTTAAGCAGTTAAAACGATTAAATTATTAATTCTATTTGTTTTAGTGACTGTTGGGTAATAAAAACTTTCTGTAAAAAGTTGATGTAAACAATATTTATTAATATAATTATTTGTTGAAATTTATATAAAACTGTATAACTTTATTTAAAAACAATTAAACTATGAAAGTTGTTTACTTGTGTTAGCTTACATTATTTAATTACTTTCTTTTGTTGTTGATAAAAATTCAAAGTACTTAAAACTACCTTTGAACTAGAACAATTATTGGCTAATTGAAAGCACTAAACCTATTAACTTTACAGCAAGCTTTCTATTACATATTTTAAATGATTAAACATTAAACTCTTTTGTAGTAATGCCAACGAAACAAACACACTTAAATTCTTCTGTTTAGTTAAGCTAAACAATTCTTTAGCTTGTTTATGTTCAATAACTTAATAACTTAAAAAGAATAAAATAAATGAATTTTAGTTTGTTAAACATCATAGCTGGATTATATGACCTAAAAGTAAGCGTTAATAATTTGTGAAAGCAACAATGTTTGCTTTTATTTTAACAAATATAGTGATTTAATTATAGGATTAATTCAACAGTAAAACTTGACATTATTACTTCACACTCTTTTTTAGTCACATTTAATTTTACTTAATTTGTTCAAGATACGTACATTTTTAAAACTGTTTCAATAAAAACGGTTTACCGAACAACCTTGACAACATGACGTCACAGAATTATTACGTCACGCAGGTGTTGCGGTTGTGCACGCGGTACGACGTGGCCAACGACACGATGACGCTGAGCGACGGCCTGACCCTCAACAGGGACCAGATGAGGAGGTGCGGGTTCGGGGTGATGACGTCACAGGTGTACGACTTCGCCAGGCGGCTGCTCCCGCTGAACGTCGACGACACGGAGGTGGGCCTGCTGAGCGCGATATGCATCACTTGTCCCGGTACGTTTTGCAGTTTTATACTTCCTTGCGTATTATACAGACTGTAAGTTTTACAAAAGTTTTGTTTAGTGTTTTGCGTTTGTACATGACTGATGAATTTTTTTTTTGTTATTTTTTGTACGTCATCAAAAAAAATCATTTTACGATCGTTTAATAAATGCTTTTTACATTCAAGTTTGCTGAATTTTACAAATTCAGCAAAAAAAAAAACGTTTAAAAACTATAAACACAAAATCAAACAAAAAACTTTTTAATCTAAACAGACCATAACGATCTTGATGATGCTGAAAAAATCGAGAAGATTCAGGAGCCGCTGCTGAGGGCGCTGAAAATTTACTCGAGGAAGAAAAGACCGTTTTGTCCGGTGGTTTACCCGAAGCTCCTGATGAAGATTTACGATCTTCGCACCATCAGTATGAGAGGTATGTTGATTTTAATAAGTCATTAATAACATTTTTATCTTTTGTAAACTAACACAGATTAAAAAATTAAGGTGCCCAATATAAAAATAAATGAGTAGAAAGTTAATATTTTTAATACAAAGTAATTAAATTGTTAAAATAACTATACTTTGAAATTGAGGTTTGTTTTTAGCTTGAAATCTATAACCAAAACCTTTATTAAAATGGTTCATTAACTTCTATTTAGTTTAACTTCAGTCAGAATGGAAAATTTACTGATAAAAACGCTTTTTGTTAACCTTTAAAAGAAGTTTACTTACTGCTGCTGAATTTTTACAAAAATTTTCTTGTCATTCAGACTAAAAGTTCATGTCATGTCATAGAGTTTTAAATTTTTCATTTCAATTTCAGGCGACCTTTTGCGCGGCCTTTTATACGCGACCTTTCAGTATATTGCCGTGTGACCTTTTAATACACTGCTGTTAAATATTTTCAGTCTGAATATTCAATATTAATAATTCATGCGCTGTCTGTTGGATTTTGTTTGCCTTTAATCATTCATTTCTGAACTGTCTAGTTAAAAGCTAAGACTGGGTTTAAACGTATTTTGTTTTGATTTTTTTTGCAAAAAATTTTAATATTTCCCTTGCGCACTAATACGTTAGTACGTCTGTTAAAAGCAATTTCATACGTGCATTTTCTGTTTTCATATTTAAAAAAATTGTTTTAAGTCGAACTACACAAACATTTATGTAGTTATAAAACATGGAAACTTATATCACCTACCCGACCAAAATACCCAATTATAACTCATCATGAACTTAACTTTTTTATGATAAACAAACAACTGGTAAGTATTTAGATTATTTTAATTGTGGTTAATTAAAACTATCTGTTAATCGTAAATATTTAGTTAGATAGTTTACTATATTTCTTCTTCTGGATAAAAACTTATAAATGTTTATATAAAAACTGGAAAAGTTATTCACTATTGTTAATAGCTTAAATTAAAAGCCTGCATGACAAATTCCAAACTACGCTCAAGTCAACCGAGTTTAAGCTCGATGTTCTGATAACTTTGATTGGCCGCTGGAGTTCAAACAAGTTCTCAGTCGATACATCTCTCTGTGTTAGCTGGACAACAACAAGCTGTCGTACAAATTCGAACAACACCAATTTGTTTTTTTAATGCACACTTAATTGACTTCTGCAGCTCATATTTATTTTTAAGTTTGAACAGTTCATGCAGTTGTATGTTTTGTTGGAAAATTTGTGCAAATTTCTTGTGGCTGAACTAAACAGTGAAACAAATTAAGATATTATATAATCAATGTCGCTAATATTCCGAGTGGTAAAACTGTTTAAGAAGTATTAGAACAGCTTTGTGCTATTCAAACATGCTTAAAAATATTTAGTACAATCAGTAAATTTTTGTTGAAAAATTTAAATATCACTAAAAACTGTTATAATAAAAAGCAGTTTAAGTTTTTGGTCAAAAAATGTAAGTATTTTAATAAATAAATTTCACAGAATTTATTTTTAAAACGTTTCTTTTTCTTTGATGATCAAACTAATCATCTCTTAATTGCTTTAACAACTAAATGATAGTAATAGCAAAAGTTAACGTAATCTATTACAGACAATTTTATTATAGCCTAGTATGTAGCTTCAATAGTTTTATCTCCTTAGTCTAATGTCCCATAGATAAAAAGTATTCATAAATGAATTATATTCAGCAACAGCTTTAGATATACGACGAATATGTTTGTAAACTATTAAGTATAACTCATTTACATAGATTTTTAATACGTTGTTTGAATAGGTAAAAAAAAAACTTTTTAAATACAAGTATCTAAAAATTTTGTTGAAAAATAACCGACTATCTTTAAAAATTGAAACCAATAAAAACAGTATTTAGTTTAAAAGAAGTTCATTTAAACTGTTGACTAAAAATAACTAACAAGTAAATTTAATTAAATGTATCTAAAAATTAAGATTATAACTAAAAAATAAACTTTTCAGGTTCCGAAAGGGTTCACTCGGTCAATTCCGAAGTTCCAACGGAGACCATGCCCCCTCTGGTGTCTGAAATGCTCCTGAGAAACGAGGAGAAACCTAAATTACAGAAAAAGTCCCCAAAGAAAGACTTTTCGGAAGCAAAACGTTTGAAACAAGTTTATTCAAACTACATAAAGCAAGATTGAAACAACAGAGTCTTTCTTGCATCAAATGTAAATTATTTGAACAGTCTTATGACTATAATGAGAACTTGTGTATTTGGTGTATAATTAAATTGGATTTGACTAAGTCTTGTAAATTTTGACCTTATGTTTATTTTAATATTTAATTGCCATGAATTGCTTATATAGTATTTTATCTTTTTAGGATTTTAAACTAGTTTATCTTTTTTATATCTGATGATACTAGAATACGTTTTAGTATTTTGATTATGTTAAACTTGAAGAAATTTAAATTTATCTAATGATGTATGTAAAGATTATTTTTATGAATAAAAATTTTTGTTATTTATTTTTACCCTGCACCATTTTTAGTATGCTTTTTTAGTAATGAAAGCATAAAAATTCTAATAAAGTTTTTTTTACAATATTTTAAAAACGTCAAAAGTTTGTGTTTGGAAGAATTTTAAAGTGCTTTTGAATATATAATAAAATGCCAAGTTACTGAATAATGAGTACAAGAAGCTTTATAACATAATGTGATTAAGTTTACTTAGGCTTTGAATAAATTTGCTTCTTAAATTAAGTTTTAAAAACAACTCAATTGTATTTATTTTGTTTTATTTTTCGAACTTTGTGTCAACTTCGTTGTAATAAATTAATAGAAACAAACGTGTTTTTAAATTACATTCTAACCGGTGTAGTCTTATACTGGTTTATTTTGTCAACCTAACTATTAGTATATTTAGAAGTTTCAGTTTGAGCACAATCAAGTAAATATCTAAGCTCTAGTTAAATTTAATTTGTTACTTTTTATTTTAAAAATACCGGTAAACCTGAAATCATAAATATTGCCTCTTATTTAGCTTGTCTAATTAGAGTTTAAATCCTTTAAAAAAAACTAACATATCTGATAAAAATAATAGTGAAAAACATTTTAAATAAGTGTAAGACAATCGTCTTTTTGTAAAATGAAATGTATTAATAAAGTTTTATTTAAAAATATAGCACTGCATAAGTTTAAAAATTAAGTTATACAAGTTTTAAAAAGTTATTTGTAGTTATAATAATTTGTAGTTATAATAACTATTTTTAAAAACTTAAATAATTTAGCTTTACTAATGTTATAAAATGAAACTGAAAACTGGTATAAGTGGTTAAAAATTTTTTATTTTATTTACATTGCACAAAAATAATAAAAAGCATGGGAGATTAATACACGTTAAGTTTGGTTTAAAACCTGCTCACATACTAAAAGGCTGCGGGTATTAGTTTTAACTATAAAAAAGTAATATTTTTAAAAGTCTCAACAACGTTCAAAAATAAACTATTTCAGTTTTAAAGCAATATAATAAACTTATCTAAAAACAAACAAAAAAAGTAAATTGATAAAGATGTTTCAGTTTTATTTGTAAGTTAATTATATAAGTTAGGTTTTATTCTATATATATTCAATGGTTCGACAGAATACTTTAACGCTGAAAATTTAAAGTTTGTTCCAAAACTAATTGTAACAAATTGTTAATTTTTTCAATTAGTTCCATTACTTTAAAGAACAGTTTTTTTACAAGTACTTGATTCTAAAAATTATTAACGTGCAAAATCAAACAGTTATCATGAACACTTTTGAAGGTTTCAGTGATAAAAACCCTTTTCGATCCAGCAATTGTAATTCGCGCAAAAGTCAACAAAACACGAACGGCGTGTCTCTCGCACTCTGTGCAAACAACAGCAGGTAGCAACAGGTTACATAAAGGTTGCATTGAAACAAATGAAATTTCATAAAGGTCGACGCTTTGAAATTAAACAGCAAAGTTTGTTTTAAGTTCATCTCAAGGATTTGTAGGAACACGTTACTGTTGTTTTTGAAAGCAAGAATAAGTTTAAGTTTCGAAGCTCAAAGAAAAATAATCTATTAAATTTTTTTAGCCACAACTGTTTTAACGGCTTTAATTTTTTTTCAGTAATAAACTATTATCCAAAATATAATATACAAATTATATTTATAATCAATATAACTTAGTGATTTAGTATGCACTACAACACTTTTTAAGAAAAAAATAAATTTTTGTTGGCGTTTGCAAACCGTCTACTACTAAGGCGTAATAAAATCTTGAACTCTTCATAAAAATGTTTGTAGTTTAAAATAAAGTTTTACCAAACGCAATTTGAAGAACAACAAAATAAATCTAAAGTTACTTCTAAGAAAAAATAAAAGACCTTGGTTACAAACTTATATTACTAAATCCAATAACGAAAGAGAAACTAAACTTACTCAGAAATTCTTATATTTTAACTATTTTTAATAGCTAGTGACAATTGTATAAGTAATTTTCTTTAATAAAATCCTTTACAAACAATTATTTGTGCCAAGAAGTCAAATACTTTGAAAAAAAACTTAGCTAATTATAACTAATTTTTTTTAAATTACGATTTATGAAAATACAAATGCTAAACTGTTCAGTAATTACAAAACAAGTTTATTTTAAACAGAAAACTTTTACTATTCGTTACCACTCGTTAAAAAATCTCATTATGACAGACTACATGGGGGTGATTAATTACGCACATAAAATTTACCGACTCGAAACGAAATTTTCAGCATAACTCGTTCTACCGCGCATACATCACACTCGAAACGGCACCTGCAGCGGGGAAGAAGTAAAAGTTGCTTTCCGTTTATTCGCGCTGTGTGGCCTCGTACACAACTTTTCTGTTCGAAACAGATAAGATAGCTAATGTAAGGTCGAAAAGTTTTTCTTTGTTGGAGATTCTCCCCTTATGTTTGCCACTGGTGCCCCTTTAATGCGGTTTGACCCCCCTTTTATTGTAATTTGACCCCTTATTTTGACTTGTTGATGGATGGTTGCGTCCGATTCGCATCAGTGACTTCAGCATCTGTCTTTATCATGAACTTTTTAGCTGCTTAAAAAGTATTACATGCTTGATTTCAAAAATATCAATTTTAACACTGAACGTTTTTATCAAAGCTTATATTCAAAAGTGTATTAATCTATTTAAAACTAGTTTTTACTTACACATGTAATAATTACTTGTTCAAAATTAATTGTAACTCAATATACTACTAACCAGTATATTTAATAACAACAATCAATAACTAAACTTAACTTAATTTTAAGAGAAATCTGGACATTATAATCATAAAAAGAATTATAAAAAATCTATGAGTACCGTTTAAGAAAATTGATTAAAAAAGTTTTTTTTTCCAATTTTCTAAATTTTAGTTGCAGTTGACAGATTGACCAACATATTGTTTTAAATTAATATTACAAATAACTTAATAACTCATTCTAGAATTTGTTAAAGCAGAATTCAAAAACTAAAACAGTTAAAACTTTTATCAATTTAAAATTAAGTTTTTTTAATTACAATAGTAGATGTGATTTAAGCACAACTATTTCGTGCTAAAGTTTTTTTTTTTGTCTTTTAAAGATGTTAGAAAGCTTTAATTGAAGTAGATGAAATATAAGTCAAAACTATACTAAGTAAATATTAAAGCATTAAGTTTGTTTTAAACTTGTTTTGTTTTTTAATAATTTACTAACTTAACTTTTACAGTGCTTAGCAAAGTTTTTAAATTATGAAAAAGTATAAAATACTTTGCTATACATCTTTAAAGTAATATTTTTGACTTTAGATAACTTCAAAGATATATTAAACTATTTTTAAAGACTTTAACTTTGAATTCAAAAGCTTTTACGTTATGAAACTTTTCATATAAATATGGAATGACGAAACTATAAACATCTCTTTGAAAGTTCAAAAATATGCTTGTTACCGAATGTATCTTCTAGTTTTTAGATTGTTATGTATTACATATCTTATATTAAAACTTTATTTAAAATATAAATTGAAGCTTTGATAAGGTCGTTTAAAATTTTGATAAGACTCTTGACGTAATTTTTATTCTGAAAACTTTTAAAAGATTGTGGATTTAAATATTTTACAACTTTAACTTTCACTTATTCATACAAGGTAGTTTAAAAAAAAAATTAAAGCTAGTAAATAAAATATTTCAAAAAATTACTTTTTACTATTATTTTTTTACTTAACACGCAAGTTAAAAAATATTATAGAAAACTTATACTCTATTTCATTCAAAACTTTATACTCTAAAAAGTAAATGTAAGATTTTTTGCAAAAAATTTCAACCGAAAAAGTTTAAACTTTGTTTTATAAACACACATTGAAACATGTGAACTAGCGCACATAAACTTTTGGGTAAAAGTTTAACAGGTCAATAAAAGTAACACTGGGTCGTGCGAGATAGCATACAAAAATAAGCACCTAGCTACCATACAATCACCTTGCTAAACACAGGCTTCAAGTTTCTTTCGTAAATGAAATGTTTCTTTATTAGACTTTAAAAAAGTTAAACAAGTGTTTAAGATATATACAGAGGTCACTGGCACAAATTAAACTTTAAATTTGTGATTACGAGTTGAAATGCATTTTTTAAGTTGACGGATATATTTATACTCCGTTTATAAACGTAAATGTATATGAACTTTACAAAGTGGTAATTTTTACAAATATAAAATTGTAAAACTGCTAAATTATTGCTTTTAATAATTATTTACTTAGAAGTGTGTTTACTTGTAGTTCTTAAACTTTTTGAAGATCGTGAATTTGAGTTTGTTTTCTTTTTAAAAAAGAAAACAAAAGTACAATAGACAAAAAATGTTTAGTTTTTAATATTAGAAATCAAATAACACCTATCTTTTGAAAACAATAAAATTAAAAAAAGTTGTTCAGTTAAACTTGTGCATACAACAGTTATATTATTTACATTTGCAAATTATTTTTCTCGTTTTCTTTAGCTAGTTTTCATAAAAATTCATTTTGTTGTATATCTTTAATTCTACTTAGAGTCAAAATCTAACTTTTTTTATTAATGTCTAACATTATTATCTAACATTCGTCCGCGTAACTTACTAACAGCTGAAAAGTAACAATGAAACCTTTGCTAATAATTTAATATGATGAACTTCGATGATTATAGAATTTTAATAGTTGATCAAACAAAAAGTGATTCTTTCCACGTTTTGACAAAGTAATAAAATAAAATTTATGTCAGTTTCAGCGGATATTGACAATTTACAATGTGAGTCGAGGCTTATTGTGACTTCACCAACGCAAATATTTGCTCATTGTAGAGGCAGTGTTAAAAAGTTAAAACATATTTGTATAAAATGTCCGATCGAAACTGCATTGAATAGTAAACAAATGATCAAACATTATATATTTTTTAGGTTTTGACTATAATTACATCGAAATAGTTCATGAGAAGTACGAATTTTGCAGTTAATGTCTTTTATTAAATTTTTAGCCTTTTATTGTGTATACTCGTACTTAAATTAAGACTACAATATTTTTAAAATTTTTTAAACTTTATACAAAAGATTTCTTTTCTTTGGCATTAACAACAACAATATTTTAAAATAATAATCATATGCTTAAGTTCATGTTCTCATATTCTCGTTTATTTTTATGAAAACAAAGTACTTTTAGTATACAAATTACAAAATATTGTACTTTGTCAAAAGTATTAATTTTCTTATAAATTTGTTATAAATAGGAACTATGTAATAAAATTTTTTTGCCTTGTATTATCTTCTAGTAAATTATTTAATTATGAGGTTAAAATCAAAAAACAATTCAATTTAATAAAGTTTTTCTGTACAAGACTTAAGTTAAAATAGTTGAAACCAATGTATTTCATATTAAGTGGCCTAAAAATAACTTTTTTTGTCAAAATTTTTATGTACCATTTGGTTTATACAAGACTAAATAGTTTTTTATTAATTTTTTAACATTTTCAAATTATGATTGTAACTTTTAGTAAATTATCAATGGTTTTGCTTGAATATCGCTACACTGTCTTTCAAGCCGTATTTTTACCTAGAGTTTTATCGTTCGTGCGTAGCGCTTTTTAAAAAAATTTGAAATACTTGAAAAGTATAAAAAAGTATTAGTTTTAGTAACATTTGTCATTAAAAAAAAAAATGTTATTTAAATTATATTGTTGTTTAATTGGATATTTTTAGAAATTATATATTTTTTAGAAAAGCTTTTTCAAAAAAAAACTTTAATCTTAAATTTTCAAGTGTTAACATTAAAAGTTTGATGTAAAAGAAAATTGTGCTAATGAACTGTTTTTAGACAACTACTTAATAAAAAATTTATTACCATTAGGGTTATAAATGTAATAAAAGAATGTATAGATAGTATATGTAAAATAAGTTCTTTATTTCGATAAGATTGAGTTTTACTCCACATAAAATGTCATATTTATAATCAATCATGACATGATACAAAGAAATTATAAATAGGATATAAAAAAATACTTATGAACTTATAAACCAAATAAGAATTGAAAATTTACTCACGAATAACTAACTAGTTTTATTTAAGACATTTACCCATATAAGTAGAGTATAAAATTAAATTTATTAGATATTCTTTTGTGATTATATTATATTTTCATATAGTTTATTCAAATTTCAATACAAATTTCTCAATTAAGTTTAATTTAAAGTAATGCATATGGGTGTAACTTACCTGTAAATATTTATCGAGTAAAATAAATTAAAAAGTGTATGAATAAAGTATGTTCTTAAAGGCTAAATTTGATGGTTAAAAGATTTTACTCACAACTAACATATAAAATAAACTAACTTTATTTAACTTTTCATTGTCATATTATCCAAAACTATTAAAATAAAAGTAATTCGATCATAAAATATTAACGAGATACAAAGAAATAACTAAAACTATGATTGCATAGTCACAAAACCGACAAATAATGCTTTATCAAAAAATAGTTAATTTAGTAGTAAATAAAGGTATTTTCATAATTTAAGAATTAGTGAACTTATTATTGGTTTAAATAAATGTTTTACTACTGACAATTATTATCATCAAACTTGCTTAAAGAAGTACGCTTGATAAATTCTTTGAACTAAAGAAATTAATAGATACTATTTTTTTAATAGTATTAGCTTAAAATAAAGCTTTAGTGTCCAAAGGAAAAAAATAAGTAAGCTGTATGAAAATTATTCAAAGTTTCGAAAAAAATCATTACTGTTGTTATGTTTTTAAGTTTCAAAAGAGTTGTAAGGTTACGCTTTAAACTGAGTAGTCAAATGAGTAGATATTCTTAACTATAAATATCTAGAAAGCTTGATGTTCTAAAAATTTTGTAACATTTAAGAGAAATGTACATAGCCAAAAAGTTATTCTAGTATGTTGAAAAATTATAGATTTGGTTCGCTTAATAAGTAAAAATATTTTAATTACTTGCAAAACTAAAACAAAACTTTGTGTTAGTCATTGACGTTAATAATAATCTGTTTAATGCAAAATTTTCCAATCATTGTATTTTGAGAGCTTTGTTGTAATTAAGAAAAATTTTTCAGAATTTATCTAGCTTTTCATAGATTTTTTAAAAACTTTAGTGTCTTGTTTTATTTGTTTAACATAGTATGTAGAAAACCTGTGATTTTTAAAACTATATAGGTGTTGGCAATTTAAAATGAGTTGTGAGAAACGAATTACGAGGGATCTAAACGAGTTCACCCCAGTAAGATTTCCGAGGAAAACAAAAGTTGAATGCTTTGAAGGAACACAATAGTAAACTTATTCGTGTGTATACATAATGTTTTAAAATGTAGTTTCATATTTATAAAAAGATATAGGTATTGATGCTTGTTTTTGTTATATATTTATTGTAGTATTATTAACAACCTAAGTATATTTGTATTGCATAGCAGTTTATATCAACAAAGTAATACAAGTTTTATATATATTTTTAGTTAAACAAAAATCTATAAAAAAAATTAGAACATAGTCATAGAAAACACTTAATTTCAAACATTTATAAATGGAGTTTTAAATTCTTTGAGTTAATAAGTTCTCGAATGTTAAAATTTACTACGGATTTTTGGTACATAACAAGCTTAGTTATCAGTTTTTTTCTATAATTTTAAATTGAAAATCTAAACTAATATATTAATATCTTAACAATTTAAAAAAACAAACACCACTCGATAAAAACATAGAAAAATTAATACCAATTGCGATGAACGAATCTTTGGGGATCCAAAGAATTCACTTCATCGTATAGTAATAACGTCACAGAAGTCGTAATATGAAGTCACGGATAACACTGCGATGAAACAATCAAGTGGTGATTTAAAGACCTTCAGAGTCTGTATGATGAGACCTGTTGATGCAAGTGACAACTTAGAAGAGTTTGAGTTGATCATTAAGCTTCCGGATCAGTATCCTTGCAATGCACCCCCAAGTATTAATTTAATCATTTAGATTGCGCATCCAGCTGTAAATGAGAAAACCGGGGAAGTTGGTTAAGACTTGTTCAGAAACTATGATTCTTCGTTTGAAATATAAAAGAAATCAGACGGTTCGCAGTTTGGTTACTATTGAGGTAATTAGGCTCGTAAGAATAAGAAACGCCAAATAAGACTAAAAAAAGTAAAATTTTTAGATTTTTTAAGTGTGTCTACTGTGTATATATATACTTATATGTATATATATATATATATATATCTTTAGTCGCGTGTTTGTAATTATAACTTACGTTGTACAATAAATAGTAAATGGTTCTTAGTTTTTGTATACTTATTGTAGTAGTTTAAAAAATATTAAATATATTTGTTTTAAACAGTCTATATTAAAAGTAAAATGTTTAAGTGAAGTAGGAAAACTTATTTAAATGCTCAATTTTGGTTTTTGTTTATTTTAGTTTTATTAATTCAATAGTCTTTATTTTTATCTAGTGTTGTGTTTAATTAATAAATTGCTAAATTTAAAGTTTGTCAAATAATAACTAAAAGTTTTAAAATAACTACCTTAAGACTATGCTAAAGAGTTTTTTAATCAAACTAGATAGTTCTTATTAGTAATGCGTTTACAAATATTTCTAAGCGAAACATATTAAACTACCAACTTATACTATTATTTAGTGTATGTAAAAAATGGGTAGCAGTCTAAACTGCGCGAGCGTACAAAAATGCACGAGGGGACAAAATTGCACAATTTACTAAATTGCACGAAGATACTTTTCACGAAGATACGTTTGCACGAGGGAGTAAATTTGCACAAAGATAAAATTTCACGAAAATACTTTTGCACGGAGACAACTTTGCACGGGTTAAATTTTATTTTTTTTTTTTACTAATTTAATTAACTTTTTTTTTAAATTTAGTTTTTTTTTACTATCACTGTTACTCCTAACCCTTATCCTCAACCGTTAAGTTTTTTTTTTAATTATATACATTTTTTTTTTTTTTTTTAAAACTTATTTCGTTTTTTTTTTAAACTGTAACTGTTACCTCTAGCCCTTAGCTTCGGTCAGTAACTTTTTTTTTCTTTTTATTTTATTATACTTTATTACTCTCGTGCAAAAATGTAACTTAAGCAAAATTAACCCCTGATTCAAAATCGTCTTCGTGTAGTTGTGTTCCCTTGTGAATTTTTGTGCTCTCGTGCAAATTTGGCTTCGTGCAGATTTGGCTTCTTGCAATTTTGTGCAGTCGTGCAATTTTATTCTCGTGCAATTTAGTAACTTTGTGCAATTTAGACTCGTTCCCATAAAAAATATACAAATAAAAAAAGGACTCAAAAAGTTTGGTCCAAGGACCCGGTGTACAAAGATTATTTGGTTATCGACATATTTATGGTCGATATCAAATGAAAAAAGTATAAAATGATTTCGATTTAAAACAAGTTATCAGATCAAAATATTGAACCATAATTTTTTTTTGATAACAGTAGCTGATGTTTGTTCAATTATTTTTATTGAACTATGAAGTATAAACTTAAAAAAAAGTACCAAAGATTTTTTAGTGTTTTATCAATGCATGATAGGAAATTGTTATTACTAAAATAATGTTAGTGTTATTCATTGACGTCGCGTGGGGTGGAATGCCGGAACTGTAGCTCTACTCGAGCAGGGAAAACGCGAGCAGGAGCAACTCAAGCAGTGAAACTTTGAGCAGTTTTCTTAAGTTTATTATATTATTTTCTGTTTTTTATTACTAGATAGACAAGTTATAAAACCAAATTAGTAAATTTATAGTTGTGCAAATGCAGAAACCACCTAGGACGTAGATAAAAATAATGTAGCTATAGTTTTCATGAAAAGGTGTATACAAAGGTACAAGAGATGTGTTGGTTTCTTTTTATACGTTATATAAATAAACAAACATGTTAAACTTCTTTTCTAAGAAATTTTCTTTTTCTTCATATTACTTTTTTATTTTTGGTCTAAATGTTTCAAACTAGGGGATTTCCTACTTTGACAATGTCAATCTGCAGCACCCCCAACAAAAAGATCATGCAATGCCATTAGTGTTGTTACTAAAATAATGTTAGTGATATTACTAATAACTTATAGTATTGTACCATAAAATAAGAAGTAACTTAAGTATTTCATTAAAAGTTAGATAAGGCTGATAACCTGTACTACTTATTTGTTAAGTTTAAAAGAAAAACATTTAAGGTTTTTTTTTGGATTTTTTTGTTATTAAACTAAATTATTAATTCTATTTCATTAGTATAAAATTTCCATAAGTCTCTAAAAGTTACACTAACACGGTTCCTAAAAAATAGCACTAGAAATTAAAAGAAATAAACAAACTTTTATTAAGTGTTCAGAACTCCTTTTTTATTAAATTCTGGTAACCCTGTAAAATTTAAAAACGTCTTAACTAAATAAATGCCATAGGTTAATAAACCCAACATTTTAAAATATTGCTTAATGAAAAATATTATGAATTAATTTATATAATTTATAAATTTAACATTTTAGGAAGTATACAAAATAAATAATCTAAATCTTAAATTAAATTAGTCATCTGATTAAATTCCTTTCAAAAACTTCTAAAGTTTCTGTCAAAATACTAATACTTTTGATGACCGTTAAACACACAGTATTTAAAAAAAAAATATTTATAAGTGTTTTTATAGTAATATTGAATGATTAAAATAAATATTATATTGTATTAAAGTGTTTATTTTACAAATCTGAAAAATATTATGTGTGAAAAAGTATTGAACTTAATAAAAAAAATAAAGATTGATGTAACCATGTGGAATGCATCCTTGTTAAAAGGGCAGTTCCTGAATACCAAAATAAAACTACCTTTTTAAGAAGGATGCATTGCATTTGTATTACAATATTACATCAACCTTTTTTATTTTAAACTTAAAAGGTTTTTTACTCACATAAATTTCTTTAAAATTTGTTTAATATAAACCCAAATAATAATTTTTAAAATCATTAATTTTATTTTGAATGAATGATAACAAACTTACTCCAATTTATTAAGTGAAATGTGGAGTTATTAAGCTTTCCATTAGAATTTAAAAAAAGTGAACTTGGCATATTTTATTTAATATTTTTTTTTTAAATAGTATAGCTGTGATATAGAAAAATTTAAATATATAACCAAAATATTTAAGTATTTAGATATTATTTTAGAACATAGATATTTATTTTGGTAAGGGAATCTAGTACTCAAATTCAGTATTGAATACAATTTTACAGTTAAACTTCTAGAAAGACACTTAATGAAGAAATTTGTTTCTAATTTTTTTTTATACAGTTAGTAAATGCATTTGTAAATAAATATTTAGAAGTAACTATACATAATTATCCTACAAAACCTACAAGTACAAGATGAATGTAGTCTTAAAGTTGATCTTAGATCCTGTTCATTAAGTAATGAGATTTTAAATAGCATTGTTTATTATGAAAAAAATTTTTAATGGATAAAAATAAAAACAAAATTAATAATGTATTTCATTCTCAGCAATATATTTTGTGACAAAACTGTATTTTGAAGCAAATATTATAACGCAGCGTTTATCTAAGTTAACTTAATGTTTTTTTATAAATTATATATTTGTTATACAATTTAAATCTAGTACAATGTGTTTAAAGTTTTATAAACTTTCAGTTACAATAATAAGAGTTGTGTAATTGAGTTTAGTAAACAGTTTTGATCAAGTTCAATTTGTATAAATATTAATGGTTTTTAATTTAAAATGATATTATACAAAGAAAATATAATATTTTTAAAGTTTTCACTCATTTTTCACAGAAAGTAGAATTTAAAATACTGAACTCTATTAAGTAAAGAATAATATTGTGTAATGTGGCAAACATTAGAAACTCTAGCTGTACAGGTAAGTACTTGTTTACAATTATACTACATCATACCATGAATATTACTGGTATTAAGAGCATAATTTTAGTATTAATCAGCTTATTATTTTGTTTGTAGGTTCAAAACTATGCAGGTGGCTTTGGAAAACTGTGGTATATTTTCAACTTTGGTTTTAGATTGCTAATCTTAGTGGTCATAGTTGGCGGAGGTATATTTTGGTTTTTATATTTGATACTAACTGTAGTTGTTGTACTACGTATTGGATAAAATCAGGTGTGATAAGCTTTAGAATGTAAACAGGGTTGTACACATTCTGAATACTCATGATATATCAGAATGGTTTGCAGCTTTAGAAAATATTTAAATAACTCAGGCTAGTTTTTGAAATAAACAATTCCAGAATATCTTTTGCCAGTTTAGTTTTTAAAACACAGGATCTATTTAAAGTTCTAAAAATCTCAGGCCAGTTTTTTCTAAAATTTAAATGTGATTTGGTAGATAAAGTTTTAATATTTGGTGTTTAAAAAAAAGTTTTTTTTGAAGAATTTATTTTTTGATTTTGTTATAATTGCATGTTTGCTAATACGATTAACCCATGCGTTAAAACCAAGGCCACTTAAATAAAAGACACATAACAATAAGTTTATACTGTTTAAAATAAAAAATCTTGTTTTTATTTTATTTAAATTTTACAGATTCACATAAAAAGAGAAATTTGATCATAAAAAACTTGTACTTCTTAAGTCAATTTGCTTAAATGTAGAAAGCCATTGTCTTTTAACTGCTATCAAGTGATTAATTTATCTACACTTTAAAACCTGTGAGTTTTAAAAACTGCAAAAAAAGTGTATAATATTCCATTTTAGCATCAACTTTAAGTTTCTCACCAGTAAAATATCTCCTATCTAAA
This sequence comes from Thalia democratica, assembly GCF_965202585.1. Lineage (NCBI taxonomy): Eukaryota > Metazoa > Chordata > Thaliacea > Salpida > Salpidae > Thalia > Thalia democratica. Next base: position 85,296,667 of record NC_139165.1, read on the forward strand.
AATTCAACTATTTTTCCAAGGATTCAAAAAAACTTAAGATGAATTAGTACAGTATAGGGTCACTCAGGAAAGTTTTAAAATGAGTTGCAACCCTTAATAATTTAATTGTATCTCATTTGCATAAGTTTAAAGATAAAATTCCATGAATAAATAACTACAGCAATTTCCCTATAATACTGTAATACATACAACATTTTGCAGCGTATGTTGATGAGCAAAGTGCTTTTGAATGCAATGACGTCAATCCCGGGTGCACAAAAATGTGCTACAACAACTTTGCAAAGATGCCTCATCTAAAATTCTGGCTTCTTCAGGTGAACTTTATTTATAGTTTCAATACTTACATGTGATTTTTTCATAGAATAATGTGCTATTGAATTTGGCAAATAAACAAAATAAAAGATGAAGAAGATATATATAAATATATAAGTATATAAATGAATAATAAAGTTTTCCTTTTTTTTTAAACACTCAAGCTATAAAAAGTTTCGGTTACATTTTAGTTCAATTTCTGTCAATTTAAGTTCAGGCATTTCAAACTTATAAAAAATAACTAAATAGCTTTTAACTCAATAAGTAATTTATTAAAAAAATTACATATAGGTCTAATAAGAAGTATTATAATAGTGAAGCTAAATTAAAAAAAAAATCGTTTAAAAATATTTCTAAAAATTATTAAAATAACATTGTTTTAAACTTATTCTAGCCATTTCTCAAAACACATTCAAACTTTTTCAGAAAGAAAAAATAAAGTTTTTATGTATTATTAAACGTACAGATGTGATTTTCTTTTTTAAATATATATTACTGTTTGACTTATAGTCCTTTAAACTATTTTTAAGTATTTTAATTCTTGAGAATTAAATAGTCGTTTCAAGGTACTTGTTAACCAAACATTTCAACTATAATAATTGTTGTGTATAATAAGTATATTTATTTTAAATTCAAATAGTTTTTATTCAAACAGATATTGGCAGTATCAATACCTAGCATACTGTTTATGCTTTTTCACAGTAACCAACAAAACGATTGTGATAAAGCAAAAATTACTGAAGAGAATGTAAAGCAAGCGTTTGGTAACAACAATCAAAATGTTAGTTATCTTAAGAATTTTTATGATATTAGATATATAAATAAATGTGTAATAACAATTTACCTTATATTTAGTCATTTTTTTTGCATTGTGCTCAGTAGTTTTAAAAAACCAAGTAGTATTAGTTTTACTTTAAAATGTAAACAATTGTTAAAACACTATTTGTATAGTTAGTAATTAAAAAATTTGTTGATGATATAAAATATAATATTTTCATTATGCATTTGAAAGAGTTAATGCTGTTCCCCTTAATTAAGGAATTGAAAGTACTGTCTAGAATTTTTAACAAAAGACTATAACTTTTTTTTTACTTGTATTTCATTTGAGTTTTTTAATATTAACTCATATTTGTAAACAATTAACAATTTACATTGTGTAGTCAATGTATGTAATGAAAACTATTTTTTAGTTGTTGTTTAAATTGATGTTTAAAATTTAGTGAGCAAATACATATTTAGACTCTGAACTATCAACTTTCAGTAGATGTTTTATATACTGAACTGAAGTATTTTACATAATTATATATTTAAAACTTTTTAATTTTTCAGATAACAGTAAGTATCAGTATCAATTTATTAAAGCTTAATAGACTTTGCTTACTCTGGGTACAATGTTAGTGCCGATCAGACTTTTAAATGAACGGGCTATGTAAAAAAAACCATGCGTATATAAATAATGATGGCATTCTAAAACTAAGACCGCTTATGAAAAATTAAAGCAAAAAAATCTAACTTGTTTTTAACAATCCAAATAAAGAAACGTTACGGGCCTGTAATATACTGTCCCCTATGAATATGTTCTTTGTTTTTGAAACAACTCTTTTGGTGCTAAAAATAACAATTCTACCTGTTTAAAAAGAATTCTAAGTATAATTCCTAAAAAAAGACTTCTTTTTTATTTAGTTCTGTCGTACCTAATGGTTGTTTTTTGCATAGCACGATTGATCTTACCTAAATAAGTCAATTATTTGATTCCTTTTTTATAAGTATACGACTATTGTTAATATTGATTTGAAGTAAAGGAGGCTATCTTGTAAGTTTTTGAACAGCAGTAACGTCGTAGCACTTCGTTTGGATATTTTGGAAAGTGACAAAAATATTTTTAAATTAAAGAAAAATATTTAATTTCTTTGCTATTTGTAGTAATATTATGTTTATTATGCCCTTCTTAAGTACGAATTGCACGTTGAGTCTTTAACACATAAAAGCTTTTCTTGAGCGAAAATTATGTCATTGAAGTTCAATCTTTGATTATTATTAGAAAATTTTCTTTTTTCTTATTACGCATTTTTGCTTGTAATCAAAGTGTATACTGAAAAGAAATACTACTGTATTTCGTTAAATAATCACTAAAGGGTTGATATTTTGCATTTTAAAACTTTAATATTGGTAACTTTAGTATTGCCAAGTACTTTAATTATTGGTAACTTTAGTATTACCAAGTAAGTGTTGATGCATAATGATGTCATAGAGAATAGATGACCATTGTTTTAATCGGCGAGCTACAGGTAGAAAAATTTAGATTTCGGTCTGTAGAAGCATTCTAATTTTAATTACTCTCTAAGATTACGCAACTATCTAAATCTTTTCAATAAAAATTGATTTTGTTTGACGTTTTTTACTAGATCTAGTGAAAGTTTCAAATATTCTGTGAAATACCAAAAAACTGCTTTTGCTCTTCATTTCGAATCCGATTGTTTAGTGTATGTTTTTTAAAAATTAGTATACCAGACAAAATTTATATAATTTCTGGTAATTTTATCTTTTCAGGGCTCTTATATTTTGTAAATTGGTGGGTCTGTAGTTTTTTGATCATACGTTGCCCACCCTTATGATAAAGGGTGCGTTACACTTAGAATAACTAGAACAGTTAACTCTTACACTCAGATCTACCGTTGTAAATAAAGCAGTTTAAGCTAATAGTAAATTGCGTGTTATAAAATACAATTAAAGTAACCTCTCGCATCTTTACGCATTCGTGACGTTACGCACTCTCGTTTAGTTACGCATTTTAGAATTCTAAAAAATTAAAAAATAAAAATTTTAAACTCAACACCCAAAATTCTTATGGTATGAAATTTCATTCCTACTCAAAAAATTCATTAATATATCTTTAATACAAGAGAAGTTTATCCTTATGTGGGCAAAGGTCAAATTTAAAAAAGTTTTAGTAACATAAACATTGTTTATTAAACATTTTTATTATATTTTATATATTTTTGGTCAAAAGAAATCCATTACAGCACCAAATGCATATTTTTGTAAAAGGCTAAAGAAACAAATTTTAATATAGACACCAAACCATTTCTTAATTGTAAACAACTGCTTCACTATAAAATGAATTCGCTAAGTAGAATAGAATATAAATGTTAAGTATCAAATAAGTCACATATAAATAAAGAAATAAAGTACTTTTAGAAAACTTTTACTAATTTTAAATTTAAGTAATATTATTTTATATAAATTTAATTCCTTTTTTTAAATATGTATAGTTTTATCTTTTGTTATAATATTTATAAACAAAGTAAACGAATTGTTAAAAGTTGGAAAGTACCAAGTCTGCTTTTTATTAGAAGCAATATCAAAAAACAGCCATTATAGTAAGAATATATGGTATCTCTCGTATCTTTACGCGTTTTTTCTGTGGACAAATGTGCGTAAATAAGCGAGAGGTTACTGTACTTTTGAATTTAGATTATGATAATTCTAATATATTTTGTAGTCATAATTTATGTCTCTATTTCTAAATATGCGATAAAAGGGTAATATATACCTCAACTATAATATGCCATATATCTTATCATACTAGCTTGAATAACTTTGTAATAATAAAACGAAATCACATTGGTTAGATATCTGAATTGTTGTTCTAATACTTCAAGTAAATCACTGAAACAAAACTGTGTTTGTCTTGTATCATTTTTAAATATAATAATCTATTTAAGCTCCCCGTTTAGTCAAGTTAACAAAAACTACTACTTTAAAGTTTCTACTTATATACATCTATTTTTTTTTTATTTACACAAAAATATAATTATATATAGTAAGAGTTACATAAAACACCAGTTTTCAAAATAAATAACAAATGTTTAGGCTGAACAAAGCCTCATGAATGAATTGCAACCTCGTCAAAAAATAGGAAATTACAATGTAGAAAATAAATATATCGATGGCACTACGAAAAAAGTAAGTTTTTAACTATTACATTAGCTCTAAAGAAATTTTACTTTTTTGACTGCTATATTTATTAGTAAAGTTATAATATTATACTAGTTTAAATTTTTGAAATATCTATATTAAAACTTTCTATAGTAGTAATATAGTTATAACTGTGGGCTTAATATACTCTTAATACTTGATTTATATATATATATAGAAATAGAAAATTTAAATAGGCTTAAATGAAAATTATACGTATTCAGCATCTAATTCATACTTTTTAAATGATTGATTCTTTTTTTACTAAAAAATTGACATAAATTTTATATAAAACTTATTTATATCTTACCAAATAGTTTTATTAAATTGTAGTTGAACATACCAAAATAGTTTTATCATTTTTTCTACTTTATTTAAAAAATTAATAAAACAAAATATTGAACAACTAATTAAAGTTTGAGTTACATGATAGTTTAGATACAAGCGCTCAACAATTACTACAAAACAGGTTGTCGACAATAACAGCACTAGAGCTTGGTATTTCATCAGTCTTCTTGCGAGGCTTGCCATTGAATCATTGTTCATGTATATGGGTTTTTCAATTTTTAACCATCAGGTTTGTTCATTATTCTTATCATACCTTTATCATACTAATAAGTGTTTAAACACGCAAATTTGATAAACAGTTTAGATTTGATCATTACTAGAAATTGTATAAATTTTGAAGGCCATTTTTAACCCCTATCTTGTCTTAGCATAAAGTGTGGGCTATTTATAAATATTTATTGTTTTTTAAACATGTTTTTTACTCAACAACGCTTTGTGATAGTTAGTAAGTAATATGTTGGCTGAAGTATAAAACTAGTTTTTTTTTCCGTTGTTTCTTGAGTTTTTTTATAAATAAGCAATATACTTATGATTAATTATTTTTCTGAAATCTAAGAAACTAAATAGTTTAATAAATACTTAAATTAAAACTAAACGACAGTTATGAAAGGTAACTTTATTTTGTTATACTTAGTAATAGCATGCTCAAGAACAAAACAATATAAATTACCTAACAAAACATTATTATTGTTCTTTACAGATTCAGAAACCCTACTACGCTCCTGACGAAAACCTGAGTGACGTCATCACGAAGCAAAACAGCTGGGCCAATTACGTGTGGGGGGAAATCCCTGGGCAGTACATCTGCAGGGAGAATGATGTCAAAGTAAAAACCGCTGTGTCTCGCGCTTGCCACCAGCACTTGGACGATGGAAAGCAGGGCTACGTTTCGTGCTGGGTTTCGAGACCTTACGTGAGTGTTGATTGATGTCATTAGTATTTTAAAATATCGTTAATATAACGTTCAAAATGTTAATTAAGTTAAGAATATTTATACTTTAAATGTTCGTGGACGGAAAACAGAAGTAAATTAGATTTAGAAACTGTTTTTTTAAATAAATACAATAATCCAAGATTTAATAAAAAATTTACTTCAAGACTAAAGTTTAACAATTATGTTTCTTTTTTTGAAGCTTGATATAGCTTATACAGGTAAAACTCTCAATAATTTTAGTATTGTTGTATTATTAGTTATAGATGTTCCTGGAATTCTAAAAAATAAATCTTGTTTATTCGTTTTTTACTTAAGTAGTTAAAAAACTTTAAAGTTAAAATTATATAAAGTATTTCATATATAATTTTTATAAACTGTAAAACTTATTTTGTTTTAAGCTAGTAGAAGTTAAAACTTAATTTAATCCATAAAAAAACTATATAAAAAGTTTAATTTTTTGTTTTTAATTCAAAGTTTCATCAACAACTTTGGTTCAATTTCTATCTTTCTCTATGTCTAACTTTTTTCCATTAAACATTTATTTCGGTTTAACTAAACTTATTGGTTTAAAATCTTACAGTTTTTTCATTTTAGTTTTCTTTTTATTCAAAGTAAAGTTGTTTATTGTTTTACGAAAAGCATGCTATATAATAACCATTAGATTAACAAACAGATGATAAACTTTCATAAAAGTATTTAATAACGAGTAAGTAACTGTTTTATAGAAGTTTGTAAAAATGTATTTATTACAGGAAAAAACAGTGTTTCTCCGTGTCATGAATATCATGACCCTCTTGTCTCTTTCGTTAACAAAAACTGAAATACTTGCGTTTATCTACAGGAAGTTTTTGAAGAAATCGCCAAAAACGTTTGTTTAAATATACATGTTTTTATAAATAAAATAAATGATAGTTTTTATTAAGTCTAACTCTGCTTATGTTAAGTTTCAATTAAAAAGAATGCTAGAATCTAAAATTATTTCTTTTTTCTATTTTCTTACTTTAGTTTTTTCAATATTTGTAACACTTTTACTAATGCTAAATATTGTTGTAACAACATTATAGCCAACAAACGAAATCACTTTAAAAGTTCAGATTTAGATTTACAAAATTCTATTAAAGTTAAATCGACAGTGAATAATTAAAATTTTATTAGCACTGTTTGTTACACGATATAATCAAGCATTATAATTTAGTAGTAATAGTTGTACCAAACACACTTATTGTTTGTATAATAAACTTTATTTTCGATCCCCACATATTAATATAAAACAAAAAAGAATAAATTGTTGAGTAAAGATTTTTATTTCTAAAAAGTCTTAAAAAAAAGTAACTATAAAATAAATATAACAATGTAACTATTAAACTAATTGTTAAATATTGTTAATTATCTATTTTAAACTTTTTTTTATTTCCATTAAAGATTACTCTAAAATCTTTGAACTTTTTGAATATTGTTTTAAACAAAAAATAATTTTATGCTTTGTTACAGGATGATTCCAGGTATTCCTCAACTAAACCAAAACCATACGCCTAACATGTAAGTTTTTGATTAATGAATAAACAAAACAAAATACAAATTTAATGTTGACTAATATTTATAATAAGTAAAGTTATTAAATAATATATGGTTTGTTTTAATAAATACTTTGGTGTTAAGTGCATTAATTATCACTTATAACTTTGTAAATGAATGAAATACTTTGATTTTCTAAACAAATAGATAATGCAAATAGTATACAATACCAGTATACTAATACAAGTTTATCGTGTTTTTATTTAAACTAGTTCAATAAATTAAATAATTATCAAGTACGAAAATATTTTGAATATTGTTTGCATATCTTCCAAAATTATATATTTTTTTATCTAAATATTCTCCGGTGTTGTCAGTGTTTATTATTCTTTGTATTCTCAAATAATAACTTAAGTACGCTTTGAAAAAAACATACCTACTTTTTTTGAATCTAATTGTCCTATTTACAAATATAAAATGTTTTATTAAAAAAAACATATTACAATCAACTGCTTGATTAGCTGTATCTTTTATTAACAACATAATGTACTACCAGACAATATTTACAAACAACTTTACATTAAAAAATGTTTACTTAATCTTTCTTGTTCCATTTTTTTGTTAATCTGTATCAAAAACAAAAGAATTAATGACCAAAATTTGTTTTTGTTTTGTTTAATTGTAAAAAAACTTTCGAAGTTTTATCAAAAATTGTACTAACCAATATTCATTTCGGCCAGCAACAATAAACAATGAACTTCATCAAACGACCAACAACAACAGCATCTGAGATAATCTACAGCCGGTTTGTCCTCATTAGAACATATCAGGTAGACATAGTGCCGATAAACCCAGTTGATATTACCTAGCGGGCTAAAGTACAAAGTACTGAAGCGACCGTTTAAAGGTAAAGTTAAAAAAAAAGTATACAGCTAAATAATTCACAGCCGTAAGTTTTAGAAATGTTCAGCTTATTGGGAGATTTTGGTCTATGCTCGTTTAATCAGTTTTATCCAATGATCTTTTCGGCGATTATCAACAAAGTTAAGATGTTCTCCTATGACTATGCCTGCCTGATGAGTCCAAAAAAGGACGAAACAGGTCGTAGGTTTTCTTGGATTCTTTTTTTTTGTTGGTTGTGTGGTGAAAATTATTATTTATTGTTGATAACACATAACATCTCAACTTTGTTGATCCTGGAAGAAATAAATATTTTTTAAAACTGATCAAACAAGCACACACTAAAACCTTACAATAAGTTGATAGTGTCTGAGACGTTAGGCTGTGAATGATTTAGCTGTTATTTTTTTTCAACTATATCCTTAAACGGTCGCTTTAGTACTTTGTACTTAATCCCGCTTGGGAAGATCTCATCCGCGGTTTCTCGCGACTATGCCTGCCTGATGAGTCTAAAAAAGAACGAAACTAGTCGTAGGTTGTCTCGGATGCTGTCGTTTTTGGTTGTGTAGTCATCACATTTGAAAAAGCATAATAAGTTAACAGGTATGACAAAAAATATCTAAGATGACTGGTGGGATTGATTTCGTTTAATAACTTTTCAAAACTGGTTACAAGAATAAAAAAATGTTAACATATATATATTTTTTAAACTTATTTTAGCTTCAGTAATTGACTGTTTTTGTAGGTAAATAAAAATAGAAATTTTGTTGTTAAGTTTTGTAATTAGTAATTAAATTAAAGTATTTTTTATAAATCAAACTCAAAAGAGAGTCAAATTATTACTCTCTAGAAAACCAGTCGTCACTAAAAAATTGACACAGCTAAATCATTTATAGCCGAACGTTTTAGAAATTGTCAGCTTATTCTGAGATTTTAGTCTGTGCTCATTTGACTCACTAAAAAACTAAAAAACTACCAGTCTCTCATTTCTTAACCATTTAACGCACAACTGTGAGCTTATAAATTTTTTTATCAATCTTTTTTTTTCCAAATAACGCTAAAGTAATATATTTATTTCACTGCCACTCAAAATAAAGAGTTGAAATTTATTTTTATGGCACTGCAGGCACACTTGATCTATGCAGGAAGAATTTTAAACGTATTCATAATTTTTTGATTGTTATTTTTGCTGTCTTTAAAGCTAAAAACACATTAAACTGTCACCGTAGCTCTCTAGTTGTTAAATACCCATAATAAAAAATGTTACACAATGTGCAATTTTTTAATAAACATAAAACATTATTAAGTGTTTATTAACATGCTCATGTTTTATAACATAATAACAGGATGAACAATATGTACAGTTCGTTACCAACGAATTCTCATCAAGCTGACAGTCACAATATAGGTAAGTTTTATTTCATAATGACGTTTTTGTTCATCAGTAAGTGTTCACCTAGTGGTTTATAAAAACATAAATGTTTTAGTTGCAAATCGTTTTAATTTAATGGATAACTACTAAAACAGCTCAATACCTCCTAAAACAACTGTTCACTTATAGCACTTTTAAACATTTCAGATGCCTATCACCCGGATCAAAACTTACAAAATGCTCAGTTTGCAGGTCGAAATCAGTACGGTAATAATTTGAAATGCTTGACTGCTCATGAATAAAAACTAGTGTTTTAAATTAATAATGAAACTTTTTTTTTCGATAAATGTTTTATTAATTTCAAACTTTAATTGCAGATGGTCAAAACATGAATATGATTATACCAAAGGTTGAGTACAAAGGTAAGTTGTTATTTTATTTCTTTAAGATTAAACCTTGTTTTGTTTTTTGATTAATAGAGCTTAAAACGAAATACGTATTAGATTAGTGAGGTTAATCTAAAGAAAAATTTAATATTATAATACTTTAATGAAAATTGTATTTCAAAATACATATTCTTCAATAAAAATTTATATTTTTACTTTTTGAATATTTTATTTGCTGTATTAATAATAATAATAATAAAAATAATCCACAGAAGAAGAAACCAGTCCGAATACTGAAGTCTTAGGTTGTTTATTTAGCAAAATTTTCTAACTAGACTTTTAATAATGTAGTAATTATACATCCTTGTTATATTTCTCACTGTAATGATAAGTCAGCTAAAAATGTATTTTACAATATTTTGGAACTTTTAACGAATTTTTTACCGAACCAAAAATTTTATAATGATCTTTATGCTTTTTAGGTGATGAACAAAACCATTACAAAACATCTACAGGACCTGGATATATGGGTAAGTGACAAACTTTAATCTTAAATAGTTTCATTATAATAGTACATCTAAAAAGAACCTTTATATAATAAATCGGACGAAAAATAAGACTTATAGATTTGGTACTATAGTTGTTTTGAAACTAAAATAAGATAATTTTTTTTTTTAATTTTTTATACAAATTTCGATGACTAATTTTAATGTTTAAATCAAAAAATTATTAATGTTGCAGTTGGCAATATATTTGTTTAAAATAATGTTATTGTTTACGAATTATACTTTACCGGTAATACTTTTGCGTATAAATTTATCTTACTAATTTATATCCTTTAAACGTACGTATTTAGTCAGTTTTAGCAAAATACATAATATTTTAGGTAGCACAACTCTAGGTGGCAGTGCTGGTTATTCAGGCCCTCCCAGTTACACAAGTAAGGAGCTTGTTCTGTATTTCTTATTATTGTTACACATTATAATCGATTGTAATTTAAAAAGAGTACTGTAAAAAAATTGCTAAACACTTTGTACAGTCAAATAACACAATAGTTCAACAAAAATATTTTTCATATGTAGGTGGTAGTGGAAACAACATTTATCCTTCTCTCAACAGTCCGTCTCAAGGTCAAAACAACTCGTATGCTACAGAGTGTGCGAACCGTAGTATTTATCAGTGAATTTCATTTTCACTTTTAGATTAATTTGTTTTATTAAAACATACCTTGTGAGTTAATAAATTTAGTGTTAAATTTGTTAAATATTAGTAGTTAATAATTTCTTGAATTCATAACTCGTTAATTTTTTGTAAACAATTTGTTGGGTTTTTTGCTTTTTGTTAAACATTAGAATAAACTAATAATCTAAGTCTAGTTGTTTTATTAATAACTTTTTATACATTTCAAAAAAATTTTTAGATAAACCTCAACTATTGTTTTATCAGAAATAACTAAACATTAGTAGAAAATAAACTTTGAATTTTTAAAGCCGTATATTTAAAAACATCGATTTCTAATAAAAGAATATTTGTGTTTTACAAGTTTATCGAAATAGAAAACCACTTTTACAAAACTGACTTAAGTGAGAGTTAAAGTAAACAAAAATATAATATCTTCGCGAATATAAATTATGCAAAACAAACTGGCTATTGTTAAAATTTGAAGTCTTAAAAACTTTTGTTTTACAATTATTTAAATTATTTATAAATAAGTTATTATTAGTAAATCTATTTCTTTACCAGTATGTAAACTATTAAACCAATTGTAAAATCAATCGTGGATGAGTCATACATCAAAGTGAAATGTGCCATAAAAAGAATTGATGTATTTTTAATATATGATTTTAAAAAGCAAAAGTAATATAAACGTTAAACTGCTACTTTTCTAGTTGCTAAAACTTTAGTATCACAGACTAAAAGCAAATGTAAAAAGCTATAAGTTAAGTTATTAAGAAATAAAAAACTAAACTTTAATTTAGCAGTTACAAAATACGTTTCTAAATTGATTACAGATTAAAAAAAATATTTCTGTACGTCGATTAATAGTTATTCATATTTATCAGCTTCAACAGATAAAAAGATTTTATTGAACGTTAGTTTTATGTTTTTGGGGACTTTATATCTTTTTATAAGAATATCGACTTTCGACATATTGAAACTACCAACTTAGTAAAAATAAAGATTGCTAGAACTCGTACAATTTTATTTTGTTAGAGCTAACTGAAGAAAAAAGCTAATGCCCTAAAACATCTTTTTCTAGTTTTTATATGAGTTACTTTGATAAACGTATTTGAAGCTGCTAGAACTTTGTAGTATAGATCAGTTACTGGAAAAATACCCGCCATAAAAAATATCCGGTCTGTGATATATTTTTAGCCAAAAACCAACAATCAAAGAAATGAAGCAAAACAATACGAATAACTCGAAATTTAGATAGTTTTATAGAAGATCAACAAATGACATTTTAATTCATTTTCAGTGATCGGTTTTGCTAAAAAAAATATCATTTAATATTTTGCCATTAAAAGAGTTAATTTACAATATACTATTAGTTTTGATTTATTCTGGCCCAAAAGGATATTTATTAAATAAGTGCGAAGTTATAAAGACATTTCTAATAAATCTAACTTATAATTTACAACAAACTGCTGATCCTTGAATTTAGATATTCAAATCAAATAAGGATAAGAGTATACTGTTGCTAAAAACAATCATATTTACTCTGTAATTAAAAATAAGCCAAAAGAGCTAGAAGTTTAATTCAGTGACTAACCATTACCATGTGTAAATATTATAGTTTATTGAATGATAAGAAATGCGCTCAAAACATTTGGGTCGCAGGACATAGTGCATGAAAAACTTTTGGTTGTTGAGTCGCACACCACAGATACCTTTTAACGTCTTGTCCAGGACAGTAAAAATACAGTTTATCAGTTATTAAAAAGCACAATAAAAAATTAGTATACTGATAATACATTTTGTTATTAGAAAAAAAAAGAAAATAGATTTAAATAAAATGTCTGTGTTGAGATGAAATGTTAATTAAAACAAAGCCCAATAAAGCCTTTTTTATGAGCGTTTTAAATATAATATTATTAAAACTTTAATTTATTTTATTTCTATCAACTATAAGATACACTATAAAACTAACAGTAGACTTTATTTAAACTTTTATAAAAGTTAAATATGCGCTAATTTGTTTTATAAATATTAGTTAACAACTGTTAATGATTTGAAATAGTTTTAATTTGAAAAAGCTTTCGTTATACTGTAACATAAAGATGTTTGTAAAATACCACTAAAATCCTTAGAAAAAAAACTTTATATTTTATACACTATAATTTTTAATGACTTAGAATATAAAATAAGGTAAAATAAAAAGTTGAAGTGACTTAACCAGGCAAGGGGTCGGAAGAATTTTATAAAACTTTTACAATTCTTTAGCCAATTTTTTAAAAATATGTCTTTCACGGGCTTCACCCAGTTCAGTTATTTAAAAAAGTTGTAGTACATATTCCATAAAATAGGAACCCTTATGCATTTTATTTTGTACATATATTTTGTACTTCAGTTAAAGGGTAGGCAGGCATTTAGCTGTCGCAAACTAAGTTAAAAAAAATTGTTCGGGGATTTTCATAACAACGAGACTAATATGTCGTGAATTATTCCTTCTTTTTTACTATTCACTATCATAAACCTCGTAATAAATAGTGAAAGTTAAAATAAAATTTAGCTGTCGCAGATTTACTTTTTACGGGCTGTATCCCATTTATAATAAAAACCGAATCGCAGTTTGTCAGCTCTTTGATTTAAACTATTGGTTTTTTTAGCTTACTCATTTAAACTTATTAACTTGTCATCATAAACTCAAATTGTTACTTTTCTTAAAACTTAAACTTGTTTTTAACTTAAATCATCTTTGTAATGTTGTTTCTTTATCACCTCTTTATTTTTGCTTATTAAGTAATTTTGGAAAAAAATACTCACAAATAGTTAATTCATTAGTATCATAAATTTTTTTGTTGTTTTAAATCACAATACAGTCCTCAATGTATACATTGGCTATTCTATATGTCGTACCAATCTATATAAACTGTTTATTTTGATTACTTCAATCAGTCAGTTGTTAAATCACTTATTTATCTTACATTTTTTGTTAAAACTTGCATGTTTTACAGTTTATGCTTAATTTGACTATAAGATTTACTGTAATTATCGCAGGATTGGAAATTTAATAGGTTTAGCTTTACAATGACAAATGTTGCTTCAAATACTAAAACTACTCAACTATTACTATTGAAACTAATAAAACTCAACTTAAAATTCAGTAAATGATGGTATTAAGTTAAAAAATCAGCTATGTATTTGAAAATATATTAAAGTTCTCAAACACAATACTTAGTTAGTTTAAGTAGTAGTCCAAAAAATGTTCATCCTAAATTTTTATCAATTCTTTATTAACCAAAATATATGTTTTGTGATGTTAAACGATGTTTTTTTTATGTCATGTTACCTAAATTCTTTTAGGTAATCTTGTTAGTAAATAAACTAATCTGTGTTTAAAACAAAAATAAATTATTTATGAAGAAAGCTCTTTGAAATTAAAATACACGATGTGAGATAATTAAAAAATGTAAATATTTTACGTACTTTTCTTAAATATGAATTTTATTAAAGTAATCATGTCATAAAGTCAGCTGTATATCAAATGAAACAAAAAGTTTTTTACATTCCATTAAAATATAATATAAAAATATTACTAAAAACATTATTTTTATAAGTTAATTTAAAAATCCACTTAAATTTAATTTAAGTTTTGTGACACTAAGAGCTTAAAATTTTGAGATTCTAATAAACTTCTAAAAACTTCTGGTTAAAAATTTTTATATGAAATTATAAACTAAGAAATGGTAACAAAAAAAATATATATGCCTCTGAAACACCTCATTCTAAAATCAATAAAAAGTAAAATCATTTATGGCAAAAAAAAAACAGCAGTTCTTTTAATACAAAATAAACCATAATCATTACTAATACATTACTTTCATTTAAATACTTAAATAACCAATATAACTTAAAATTTTTTATGACAAAAAAAAACAACAATTGTTTTAATATAAAATATACAATTATCATTTATAAATACATTGCTTTTATTTAAAAAAATTAACAAACAATAAAACTTAAAATCAATTATAGCAAAAAAAAAGAACAATTCTTTTAGTATAAAATAAACAATAATCATTTATAAAAAAAAAGAACAGTTCTTTTAATATAAAACAGACCATAATCATTTTCTAATACATTGCTTACAATTAAATACTTTATAAAACTTGACTCAATTATGGCAAAAAAAACAGCAATTCTTTTTATATAAAATAAACAATAATCATTTTCTAATACATTGCTTTCATTTAAATACTTAATAAAACTTGAAATCATTTATGGCAAAAAAAAACAACAGTTCTTTTAATATAAAATAAGCAATAGTCGTTTATGAACACAATGCTTTCATTTAAATACTTTAATACTCCGAATGATCGTGGATTTTTTTGAAAAATTCCTTTTTTCCTTCGTCACTCATACCGGCCACGTGCTTCTGACTTGCAGCATACGTCATCGCCTTCTCGCACTTGAGAAACTTGTCAAATGTCGGGAACTCGCCGAGCAGCTTGTTCATTGTGACGTAACAGAATGCTGGTGTCCACTTTTCCTCTGTTTGGATCTCAAGAAAGGTTGCGGGACCACCTGTTAATAAACTTTTGTTATGTGGTTTAAACTAATACTACTATCATTGATATATTAAAAAAATGTGTAGAGCTAAAACTAAGTCAACACAATTAAATATTTTGTAGTTTAAATTTAAATAAATGTTATTAATCAATACAAAAACTTATTGTTTATCAAGTAAAAAAGTGTAGCGCTTACACCAAAGTTAATCAGAACTTACTTAAACAAGATTTTGAAAACTTTTCATCATGATAAATTTCCATGAGCTCATTTCCATCTAATTTCCGTGTTTGTTCATGTGTTTGTTCACTATACAGCCCTACTATCATTTCTTCGTTTCGCAGATAATTCTCTATTGTAGGCGTTTTTCCTACTGCCTTTATAATAGAGTAGTACAACGAACCTGCAGTCATTTTTTCAGGAAACTCTAAAAAGTTGATGTTTTCTGCCACAACAGGAAGACTTTCTATGTCATTTCCACGGTAACTGTTTTTTACAAACATGAACTCAACGGTCTTCTTGTTGGCTAGACCCTTTTGCTGATCAACTTTAAAAAATATTCCTTCTTCAGCAGAAAGGTCTGTGGAAGAATTTTCGTCTCTTCCTAGCTTTTCCTTGTGTCTTATACTTTTGCTGGTTTTGTTCTCATGCTCAGCTAAGAGTTTTGTATTTGTAGCTCTCACCAAGTTTTTTCTAATGCATTCGGCTTTGAACATCTTTTTCATCTTGTTTTCATTCCACGAGTATGACTTGTTGATATCATAATCAAAAGTCATTTTAATGCTTGTCTGTTGTTCATATCTATAAAATGTATAGCATTAAACAAATTATTTTATTTATTTTTAATAGTTTTTTTATTTCTATTTATTTTTAAATGTTATTATTCATTAAATACACTCTCGATACATAAAATGTTTTTATTAATTTAGGTTGTAAGCTCTCGAAGAGAAGTGTATAAAATACTTAAGTTTAAGAAGTATACTAAATGTAAATGTTTAGATAATTAACAATGTATTCAGATACCCAAAATAAGTAAGATCACGTGTTTATTGAAAGTTAAGTTTGTATTAAAATTTCAATTTTAGTGTTGATTTTTTAAATCTCGTTACAACCTAAAAATTTTTTTTTTAGTATATTAGATGTCTTTTGTTAATTAATTGCAGTTAAACTGCTATTTGATTTTTTTAATTTTAAATACATTATTTTGCATAAATAGGAGCAAAAACCTTTGTTTTATTCAGTAAAGTTTTGTTAAATATTGTATTAAGTAAACTTGATAATTCTAACCAACAGTAAAGTTGTACAATTAAATTAAAAATTGGCATGGAAAAATTCACAAACATTAACAACAATGATATAAAAAAAAACCTTTTAATTTAAAAAAACCTCGTCAGAAGTTTAAAACACTTATTTCTAAAATTTATTAAACATATGTTAACCAAAAATTAACATATTGCTTTTAATATTAAATTGAAATTAGCAGAAATACTTTTGTTTAAGAAGAAATGGTCAGCTATATATTTTTATTTTTTTGTTATTATCTAATACATGATTACTTTAGTTTATCCAACTATTGTATACTGCAATTATAAATACCTTTTTGTTTACATAATAAAGAAGCAAAAAACATTTTTGTTTTTTCAAATAGTTAAATTTTCTAGATACCTGTTTGATCTTTCAACAGAGTTAGTTGAACTGAAGCTTTGAGTGCTAGAACAACGATCTTCCTGAAGTTCGCTTTCAAAGTCTTTTTCAAATTCATCCGTTATCTTCTTAAAATTTAGCTTTAGTCCTTCCATGTTACCGCCTTTTTTTTGAGACACTGTTGTAGAATGTACTCTGTACTGGGTTGGGCCACTGTAAACACAAGTTGAGTGTTATTATTGATTTAAAATAAATTGATTGATTTACAAAGAAAACATTAGTTCATTGATAAGATGAAATTGTTTAATATTTCAGATTACTAAAAGTTTAAGCTAGTCGTGTGAAAAAATATTATTTTGAGAGCTTGTGAAAATATTTATTAAACGTATCAACAAAACATTCTTTTTTAAATATGTTCTAAAACTTTAATAACAAACGTTTCTTTCAAGTCTGTCAGCGAACTATTAAAGCGAAGTTTTTTTTTTTCATTTTTATGTTTTATTGACTGCTTATAATCTTAAGTTGACAGTTATAACTTAGAAGTGTAATGCTTTATGTATAAAGCTAGAGATAATAATGTACTACATGCTTCTAAAAAATAAATGATGCAGTCTATATAAACCTCTTTTTATTTTTTCTTGAATTAGTTGAGCAGAGTTTTTCATCGCCACCTTTGCTATCTTTCATTTCGCTTGCAATTCGAATCTTTGAAAGAACATCATCAGAACAGTTTCCTTTTCCTACCTTTTTGTTAAGTTTCTGACCTTTGTTTTCGGCTGAACTCAAGCACTTTGTTGTTTCAGCTGGCAACGAATCAACTGATCTATTACACTTTTTTATCTCTCTGGAGTGCCTGCTACATAACATATGTATATAAACGTTTACCTTATTGTATTGTTAAAGGACTGTTTCTTTAATCAGTTTTAATCAGTAGCACTTAAGATAAACTTGTTTTTTTAAATCATAAGTGAAAATCGCTCATATACATTGTTTTCTTTTTTTGTTAGTAGTATATAAATATATATAAAGTAAATATCTGATTGTTTGAAACTATAAATCTAACCCTTTAACCCTATCTTTTTCATCAGCATCCTTTTGTGAGCTTTGAGTTTTACGGTTCTTATTTTCTTTACTTCTATCTTGACTTCTTCCTCTGGTAAAATTTTATTTTTGTTATACGACTTAAAAAGTAAAACCGCTTGTTTGATTAAAGGTTATACTGTACTTGAGTTTTTTCTTTATAAAAAATAAACAAAAAATTAAACTAAATTTAAAAATCTATTGCTAGAAAACCAAACCTTTTTCTATCCTTTTTAGAACTGATATTTTTAAAAGTTCTTTCCTTTTCTTGTCCCCTTAAAGCTGAGCCTCTAAGTGTAAGGTCCCTTCGGAACCTTTTTTCTAACCCTGGTTTACCAATTTGAATGCCAACTTTTGCTAGCGAACTGTAAAGAATGTCATATTAAAATTGCAAAAAGGTGTATATAAGGTTTTTCAAAATCTTAATGAACAAACTTCTCCAAAGTTAAGTAAACAAAAACATATGAACAAAAGTGTGCATATAAAGTCTGTAATTATAAAGAAATTTGATATATAAGTTTAACTAACAATTGGCTGTCACTTAATCGTGAATTTCATTAGTGTAAAATATTTGACTACAAAACAGTAACTTCAATTGTTTAGAGTATTTAGAAAAAAAAGTGAATACAACAGATCGGGTATATTATTAAAAACATACATTACTTAACACTCTTTTGGGATTAAGCTTTATGCACTAAAAATAAAATATTTTTATCATAGATTTTTATAAAAAATAACGCAAAATAACTTTTTACAAAAAATCTAAGAAATATGACGTAATAATCAATAAGTTGAGCTTAAGCTACTTAATAATCTCATAAAACTATAGAATCTAAAAAAAGGACATATCTTCGGGAATTAATACTCTCTGTGAACTTTAAATGTTTAAGCTCATAAATGTTAAAAGCTTTAATAACGAATTCTATTTACTTATAGTTTGTGTTATAAACTAATTAAAGCTTAAATTATCAACTTTTTACCTTTACTTTACTTTCTTTAAATCGTCTTAAACTGTGCACAATGTATTTTTGTGGTAGTTGCCACATAAAAAAAGTCTGGAAACAAAATACCTACAAATAAATTTTAACAAAATTCTAACCGGTACTCTTTACCATCGGGGTCGTAGTAATAGTAGTCCTCATGACCCGTGTCCCTCGTAACTTTGACGCACTTCCACGTGCTCAACTGGGGCACCAACGATGTATTTAAAACTGTCCTTTCCTGTAAGTAATTTAAACTCAGTAATTTACCTGGTGATACATTGATAAACAATACATGTTTAAATTTATTTTCAACTCATGAAAAAATGATATTTAACACTTTTTTTACTGTTTTATAACATAAAATAACTATAAATTATTCTATCACGTGTAAATCGTTTAAACACAAGTAGCTTGCCATTTATTTATACATCGTTTATACAAAAATAAAAGTAATAGACAAATCTTCTCAAGTTGGATTTGTAGCTATAAACATATTTTCTAAGAAAACAAAAAATAACCAATTTGGTCAATTGTTTTTATACAGCTTTCTTAAGTAGTTACTTTTAACAGTTTAAGTTAATTTTTTTTCAACTTTATGAGAGAGTAGATTGTTATTGTTACAAGAATAAATAAAAAAGATATCAATGGACCTCTAAACAGATAAAGTATACAACATCTTTTTTTTTATTATGCTAGTTTTGCCAGAACAATTATGTGTTGTTCTAAGTGAAGTTGCAAAAAATTAAACAATGTTTAACTCCTGTTAATTTTTAAAGTTAGTGGTTTTGTACAACTATTCTAAACATTTAAGCCATTTTGCTAAATAGCTGAACAACACTGACTTAATTGTATTTCAGTAATACAATGAAAGTATGTAAAAAAATAAACTTACGTATTTGGTTCGTGAAGGCATTAAATTTAAGTGCTTTTAAGTGCTGTAACATAGAAATAAATTAAAAATTAGTAGAAAATTTCTTATTTTTCAAGATTTTTCAGAAAAAAAAGATTTGGATTACTGAAACTGTCTTCTGAAAAAAATATTATGCTGTTAAACACCTAGGTTAACTCACCTATTTACCAGAAGAGATTAAAAGCTTTAAACTTATGAAACAATTTACTATATAAAAAAATAAATATATTTTTAATTAGCTAAATAACTTTTTTAAATAGCTTTCCTTGAGTCATTTCTTTTTCAAATAATGAAATAATTTATTTGTTTAAATTGTAGTAGAAAATTGTAGTATTAGTCTATTAGTGACCAGTAATAAAATAAAACTTAATAAATATTTTTAACACATGACCATGTAAATAAAACAATTAAAATAAATAGTTCACTGTATATTAATTTGTGTTACTATGTTGCTTTTCATTTATGCTTCACATAGTTTCGATTTAACTATGGTTTTACCTTTGTTTTTTAATAATAAAACAACAATGCTGTTTTAGTATTTATAAAATGTATCAAAAGTTAACTGTAAATAGTTTTGTCTATTTTCTTTAATATTTAAAACTTTTACCCATATTAATAAAATTTGTTAAGTAAAAAGATAACTTTAATAAATAAAAAGAAATTAAACACCATACCCAAAAAAGTATTTCAATATAATTTTTTATCTTTAACCTTAAAATATGATCAATGGTAGATTATGTGTACCTTTTAAATGTTTATTAAACTGCATTAATTGTCAGCTATTTTTACAAAAAATAAAAACATTTTATAATAAATTTTTAGAAAAAGTGTAATAATTAATAGGTTAAAATTAAAGCCCTTTTAAAAAATTTTTACATAAAACAATACTTAGTTATTTTTACTTAAATTTATTATACTTGAGAAACACCTTGTTATTTATATATGTTTGGTGTGGAATACTCTATACTCTGAAAGATTTTAATTAAATTAATAAACATAACTTAGTATAAAACAAACACTAACTTTACTTAAGATTCTCTGACTAATATATTTATATTACTGGTTTTATTTTACTCACTATAACTTTAACTTGTGTATGCACTTCTAAATTTCATTGAACTTTGTAAGACTAGTTAAATAGTTAGCATTAGAAAATAACAACTTAAATGATACTTTAAACACAAAATGATAATTAAAAATGATAAATGTATCTTTTCAGAAATATTTGTGCCAAAAATTTCTACAAAAGTATATTAAGTGTAAACACTAATTAGCTGAGCTGCTTAATTATTTTGATTACACAAGTGAGAAACAATTAATTACTAATCAACCGCGAAAATTTTTTTTAAACTAATTTACTCCCTACCTCACTCTTGCGATTGATTTAAACTAATTAGTTGCACTTCACTAAAAAAAAATTCTTATGAAAGTTTGTTTAAAGTTTTATAATTACAAAAACTTGTTGTTTTTATTTTACCAATAAAATTAATATTGTTTTAGTGTAGAACTTTTTTGTTTTATAATTCTAACCTTATCAGCTTTTGACCAAAAACTTTAAATGAATCGTTGCATCATGCAGTTTTGATGATACACCTTGAAAGAAAATGTGCTCTCATTCTCTTTATTCTCTATCTCACTTTTTGTTTTATCAGACTTTGCCCGGGCAAGACTTGTAAGTGCGATAACTCTTAATTTTCTCTTAAAAACAAGACGGTTTTTTGAGTAAAACTTGGAATAGCGTTACATAATGTATAGTCTTATTTTTTATTTTTTTTACTATCACTGTTACCCCTAACCCTACCCTCGATCAGTAGCTTTTTTTTTGTTTTATGTATTTTTTTGATACTGTTTATACTTTATTTTTTCTGTATTTTTATTCTCGTGCAAAAATGTAGTTTATGCAAAATTGACCCTTGGTGCAAAATCGTCTTCGTGCAATTTTGTTCTCTCGTGCAATTTTGTACTTTGTGAAATTTTGTGCACTTGTGCAATTTAGTCCCATTGTGCAATTTAGTAACCTCTTGCAATTTTTTCTATGTGCAATTGAGCCTGTTCCCATACAAGACAAAAGTTTAATAAAACTAAAAATATTTCGAGCAATTCTTATCAGTAAGGTAAAAAGCTAACAAGTAATAAGATTTTACAAAATTATATAGTAGCCAAGTAATAATGTAAACATTAAGTTAACAACAGATTAATGAAAGACAAAAGCAATTAGTAACAGTTAGTACTATTTAAGCTTACTTACGTTATAATTGATCTACAGTAAAACTAAACATAAATAAAATGAAAACAAATCTTTTAAAGTATTACGAAAATAAAGAAACAGTATAGTCAAAATAATTTTCCTTATATAAAACATGTTTCATTAAAAAAATATCAATGGCTTCATATTTAATCAAATTGAAAACATTACTACAAGCTTTAATAATTTTAAATCTCTTCAGATTATAACTGTTTGCGGAGTTAAATTCTTAATCAAATGTTCTGCAAGAGATGAATGTTTAGATGCATTTAAAACCTTGACCGGTATATCATATTTCTATTTGAAATGCAAATATTCTCTACACTCTTCGGTACATGCTCTTTAATCATTTTTCTTAAATGCCTTGTTGTTAATCCAATTAAGCTTGCTTTACAACAGCAGCTGTATTGGTAAATTACCATATTTTCATTTAAGTTTGATATTGGATCTTTACCACCTAGTGTTAATAGTAGCTTTGAGGCGAAGACGATTCTAGGGTTTGTTGCATAATAAGTATTTCTTATTATTTGTCTAGTTTTATTTTCTAACATCTCTGAGCTTTTATTAATAAATGGAACTTGCGTACTTTATACTTTAAAGGTGGCAATTCAAGTTCTTAACTTAAATAAAATAAAATAAAAGGACGGGGAACTTCTTTAAATAAAAGGAACAAATTAGTTTGTTTTTGTGTATATTTTAAAAAGCTTTATTTTAAAATTTAAGAGCATTTTGTTCAGCAAATCTGTATTTTAATTTGTACAAACATTTAAACCAATATATAGTTACGTCACAATACGGTAGTCAAACTTTTTTAAACGAATAAATTTCAATATTTAACATAATGTCACTTTAGTAGTTGTTTTGTTTTCTTTGTTAGTTATCTACGAATTTCGAAAGACTACTAAATGTCAGTATAGATATTTTTATTTATTTTATTTCTTTATCTAATTATTTAAGTTTAAAGATTGTATAATTATTAAGTAACTTACATTTATCAAAATCTAACCAAACAACATAATCTTCGTATACTAGTAACTTTAAGCTATAAGTTTGAATTAGATTTTATTAAGCTTTTGGTTATAATTTTATTTATTTTATTTTTTTTTGTTTCAAGTTTAGCATAATGTCTTCCTACGTGTTATTATATAATTTTTAAACAGATTTTAAACAACTGAAGATCTCGTCTTCAAACGAGTGATACATTGTTTTGTTTAATAAAATCTAAAATTTATTATCAAATGGAACTTTTAAAGTAACTAAACATTTTTCCGGTCCTATTGTCTTTATTCTATCCAAATTTTCCAAATTTACATTATTTTTTATGTTAACTAATTGTTGTAGGTAACCGTTTTTATTTAATAGTAAATTAATCTGCTTGATTTCACTTAATAGCAACTCTGGGGAATAACTTTTGTGTGCATGAAGTTCTGATTAGATTTACTTTAAACTCTTTATACTACAGTTTAGTTGAAAGTTTAAATAACTTCCTGTAAAAGTTTTCTTTCTATACACCGAAGTCATAAATCTGTTTTCTTCTCGTTTTATTTGTACATCTAAAAATATGTGTTTTATATTGTATTCTTTTCTATTGTGTAACTGGTATAGGTATGAGTATTTTTCAAAATATAAAAAAACAGCCCATAATTTTCTTGCTTCTAATTAAAACAAAACAATAATCGACATAGTATATTAAATCATTTTTAAAAGCAGGAACAATTTTTAATTTAGTATCACCCATAAATATGTTAGCCAATGTTGGTTCTAAGATGGATCATATGGCTTTCACGTCTTGTTGTGAATAAATTTAGAAATTAAAACTAAACTTAATGCCAGAAGTTGCAAGTTTCAAATTTTTTTATAACTTATTATGTTAATTATAGGTTTACTTATCTTATACAATGTATCAAAACAATCTTCAATGACCTCTTCCAACGGTACGATAGTAAAAAGACTTTTAATATAAAATGACGCAATGAATGTATTATTAGCTTCAAACTTTTTAATTTTGTCAACGAACGTAAAGGAATCCTTTAAACAATATGCCAAAAAGTGTTTCAAAACTGGATCAAGACTCAAGTCTAAAAACTTTGCCAATTTATGCTGTGCTGAATTTACCAAATATAAAATGGGCCTCAAAAAATTTTTTCTTTATGAATTTTTGATAACCCATAAAAACGTTGGGTAAATGACCCAACTGGTTCAATTAAATTTAATATAGAGTTACTAATTTCTTTCTTAAATAATAACTGTTTCAAAAACTTAATAATTTCATTTTCAACTTTGTCAATACTCTTTAGTTATTTTGCTGAGCCTAAAAGTTTGAATTTTGTTAAATCACCAATAATTTTATAAATTTTTTCTAACTAGTCAGATGTATTCTTCAATTTCACTTGTCGGGTTTAGATATAATCTAAATAATGTCATTTTCAACTCTTGAACTACTTTCCATATTTCAGAGAAATCCAACAAACTAATAATTTATTATTTGTGAGAATAAACAATTACTAAGTTTCACCGCAGAGCGGATTTTCAAATTGTAAATCTTATTTAAATAGAATGTATTTAAATAAGATTGACAATTTGAAAATCCGCTCTGCGGTGAAACTGAGTAATTGTTTATTCTCAAAAATAATAAATTATTAATTATCAATCTCCTATTATTGGATAGATTACTGTGTTCTATTTATTTGTTCTAAACTCTATAGTTAAATCAAACAAACTACTTATTTCATGTATTCACTTACTCAATTATATGCCAAGGACGATAAGTTAACTTTTTTAGCAGCCTTGTCATCAATAGATCTAGGTTTCAACATATTTCAACATACATAGTTGTTTTAAAAAACACTTAAATCATAAAATAACAAATTATTTAAATACATGTCTTTGGGTAAGCAAAAAATTAATTCCACTACTTAATTCAAAGCTCTCTTTTAAATAAATAATTTAACTAAGTTTTCTACTGGCTAGATATGTTATAAATAGTTTGTAGAAAAATTTCGAAACGCAAGAAAAAAATTATAGGTTAATCAAATGTTTGATATCATAAATTTATGTTATTTTTTCTAGTCTTTTTAAAAAATTATCGATAAAACTTCTTTTTCAATTAGAAAACTACAAAAATATTTCTGATGCCAAGTTGATTTTCTTAAAGATAATTACTATAACATCTTATAAAGTATTGTCATAATACATAAGCTTGGCTTTTTTAAATTGGTTGTTAAAAGTATATGTATTTTTTTTTAATTTTTATTACACTTTTAATAAGCTGACAAGTGTTTTATTAGAATTTTAAATACCTTTGAATAAAATTAAAATTTATTTTTTAGCGTTTTTAAAAGTAATAAAGTTTTATTCTTTCTGTATAAATAGTGTTAACATCTTCAGAAAATTAAAACTTTAATATGATTAAACTTCGGATACAAAATACTAGCTTTAAGATATTATTATTTTTGACGTACCATTGATTTCATAACTGAAAGGATAAATAACAAAAACAAACACTATGACTTTTAAAACTAAGTATTTAATTATAGATTGATATAGCAGTTTTACTGAAAGAACTAAATATACCCACTTTTTTAAAATTTAAATTTAATTGATAATGACTTTATTTTTAAGTGTCTCAGTAAATAATATTTTTTTTTTTTTTTTTACGGTTACTTAAAGTTATTCTCATTTAAAGATATTAACCCTATATTCATTTCAGAGGATTTCAAACACAGACTTAATACCTTTCGGATCAAAAATAATCTTAAATTTGATCTAAATTATTTTAATGTTTTTAAGATACTTAAAAAAAAAAACCTTGTCGTAAGACTCATTGTTAGTTGGTTATTACTAAAACTACAAATTTTTCTTTATATTAGATAGTTTGTAAACTAAATATTCTAAAAAGTTTTTGAAAAAGCATAAACTTAACTTTTAACAGTTCCTACAACTATATAGTATTTCACAAACATAATTTAAGTTTTCTAGCATTTGAAAAACTGAGCATATTATGTTGAAATTATTTTAAAGAATTTCGTTTTAATAGCCGTTTATGTAATTAAAAATAGTAGAATTTTTATTCAATTTCGTAATAAATGAGGTTGATAGGCTAAATTAGAAAAGTGAAAGCATACAAATTTAATACACATTAATAGTTTTTACGTATACAGTAAAATTTGTTTTGAATAATATTTACTACCTAAACTACGAAAACTTCTAAAAATGGTATTCATTTTATTTACTTAAGGTAATATCGATTTCTAAAGTTATCTAAAAGTTTTTTTTTTAATATTTATTTTTAAAGTGAATTCGTATCGTAGAGTTTATTATCACTGAATAGAAACAAAAACAAAAAAGGCATAATTAGTTTGTAGAAATATACTTAAAATTTTATAAAATTTTAAATGTCTTTTAAACTATTTTCTAAATATTTAACAAGACTTAGTTTGAAAACTTATTCTTGAAAATAACTTATTGATCATACTTATACCTTATACTTATACTTATTTCACTAAATACAGTATACTGAATGTTGATTATTTGCTTTAAAGTCATGCTTTGTT
Organism: Thalia democratica; assembly: GCF_965202585.1. Taxonomy (NCBI): domain Eukaryota; kingdom Metazoa; phylum Chordata; class Thaliacea; order Salpida; family Salpidae; genus Thalia; species Thalia democratica. Next base: position 85,323,557 of record NC_139165.1, read on the forward strand.
TTGTGCTTGGTGAAGCGCATAAAATTTACTACTTATCATTCAAAACTTTGTAAATTCATTCAAAAATCCCTTTTTGTTAATGAAGAGAAACCAGTAAATTATTAAAATATAAAACCTCAAGAGAGGTAATAATGTTTAGATAAAAGTTTCTTAATTTTTATACTTAACTGATCAAAACTAAGTTTTAGAGATTTTTCATTTATTTAAAATTTAATTTATAACTATAAGTTCCCGTGAAAATTTAAAATCTGTGCATGAAATAAAGCATAGGATTTTAAAATTTAAAACAAAGACAGCTAAACTGGACAATATTTTTAGAGTAATAAGTTTTTTTGTTTTCTTTTTACTAATAAGAGTTTATATTAAAAACAGATTTTCTTGAGACTTAAATTAAATATGAGTTGTTTAACTTTAATAATTATTTGAAATCATTTATAAATTACATTTTTATAGTTCTGTTATAGGTTTGCATTGCTGAAATATTTCAACAGTTATGTTTAACTGTAACAAGTATGTAAGTGTTATATATTTCTTTAATTTTATGAAAATCTATTTAAAAAAAAACCATTTGTAACCAACATATTATGCTTATAAAATTTTAAAGCCAAAATGTTTTTCTGACTAAATTTACTTGGATTACAAATTTTTATTATCTTAACCTTAGTATAGTGTATTTAGGGTATAACTAGTGCTCTTTTTATTAATATTAATGACAGTTTGCTTTATTTTTATTATTAAAATTGTATTATACTTTATACTTCTTTTAGTATAAAACTTTAAATTTTTTTTTGATTTTAAATTTATAAAAACTTTTTTGGAAATTTAGTACTGTTAAACAAAATAGTTAGACAAAATAACAGCTTATAATAACTTGTTGTTAATAAGAAATAATATTTTTGAAGAAATGGTCAAAGTGTGATTGTTCATGTTAATCATCTGGTTAAGATATAATGCACTTTAATAAAGTTATTAATATTCTTTCTAAGAATTAAAGTATACTTTATTGAAATTTAATTTATTTATGTGTGAGTATCTTAAATTCAGTAAAACTTATACTCCAAATGCATATATTTCAATAAAATCTAGAATCCAGAAAAAACTATCTTGACATTTAAGGCTAAAAATTATTTGAAATTTTAGATATTTTGTAGATAAAATTCTAAAAAACTTATAATTTTAAACAAAAATCATCAAAAAACTTAGAATTTTATGCTGTTTTACACGTAAAATTATAAAATTAAATTAGTTTGTAAAAAATCTAATAAATAGAAAATATATTTTTTCTTCAAAATCTTGAAAAAATTTACAAAAAACCCTGTTAAAAATTAAAATAATTATTGTTTTTGCATATTTATCATATAGAATAGATATTTGTTTTGGATAAAAATGTATTAAAAGTTATTTATATATTACCATTACATTGTAAAGCCCAAGTATAACACCTTTGCTTAAAGTCATGAAAAAAACTATATCACAAAATTTAAAGAATATAAAAATAAAACTTATTATTTTTTTAGATTAATGACATTTTTTTTATTGGTTATGAGTAATTACACTGAAGGTTTATATTGTTTTACATTAAACTAATTTGTGTGCACAGTCTTAATACACTGGCTAATGTCACTATTAATATCTCACTCAACAAAATAATAACCTGTTTTACTCATTAAAACAACATTTTAATGACAACATTGTGTTGTCATTCACTAAAGCTATTTATGCTAATTTGTGTTTTTGAAAAATTTATAGTCTCAAAAGTTTGTTTTTTTTTTCTTCACATTTTTGGCTAGTCTTGATAATTTTCTTCGGCATAGATTTTAACAATATATTTTTGCTAATATTTTGTCTTATTATTTCGAGTATTTAAGGTTATTTAACAATATTTTTATTTTTTATTGTCTGTTTATAATATATTTTTTATATTTTATCATAAGTTCTAGCTGACTAAACTTAGTTACTCAGGTTTTTGTTTCTCAAGTATTGGCAACCCTGTCTAAACCACCTAACCTAGCCTTTGTTCAAACATATTGTAATTCTAATTTTTAAGTTTACCATTAAAAATTGATTTATAGTTTTACAACATAACACTTATGTTGAATTGATAAAGTAGACAAGTTGAATTTTTCTTAATCTCTATATACTTATTAGAATGCTTAGTTTATCAAAATTTTTAGTTTTGTTTCTCGTCAATTAGATTAACTAAATTCAAAAAGCTTTAGATTATATAAAATGTCTAGTTTGATTTTTATTTATTTTAAAAATTTTACTTTTAGATATATACTTTGGTGTTACTGATTTTTTTTTTAATTTTGTAATTTATTTAAAATTCTAAAGCTTTTTTAAAAAGAGTTAATATTGTTTTTTTTTTCAATTGTTTTTGAACAATATTTGTATTAAGTTAAGATCACAAAAAAATCCAGAAATAAATTCTGGTTTAGAAATTATTATTTACATTTTATATAAGCATCAATGATTTTTATAGTAGTTGAAAATTCTGTATACTTCAATTTTTTTTTAATAATATTTTTAATTCTTTAACTTTCAAAACTAGAAGAAAGTTGCAAACATTTTTTGATTATTAAAATATAGTTTAGTTTTAAAAATTTTAAACCATGTTTTATCTTCTAAGAAATTTTTAAAATACTTAAATACAAAACTCAAAATTGATATTATTGACACTGTATATTGTTTTAAAATTAAACTTTGAACGAGATAGTTTTATGTAAAAATTTATGTTAAACAGTTTTAATTTTTTAGTTTCATCAAACTTTAATGTTTACAAATTCACATATACAGTATAAAAATAAAAAACTTTATTATTATAAAACTTGAATTACTAAAATTTGAGTATTCATTATTTTTTAGATATATTTTGGTGTTGATATTTTCCTATTCTTTTAAGTAATAAAGTTTAAAAAAATATTTTTTGAATATAGTGTAATAAAGCATTTTGAATGAAACCTAACTTTAAGAATCATATTTAAACAAAATTTCTCTCAATATCTACTAAAAAATAAACTTTTATATTTTCTATGGATTTTTTCAAAAAAAAATGTTCATATCATAAAATTGAAAGTAAGAAAAAACTTTTGAACTACCTTTTTAAGTAAAAAACTTTTTATAGCCATTTGTTATATGTACTAAATTCAAGCCATCAGAATATTAACTTGCATTTAAAATTTTTCGCATACTGTAAATAAAAGGATAGTCTCTTTATTTAAATAAATAGTATGTAAAAATCAAAATAATATTAATAAAAATAGTTTCATTAAAATTAGTATTTAATAGTGCTTAACTTAAAAAAAGTTATTTTTACTTTAAAAAAAACAACTATGTTCACCTTTAATCGTACTTATTACTAATTTTACAGGACACAATACATTAAATTACATAAATTACATAAAAACTTTTCGGTATGTGGCATACATTAGAAAACGTGATATTACAGGTAAATATTGGTTTTTATAACTATATAGATTTTGTTCCTTTGATTTTGAACAGTTAAGAGAGCTTGATGTTACAGTTAATACTTTATAATATTATTTATTGATTTTTACAGAGTCAAAACTACTCTGGCGTTCTTGGAAGACTATGGTACATTAAGACTTTCGGTGTACAATTGCTTTTCTTGGTTGTTATCGTACAAGGAGGTAAGAGAATTTTAAATAAATTTTAAATTTTGTTATTCATATAACTTAATTCTGCAGCTTACTCGGATGAGCAAAGTGCCTTTGAATGCAATGATGTCAACCCTGGTTGTACTAAAATGTGCTTTAACAATTTTTCGAAGATTTCCCACCCTAGGTTTTGGATGATGCAGGTTTTTACACTTGTTAATCTTAATTTTTCTTTTAATAGTTTGTTTTAGTTATATTTTAAAATAAATAAGAAGTCTTTAGTATGAACTAAAAATATAATAGTGCCAATCGTTACTTCAGCTGAAACTGTTTCCACACTACTTAAAAGCTGAATTTTTAAATTTTTATATTAAAATTTTGATAAATTTTTAAGAAGTATTTCTCGTATTGAAAAAAAAAATTATTCTTAAAAACCTAAAATATTTTATTATAATAAAACAGGTTGTGATGTCTTTATTGCCTAGTGCATTGTTTGTAATGTATCATCATTACCAACAAAATGATTGCGATAAAACAAAATTTACTGAGGAAGCCATAAAGCAAGCATTGGGTAACAACCAAAATGTCAGTAAATTTTTATACTTATTATGTAAAATTGTACGAAGCTTTAAATTCTGAAAATGAATACAATAACTAAACAGTCACTGCTAGTTTTCTCTATTGCTTTTTTTTTAAGATTTTGTTACTATCATATATTTAATTATCAAAACTTGCATGGTTATTTTTCAAAATTTCATTTTATTTTTAGGATAAAACTTGAAGAAGCTATAAGACTTATAATAAGGTTATTTTTCGTAACTTTGATTTTAACCATCATCTTTTTATAAATTAAATTTACACGAGCTTCTTTTTTAAATTATTATATTCTATGAGATGTGGCCTGTCAGTTTAAATTTTCTGAATTTGAATATTTGTAATTTGAATAGTCATTTAACCAAATATGATTTTATATTAAAAGATGTTTTATAAAAATTTAATTTTTTATGTGAAATCCTTAAACTATCTATTTATATCCAAGCGTTTATCAGAGCTGTTGAATTTGCAAACTTAATAATACTTTAAGAATCGTAATACAAAAAAAATATTTTACTGTATTTAGTCTTATACATAAATTGTTAAAAAAAAACATTTTTTTTAGGAAGACCACAGCATGGAAACCATCATTAATGACCTGCAACCTCGTCAAAAAATAGGAAAGTACACAGTAAAAAATAAAAATATTGGTGGTATTACGAGAAAAGTAAGTTTTAAGTTGTAGCAGTAATCTCAAGAAAAAGCTTCTCTCATTTTGCAATTTTTAACCGAATATTAAGAGTAATGTTTTTTTACAATAAAAAAAAAATACTTGAAACTTTGTAAATCACAAATACTTTAAAATTTTATAGTAAGAATTAAACCCAAAACCAAAAATTAAGATTGAAATAAAACCATACTAAAAAATCTTATACGCTTATAGTGTATAGTTATAAAGAATGCTAAAACATTTTTTTGTTTATTTTTCTAAATAATTAGTAAAATTTTATATTTTTCAACTTGACAAACGGAACAATTGCAGATGCTGTATAATTTGTACGGTTATACTTTATATTTAATTCAAAGCTATGTAAACAAAATTATATGAAGAAAAAGTTATTATATATATATCTATTTTTAGTCAAACTGAAAACACAATATTAGTTGTTTACTACATAAATTGATAATCATTTTAAACTCTTAATGAAACTTGATTGTAACAAACTTAGGATATTTAGTTACTCATATTTTTTTTAGTATAGCGTTAATGTTATAGACAATAATCTTTTGGGAGAATTGATATTTTTAAACAACAAATTAAATTTCGAAGTATTAACTAATGTGGCAGGTTGTTGACAACAACAGCACAAGAGCTTGGTACGTTTTCCATTTACTGCTGAGGATTGCTATCGAATGTGCTTTTATGTGCTGGGGAAAATCAATTTTCAATCATCAGGTTTGTTTATCTGTTTGTAATAATACTTTATATTTGTGAAGAAAAGTCAAAGTAAAGTTTTATTTAAACATTTTTTCTAAATTAAAATTTAATTTGGTTAAAATGCATGCACAAGAAAAAAAAAACATCTTTCAAAGTTAACTACTGCGTTGATTAAGTTGAAAATAGAATTTTTGAAAAAAAATAGAAAAAATCTACCATTTTGTGTAGGTTGTTTTAAAACTTATGAAGTTAATAACAAGGTTAAAAAAATATGTTTCAACTGCTGTTATATTAAGTTATTAAATATTTAAAAGCTTGTTTGTTTTTAGTAAAAAGAATAGGCAGTAAGCAACAAACTTGATTATTTCTGTTTATTTATCCACACATAATTTGACAAAAAGCCGAAAAAAAAATTACCAAAAAGACATTTATTTATTTTTAAACATGTTATAAAAATAAAAAATCATTTTACTTTAATTACAAAGTTAATTGTAAGTATAGGTCCGGAATTTATAACTTCGTTAATTTTTGTTTTAAAATTCGGTTGAAATGTTAATATGTTAAACTTTACTGCAAGTTTATATTATAACAGAAATACTTGTTTTCTACTAAGTAAAAACAATAAAACAAGTTAGAAAAAATTAAAAGAAATTAATTATCATAGTAATTTTATTGTTGGAAAAACTGCTGGTTGTAAAAACAAAAGTGTTGAAATAGAGTTAAAAAGCTGCAAGTTAGCATGCATCATTTTTTGGAAATTAGTACTTTAAACAAGCAAAATGTAAAATTAGGGTAAAAATTTAATTCTCTTCTGAGTTTAAGTTAATACTGAACGAAAATATTTACAATAACTTATTTTTGCAAATATCTATAATGAAATTATGTTTATTCTTATTACATTTGTCTTAGCATTTTCAAGTCAACAACAATAACAAAAAAAAAAACATACAGACACAAGAGAATTATTTTGCTCCCAACGAAAACTTGGACGATGTCGTCACGAAACTTGAAAGTTGGACGAATTTCTTCTGGGGGAAAATTCCGGGGCAGTACATTTGCAGGGAAGACGACTTCAACGTGAAGACCTCCGTCTCAAACGCTTGCCATCAACACTTGGGCCATGGGCAGGGCTACGTTTCGTGCTGGGTTTCGAGACCTTACGTGAGTTATTGCTTTGATTGCGGTAGATAAGTTAGAAAAAAGAATAAAATAGGCATTTTGATTGCTAGAAGGTACTGCTTAATTCGGTTAATAATGTTTTAAAATGTAATTGTTCGACAGAAAGTAATTCTACAAAGCTTTATAAATGTATATATTTTTCTAAATATTAAGTGTTGTTGTTAAAATTGTAAATACAACTAAAATTTTACTTTAAAATAACTTTGTTATAAATAGGAATTCATATCAGACATACAAATGATGATGAAGCTACTATTTTTTTAGAGTGTTTAAAAAAGTAAATAGTTGAATTGTAGAAAGCTCTATTTTAACAGGAAAAAACTATTTTTCTCCGTGGTATGAACGTCTTAACCTTGGTTTCTGTCATTGTTACAATTTTGGAGATAGCAGCTTTTGTATACAGAAAGTTACTTAGGAAGTCTACAACACCGTTAGTTTAAAAAACTATTAGTAATAAATTACTCATCGTAGTTTGAAATTTCTAATATTTAAAATTATATTATTTGTTGTATGGTGTTAAAATTTTTTAAATTTTATTACATTTTATTATTTGTAGTGAGACTTCTATTTTTACACAATAGCGATAACTAAGCATTTTGTTTACAATTTAAAAATTAAGTTTACTTTTTTTATTTATTTGTTAGTAATTAACTTAGTGTAAATTAAGTCGTTTAAGGTTTTTATTAAATTTATTAGTTTCTAAAAAAATTATATTTATCTTAAAAAAATGTCTTTCAGCACAAGTGTATAACTTTAATAATCTCATAACATTGATTTACATCTAAAGCTAGTATCTAGTATAAAAATTTAGTTGTACCTGTTAAATTTTAAAATTAATGACTACTGATATTGTTTATTAATTAGTTAGTGAAAATTTACTTATAATATCTAAATGTATTACTACAGGATGATTCCTAGCTTTCTTCCAACAAATCAAAATCAAACGCCTAACATGTTAGTTTCATTTCAAAAATACTAAAGAAAAGAAAATCATATGAGCTAACTTCCTATTTAAAATACATTGAAATTATTGTATGAATTCGTTATTTTAGTACTTTTTTTAGAATATTGAAATATACTTAAATTATTTTTTCTTAAAAATCCTACAATACTATTGAACTATCAAACTTTTAATTGCTTTGAATGTTAAATTTGATGATAGTTTTACTATGTTTCAGTTTTTTGAAACATTTTGTTTCAGTTGTTTACGTTCACTACAAATTAAATAAAGTTAATTGTTTTTTTCTAAGATTTTACTCAAAATAAATACATCAGTTATGCAAGTCAGGGGTTGTATAATGTGATTTGTATTTATATTCCTGAATCAAATTTTATTAAGAAGCGTTAAATTTTTTCATTTGTAAAATTATCTGTTAAACGATTATTTATTTTGACTAACAATATGAGTTTTTGCTTTTAACGAATTTTTTAAACATACTTTTTGTTGTCGTGTTTGCCGACAGTGTACACGTAAGTTTTGTACAATAACTTACTTGAAATACTAACAAATAGTTTTTTGACTTAAGGAACGTTTAAAAATATATATATAAACATAAAATTTACGATTTTTTTTAATGCAACTAAGCTATGTACGTCTAAAAAAGTGAAATGTTCGATAAATACAAAAATAATTTTTTTTAACTGTATCTCGCTGTTTAAACAACTTTTTCCGCAACCAAAATAAATTTGTTATTAAAATTATTAATTTATTTGAAATTGAACGTTTTTGCGTTAACAAGCAACCCATAAGTAAAATGTTTTAATTTATAATGAATTTCTTGAAATATTTCAACATTTCTATCATTAACAAATCCTAAACATTACAAACAAATTTTTAGGATGAACAACAAGAACAACCCGTTACCGATGAGTTCTCATCAAGATTACATTCATGCTACAAGTAAGTTTTATAAAGTGAGCTACTAATTTTTTTGGTAACAATAAATTATCAAAGAGTTTTTTTAATTTAAACGTTTTCATAATGCAATTTTTTAACTACATGATTAAAAATCTTTCTGAAAGCCTTATATTTTTTAATAACTATCCATTTGTATCATTTGTCTCTTTTTAGATGCCTATCAACAGAACTCACAGAATGTTCAGTTTGCGAATTATCAGCCGTTTGCGGGTCAAAATCAGTACGGTAATTAGTTTGTGTTACTAATTGTAAAAGAGACATATATTTAACAATAAAAAATCTAATAAAGTGTTTTTTTATCTGTTACTCATCATTTAGATAAGTTTAAACATCTATTTACAGGAGATCAGAACAATCACGCAATGATACCAACGATTGAGTACAATTGAAGCTATTTTTACTTATTGAAAACATTTCGTTAAATGTATGATAATTTAATATTTTGAATTTCATTGTGCGAATTAACCCAGTAAACTGTTTTAGTTTTTTTGTGAACGTATGTTTTTTGAAATCTTAAAGTCAAGTAAAACTTGTTTGAATTTTTAAAACGGTCTTTTTTAAAATTTGTAACTAAACTGTTTTTGAATTTTCAAGTTATAATTTCTCCGATATAATTTTTTTTTGAACATATATATTATAGAAATATCGTAATAAAATAGTAAAAAAATAAAAATGCCAATAAGATTAAAGGAATTAAGTTAAGCGAAACCGTAAATTACAATTAAATTTATTTATAGTTCGTTTATATTTAGTGTTTGAAGTTTTTGCTTGATTTCTTGTTTTTGTTAGATTCTAAACTTTTCTTATATGTTTGAACCAAAGATTATTTCTTGTAACTGTTTTAATGTGTGATAATTTTTATTCTTAAAGCTTTTAGGTCTATTTATAGTTGCTGCATAATTAATGGTTGAACAGTATAAGAATTTAATTTTGCAAGTACTATCGTACAATTTTTTGTTATAAACGTTAAATAAACTTTATACACTAGTCAATACTAGATTTGTGTTTCTATGTTAAACTTCAAAAATGCATTTTTTGTATAGTTAGGCTTGAATTAGGTAGGTAAATATAGGGAAATAAGATAAAAGTCTAAATATAAGTTTACTTAAGTTAAGTTGTTCCAGAATCTATTGAAAAAAGGAACTGAAATTAAAAATCAGATAAATTATTTGCTCTAGTGATGTACAAACTTATAATATTTTAATCTGATTGGTACGAGAAAATTTAAAAAGATAGACTTTTTCGAAAGCAATAATGTGATTTTACTATTTAAAATATAAACTAATTTTACTACGAAACCATTTACGTTTTTTTAGAAATGTTAAGCTATTAACTTGATTTAAAATGATAATCAGTGCTTTGTTTTCAAATTTCGGCAGCCTTTTGTAAATAGCGCGCGAAATTTATTTGGAAATGTTGCTCACGGGCTAAACTTTCAAAAGATGCATTGAAAAAAAAAAGCATTATTTTAAATCAAAAATATGATAAACTAAGCAATATTAACTTGTATTGAATACTAACTATTGTAAGTTATTACAAAAAAAAACCATGTTGTAGAAAATACATAAACGTTCGTTAGCAGTTAAAATTAGATCGTAAATTATTGCAATGTTGTGCAAATTTCACGTATGGGGCGCCGTTTCTAATAGAGTAGAACAAGAGTCGAATTCTAGGAGTAGTATTAAGTAGAAAGTTGTAATATTTGTATATATATCTAATTTATTTTCAAGATATGCAAGAACATTTTGAATTAATCAGTTCTAATTGCCTACTGAAGAAGAATTTGAAAGTACTTTAGGCAATATAACGAATACTAATAAATTTGTAGATTTTTTTGTTAAATAAAAAAAAACTTTTTCAATAAAACTATTTTGATAAAGAAAAAAATCACGAAGAACAACACACAACCAAGGGAAGATTTGAGATACTTAAAACTAGAATATTCTTACTGTAAATTATTTTCAATAATTTTTAAAGTATGGATTATAAACAATAATATATTTTTTTACATTGCACAATTAAAACTAGATACCATCAATGTAATTTGTTTCTTAACGTTTAAATAGTCACAACAAATGTTTTAATGTAAAAGAAAGTAGCTTGAAAAAATTAAAAGCTTATTTCAAAAATAAAATGTGTCTCCAAACTTGGTTTTGATATTTTGTAAGAAATTTTCACAAACCAGCCCTAGGTTTCTTAAACATTTAAACTTTCATTATGACGTTCTTAGAAACTGATATAAATTAATGAATTTTGGTAACAAAGCTTAATATTCTGTTAAAAACAAATTTGGTTTTGAATTACCTAATGTTTTAAGTGAAGTCTTTAAAGAAAATTTAATTATGATAAAATATTTCACGTTGAGCAGCCTACGATGTGCGATGTTGTTATTGAGACTTGTTTGAAAGTAGACAGCAAAAGAGAGTATCTATTTTAAAAGTTAGTTGTGTTTTGATTATTTTTCAACACAAAAACTTATCTAGACAAGTTTACTTTGAGATGAATTCTAACTTAATTTACTAAGTTTTTCTACACATGTTTGTATTTACGCTTTTACACATTATTTTATTTGATAAACACTTTAAAACGAATATCATAAAACAACTAAATGTTTAATGACTCAATCAGAATAACATCATGCAATTAAATCGTTAAAACGGGAACTTAACAAAAATATTATAAATGAGCGTTTTTGACACCATACTTTTTTGGTTTTGAGTAATTCCTCATTGGAGGATCATAAACTTGCATTGATGGCGGGTTACTAACACTTCTCTGGTGTACATTTCCTGAAAAATATAATACAAATAGTAAAAGTGTGTATTGAAAAAAAAATTATAAAAAAATTAAATTATTGGTTTTAGCTGTTAAAATCTATTGAAATTAATAGTGGTAAATAAGTAAAAGATAAATCAAATAAATTAATTTGTAACTGTAAGTGTGAAAATTTTAAACAAATTCACTCGAAACAAGAAATAATACTAATTTAATCTGTTATAAAAAAAAATACATAATTAAATCAAAACTGTTTTTCAATTTTGTAATACAAAATAGTTTAATTACCTGTATATTGACTGGTCGAAGGAGCTGCATTATAATAATGGTTAGCATCTGAAAAAAACAAAATAACTTTATAGCTGTGTTAAATTTTTTTATACCAAGTAAACCAATAAAATTAAAATACTATTTTATTTAGTATCAAATGTTGGTACAAAATAGTCTTTTCATTCATCGGCCACACGCTATAATTTTCTTTGATTTTTGTTATACATTGTTATTATATAATATTGTTGTTATTAATTGTTGTTATTAATTGTTATTATTATTAATATATTGTTGTTAATATAACATTGTTATAATTGTTATTATACACGTCCCTAAATCAGCAAACTTTAATCTGCTATTTTATTTGTAAATTTTATCAAAGCTTGCTGTATATCTTTAAACTTTTTTATTGTGTAATTTAAGAATGGATACTTTTAGAACAACATTGTATATAAAGCAATTCAAGTTTCATTCTATGTAAAATATAAAATCACAAGTTTTCAGCTAGAAATGTATACCATACATTAATGAAATAATGCTTTTTTAGGTTTTTTAAAGAAACATTATAGTATTATAGTAGTTGTATTTGTACAAACCCTTTAAGGATATAGCCTTAATCTAGTTAATCTATTTATATTGTTTTTTTAAAGTGTGATGTTTTAATGTAAATTTACTTTTTTAAAGATTATTATCGTAATATGATCATAAAGAGAGTTTATTTATTTATTTTTTTAATTTATTACCCTTATATTTATTTCCCCCTGATTAACCTTGTCTACATGTTAAAACTATTTTAAATGCCTTCTTTTAAAATTTCAAACAATTTGATAAAATTAAACTCAATTTAGACAATCAACTTTTTTTTAACACGTATTCATTATTTTTTTTAGTTTTACTTTTATTTTTATTCACTCAAAAAAAAACTTAATTACCATTGTAATGTTGGTTGTTTACAATCTGAGGTCTTTGAGTCTGAGCAGCTTGCAACTGAGGAACCTGGAACTGGGTAGTTTGAAACTGAGTGTCTCGCATTTGAGAGGCCTGGAAGTTGTTTGGAGTTTGATGAGCTCCGCTACCAGCTTGATCTGAGTACGTATCAGTTAAAGGTTAGTTAAGCAAAATTAAAAATAATCAAATTGTATATGAAAGGCTTAATTCAATGATACCTTCTGTGAAATTAATTAATGATTTGTCCTAACAATTTATAAGTATTTTTAAGTATTTAAAACTAAATGTTGCATACTTAAATGATTAAGAACATACTTGTGACGTGATTGTCAGCTTGTTGAGGACTGATATTGTTCTTTAACCTGTAGAAAGATTTGTATGTATTACACTTACAAGCATGTAATAAAAAAAAATAAACTTCTGTAAACTATATTTGCAAAAAAGTAGTCATCACAAGCTTGATAGAATGTTTTTTTAGTTTAGTTTAATTTTAGATTTAAAACTAAACTTTTTAAAGCGTACAAACTGATACTTTGAAACTCATTTTTACCTAATGATGCAAAAATTATTTGTATTTAAAGTAATGATAGTATTGTAATACAAGATTAATATTAGAAATCAAAATAAAGCTATTCTTTAACACAAAAATTGAAATATTTTTACTAATGATTAAACAAAATTTACGTAAAAATAAAAAACAAAACTTAAACGAAAGTATTTAAATTCGTTTTTAAATCAGTTACAATAAAGTACTTTTTTGTTTGGTGAAATGTATGACGAAAGGTAGATTATTGAATAACAGTTGTTTAAGCATGCAATAATAAAAGTTTATTACAGAACAAAGAAAGACTTTAGATATTTTATGTTAAAAGTAAAAAATATTTCAAATAGTTTTACAAATATTTTTAGTTGATTTACTTTATATTATATTTTTGATAGGTTAACAACAATTAACAACTTTTTAAGTTATCAGAATTTATAATAATTATCATATAGTTTCTGAATACAAAACGCTTTATATAAATTAGGTATTTGAAAACTAACTGGTTGTACTGATTCATAAGGTAATCCAAAACAAACTGATGTCTGTAAAATTAAATAATATTAGTATAAACTATATTATTGTATTTTTTAAGGGTTGTAAAGAAATAAAAAAGGACTTTATTTATTACAAGTTCCTACAATATAAAACATAAATATAGTAAAGTTTTACAATAATTAGTCAAACAATTTTAAAAGCTTTAAAACTATAAGCGAAAAGAAAATAAAAAATATTTTTAGGTATTTTGTTAATACTGTTATAATTAATCAAAAAAATCAAATAAAAACCCTTTTTTTTTCTAAAAAACGTGTTGTATATTTTAGATTAATTAAAAAAGAAATTAAGATATGATAATTAATTCTATAGCAAGTTCGACAAATTACTTTTTGTACGCACATATTTTATAAAATGAAAAATATAAAAACTATTATAAAATTTTAAACTTACGGCTCGTCTTTCTTGAACCAAATTTTAATGATAAAATGGAACAACTCTAAAATAGTCAAAGTCAAACACAAGAATCCAAGTACGTTCATTGCTCGAAGAAACACTGTCTTTTCCTGTAATTATGTTTTTTCTACCGTTTAAGTTAATATATATATTTTTTTAATTTTAAACTTGAAGTTTATTTGTTAGATGTTAAGCAATAAACATATAAATAAAGTTACTATCAAAACTATAAAAATATCGCAGTAAAGTAACATAATTGAACATTAAAATTAAGATAACAGTTTTTTAGATACAAGAAAGTGTAGTATATTTGTAATTTTGAATGTAACATACTTATTACAGAAAAAAAGTAAAATTTAAAACGAGCTAAACCTTAACTATCGCTAAAAGAGGTTAGAATTTAATTGTTATACATTTTTTATAAAACAAAAATTAATGATCTAAGGCCTGAAAACAAAACTAGTATTATAAATTATGAAAACTTAAATATTTTTATTATTATTTACTTGAGACGTTAACAAGTTTAACAAAAATTTATAGTCAGCCTTGTGTGTAAATTTTCAAATGTTTATATCTATTAGAAGTATAACAGACTTTGAACAAATAACGTTAGCAGGTTAAAAGCAGTTTAAAGTACTCAAAAGTAAAGATAAAAACGAACGAACCGTAGGTCTTGAAACCCAGCAGGCTACGTGATTGGTCGAAATTTTGTTATTTCGGTGGATTGCTAAATGCTGGAAACAAGCTGTAATGAGGTCAGTTGTTTTTCCTTCCTTCCATCCGTCTTCCCTGCACGGATAAAATCCCGGAACTAACATCCATAAGTAGTTCGAAAAGCCGCTTGATTTCACAACGTTGTCATTATCGATTTTCTGCAGAAAGATAATTTTAATCGAGAACGAATATTTGGATATATTATCATTAAATTTTAAGATTTTAGTATTAATTTTTCTTATAATTGTTTCATTTGTTTTCTATCTAAAACATATTGGTAAATTTACTGTAAGTAACATGCTTATTAAAGTAATAAAAAAATTGTAAATTTCTAGAATTAAAAAAACAGTTATTTGAGCATTTACTTTGTTTAAAAAAATAAAAACAATACGTTTTAAAATATAAATTTATAAGATAAGTCAAGTTCAAAACGTACATAACAAAAAACGTTAAGTTTTAACGCATAGATAACTTGTTTGTATCAAATACTGAAGCAAGCAATTTAAATATAAAACAAATAAAAATGATATAATTCAATTATATAAAAAAACCTCAATGTTGAAAATACTTTTGCCCCACAAAGTGAACCCAATTTGTATTGCAATCTTCAAAATTAGGTGAAGAAAATACGCCAACCTTGTAAAATTAGTGTCAACGACCTAAACACAAGTTGATAGGTAAATTAAAACTAATTTCCACTATATAAATTAAATGTATGAGTTTTAATTTCGCTAAAATTAAAATGATTTTGATTATAATTTTTTAGTTTTTAGCAGATATTTTTTTATTGTTTGAGCATATAAAATAATAAACGTATATAAAAATAATTGTCAATTATACCAATAGTACATGCTTTCTGTAAGTGAAGTATATTTTGTTACAAACATGAACAAGAAAAGTTAATAATTCAAGAAATATAAATATATATTGTTATACATCTTTAAAAAAATACTTACTTCTCTTGTAAGGCCATCCTTAGTAACATCTTTCACTTTGTACTTACCCACTTTTCTACGAGATTGTAAACCATTCATGACAGTTTCCATGCTGTATTCGGTCTAAAAAAACAAATATTAAACTCTTTTTATAAAGTTCAACACACAAATAAAATAGTTTACATCTGAGATTGACTTTAAGCTGATTTTTTTATAGTTTAAAAAGGCAATTGAGCTATCTTAAAAATTGTACAGCTAAACCTACGTTACTTATAAAAAAAAATTCTTACGTTAAATACAGGTGTTGAACTATTTCAGTTTAGCTAAGTGGCACTGTGTATTGTTTAAGTTTTTTTAGGAGTTATAAAAACTGATTAAAATAATTAAATTTGTATTGTAGTTTTAAAACTAAAATCGATAATATCAGTCTAAATTTATTAAAACTGTATTTTCTAAATACTATGAAAAAAGTTTTACTTTAAAAAAAAAAACTTGGTTATTTTTATCATAATCGTGTTTTAAAACTCACTGAGTTGTCATTGTTTTCCGTGTTATTGACACTATCAACATATCTTCTTGCATTTTCGTTTCTTTTCGTCTTTTCTACTTTCGTCGTTTGGTTTTCTTGAATCAAAAAGAAAATAAGAATTGGAACAATTTCTGCTAGGATCTGTTTTATACAGTAAATGTAATCGAAAGAAAATAAAAATTTATGAATTAGGTAATATTGCTTAGAAAAAAGAAACGCACATGTAGCCAAATAAGTTTTACTTTGTTTGCTAGTCTATAAGTTTAATAAACGAAAAGCCCGCAATTAATAACAACAACAATAATAATTTAGTCTAAAAACTTTAGTTAAAATTTTGACACTAGTTACTTGAAATTCGAAATTAAAAATCTTCTATTAAACAAAACATCTACAATATTTTGAATAGGTAATTATTTAATTACTTTTAAAAATAAATTGATAGAGTAATAAAAAGGCTATTAAAGAGTTTAAGTTGCCAAAATCAAAATCACTTCATTTTAACTAAAATTCAAAAAGTTATGAACTTTAACTTAAAATGGTTTTCAGTTTAATCATGTTGTAGTATAGTAGTTAAAATTTAATAAGTTAATAAATTCATTAAATTTCTTAAACTCACTTTAATAAAAGATTAATACGTTTTGATTGTAAACCAAAACTTTTTCTTATTTTTAATTGTTTTAGTTTATGTAGTATACTTTTGGTGTAATAAAAAAATGACTACAAAAGTTTGTTTTCACTATTATGTTTTATAAGTGTAGAAGTATATTAGTTGATTAACAAATATTTTGATCAGTAAAAAATAATTTCATCGGTACATACTAAAATATACTATATTTTTTTTTAAGGAGATTATTTTTTAGATAAATATATTTAATATAGTAAATATATAAATACTTTCTACAAACTCAATACTTTTACTTATACCACAACATAAACTAAAAGCTTAAATTAATTTTCATTATTTTAATTTTGTATTCTTATATATATTTTTTTAAATTTTTAGGTTTAATCGATGTTAGTAAAACACGTAGAACCGAAAAATTATACATCTTACGATTCTACATGTAATAATTAGTTCATAGACCAAAATTGATTAAATACAAATATTAACTAGTTATATAAATTAAAATACAACAAGTGCTATGTAAGTATTACAGTCAAATGTTAATAAGCATAAACTTTAAAACAGCCCATTAAAAAATTAAATTAAAATATTTTTGTTTTAGCATCAAGTTTTTATCTGCAGCGATAAACTAGCTCTTTTAGTCAAATAAAAAAAAATAGTAAACTAAATCAACCAATTCAGTTTAAGTTTTACAACCGCAAGACTCGAAAGAGGGGAATTTAAAATGATAGTACTATGAGTACAATATACACCTTTCCACGAAAATAAAGCGAAATACCAAGTTTTATTGAGATACAGAAATATATTTTAAACAACATAATAACTAGGTCATAAGTTCAGCTAATAAGTAAAATAATGTACGTACCTGCATTAACCAAAAACTGGGATGAGAGACTTTAGCGAAGTTGTCGTAGCACATCCTAGTGCATCCAACTACAGTCGTGTCGCATTCGAAAGCGCTTTGCTCGTCTGCGTATGCTGCAAGTAGAATAAAGTTATTGGTCATACTTGTTAACGCGAAATTATTTAATTACTTGAGCGTGAAGTTTCAAATTAAAACAGCAACAGTTTATTATGGTTTTTGTGCTCATTTGGCACAGCAGTGTTTTAACTTTTATCTGAGCTTTAAAACTTACATGATGTTGCTATGACAGCGCCAATTATCAGTCTGCAAAGAAAAGTGAGAATGATCCACATTTTCCCCCAAAAACCAGAATAAAGTTGCACCTGCAAAATAAACCTTTTAGAAACAGTTGTATTCGGTATAAAAGTTTTCAAATAAACTTTTCTGTTTAGTTGAAGAGTAATTTATACGAAACACAAAAATAAAATTAACTACATCTCACCTGTGCTGTAATTGGCTCAAATATTTGCCACATGTTAGAGAATTTTTAATTTCTTTTGTAAAATAATAGCCGTAAGATCACTAAAAAAATAGTTTTTGTTAATGTTATAACAATTTTTGACATATAAGCAATTTAAACTAAATCTATTTATTTATACTACAGCATGATTATACAAACAATGGTCTAGTTTGCTGAACGTTAAACTGAAAAGTTAAAAGTAAAAATTGACTACTAACATTTTTGTCAAAAGAAAACTTTTTATATTCTCCCAAACTAGAAATATTTTAAAAGTATAAGGTTAAAAATACTTACTAAAAACAACAATGTTGTTTAGTTTATTTTTATCAAGCTGAATGGGCATTAACAAGAACTGATTTCAAAACTTACAGTAAAAATATTTTACCAAATTTTATAATTTAAAAATTATAAGTAAAAAACATATAATTTCCAATTTTTTTAAATGAGTTGAAGATTAAAGGTTACCAAATGTTTTTGGTAGATTCTTTCCAGTTTTTCAATATACCTTCCAGGATTTTAAAACTACACGTTATATGGTCTACTTTTGTTTTAAAATTATGTTTAAGGTACAAATCTGTGTTCCAAGTTTTTTATTGATTTTGTTCAAAAATCCATGTTTTTTATGCTGAATTGTCAAATTCTAGGTTTTTCCAGTATTCAAGGTTTTTTGGCAATCCTGAAGGTTTTAACTTAACTTTAGAAAAATAAAGTCTTTTAAAGGAGGTTCTGGAAACTAAAACATATTAAAAGTTTCAAACTATCAAAAACAATAATACTTAATAACTACAAATATTTAACATGATACAAAGATTTCAATTCAGTTTTTTAAGGTAATCTTTGGCTTAAATTCTATTAAGCAGTCAATTAAAAAAATATAAAAATTATAAATCTTACTTTGAAAATATATTAATATTGTTTAGTAACTAAAAATCAATATAATTCAAAACAAATGTAATAACTTATGCTTACCAATATTAATATTATTATTAAATGACATTTATTCATGGTGGCTCCCTTTTTTTTGAAAATATTTTAGGTATTTGTATTTTCATGAAGGTTTTATAAAAGTATAAGATTACTATTCTGTATTCAGAAGAAAAGATTAATAAATGTTGAGAAAAATATTGTTTCTTTTTAATTACTATAATATACTGTGATGCTATTTTATTTATTTATATATTAAACAGTTTTTCATATCTAGTCTAGATTTTATTAGTTAATACAATATTTTTTTTTAATTCTAGGTTTTTTTCAGAGAGTTTTATAATTTCTATTTAGAATTCAAGGGATCTAATTTAAAACAAAAAAATTTATATTTTTCAGGTTATTTTTCCTAAACTTTCAAGTTTTATGTTATTCAGGATTTTCCAGCATTCCAGGTTTAATATTACTAATACCCTGAATACTTAAAAGTTACAAGTTGCTGAGAAAATTAATACACGAGAATTTCAAGTGCTAAGTTGGTATATAACTTGAGCTTCAAAATTGTTTGTCAGGCTTAAATTAATTTAATTCCACTCACCACTAGTTTAAGGTATAAAAATAGTAAGTCATTAAATTATGATCTTTCACTAACCTTAAAAGTTCAAATTGTTTTTATGATTATTAAACTTTGTCCAGTTTTATTATTTTACTGTAACAAAAATTTTTTTTTGGGTTTTTAAGCTAATGAAAATTATGTAACCTAAAATGGTAGAAACAAAAAATGTTAATTGTTATATAGAATAAATTTCTCTTTATAAACTAAAATGTAACACTTTTTTATTAAAAGTTAGTTAAAAGTCTAGTATGTAAAAAAAACCTAACTTATTAGGAAAAAAAAAAAATACAGTAACAAAGTATAGTAAAACTTTGTATTTACAGCTTTAAATAAGAATATGAACCATGAAAGAAAATTACTTTCTTATAAAAAAATTTTTAATAAGATTATTATAATAAAACTTTAAGTTTAATCTAAAAAAATTCAAAATAAGTTTGTAATAAAATGCTAATAAAAATAGAGAAACTAGTTGACTTTTAAACACTAATAGTGTGTTGAGCTCAAAAGAAATAACTACACAGCCTTTTAATACTTTTGTCTTAAAGTTGTAGTCAAAAGCTTTTCCTCTAGTATTCCACATAACATACATAAATTTTTTTTATCAATAAAAATAAAAAATAAAAGCAGCCCTAGTCATAAAAACTTTAAAAGTTACTAATCTTTAAAAAAATACCTGTTCTTTGATTATTCTTTACATGACTAAAAAAAAAAATTACAGGAACTTTAAGTTACAAATTTTTATTACAAAGAATAAATGAAGTCCAAAATTAACTTCTAGGACATCAATGTTTTTTTTTTCTATTTGCATAATTACTACCTTTACCATAGTTATTGTTATTAATAATGGGTTTAAAAGTGTGCTAAGTTATTTATAAATTTACTACTTGGTAAACAAAAATATATATTGTTAATGTTAAAGGTTTCAACCTTTTACTGTAAATTTAGCCTAAATCAGTGTTTAAAAGCTATTGATGTAAAACTTGATGACCATAAGGTATTTCTAGAAACCAATCTGTTGCCATAGTTGTTTGTGAGCATTTCTATGCTTCACTAAGCACAAGTCAAAACTAGTTTACCTTTAGTTTTGAAACTAACATTAAGTATTCAGTAAGCTGTTCTTAAAGAACAATAATCAAAGGAAACGGGTCAAATATGTACGAAGACACTTTTGCACAAAGGCTCGTTTTTCCATTAGAGTAAAAAAAGTTAAACAAAAAATAGCGGAAAAAAAACTTAAATAAAAAATTAATAAAATAAGTTACTGACCGAGGTAAGGGTTAGGGTTAAACGTGATAGTAAAAACAATGAGTTATAAAAAATAGCTAAAAAAAAATATTAATAAAACAAAAACATGAAAAATAAACATATAATAAGAATATATTAAAAAAAAATTTACCGCGAGTAAACGTTAGGGGTAACAGTGGCAGTGAAAAAAAAATTACCATAACATTTATAAAAAAAACAATAAAAAATAGAAATAATAATTATAAAATTATAAAAACAAACAAGGTCTTTTACTAAACACAAATATATTTAAACAATTTTCATCAGTGTATTATATTACAACTGTTACAAAATAAAGAAAATATTTAATTTATATAGCCTTATAACTGCATCAGAAATTAATTAATCAAGCAAAACACAAAACAAAAATTAATAAAAATTCTTAATTAACAAATTAAACATAACATAAGAGCTCTAATTAACTAAACAATGATAACGATTATCAAATTTTCTCTGCTTAGATAGTTTTGTTTTCTTTAAATAAATGTATATGGCTTCAATTTTCATTAGGTCATAAATATCATTACAACTCTTTTAATATTCTAAGCTTCTTTTTATTGTAGCTTTTTTTACAATTAGGATTTTTAATTGAAACATTTGATATTAAGGAATTTTTTCATGCATCTGAAGTTGCTATACTAATTGTCCTTGGCTGGTTGCTATTATAATGAATTACACACTTTGGAATGTGCTCTTTAACTCTGGTGTCTACTTGCCGAGAGGTTTGACCGATATAGCTGTTCGATCAACAGCATTTAAACGTGTAAAACACGCAACTTTTGTGTTTGTTAGATATGAAGTATTACGTTTAGGTCTTAAAACTGAACTAAATGTAAAAACAACTCTAGGTTTGGCAGCACTATATACTTTTATAAGTTTCTTTCAGTATGAGTCAAATTTCCACCTGTATAGGACAAAATTAAAAAATCTGGGAATTTCTCAGGACCGTAAAATTTGGTGTTATCTAATCTATTCATTTCAGTTTTTAAAACTCTATCGATTAAAGGATTAGGATATAACTTCTTTATTAGCTTTTGTTTTATACCATTAATTCGATCTCAAAAACTTCTAGAGCACATGTTTTTGTAGCTCTGTGGAATAAGGTTTTAAATAAACCAAACAGTTTTGAGTCCTAAAGGTAAAGACCTAATATCTAACAAACATAAAATTGCATGGTTAACACGTTTCAATGCTGTTGTTCAAACAGTTATATCAATCAAACCTGTAGCCACCTTGAAAGCAGAATTAAGGAGCACATTCCAAAGTTTGTTCATATTAGCAATCAATCAAAGACAATTAGCACAGCAGCTTTAAATGCAGTAAAAAAATCCTCAATATAAGAACATTTGATTAAAAATCCTAATTGCGGAAAAAGTTAAAAAGTAATGAAATTTAGGAAATAAAGAAGTTGTGATAATATTTATAATCTGGTTAAAATTGAAGCCATATACACTTATTTTTTTAAAACAAAATTACGTTAGCAGTATAAAGTTGATTATTTCTTATCCTTGTTTAGTTAATTAGAGCTCTAATTTTATGTTTAATTTGTTTATTTAGAACTATGATTACTTTTTTGTTTTGTGTTATGCTTGATTAACTAATTTGTGATGCACTTATAAGGCTATATAAGTTAAACATATCCTTATTTTGTAATAATTGTAACACACTGATGAAAATTGTTGAAATGTATTTGTGTTAAGTAAAATACCTTGTTAGTTTTTATAAAGTACAACAGCAGACTAATGATTAAAATTTTAAATTTATAAAAAAAGAGAAAAAATTACCGACAGAGAGTAAGGGTTAGGGGTGAATATGATAGTAAAAATAAATAAATTAAAAGTGTAAATTAACTCCAAAAAAACATAAAAAAATTTAAATTAATAAAAATTTCTAATAAAAAAAAAAAAAAATCAATCAGGTCCGATTGTAATCTAAATATGTTTGTAATTACTAAGTCAGCAAAAAACCTTTTTTTTAATGTTTACCCTTATCCCAAATCCACCTTACCCAAACATCTCAAAAATTTATCAACAACTAAATTTTAAAAAACTAAAAATAAAAAAATATGTTTTTTTTTTGCTAAATTAGGTTAGTGAATACCTCGTTAGATTAAAACAAGACTCATTTCAACTCTTGAAGAAGTGACCCTTCGTGCAAAAATGAGACTTCGTGCATATTTGATTCCTACCAATAAATAAAAGTTAGATGTACGTTTATACTTTTAAAAATTATGTATTATATTATTTTAAGGTTTAAGTTTAATTAGTTTTTGTTTAAGAGGAGAAAATCTTTTTATTTTAACCATTTGATTTTACTTTTGTTAAATAAACTTAATTTTTATACATTTAATACTATTTACAGACTAGCACGACGAAACAAAGCTTAAAGTTTGGCCTAATATAGGGGTGGGCAACGTACGGCCCGCGGGCCGGATCCGGCCCGCAGAGTGAAAATGACCGGCCCCCAAACCTTTTTTAATTTTTAATGGAATCCGGCCCGCGGACAACATTGATCCGGCCCGCAAGTGGATGATCCGGCCCGCTAAGCATTTTCAAAATTTATATAAAATCCGACCAGCCAATTTAATTATTACAAAACTTGTACAAAACCGTTTTTGAACTATTTCATTAAACAAAACTGTAAGACTTTGACCCTGAAAATGTTTGTTAAAATGGCTTATTATTTTGTGGTGATAAAACACTATTTTGTTATAGTATCTTATTCTGTTTGAAGTCAGTTGAAGTAATCCTTTCTCAAATTATCCAAAAGCAATTGTTTGCTGAACTAATTTTGATAATCTTACCTACCATAATGTTTTCTTTAAAAAAAAAGAAGTGTCAAAAATTGCTGTCTTTTCCAGATAAGTATTGAGTTGTTTTTTAAATGTTTAAAAAAGTAAAAAAAAAATATCTTTTTAAACATCGACAATTTTTTTAGGTCAAACTGCTCAAATTTAAACTTTTGTCAAATGTTTTAAGTTTAGACTACCATTTGCACTTTTTCTGCTATTGTTTTTTCATAAAGGACTTTTTGATTAATTATATGGTTAAGTTTAGTGATGACCAATTGATGACAATAGTTCCACTTGATAATAAGTTTGGTCGTCTTTTTGCAGACTTTTAACAATTAAGTGAAGAATTAGACATTATTTCATTACCGTCGACGTTTGACACCGAAAATGTACTTAGTAATATTGTTAGAACTGTTGAACTTCAATGTGGCAGTACACAAAAAGAAAAGTTCAAAACTGAAAAATTGACAGATTTTAAGACTTACTTAACAAGTAAAAGTTTCTTAATTTAAAAAAGATGACAATGAAGTTATTCGTTCTGTTGTAGTCTACATATTTTTGCAAACAAACATTCTTAACCATGTATATAAACAAAAGTGTGCTGTGTTCAAATCTTACTTATACGAATTTGCAGTAATTACTGAGAATATCTACTTCAAATAAACTTCCAGATTTTAAACAACTTGTTAAAAACTTTTATGATCCAAAAATGTCTCATTGATTTCTTTTTAGTGTAATTATTCTTGCTAAATTCTTTAAACTTAACATTTAAAGTATAAAGTGACAGTTTTATGTTTTAGTTTTTCGTTTAGTAATATTTTCACTAGTGAAATCGATCTTAATCTAAAAGTCTACTAAACTAAAATGTTTGTTATGTAAAAATATATATTTATTTCTTTTTTGTTTCAATATTTCGTTATTTTATGTCAGTACTCTTTTAAAGTATTTTAGGTGGACTGTTTGATTAATATTTTTAATGTACAGAATTTAGTTAAATTTCGTAAGTTAGTTATAACTTTTTGATATTTTGAAAGTAAAAGTGTTAAAATTTCAAGCCAAAGTAATTTGATATCTAGGCTTTACTGTTTTTTAAATAAGTTAATAAGAAAATTTGAAATCAAACATATAATTTTTGTTGCTTTTATAAGATTTTTAGATAGATTTTATGTATTATTTATCGAGTCAAAGTTTGTAAACTTCTAAAGATGACCATGGAACTAGTTGTGTTGTTCGATACTTCATACATTTAAAAACAAACATTTCCGATAATAAACATTAACAAGGATAAGCTATCTTCAAACCTAATCGGTTTTTCAGTGCACTTGCAGATTTTCCAAAACTTTCATGCAACTAAATTTAAACAACTCTAATACATGATCAACTTTAAGTGTTTCATCGAGATCTTTTATTTATTTATTTTTAGCTTTTTATGGTAAAACTGTTTATTATATCAGAATTATTTTTTGTTTTGTTTCTTTTATACATGCAAAAAAATGTAATGAATCTTCTTAGCTTAATTAAATTAAATAACAGTAGTTTAATATTGAATTGTTTGTTAATTTTTGAAAAAATATTATCACAATAAACTCCAGGTAAGGATTTCCAAAATTAATTAATTTCGAATAGTTAGCAATTTTTTTATGTTTTAGCTTGAAATTTTAGGCTCGAGTAACTTTTAGTAACAAAGTTATAATTTTTCTAGGACTAACTAGTATTAATTCGGTCAAGAATTATAATATATATAGATTTATGAATACTTAACTAAATTTAACATAAAATTTCATACTTGAGAACCTTGGTAATTAATGTACTGATTCAAAATTCTGAAACACCCGATCAATAAGAATCTAACCGGATCCAATTTTTTTTGAAAATAGCTTTCATTCGGATCCAGATCTTTGTCTAAAATTAGTTTTTAGCCTAATCTGGATAATATGTTTAAAATGGGATCCGGATCTAAAAAAGGATCCAGCTGAATCCAAAAGATCACTAACTTGAAATGATCCGGCCCGCTGAGGACTATATTTTTCTGGATACGGCCCGTCAATTATTTACGTTGCCAACAACTAGCCTAATACCTGGTTTATGTAAAAAAACATTTCGGTAATTGAGTCGTAAACTACATAGATACAGTTTAATGTCTTGAGTCAAGATTCTTGACCAGAACTAAGCTTTAATAGTGTAACAAAAAGTAATTTGAGTACATAAACTTTGTATAATTTCAAAGCGTATACCTTATTGTTTTTGTTGAATATGTTACTTTTATTCATACTAAAGTTTAGAATTTAGTTTTCAGATCAAATACGTTGTAAAAATTATATATTTTTTTGTTTACCAAACAATAATAGTTTCGTAATAAATAGTAATTTAAGAATTTTTTTTTATAGTGATTTTCATGTACTTTTAGTTTCGTTTTAGTATATATATACTATACAAAACATATGTACAGTTTTTGTAATTATGTTTCATTGAACTTTTTTCAAAATAGTACCATTAAGAACATCTGCAAATTAAATAAAAATATATAACAAAATTTAAAGCAAGTTCAAATATTAATAGCAAAAAATTAATTTAATGAATACAACTAATTTTTTTACCTTATTTTGGCATTGTATAATAAAAATTCTCAAAAACATAAATTAATATATATTTTTTTTACGTTAAATAATAGCACGAAAGCAGTCAAAGGTTTTCTAGGATGCTGTTGTTTTTGGTCGTGCGGTGAAGTTCTTTCTTTATTATTGATGGCGAAAAAAATATCAATTTTGTTGATGTTGGCCGAAATAAATACTGGCTTAAACGGAAGTTCTCATGACATAAAATGACACTCAGATGCTCATGATGATTTTACTTCTACTATAGTGCTGTTTTTAGTTTTTTTTAAATCTCAATAAACAAAGTTATGTTTTAAAAAGCTAAAGCAAAAAAGGGCTCTTCTTAATTAAAGTAACTTAATCAGTTTATTTATAGCGTAGGTAATTAAAATAGAATTTACGTTTTGTTAGCAATACAATTGACATTTAAAACAAATTATTAGTCTGAAAGGAAGACGTTTTAATGAGGGCTTTTAGCCAAATTTTTAGCACTACTATGGGCGCTTTAGGTGCTTTGCAAACATAAAGTTTTATTTTTGTTTAAATTGTTAGATTTTTATTAAGTGGTAGAATTAAATTGAAGATTATTTATAGCAACAAGTTGTAATAGCTCTCATTTTAATTTTTTTCTGCTTTTTTTATATTTATATATATGTATATATTGCAACAACATATTAAAATCGAATGTTTAAACTTTAACAATAGTTTTCTCTTTTTTCAGAGGTCGGCATCCATCTAAATGTCGAGGGCCAATTTTCCTAAAAAAGTTGACCTTAGAACGCACTAAAAAAAATCCTCTGCAGCCCATACTTTTTAAATTTATGGAAATCAGTCCAAAATACTTTTTTAAGTAAAACTGTACATACAAAAATAAGAGCGTAAACAAAATGAAAACATTTAAATAAGAAAATAAATGTTAGTTTTTTATTACAAAAGCTTTTCTTATAACTGTTTTAAAAAAGATATTTTTTCAAGTGAAAAGTATTGAGCCGCAGATTTTGGTTTTGAACAGCATTTGCTGTTTTCTTTTTATGTTTTTTAACTAAAACCTGTGTGTGCTTTAAATAAGAACTTAAACGTATTGAAATCTTTATATTAAATGTCTATACTGAAATATAACGGTTTACTTGCATTTTATTTATTTAGTTGATAACCATAAGTTTTAAAAACAAATAACTACACTTGAAGCATTTTTGAATATTAAACGCGAGTTGTATGAATTAAAGTTTTGTTAATGTACAGGTATTTGTTTTTATTTAAATTAATCTTAGCGTGCATAAATTAAAAGTATAACACGAAACAACTAAAATAGTTTTCGACGTAAACAAATTTTCATTCAAATTAAAACTTTATGTACTACTAAGTTAAAAAACCATTTAAGTAATTATTAAATATCAAAAGCTATGAATAATTATAAAATTAGATTTTTTTATCAGAATGACTTCTAAATGCTTCTCAACGAGCTTATAACTTAAAATAGGGTAAGACTTTTGATGTTGTTGCTTATTTGAAGCTTTGAAACTAACGGTTTTAATGTTTCTAACATACTTCGAGTTTTACATTGTACGGATAAACGTTATTACTGTCAATCAGTGGCGTCGCGTCGTATTTTTCATAGGTGGTGCAGTAAAATTATCTGAGTTGAAAGTGATCGATTTGCCCTTACTTGAGTTGTCCCTGCTCGAGTTGCCTCTGCTCGAGTTGCTTCTGCTCGAGTTGCTTCTTCTCGAGTTGCTTCTTTTCGAGTTGCCTATTCACGTGTTGCTTCTTCTCGAGTTGCTTCTTCTCGAGTTGCCTCTTCTCGAGTTGCTTCTTCTCGAGTTACTTCTTCTCGAGTTGCTTCTTCTCGAGTTGCCTCTTCTCGAGTTGCTTCTTCTCGAGTTGCCTCTTCTCGAGTTGCTTCTGCTCGAATTGCCTGTGCTCTGCTTAGTTTTTTTCTCATTTTCTGTTTACAATAACTTGTGGAATGATACTTTAACCTGTACTGTTTCAGGGAATTTTCAACTTAGCTTACTTACCGCAAGATATTGATTTTGCGGTAATTCTTGAAGAAATTTTGCTGTTTTGAGTTCATTTGCGGCAGTCACCTAAGAGTTTGCGTCAGTGAAGTGAGCAAAATGGTCGTTTTCTAAATTGGAGTTTTATAAGAGATTTTGTTCTAAAAATAACGAAAACGTTGTAGATACTTAATTTTTTCTTACAAAACTTTAAGGGGGTGCAGTTGCGGCAGTGCAACACCCCAAGCGACGACCCTGCTATCAATTATTGGGCTTATACTTTGAATTCATGCTTTAATCTTCCTATTTCAACCGGAAAATTAAATAGTTGTTTTCGGTAATTTTTCTTTAAGATAAACCATATTGTTTTACAAATTAACTCGGTAAAAAGTGTACTACTTTTGAAAGAATTTGAAAGTGTTTTAAGTAAACAATGTAATAGTATATTGTAAATATTGCCTTGTTGCTTAAAGTTTTTATGATAATTTTAAACTTAGCTACAAACTGTAAATTAAAGTACTAAAAAAATAGTTTAAAAAACAAATAAAATAAATAGTTTTAATATTATAAACTTACATTAAGTTTTCTTTTTTGCTACAACAAACATAAAAGCGATATTTTGATCACTAATTACAATTGACAAAATGCAATGAGTTGAAAAAAAACTGTATGTAGTTAAGTAAAACCATAACTTAAAATATAAGAAATAACCGATATTAATTGCTAATCTTTTTTACTTCAGTTACATTCTAAGCTATTTTTTTCATTAAGTATGTAGCTTGAATGCCAACTTAACTAAAACTAATTTAAGTAATGTAAGTAAAGTTTGTATTCCGAAAATTGTTAAAAGTTAATTTAATTTTTTTCCTGCATTTAGTGATCGAGGGATGACCACTCGTTGTATTTTTATTTTTTGATTTATTTTGATTAAACTTATTAGCTTGAACGGTTTATAATTATGAAAATTAAGAAGCAATCATTTTTACAACAACGATTTTGTAAAAACAATATATCAAATGCTTTATGCCTGAAGTCGCCTTAAGACTAATACTAGTCAGTCAAACTGTAAAATGTCAAACTACGTCAATATCAACAAAAATTAATTGTAATTGTAATTTAAGAGTCAGAAAACTGCAGCCCGCGGACCAAATCTGGCCCTCAAAGCCAAAATATGTGGCCCGCGAGATACTTTTACGCTCAAGTTATACCTTTTTAAAAACAGTAATAAGAACATCATTTATTTTAAAAGCTTACAATTATGCCCTTAATTAAAAATTTGCTCATTATTGGTCATGTAATAATGGTTATTTTATCACATTTTTAGTTTAAAATAGTGTTATTTCTAATTACTATAAATATTTTTAAACAACTGACTTTTTCTATACAGTGTTTCACGCGAGTAACATTTTCTAAGAAAACTGATTCGCGACTTAAAATTTGCTGCCGACCACTGTTGTAATTGATATTTATCTTAGAACATTTTAGATAGTGTTTTAGAAAGCATAATTTTTACTGCTGTAACTTTAAGTAATTAACATTAACTTTTCAACACATAAACTAACTAGACTGCTTTTTTAAAATTAGAGGCAGTTTCTATTATAATTAAGTTAATAAGTCTTTGCGCTTTATTTAAAGGTTTTAGCTGATCAGAAACTTTTTATTTAGCTCTCGTGTTTTACTAAATTACTTAGAATCTTAATATTATAAATGTTATAGACAGTCCTAAAAGCTTACTGAAATTTAAAAACCAAAACAAGTCAGAAGTTAAGTATTTTCACTATTATTCACTTAGTTTGATGATATACAAACCAAGAAAAATTTCATTATAATACTTTTCTAAATTAAAGTTAAGTATCAAAACTTTTTTTTATCTTATCTTAAAAGTTTTTTATCAACACTTGAAATCAAAACTTTATTGTAAAAATCACCTAAATATCAAGTGTTAAATTTAAGATGATACGTTTAAATATGATAAATTAGTTTCTGTCTACTTAAACTACTTGATAACCATAATACATGTGCTGCAAGTATAGTCTTTTTGTAAATGTTATTAGTAATTTATTATTTAGCTTTTGTTTTAAAAGTAATTTTTCTTGCTAAAAAACAATTTTTCTTTAAAACTTATACCATTTTATCTTATTTCATCAATTTAATATTAAGCTAATATTAAGCAAAACTTTGAAATGTTTTAGTTAAAAAGTTTTGCGTTGTTAAAACTTGTTTTTACGACCTTTTAACAACTGCCAAGCTATTAAAATGCGCTGTAAAACGAAAGTTTTAAATACTTTTAGTGCTATAATGTAAGTACTTTGAGCAAATACTTGTAATCTAAAACTGTTAAAACATTAACTACAAATTACATAAACATTTAAAATAAAAAAATTGTTACCAATTTTTTAACAAAATGTTTTATGTTTAAAAACAAAAGATTCGATAGTGGTATTTAAATTAATAATTTACAATAGATAGGTTATTTATTCCAGTTTTATTTAAATTACATATTGAATTTAAAGTTATGATAATTTTAATTAATATCAATAAAGTTTTTATAGGCAACCTAAATAACTTTATCCGACTTTTGTAAAAAAAATCTGACACAGATATTTTTTATAAATATATTTATGTTAAACATAAATAAAGTTAACAACAAAGGCTTAGAAAGGTTATGAAATATTAAAACATAACATTCTTTTAAAAGTTGGTTTTAAATTTGAGTAGGTAGATTTTCAAAACACACAAAGAAAGTTCAATTAATAATTTTGTATTTTAAAGGTCTCGTCAGCTAGCCAGTAATAAAGCTTTAGTCGTGTATAATTTTTCATCACATTTTTGTCTTAGGTAATTTGAACCTGTATGAAATACACACCCAACGAAATAACAGACATATCTTGATGTTCTATAATCACGATTCGAAGTAAAATATATACATTTTAAAAATAAAAATTAGTATTTTTATAGTTTTTAATATAACTCTGAGTTTAAGTCTATAAAAGTAGAACAATTAAAACTTAGAAGTTTGTTAATAAAATATTACTATGATGAACTATAAGTAGAAGTATTAATGAATTTTTTATTTATTTAGTTTTATAACTTTCGACATTATATTCAAACAAAAGCTTTAAAAAAGGTTCTTATAAATATTTATTATCAACTTTGAATGCAATAAAAACCATTTAATATATTATTAATAGAAAATTAATAAGACTCCATAGTTTCTTATAAAAACACCTCGAACTAAGTTTTTTTATACAATAAAAATTTTAAAATCACAAACATTTCATTACGCCTAAAAAACATTATAATTGAATAAAATAATATTAGTCGTTGTACATACTGGAAGCTACAGTTTTAAACTTTCTTTTCATCAACAAGTTCACAAAAAAATATTTAGCAGTTAGCAAAAAACATATTAATGTTAAACCAAATACAGCTTTAAATTAGCTTTAAGGAGCGAAAGTTTTTATTTTGTTTTTTCGAAAATGATGGCCTTATATTTACTGTAATATCATATGACTTAGCACATAACAGACTAAATGTACAAAGTAAAAACAATTGAAATCAATATAATGTCAAAGGGTTTCTTCAAACTTTACGAGCTTACAGTAAGTATTGTTTACAGTAAATTATAACAGTCTTTGAACTTTAGGCTTCGCTTAACTTAACTTTTTCTAAACAAAAGAGAAAAATTAATTAGTTTTCTTACTTTATTGAAGTTAATACAAGCATAGAAATTTAATTAAAATATTGAAGTACAAGGAAAACTAAGTTCATAATGATAATTTAAGTAATAAGCAGAAAACAAATTGATTTTGGTTGTCGCTATTCAGAATAAGCTTTCAATAATAACGGAAGTTTTTATATTGTTTGTTTAAAAAAAAAGCCTTATATGCACTGTATTATCATATGACTTGGCACAAAGCAGTATAAGATAAATACAAAAATAATTAAAAACCAATAAAAGGTCAAAAGCATTGTTGAAGTCATATGAGCTTACAAGCTTTAAAATTTGCTTCTGAGAAGTTTAAAATAACTTTTTTCACATTTTTTTTTTATAGATCATACAGCTTTGTCTTTAAAAGTAATTTATTAAGTAAATATTCGAATATTTAAGTTTATATAAACAACCAAGTTGCTCGGTTTTCTATGTTTTATCCAAATTAATTATTTCAAATATACTCAGGTCGCGATCGATAACTGTTTCTGTTTGAATGCAAGGTATGAAGGCTACTACCAATCGAAGGTGTTTGAGCTGCGTTGAACCTTTTTATATCTGTGTGAATGATATTTTGTTTGGTATTAAATTGAATTTAAAAAAAAAACGAGTTTTATCATTTTTGGTAGTTTTAAAACTTATTAACACTTATTAAATACTTGAACTTACTTAATTTATATTTTAGATAAATAATGAATGTTTGAGTTTGTCAAAAACTTTAAAACCTCAATAAAAAGAAAATTTAAAAACAAATTTTTTCACATAACATTTAAAACTTATAACTTTAGCTAAAGGTTATTTTCTCAGTAAACTCATTCAAAAAAAAACTAAACATTGTGATTTGTTATAGTCATACTTTGTTTAATAAAATAAATAAAAAAATGTACTGTTAAGTATTTAAAACAGTTAGTTAACCTGAACTGTTGTATCTAGAGGATGTAGTTTCTTGGTTTGTTCTGAAGATTAAAAAAGTAGTTAAACTTTAAATTTTCAGGAACAAAGTTATAATATGATTATTTCCATATAATTTATTTATTAAAATACAAATGTTTTAATACTGATCGTTTAATATTGTTTATACTACGTGTTAACATTTTTTTATCACTATGTGATATATATGTTTTAGATTAAGAAATACATCATACCAAATAACAGAATTAGAAGGTAAATAAAAATAAGTAGATAGCATTAATAACACATTCTTAAGCTTGAACGGTAATGTTTTTATACTTTGGTTTCAGAATTTATATTTTAGTATTATTTAAATTAATTTTAACTTACTCATAAATGTACTTTGAAAATGGTAGTTTCCAATCCAAGTAGTTTCTAGAATAGAGAGTATAAAATTATAGAAAGGTTTTAAACTAAATTCACGAAATACAACGCGTTATTTTAGGACAAATATTTATTAGTGTACTAATTAAGGCATTAAAACTTGTTTCATGACTGGTTTATGATTTAAAAATAAACTTCTGACAGTTCAGTGTTTGAGGTAAATATTTTTTATAATCAAAACAAAAAACGAAAATATTTAACAATCAAATATATTATAAATATGACTTAAATGAAAACTTAAATTTCAATAAATTTTATCTTCTTTTAAAATATGGCTATTATAAGTTTTTTATCTTATAAAATTACAGTAATTGTTATCAATTATTACTTTTATGTTATTCTAAGTAGTTTTGAAATTTTATCTTTTAATTTACTAAATTAGACGCACATAATATTTATTTTCTTATGTATAACTTTTTAAAATAGTGTCTTGTTATTTTTTTTGTTTTTTTTAGTTTGATTATAAATGAGCTTTTTTAACTTTCTTAATAATGTTAACAACAAAGAAAACTTTAAATAAAGTCAAAAATTGTAATAAAACTTTTTTTAGTCGTTACAATGATGAACATTTTTGATTGTTGATGTTTAGTTATTTTAAATTTTTTTTTAAATAAGCACATGATTGAAAAGTTTAATTACTTGGAGGCCTTTTCTCTTGATAGTTCCCACATCTTAATGATCGTTTCTAAAGCAGTCAAGCATACACAAATGAAGCTTATAATGTTCATGTATCTTGCTAATATTGACTTTTCCTGCATATTTTAGTTTTTTATTAAATTTGGTAAAGAAATGTTTAGATTTTATTATAAAATTTAAATTCTGCTTTATGAAAAGCTTTTGTTCTAATTAGGTAATTTTTTAAAAGCTAAAATTAAAAACAAGTTTACGATTAGTATTAATATGATCCTATTCTAGATATAAATTTACTTAATATATTCACAAGTACTACTTAAATGTAAAACCAAGTGTAACTGTATAGATACTTTAAAAGAACTTCTATTATGACAATATAGCATTATCGTGAAATTATTTTTCGTTTAGTGAACAACTATTACTTATAATCTTGTAAGATGATGATAAAATGTTACATTTAGTTTTTTTTAAACTTAAATATCAAGAAAAAGTAATTTATGACGTAAGTCTACAATATTCACAATGTAATTATAAATATTTATTACTAATAAAGTTAGTTCAAATAAAAAACAACAATGTATATGTTTTGTTAAATGAATATACACATTTTGCTTGAATTGTACGAATCATGAACATAAACAAGTCTTATTACAATTAGCTAGTTTTTTATATTTTTATTTATAAAATTGAGTTAAGAAACTTAAAGAAATAAAATGAAAAAATTTAAACTATAGTTTAAAAAAAAATTATTAAGTTAGTAGTTTTTCTAGGAATTATCGATATAAAAGTTTTTATAAAAATTAATAAGCGACTAGAAATAAAAATTCAAGTATACCGCGATGGCTTAAAAAAATAAGTTGGTGACGAGACAGATTTGTCAATAAACTTATTTGTGTAACACATTATTGTTATTAATCTCTTTTTTTGTAACGAGTGTTTTATAAGAGTGTTTAAATAAATTCTAGTTTATGTTTAAGGTAGCAAATATAAAATATCATTTATGTCGTTTTTAAAATATAAAGATGTTTTTGTTGTCGTTTAAATTTTTTATCACACCTAAAGTTTTTTAATTACTTTCATAAAGCAAAAAGGCTTAATATTTTTTTGATACAACTTAAACAAATGTTTGTTTTTCTAACGTTTTTTTGGTTTAACTTAATTGATTTTGATTATAATAAGTAAGATGCTAAAATAACTATTTAAAATGTCATCTTAGATAATTTACTGTCATAAAAACCCAATCTCAGTTGCTCCAAATTTAGAGTCGGGAATTAGAAATTATTAAAACAAGATTATTTAATGTAAGAAAAAGGTACTTTGAATTTCTTATTTAATCGATAAAAAAGAAAAAAAAAAAACAGTTTTTAAATTTAAAATTACGAAACAAACATTTTGTCTAGTTTTAAATAAGTTAATGTATATAATAAGACTTTTGCTAAAAATAAATTATTTAATTTTAGGTTAATAAGAATTACGTATAAAATATAATCAACAGTTTTTACTTAACAAACTTACGGTTGGTTTTGGCAAGAAGCAGAGAACGTTCGCTTGATGTCCGCCTATTACGGTGCTATGACAAGCTTCTTCGAGCGCTGTGCTGTTGTCTCCTTTAAGTTTCCCGCAGTAGAAAATACCGCTGATTTCTGGGTACAAAAAGTTCATGAAACTACTTCTCGGCTGAGGCCTGACTCCGTCTCTAACTCTTTGGTCCTGTACAAGTTAACTAGAAATAAACATTTTCTTCTTACTTGCTCACAAAGTTTGATATTGTAAGAGTGTTTTATGCACGTTGACGCAGTTTTATGGTAGAACAGACAGCTTTTAAAGTCGTAAAACTAAACTGTTAAGTTTTTCTCACTTCTATTTTTAAAAGCATGTAGTCTGAATATTCATGTTTCAAACAGTTTATTCTGTTGTGAATAAAATTAGATAAAAATTGCTAAATAGTTTGTTTATTTAAACAAAACTAGTTTAGTAAAGTCATTTTTTTTAATATACAATTAGGTTTATTATAAGAATTTTACTACAAAATATAATTTAAATAGTTATACCTTAAAACTTATTAGAAAACTTTATAAATACTACCTACACATTTGTACTTATAGTATTACTTTGAAGTTTTGTTGTGTTGTTTTATATTTACGCTTAAAGTTAAGACTACTTATCACAAGACTACAACACGAGCTAAACATACTTACCACTTGTATGAACAATGCTGATCCAAAGTAAATTACTGTTAATTCTATGGCAAGCCTGACCACGAGACATGCTAAAAACGCGTACTCAAGCATATTTGAGTATAGAATCTGTTATATTTATATTCATTATCACAAAATATTAATGTAAAATTTGTTGAATAATTTCTAATTTCAATAGTTAAGAATAATCGACTAAACTTTTATTTATATTCACATCTAAACTTAAAAAATCATGCTTAATTTCAAAAATGCTTTATGAAATTAAAGAACAGTATTTTTAGTATACTATATTAATAACTACATCACTTTTTTTTGTAAAAATTAAAAACATATTTATAAAAAGAATTATCTTCAAAGATTTTACACTTAAACAGAAAATACACCTGAATAAAAATACTCGCTAGTGTTACTACTTCTACAAAGGTTTCATTTTAAAAATATAACATTTACGCTATTTGTTATGGTCAATTTTAATTTAACAAAAATCAGTTTATCTTGAATTAGGAATGGTTTTTTTATTTTGCTAAATCAAGGGGTAAGTAAATTAAGCTTAAATTGGCAGCAAAACGCTTCATAAAGTACTTGCCAATTAGACAAATATTTATTATGCTGAACATTTGATGGCAAACATATTTTTTAAGCCAAAAGTTATATTAAAAAGAGTATTTCTTAAAATAATATAAACATTGACATATAATGTATATAAAATAGACTTTTATAATAATTTCTATTTTAAAGCTTAAGTAATTTTAAAAAGAACTATTGTTAAAAACTCTCAAAGTTTGGTACAGACTATAGAAAACTTAGTTTGTTGTAAAAATACTTACATGAAAAATCATGCTATTATAAAAATATAAACTGCTTGTAATGAGGTTGTTTTTCATTAAAAGAAAACTATACAAATTAAGTATCAACTCTCTACTCAAAAATGTTTTAATGTAATTTTGTTTATAGTCATATCACTAATAGTTCAAGTATTTTTATTTCTTAACAACAGCCAGAGTTAAATTATTCGTAAAAAGTTTAGAAAAAAAAAAACAAAGGTAACTATAAATTGTAGGTAAAATACTTTTTACATTATAGTCAAACATCTTTCCGAAAAATTATGTTATAACTTATAGTAGAATTTATCGTAATATTTTATTCTGAATAAGTTTATTGTATTTATAAAACGTTTAGTAATGTTTACAAGTGATAACAATTTTAAATTTATTATAAATCCTGTAAAATAATAATTTTCAAACACCTCAGTTTTTTTACTTCCACTGTAAGTTGTTTTCCACTGGTGAGATACTATTGGCGGTTTCATCCGGGATCTGTAAACCAGTTTGTCCATACTTCTGCTTCCTTCGTGCTAAACAAAAACATTAGCTAGTTTTTCTTGCTATAAATCGCATTAGGTAACTTTTATAACTAGTGTTACATTATCTCATAAAGCTTTACATATTGTTTCAATTTTACAGCTCCAGTGAAGCGTGACGCCGTTATATGAGCGCGGAGTAGTATAAACTGTCTTAGATACATTAAATTGACATAACTTATTGTTTGGAACAGATTTCTTTAAACTTTAATATAACTGGTATTTGTTATAAAAATTTGTTATTTGTTTTAGGTAACTTAACTTTTTACCTTTTATAGTTCAACACGCATTTAGAGAAAGTATCAATATAATATAGTTTTAACTTAAACTACTTAACCTTCACAATAATCAAATGTTTAACTATTTTTTTCGCTACACTGAAGCTACTTAGATAAATTATTTAACTTGTATTTTAAGCATGTGATAAAGATAACAT
Source organism: Thalia democratica (assembly GCF_965202585.1). Classification (NCBI taxonomy): domain Eukaryota; kingdom Metazoa; phylum Chordata; class Thaliacea; order Salpida; family Salpidae; genus Thalia; species Thalia democratica. The sequence goes on from NC_139165.1 coordinate 85,361,775, forward strand.
ATTTTAATCTAGTGTTTTCTATTTAAAATATTTGTAAGTTATAACTAAAATGATCAGTTTAGATTAGCTTAAAAAAAAAATTCAACTAAAACGATAATCAAAAAAAAAACAAGTATAAAAAAAAAGATAAAACTTAACAAGAAGACAAGAAGTTAATAAAGATAAGTGTAAACACCTTCAAGTCAAGCCTTAAAAACACTGTTTTTAAAAATATTTACATAATCAAGTTATTTGAATTTTTATTTACTATAAATGTATTAGCTTAAATGCTTGGAAGTGTGTAGGTTTTAATTTAAAAGTAAGCAGACTGTATTACATATTTAGTAATTTTTTTATTTTATTAGGTAAAGCTACTACTATTTCAAGCTATTAAAAACCGAAAAACCAAACAAATTTTAAACAGATTAATAATAAAAAACAGATTAGATAATATTTATATAAAATATCCTAAGCATAAACGGTTAGTATTCAATTAATCAATTTTTTTTAAGCTTGAATTTTGAGAAGTTAAATATCTTATCTAGAAATTTTTTTTGAGTATTATATGTACTTTTTGTAGTAATTAAACAAATTTCTGTACATACCCCTTTCTTTCCACGTTTTTCTATTTCCTCCTCAATTTTTTTCTTTTTCTTCATATTTCCTTCAATGTTTGTAATGAGACACCAGAGCAATAAAGGAGCAATAAGAGACGCTAAAATCTACAAAAAAACAAAAAATTTACAATAAATTTATAACTACAACCTTGTTCCGTACATTCTTTAATTATTTAAACCAATATACATTTAAAGATTTCTGAATGATGCCTTAATTCTTATTAAGTTTAGTATAACAAATTTATTTTTAAGTGTAACGAAAAAACATAACGTAAACTATGATGTGAATTCAATTGAGAATCAACTCTTAACAAATTTATAAAGAAAGTAAACTTCCACAGTATTAAACTTTAAACAATTATATAACAGTGCATTTTATCTTTCCAAAACAAACAATCACACTATAATTTTCTGTTTTTATAAGCTAGAACAGCTGATGAAACCTGAAAAAACCAGAACCTCACGTGAGACATGCCCAGCGTGTTGAAGCATTGGCTCACGCAGCCTCCGTACATGCGGCTGCCGGTGTTGCACTCCATTGCGTATCTTTCGTCTCCGTATACTGAACGATTGTTAAAATTGTACGCTAAATTGATGTATTGTACTATTTAAGTTTTAAATTTAGGTGGATTTGTAAGATTGTAGAAACCTTTAAACTTTCACTTTAAAGCATTACAAGTGAAAAAATTCTTTAAAACTAATAAATTTTAGTTTCAAAGTTGGTACATAATATTAGCACACGAAATAAGGCTAAGAAAAGTTTACTAAAGAATTAGGTGTAGTAATTAAAGTCTAAACACATTTTAAATCATTAAATATTCATTTACTATAATATTTCAAAAAATAGATTTCAGCAGTCCATCTACCAACTGTAAATTAAAACAATTATTTAATTTAAATTTAATAAAAAATAAATTACCTACTCAAACAACTTGAAAACAACTTAGCATTTTAAATATAATAAATAGCCAATTTTTACTCACAGTTAACCAATAAGGAAACTATAAGCAAAATAAGTTTTTAACATTGTTAAAATAAAACCGGTTAATGCTTTCTTTTTTCTAGCTTAGTACGAAAAATATTAAAATAATTATGACGTCACTCACTATCAGAGCCAATGGCGGCCAAAACAAACAACTTTCCAAAAAACTTCAGGATGTACCACAACATACTGATAGGCGTGCCATACTTCAGTAGCTGTGAAAATGATGTTAATGAACAACATCTTAAAGCGATTTCACTACATTTAACTGATAAAACCTATACAATTACAGAATTTCGATATGCGACATAATGTTTAGCTAAAATACAACTTGGACAACACGAATAAAGCTTGGCATTCTGAAGACAAAAACGTTTAATGATTTCTTAAATTCGATTATTGTTACAAATAAGTGCTCATTAGCTGATGTTTTAATCATAATACTGCTTTTAGAGCTAATTAACAATTTTTGTTTTTAACAAGCTCAACTTCGTAATTTTTTACGGTAAATTTACGCCCGTACACAAATAAAAACTGCCAACCGCTGTTTTTACGGTTTTTTATATAATTGATTATAAAATTATATACTAATATTGTTCAGTTTGAAAAAATATTTCTTGGCTGTTTTCTTAGATAAATTTAAGTTAAAACATAAAGTTTTAAAATAAACAGTTTTTATACTTTTTTATTTTTAATATCGTTTTGCAAACCTTAGTTTCGCCCATAGAGTTTTTTAGTGCGTGAAACTAATTATAGCTTCCAAAATAAATTCAAGTTTAATAAAAATATACTTCATTTAAAACATGTTTGATCTTCTTTTTTTAATAAAAAGTTCTGAATGATTTTTTTAACAAAAAAAAATGTACTAGAATTTTTTGTCAGATTCTAAAACATATTAACTGTTCTTAAAAAATATCGTACTTTTGATTTATGTAAATATTTCAAATGAAATGGTAACTGACTTTCTCGCAGTTTCTTTGAACATAGTTCCACATTTTAAAAGATTTGTTTATATACAAAGCTGTAAAAGATAAAGAACTAATTTAAGTAATAAATAGATCATCGACTTAGTTTCAACTAACTATTATAGAAAAACATTTAAAAATTTCAGCAACTAAACTATTTTTTTTACTTTAAAAAGAAGAAAAAGTATTTCTAAAGAAAAATTTTAAACTTCTAAAAAAAAAAAGTATAATTTTATCATCGAGATTTATAATATTAGAAGTAAAGCTTAAACCAAACAACTTTAAAAAATGTTAGTTTAACTCAATTACAGTTATTTTAATTGTGTTAAACAGCAACAAATAAACTCAAATTAATTTTTTTTTACAATACTTCTAATAAATTTTGCGACGTGTTTAGTTTTAATTATTTTTTTACAACTTAATTTTAAAAAACATACACATTGAAAATAATTTTAATGTGAATTAAAAGTTAAAAGCCAAAAAAACAGTTGATTGAGTAGTTTTTATTTTTACTTAGAATTAAGTATAATAGCTATACTTTAATGTATTTGCTATAAATATTTTATGATTTTGTTTTCAACAATCTTTGTAAACTTTTAAGCACTAAAATATTTTTTACATTGACTAATTATTATACCAATAAAAAGCTAAAAAAAAAACTATTTATCGTTTTAAGTTAAAATTTTTTTATTGCTTTTGTGACCTGCTTTTTTTAATTTAACTCTTTTTATAAAACTTCTGACGCTTGAAAAAAAAGAAGAGTTTTAATAAATATAATAAAAATTACAAACTGTTGATTTGAAAACAAAACTTTTAGTTACAATTTATTAAACAATTCAGTAGTTGTAGTTTTTCCATTAATGAAACTAAAAAAATTAAAAAAACTTAGTTTAATAAACGAATTATAATAAAAAGACAAAAGTTTTAAGCAGAAAAACCTGATTATCTACAAACAGTCTTAATGTGAATATTTACAACACTCATAGTAATAAAACTTGGTATTAAACTTTGAAAACGCTTTTGTTTTAAGTGCGTGTGTGCATGCTTTATCTAAATGCTCAACTAAAATAAGCTTTACACAGTGCAATAAAAAAAATAATCACTTTAATTGTCTGCAAGCAATATATTTAATTTATTTTTTTTTTATCAATTATCGTGTGAAATTTTTTATTTATAATTTTTTTTTATTATTATGTTTATACTAAAACTTAAAAATAAAGTTTGACAATTTGTTTTTTTTTACTTTAACGCTTCATTAAACTTCAATATAAAATTTTATTATAAAAAAATAGAACACCTAAATAAACAAAAAAATTGCTCTAACCTTTTGCATTATTTATTCTTTTTAATGTATTTTTATAATGAAAATATTAATGTTTTAAATATATGAAAACTATATTTCTATTACGTTACTTTTAGTTTTAAAACAAAAGATACATATATACTGTTATCTTTAACAATATCTAGTTCGTTTTAAAACTTAACAGCTATTTTTTTTTGAAATTATGATAATATTCTTTTAAGTTTTGAAACTAGCAAATAACGAGCTATACATTAAAAATGATCTGTAAAAAAGAAAATAAGTTATAAAAATATAACTGATCAACACTGTATTAATCATTTAGCTAAATGATCGGTTTATTATTGCCTCCTAAAAAATATCATAAGTTTATTATTTAACAATAGATCTTGTGTAGTGTTTAAAAATTGTTTTATTTGATATGTCATAAATTCAGTTATAAAATCTTTTATTTGTATTTTAAAGTACAAAAAAATAAATCTAAACTTAAAGTATAAACTTTAAGTGTTGTAATCTTGCTAAAATTTCTTTTAGGTTTCTTTGGAAAACTTAAAAAAAAAAGAAAAACCAGCTTTTACTAAGTTTTTAAACATTAGAAATTTTCTATTTAAATAAAGTTGGTTACTATAACTGCATTCAAATATAGTAAGTTTTTTTACTTAAAGCAACTTTAGCGTTTAGAGAAATAAATAAAAACAGCTCTTTCTAAGTTGACTGATTTTATAAGTGTTTAATATTACCTAAAACTGATAACTAAAAATCATCATTTTTGATCAGTATTTAAACACAAAAAAAAATTAACAAATCGTAATAAAAGTTAAAATTTTTAGAAATTCATGATAAAAAGTTATGTAATAAACTCAAAAAAGAATATTATAGTTGTTGAGCAGTCAAGTACATGAAAATGAATTTTTCTGAATTAGAGCGCGTGCTTTTATAATTATATAAAAGTAGAAGCCTTATCTGAACTGTATTGTCTTATGACTTGGCACAAAATAGTCTGAACATAAGTAGAAAAGCAATTAAAAACCATTACAAAGTCGTAAGCAATTAAAAAATAAAAGTAAACAAGTTAAAGAGTTAAATTCAAAGAAATTTATTAATCATACCCAATTTATAAACAATTGTTCAAAAAAGTATACTTGTATTTTTTGTTTTGTAGATCACAACACTAACTTTACAGAACGTAGTAATGCCAGGATATTTCAAGTTTTGTCTGAATGCATATACACATCAATATTTTATTTTTGTTTTTCAATATAAAGTATTAAGATATCTTAAAAATTGAATTGTTGGACTATTTTATTAAATACATACATTAACTTTTTCTATGTAGTGCTTAGAATTAAAACCTTTTATAATTTAGCTAAATAAAAGCTGTTTATAAACTTCTTTATATCCAACTTTAAATTTGAAGTTCAATACAATGCTTTCATACTTTATTGATTTTTAGTAGTATTTTTGAAGTTTACCACGGTTTTTGCTTATTCAGGTTAAGAAATAATTTTCAGATTTCTTTTTAATAGTTTATGACAGTTTCCTAACAGTACAATGTACTGATTAATTAATTTTTAAAATGTGTAACTACTCGGAAAAATTTTTCTAAAATGTAAAAACTCCTAAACATAAAGCTTAAAATTATTTAAATTTTAACAAAAAACAAGCATGTAAATAATATAAATTGTTAAAAAAAAGTTATTTAACTAAAATTTAAATTATTTTTTATAAACACTCCATTTAAACATTAAGCTAAAATTAAAAAAAACTGAACTATAAAGGTATTTTAAAATAGATAGCCTTATAAATGTTACGAAATCAGTTTATAAATTAGATATCATTAATGTTTATATGTATTTTCTAAAGTGTAAAATACATTGAAACTTTAGTCAAAGTTAATAAACTGTAGCGTGGTGTTAGACTTAATAGCCGAAAGGTTTCTAGTACATTAGGTATATTGACCTAATTGTCTGAACGCTTGTATCATTTGTCGTTCAATAAACTTATTTTTACTTCATTAAGTTGTTAAAATTTATATTAAATATGTATATACTATTTATATTTATATATATTAAAAAAACTATTTTGACAAGTTTAGCAAGTAAATTTAACAAAATTAACATTTGGTAGTATGAGTATTATTTTAAAATGTACTTTTTCTGAAACTTAAGCTCTAAAAAATTTTTATTTATTAAACAAGTCTAAGAAAAACAGCGTTACCTTTTACTAATAAAAACAAAAACTACCTAAACAATATAAACTAAACAATTAAAAATTAAATATAATACACTAAAAAATCTAAAATCAAAAACAATGTGATGCAAAAGCAAAAACTTTTATGATATAATGACTTTGTTTTACTCTGTGCAACGATTGTTTATGTTTTGTTTTTATTGCCATATAAAAGTCAAGTGTATGTTTTAAACACTCTTTATAGCTTTAAGTTAAAATGTAGTAACATTTTACAGGTTAGTTTCGTTTTATGATTTAAAAAGAACCTGAAAGTTCTCTAAAAACAAATATTTTTATAACTGCTAGACATTACATTTTTAAATTTTTTTACTTTAAAAATTTTTATTTTAAAACTTTAAAAATAATCAAAACTTTTGAAAACTTTAATTGAAGCAGACTTTACATATTTGTCTTTATATCTGTTATTTAAGAAACAAGTTGAAAAAAGTTATATTTAAATTTATAGTTCAAAAAAACGAAGTTCTCTTCTTTTTAAGATGTCTTTCACATTTAAACTTAAAAAGTATGTTTATAGAATTCTAATCAAATTTATTTCCTCGGTCCTGTTTAAAAAAACAAATTATACATAATAACATATAATTTAGAACAAAGAAAAATCTTTATAACTATGAATGACATGTTATATAAAAGCTATACTTCATTGGCTCCATCTTATATTTTAAAGCTCATCATTAGTATAAAATAATTTTCACTACCTTTGCTTAAACTATAAAGAAAAAATTATATCGCGGTAAACAAAGTTGTTATAACGCTTTACTGTGTACCAGGGACGTAGCTAGCTCAAAAAAGTTATGAGTCTACAAAAACTATAACATCTAAAATGACGCATGATAACGTCCTAGCTGGAACACAGCACCTTAAACTACCTCTAATGTTATTGAATTCGATCTGAAACTATGAAGTTATGTTAATACATCAAAAATGGAATGTTGAAGTACGAGTAATAACTGTATACAAGGCAATTTATTTTACTTCACATCCCCTATGACTCTTTATGTGTTGCCACTTGTGTAAACCCAGAAAACATTCATTAAAAATAAGTATAAGAAAATCACAACTTAACTCAAAAACATTTAAACTATTTTGAATTTCAAACATTTAACGTCGTCAATAGTAACAACAAGTTATGCAAATAGTTGTATCATAAAATTGTATGATTTTAATTTTTGAAGCTACAGCTTCCATTAGAATCAATTTCGCAATGTAGCTTTTTGTCCAATTAAAGCTTTAACTCGCTAAATGTTACAATTTGGATGTATTTAGTTCGTTCAATCTTTACGACACTAAAAATGCTAGAGAGTACATACATGTTGAAACTATCTCTCAGGAATGCATAAATAAGTTTAAATGAATACATAAAGCTAAGAAAGCAGAGTTTTTAAGCTGAACTAAATGCAAGTTTTTTTTGCATTTAAGTATACGTTTCTGTAGATTTACAGAAACGTACCAAACCACGTGCCTGCTGTGTACTATAAGCACGCTAGATTAGTATTTAAAAAAAAGTATAAAGTTAATGTTATAAATAAAGTTAATCATTTATTTAAAGTGCTAGATTTAAATATACTTTTTTATGTTTATTGTTTTTTGAATATAGAAGTCTTATATGCAATGTACTAGCATATGACTTGGCACATAATATATTAAGAAATTGGATTACTTTCAGTTGAAACAGTAATAAAGAAACAATAATAACAAAGAAAGTTTTACAAGTTCTAGACGTTAGAAAAACTAAACAAATCATATAATGTATAAATTAATATATATATTTTTAATAAATACAATAAATTTATAATTAATTTTATTTATATAAATTTAAATTATATATATATACAAATTTTTATCTAACTATATAAAAACTATAATTTATACTGCTGTTTCAAGCATAAAATGTAAAATATCACTTTTTCACAATTTTCTGTATTGTCGACCATTTCTTATGGTTTACAGAAAATTTTAAAAAAGTAAAATTCAACTACTCTCTTAAGAACATACCAACAACAAAGAAATCAGAAAATAATAATTATTTAATCTAAACTTCTGTTTACCTTTATAATAAACTGTAACTTACTGAGGACCACATGAAATTTTACATTTCATGTGTGAAACAGCTGTATAAATTATAGTTTTTATATAGTTAGATAGATATTAAGCTCCAATTTAATTTGTCGAGCACTATCGATCAGAACTTTTTTATAAAACCTTTAATATAATATATATATATATATATATAATAAATAGTTTGTGCTTTAGAGTATGCTTATCAATACTTAACTAACTGAAATCAATGAAAACGAAGTTAAGAACTATATTATGCTTTCTAAACAAAAAACCAAATCCTTTAAAGTTAACTGCTACACTTCTTAGAGTAGATTGTAAGTTATCAATACTAGATTAAAATATCATAAGGTTTATTCCGAAGATTTACCTGGTTGGAAAAGATAAGAATCAATCTATAAAGTATTTATCAAATATATAAGCTAAAGTAAAAACTATTCACCCCCTTTAAATTATGATATGTTACAGTTCAGTAAAATCTAAATGTTAAGTCCACTCATTTTGAGTTTGTTTACTAAAAAGAATAAAACAACGGAAAAAAATGTTGTGAACTAATATTAGACAGCCATTTTTTTTCTGTATACTAATAATTAAACAAAAATTAGTATAATTTTTTTTTGTTAACAACAAGTGGGATCATTTTAAGTCATGTGCGTTTAATTGACAAGTTTCCTTAAAAAGTTGATTTTTTAACTCAGCAATGCAATACAAATGCTTAACTGGTAAAAAGGTTGAAAATTTTTTGATATTTTCAAATATACAGGAGAACAAAAACCAAAAATCTATAGATCAAATTAATATAGCTTATATAAACAGTTATAAACAGAAGAGATAAACAAATAAATTTATTTACAAGAGCGGAAAACAAACTTTTTCTTTGTTGTGTAGCCTAAACTTTTGTTTTTGATATTTAACAAAAAGCAAACACTTGAAAATTAGTCGCTATCACGTTTTTAACATATAATGCATTCGTCATAGCTTTGAAATATTTTTTACTTTTTAGAACAAACTGTATTTAAGGTAAACTTTTTTTTAAATTCAAAAACGATCAAGATAAAGTTTGTATAATTAAAAAAACTTTGAAATCCGTTACATATATAATTATCATAATAAGTTTAAGTTTTTGCCTTTTCTAATTTATTTAGCTTTAAAAATCAAACTTTATCTTTAAAAATAATAAACATTTTTGGTTTCAATTTTTTATTTAATTTATTGCGTACTTAACACGGGTTCTAATCTTTTAAAATGCTATCGATATCCCTCATATAATTTCTAAACTTAATTTGAACACATACTTTTATATTCATTGATTAAAACAAATATTTTAAAAGAAGTGATTATTTCGAAGTTTGAAAATTGGAAATAACATTCTATACTTACTTTTAAATCATCCACATAAACTTTATAAGTTTGATTTGTAGTTTCTAATTGTTTTATTTAAATGTTTTTTGTTGAATAAATATAATTGTATGCAGTTATTATTACAAGTTTAAATTTGTTTGTTCACACAGTTTCTGAATATGCATTTTTTTTTGTTTTTATTAGGTTTTTAAGCAATGAAAAATAGTACAATGTCTTTGCAATATTTTTACTTATAGCAAAATTATGCAGATTTGTTTTTCTTTATGTTTAACTTAATTAGCTTATAAGTATAAGTGTTTTTGATAAACATTAATTGTAAGAAAGTTTTATTTAAAATAATGCGAAAATTATAAATTTGGTCGAGATAAATAAAAACAATTGTAATATCCATTTGTAATTTGTGACTTTTAAACAAGTTTAATATTTTTTTTTTCTTTTTCTTATTATCTTAACGACAATTTTAGTTGGTTAGATTAGTTTACGGTTATGAAGAAATAGAATATCTAATAATATTTATTTAGAAGTATTAAGTTATCCATATTTATTTTAAAAGTTTTAGTGCCTCGAGAAATTTGTACAGTTGCTTCACTCAGTTTTTTATACTAATTACTTGTAAATAACCAATAACTTTAATAATAATTTATTTTACAAGATTTTACATTGCATCAAAACCAAAGTTTTAGTTTCAGTAACTTGTTGCCATATGACCATTGTTTCGTATTCACTTAAAGTCTCAATTAATTTAAACTTTTTATGCGCTAAATAAGTTAGTAAATAAATATTGATAACATTTAAATAAACAATTTGATAACATTTAAATTTTACTATACAAACAGACCAATAAGTATAAACAGATTTAAGTATACTACTCAGGCATGGAAGAATATTTGTATAGAAAAGAACGCATTGATGGATCTGAAGAAGCAAAAAAAATAGTTGAATTTTTCAATAAAACCCAATTCATAAGTTTAAGGGGGGAAATATTTTTAGTTGACAAAGTATATAAAATCAAATCAAATAAACCAATGAATGACGAAAGAGAAAAAACATTTAAATACCTCTACCACGGTACAAAGAAACGTAATGTAGATGAAATTCTAAGAGTTGGGTTCGTGGATGCTAAAACTACCCATGGTTGCTGTGGATCTGGCGGAACGTACTTCACACCTGTCAGTACAGTTGCTTGCAAACATGGTAGAAAAAGGTATAGATTGAAATGTAGTTCAAATGTAGTTAAAATTAAATCACAAGTATTTGTTTGCCATTTACTCGACGACAATATCGTAGACGTTGAAGTTCCAAATAACTGTTCGGACAAAGACAGAAGAAGAAATGACCAAAACCTGATCGAAAAATTTCCAGGTAAGCATTCAATGGAACTAACAAAGTTCGAAGATTTTGATGCAGATAGCTTTCAGACTATTTTAAGTCAAGTTAATTATTTTCAACGACGATGTTGGCAATTCGATAAATACTTGGTTTCAGAAAAAGTTATAAAACCCGAATATCTGCTTTATGTCTACTCATATGAAAAAATTTAATGTATTCTTTAAGTAGTTCTGAAGCGTAGTTGTGAGTTAATGTTTTTACTATTTGCAGTTTTTGAACAAGCGTTAGAACCAATAACTATTATTAGACTCATTATAACTAGAAATTTGAACAAACGAAAAAATTTTTTTCACATATTTGATATCTTCATTATTAAGTATCTTTTTTTATTTTGAAATTGAATCTTTTAAACGATCTTGTATAGTTGCATGTGAAAAAAGTTTTATTTTGGAAATTAAGAAGAAAACTTTATATTAGTTTTGTGTTTTGTTATTTATTTAGTACAGATTTATTTTATAAAGTAAACAAAAAAACAAAAGTTAATGAAAAACAACCTTAAAACTACAAAAATTTTACAAACTTAAGTTAAACAACCCAATCGGAAAGAGTGTAAGTAAAAAGAAGGAACGTTTTTAAAAACTCTGCTGAAAGAACCACATTTTAAATGTTTTTCGTTATAACTCAACTAAAGATATTCTAAAAACAAAAGATTAATATTATTATGTAATTATTAATATAATGATTGATTATAAAGTTATCAAAATGTGTAATTAAAATAAAAAAATTCTTAAAAACATATTTAACCAAAAAATGTGTAAATTAACATTTCTTATTTAACATGACATTTGTTATGACAGGTACTATTGAAATTTTTTTAAGTTTATAAAAAAGAAATTGCAAACTAATCTTTTCAAATTAAAATAAAAAATCTTTTTCCTTACTTTTTAAGTTTTTACATAGTATAAAATATTAATCTTACTTACAGTTATTTAATTATTATTCTTTTTAAAGCCTTAATCAAATAATGTATTTACCTAATTTTTTTGTTTAAACTTTATTATAGCAAATAAAAAAGAGCTTACAGTAAGAATATTTCAAAAGTTCTTTTAAATGTTTAAAGAATAACAAACACTCTAGTATATGTTTAGTTAACCAATTATTTTTTTAAGTTATCTTTTAAATATTATGTTTTTTTTTATTAGATTTAGCTTAATTTTTGCAATCAGAGCTTAATTATAATCGCTTCTGTATATGAAATATTTTTATCAAATTTTTTATATACCTACATCTTTGTTTTTTAAAGTTCGTATAACTTTGCTTTAAATAAACTTGATACTTTTAAAATATGTTGTCTTATTAAAAAAAAAATTTTTAATATAAAAATATTAATTAATATGTTTTTATACTAATGATACCAAATATATGTACTACTAACTAAACATATAAAAAAAAAACACATCTTAAAAAAAGTTTTTTAATGTATTTGGCTACTATTTAAAAGCTTATTTTCATAAAATGCATAAAGTGCTTTTGTGTGAACAACGCTATGTATATAACAGATTAAAAAAAAAACATATATAATATAAAAGTAGTACATAGTGAATAGAGAAAAAAATATTTTTTCAAAACATAATTTTGTTAAAATGCATACAATTGTTTGGTTAAAGGAGTTACATTTGTGTCAATGTTTATAAAACAATATTTTTTTGCAATTTTGGGAGTGGCATTTAGTAAAGTAATGTGATTAGTTGAGCGTAGCAACTTAAAGTTATAATCAGACAAATTCATCAATTAAATTAAATTCCTTTTGTCATCTTAAGATTTAAATGTGAGTTTATAAACTATCAAAATGTATGTTCGTGTTTATTTGTACTTTTATTAGTTTTAATTTTGTTTTTAAATTTGATTTTTATTTAATTTTATTTTAACTTTAATTTCATTTTTACTATCACTGTTACCCCTTACCCTCGGTCGGTCGCTTTTTATTTTTATTTTTTTTTCTGTTTATTTTCTATTTTCATTTTTTTCTTTATTTATATACTCACGTGCAAAAATTTAACTCATGCAAAAGTGACCCTTGGTGCAAAATTGTCTTAGTGCAATCTTGTTCTCTCTTGCAATGTTGTGCCCTCGTGAAATTTGGGTTGGTTGAATTTTGTGCACTCGCGCGATTTTGATCTTGTGCATTTTAGTCCTTTTGTGCAGTTTATTAAACTCGTTCATTTTTGTCTTCGTGCAATTTAGACCCGTTCCTGATAATAATATATCCTTTTTTACACTCACTTACCTTTTAAGCAACCCATACATTGCAATAGTTTAAAAATTAAATATTATTTGAAAACTATTGAGAATTTTATCTGTTTTTAAATTATTTTAAATAAGTTAAAAACTGTTGTTGTACTGAAAATTTTGATTTTTATACTTAACATTTTTACGCAACTTTAAGTTAAACAAACGATTAAGTTTTTTAGTTAATCATATTATAGTTATCTGAAATTTTGAAATTTTTTTATTAAGTAGGAATTAATAACTAAAATTGATATTATCTGTAAGAAATGTTTAAACATAATTTTTGGTATATATAATACGGTTTTAGATTATTTTATTTAGTTAATAACAGCTTAGTAAAATTTTGTAAATGTCTTACAAGTAAATATAGTAAAATTTATGTGTTTATATTTGTTTTATTCAATTAACAGCATTTCATATATTTAGTTACAATACTATAAAAATGACCTTTTCTGTAGTAGGGATCATTTATATATAACAAAACAAAAAGTAAACAAACTTTCATAAAAAGTTAAAAATTTATCATAGTAGCAATGTATGAAAGTAAGTGTTTATATTCTGTACCTTAAATAAAAAAATATCTATATACTATGACTAATAACGTAGTATTTTTACATATATAATAAGTTACTTTTAATACTTTACAATAAACAAAATATTTTTGGAACTCAAGTAAGTTTATTTCAAATATTAAAATTTTTAACAACACATATTTTGTTATATAACCATTAGATAAATTTTTATTAGTAACAAATAGCAAACATATATTTATATAAAAGCATACTTATGAAATCTTAATGATTATTTTTGAACTATAAAACTTAAAAAAATATTTTAACTCCAAATTTAAACACTTGTGATCAAGTATTTTCTTCAAGTAGCTAAAATAAAATATTTTGTATGCTTGAAATATACATGAAACACCAATAATGATTGATTTTTTAACATCTTAAATTTGCTTTGATAAGAAGTAAAAGAAATAACTTAGTTTAAAATAAAATTATTTATTGAATTTTTTTCTTTTATAAAAAATACATGTTTCAAGGATATAAAATAAAATTCATATGTACTTTTTGACTAAAAAAGCGTTTTACTTTGCTAATTAATTATTAAAATTTTTTAGTATTATCTACTCTTTTGTATAAAGTAATTACCAAATGTAGCCCAAAAAAGACTGATTAGAGTTAAGAAAACAACTTTTTTTTTTAAGTTATTAAATATAAAAAATGTGAATAATTAAGATTAATAACATAAGCCTACTATAGTTATTACCTAAATGGCTAGAAATCAATGTTTTTCAGCAAAAGTTTTAATATATTTTCGCTGCAACTCATCAGAAACTTACTGTAGAAGTTAAAAATAATACAATAGTTTTTTTATTTAGAAACAATAAATTTTAGAAAAGTACTTAAGTTATTAGATTGTAGTAAAAAACCAATTAACAAAAATCAATTAATGTAAAATAGTAATTAACACAAAATCCAAATATTTTAAGTTTTAAAACTAAACAAAATGTTTGAAATAAACAAAAACACGTTTAAGCAAATAAAATAACCGAGGAAACTTTTAAAAAAATTAACAAAAGACACTTTTAAATAAATAAAGAAAATTATAGTCAACCTTTACTTGCTTAAATATTTCAGGTTTATTTAAAAATATTGAGATTGCTTCTAATCTAATCAATTCGATGCAATTTTTACGATTTTAAATAACCTTAAATCTCGATAAATCATTTTTTCTACTTACCATCAACGTTGTTTATCAGATGTTCTGCTATCAAAGATCTTTTTGTCGCATTTATAATAGCTTTGTTTTATTATTAGTCTTTTCTTTTAAAAAGTATTATAGACATTTCGGTAGATATCATTCACTTTCGTTTTTAGATCACTGAATCTTTGTCCGATATAACTTCTTTCGCAGAAGCAATAATTCGTAAATATACATGTTTTATGAAGGTAGGATATTCAGTGTTTCAATTCCAATCTAAGAACTGGTTTAAAAACAAATATTACTCTAGTTTTAATTTGGTTATAAGTAGACTGTGTTAGTTCTTGCATTTTCTTTTCAAATCAATTTGATACGTTTCCCAATTATGGTAGTTTAAGAACCGCAGTCTATTTCTCTGGTCCATCTAACTTAGGCTTCCTACGGTGGTCATCGTGTAATTATATGACCTTTTTTATTAGCTCTGATGAATAACCATTTACACTTAGAATTTAATTAAATTTCTCTGTTTCAGTATGAAGCAGTTCAGGAGAACAAATCATACAAGCCCGAAAGTATAAAGATCTTATCAGGTTTATTTTACTTTTCTCGGTACTAAAAGATTTAAAACGCAAATATTGCCCTGTAAAAGAAAGCTTTCTATACAGACTGTTTAAAAATTTCGTTTTTCTCCTTGTAATTAATAGATCAATAAAAGAATTTGTTTATTGACCTATAGATCCTTAGTTAATGAATATTTTTCATGTTTAAGAATTAAAAGATTAAGAGTTTTTTAATTACAGTTAAACAATAACTTATAAATTTAAAATACGGCTAAAAAAAGTTAGTTTACATAATTTATAACCAAGAAAATTTACTTTAAGGATAATTTTACCTCAGTTTCAGAACCTCTGTATTAGAGTCATTGCTTTTTACTATTAGTTTTTATAATCAAATTCAAAACAAACACTATATTTTATCTTTAATTGTCGTTTTATGTGACTCATTTGTGTTTCATTTTAGAATAATATTTATTGTTATTTGTATAACTGAGCACTTTTAAAATATGAATTTTAAAATATCTTTTTTCTAACACAGTTAAAAAAAATATTAAAGGCACCTATCATAATAAATATGTAACAATTTTATATACAAAACCGTAAATCCGAGTCTACAGATCTTAAAATGTAAGCTTTGTTTATTTTAGTATAATAATTATGTTTAATTGAAAAAATTCTTGAAAATCTTCATCATGAATATTTCGAAAAAAATCCCAAACTTTTATAGTAGTTTTTGATCTTTTTTTTTAAATATAGCTTTCATTAACTGATTTCAAATAAGTATTTTTTGTATGAAATTAAATTCATTCTAAAGAGAGCTTCATTAACTAAAACTGCCTGAGATTGGAGTTTTTTCTTATATAAGCAAAGGACACATGACGTATTAGGTAAAAAATTGATATTCACAAAGTATTTGTTGCCTTGTAAGTTAAGTTTTTCAAACGGCTATCGCTTCCTTTTTACTAATATTTGCAGCTACTAATGCAATTAAATGATTTTTTATCATAGTCTTCGGTTATTTTAATTTATTAGATACATCTTATGCGCTTTTTAAATTATCTTCAAGTTAAATGTACAGTAGATAAATAAGTATTCTTATTTATGACTATTAAAGTTTCTTTTTCTTATAAGGCGTCATTTAAGCACAGTTGGTAACTTTTGCACGGCTTAACTTTATCATATTAGCACGATTCATCACTCTAGCTTACTAGATCACTTTTGCACAGCGTCACTTTATCACTGTAGGTCACTTTTGCACGGTGCGTCACTATAGCACGGTCCATCTATTTGCACAGTGCGTCACTTTAGCATAGAGGGTCACTTTTGCATAATAGGTCACTTAAGCACGGCCTCAGTTTATCACCGAATGTTGTTTATGCACTATTTCCTTTCCTGTTTTTTGCTTGAAGTGTCTTTAAGAAATAAATTTTTCAATAAAGCATTATTTTTCACAAATTAAATTTGAACGTTTTTCGATAATACATCTTTAATTTTAAATATCTAGTACGTTGTTATGTATTAAACAAGTGTCTCAACTAAAACACACATTAGATTCGTAAAAAACTCAAACTTAATTTACATCTTGTTTTAGAAGTTTTTTTATTTATTTTTTAAATGTAGTACTAAGTAAAACTTAATCTAAATCAAATTTATGCTGTATAAAAGTAAACTCAATACTTAAAAAAAATATAGTTGTTTACAAAAACATAGTATGAAGTTTTCAAGTTTTTTGATCAACTTAAATAAACTTATAAAGTTTAATTTGTTTAAATACGGTTTATAATTTTAAAGTTTTCCTAGTTTTACTAAATTTTCTGGAGTTAAAAATCAAAATAAAAACATTAGAATCTTAAGGCTAATGTAGTACTATATAGTATGAAGATTTAAAAAAAATTACTTTAATTACAAAATCAGTAATAAATAATACACTTAAAATCTCTAAAAGCAGAATCTAATATTTATTTTTAAAATTTGGCTGCATTGTAGTTTTGATTTGTTTTTTAAATAGTTTTGAAAAATCTCAGCTTTCTTAAAATATCAAAAATATGTATTATCGTATTTATTAGCTGTTACCATCACTATCTTGTCGCATTATTTATTGTTTACTAAATTTAAGCTCTGTTTTAATTATAAAACTATTAAAGTAATGAAATTAAACACTTTTAGGTTTAACATTAAATAGTGTTAAATATTTTATACTATGACATCTACTTAGTATTAAAAAATTCGTAAGAATTTAAAGTAATAACATTTGACTTTCATCAGTTGATCAAATATATATATAAATCTCTATTGAAAAGCTTTAATTTTAGCAAAAATAGGTCTACGTTCAAAATTGACCGACCGTGCAAAAGTAACACTGTGCAAAAGTGACCCTTCGAGTTCAAGTGAGCATGCATGAAAAATTGACGCGTTAAAAATAGACTCCCTATGCTAAAGTGACCAATACTGCTAAAATGAGGCAGTGCAAAATAAAAGCACTGTGGCCAATTGACGACCTGTGCTAAAGTTCCGCTGTCCACTCTGAAACCCAAACCATTTACTGTATATCTTTGTGTTAGTTTTTGACTTAAACAATATAGATGATTATTGTCGGTAAAATTTGTATAAAACATATGTAATTATTTTTATATTTTCAAATAAATTACTCTAAAAACCTTAAATAGACATTATGAAACCTGATTTAGCTGAATAAACTTTTTTTTGTTTCTTTATTTTTATAATTCTAAATAAATAGCTATAAAAGGTATCATCTACAGAAAGACTGTGGGAATATGATTGGTCATCACGTTTATTGTTTAAAAACGTCATAAGTTTTCTTTTTATTCTAGCTAAATTATTTAAAATTAATTTTTTTTTAATAATAATTTTCGAGTTTGTAAGTTAGAAAGAAAAACTTTTATATTGAAAGAAAATCTCAAGCAGAGACAAAAAATTAATTGAAAAAATTAACACGGCGTACTCTTTATGGTATGAAAAGAAAGATATTTATGAATTGAATAAATTAATTTAGCTATAAAAAACAAAAAAGAATTTTTCAGTGAATATCATAATTAATTTGATTAATATTAAGCACTGATCAATTTTATATTTTTGATTAGTACTTTTAAGCTTGTTAGTCTTTTGACAAAAAGTTTTTCAAAATTTTTGACTTATATTATTTGTATTCTAACTTAAGTTTTATATTATTATAAGATGTAACGTTGAAATGCGTTAAATCCTGGAGATCCTGATAAGCTAAGCTTATCGGAATAAATACCACAGATGTCCTTGTGCTAAAACTTTATTTCAACTAACGGCGTTTCACTGCTCTCAAATAAATTTAAGAACAGATCTACGGAGTCTATAAAATATTAACACACATTAGAAAAAAAGCAGAAAAAGCATGTAAAATTATGTATAGTGTTTATGTAGGTAGTAACTATAAATGAACTTTATGATTTAAAAACAAAGTTTGGGATAAAAACATAAAATTATAAAATTGTCTACAAAAAATTCAAATTTAATAAAAGTAGGCACTAACCTCAAAAAGCTTTAAGAATAGGCAAGTTTTTAAAATGAAAACTAAATTCAGTTGTGCAGAAATATTACATCATAATAAATTTAACAAATTGGTCAATAATTTATACAGCTTAAAAACATGAAGTATTAAGCTTGCAAGTGTATGTAATTGTAATGTGAGTGTTGTGAAATAAATTAGTACATAAGTAGACAGAGTTATTTAAAGTAGAATCTTCGGTTGTGGGGACAAATATTCGATAAATCTTTCCGCTTATTCAGAAGTAGGTCTTTATCTTCTGCTGCAATTACTGCTCTTTTTGTATTGCAAGTTGGGCAAATTCTACTTACTCCGTTGGATGCATGTTTGATCTTTGAAACAATACTCCACTCCATGTTTGGCCTTTTACCGTACCTATGAAAAAAGCTCCAGACATAATCTGATAAACGCGTGCTTTGTTTTTTATTTATGTTTTTAAAAGTATATTTATGGCTAGCATATCTATCCTTGAAACTACCTGCTGTACTTCCGATATAAATTTTATCTGGGCCCGTACTTTCAACTTTAACTTTATAAATTACATTTTAAATTAAACAATTACCTTTTTATGGGCAGTTATCTTTGTTTAATTTACGGCAATTACATGTTTTAGGCATATTACTTAACTTATTACTATTAGGGTTAGTTGGTTTTGAATATTTATTTATAATTTTATTGTTATGCATTTTGCTTATACTTTTAGCGCTATTATCACTTACTTGTTCTAAGTTTTCTTTTATCATTTTAGAAATACTTCTAGTTATACGTTGATTATTATAATCTACACTATTATTAGTACTATTGATATGGATATTTTAATTATCAATAATATTAAAGTTATCATTACAGCTTATATTTTTAATGTTTAAAGTTTTAATATGTTTTACATTATTGTTGCCATAATTAAAATTTTTACTATTAGGATTATCATTATTATTACTTTTATTATTACTATTATTAAGATTATTATTTTTATTATAACTGTTATTATTAATATGATTAGTATAATTAGAAGTATTGTACATATCTACGTTATTACTAACTTTATTACTAAAATTATTATTTGTATTAGCTTTGATATGTCTATTTTTAAAGTTTGAAATTACTGTTTTGTTGTGCGATTGTATTAAAGTTTTAACATTACTCATGCAACTATAAGAAATTTTAACTATCTTTCTATTAAAAATTTTGTTATAAAAGTGGCTTTCGGAGAAGTGTTTATCGACTAGCTTTAAAAATTCTTTACCTAAGTTTATATTAACTGAAGAGCAGTATGGAGGATTATACAACATTATATGTCGGTTACGCGTTTTTTTTGCGTTTTTTAACTACATCTAATTTTTCATACTTTAATTTACATTTGAAACCTCGATTTTTTAATTCATTTTCGTACGGTGCTTTTATTTCGTTAAATATCTTTTCATTCGAAGAGAGGGTACTTAAACGTTTTTGTGTCATTACAGGGAGAAATTTTTTTACATGATAAGGGTGGTCAGATTTAATATTCATAAAGTTTAATAAAGAATTCGGTTTACGGTACGGACGGTAAGTATTATTAGATAAATTTAAAGTAACATCTAAAAAGTTCGTTATTTGCGCTCCTATTTCTAAAGATATTTTAAAACTGATATCAGACATCAATCTAAACGTTGACTTTTTAATTTTTTCGTAAACAAAAGGTTTTGAAAGATCAATGACACCGAGTCAATCATCTCTATACAATCCATAATTAACAAAAATACTTTTGAGTTTATCTAGGATGTATAACCCCACAAGATCGCATACCTCCGCTCCATGAAAACTACCCATTGGTATATCAAAAAAACTATCGGTATCATTTTTCTTCCATACATCATCACCCGAAAAAAGCAAAGAGTCAACGTTTAGATTGATGTCTGATATCGGTTTTAAAATAACATTAGAAATAGGAGCGCAAATAACGAACTTTTTAGATGTTACTTTAAATTTTACTAATAATACTTACCGTCCGTACCGTACACCGAATTCTTTATTAAACTTTATTAATATTAATTCTGACCACCCTTATCATGTAAAAAAATGACTCCCGGAAATGACACAAAAACGTATAGCTTATAGCTTTTTTACTAGTTGGGTAACATGCAACTTTCCTATATATACGTTTCTGTAATTAAAATTTTTTAAAGCGAATGAGGATATATTTAAATTTAGTAAGGTATGATTTCTATAAATAATTTTTTTATTTTAAAATTAATAAAAACAAATTATACAGTAATCTTCCTTTATTCTACCAACATATGTTTCTGTGTGTTGATTCGTTGACACCCAGAAACATATGTTGGTAGAATAAAGGAAGATTACAGTATAATTTGTTTTTATTTATATTACAGTGAAGTTACTTCACTAAGATCTTTTGTTAGCAAACAATTAAAACTATATTTTGAACAGTTATTTTAAAATACAAATTTTTCTAAAATATTTTGCTTAAGTTTAGTAACTATTTTAATTATCTTACAAAATAACTTTTAATGCAAATAAAAGTTTTACTGCACTACATCTACAAAAAAAAATTAAAAATTTAAAATTTTAAAAATAAATTTAGTTCATGTTTGGTTACTTTTAAAAGTTATAAATGTCATCATAAGTAATGAGTTTTTGTGATTCATATTATTTATTATGAAAAAAAAAGTAAAAGCAATTTAATTTTAATCGTCAATTTGTCTTTCACGCTGTTGGGCTACTTGGCCTATAGTAGCCTGCTTATGCGATGAAGAGTAATTCGGGTCAATAGGACGTTTGGATACGCCCGCTTTTTCTAACCTCTTGCTCTTACGAGCCTTGATTTCTGTGGTCTCGCCAAAAGCGGCTTGCATGTTCTTTTTGGTGAACATGCCGTCATTATCACTAACCTTAGGCTTACTGCGATTACTTGTACTCATAGTGCTATTCTGAGGGAGTTGCTAATATATCTATTGTATTTTATTAACTAGCCAGAGGAACGTGTCTAACTATGGCCAACGACAAATTTAGTAAGTTACGTTAGTTTATGATTACGTTAATTATGTTAAGTGATAACGAAGCTGCTAGCGATCTTATTTAAGTCTAAACAACTATACTTAAGTTATTAAATCTTATGCGAAACTAAGTGTACAACTGAGTTTAATAAAATGTTAGCAATCTTTAAAGCAACTTGTTTTATTCAAAATTATGTAAACAAATACAATATTTTACACTAAAGAAATTCAAATGTACAGTTTATATTAGAGAAACAGAAATAACATGCAAAAGATAAAACAATACTCACGATTACAAAAGGTCTTTCACGAAAGGCTGCTACAACTGACTGAACGTCATGCTAAAGCAGTTCGAGAAGTAAACAAGCGATAAAAAAGTCCCTAATTTGAGAAAACTCTCTAGCGCCCTTTTTTATTTAAACGCGAAGTCGTTACATTTCTGGTCCTACGGAAACCAATTTGATGTTCCAACTTGGTTTCCGCTTTTAAAAACATTAACTTTAAGATGTTAAAGGTGGTTAAGCTAAAAAAGACTTCAAAATCTTTGTAAAAACCCATTAAACGCCTAGAGTACTAACAACTTAAAAATATAAAAGTATGCAAAATAGGTATAGGGTGTTTTTAAATTTCTTTTTATGGATTATCTTTAATACCCCAAAGTAAATCTTTAAGAGGTATTCAGAAAAAATCATTAAAACATAAACTTAATGTGCTAGAAGGTACTAGGATATAAAGATATTTATGTATTACATCAAAAATTTGATTTTAGCACTCAGTAATAATTTCATATTCTAACCAAAAACTTAAATATAAAAGTGTATTTAAATGTTGTAACGTTTTGCAGATCAAAAAAAATCGAAATTTAGTTAACAAACTTAAATAAGCGCTTTTGTAGTCAGCATAAACTCTAAGTCATTAAGTTGTAGTAAAAAAATGCTAAATAAAAGTTTTAAGTGTGGTAAACAATTTTAAGAAAAGTTTTATAAAATATTATTTACAAATCCCTAATTACAAGTTACTAGCCGAAGCTAGTTAAGTAGTCAACGTTTCATACCGTTCGATGCTCGTCCCTTCTCTTCCACTGGAGGCTCGGCTTCTCCTTCTTCGTTCCTCCTCCTCTTTCTTCTCGTCAAGTAGGGCCTCAGCAAATGATGGAAATCCCGATCAAATGTAATGGCTGTCACATGGAGTATGCCTCTCACGACCTCCCAAAGCGAATGATGGAAATCCCGATCAAATATAATGGCTGTCACATGGAGTATGCCTCTCACGACCTCCCAAAGCGACTATTTGGTTTGGAGGGTTTCTTCTAGTGACTTCTCATCGAAAAGGTGCCCTGTTTGAGGTCAACTTTCCACGGCAAAGCGGCAATTTGTATTTCCTCTGCACAGGTTTTTGTGCGTTTGTCGTAAGTAGCCAAGCGCTACCGTTACGAATAACATCGTTAATCTCTTCATGTTAACCAGAATATACGATAAAATAATTTGTCTGAACAGCAGCTCGCTTAACACAAGTAGAAACTAAATGAAATAAAAAAATGTACAAGAAATGCTATTGAAATGTTTTTTTTTTCTTTTTTTTGAAGTTATGTACTTGTTTTTTCAGCAATAATGAGAATAACAAGCTATTCAAGTGTTTTTTTCGAAGAAATAATGATGTTAATAACAAGTAATTGTCACATATAACAGTAAGTACAAAGTTCGATTAAAAAAATGTTTTTTTGCACCGAACGAAAAATTATGGGAGATTAAAAGCTTTTAAACGGGTTTATTAAGAAAGAGTTAATTTAAATTAATTTAAGAAATATTGAGTTGCAGCATTCAACAGAATGTTTGGTAATAATATAAACTTTAGAATGATAAGGGTATTTAGGTGCATAAAATTGATAAAGTTGTGTAACTTTACAAGTTCAAAAGTAATAAGCAGTTGAAATTAATGTAGCTTTTTGCTATATTGCAAGTAGTTAAAAAACGATTAAAGTTCAGTGTTGTTGTTTAACGAAGAAGCAATGTATTAAAACTTGTTTTTTTTGTTTACGGTAATTACACAAAAAATGAACTTGACATTTAAGCTTTTTGTATACGTAAAAACTTTTTGTCACTAGCAAACGGTTTTACTGTGTTTAAAACAACAAAATGTTCTATTTTGAGAAATTGAACTTCCGTTGACATTAACTATGATTATCTTTTAAGCAGTAATAGCAGCAAAGTGATTTTTAATTATTATATTGCTCGAGTAGCAACTTTAAGTTCAGTAGTTTAAAAAGCTTCAACAAAAAATCTATTATCAAGTTTGAAAATTTTCAAGTTTTTAGCACTAATTTGATTTCAACTATAGAATAATGCTTTTATCAAAAAACTTTGCTGTTTGAAAGTAGGTTTCATTAAGATTAACAACAGCTTCATAATAAGCAGTAAAAAATTAAGTGAGTTTTAAATTTGAATTGCTCGAAAAGCAACCTTTTAAACTTGTTGTTTAAATGTAAAATTGACAATTTATAAACACAAGACAAATAAAATCAATGTAATACATAGAACTTCTAGATTTTTATTCAAAGTATCACATTAGTGCTTGGTAATAAGCTAACATAGTTAAGCAGGATGTATTAAAGAACCAGTTGTAAGAAATGTTTCATTGTAAAGTATCGGTTTGAACACATGAATTTTAGAGCATAAAGATGTTAAAAAAGTTGAATAAACAGTAATATAAAGAAACGCAAGCAGCTTCTAAGTATTGTTGAAAAAGTACTAACGAAAATAAACTGCCGTTTTTACCAATTGAAATCGACGTTTCTCTAGCGCAACATTGTTTACCAGTCATGTAAACTCAATCTTAAGCCTTAGAATGTTTTAATATTGAGAACTAAATATCTTATATTAAGGTTTTGTATAAAATAAGATATATTATAGCTTCTCGAGGTTGCTTTAAGCAGCAAATTAGTGAGCTGTGTCGAGCTACACAGTGCTATGTTGTGACAATAAACACTGCTACTGCGTTCTAAGTTTAATTTAAGCTGGTTTGTTGCTAGCTGCTGTTTATGCTATTTCTATTTCGCTGGTTTTACTGATTAGGTTAACTCACTCTTTTTGACTATGTTCAAATTTCCTAAAAAT
Organism: Thalia democratica; assembly: GCF_965202585.1. NCBI lineage: Eukaryota > Metazoa > Chordata > Thaliacea > Salpida > Salpidae > Thalia > Thalia democratica. Next base: position 85,386,811 of record NC_139165.1, read on the forward strand.
TTTCAGATTTAGCTTGCTTTTCAATACTTTCTAGTTTAGTTTTTTATTGTGCTTATAAGTATTGCTATCTGCTCATACGTTCGTCTTGCGTTACTTTGTTAAGATCAATGAATTTCATTAAAACTAACTAATAGTTCGCTTATTTTACTACATTTATGGTTGTATTACTACTAATTGTAATTACGTGTAAATATTCGCTAATTGCTGTATTGTTAACTTTGGGTTGTAAGAGAAAAACTCTAACGCGGTTTGCTAACTGTTTATAGTTTTTAGTTGCTGGGGGAAATGAAGGTGCCGATTTCCCGCGAACAGTATTTCGATATGATATGTTTAAAACGCCATCGGTGAAAAATGAACCAAAATAATTCGTGATTAGTTTGGAAAATGCGTGCGATATTGCATAAAAATTTTATGGTTTTAAAACGCCATTTGTGAAATATAAACCAAACTAATTCGTGGTTTTTCTTAAAAATGCGTGCTTCATTGTTTAACAATTCTTTGCTTTTAAAACGCCATTTGTGAAATATAAACCAAGCTAATTCGTGGTTTGTTTTAAAAATCTGCTGTAAGCTAATTTCTAAAGGTTTTTTGTTATTCGCAATCGTTTTGCGTTCCAAGTAAGAAATGCGTTTTTTTGTTAAGATTTCGCGATCGGGCCTAACATATATTTTATTTTTGTCGTTGTTTGGCATCGCTGATGTGCTTACGGTCGTAAGCGAGGATAATTTCCTTGCGTTTTCCGGTTTTACGGAAGGCATCTCTGAACCGGCCGTTGGCTTTAACTGTTCTGGTGCTGGCTGCGGTTGTGCTGACCGTTGGGACTGCCCGTTTTGGTGCTGGCTGAGATGGCTCTTAACGTTGGCGCTGGTAGCATAGGTACTGGCTTCGGTGGCGCTGACCGTTGACTCTGGCCTTGGTGTTAGTAAATGATTATTATGCGCGAACAGATTGGCTGATTTTCCCGAGCTTAGATTACATAATTGGGAAGTAGCTGGCAGGATTGCTAGTTGGCTTTTTTTCAGCAAGTCCATGCCGATGATGCCATAATGGCGAGATTCTTGAGTAACCCAGAACAGGTGTCGGATAGGTTCCAAATCTCCTAAATGAAGTTCGACATTTACGCTACTAATGGGGTGGGTTGTTTTCTTACCGAGCCCCTGGATGGTTCTGCTTTGTGGTGGGAAATATTCGTTAATCCCGTTAGTCAATCTCTTTGGTAAGATTGAAATTTCAGCCCCGCTGTCGACCAAGAAGACAACATTAGTGTTCGAATCTACCACAAACAGCAGATTTTGTGGCAAATTTTTAGGGCTGGGTGCGGGTGATTTAGCTAGTTGGAAGGTCCACTTGTTCACCCTTTCTTTCACAATTTTTTCGTTGTGACTGGTAGTATACTGAGACTTGCAATTTATCATTTTGTTCAAGGGAGTGATGTCACTCATGATTGGCTCTGTCTCTGTTTCCTTATTTGCTTGTGCAGGTAATGCTGGCGTTCTCACGGGTGGAGACGGCTCTTCGTAAGCCCCTATGTCGGCCTTTGGCTTGAACTGTTCTGGCTTTGGCTGCGGTTTTCCAGCTTTTTGGGATTGCCCGACGTTGTATTGGCTATGATGGCTCTGATCGTTGCTGGCGGTCGTGGAGGTACTGGCTGCTGTGGCTCTGACTGTTGACTCTGGCCCTGTCGATTCTGGCTGCGGTTGCCTGGACTGTTGGGGCTTCCCGTTGTGGTGCTGGTTGGCGTGGCTTTGATCTGTGGCGCTGGTCTTTGACTCTGGCCTTGGTTGCCCAGAACGTTGGTTCTTAATAGGTTTATTCGCTGCACTGTGTGGCATAGTTTGCTTTATAAGGAAGGTCACGTTTGGTTTGTTTGGAGGTGTGGACGCTCCATCTGCTGGACGACTGATAATATCGTCTGAGGAATCCTTGGTCGGTTTAGGTTGAGGTGGTGGTTGCTGTCGAGGGGCGGTCATATGTACATATCCGACAGTCTTTGTGTGAGATGGTGTGGCCCCAATCACTCTCCCTCTCACTGTGGAGAGTCGGGGTGCTCGTTTTTTGCTCGAGTTGGGGGGACAGTTTGATTCTTCATGATGCAGTTGTTGTCTGAGCAGTTGTAACACTTTTTACCATATTTCCGATGGTTATAGCATACTCTTTGATTGTTATTGGTTCCCTGCTGCCATTGTGGTCGGTCTGGTTTATTTCGATTTGGGTGCGAGACATTGTAGTTTATGTTTCTGGCTCTCGCTTTCGCTTCTTGCTCATCTGCGTCGAGCATTACCCTCCACGCATCTTGGAATTCCTCATCATTAAGGTGAAGTTTACGCCTCAAATGACTTTTCAAATGATTGGGTGCTAAATGTATTGTGACAAATTTCTTCAACACCCCATCTTTCCGGAACTCCGCTAACCAGTGACTGATTTCATCTCCCAGTTCCCTGCTTGACATGGAAGGCTTTGCTCCTCTTGCTAGAAGTATGTCGCTTACTGGTGGTTGCCCACTCATCAGGAACTTCGTTAATGTTCTATAGTTTCTTTCCTGTTCTACATGTTTATTATAATAAATGGCTCTCTCACCCCAGTCTACTATCGATTCAAGCCATTTGAATAGATCTCGATCTGACTGAACCCCGTAATCGTAGGCGATCTTTTCAAAGTGTTGCAGCCTGATCGAAAGGTGTTCTGTATTTCGCATTATATATCCTACTTGACTGACGAGATCGTTTATTCTCAGTTGGGGATATTGGCTTGTTGCAGTGTGGGGCGTACCGCCATAAATGTCTGCATTATACCTGTTATTCACTGAATGAGGCTGGCAATTGTAAATTGGACTGCGGACATGCTGTTCGAAGTTTTCTCTCACACTTGACTCTCCCTGCTCAACTGAAGGTCTACTATAGTTTAGATGGGGGTGACTTAGTAATCGGCTCACCGACGGGTCGTGTGGCCTTAAGACTTGATGGCCCTGGTTTGTAGGTGCCAGGCGTGAAGTCTGTCTATCTTGGGTTGCGATGTCGCGGTTTGCCTTTGTGGAATAGTTAAAATTTTCCGGTTCACGGCTTTTTTCCTGATTTCTAAAGATATTCTTGATCAGCTTTGCCTTGTGTGCTCTCACTTCCCATCCCCTGTTTAAACGGTTTAATTCTTCGATACTCAGGTCATAAGATGGATTTTGAGTTAGATCAAATTCTCTGAGTTGTTCGAAATGGTCAGCCGGTATGTTCATTGCTGCCTGTATTTGTTCACTTTCTTTGTTACCATGTGCTTGATGTAATTTAGTGTTCATCGTATTGTCTATCTCTGCATCAGTTATGTTCTGTAAATCTAACTCCGAATATGCGTTGTTCCCTCCGACCTCACGGTCGGAAGTTTTTTCTGTTGGGTCACCATGTCTTTCACGCTGTGTGGCTACTTGGCCTATAGTAGCCTGTTTATGCGATGAAGAGTAATTCGGGTCAATAGGACGTTTGGATACGCCCGCTTTTTCTAACCTCTTGCTCTTACGAGCCTTGATTTCTGTGGTCTCGCCAAAAGCGGCTTGCATGTTCTTTTTGGAGAACATGCCGTCATTATCACTAACCTTAGGCTTACTGCGATTACTTGTACTCATAGTGCTATTCTGAGGGAGTTGCTAATATATCTATTGTATTTTATTAACTAGCCAGAGGAACGTGTCTAACTATGGCCAACGACAAATTTAGTAAGTTACGTTAGTTTATGATTACGTTAATTATGTTAAGTGATAACGAAGCTGCTTGCGATCTTATTTAAGTCTAAACAACTATACTTAAGTTATTAAATCTTATGCGAAACTAAGTGTACAACTGAGTTTAATAAAATGTTAGCAATCTTTAAAGCAACTTGTTTTATTCAAAATTATGTAAACAAATACAATATTTTACACTAAACAAATTCAAATGTACAGTTTATATTAGAGAAACAGAAATAACATGCAAAAGATAAAACAATACTCACGATTACAAAAGGTCTTTCACGAAAGGCTGCTACAACTGACTGAACGTCATGCTAAAGCAGTTCGAGAAGTAAACAAGCAATAAAAAAGTCCCTAATTTGAGAAAACTCTCTAGCGCCCTTTTTTATTTAAACGCGAAGTCGTTACAAATTAAACAATTAAAATTATGATTGGTTCATAAGATAATGAAACCACGGTAGACTGATAATCGTTTTTTCAACAAATTGATTGAAACTTATCAGTTAGTTGTTACAATAAATGCTATAATAGTCAGTTTATGAACAGCTCTGAAGATTAACCATTAAGATAACATTTGTTATACAATCAATAACCGAAAAACTACACAGTACGATAATTATCAAAAACTTTTGTGACGCGAAATTTTGTGACCTAACTTTTTCCCAAATTTATCGAGCAGAGCTGCAATGAATCACTATTTTATTATAAACGAGGCGAAGCAATTTTTTGATGAATTTTATTTCAGTTAAATTATATTTGTTACAGAAAAAGGGTCAACCAAATACATCTTGTAAATATATAATTTAAACAACGATTTTTACTATAAGAATACATAAGAATAACTTTTATTCCTTAGTTTTCGGAAAAACGAAAAAAAAATGCGAAGAATGCTTAAAATTCGATTAAAAAAGAGTATGATACATGTTTCCATACTTTAATCAAATTTTCGTTTATTATAGTAAGGTTTTGACCACTTTTTTAGCAAACATTTAAAAAGGACCATTTTATCCAGACTTATTTAAAAAGACTGCGCCTTATAAAATTCAAAGATTTTATATTGATTTAAACTTAAATATGATATTAATGCTTTTACTGAACCAAAAAGGTAGTTGTTTTACTGTTATTGTTTTGATAGTAATTTATGGGCTGATTTTTTTACTTACTATACAGTTCAAAAGAATAGTTTTTAAAATACAAGAATTAACTTAAGTGACTCATTAAGTTGAAGCATTTTTAGGAACATGGAAATTCTAGTGGTGAAACAAAGAACACGAGTAGTTGTGTAGAATATAAAACAACTATCATGTTCAGTTTATCAATACAGCCTAATTTCTATGACAAAATCTAAGGTAAGTTTTTTTTTATTTTGAGTTTTTTTCAAAAGTCTAGTATAATTTTTTTATTAATAATTTTGTAAAATAAGTATATATATATATTAATATTTAATCTTTGAAATTATTTAAATCTTTGGCTCATTAATATTCAAAAAAAAAAAGAGTATTTTGCTTTGGAATATCTTGTGAAGAAATATAAAAGGATATTTTTAAACTTCATACTATATCACATAAGTATGATTGTAACTGTTTTTAGCAGCAATGAAGTATTTTAAATAATAAAGTAAAAGTTAAAACTGGTGTTAAATCATTTAAAAAAATGAACAAATTGTATTTAGTTATAAAGTTAGATTAAGTTAATTAGATTATAATTTGATAGTTAGTTTCATCAAATGTTATCATTCATTTCTTTGTGAACAAAATATTGCAACTTTATGTGACCTACCTGTCAGTAAACATTAAAGTAGCAATTTTTTTTTAGTATTTTTAAAGCAGATAACCACATATCTATTTTTACTTTTTTACTGTTATCCATTTTTTATTTTTTATATGTCACACTGTTTTCATACTTGCAAAACACTCAGGCCATTATTAAACTTAAGCTGATTTTGGTAATTTAAGCTAGTTTTGACGTTTTTGCTCATGATAGAACTATTTTGTTTTTAAATCTCAGGCTAGTTTATATATTTTTTTTAATCTAATATTTTTTTTTGCTCCTTAAAAAACAAGGCCCCTATCTTGTAACTTTCTGAAAAAACAGCCATAAAAACATATTATTTTGCTTATTATTAGCAACTCCAAGATATTTAGTGTTTGTTTCATATTATATCTTTGCGCTTCCCCATTTTACAGCCTTTGGCCTCCAAAGTTTTTTGGAGATTTTTCATAATGTTTGGTAGAAGTTTCCAAAATAAACTTAAACCTACAGATTTATTTGCTATTCATCAGTAAGTCCAGCATAAATAGTGTAAGTTTCAAATTATGACCTAATTGTCTTCCTTTGCCCCTTTAGCAGCTTATGACCCACTTTAAGAAACCCTGCTTTGGTGGTTGGTCTTTCTAGATTTTAATTATTTAAACTTCATACATTGTTTTTACAATTAAAGTCAGTTTAGTACACAAATACTCTTTTATTATTTAAAATTCAAAATTTACCAAAAGATTAAGAGATAGAAAAAAACTTATTAACTTTTTGATTATACATTTAAAAGGTTTTTTTACATAAACACTTTTTTTGAATGCCTATCAAGAATCATTTTCTTTTTTTTTATTCCAGGAAAAACCTTGAATTTGAGAAATTTTGAAAAAAACCTGAAAAAACCTGGAATTTTGATCATTAAACCTGAAAAAACCTGGAATTTTTATTAATTTTTACATTTGTAGTAATAAAATTTCGATTTGAAACAAAAAATCTATCATATGAAAAAGATTTATTGTCATCATCAAAAAATTTTTTTATTAAAAGACACATTTAAAGTAACTTCACAGCATCTTTAAAATGTTTTTGTACTATTTAACACAGTTTCTTTTACAGAAATTAACTTAAAACCAATAATAGACCCAAAAATGTTTACTTTTAAAAACCTCGAAGAAATTTGGAAAACCTGGAAAAAATTTTGAAAAAACGAGTGGCAACCCTGTTTACAACTTCTTGGTTATTTTTTTTGTAAAAGCTGCAAAAAAAGTCTTTTATTTTAGCAAAATATTTAACTTTCAAAATCTTAAGATGTTCAAAATTAAACCATTTTAATTTTCATGCCTAAATAGCCACAAAATAGTACAGTTTAATTTAAGTCTATCTTTATTTTGACTTTGAAATAATTTTTTTTTATAAAAAAATAGTAATTTCAAAACAAACTCTGCAGATCAACTAATCATTAAAAAAAAACTGTTTATTAATATATTAAAAGATAACATTTTATGTTAAGTAGTTTTAAAATAGAAGTTAGGTATGAAAGTTTTTACAATAAGAAAAAAATGTATACCTTGTTCTTTAATATTACAATTTCTCTAATCACAAAGCATAAAATCTTCCAAATAGATATATGGATTTGGAAAAATAATTTATAAAGACTCTTAAAGATAACTAAGCTAAAATATTTAGCAAAATATGTTGTTGTCAGATTGATATTTATTCCTTCACCATTAAGTTTTTAAGATACTTTAGCTGTTGCTACAACTTTAAATACTACTTGATAGTTATAGACATACATTATCTAAACTAATAGATCCAAACTTGAATAAAAATGACTGTTTTTAAATTCCTTTTTGGTATTATAAAAAAATTATAAAGTTAAACGTTAGTGCAGGCAGGTCATTTTTAGTTCACACTTTTTAAGTATGCATAATTTTTTAAGTACAAATTGTTTACCCTTAAATATTTTGTCAAACTAAAACTTTTTCAGCTCACTTATGAAGCAAAAATAAAATATTAGAAAAATTAATGGTAACTTGGTCAATGGGTAAAGATAGCTATGAAAACTGTTTTAGCCATATAGGTTAGTCTTCAAAGGCCAGTTAGCCATCAATGATTACTTAACCATAATAGCTGAATTTTCTATCAAGTTTAAGTTAAAATGTAAGCAAGGCAGTAAATACAAATTAGCAATTAAGTGTAAGCTTGTCATCAAAGATGAGCTAGTTTTCTAGTATGAGTTAAAATTTAAAAGAGGATTGGCAGTAAAGAGTGATTTTCCAACAAATTTAAGCTAAAACTAAGTCAGTCAATAACAGTAAGTAGGTCATCAAAAGTTAATTAGTCATAAAGAAGAGTTATTCACTTAAGGTAAATTGGCAATCACAGTAAGTAAATCATCAATGCAGAGTTGGCCATTAAAGATAAGTTATTCTTTAAAATTGAGTTACCTTTCAAAAGTAAGTTAGGCATCAAGGTCGAGTTAACTAATAAGTGTAAACTAGTCATCTGACATAAGTTAGTAATTAAGGGTAGCCTGTTAAATTAAACTATTGGACATTAATTTTAAGCTTTTAGGAAATTAGCAATGAACAGGGTTGCTAAAAGTTTAGGACAATGTAAAATACTGGAATTTGAAATTTTAGGCTGAAAAAAACCTAGAATTTGTGAATATGAAAAAAACATGGACTTATGAACAAAAATCACTAAAAAACCTGTAATTTTAAACAACTTTTAATATTTGAAATTAATGTTTACATGGTTCCTAAAAAATTTGAACAACCTGAAAAAACCTAGAAATTTACAATTTCGGCTAAAAAACCTGGGAAAATTTGGAGTTTGAGAAGATTTGGAAAAAAAAATTAGAAAAACTCCAAACTTTGATGATAAATTACTCAAAAAACCTATAATTTTTAATAATTTCAACATGTTTAGTAGTAATATTTCGATTTAACCCAAAAATATTACATATAAATAAAAACTTCGGTTATTTTCTAGTTTAGGAATGCGTACTTAACTTATTAAATTTATTATTTTTAAAGGTACTTTTTGACATCATATTTAATTTTTTTTTTATTAGCAGGGTTAATGTAAAATTATTTATTTTTTGATAACACTGTACTCCAAACCCTTATTCCTGTCGGTAACTTATTTATTTTATTTTTTTTTTTCTACTTACTATTTGTATTTTATTTTTTATTTTACTATCATTATTAAACCTTACCCTCGATTAGTAGTTTTTTTTTTGTTTTTTAATCATTAATTATTATTTATATATTTGCAAAGTTGCCACAAGGTCAGGAAAAGTCAGGAAAAATTTAAAAAAAAGACAAAAGTAAAGAAAAATCATGAAAAAATTTAATAATCTAAAAAAAAATATGAAAAGTCAGGAAACTTGAAAAATTTTGAAAAAACGTCAGGTTTTATCATTTCAAACTTACAAAACTCCTCATTTTCCCAAGCCATTTAAATAGATAAAACATAATTAAAAATAATTCGAAGTCAGATTAAAGTTGAAAAATTTTTCTCGAAATTTACAAAATAGTCTGATTTTAATTGCCTTCATCTGGTAAAAGTATATAAAACGTTATTTATAAAACTGTAAAATTTTTCCACAAGCAGTTTTAATATGCTTTTTAGTATTGATTATCTGTAACAAGTACACTTCCAGTGTTTATAAGTTAGAAAGAACAAGTATTATGCTGATAAGCTATTTATTGTAAATACATCAATAATTCACAAATGGTTCAAATGATGTAATGGAAGTGACGAATGAAGCAAAATCAAACTGTTGTTGTAACCTGTATATTTAGCCTATTTAGCTTTAGTTGTCTGAATTTAAAGTAAGTTTAAATTAAGATTTTAATTAAAAAAAGTCAAGTAAAATTTAGTAAAAATTCAGGTAGAAGGTAAAAGATTTTCCTCAGCTTAATCTTTTGCAACTCTGTATTTGTCTTTTAAAGTAAGTTAGCCATCAGTTAGTTATCAAGGGTAGCCTGTTAAAATCAAACTGTTGGACATTAATTTTAAGCTTTAAGGAAATTAGCAATGAACAAATCTGCTAAAAGTTTAGGCCACTGTAAAATACTGGAATTTGACATCTAAAAACCTAAAAAAAAACATGGAATTTTATCAAAAATTACTAAAAAACGTGTAATTTTAAACAACTTTAAATGATTAAATTGTTGCCCAAAAACCTGGAATAACCTTTGAAAAATTGGGCTGAAAACCTGGAAAATCTGGAATTTGAGAAGATTTGAAAAAAAAACTTGAAAAACTCCGAATTTTGATCAAGAAATACTCAAAAAAACCTGGAATTTTTAATAATCTCAACATGTTCAAGTAGTAAAATTTCGAATTGACACAAATATTATGTCATATAAATAAAAATTTGGTTATCTTCTAGTTTAAGAACGCGTATTTAACTTATTAAATTTATTATTTATATCGGTACTTTTTGACATCATATTCAATTTTTTATGTTAGCAGCTGTATATTTATTTATTTTTTGATATAACTGTCACCCCTAACCCTTATCCCTTTCGCCAACTTATTTCATTTTTTTGTAGTGTAAGGTAAGAGATTTTTCTAAGCTTAATCTGTGGCAACCCTGTATTTGTCTTTTTTTTATAATAATAGTATTTATTGGTGATTTTGTACAATTTACTAGCCCTTCTAATAAAAAAAAATTATATTGTCAAAAATAACCTCTGAAATTAATAATTATAGTAAATATAATAGGTGTTCTTAAACCAGAAGATAACCATAAACTTTTGGTCATCATCATTATTTTTATTTACAAAAAAAAACAAATTTAAAGTGGCTTTACATTATACTATTAATGCTTTAATACTATTTAACAAAAATTTTTACCTTAAAACTAACTATAAACTAAAAATATACCAAAATGTGTACTTTTAAAAAATTGGAGAAATGTTGCATAAATCAGTTGGTATTCCTGTATAAACATGCACATAATAAAAAAAAATATCATCACTATAAAATGCATTTTACTAATGTTATTTAAATAAAAATTTGCTTTTTCAATTTTTTTTCAGGGTTTAATTGAATATTTTAAACAAAACAAAATGATATATGATCTATTGGTGTATTTACTATGTGGAAACTATGCAAGTACTTTGCTTCTATTTTTTTGCAAATACATTGATTTGCACATAGGGTTTAAAGAGTGCAATGGAAGTTAAATAATTGAATAAAAACTGTTAATTTAACCTGTATAAAATTAAAATTGTAAACTTTTCATTATTTCAAGTCTTGCAAGTGTATTTTTAAGATTTTTTAAATGTTTTTTTTTTTATTTTTGTAATATTTACTTAAATATCTTAAATTTATTTGTCCTGATTTGAATAGCTGTGCTCCTAGTAATTCAAATACTAATTGTATCAAACAAAGCACATGTAACTAAACTTTCTTATAATTTGAATAAAGCTTTTGCTTTTTTTATAACTGCGTGGACTTCTTGAACCTCTATTTTTAAGCTTTATAAGATCTATTTATAAGTTTATAGGTTTTTTATTTACAAATGTTGAGGTAATAGTGAATTAAAAAATAAAAGTATATAGAAGTATGAAATAATTAAAATCTACTTTTTATAGTCTTTAATTAAATAACTCAAGATTGCATATTTTTATTCATTATTTAAATATTCTTTACTAGTAACTTTGAGCATTTTTTTTTCAAAGCTTTTCAATGCAATATTTGTATGTAGGGTGGCCGGGACACCTCCAAAATCCACATGCGTTCAAAATCGACAAATTCTTTTTCGAAAACCGCTTACCGAACGAGGGTGAAGGTTATGGGTAAAAGTGATAGAAAAAAATTAATAAATTTTAAATGAAAATAAATAAGAAATTATATAAAATAAATTAGTAAAAAAAGAATCTGATGGGTTTTCAATGCGGCTGGATTTTGATCAGTCGGATTTTGAAAGTATACCAGAGTGGCCAGTAAACCTCGAATCCTGGAAGACCTGGAATTTTAAAATGTTCGAAATAAACCTTGAAAAACCTCAACTTTTGTACAAAATTTAAAAATTACAAAAAACAGGGAATTTGAAACAATTTTTACATTTTAGGTAGTAAATTTTCGTCACGATAGATATGTCATACAAACTTTTTTTTTCTGTCATCATCAATTTTTTTTGTCGAAAGATTCAATTAAAATAGCTTTACAGTATTTTCTATTGTTCTTAAACTACTTATACAGTTTTTAACCTTAAACTTTATCTTAGACTTAAATTCCATAAACTTAAATCATGTAATGTTAAAACCAAAAATATAATTATTTAAACTTGAAGAAAATTTGCCAAAAACACTAGGCAACCCTGTGCTTAATAATAAAATTTTATTTTGACACAACAAATCTACCTTATTTAATATAGATAAAAGCTTTTAGTCAACATCAAAAATTATTTTAATGAAAAAAATATTTCAAGTGGTAACGGGTCAAAACTGCACGAAGACAAAGTTGCACGAGGTTACTATATTGCCCGATGGATTGAATTGCAGAAAGACAAAATTACATGAGAGTTCAAAATTGCACGAAGATACTTTTGTACGTACTCTTCCAAATAATATTTTATTGTTCTTATTTAATTGTTATATATAACATATGCTTATTAATGTTTATTTAGTTATAAATGATATGAGTATAAGTTTAATGAGTTTTCTTTATCGAAAAAATAATTTAAAACACAAATATATAAGAGATATGTCTTTTTTTTTTGTTTTACTATCTATAGTAGTTATGAATTTAAATAGTTTTCTAGGTTGTTTAAAAAAGAAGTGAAAAGTATATTTAAATATTAAATTTTTATGAAGAAGTACAATTTTAAAAAAATGTTTTGCTTATATTTTAAAATGTATATTTAAAGCTATGAAATAAAGTTGGTATAAGTGTTTTGTACTTATATAAATGGCTAAATTCTTTACTATAAATTTACAATAAGTAAAAATTTTGCTACTTTTAGAAAATAGATCTAATAAATACTACCTTTTCAAACATATCCTAATATTTTTACAAATATAATCAACAATAATCTTTAAAACAGGTGAAGCTCATTTGAAAGTGGACTTAGATGCTGATAAAGAAAGATCTTTTCAATAAGATTAAAGTTAGTAATTGATGTTAAGATAATTTATTTTAAATGTTGTTTAAATATAAACTAAATTTTAATTAACCTGATAATTTCTTATATGTTTTTTTATAGTTTGATTAAAACATATTACATTTTAGGATAAAAGTTGTTCATTTTCTTTCTAGTCTATACAAATGTTTTGGAATAAAGAAATAGCTTAGTTGGTTTCTTTTTTTTATTACCTACAAAAGAATTTTAAATGTAAATTACAGGAAAAGGTTAATCTTGAGCCATAGTAAGTTCATTTTTAACATTTTGATATGTATTGTGTTACTTGTTATTTTAAAAACAATTTTTCTAAATATTAGCCTGTCTTAAATATATTAGTTTAGTGTAATTTTGTTATTTGGTTTTAAACTAAAAAAGTAGCTCCGATTAAACTTTGTATGACAATACTAACAAGCTATTTTATTAACTATAATAAAAAGCAAATTTATAAGATTTTTGTAACATAAATTATGTTATTAGCAGGGTTCTTGCTTTTCAGGCTAAATAATTTTTTATAAAGAAAAACATCAGGCTAAATCAGTTTTTTTTTTAATTTTAGAATCTTAGTTTTTCTCAGTTCAAATGCTTAAAAATTCTTGATATAAAATGAGAAATTATTCAAACATTAAATTGAGATGTGAATTTATTAATAAATATAAATTTAGTTACTAAGGACAAAATAATTCAGTATTTGTTATAACAAATCTTTTAAACTTTTTGATTTTCTAATAGAAGTTTAAGCAGCCTTTATATCTTGATTTGGGTAGATTAAATACGTCATTAGTATGAAAGTTGATAAAGAATTATACAGTTTAAACATTCCAGTTGGGCTGCATGACGATTAAAGTTCGGACAACTCAAATTCCGACTTTTTAAGTTCAGATTTTAGAAGCAAATCCTCAACTATTAATTTTTATATATCGAATTTTTTTCACCATCGTGATTATAATAGTCGGACCTATATGTTCATTTTAATTTTTTTAAAATTAAAACTATTTGTCAAGTTATAATTTGATAACTTTAAAAAATAATTCAGTGAAGTTTATATTATAAGATTATTATTAATTTTTTATATCATATCCTTTTTATGAGATCTAGGTACCTATTTTTAATTTTCTCAATATCAGTTTTTATTTAGAGATAGAGACTATTTAAACAAAATTAATTAATTTGAATTGTAGGAATTTGAATTGAACTATTTTGAATAGTCATGTAATTTAACAGTTTAATTAAAACTACTTAGTCGTTGGTTCAAATTTGTTTACATCAGCTATGTTTTTTAAGCTTAGATAGTTTAACTGTTATATTTCCTAATTTAGAAACTTAATACCAAATACATTTTAGACCAAAACTTATAGCAGTTTATGATAATATGTTTTACTATTAATTTTTTTTTAAATTATTGAAATTATTAACAAAACTAACACATTCTGAACATAGCAGCTACTTAGTAGTGAGGTTGTAACTAAGAATTTTTAGTCTTAATAAAAAAGAAAACAGACAGAACTTTTTTATCTTGGTTTAAAAGTTTGTAACTAATAAAAAATGCGTACTAAATAGTTTACTAAATGAACTTTGCATAACATAAATGCGTACTTTTCAAAACTACTACTAAAAATACGCACTCAAAATACGTATTTAATGAGTAGTGCGTACTCAAAACAAATACATAAGAGGTAGGCGAACATCATGCTAAGTCGGTCAAAGTTGTAAAATATCAGGCTAAGTGTTTTTAAATTTGTGCACGAACCCTGAATTAGAACTGAATTGACAATATTAATACTTAAAAATGATTTTCAGGTTTTCTCTGATGCTAAGGATACCTAAAACCAAATGTAACAGCTCTAAAAATGGATCATTTAAAAAGCAGCAGCCTTAGAAATAATGATATGAATTAGGTTATAATACAACATGTCTATAATAAGACTTTTGAGTGTATTTTATAACTTTAAGCTTTACTTTACTTCAGAATTGTTTAAAGTTCCTAACTGTTTTTTAATTACAAGTCATTGTTATTCTATAATATGTTATTTGTTTATGTTCGGTGGTATTTTATTAAGTTTTTTTTTTTATAAAAAAAATCATAACGTTTTTTTTAAAGATTTTTACAATAACTTAACTACTAAAGGATAAATTAAATCTATATGATTATAATACAAAACAAATATGTTATAAATGAAATGCCACTAACAAATATTTTAGAAGTATTTATTAAATGTATTAGTAAAGTATTGTAAAATAGTGTTTAACCTAATAAAATATATAACAAATACTAATTTTTTCTTATTTAAATTGTAGCTTTTAAATACTAAAAGTATGCATATTTGTAGCTGCGCTAAACATATTAGTTATCTTAAACCTAACTATGTTTTAAAAAATGTAAACTTAAACCTGTACATTTTTTTAAAGGCTTTAATGTTCTTTTGTGTATTTTCTATTATATGCTACTTTGATTACAATATTTACAATTACATATTTTGTACCTCTGTAAACTAGGTAAAGCTAAAGTAATAAACGTTACACTTGTCTTGTTGTAACAATATTCATTTTTCACTGGTCGATGAAACTCAAAGCTGACAAATTGGTTAACAAAGAATGAATGTTAAACCAAAAGAAACAGTTCTTTTAACAAAAGGGGTTTTGAATCCCAATTACATAATTATTGGACTAATAATGATAATATGTTAAACACTGTGTACTCAACACTAACTGTTATACTAGCAACAAAACTATAATGATAGTTATCATTACAAAGCTGTCTAATGACAATAAACATAAACTTTTCACTAACCTAAGTGCTTAAACAAATATTGACTTTAAGTTATTGTAATTACAAAAATTAGGTTCTTAAATTAAACTGTATAAATAAGTTTTTGAATCATTTTTGTTATTAAATTAAACTGTCATGGTTTTGAAATTAGTTTTTGCTTACCTAACAAATAAATAAAAAAAATTACGCACAGTATTGGATTTTTTTTTTCATATAAGTTATGTGTTATATAAATACGTGAAATATACATTTTGGTCGTTATCAATATTACTATAGAGTATTTATTATAATTGATTTTATTGTTTTAGTTCCTTAGTGGTTTTGTCTTACTTTATTTTATTTCACTTTCAATATAATTTCAATATACACTATATTTAAAATTAATGTAGATTAATATCTTTTTTTTTTTGTTTTAAAACTCAATAAAGTATATAATTTTTTTATTTGTTAAAGACATGCATTTTTTTCTTAATTATTTAGTTTTAGCTATTTCTAGTAGCTTTCAATTTGTTGGTAGGTGTTTTTCACAAACTATTATGCTTTTTCCAGAAAATATTTTTTATCGTGAAAAGGAAACGAAATATAGTTGTAAATTATTGCTTAATATTTTTTATACGTGACTTAAAATTTAGACTGTAATAAAAGTTTTAGTTGACAGTTTAAATCATTTTTAAGGTATTTTATTGTGTTGTAAACTCGGTAAAAGGAAAGAGAACTACGATGCCTAATCATATTAGAATAAGCGAGCGGCTAAATAAGAAAAATAAGAAACGTAAACTACCGCTTCGATCAAGTATGAGACAATTAGATAAACGAAGAAGAAGTGAAGAAACTACAAATAAGGTTGTCTTATTGAACTTGTTAAAGATTATGAGTTTAAGTTTCTTTTTATTTTATTTATTTTTTTTTAAAGTACTTTTAAAGCTTATAAAAAAATAATTAATACAGTTACAGGGCTGAGTAATTTTTAATTATTTTACATAAAACAATAAAAATAAAAATAACTTTATTCAATAGCTAAAATATCACTTGATGAAATATTTTTATAAACTATTAGTTGATCACTACAAAAAATTTTTCAACATTAGTTTTTACCTAGATATGTTTTTACAACTACAGGTCTCTTTTTATTGTTTGGTATTACAAATCGTAACAACTTTGTTTATAAATTTAAAAAGACTATACAAAAAAAGTATATAGTTTTTAGTAAACGTGATATTTTAACCAATACTAATTAATTATGCTTACAGGTTATAGTTTGTGAAAACTACTTCAAGTGGCTAAATATAAATAGAAAAAAAATAATGATATTAAAGAACTAAGTTTGATATTAGACTATTTTTAAAAACAAACTGAAAAAAATAAAAACTACGTTAAGACTTTCGGGTATTTTCTTATAATAGTTTGTCTAAAAAGATTACACATATTTGATGTGTATACATTATTCAATATTTTATGCATATTACAAAGTTAATGTGTATAAAAAAAAACAAACTACGATTTAGACTATTGCTCTTTAAAAGTTATGCTACTGGTTAAACGAAGTAAGTTTATTTATTACACGTAAGTTTTTTAATCATAAAAAATTTTTTTTAAACTACTACATACCAGTTTTAAGATTTTATTAGTCATTCACATTTATGAAAAAAAGTAAAAAAAAATTATACTTTAATGATAACCTGCAGCCAGTCACTTCAAGAAAAAACAAAGTCTGGGGCATGAGAGCACAATCTGCCTTTGACCTTAAAAGAGTGTTGCCTAAAGACGAAAAAGAAGTAAGATTAAATTTTTAAAATGAGAATTTGCAATGATTATGGTTTAAAATGATTGTTAATGATTTGCACTTTTCAGGAATACGCAGATAGCTTTTCGCGATTTCTAAAGCAGGTTCTCACACCTAAGCGTTACCTTAAGTCACAAATGAAGAGGGATCTTGCTTGCCTGGAGAACAAAATTCTTAATAAGTTAAAATCAAAAATATCGTTTATACTAAAAACTACTTAGATCAGTTTTTTTATTTAATTCTAAAACATTAGTTTCTCATAATCGTTTATTATCATTTCATTTCTATTCATCAGAATATATTATTAGAATAGCTATTATTTAGTTGCAAATTTGTTTTATATTTAGAAAACAGTCTTCTAAAAAATATCATTTATCGAATATTATACTGTTTCGTTAAATATATATATTTATACTTTATACACTATAAATAGCTGAAGATAAATTACCAAAATTTGTACTAACATAATAAAATATAATTTTAGTACAAAATGTATACTACAAAAAGTAGTTACAAAAAGTACAACAAAGCATTAAAAAAAATTTAATAACGTAGGTATAAAGTTTACCTGAATAGATTTAATAAAATAAAAATAATATTACACTGATATAAAACGTAAAAATTACTAACATAATATGTTATGGTTGTTGAATTTATATCTTATAAATAAATTTCAACACATAAAATTATTTTCGCTTCGTAATTAAAATATTTATACACTTATCGACATTTTTCCCTGGTTTAACTAATAATTTGTAACTTAGTTTTCATCTTTAAGCATTGAATAAATACTTGTGGTAATCACATTTATACTATTATATGAATGTTTTACAGTATTAACAGAGATGAAATAAAAACTGACGTTGAAAACCTGATAGAAAACTTCGGAGATTTAAGTCAACGTGCAGTTTTGAATCAAAGAATCGCTATATTTTTCTATCAAAAGACAATTAAAACTAGGTAGGTTTTATATTGCACAAGTTTGTTAAAAAAAATAACTTAATTCTGTATTAAACTTCACAACGTTAACCATCTATTGCAGAATGGTGAGATCGAATAGAAGAAAGTTGAGGTATATCAAATCTACTATAAACAAGAAACAAGAACAAGGTAATGAAGTACTTAAACATCCAACAAAAGAAACTATTGAAGATGAAACAAGAACTGAAGTAGCTGATAAAACACCAGAGGAAGTTTTAAAAGAAGTTAATGATGAAGGTAAGTAAAGTATAAATATTTATTTGCAAATAAAGCATTGACATCATTTTAAAATTTCAATGAATCTCAATTACATTCTCGTTGAAATTTAGTTTAATATTAGCTTCTATAAGGTAGTTTCATATATTCAGATGCTAAATGTTCTCTGCTAGATAGTTTAAAATAAAAACAGCAAGCTCAAACAAAGAAAGAAAAGACGAGGAAGTAACAAAAATCACAAAAGAAGTAAATAAAGTGATGCCTTTATCTAAATCGGCAGCACAATATGTTACAAAAATAGTTGATGTAAAAGGTAAATTGGATTTATATGAGTTTATTATTATGGTTAATGAATTCGCATAATTTTAAAATGTTACAACTTAAACCTCACTAAAATATTTAAAAAGCTTTATGATCTAAAAAACTAGTTCTTTTAATAAAATTGATTAAGTTTTTTATTAAAGTCTAATAAATATCTAAGTTAAATTATTTATCGTTTTTTATTAGATAACCCTAGAGGGTTAACCAATCTGAACAAAGCATCGTGCTATATGAACTCCGTAAGTATCGTTTTATTTAGTTTTGATGTTGATTAAGTTAAATCTCACAAGTTATTTTTGCAGGTCATACAGGCGCTATTGGTAGTTGAGCCGTTTATATTACTTTTAAAAAGGCTTCAACATTCATTCAAAGAAAATCAGCTGAAAGTTGGAAATAATATTATTTATAACTTGTGAGTGTTTTTTTTTTGTTAAAAGTCTATATAACTTTTAATTTTTAATAATAATATTTTTTAGCTGTGAAATTTTAAATCAACTGAGACCAGAGCGTAAAACCTCATCTAGAAGTAAAAGAAAAGCAACAATTCAGCCTGTAGACAATGAGAAATTTTATGAAGCAGTTGTCAACCTTAACTGCAAAAAATATATAAGAGTATGGTATAGTTTATCTTTAGAAAAATGTTTCATAAGCAAATTACTTAGTCTAAAATGAATGTTTATTATCTCCATTATTTTTATAATATTCGATATTTTATAGGACAAACAAGAAGATGCTAGTGAACTTTTAATGGATCTGATAGGACTTTTGCATGAAGAAGTTAGTTATTAATATATGATAATAACTGAATAAAACAACAGAATTACATAAAAAAATTGTTGCATAAACTTTAAAAGCTATTTGTTTACATAATTTAGCATATAACATTTATATATATACTTTATTTAAACACAAAGCACTTAACATGCATAAAACTATATTTAGATCCTTCGTTTGACAAAAAAAAAGCAAAAATCAAAAGAAAATTGTGAAATACCTAAGTAAGTACTTTTCATTTATTAGGATAACTAAACTAGACAAACTCGACTCAATTTAAATAATATAATAGAGATTATGATTTTCTAAAATGTTAAAGTGATATCTTTAGTTTACTAATATTCCTAAAAACATAATATGTATATATAAACGTCTTAAGTTTATAAAAGTGTTTATTAAAGTTGGGCAATTAAAAACCAGGCAGGAAATCAAAGACATGTTCGAGTACAAACTCTATGATTCGAAGAAAAGTGTCGAGCAAGGTGAAGTTCTATTGCCACCAATAAGTGGTAGTTTTGATATTGAGATGGCTATAGAAAATTATCTTGCTGATGGAGAAGTAATAATTTTATTTCTTATTCTAGTTGTTTTTTAGTCAATAGTTTTTTTTTTGAGTTTTATTTTTGGTAATAAAGGCAGTTTTAATAGTGATAATAAATTTATTATTTACTTTTAGAGGCAATTCTTTGGAGTACTTCCAAAAGTGCTTATTTTAAACCCAAGAAGAAGCACCAACGAGATCGTGAAAGAAATCCCCATTACCACTGAACTCATTATCAAAAAAGGTTTTTTTTTTACACTTAATTTATAACATGCAACAAAACTAACTTACCACCAACATCAATTTAGATCAACTTACTAAAGAAGCATCAGGGAAGTATGATGAAAATAAGAATAAATTCAAGTTGGTTTCCATAGTTTTCCGTAAAGGTGAAGGCGCGGACTGGGGACATTTCATCACGTCATCATTCCACAAAAACCTGAACGTCTGGTTCACGTTTGATGACGAAACGGTTACTAAAACATCAGTGGAGGAAATGAAAAATTACGAAGGCTTTACGCCTTACTTATTTTTTTACTTGAGGTCAGATTATTGCTAGTTTTAAATTAAATTTTGTGGTATTTTTATAAACTTTGAAACATAATTGCTTACAGATAATTTATAAATGAAAGTTTATAATTCTGGATATATCTGGATAAATCTTGATATAGATTTGAGTGTTTTTAATATCTATATTTTTAACCTTATTCATTGTTGTTTAGTGTGCAGTAAAGTTAAAGTAAGATACTTTTATTAATTTTTCATTTTAATGTAAATTGTTATGAATTTTTAATTTACTATGTTTTAAAAACTTAAGTATTAAAAATGTTTCCGGTAAATTTTTAAACTCTTCGCTTTATAAACTCAATTAAACTATCTTGATCTAAATTGAGTTCATAGTAAAGTTTTTATAATCGAAAATTATGTGTTCTTTGTAAAATTTTATAAAATAATATTTTTAAAATCCGCTGCAAATGATATCAAAAAAGCCATAAGCTCAAATTATTTTATAAGATTATTTTTCTTAAAATTCTTGTTTAATTTACTCGTATACTTAATATATTTAAAGTACAAATTTTTTTTTAAAAAATATAAAGAATTGAATAAACAGTTTAGACCAATTAATTTTGAATAATTAATAAGTTTGAAATAATCTTAATGATTATCTTATAATTTCTCAGAAACTTACTCTTTTTTTTGCGTTGTGCAGTGCATTAAATTTCCTTTTTGATTTTCTGACAAAAATAAAATTTGTTTATCAACTATTTAACAAGTTTTGTATTAAAAGATTTTTTTTCAATGTTGTTATTTTAAAATTTTGAAAAACAAAAAAGCCATTTTTTTTTTTCATTCACGATTTTTATCTATAAGGTTTGTTTTTTAACAATTCTGGTTGATAAAAGAAGCTATCGAAATATTTTTTAAAGACGTGTATTGAATGGTTTCAATAAATACTTATTTTGTTAGCTTCGTGTTTTTTCTATAAATCAATACGTGTTTAAAGTTACTTAATAACTTAAACGATTCAAAGTAAACAACCTGATAGATGGGATTTTTCAAACTAATATGTAAAAGCTTAAATATATGTCACCAATTAAATAAGATTAATAAGATTTTGTACATATCTTTTGAAACAAGATCTAAATTGAAAAATAAAAAAAAAAGGTGGTTCGCAGGAATAGGAATAACTTAAAATGTCTAAATAACTTGGTCTCCTTATTGAGTTGTCACGTTTTAATAAATATTTTTCTATACTTTATCAAAGTTTTAAAGAAAATCTGAGTCTTACAACTTGATTGCTTACCAGCTTCATTTCATAAAAAATAATTAATTCGTGAAAGAAATTTTAGAAATTCAAGTTATGTTGAATAATTAGTCTTATAACTAACCAGTGTGAGCTAAATTCTAAGTTCTCGATGACATTTTTAATTTTAACCATACAATAAGCATAATTTAAAATTTTGTTGGACTAAAAGCTTTTACAGTCCGCGAAAACTGAAAAAAAATGTTATGAAATTAACAAAAAAAAAATATTTAAAATTATGAAGCAGAAATTATTTAATGAATTTAATTAATTAATTTAAGGATTTCCTTTACTAGACCGAATCAAACCCGTGGGCTATTTAACTAACCCTTTACTTAGTAAAATGTACCATGATGTTTTAGTTAAGAAATTTTAATGATTAGTTAACTTAATTGCTCGTTTTTTTAACTGTTAGTATTAAAACAATAATTTAACTACAGCATTTCTATTTCGATATAAAACCAAGCATCAAAAAAGAAGAACAACTAATTCTTCCTCCCTTTGTTTGTTTATTACTAACTTACTGTACAAATTTATTCTAATCAAGACGATCGAAAGCATTTCAAATTTTATTCATACATTGAAAATAAATTATTTTGTCATTAAATTGAAAAAATAAGTATTAAAATGTACTAGCGATTTGTTTGATGAAAAACAACTAAAGTGACTTAACAAATATTATTCATTGGTTATTTACGATCTTTAAAAATAAACCATAATAGCTACTAATCTATTCAATACAGACTTAACAAATGCTTGAATAATCTGATGGCTCAAAGTTGTAAAGGTCAGCTAAGTTGAACGTGGTTTATAAAATATTTAAGAAATACTTTACTCAAGAATTGATACTTATTTTGAATATAAAAAAAGCGAGTTCAATAACTATAGAACTTTTTCAACTATAACTTTGGTTAAAGGTCGGGAGTGTATTAAAAAAAAAATTAATATATATTATAATAGGTAGTAAAACACTTCATTGATGAAGTATGTTGTGAATAAATGTTTTTTCATATGTATCCCTATAAATCATATCAAAGAAAAATAAATAAGTTGCGTTTTTTTATACCGAACCATAGAAAGTTTGAAAAAAAAAATTAAATTGTTAATCAGCATTGAAAAATTCCATTATGTAATCCCATATAATACTACCATTGACAAATTTCTTCAACTTTGTGTAGCATGAAAAAACAGCAAACACAATCTAACCACCCTCAGTTTTGTCAGTAGCATACAATGTTTTAATATTTCACCATTAAAAGGTTCATTTGTAAAAACACAACAGTCACGACAGTCCAATTTTTTTGAAAATTAGCAACACTGTTAAAATCAATTAAGTAAAAAAATTGGCTTCGAGTAATGGTTTACTTTTGTGACCAAGGAAAAAACATGTTGACTTTAATTTTGTATTACTTCATTTTCATGTGATTGCAACTGCAATTCAAACAGAAATTTAACAAGATCTGTTAATACTTTTTATTAAATTAAATTCTACAAATATAAAGTTTAGTTTAAGCTAAGTTTGGAGAACACAGGTTTCTCGAAAGAGTGATTTCTTCAATATAACTTTTGCTCACTTTAACTTAAACAATGAATTATAACTATTTCTATTCACAATGAATTTCTAACATTTGGTTTATATAAAGTATGTATATGAAAAACAGCAATTTTAAGCTAACTAATACTGGTAGTTTCATTAATTCTTTTTGAAAGAAATTTATTTTGATCATATACAGTAATCTCTCGCTTATTTACGCAAATTGTGTCCAGAGAAAAAACATGCGTAAAGATACGAGAGATCGTAACGATACGAGAGGTACCAAATATACTTACTATAATAGCTGTTTTTTGATCTTGCATTTAGTTAAAAGCAGACTGGGGACTTTCACAATTTTAACAATTTGTTTACTTTATTTACAAATATTAAAACTAAAAATAATACTATACATATATTAAAAAAGGACTTAATATTATATAAAATAATAATACTTGTAGAAAATGTTTAATAATTATAATAATAAGTAGATTTTATCTTTATTTTTATGTTACTTATTTGATACTTAAGCTTTATATTCTATTCTCATTTATAATTAAGCATTTGTTTAAAGTTAAGAAATGGTCTGGATTCTATATTAAAATTTGTTTCCATAACCTTTCACAAAAACATGTAAATGGTGCTGTAATGGATTTCTTTTTTTGAACAAAAATATATAAAATACAAGAAATATGTTTAGGATAAGATATAAAGAGTTTAAGAAAAGGATATAGAGAAGTGAATTATAGAATTTAAAAACATATTTTAAATTAAAAATATACAATGACCTAATTTGTGGAATATAAAAAAAAAACTAAAATTTTATTTTTGAATTTTTTGAATTCTAAAATACGATACTAACGTCACGAGTGCGTAAAGATGCGAGAGGTTACTGTAACTTAATATAGCTTAACTGTAAAAATATTTAAATTAAAAATTTTTGTATTTTAACTGTTCAAAATATTGGTTAAATCGTTTGCTAATAAAAAATACTAGTGAAATGACTTCACTGGAATATTGATAAAAACAAATTGTACAGTAATCTTCCTTTATTGTACCAACATCTGTTTCTGTGTGTTAACGAATCAACACACTTCAACTTGGTTCTGTAAAAAAGTAATTACGGTAATGAAAGAATAGAAGCATAGAATAAAGTGGGTGTATACAGTTTACTTTAAGTTTTTTAGACTTAATAATTACAAATATTATATAGTTTTATAACAGTCGGATTTAATATTAAGTATTTTACCTATTATTTACTATGATCAGTAGTAATTATTTTATTTTAATTTAAAACATGTATACACCCACTTTATTCTATGCTTCAAACTTCATTAAATATTTTTTTTTTACAGAACCCAGTTGAAGTTTGTTGATTCGTTAATACACAGAAACAAATGTTGGTACAATAAAGGAAGATTACTGTACAATTTGTTTTTATTTGTGATTTAACAATAAAATTTGACATACAACGTAAATATTAAATGAATAAAAAAAAATACATATAAACATAAATACTCCAATAAAAGTGAAAGTAACCAAAGTATCAAAATTTATATACTTACATATATTATATATCTGCCTCAATTAGAAATTCGATTTTTATTTCTAAAGGCATCATGTGTTTTACAAACTACTTAAATATCTCGATTCTTTATGTTAGACTATTTATTGATTTGATAAATTATACAAAAATGACATTAAAGAGACGTATTAAATCGTATAATGTTCTTTATTTTTCTCTGTTTTAATACTTTACTATGAGTATAAATTGCTGCAAAAACAAAAAAAGAACATAATATTATGATATATTTAACTGTTTTTTTAAAGTCTTTACACCTTCAGAAATTTTTATTATTTAAGTCATACTAAACTTACGTATTTCAACAAAAATACTTTTTAAACGATTCAAAATATGTTCAACAAACAACTGTGTAAAAACTCTGCTCATTCTTAAAACTGTTATAAAACTAAAAAAAAAATTATTTAGTTTTAGTTTTAATAAAATAAAATTCACTAAGATTTTTATCCAATCGAAATTAGCAGATCTTTTGTAATATTTTTTTTTTACTTTTCTTTTGTCTACCGAATATAAGCCCAGCTATTAGTTTTATAACCGAAGCTTGTAACTAAATTATTGATGAATAGTAAAAAAAAGATAAAACTTGAAACTAAAATTACTTTTTATCAGAGATAACAGCTATTAAAGTTTAATAAAGTTTAAACCAAATTAAAAAGATTATTATATTGCAAAAACACCTTTTTGCTTTATTATATACTAATTAGAATTAAAACGTTGTTGGTTAGTTTGCATTGTTTAGAAATTGTCAAATAAAAGAGCTTTGAAAAGTTAAAAAAAATAACCGAAATCATGGTTTAAAAAGTTTAAGTTAATTTAGTATATAAAATAACGTTAAGAAACTTAACATTTTAAAAGGTTTAAAATTTCTAAAGTACTTAAAAATTTGCACATGAATAATGTTATGGTTTATTTAAAAAATCTTAAATTTAGTTAAAAAGCTATACAATATCCAAAAACAAAAAAAAAGCTTGATTTACTGATTTACAACAACGTTGTTGCAAATAAATAAGGCAACACTAATATTTAATTTAATATTAATATTAGTTATAAATTAAAAAACTTGATACATTATTAAAAATGTGTTTTTTTTTCTTTTAAAATAAGTAGACTGTGTTATATGATATGAAATCAACATTTACGCTGCTGCAATAATAATCAGCTTTATATTAATTTTACACTTTTAAATATTGTGTAAGAATCGGACATATTAATTTTGAGATAGATAAAATCTCTTTTAAACCACTACTGATTATTTTTTATTAATATTCAATTTAAGAAGATTTATCATGATTTATGAAAAATAACATTTTGCTTATACATGCATTATTATTTTTTTTGAAAAACTTTTAAAAATAATATTATAACAGTTTTTAAAGTATTTTCATTATATTCTTTTTTCAGTTTTAGTGCATAACTTTTACGGGTTATAAAATGTGATATTCTTACTAATTGATGTTCCTACTGTTTTTCTATTAAATGATATGCTAAGTATTAAATTCTTTATCAAGTGATTAGATTATTTATTCAATTTTTTTTTTTTAATGTTTATTTCAATCGAGTTTTATTAAAACATGATTAGGTCATACCAATTACTTATAATTCAGGGAGGTTTAGTTTGTCTCAAAACGTTTATTCCAAAAAAGTAAAAATTTAAAAATGTTTTATATTTTTTTACTTGCATAAAACTTAAAATAATATATAGTTAAAATCCTATGATTTCATATAGCAAACTTTTATATATAATTTTTATTTAATTTGAATTTTAGATTAGTAATGAAAAAATAAAACTTAAGTTCTGTTGATATAAAATAGTATTCTCCAACTATATATTTTTACTGTTGATTTTATTAATTTTGAAATTAATGTTGTCAATAATTTATCATCATCTTTTATTTAACTTTCCAATTTCAATAGAATAGATTAGTTTTTTATCATAAATCATTAGAAAATGGTATTTTACTTTATTACCAAAGAAAATAGTTATTTAAAGCTTTTCAGAAATGATTAGAGTTAAAATTAAAAAAAATTGTTTTTTTTTTCTTAATCTTATAACTAAGTTTAATATAAAACACAAATAATATTCTCATAACTGCCCAAAAAATCTAAAGTTAGCTCAAAACAAGAAATGTAGTTAGGGAGTAATACTTGACGCAATTATATTTTGCATCAACTTTTGCGAAAAAAAATTCAACAATATGAATTGAGTTGTAGGTGTAACACTACAAAATTAAACTAAATAATGAACTTAAATAAGTTTTCTACAAAAGACTTCTATTTAATGCAAAATTTTATTAATAATATTAAACTTTCATATAGTTTTTTTGCCAAAATAATTATCTAAGCTATTAAAATATAAGCAGTTTTTATACCAGGTGTCGGCAAACAGCCGTCCGCGAGAAAAAATTTATTTTGAATGTAATGCGGTCTGCAAAAAAAATCTGCGGCCCGCGACCATTAAAATTTGTTCCACCCACCAAAACTATTTTAAGTGGATTTTTTTTGTTTTATTGATGTAGTTGATAATGTTTTTCTTTTAAGTCACTGGAAAACTTTAAGACATATTATAAAACTTTACTGCTTACACTTAACAAAATAAAAATGATTGATTGACTTTCTTCAGTATTTTTTCTAAGTTAAGACAATTACTTTCTTATTTCAACAGCAACTTGTGAACTAAAAACAAGTTTTAAAAATACTTGGATTCAGTAAGTTATCTTAGAAACACATGTTAAATAAATTAACTAAATGCGCATTCTTTCTCTTTGTACAAATGTAACCAATATTAATGAACTAAAGTTTAATATCTTTAAAACTTATTAGATTTAATTAGTTTAAAAATAAAAAGTTTTTTTTTAATTTGGTATTTCTATGTTATCTATACTAAATACGTTGATAGAAACACTAGACAATAATAATTACAGAATTTTTATTAAAATAAAAGTTGAGCTCTTGTTAAAAATCTGACACAAAAGACTCGTTTAGAATAAATGCATGATAAAATCCAGCATGAATAAATACATGTACAGAAAAGAACTTTTAAAATGGTCTGATAGGGAAGCGATTAGTATTAAAAGATTTTACAAAAAAACTCGTTTCAAAACTTCAAGTGGGAAAAAATTTAAAATTCACTCTATCTACAAAATAAAAGCAAATGAGGCAATCCATAATGATAATGCGAAAACATTTAGATACCTCTACCACGGTACAGAAGAGTCTAATGTAAATGAAATTCTAAGAGATGGGTTCTTGGATGCAAAGACTACCAGTGGTTGCTGTGGATATAACGGTACGTACTTTACACCTGTCAATAGAGTTGCTTGCAAATATGGAAGAAAATTTTTTGACTCAGGATATAATTTGAGAAGAAGAAAAATTACCACATGCATTTTTATCTGCGAAATACTTCACTGCGATATAGTGAATGTCAGTGTTAAACGTAACTGTAACAGCAATGACAGAAAAAGGAAATATTCGGTCGAAAAATTTTCAGGTATGTGTTCAATGGAACTTAATAACTTCAATGATTTTGATGGAGATGATTTTAAGAAAAAGATGATCAAACTATACAAAAATAAAAATAAAGGTAGTATAGAGCCACAATGTTGGCGGTTCGATAAGTACTTAGTTTCACAAAAAGTTATAAAGCCTAAATATCTGCTTTATGTCTATACATATGAATAAAAATAATGAATATTTGGCTGAAGTTGTGTATATAGACTAGTTCTGAGATATTATTTAATACAGTTAGGTTTGGAACCAATTGTACGATATTATTTTCTAACGTGGGAGCTCTTATTAGAATTGTCTTTTTAAAATTATTGATGTTGATTCTATATGAAACAAAATTATTATACCTTAAATATCGTATTTTAAATGATAAATAAATCTTGTGTAACCTAAAGGTAGTTGTTTGTCACTAACAACTATTAAAGTAGATATAATTTTAAAACTTCTCGTGTATTTGAAACTATGTAGTTTTATGCTTTTATGACATATTTTAATGCATTATTATTTAAACATTATAAAATTATTTGAGTAATTTTAAGCTTAAAGTCCTATTAATAAAGTAAAAAATTGTAAACTTTAAATTTAATTACGGAAAATAAATATTAGCTTCAGCAACATCAACAAAGTTTTGTATAGTGCGTTTATTCATTGATAATAAACATATATCTTCATCAAATGATCAACAACAACAACATCTGAAACAACCTATGACCGGTTTCTAAATTATTAGACCTGATGAGTCTTAATAAGGACAAAACCGGTTGAAAATTCTATCGAATCCTGTTTTTGTTAGTCGGGTGGTGAAGTGAGTTGTTTATTTTATAAACATCTATAAACTACAATTTTCAAATACACAATTTGTATTTATTTGTTAAAGTTATCAGCTTCAGAAATGAAATAAATATAAAGTAATAAATGAATACTTATTGTTTAAAAACTTGTATGTTTATTTTCTTTTAGTGAGTTTTCAAATACTAATTACTTAAATAAAGATGTAGTTTAAAGTACTAAAATAGCTTTAAGTTTAGATACATTTTAAGATAGCTAATTTTAATCGTGACGTAATTACCAAACAATTTAAATAATTATAAGCTTCTAATAACTGAAAATTTGAAATTATGCAATTATAAAAAGTTTGAATTTTATGAAAACAGTAGCCACGTAAAAACTTTTAAGAGCTTGCATAAAGCCTATATTAAAGGAAAGCTTAAGACTTCTGTCCGATTAAGTTAAAGAAAAAAATAATTAAAACCGAGATAGTAAAAGGTTTTTATACCGTAAGCTAAAAACGAAATCAATATTTTTGGCTTATTATAATGCAGTGATCAAGTACAGATTTAATAAATCTATCAAACCGTTTATTTAAAAATAGCTCCATGTTTTTATACTAAATAATAATTTAAATAACATAATAAATCGTAATGAAAAGTTTTTATATAATATGGTTAGGTATTACATTTCAATTGTCTTTAAACTATTAAATAAAGTCTATCTAATAAAACTTTAATCACTTAAATATAAACAGCTGTAAAAATTAAAACTAATAATTTATAAAAATTAGCTTAACTTAAATCAAAATTATCAAGTATATGGGAAAAAAATCTGAACTAATTTTTCAAAATTATATTTTAACGACAACTTGAATGATCCAAAAAAAAATTAACACGATTTTACTAAATTTATTTTAGTTGAAATGCTTCTGAACAACTTTATTTCTTATGACATGATAAACAGATAGTTCTCATTAAAGAACATTCTGTTAAAGTTTATTTGATAAAAATTACCAATAAATATCTTATATAGTAATCTTCTTATATAAGAAATTTTAAGAAATTTAAAATAAAGGAAAAAAAAACAATATTCTTTAAAGAGTAGTTTTGTTAGTACAGAAACTACGTTTTAAATCTTTCTTTTTTAAGTATATTAGACTTATTATTGCTTATATGCTTGTTTTTGTCCTAAAGGCATTTAAAAACTTTTATTTTATTAAACAAAAGCTTTGGTGTTCAATGACTAATAAATTTTATAAAAGTTGCTTGTAAACACATAAACCATAGTATGAAATAAAGTTACTTTAGTCTCTTCGTTTAACAATAACAAATAGACATAATAAACTAGAATATACTGTAATAAAGATAGTTGTAAATTAAATAAATATGAGTACAATTTATTAAAGATTATAACTTTACGTTGCAGAATAGTATTTTATTACTATAGCAAAACAAGAAATGAAAAAAAAGTAAGAAAAGTAAATTTATCGCGAAAAACCTTATTTGCTTAATATTTAATACTTTTTATTAAACTATACATGATTATATTGCACAATTAAAACAAATGTTTGATATTTAATTAACAAACTAGATTTAACATTCAAAACTAACTTAATACATTATAAAATGCTAGCATACTGAAGAAACAATCAATCTAAGTTAGTTGAATAGATAAATAAGTGCAAAATAGTCAGAGTTAACTGTTTGCTTTAACAAAATAAACAAGAAAAATATAAAAGCTATAGAAATTAATGAAGTACTGAAAACATCATGATTAAATGTTAATGATTGTTAAAAATGCAATAAACTTATATAAAAGGTAAAAAAAAATCTTTAAGAGAGATAAAAACATGATCTAAATAGTTACTAACAACCGCTGTAACTATTTAATTGTATACAAGAAAAAAGTACAATAATTATAAACTTACTTTTTTATTTAAAAAAAGAAAACTTAGTAGAAAAATTTAAAAAATTTAAAACAATAAAAAAAATGATAATAATTATTAGTTTTCCTTTTATTATTTCAACTATTTGCTTAAACTCAACAACAAAACTGTTCAATACAGTATAAAGTTTAAAATAAAAGGCAAAAACTGAAACTTATAGTTTCATCCTTGAATTATCGATTAATTTAGTTAAAGAGATGAACATAAAAATCAAAACCATGTTCTCAGTTCATGCAATGGTAACAGACTGTCAGACCATCTTTAAACATATTCAGCTGAAAAGTTTATATAAAAATTACTAAAAGAATTGAGAGTGTACAAATAGATTTTAAAAGATATATAAAAACTGTAATTTGAAAATGTTATCTAAGTTAATACTTAATACTTAATACAACTTTTAATTAAAAGTAGTTGTAGGTGCAAGACTGTTTAAGTTTTGAATTTTGAATACTTAAAAAAAAGTTTAAAGGTCAAAAATTTTATATATTATCAAAAATTAATTGTAGGTCTAAACTAAATACTACCTACAAAATTTTTATTTGAAATTAACAAGATTTTGAATAAATTTAAGATACTGTTCAAGCTCGTTTTAAAATATAATAGTTTTTATTCTTTGCAAAAAATATAATAAATATTCTATTATTCTTTTTAATTATATCAATGAAACCTAGGTTTATTTTTATTAATTGAGTATTTCATTTAAAAAAGTGGTATTCATTTCATTAATTGGCGAATTTTAATTTATCCGAACTGTAACTTCATCATGACCATGTATTATAAAGTAGAAAACAAAAAAAAATTCTAATTAAATTACTAAAGTTTTATATAGTTCAATTAAGTTTAAATGAAAATGCACAAAACGATTTTTATTATATTAAAGTCTCATAATAAATAATTTACACCGAATTGTAGTTAAACCGACTTATTTTCGATTCAAAAAAAACTTATTGTTAACGAGCTTTTAATTCTGCTTAATGAATGTAATAAACTTTTAAAAACAATTTTTAGCACAGATGTTTAAAATGTAATGTGATATAAAAATGATGACTTAGGAAAACGTGTACGATTTATTTAACATGACGTAAAATGCAACAAACCGTTAAACTTAAGCTTCTTGTATTTGTGCCATTCGCACACATTTGTAGTTGTCGAAGTCTTCCTCCATCGTAAGTATGAATGAGAAAACTCATCATGAATTTCCTCATCGTCAGCTTCGTAAGCAATTTCTTTCTCTGGGTCGACTCTGACGCGCACTTGTGTGTCAAACACAATTTCATTATTTCCATCAACATAATCCTCACTACTGTCATCTAATGAACTGTGATCTGCTAGGCTATCGAATGATACCCTATTATGATTTAATAATAATGTTTTCTTTTACTGAATAACTTATTTTCAATTTAGTCTGACTAATTAACTAAGCTTAAAATAAGAATTTTCATGTTTATTAGTTTGGATTTTAGTATTATATATTTTAAAAAACTTAATGTCGTAAATATATCGTTAACGTTCTTTATTTTGTTTGCACTAACATAAAAAAAGTTTGAAAAAAGGTTAATGTCTCACTTTTAGTTATAAAATAGTTTATGATATTTATTTTTAAAAAGCTACACAAAATAAAATATATTTTACCTCTGCCTCTAACTTTCTAATGTCGAGTTGTTTTAAAAAAAATTATAAAGTCGATCATAAATTTTTTTTAATTTTTTCAAATCTATTGTTTGTTTAAGTTTTTAATTTTAGTTCGTTTTCGGAAAGTTCTTTAAAGAATTTATAACAGTATAAAAAAGCTAACTATTTTTCAAAACACAAATTGAAAAAATAAGAAATCATGTTAAGACTTTCTGATAATTTCTTATAACAGTTTATCTTTAAAATTTGTACATATATAGTGTTTATACACATTTAACTTAATGTATATTATGTATTTAATGTATATTAAGAAAACAACTATGATTT
Source organism: Thalia democratica (assembly GCF_965202585.1). Classification (NCBI taxonomy): domain Eukaryota; kingdom Metazoa; phylum Chordata; class Thaliacea; order Salpida; family Salpidae; genus Thalia; species Thalia democratica. Next base: position 85,419,901 of record NC_139165.1, read on the forward strand.
AGAATATTGCTGTTTAAAAACTATACTACTGGTTATACGTAGTAATATCATTTATTACACGTAAGCTTGCTTTTTTTTATTATAACATAAACTATGGAAAAGTACTACATATTAGTTTTAAGATTTTATTAGTCTTCTAATATTTTTAAAAATATATAAAAAAAACTTCTACTTATTTTTATTTTTGTTAAACAATAAAATTTGAATATAGAATTATTATCGATAATCTTTAATTTTTATATGATTTATAATAAAACAGTTTTACTTCGTAAAAATCAATTTTCAAAGACTAATATAGTCGAAAAATGATTTTGCCTTCAGTACGCACTTTTAACCAATTAAATAAATTTTTTCATGATCTTTTGTCCAATACTATGCGTACTCATGTAAATACTACTATAAATTTGTATTAAAAGTTATACTCATAGTCAACTCCCGGTTATTTTTATACTTCAAACACGTGTAGCTAAACAGTATTTGCATAGTATTAAGTTCATATTTTTAACCATTGCGTATTTAACTTAAACTCTTGATGTAAAAAAAAAGGTTATAGTACTAAAATTATGTCAGTTTTTTTAGATTATAAACAAAATATAATAACTTACAGTCAACCACTACAACCAAAAATAAAGCCTGGCACGGTAGAGCACAATTTTTTCTTGATATTCAAACCGTGCCTAAAGACGAAAGAGAAGTAAGATTAAACGAAGAAAATTAGATTTTTTTCTGTTGAAGTAATACTTCTTCAAATTTTTTTTTAATGATTTGCACTTTTCAGGAATACGCAGCTATCTTGTTGCAATTTCTAAAGGAATTTCTAGTACCTAAGAGTTTTGAAAAATCACAATTGCAGTGGGATCTTGCTTGTCTGGAGAACAAAATTCTTAATAAGTTTTAATCAATTTTATTTTTGATACTAAAAGCTACTTAGAGCAGTTTTTTTTTCAATTCTAAAGTATTAAAGTCTCATAAACGTTTAATGTTATTTTATTTCTATCATTAGAACATGTTAGGACACTAGTTATTATTTAGTTACAACTTTGTTCTATATTTAAAAAAGAGTTTTCTCTATAAATTCTTCTTAACAATTATGTCACTGCTTTGTGATTAGACCAAAGTATAAAATTGTTTAAGTTATACTAATATAATTTCTCAAGAATTATTAGTCAGTACAAAATGTGTACTGAGAAAATATTTACAAAAAGTACACCAAAGCATTAAAAAAGTTTTTAAATAATATAGGTAAAAGTTTACCTAAATAGAGTAAATAAAATAAAATAGTATAATACTTTAAATAAAGCTTAAAAAATTACTAACATAACATTTTTTCTGGATAAAGTTCTAAATTATAAATAAATTTAAACTTATAATTCAAATTTCGCTAGGTAATTACAATATGCATACACATAACGACAATTTTTTTTTCTGATTTAACTTATAATACGATTTTTATGTTTAGTCGCTAAACATTAAATAAATGCTTGTTGTATTTATCATTTTACTTAAATAAGAATGTTTTACAGTTTCAACCGAGATGAAATAAAAACTGACGTTGAAAAACTGAAAGAAAACTTCGTAGATTCAAGTCAACATGAATTTTTTAATCAAAGAATCGGTGAATTTTTCTATCAAGAAGTAATAACATTTAGGTAGGTTTTATCTTGCACAAGTCTATTAAAAAATTTAACTAAAAATTGTATTAAAAGAATTACCATGTTAACAAAGGTGGTCACCTGCTAGCATAATGGTGAGATCGAATAAAAGGAAGTTGAGGTATATCAAATCTACTATAAACAAGAAACATGAAAATGATAATGAAATACTTAAACATCCAACAAAAGAAACTATTGAAGATGAAACAAGAACTGAAGTAGCTGAAAAAACACCAGAGGAAGTTTCAAAAGAAGTAAATGATGAAGGTAAGTAAAGTATATACATTCATCTAAAGATTTAAGCAAAAGTCTAATTTAATTGATAAATAACAATTACATTCTCGTTAGAGTTAATTATTAGTCTAATATTAACTTCTTGAAGACAGTTGCATATATTCAGATGCTAAATATTCTCTACTAGATAGTTTAAAATAAAAACAGCAACCTCAAACAAAGAAAGAAAAGACGAGAAAATAGCAAAAGTTCCAAAAGAATTGAATAAAGAGATGCCGTTATCTAAAACGGCAACAAAACATGTTACAAAAATAGTCGATGAAAAAGGTAGATTTAATTTATCTGAATCTATTTTAATGGTTAAAGAATTTGCCTAATATTATTTTTTTTAACTTAAATCTCATTAAAAAAAGGTCCTGTATTAAAAAGTTAGTTCTTTTAATAAAGTTAGTTATTTTCTTGTAAAGTCTAATAATTATGTAAGCTAAAATATTTTTCGTTTTTTTTTCAGAATACCCAAGAGGGTTAACCAATAAGAACCAAGCATCGTGCTATGTGAGTTCCGTAAGTATTGTTTTATTTCGTTTATTTTAATTATCATAGTAAATACGTATGCAATTATCTATGTTATTTATCTAAGTCATATCTCACAAGCAGTTTTTGCAGGTCATACAGCCGCTTTTGGTAGCTTAGCCGTTTATTCAACTTTTAAAAAGACTTCAAAAGTCATTGAACGAAAATCAATTGAAAGCTGGAAAGAATATTCTTTATAATTTGTGAGTGTTTTTTTTGTTAAACTATATTACTTATAAATTCAAAATCTACTTATTTTTTTAGCTGTGAAATTCTAAAGCAACTGAGACCAGAGCCTAATACCTCAACTAGAAGTAGAAGAAAAGCAACAATTCGGCCTGTAGACAATAAGAAATTTTATGAAACCATTGTTAACATAAACCGTAAAACATATGAAAATGTATAATTTATTTTGTTTACAGAAAAATCTACATAAAAAAATTATTCGTTTTTTAATAAAGTTTAAGTTACTGAAAATTAGTTTTTATATTCGATATTTTATAGGGCACACAAGCAGATGCTTGTGAACTTTTAATGGATCTGATAGGACTTTTGCATGAAAAGGTTAGTTAATAATATATGCTCAAAACTAAAAATAATAACAAAAACAATTGTTAAACAAAATTGTTGCAAAAACATTAAATATTGTTCCTTAAGAAATTCTTATCAAAAATTATTTATTAGAGTCGCTTTTGAAGTTTAATAAGTTTTAATTACACCTTATATTAATTTTGATTTTTAAAAAATTTTTTTTCTTATTTTTCATTTTTATCTTTTTCAATTTTCTGTTGAAATATATAGTCACTCACAGAAGTATTTAGAATTTTTTCTAGTTTATTGTCGATTGGTAAATCAACTTTTGCAAAAGCCGTTTGGCATGATTTTAGATAGTTTCAAAATTATGTCATAATCTATTTATGCCATATTTTTTAAACTCTCATTTAAGTATTTTGTTTTGTCCTTTACTTTGAATTTGTTGTGAAGTTGATGAGTGCATAGGCACGAATATCGAGTTTTTCAAGTTTGTACATCTTGAAAAAAACTTATACTATTTAAATACAAAGTACTAAACATATATAAAATTTATTTAGATCCCTTGTTTGATAAAAACGATGGAAAAGTCAAACGAAAATTATGAAATACTGCAAAGGTACTTTGCATTGATTTGAGTATTTAAACTAAAGAAATTCATTAATATATTGACTTAATCTAAAGAATATAAAAGAGATTATAGTTTTGTAAAAATGTCAAATTGATTATTTTTATTTCATTAGTTTAGTGTATTATTTTTAGTTTTCTAAAAACATAACAAGTACTTTTAAGCATGTAAATAATATATTTCAAAGTTAAGCACTTAAATACCAGGACGGAAATAAAAGACTTGTTCGTACAAGCTTTACAAATCGGAGAAATGTGTTTGGAAAAGTTTTGTTCTACAGCCACCAATAAATTACATTGAGAAAGCTATAGGAAACTATCTCGCTGATGGAGAAGTAATAATCTTAATTTTAATCTTGTTATTTTACAGTACTTTTAAAAGTCAATAGTTTTTTATGAGTTGTCCTGGTATTATAGGCAGTTATAATAGTTATAATAAATAAATTATTTACTTTTAGAGTAAATTGTTTGGAGTACTTCCAAAAGTGTTAATATTGAACCCAAATAGAGGTGCTACTCAGATCACGGAAAAAGTCCCCATTACCACTGAACTCATTATTAAAAAAGGTTTTTTTTTACACTTACTTAATTTATTAAAACATGCAACAAAACTAACTTATCACCAACATAAATTTAGATCAACTTACCAAAGAAGCATCAGGGAAGTACAATGAAAATCAGAAGAAATTCGTGTTGGTTTCCATTGTTTTCAGACGAGGTGAAGCCGCGGACTGGGGACACTTTATAACTTCATCGTTCCACAAAAACTTGAACGTCTGGTTCACGTTTGATGACGAAACGGTTACTAAAACATCAGTGGAGGAAATGAACAATTACAAAAACTTCACGCCTTACTTATTTTTTTATTTAAGGTCAGATTATTTATATTTGAAAAACGTTGTTTTTTTGTGAAACATTGAATTGTGTTGTGTTTTTATTGACTTTGAAACATAACTGCCAAAATATAATTTATAAATGAAAGTTTATAAATCTGATCTTGTAATAGATTTTAAATGTTTTTAATATCTATACTTTTACATCATTCATTGTTGTTTAGTGCGCAGTAAAGTTAAAATGAGTTATGTTTATTAATTTTTCATTTTATGGTAACTTGTTATGATATTTCAAATTACTCTATTTTAAAATCTATAGTTTTAAAAATGTTTCTAATAAATTTATTAAGTTTTTGCTTTATTAACTCAGTAAAACTATCTTGAACTAAATTCCGTTAGTATTAAACTTTTTTATAATTGCAATTGATGTGTTTTTTGTACAATTTTATAAAATCTTATTTTAGAATACGCTGCAAATGATATAAAAATAAAGTCATAAGCACAAGTTATTTTTTAAATTTATTTTTAGTAAAATTTTTGTTTAATTTCTTCCTATAGTTAATTATTTATGTAAAATGTTTTCTATAAAAAATATAAAGAAATGAAGAAATGGTTTATATCAATTGATTTTCAAAAACTGATGAGTATGAAATAATCTTAATGGTTACCTAATATTTTCTCAGAAATAAACATATTTTTTATGCGTTGTACAAAGCTTTAAATTTCTTAATTGATTTTCTGACAAAAAATACCTTTTTTTTATCAACTATATAACAAGTTTTGTAGCAAAAGCCTTTTTTACATGTTGTTGTATTAAAATTTTGGAAAACAAAAACGCTTTTTTTTTTCATTCACGATTTTTATCTATAAAGTTTGTTTTTTAACAATGCTGATTAACAAAAGAAGCTATCGAAATATTTTGTTTGAAGACGTGTATTAATTGGTTTTAATAAATACTTATTTTGTTAGCTTTGTGTTTTGTTTATAAAATCAGTAAGTGTTAAGATTATTCAGTTATCTAACCGATTTAAAATAAACAGCCTAATAGGTGAGATTTTTCAATCTAATATGTGATTGCGTAAATAGGTGATACAAATTTACTCAGATTAGTAAGATTTTGTAGATAATTTTGAAAACAGAATCTAAATAAAATATTAAAAAATGCTGGTTCGCAAAAATAGGAGTAATTTTAAATAATTAAATAACTTAGTTTTTCTTATTGAGTTGTCGCGTTTCAATAAATAGTATACTATATTTTTTTAAACGTTTTTAAGAAAATCCGAGTAATACAACTGTATTGTATACCAGCTTCATTTCATTAAAAATGATAAAACTGTTAAAGAATTGTTAGAACTTCAAGTTATGGTGAATAACTAGTTTTATAACTAACCAGTGTAAGCTACTTCCGAAACCCTGGACGATATGTATTATTTTAACCATACACTAAGCATAATTTATAGTTTTGTTGAACTAAAAGCTTTTACAGTAAGTGAAAACTGAAAAACAGTTTTATGAAGTTTACAAAACAGTTTTTATTTTAAATTATGAATCAGAAATAATCTAATGAAATTAATTAATTAACTCAAATATTTCCTTTACTAGACCGGATCAAATTTATTTAATTGGCTTTTTAATTAACTCTCTACTAAGTAAAATGTACCATGATGTTTTAGTTAAGATTTTTTTAAGGATTAATTAACCAAGTTGAATGTGTTCCATTGAATAATTAAGAAATACTTTACTCAAGAATTGATACTTATTTTAAATATAAAAAAGCAGGTTTCAAATATAATAGAACTTTTTAAATTAAAACTATGGTTAAAAATCGGGAATATTTTTTAAAGCAATATAAATATATACAATTATGGTTAGTAAAACACTTCGTTGATAAAGTATATTGAGAATAAATGTTTTCTATTATGTATCCCTATAAATTTTATCAAAGAAAAATAAATAAGTTGCGTTTTTTATACCGAACCATAGAAAATTTGAAAGAAAAAAAAATAAATTGATAATCATCATTAAAAAATTCAATCATGTAATCCCATATATTAATACAACTGACAACTGTCTTTGTTTTTGTTTAACGTGAAAAAACAGCAAACACAATCTAAACATCCTAGTTTTGTCATCAACATACAATGTTTCTCCAATAAAAGGTTCATTAAAAAAAAACACAACAGCGTAATCCTAAATACTTAAGAACATGACTTCAACAATTTTGTTTGAAAATAAGCAACAGTGTTAAAATCAACTAATTAAAAAAATTGGCTTCAGGTAATGGTTTAGTTTTGTGACCAAGGAAAAAACATGTTGATTTTTATTTTATATGAGTTCATTTTTATGTGACTGCAACTTCAATTCAAACAGAAATTTTACAAGATCTGTTAATATTTTTATTAGATTAAATTCTACAAAGATAAAGTTTAGTCCAAGCTAAGTATGGAGAACACAGGTCTCTCAAAAGAGTGATTTTTTCAATATGATTTTTGCTTACTAAAACTTAAACAAAGAATAATAACTACTTCCATTCACAATAAATTTTTGGCATATGTAATGTATGTATATAGTTACAAAAACAAGAAATTTTAAGCTAATTAATACTAGTAGTTTCCTTTATTCGTTTTGAAAGAATTTTAGTTTTATCATATAACTTAATATAGGTTAACTTTGAAAATACATCAAAATTTAAAAATAAAATTTGACATACAACGTAAATATAAAATAAATAAAAAATGCATATAAACATAAATACTTCAATAAAAGTAAAAGTAACCGAAGTGTTAAAATTTATATATATAAATATACTCTATATCTACCTCAATTAGAAATTAGTTTTTTTATTTCTTAAGACCTCAGAGGATTTACTAGCTACTTTAAATTTTCGATTTTTTCTGTTAGACTTGGTTTTTGATTTGATAAATTATACAAAAATGACATTTTAGAGACGCGTTTAATCGTATAATGTTCTTTAATTTTCCTGTGTTTTATGACTCATCTATGTATATAAGTTGCAACAAAAACTAGGTTATTTGATAAGCTATAAGAACATATATTAAAACGCTAAAATAAGTTTCTTTACTTAGTAGTAGTTATATCGTTAGTATTCATACTGATTTTTAGGTAACAAAAAATGAAGTATAATATCTAATTTAGTTTAATCGATCAAAAAATTGACAAAGTATGAATAGGTTAAGTAAAAAAAGTGATATAAACTAACGTTCATTACATACTGTTTTAGATGTTATTACAATAACCATTGTGATAAACTAGTAAAAAATTTGAGAAGTTCTGTATACAAATTAACTTTTTAGGTATTGTATGTAGGCTAAAACTATTACTATTTAATATCTATCAACTAAAACAAAGAATGGAATATAAGCATCCTAAAATGTATAACTCGGCAACAGCTTATTTAAAAAAATTCTGTTTTTATGTTTTGAACTTTCCTTTATAAACTTATTGTTTTGTAAAGAAATTATTTTATAACTTTATATTTAATTAGTACGAAAATCTAAACAATGTTTAACATAAGAAGTACCCTTGAAAGTTTAATTCATTTTTATTAGTTTGCTATTTCATACCAAATTTTTTTAACGACATTTTTAGTCACAATAAAACAAAAAAGAATATTATATTATGATATTTTTAACTGTTTCTAAAAAATTTTTAAACTTTCAGAATTTTTACTTTTTAAGTCATACTAAACTTTTGAATTTCAAAAAAAAATACTTTGTTAAAAGATTAAAGGTATGTTCAACAAACAACTTTGTAAAAACTCTGCTCATTCTCTAAACTATCATAAAAGTAAAAAAAAATTCCATTTAGTTTTGGTTTTAATAAAAGAAAACTCACTGAGCTTTTTACCCAATTAAAATCTGTAGAACTTTTGTAATATTGTTTTTTTTTACTTTTCTATGATATACCGAATATAAGCCAAGCTATTATTTTTATAACAGATGCTTGTAACTAAATTATTGATAAATAGTCAAAAAAGAATAAAACTTGACACTAATAAATACTTTTTATCAGAAGTAACAGCTGTTAGAGTTTAATAAAGTATGAACTAAATAAAAAAGATAAATATATTTTAAAACACTTTATATTTTGTTATATACTAATTTGAATTAAAACGTTTGTAGTTAGTTTGCTTTGTTTAGAAGTTGTTAAATAAAAGAGCATTGAAAAGCCTAAAAAACAAATAACAGAAAACATAGTTGAAGATTTAAGTTAATTTAGTATATAATTTAATGCTAAGAAACCTAAACTTTTTTAAAAGGTTTTAAATTAATAAATTACTTAAAAAGTTTGCACATGAATAAGTTTTATATTTAATTTAAATATTTATAATTTATTTAAAGCTATAAAATCTCAAAAAAACAAAATAATACATGATTAAAAACGAGGTTTTGCGAATTAATACAAGCAAACAAAATATTTAGTTTGATACTGGTACTAGTTATTAATTGAAATATTTAATACAATTTTTAAAATGTGTTTCATATCTTTTTAAATAAGTACACCATGTGACATGATTTAGAATCAACATAAACGCAGCTGAAATAATAAATAACTTTATAATATTTAAACAGTTGTGTAAATATAACAATTATATTATGTAAAAATTTGACGCCATAATTTATTAGATAAATCCTCTTTAAAACCAATAGTGATTAAAATAAACAAATTTTCATTATCATTCAATTTAAGTAGGTTTTTCATGATTTGTAAAATATAAAACTTTCTTAATACATGTATTATTATTATTATTTTGAACAAGTAAAAAAATATATTATAACAGTTTTTAAAGTATTTTCATTATAATCATTTTTCAATTTTAGTGCATAACTTTTACGAGTCTTAAAATGCGATATTCTTACTAATTGATGTTCCTTTTGTTTTTTCTTAATGTTTTGCTAAGTATTAAATTCTCTATCAAGTGATTAAATATATATTCATAAAAAAACTTTTTTTTTTTTAATTAAATTTTTATTTAAACTTATTAGGTCATACTTATTACTAATAGTTTAAAGAGGTTTAAATTGTCTTAAAACGTTAATTTCCAAAAAAGTGAATATTTATAAATGTTTTATAATTTTTTACTTGCTTAAAATTTAAGGTAATATAAAGTTTAAATCCTATGATTTCATATAGCAAACTTTTATATATCTTTATTTAATTTGAATTTTTAAGAAGTTATTAAAAAAAACTTAAATTCTGTCTATATACAATAGTAGTCGTTAAATTGATGTTTGTTAATTTTGATTTTACTTATTATAAAATTAACATTATCAATAATTTATTACTAACTTTTATTTAACTCAACAAAATTTCAGTAGAACAGATTAATTTATAGTTATAAATCATTACAACATTTAATTTTATTTTGATAGAAAGAGCAAAGTTATTTAAAACTTTTCAGAAGTAATTAGTATTAGAATTAAAGAAAATCAGTTATGGGTTCTTTATATAGTATCTTAGTTTAAAATAAAACACAATTTAATCCTCATAACTACCTAAGAAATCTTTAAAAAAGAATTGTAGTTAAGGAGTACTATTTGACGTAATTATATTTTGCGGCAACTTTTACAATAAAATCAACAATATGTATTGAGTTGTAGGAATAATACTACAAGATAAACTAAATAATAAACATACATAAATCCTCTATAAATATATTTTATTTAATACAAAATTTAGTTAGAATTTATTTGCCACAATAATTAGCTGAGCTATTAAAATTTAGGCTGCTTTTATACCAGGGGTCGGCAAACTGTGGCACGCGAGCACTTTTTTGTCGAATAGAATGCGGTCCGCAAAAGAAAAATCTGCGGCCCGCGACTATGTAAATGTGGTCCACCGAACAAAACTTTATTTTAATTCGTTTTTTTTTGGTTTATCGATGTATTTTTTTTTTCTTTTTGTCACTGGAAAACTTTTAAAACCCATTAAAACTTTACTGTTTATACTCAACAGTATAAAAAAGATAGATTAACTTTTTCAGTATTGTTTCTATGTTGAGACAATTACTTTCTTATTTCAACAGCAACTTGTAAACTAAAAACAAGTTTTAAAATACTTGGACTCAGTAAGTTATCTAAAAAGACATGTTAAATAAATTGAATAAATGCAATTTTTTTTCTACTTTGTACAAATGTAACCCACAATTGTTAACATAAGTTTAATAACTTTTAAACTTACTAGTTTTAGTTGGTGTAAAGATTAAACAGTATTTTTAGTTTTGTATTGTATAAATTGATCTATATTATATACATTGATAAAAACTTTATGCATTAATAAAAACAGAATTTTTGTTGAAATAACAGTTTAGCTTACGTTGCACATTTGACACAAAAGACTTGTTTAGAATTTTAAACGCATGATAAAACCCAGCATGAATGAATACATGTACAGTAAAGAACTTTTAAAATGGTCTGATGACGTAGCGGTTCGTATTGAAAGATTTTACAAAAAAACGTGTTTCAAAAATCTAAAGGGGCCAGAATATAAAATTGACTCTATTTACAAAATAATATCAAATGAACCAAGTTATGCCGAAGAAGAAAAAACATTTAGATACCTCTACCACGGTACAAAGGAGTCTAATGTAGACGAAATTCTAAGAGATGGATTTCTGGATGCAAAGACTACCAGTGGTTGCTGTGGGAGAAACGGTACATACTTCACACCTGTCAGTACAGTTGCTTGCGGATATGGAAAAAAACATTTTAATACAGGATATAATTTAAGAAGAAGAAAATTTACCTCATGCATTTTTATCTGCGACATACTTAAGTGCAAAATAAAAAATGTCACAGAAGTTACACATAACTGTAAGAAAAAATACAGAAAAAGGGTACAACCGGTCGAAAGATTTCAAGGTGAGTGTTCAATGGAACTAAAGAACTTCAATGATTTTGATGAAGATGACTTTAAGACAAAGATGATCCAACTGTACATTAATAAACGGATAATGGAACCACGGTGTTGGCGGTTCGATAAATATTTGGTTTCAGAATATTCTATCGAGCCTGAATATCTGCTTTATGTCTATACATATGAAAAAAATAATGAATATCTGCATGAACTTTTTTTTTACAGACTAGTTCTGAGTTATTATTCAATTTAGTCACGGGTTTGAACCGATTGTTAGAGATCCTTTTCTAACGTGGGAGCTCTAATTACTATTGTCTTTTTAAAACTATTGTTGTTGGTTTTATTTTAAGCAAATTAATTATTCCTTATAAATCGTACTTCAAATTGTTAACAAATTTTTTGTAACTAAAATATTTCCAAGTGTCACTGACAACTATCAAAGTAGATATAACTGTAAAAATGCTTGTGTATTTGAAACGATGTAATTATCAGCTTACTTATGCCATGTTTTTTTTTGCATTTTTTGTAGAACATTGTTAACTTACTTGTAAAGTTTTATATTTGTTTTCCTATTAATAAAATATAAAACTCTCAACTAATATTTTTTTTTCTTTTCATTATGGTAAATAAATATTTTTTCATTGTATAACGGTTTACAACTATACATTAACCAGTATTTATTTGGGTCAGCATCAACAAAGTTAAATGCTTTTAGGCTTCGATAATAAACATCTAACTTCATCACACGATCAACAACAACATCATATGAAACAAGTTTCGTAACTTCTAGACCTAATGAGTTCTAATGAAGACGAAACCAGTTGTAAGTCGTATCGAATGCTGTTGTTGTTGGTCGGGCGGCGAAGTGAATTGTTTATTTTATATACATCTATAAACTAAAAATTTCAAGCATACAGCTTATATTAATTATGAAAGTTAACATCTTGAAAAATGAAACAAGTAAAAATTATTAAAGTAATACTCATTCTCTCGAGACTTAATTAAGCAAACTAAGTTTCAGTCAAATACCTCGTCATTGCTTGAATAAAAATTATTAAAATATAGTTAACAGTCATGAAAAATAGTTTTTAAACAGTTAGATAAAAATAAATTTCACTTAAAAACAAAAAAAAAATTGATTTTATCATTAAGGTTAAATTTATAGCAAAGTTTCCTAATTTAAGTTAAGAAATCAATATATTAATAACAAATAAACAACATTAACTGTTTAGAAACTATCGTTAGTTATTTTATTTATTATATCAATTTAGTATACAACTTTTTATTTAATATCTAATATGGAGCGCGACTATCAAAATTTTAACATTTTAAATTCTAAAAAAGTATTTATATGTCAAAAATTTTAATAGTTTATAAAAACCAGTTGTAGGTTTAAGTGACACCTACTTAACTTTGTTTTTAGTCTCTAAGATCATAAATAAACTTTAATATTTGATTAAAACACGTTTTAAAGCATTTTATTTTTTAGTATTGGAAAAGATTTAGTTTTCTAATTAAACTACTAAATTGTTATACAGTTTAAATTTCTTTTATTGGAAAAAATGCAAGACGTTGTTTTTTAATATAACATTTTCAAAATAACTCAGTTACATCGGATTGTGTTTAAAGCGATTTACTAAACAATTGTCAGAAGATATATATCTTAGTATTAAGCAAATACTTCCAAGATTTAGATTCAAATCTAAAATTACACTAAGTAAGACATTATATATATGTCGACGTATTATTCTAAAAATAATTTTTAGCTTTTCTACTATTTATGTGTTTAGTTTATTTTTCTTTTGTTTAGAATAAATAGTATAACTCGATACAAATCAATAAAACTATAACAAAAAAAGTTGAAGAAATAGTTATAAACGAAAGTTTTCCCTTAAACGTTTTTTTTTTTCGTAACAAAGTTAGTTTCAAAATACAAACAGTGACGACATTCATTTTAAAAGGAATAACAACACTTGAACTAAATACAAACACTAATGTAAAATGAAAAATTTAATATATAAAACTGTTGAAACAAAAAAATGGTAAATTTTTTTGTTTAGACCTAATGTAGTAAAACTAAACCAAGCTAAACAACTAAAATAGTTTAGATAACTGTTGTAATATGTGAATAAGCAAGCTATAAATCGAACATACCAAACAACTAGTAGTTTTTTTAAAAGTAAAGTAAACGTGTCCTTGTGAAATCAACAGAAAAAATGTTATACAGTACATCATGTCCAAAACTCATGCTATTTTCTTTGTTTTGTAAAGATCGCTAAAAGAATTATTTCAATTAGAATTAAGCTCGCAGAGAGATTGCGTAAAACATTGTCTTTTAAAATATAAGTTTCGTTTTAAATTTTTACAAAATTTCGCTTTAGATCTATAGAACTATTCATGTTTTTTTTATAGGGTTACTAAATCTATAAAAAGTAAAGCTAACAAAAGTTAACTAACAATTATTTCATACAATAAGTAATTACATTTACTTGAATTGACCAATATTTTTTTTATCATAACACCATACAAAATAGTTAAGCTCGTTAATGTAAATAAATTAATTTTCGTTTCCAATAAAAATACATTTACAATATAAATCTAACTTAGTTATTTTAAATCATACTTATTAACCGTAAGTAATAGAGTTTATCTAATACAACTTATGTTTATTTAAAGTATTTATGTATACTGAAATATATCAGTAAATAAAACACTAAACAAAGCTGGTTTTTGAAAAAAAAAAGCTAATCTCTAATAAAATAGCTTTTCTAATAAGAATAAATTCTTAAAAGAGCTTTTTAACTCCTAAGAGTTCCTTAACTAAGAACTATAAAAAGCTTTTTAAACATAAACTACAATCAAAAAATTGACATTAAACTACAATATAAAGCTCAAAAAATTTCTGTTTTATCGTTTATAACCTTCTTTGAACTAAGATTGAATTAAGCTTTTTTTTTTTTGGTTTTTAATCTTAAAAAGTTATTTAATAAACAAAAACCAGTTTGTTTATCAAGACAACGTTTTTTATAGCTTGTATCAAAAATTTGCTAACTTTGTGAGTTCTATGGCTTAATATTCAATTTTATTATTTTCAATTGTTTTGTTGTACTTATTACTTGAAAAGTCAAACAAAATTCTAGTATGTAACTATCTACAAACTGTTTAAACTTAAACAGAATTTACATTTTAAATAAAACTTTAGTTGCTGTTCTACATTCGAATATAGTATTTTTAATTGAAAATGTTAAGTCTTTCACCAACCTTTAAAATCTACAAAAATAGTATACTTTTGATAAAAAAAAAGACTTTTCATGGAAAAAATTACTGTACTTATATTTTCAATTTTATAAGTGTTTTCAGCGTTTTATACTTAATAGAGATTAACCAGGGACGTAGCTTGCTTGGAAATTTCAAAATCTGCAGACTACAAAAAACAACAGGGACGACGCATGATGACGTAGTGGTGGATACAGGGCAATTGATACTACCTCTAGTGTTAATGTGTTTAGTATGAAAGAGTGCAGTTATGTTAAACTTCAATATAAAAATAATTTTTTATAATTGAGAAATAACTGTATACAAACTAGTTTATGTTGCTACACGCCATTAGAATCGCGTAGTAGTTTTTTTAAAACCTGCAGAGAATAAATAAAAAATCCCTAAACTTAAAACTTTTTATTTGAACTAATTTAATATATTTTCCTCCATTACTGGATCAATTTGTCAGTATTCCAAAGTATTTGTTTTCTGAAAAAATTTAAGTAACTATAAAAAATACTTAATGAAAAAAATTACGCTTTCTTATTATTTATAGCTACTTTCTTTTCAAAATAATACTATTATGGTTTTTCTCAAGTTTTCCTGCTCGAATTGTCGTTTCTCGAGTTGCCCCTGCTCGAGCCTAACTTTTCACTACATGTTTTATTGTCTTCGCATTGTATTAAATTTTCAACAATGTAAGATTATCAACTTTATTCACGTTCTTTCACAATAAGAAATATAAAGCGTTTAAAAGACTTTTTAAGAACGAAATGGTTTTGATAAAGAGAACCTTAGCTAAGTTAAATGTATATAGCTCTTTTTAGACACTAATAGCGCTAAAGAGAGCTTAAAATTATCTATCAGGAGGGCAAAACTATTGAACGTATAGTACGATTGTAAGAGTGAATTTTTAAGTTAAAAAATTGAAAAAAAGCGCGTTTTTTTTTTTGCAAAACTGTATACGTTTATGCGGATTTGCAGAAACGTTTCAAGTTATGTGCTTGGACCATACTATCACGTTAGGTAAAAATCAAAATATATTTTTTTGCTCAACCTTAGCTTAATATTGTTTTTATCAGTTTTCCTTTGATAATATTAAGAGATAAAGCAGTTTTTCATCAAGAACACGAATACAAATACATTTTTTATGTATAAATACACTTACATTTTATATTTTTTTTTCATTATTGATTGCGATATTTAATCAGTTGCATAATTTGTTCTTGTTTAAGTATTGATGGACGGGTTTCCAAATAAAAATTAATAACCTTGACAATTTCTAATGGCATATGGACCCTAAGTCACCAAGTCAGAGTCTAGTTTACAAGTACGGAGAAATAAAAAACATAAAATATACCTAAAGCTTTGCAAAAGTTACTTTTGAGCAAGTAAAAATAAAGTAATATGAGATAAAACTGAGGTATTTAAATCAAAACAATTAAGTACAGTTTTAAAGTTAATGTTCAAGTTTGTATTAAGCTTTGTTTTTATTGAGACTAATTAATAAAAGGTTATTTTTCAATAAAAGAAAAACACACGATAATAGATTCAACACAAATGAAAAGCTATACTAACTTTAAATTAACATTTTTTAAAGTAGTTTAAATTAAAAACAAAAGTAAATAATTTTTTTATGACTTTAAAATGTACTACTTATAAATATAGACGCTACAAACGATGAGAGTATCTTATAACTCAATACAATTTGAAATAAAATGATTGATAATTTTTCTAACAAGATTTTTTTCTAACTAAATGTGACAAGGGTTTTATAACTTAATGCTCCGCTTTATTATCTGATTACAATGAATTTCAAGTTAGGTGTTTTTAAGTAAAAACTTTTTAAAAGCCTTATAACTTTTTGTAAATATCAAAACTGTGTTTTAAGTTTTATTTGTAGTCGTTTAAACATAATGACTAAGAGTATTTAAAATACACTTTTAGTATCTTTCATTTTATTATTTTAGAATTAAAGACAGTAGAAAGTAATTATTGAGAAAAAATTAAATAACAGGTTTTTCTTGTAATACTTATTGTAAAAAAAACAAAAAAATGAAGAATATTAAAGTCATTAAATATGTTAACACTTGTTTCTTTTAAAACTTTTGTCTTTAAAATATAATAGGTGTAAGCAGTCTGCTGTATATCAAGTTTAACTTTTCATTAATTTTTAATTAACTGTTCTAAGTTTTATGAGGTTAAGTTTTATAAATTTAAACATATAAAATCTACTTTACAAATTACTCGCGAAATCATACTTATACTATAATAATCTATAAAACTGAAAATAATTCAATTTATATTACTAATACTTTCAGCCAGTAGATTTTTGTGTGCATCATATCGAACACGTTCTACGTCTTCTGTTATTTCGTATAAAAATATAATCAGTGTAAAAATAAAAAAACGAATACAAAAACTAAACAGAGAATTGTTTGAATTATAATAAGTTTGAAGTTTGTGTAACGTTTTGCCTAAATTTTAGTGCAAGATTACAAGTTTGTTAATGTATTACCTTTGTTGTGTCCGAACACAAGGACCTGGAAACAACTAAAACATTTTCTGATCATTCCCTAAAATTTTCATAACAAGTTATTTTTTTACTAAGTTACGAAAATGATATAGACTTAAAATGTTATATTAATGCTCGTAAAATAGTACTGATTTATCCTTTGTGTTTATTTAGCGAC
This sequence comes from Thalia democratica, assembly GCF_965202585.1. Classification (NCBI taxonomy): domain Eukaryota; kingdom Metazoa; phylum Chordata; class Thaliacea; order Salpida; family Salpidae; genus Thalia; species Thalia democratica. The sequence goes on from NC_139165.1 coordinate 85,437,178, forward strand.
CAATTAACATAATAAAGTAGTCTAAAAGTACTTTAAAACTTACAGTTTTATATAATACAAATGCAAATCCAATTGATACAATAAGGTCAATAATAACATTAAAAAAAATGATACCAACTGAAAGTGGTTTTTTGACAACATTAGCTTTTGTTGTAGTTATAATATTTGATGATGTTGAATGTGGGTCTATAAAAATTAGTATGTTAAGTTTGTTATTATTTTTAACTTTTTTAAGATACCTATGAACGTAGAACTAGTAGTTGGTAATTTGTCTCTGACTTTATTGTTTGATGTACAATTGCTTGATAAACCGATACTTAGCACTACTTTTTTTTTCTAAGTACTTCTCATACAGTTTCATTAGCCTGCATATTTTATGACATTTATTATATTATTAAGACTTACTTGAAATTTTAGGGTTTTTTAAACAGTTGATTATACTATTTACAAAACTTAATCTATAGATAAAATTTACAATTTGACTAAAGATAGGTATAATTTTAATTATTTTTTAATATGATAAAATAGATTTTGTACTTACTATAACCCAAACATCATTTAAGGAAATGATTTGATCACTATTTTCCTCAACAGCGCTGTTAGTAGTAATTGTTCTAGTTTCCTGATCCAAATTAAGGTACTTCACAAGTTTCATGTATTCTGATATTGTTTTTGTCTTCCAGCAATACCAAACTTTACCGACCCAAACCGTACCGGCATCGTTAGTCTGTGTTTATTTAATAAGTAGTTTTTTGGTTTGCTTTTGTTTTAAAAAAATATGAAATAATCAAAATTAGATTGTTTTAGTTATATTCAAAAATATCTATGTAAATACTTTAAAAATGAACTTGAGTTATAATATACACAAAAACTACTTCAGAAAACAATTTAGTAATAAAGTAGCTATATTGAAGTTTATTTGTTTTATTTAAATTTCAATAAAGTGCATAATTAACTTTTATTTCAGGTAAGTAGCACAATCTATTTAAAAGCACGGACTTATTGTTAAAGCTAAAACATTTCGCACAAAAGTGTTTTCAATGCACAACAAACTTAAAAATAACTTAGCTTATCTTTTTTTTATGATAAATTAAGTATTTAAAAGTAAGATTCTTTTTTTTACAGTTGTAAGTTTAGCTTTTTATACTTCTAGTTTTTTGTGCATTTTAAATACGTTTTTCAAATACTACTACAAATACTAATAAAAAACAAGAAACAATTGATATTTTCTTTAAATATGCTATCAAGACCCTTAGTGCTTTAGAAACAAATTCCTATCAAAACTTAATAAACTTATATACAATGAACTAACACTAATTTCAAGTACAGTTTTGTTTACAGTCATGTTTTGGCAATGAACAGTTCCATTGATCTTTGGATTTGTAAATATTGGATGATTGTCATTATAATCTCTCACGTATATTATTAACCGTTGGGTGGAGTAATACTTGTCATTATCCACTCCGTTCGAAGCTTTTATCAGCAACTGATGATAAATTAGATTAACTGATCGAGTAAATTTAAATAAATCATTCGAAAATCAGTTAACTCTATATACTTCGTAACTGTTTAAACTATACGAGATTTAGAAAACGCTTAATTTTAAAATAAATCTGTATAGAGTGACTAATTTTTAGAACTCGTGAATAAATACTTTCCATATAAATACAATTTTTTTTTTTGTAGTTAGTTCAAAACCTCAATTTTATCAAAAACGTATCACCTAAATCAGCATTTTAAAGGTTGATAAATATTTCATTTTCGTAATGAACTTAATACAAAACCTCATATTTATTATTCTCTTCACAATCAAGAGGTTTAAAAATAGTTTTTTTTCCATTTGAAGAAACCTTGAACTTATCTGTCTTATATACAAGCTCGTGAAATACCTGAAAGTAGTAAAAATTTAAAATAATTTTCTAAAGCTTTGCTGTAGTTGAAAAAACAAGCACTACTTTGTTTAATTATTTTATAACCATTTATTATTGAATACAGTAGTTAGAATTCAAAAAATGACTAGTAAACTATTTTAATAAATTCATATGTAACTTACCCTAAAACTTGTTGTCAACTTAATATTTAAATTTTTTTTACTAGGAAGATGAAAAATGTATACAAAATATTAAAACAATTTATTGTAAATAAAAATACCTTATTTTTAACGCCATTCAAGTAACAAGCATCTGTTTCTCCAATATCTTGTGGAAAATCATCAGATTCATCAACAGTTCTGATAAGTTTTGTAGATTTGTAAACTGAAATAATCTCTTGAGGATTAAAAGTTCTCACAGTTATATTCTTAATCATACATCTGAAAAAAATTATCATTAGTTGCTAAAAATAAATATATAACTTGAAACGCATCATTAATATTTGCTTATATAATCATATAATAGGGCTTCCCAAATATTTTGTCATAAGGCCTTCTTTAAGTAAATAAAAAAAATAATGCCCCCTTAATAAGATTTCTCAAAAATCTACTTGAGACCATATTTTTTTCTCTTCATGATCAACTCCAGAATTTCTATTGCAAATTTTAATATGTGTTGGGGTTTGTGATAACAAAATATTTGTGATATTTGAATATTTGATGAAAAATATGATAAATATTTGTGATAACAAACATTACTTGTAGTAAAAACTAGGTAAAGGTGAGTTAAACTTGTTAACTTAAAAAGTGTGTTATCTAATTTTATGTAAAATAGAAATTATCTAAAAGTTATTTTTAATAGCTATGAAAATTATCAAGGGAATATTTCTATTTAAAAAGACTTGTTTGTAAAGTTTTTCTCAACTAATAATTTTTACCAAATTAAAAGTTTAAAGTACAGCAGACTTAAGCTTGCAAACTTACGGATCAAATGCTTCCCAATCCCAATAATCTTTTTTAAAACAAACTTTAAAAGATAGGTACCAAGTTTGAGGTTTTTGTATTTAAAATGATCTTTAGCTCTCAAAATGAATTTTCTTTGATTTGTAGTCGTGTTTATGTAATCAACTATAGTTAATTGTTCGCTTGCATTTCCTTTTATGCTTATAGTTTTAATAATACTTTCGTCTTTTGTTGATGATATGTAAAATATATAAAACTTTCATTTGTTTTTGCCGTACTTGGTAGGAAGACTGTTTTAGAAAATATTTTTTCAGTTATTAATAAATATTTTTAAATATGTTTTTGGAAGTGAAAAAAAAAATTCATTAGTAGCTAGTGTTCAATTTTATCAAATTTTTCAATGCATTTAAATGATTGTGACAGCTTTTAATGGGAAATTTTGTATACATATATACTATAAGGTATCATGTGGCAAGGATTTTTAATACTATAGTTAACATTAGTATAAACATCTACTCATGACCAAATAAACTAACAAATCTCATCATCATCATAGCCATAAACAGGTGTTAATCTGAAGTCATGTATTTTGGCTTCTTCATGAAATTTGTTTTTCAATTTAATTTAAAATTCCTTCCTGTGAGTCCACAATGGACCATTATCAAATACAAACACTTTTCCTCTAATTAAAAAATTTTAGTTAATACACGTTTTAACAGTCTTGTTTTTTGTCTGTATTATTCAACTTAACTAAACAAGCATACACATTAAAGCTAAAATAGAAATATCAAAATAAGTATCTTACGTAGTAATGTGTCTTTTATCCTCTTCCAGTTTCTTCGTCATTGTTAAAACTCCGCTGGTCGAGTCAACTTCCTCAAGTCCCACAAATCGTTGTTGTGTCTTGGAAACTTGTAAGTCAGTTTGTTATAAGGAGACACATCATCGTCTCTGGCTTCTATTTTTGATAAAACTTCTCCAGCATTCTTGTTGGTCCAATCAAATTCACTTAATTTTTTCTTTGACGACTCCTGATTGAAAGTACTTACAGCTTTTAAAACATAATTTGATAAAGAAGTTCTTAGACTTTGATTAATTTAATATTATGAACTAACAGATACTTTAATTTAACTTTTATATCAAATGATTAAACAACTCTATTTATTTTTATGATTTACAAAAAAAAATAAAAGTCAAAAAAAAAGTTTAAATCTACTTACATAAATGTATGGATAAACGTTATTCAAAACTACTGATGTAAATATGTTACATGTAGATTCTTTTTCGTTTTTTGAAAAAGTTTATACCAAGACTAATGTCACTAAGACTAGCGTCACCTAGAAAAGAAATAAAATATTTTTCGTTCCAATTAAAACATTAAATTCTATAAAGAAACTATTCTAACCTATTCAAGCTAAAACACTGATTCACGCTTTTTAAAACACAAAACAACTGTTGTGGTTTAGAAAAACTTTGGCTTTGTTTATAGTAACATTGATCATAAAAACATTTGATTTTCAAACTTACGTATCACTTTGTTTCTAATGTTAACAACGTTTTTGTCAATTTAGTGATCAAAAACATATCTTCCAACTTTAAAACATCTTCATCAACTAAGGCATAACTTCTCTTATCCGTATCAACATAAGTGTAGAAATCAGTTGTAGAATTTACATCTTCATTTGCTAGGATAATAATATTGTTTCAATATGTCGTATGCAATAGAAAAGAGTAGCATACATACTCTATTTTACCACATTTTGTGTTACTAGTTTTATTAAACTCTTTTAGTTAGACTCTTGTCTAATAAACGACAAATAAAGTGCTCTAAAAATTTGGTCAAGGAACTAGTGTACGAAAAAAATCCTCTAGGTTATTCAGTGGTACACCAGGGATGTAGTTTAATGTCTTGTCAAGGAATTAATAGAGTAACGGACTAGAAGACTAAAGGTTTATAACATAGTTCAACAATTACAAAACCTAATTTTGTTTATATTTTAAACTTACTCAGAGCAGTGATGCTTATGTCTGTTGTACTTACTGGATCTGTTGGATACAACTATACAGAAAGGTTAAAGTTAGTTTTAATTATAGGAAAATGAAAAAAATAATTTTTATATAAGTTTTGTGTATCTTAAATTAAAGCTTATTATTTTTTTGCTTAATTTTCTCTAATGTTTCATCGTCAGTCTAAAATTTAAATGTAACAACAAGCATTTACGACCAACTACAAAATTTACTTTACATGAACTTCAATTTTTAGTATTTGTAGTTTAACACTTTTCAGTTGAAATGCGTTGTAGGTGTTTTCATGCTTGCTATGTACATAAACAGAGTTTTAATCAAAAATTTTTTGTAAGAAAATAATGGTACTGGTATGATTAACCAAAGATTTGGCAAGCGATTTGTAATACGTTTCCACAATTTTTTTCTCAACCATTGAGAAATATGGTGAATAACTAAATAGAATACATTTTTTTTCCATTTGTAGTTTAGTTCCCACTTTTTTGCTTTGAATTATGTAGCTGTCAACTCTTCGTTTTAAGAAATCTATATGAGCTAAAACTAAACAAAAATTTAAGAGTTTTGTGTTCTTGAGTGAATTTGTTTTTTTTTTAATTATCGATTAGTTTGTTAACAGTAAATTTAGACGGTTTTTATTTATTTAGAGCTTTGTGTTTAGCTCCATTTTACTGTTTTATAGACATAAGGAATAAGTTAATTTTTTTTCTTGCTTCATTTGATTTTAGAAAATTAAAGATTTTTTACATTAATAAATCATTTCAAAAAATATAATTACGACTCAAATTTAAAAATATATATTTCATGCTTATTTCATCAGTTGTATACAAAGCAATAAAAATAAAGTTTTAAATCTAGCTTGTATAGTTGAATGTAATCAACGTAAAAGTAATAAAAATTAAGCAGAGGGTTATTAACAATATTTAAGTAATTCCAACTACAATGCAACTAAAAACCTAAAAGTATGTAGATCAAATCAATAATGTTTATAATAACAGTTATAAACAAAAAAGATAAACAGTTAAATTTATTCACATAGGCGGAAAACAAACTTTTTTTTGTTATGTAGCGTAAACTTAGGTTTTTATATTTAACAAAAGGCAAACTCTTATAAATGAGGCACAATTGCGTTTAAGTTATAAAAAGCGAATTTTATTGCTTTAAAGCATTGTTTATTTTATAGAACAAACGGTATCTAAGGTACATTTGTTTTTCAGTCAAAAATGATCAAAACTGAGTTATAATATTTCTAGAAGTTTAGTATCCGTTATACATACATTTTAACAAAGTAAAAGTTTTGTCCTTTTTTATTTTTTAGTGATAAAAATCATACTTTAACTTTAATAATAAAAATGTTTTTAAATTAATTTTTTTAGGTTTGTTTTGTACTTTACACGGGTTCTAATCTTTTAAAATGCATAATTTATTGATATTCCTCATATACTTTCTATAATTCTTTCTAACACAGACTTCTTCATTAATTGATTGAAATAAATATTCTAAAAGAAATCATTAGTTCAAAGTTTTAAAATTAGAAATAACATTATAAACATAACCTTTTAATGTTTTTATTGTAGTTGATAATTCTTTAAATTAAGTATTTTTGTTGAATTATTAACTTTATGCAGTTGTTATTACAAGTCTTAATTAGCACTTTTGCATAGTTTCTGAATATGAATTACATTTTTTTGTTTTTTATTAGATTTTAAGCATTAAAGTAGTACAATGTTTTTTACTAATATTAGAATCATTCATATATACATTTTTCTTTTATGCTTAACTTAATTAGCTTATAAGTGTATTTTTTTTTAAACTTTAATTTTAAGAAAGTTTTAACAAATTTATCGAGCTAAAAATAAACAGTTTTAGTATTAACATGTAGTTTGTGACTTTCACAAAAAGTTTATTAATTTCTTTCTGAAATTCTTATATTAGTCAAACCTTTAATTTTAGTTAGTTAGTTCAGTTTATGGTTATAAAGAAATATAAAATATTATCATATTTATTTAAAATTGTGAAGTTACCTATATTACCTTTAAAAGTTGTAATGCCTCGAGTTAGGAGATGTAAATTTGTACAGTTGCTTCATTTAGTTTTTTATGCTAATTACTCTTAATTACCCATACATTCTAAAAGAGTTAATTTTACAAGATTTTACATTACACCAACACCAAGGTATTAAATTTTAGTAATTTGTTAACATAATAAATTTTTATTCGGATTCACTTAAAATTACTTCAAGTCTCAAATTATTAATATTTTGTGTATGTACTAAATAAATATATACATAAATATTAATATTCTTTATATATACAAATTTGATAACATTTGAATTTTACTAAACGAACCGAAAGACCAATAAGTATTTACAGACTTAAGTATACTTTTCCGACATGGAAGAATATTTGTATAGAATAAAACGCATTGATAGGTCTAAAGAAGCAAAAAAAATAATAGAATTTTACAATAAAACCCAATTCAAAAATTCAAGGGGGGAACTATTTGAAATCGAAAAAGTTTTTAAAATCAAATCAAATGAACCAATGTACAAAGAAGGAGAAAAAACATTTAAATACCTCTACCACGGTACAAAGAAACGTAATGTAGATGAAATTTTAAGAGTTGGGTTTCTTGATGCTAAAACTACTCATGGCTGCTGTGGATATGGCGGTACATACTTCACACCTGTCAGTACAGTTGTTTGCAAACATGGAAGAAAAATATATAGATTGAAATATAGGCCGACAAGAATTAAAATTAAATCAAGGATATTTGTTTGCGATTTACTCGACGACAGTATCGTAGACGTTGAAGTTCCAAACAACTGTGAGGACAAAGACAGAAGAAGACATGTACTAAACCTGATCGAAAGAATTCCAGGTAAGCATTCAATGGATCTTAAAAACTTCGAAGATTTTGATACAGATAACTTTAATAATATTTTAAGTCAAATTAAGGATGTTAAACGACGATGTTTGCAATTCGATAAATATTTGGTTTCACAAGAAGTTATAAAACCTGAATATCTGCTTCATGTCTGCACATATGAAAGCATTTAACCAGCCTTTAAAGGAACTCCAAAACGTAGTTATTAAAAAAGTTTCATTAATCTTAATTTATTGATTAAGTTTGATAACAAATCGTGAATTATTATAATTATAATATGTGCTTTATGTCTACACACATGAAATATTTATTAATTTTGTTTAGTAGTTCTTTAGCGTAGTTGTGTATTAATTTTCTTACATTTATAGTTATTGAACAAGCGTTAGAACCTCTGCTGAAATATTAGACTAATTCTAACCAGAAATTTTTGCATACATATAAAAAAATTTTTTTAGCACATTTGGATTTTGATTATTTTTTAACAGTGTGAGACATTGCTTTTACTCATAGTAAACTAAGTATATTTTATTTTGAACTTGAGTCTTAAATATTATTTTGTATAGGTGCATTTATAAAAAGTTTTATTTTTAATATACTGAAATAAGGATGATTGTAACTACAGAAGAAATCTTTACGATAGTACTTCTCATTATAGATATGTTATTTACTTAGTACGATTTTTTTAAATAAACAAAACAATAATGTTTTTGTCAACTAATAATAATCTTAAAATTACAAAAATGTTAAGAACTTTATTAAAAAAAAATAATATGAAAGAGTATAAAAAAGAAAAGTAGATTTAAAATATTCTGCTAAAGAACAAAAAAAATTTGCAAAACAAATTAAAAGTGTTCAAGAGCAGAAGATTAAAATAGCTTATTGTGATTAATGTGATTTTTTTAAACGCAGATATCTATTGAAACTTTTGGTAATAGTTATATACGTAATGTAAAAACTTGATAAATGTGATTTTTTTACTTACACCAGACTTTTGACCAAAATTTTTGATTGCTTTCATATTTGTTGTTCAATAAATTTAGTTTAAATTCAAATAATCTTTTAAAATTATAAAAAAAAAAATGTTCAAAAACTAAAAACATGATCTTTGGAAATCAAGTATGGAGTTTGTAAAGATGAAAAAATTAACATTTGATTTTAAATAGTATTTTTTCCTGAATATATAAGTCTTTAAATATTTTATTCAAATAAAAAGGTTAAAAAAAATCACTTCTTAGGTATGAAAAACAAAAGAAAATCAATAAAAACATAAGTAGAACTTAAATATAAAACACTTTTAAAAATAAAATTGTCTGAAACAGTTCAGTCTACTAACTCTAAATCATAAATAAGTGTTATGCAAAAAAAATAACTATTAAATTTAATTGACTTTGTTTTATTATGTTCAACGATCGTTTATTATTTTTTTTAATCTATTTCATATAAAAGTCAGTAGTATGAGTTTTACACTCTTATAGCTTTAATTTTAAACGTAGCAGTATTTAAGGAGTTTAGAATCGTTTTATGATTAAAAAAACTTAAAATTAACTTTAACTATTTTGTAACAGTTAAATACAACAACTTTATAACTTTTTATACTTACGTTGTGCATAAAATTAATTAAAACTTTTAAGAATTGTAATTGAACCAAACAAATAAATATTTGTCTTTTTATTATCTAATTATATAAAAATTATAATTTATACAGCTGTTTCATACATGAAATATAAAGTTTCATGTTTTCCTCAGAAAGCTACAGTTTATTATAATAGTAAACAGAAGTTTAGATTTAAAATATTTTATAATTATAGTTACATAGTAATAATATAGTTTATTGTACAGTTAGCTGAATTTAAAAATAATACGCTGAAGTTGTTAATTTATGCATTTTAGGAAAGTTTAGAATGGATATTTTAGGAAAACTTAAGCTATAAGAAACTTTTTTAAGACTGTTAGAAAAATTTTATAAAATATTCGTGTTTGCCGATTAAATATTGTTTTGTTTTAATGTGTAGTTGGTTCTAATTTTGTTAAAAAAGTATTTTTTTTTAATAGATACATATGTTTTGTCTTTCGCTTTTCTTGTTCAGTGTTACGTTCTTATCTTATCAAGAAAAGCGAAAGACAATACATAGTTTCCATTATCAAAAATATTTTCTCAACAATATTAGAAACAAATAAATATTAAAACAAAACTATATTTAAGCGGCAAACACGAATATTTTATTACATTTTTCCAACAATCCAAAAAAAAATTCAAATGGCTTGAATTTTTCCTAAAATAACCTTTCTGAATTTTCCTAAAATGCATAAATTAACAATTTTAGTGTATTATTTTCAAATTCAGTTAACTGAACAATAAACTGTATTATTACTACGTAACAATTATTATTAAAATTTTCAAAATCTAAATCTCTGTTTACTATTATAATAAACTGTAGCTTTCTGTGGAGTACATGAAACTTTATATTTCATGTATGAAACAGCTGTAAAAATTATAGTTTTTATATAATTAGATAAATATTTAGCTCCAATTTAATTTTTCGAGCACTTTCGACCAGAACTTTTTTAAAACCTTTAATATTTGTCTTTTTTTATATTTCTTAAGAATTAGTTAGAAAAAAATTGTTTTTTTTTTATGATTTAATATTATAAGAAAACATTTTTTTTCTATGCTTTTAATCGTTTTACGAACTTTTGCCTTCAAATCACAAAGTGTAAATATAAAATCTGTCTAACTTTATGTCTTCTGTTTTAACTGGATTACAAAAAAAATCATACTTTTAAAACTATAAATCAGCAAAAAAAATATTTTATTTAAAGACAGAAATGAAATAAAAGTTATATTTAAACAGTTAAAAACTATAAATGATAATCAACTAAATTTTTACTTGATTTGCCTTGAATATTTTTCAAAGCTCACCATTGGTTTAAAATTTGGTTCATCATTGGTTCTTCAAGCAATAGTTGTCAGCAAAACGCAACCCTTGCTTTCACTAAAGTGTAAATTATCTCGATAATAAAGTAAAATAAAATATTATTATGCTTTGCTGTGTCCTGGATAAACGGACAGTTTGGACTTGAAGTCAATATATAGCTAACGTATTTAATTTTGTTTTCGAATATGACAGTCTTATGTTCATTTTGTTATCATATGAGTTGGCACAAAAATGTAAAACACTGTACAACTTTAAATTAAAACTGTAATAGTTATAATAAATTAATAAACTAAGTTATATAAGTTCAAGACCTTGAAAAATATATCTAATCATATTGAATATGTAGAATTATTGTGGAAGTATATGCTGTATTTGTGAACAATATTGTAGATCTACTTTAATTATCAGTTTACAAACTAAATTTAATAAAAACAAGTTTTTTGTTTTTAACACAATATTGTCCTTTCAAATTTAACGCGTCATTTGGTATACTACATCGTACGTTATCAACAACAAAACCAATTAGTTAAATATCTTTGTATGTATTCTAATAGTCTTTAAGGATGAAAACTATGACTATCTAGTTATAAACTATTGTATATTGAAATATAACTATGTATACAAACTATACTTTCAATTCTTCAACATCATTTAAATTGTGTTAAATATTACTTTAAATAGAAACTAAATGTTGTATTAAATTACTTTTTTTGGTTTGTTTCCTACGAAAGGTAGCATAGCAAAAAGTTTGAAAATAGCTTTGTTTATTTTATTAACATTCTCATTATTAATACTAAATGGAATTCTTGAATTCAAAATATTTTTTAACGCAGAAATTGATAATGAATTAAAACGAACTGTCGAAAAGAGTTCATCTACAAGCCCACTTCTTTCATTAAGATATGTAATTCAAGCAGTAGCGGCATTAAACACCTCAAGTTCCTAAAACAAAAGTTTAAACCAGAACTTGATAGCAACTTCGACACAACCGCGAAATCTAACCATTCAGTTTCACACACAAGTGGAAAATTTGTTTCCAAATAAGAAAAAACGTCCTTACTGTTCATCAGATATTGGGAATCAAGATGTTATGAAGTTTTATCTTCAGATATATATTCATAAGTATCTGAGTTGGAAATATCCTTATGCTGAGTGTTATCCATTTATAGTTCTTCGGTTAATTTTTTTAAGAAGTTAGATCTGAAATGCAATTAGACTTATAAACGATTAATTACAGCTAAGTTAGTCCCAGTTAGAAAGTTTTTCAGATAATATTTTACAGTCTCGTAATTCGTGTTTTAAAGCCCTACAAAATTAAGTTTACTATGTTTAAAATGTAACGAAATTCAGTTAATTTCATTAAAAAACTATCACACTTTTTTCATTTAAAATAATTTGCGTATAAAAGTGAATTTTGTTAAAGTCGATGAATTCAATTTATATTGAATTTATTTAAAATTTTATTTAATAAAATAAAAATTAGAAGCGTGCAGAAGTGAAGCAAAGTTCAAAATTGATCGATTGTTTAAAGTTTTCGCGGTGCATAAATGTTTCCGTGAAAATATAACGCCCTGCAAAAGTGATGCTTTGATAAATGTCGCCATGCAAATGTAAGATTATATAAAAGTTTCGACATGTAAAAATTTCGCTATGCAAAAATGACCCTGCGTGCATAAGTTTCCTTTTTTGCAAAAGTGACCCTCTGCGCAATCGAGTTGTTGTGCAAAAGTGTCTCCATATGCAAAAGTGACCCTACGTTCTAAAGTGACGTCTTGCAAAATTGTCACCTCGTGCAAAAGTGACACCCTCCACCTTTCTGAATTATCCTGAGTATGTGACAAGATAAGGCAACCATTTTCAGCAGTTTTATCTAAAAGTTTAGCCTTGTTTATGAGAAGTATAAACTAAAAGTCTTAAAATAAAGACTTATGTTCATATTAAACTTCTTAAAAAAAAATTAGCTAAAAAAAATTTCAGCTTTCAATCTTAAAAATTTTATTTTTAATTTCATTTTAAACTTCTTGAAAAAAAATTTAAACTTTCAAGTTTTACACATAAGTATGATTTTGTTAAATTTTTTATTGACTATATAATAACAATAATCAGTAATTGTTAAGTTTATGAACGCAGATAAAAAAAATTTAATCATGTTTTCACGACTAAAATTCAAGTTATTATCTATTTTTTTAAATATTCAACTCATTATAAATATTTTTCTTTTATAAACCTATTAAAAAAAAAGTGGTATGTTTGTTTTAGAAAAGTAATGTAGGTACATAAACTTAACTATAACCTTTTGCAGTAGCTTTTTTATTTTCAACTATACACAATAGCTTGTGGTATGACATTTAAGCAAGTACTGTTTTAGAAAATTTAAGTTTTCCTTGCCTACCATCAAGTATTGATTTTGCAGTAATTCTTGCAGAAATTTACTTTTTGAGTTCATTTGCGGCAGTCAGCTAAAAGTTTTCGGCGGTGTACTAAGCAAAATGGTCGTTTTCTTAATTTGATTTTTATAAGAGATTTTATTCTAAAAAATAAATAAAATTTATAGATACTTGATTTTTTCTTACCAAATGTTAATATGGTGCAATTGTGGCAGTGCACTACCCCACGCTACGCCCTTTCTTATTGATAAAGATAAATGCATTCCTTTGAAAATTTCGAAAAATTTCAATGCAGTATGAAATTAAATTGTAAATTTTGTCTTCACTTATTGTTTTCACATTTTACCCATTTTGATACGATTTCACTTGTTAATGTTTAGCTAAATGTTTTAGATTTAATATCATAACAATAATACTGAATATATCAATTAACGTGACTTATTTATAAAAACAAGGCTAGAGTCTAGCCGCTAGACTACTGTACAAACAATAAAGAATAATTACTTTTTATTTATTACGGAATATAATTAGAATTTTAAAAAAGTGTCTTTACGGATTTATTTTTGTTTTTGTGTTTAATTATTGGTTAAGAATTTATATTTAAAACAATTTGGAGTCTAATTATTTACTAAAGCTTAATTTTATCTGTTAACAACGTCTAAATAAATGCAGTTTAATGCAGTTTAATATACTTTAATACAGCTTTACAAATAAATTATTTAATTAGTAAAATGTTAATAATATATTAATGAACCCTATAAGTATATATAGGTTACTTAATATATATATATATTTTTATTTAAGTTTTAATAAACTAACAGCGGTTTCTATATTTCAATGAAAACTACTATATGGTCAAATCTAAAGTAGGGAGTATTTTCATATAATAAAACAATAAGTTAACAAACTTTCAAATAAACTAACAATTTATGATAGTAGCAGTGTATGATAGTTAGCAAAGTATTGTATATTAAATAAAAAGGAAGTTGGATACTATGATTATTAACATTTTTTTTATAAATAAATAGTGAGTTAATTTTAATACCTTTAAGTATACTTTCAAAGAATAATTTATATTGTTAAAATAATTTGCAGTTACAACACAGATAAGTTTAATTTAAAGAAATTAAAAGTTTAAGAACAAATATTTTGTTTAACAACCACTAATTAATTGGTTTTGTTCAAAACAAGTAGCATAAAAAATATTTATGTAAAGCATATTTTTCAAAACTTAATGTTTATTTCTGAACTACAAAATTTAATCACTGTATATTGAATACTTTTACAACCCGCTAAAACTAAGTATTTCCATTAAAAATCTTAGGGGCTGTAGGGTATAAAGTAAAAAAATTGCTTAGATTTTTTAGAAATTTGATTTGCTTCGATAAAAAGAAGAAAAATAACTCAAAACTTAGTTTAAAATATAATGATTCATTGAATTTTCTCGCTTTAAGAACAAATACATATTTCAAAGATAAAAAACAAAATTTATATGTAGTCTTGAACCAAAAAAAATATTTTCTTTACATGTAATTAAATGAATATTTGTTTAAACGCAGAGTTATCTAAGTATTAATATCTTTTTGCATGTTCTGAAACTTATCTCGATCAATCACGTACTATCCATCTCACCAAGTAATTTTCCCTAAGGTTAATTTTTAATTTAAATTGGTAGTTCTGTTAATAGTTTTTGATAATTTTTCACAAAACATTACAAACAAAAATTTAGTTTTTTTCTAGACAAAAACTACAGAAAAAATAACAGTTTTTACTTTTGGTTCAGTTATCATAGACATATATTTATTTAGATTTGACATTTTAGTTAATCAGATTTTAGATTGTATTGACTTTTATGAAGCTTAAACATTTGAACTTGGTTGTACTAAACTTGAAATAAAAAAGAAACTGTATGAAATTAATGTTAGTAACTTTTTTAAACCACCATAATTTATTGTCAATTTTAATTTCAAAGGTAAATAAAATTTTAACTACTAAATCTAATGGCTTTACTTTCAGTTGTTATAAAAAAGGCATTAAAACCTGAAAACAAGACAAATAAAATTACTAGATTTGTTCAGTTATTATCTTGTAATGATTAGTGTATACTTAATATATAATGTAACAAAAAAAAATCAAGTAAACGTATTATCGAATTTAAAAAAGAAAGTTTTATTGGATCTTTGAATAGTTACTATAGTTAGAATCGTATAAAAAACGTAAAATTAAATAATGACGCAGATTTGTGTAGAAAGTTTTTATAAGGTTTAAAATATATTATATATACATTATGTTCTGTATTGTTTAGATATTTAACCAACTTTTACTTGTAATTGTTCTTAGACATTGAAAGTTTCCTATGTTACTAATAAATTAAATTTCATTTTTTATAATATTTTGCACAGACAACTAAGGTATAAAAAAATTGAAAAGCCTATAATTAGATTTATGGCAGAAAAATAAATTGTTAAATTATTAGAAATAACTGAAATACTTTTATTTCAAACTGAATTTTTTCTTTGCTCTTCTTTTTTTGATCTTTTAGGATCTCAAGATATCATCCAAGTAAAAAGCATTTCAGTCGACTTCTATAAACTATATTTTCGAAATTTATTTGATCTATATATATTAGATTACAGTCTTAGCTTTTTACTACTTACTTGATTTTTAAAGTCTAAATAAAAACAAACTCAATAAAATATCTTTAGTTGAAATTTTATGTGGCTCATTTTAGTAAATGATAATTTTTATTATTAAAAGTACAAGTTTCACACTTTTAAATGATGAATAAAAAAAAAAGTTTTTGATAACAAAATTAAAATATATTAACGGCACCTGCCATAACAATTATGCAACAATTTAATACACAAAATTGTAAATCGGAGTTAAATACTAATATTTAAGCTACGTTAATTAATATTTAATTATTTTTATTTGATTAGAAAATAAACAAAAAACTTTTCAAACTTTATTGTAATTATATGTAACAAACTCAAATGTTAATAGTTGATTTTTGTCTTTAATATTTTTTTAATAAAATAAAAATTCCTTATCTGATTGCAACTATTGTTTTCTTTTTTATATAAAATTTAATTCCTTTGAAATGGAACTTATTTAACCTAAACTGCTTAAGATTTAATTTTCTTCTATATTAAATAATAATACTACACATGACAAAATGAAGTAAGAAAATCGTTATATTCATTTAGTATATGTGGCCTCGTAATTTTGTTGCCTCGTAAAATACGTTTTCTAAACGGTCATTACCTCCTTTTTAATAATTCTTTTAAAATTAAATTTACAGTAGATACGAAAATATTCACATTTATGCTTACAGACTCTTTTTTTTTTTGAAATGAGGATGAAAATAAAGTTAAAATTTTCAACTGCTACTTAAAAGCATTATTTACAAGGCAACAGTTATGTTTGACCTGAAGAATAGTTTTACATTAGCTTATGCTATATATAATTCAAGTTCAGACATAAAAACTATAAGAAATATTTTTAAAGTCATTGTAAATAAAAATGAGACTGAGTTATCCAAGTATTTTTGTGATTTAAAGCACAAAAACATTAGGTTTGAATTACTTTTGAGTAAAAAAAACAGACTCTAACCAAGAGTATAAACCCTTTGCTAAGCTGTGCTCAAAAAATAACTTAATTTAGACAAATTAAATCAACAGAATAAATTAGTAAGCAGGAGAAAATTTAATTTGTCAACACCCAAACAAACTAATCAAAAGTTTCAACAAATTAATTTTACACTTTTCATCAAGTATTTGAGGTTTTCTATTTCTACTATTTTAGGTTGTTGTTCAATTGAAGCAAATTAGTTTTGTATTGCGTAAGTATGCTGTGACAAAAAAGGAAATCAGTTGAAAATCTTTTTAGTTATTGTGTACTTTGTTCCCATACCGTATATCTAAGGATTAAATATTGTTTAAAAAGTATAGCTGATGATTGTCGCTATAAGTGTAATAAAACATATTGTTTTTTTGTAATTTCAAATAAATTATTTTAAAACCTTACAAGCAGACTTAGTGAAACCTGATTTAGTTAAGAAGTTTTTTGTTGTCACTATATTTTTATACTTATAAATATAGTTACATTATAGATTATTTACAGAGCGACTGTTGCAATATGATTGGTCATCACGCTTCATATTTATAACGACAAAAGTATTCTTTTCTTAAAATTTAATTTATTTTTAATATTCTTTGACTATACGGTTTTAGTCTTTGAGTTATAAATTTGTTTTTTTTATATTAACTATAAATTTAAAGAAAGGACAACTTATAATTTTAAAAACATTGACACGATTTACTCTTTGTGATAAAAAAAATAAGAGTTGAATATTTTAATTAAGCTATAATTAATTAAAAAGAACTTTTTAGTGAGTACCATCATATTTCAAACATATTTTTAAAGCAAATTTGAGCGTTTATTGAAGTTTTTGAAATGATTGTTTTATAACAAAACGCTGTTAGAGTTATAGTTTAATTTATGTGTGTTGTCAATTTTGTTCAAATGTTTTTCTTATATTATAGGCAAATAAGTTATTTCGTTAGTTAAATTAGTAAAGCAACTGTAACGGAATAACCGTGGTGATTTTTAACTAAATTAGTTTAACATTGATAAATTTAAATTGCAACAAATATTAATATTTATATATAAAATGTAGCATATTGAAATTGAGATTCTTTTTGAAGAATTTGAAAACAAACAAAATGAATTGCAGTTTAATACTTTTTTTTGTTGACAAACAATAGTTCCGATTAATTTTTTGTTTCTATATATTTTACCCAACTTCTTTATCAATATTATTTCAAACCCTTTGAAAGCAAAATGTTTTCAAACTAGTTGATTGGTGGTTTATGATGTGTGTTTGTGGGTTTATGACGTAAGAATTGAACATTAAAATTTGTAATGTACAAGGTTTAATTCTTAAATCGTATTGTTTTTGTTTTCCTGTAAACTTTTGCATCTTTGTTAACCAAAGTGCTTTTTATTTTAAATTTGAACTGGCTAAAGATTAGAGACAATCTTTTTTGTTTTTATGAAACATATGTTTCAGCATTTTTAGAATCGTCATTTCAATAAATTGTATATATATATATATATAAAACTTGTGAACGAAGTTTTTTTAAACTAAAATCCCAATAAAAACCAATGTCCGCCAAACTCAAGTCCGGGTACTAAGATCCAATTGATCAATAGCTTTAATTAAAAATATTACAAACGAATAATTTATGTTATTTAAAATATGGTATGATATAAAATTAAAATTGGTACTGTTTCATTCGAGGATTACAAGAAATATGTGATATTAAATACTTTAAAAACATAATATTTTAGTTTTACTTTTGAAAAGTTTTTTTGAACTTTTTTAGTTCAAATGCACTGGCCCACCAAGAATTATTCTTTATCTTTTCCGGTTCGCCAACTAAAAATATTGTCTACCCATAACTTAACGGGTAGCTGTCAAATTTTCTCGAGCATACAAAATTGCACGAGGGGACAAAATTGCACAAAGGCACAAAATTGCAAAAAGATACTTTTGCACGAAGAGAATTTAGTACGATGACACTTCTGCAAAAGGACAAAGTTGCACGAATGGTCACTTTTGCACGAAGAGTCAATTTTACACAAAGACACTTTTGCACAAGCAGATAATTTTGTCCTGATTAAGTATATGACAGAATACGTGCACAATAAAATTATTACAACCTTTAGACCTTCAAATTAATTAAATTTTACTATTTGTTATAGCTTAGTTCTCATAAAAAATTAGTATTTTTTATCTAATTAAGTTTTTTAGTTAAAATGAAATATCTTGTGTGAATTTAAAACTGCTGAAAATACGAAATTGGTATCAAACTACTTTTTTAAAACTTGTGTTAACTAATAAAGTAGTAGAATACTCACTTTAAAACTAAATCTAAATGTTAAAATTATTGTAATGTTAACTAATAATATAATTCTATAGTTTAAATCACTATTTTCTATTTCAAAATTTTCATAACAGCTGTGTTGTTTAAATAAGATATACCCATAGCAATATTCTTTTTATTTTAAATAAACTGTCTGTATAAGACCGCTTTAGGTTCTATGTTACTTTTAGTATAAGCTTATACAGAGTTGTAGTAATTGTCGTATATGTAAGCTAGTCCATTGACAATGAAGTTATTAAACTGTTTTTAAGTTCTTTATGAATTAAGTATGTTTGGAACTTAATCAATTTTTATAACAATATAGTTAATATATATTGTTGATAAAACGACATAAAAAAACGTTAAAAATAATTAGTTGTAGGACCTGGTGCAAGAAAAACCTTTCGAATATGAATTAAACCTTAAAAGTAGAAAATTATATTTATTTTTGAATACTTCCATGAATTTTGTTAATTTTTTTATATTGCCCTAAAACGTTTAAAATGCGAATTTGCAACATATTTGATACAAAACTTAAACTTACGATTTTTGTAGTAAAGTTTTGACCCATTATGGTTTATTTAACTTTTAAAAAAGGACCAATTTATTCAGATTTGTTTTAAAAGACTGCTCCTCATAAAGTTCAAAAGTTTGTATATTTATTTGAACTTTAATATGATATTCATGAATTGATTGAACTAATAAGGTAATTTTGTACCGTTTATGTTTTAAAAGTTAATTGTAGACTGATTTTTTTTTACTTAGTTTACTATACACAAAAATAATTTTTAAAACACAAGGATTAACTTAAGTGGTTCATGAAGTTAAAGCTATTTTATAAACTTGAAACTTCTAGTGGTGAAACAAAGAAAACAAGTAGTAGTGTAATAATAAAACAACTTTATGTTCACTTTATCAAGACTGTCTAATTTTTAATTTCTAAATCTAAGGTTAGTTTTTTAATTTGTTAGTCTTTCATTTTTATAAGCCTAAAGTTTTACTTTCAACGTACTAAGTACATTTCTTAAAAATTTTAATATTATTTTTATAATAACTTGGTAAAATAAGTACTTATATTATAACAAGTTATAAAATTATTTAAATCTCTAACCCATTAACATGTTTCAAAAAAGACTATTTTGCTTCAGAATATTTTGGGAAAAAAATTAAAAAGTGTATTTTTAAACTTCACACTATATCACAAAGTATGCTTGTAACTGTTTTTAGTAGCTATGAAGCATTTTAAAATGATAAAGTAGAAATTAAAACTGGTGTTTAAAGGTTACATTTAGTAATTTTTAAATATATAATTTAAAAACAAAATGAACAAAATATATTTATTTAGATTTAGTAATCTAAATTTGTTAATAATTTGATAGAGTGTGAGCTAAAATGTTAACATTCTATTCTTTGATTACAAAACTTTGCAATTTTATGTGACTTAAACTGTCAGTAAACAGTAAGGTAATAAAATTTATTTTAGTAATTTTAAAGTAAAAAACCACATGTTGAAATTTTATCACCACTTTTATCTATTTTAGTTTTTTATATGCTACACTGTTTTCTTACTTCCAAAAAAATGAGGGCATTTTTAATTTTAAGCTGAATTAGGTAAACTTCGGCTAGTTTTGACACTTTTGCTCATCATTGAGGTAATTTTCTTCTAAATATCAGGTTTTATTTTTTTATCCAATGCTTTTTTTGGCCCAATAACATAAAAGCTGTGGCTACTTTCCTGCAACTCTCTCAAAAACTTACTCATAAAAACCTCATACTTTGCTTAATATTAGCAACTCCTAGTAGTTGTTTCAAATTATGACCTTGTGGTTTCCAATTTTACAGCATCTTGCTGTCATAATTTTTGAAGTTTTTTCAAAACATTTAGTACAAGTTTCAAAACTACATTAAAATTTGCCAGCAACTTTTTTGCCACTCATCAGCAACTCCACCATATTTAGTGTAAGTTTCAAATTATGACCTAATGGTCTTCCTTTGCTTCCTAGCTGCTCATGACCCACTTTAGGAAACCCTGCTTTGGTGGTTAGTATTTCGAGATTTTAGTTATTTAAACTGGATACATAGTTCTTATAACTAAAGTTTGTACTATTTATAATAAAAAAATTACTAAAAGATTAATAGATAAAACAAAATTGGTTAAGTTTTGAAAAATATATTTATCAGGATTAGTAACAAATTAAGTTGTTTTTGAATGCCATAAATAGTTTTTTTTTATCCTTACGACAAGTAAGTTGAACTTGTTGTTTTACAAAAGCTGCAATAAAATAAGCTATTTTTTTAACATTACAAAATAATTAAGCTTCAATATCTTTAAAGCTGTTCAAAGTAAAGTCATTTTAATTTTCATCTCTTAATAACCACAACATTTTATAGTTTTTTTTTAATTTATCTTTGTTTTGTCATAGAACAAAAAAATTATTTTATAAGTCTAAAGAATTTTCAAATAATCTCTGAAGGTTCACTAATTAATAAAAACTAATATTTAATATGTTAAATGAAAGAACTTTAACTTAAGTAGTTTTTAAATAAAATTATGATAGCATTGTGTATACCCTGTTCTTTTTTATCACAAATTTTCTAATCAAAAAGCATAAAAAATTTCCAAATAAATATATGGATTTAGAAAAAAGTTAGAAATGTCCTTTAAGATAACTTAGCTAATAAAATCTTAGTAAAATATATTTTTGATAAATTAATGTTTATTTTTCATCATCACTAAAGTTTTAAGATAGTTTTACTGTTGCTACAATTTTAGATATTATTAAGTAGTTTTAAACATATGTAATCTAAATTTTTAGTCTCCACACTTAAAATAAAAATAACTGTTTGAAATTACTTATTGGTTTTATAGTAAATTATAAAGTTAAAACTTACTGCCGACACCAAACTTATTAAGTATGCATCTTTTTATAAGTACAAAATATTTACGCTTAAATGTTTTGCTAAACTAAATCTTATTGTTTTCAGCTTAAAAATATAAATATTAAAAAAAATATAAATATTAAAAACTTTAAGGGTAACCAGGTCACTAAAAGTAAGATAGCTATGAAGACTGAGTAAACCATGTGGGTTAGTTTTCAAGGGTGAGTTAATCATCAATGATTATTAAACCATGATAGCTGAATTCTCCATCAAGTTTAACCTGATATGTAAGCAGGCAGTGAATTCAAGTTAGTAATTAAGTGTAAGTTTGTCATCATATATGAGTTAGTTCTCTAGTGTGATTTAACAATCATAATTGCGTTGGTCGTAAAGGGAGAGTTTGCCATCAATTTTAAGTTAAATTAAAAGTAAGTCAGTCATTAAAAGTAAGTAGGTCAACGAAAGTAAGTTAGCCATCAAAAGTTGATTGGCCATTAAGAAGAGTTATTCAGCAAGGGTGAGTTGGCTATTAAGGGTAAGTAATTTTTTAAAATTTACTTACCTTTCAAAAGTAAGTTAGTAGTCAATGATAGCTTGTAAAAAACAAGTTGTTGGACATTAACTTTAAGCTTTCGGGAAATTAGCAATGAACAGGGCTGCCAAAAATTCAGGACATTGTAAAAAACTCGAATTTGACAATTTAGGCTGAAATAAAACTGGAATTTGTGAATATAAAAAAAAACCTGGAATTTTGAACAAAAATTACTAAAAAACCTGGATTTTTAAACAACCTTTAACATGTGAGATGGTTACTAAAAAAACTGGAAAAACCTGGAAATTGACAACTTAGACTAAAGAACCTGGGAAAATCTTAAAGTTTAGAAGTTTAAAAAAAAAAACTTGAAAAACTCCGAACTTTGAACAAGAATCATTCATAAAACATCAGGCTTTTAATAGTTTCAACATGTTCAGTAATGAAATTTAGATTTGACACAAAAATATATCATGTAGATAAAAATTTGGTTATCTTCTAGTTTAGGAACACGTGTTTAACTTATTGAATTTATTATTCTCAGGATTACTTTTTGACATCATATTCAAGTTTTTTATGTTAGCAGGGTTACGGATTATTTAATTGTTTTTTTTTTGTTATCACTGTTACCTCTAACCTTAACCCTCTCTGTAGGTAACTTTTTTGTTTTATTTTTTTTCCTTAGTTATTTTTGAGTTAGTTTTATTAGTATTATTAGTTTTGTATTTTTCTCTTTTTTATTATCATTTTTAAAGCTTACCCTCAGTCAGTAGCTTTTTCTTTTGGTTTTTTAATTAATAATTTATATTTATTTATTTGCAAAGTTGCCACAAGGTCAGGAAAGTAAAAAAACTAAAATAATGACAAAAGTTCAGAAAATCAGGAAAACAATGGATTAAAAAAAAAGAAAGGAAAATCAGGATGTTTGAAAAAATTTAAAAAACATCAGATTTTCTTAATTCAAATTAAGAAAATTCCTCTTTTTCTCATTTTAAAATTAAATAAAAATCCTATGAAGTCAGACTAAAACTACAATCTTTTCCTAAGAATTTACAAAATTACATGATTTTTAATGTCTTCATCCAGTTAAAAAACATCATTTATAAAACTCTAAAAATTTTCTTTTAAGATATTGAACAAGCAGTTTTTTTATGCAATTTAGTATTGATGATCTGTTGCAAGTACACTTTCAGTGTTTATAACTTAGAAAATCAAGTTCAAAGATAATTCAAGTGATGTAATGGAAGTTGATGATTGAATTAAGCAAAAAAAAAACTGTTGTTTTAACCTTTATAAAAGTAAAATTTAAAGCTAGTTTAGTTTTAAGTGTTTAATTACATATTTTAAAATAAGTTTAAATTAAGATTTTGATAAGTTAAGTAAATTTAAGTAAAAAGTCAAGAAAAAGGTAGGAAATTTTTCTCAGCTTGATCCGTGGCAACCCTGTATTTGTCTTATTTTTATAAAAACAGTTTTTTTAGTTATTTTGTATAAATTAGTAGCCCTGCTAATATAAAAAACTTGATATATTTCCAAAAAAAAAAACCTCTGAAAATCATGAATACAATAAGCGAAATAGGTGTTCTTAAACTAGAAGATAACCATAAGTTTTTGTTACCCTAAAAATTATTATATGCTGAAAACAAAATTATAGTAACTTTATGTTTTACTTTTAATGTTTTTATACTATTTAACACAATTTCTCACCTTAATGTGAATTTTAAACTAAAAATAGACCAAAAATTTGTACTTTTAAAAACCTGGAATAACTGTGCCAAAAACAGTTGGCAACCCTGTATAAATATGCGGTTTATAAAAAAATTTTATCATCACTATAATCTGCAATTTAATAATGTAATTTTTTTTTAAATTAGCTTTTGGAATATTTTTCCAGGTCTGATTGAATTTTTTAAATTAATAAAAATCTATTATGATCTAATTGTTTATTTACTATGCAAAAACTTTGCTTCTGTTTTTCGTAAATCCATTGATTTGCACATATGGTTTAAAGAGTGCGATGGAAGTTAAATAATTAAATAAAAACTGATAATTTAACCTGTATAAAATTAAAATTGTAAACTTTTCATTATTTCAAGTCTTGCAAGTGTATTATTAAGATTTTTTAAATGTTTGTTTATTTTTCCAATATTTATTTGAATATTTTTAATTTATTTGTTCTGTTGTAAATAGCTGTGCTCTCAGTAAATCAAATACTAATTGTATTATACAAAGCACATGTAACTAAGCTTTCTTATAATTTGAATAAAGCTTTTGCTTTTTTTAGAACTGAGTGCACTTCTTGAACCTCTATTTATAAGCTTGATAAAGTTTATAGTATTTTATTTACAAATTTTAGGGTAACAGTGAATTAAAAATATAAGTGTACAGAAGTATGAAATAATTAAAATCTAATTTTTATAATCTGTAACTAAATAACACAAGACTGCACATTTTTATTCATTATTAAATAGGCTTTACTAGTAACTTTGAGCAATTTTTTTTTTCAATGCTTGTCAATGCAATATTTGTATGTAGGGTGGCTGGGACACCTTCAAAATCCACAAGCGTTCAACATTCACTCAGTCAAATTCAAAAACTGCTTACCGAACGAGGGTAAGGGTTATGGGTAACAGTAATAGTGAAAAATTAATAAATTATTAAAAAAAAAATGATACAAAAATTTAGTAAATAAAATGTAAAAAAAGATTCTGATGGAATTTCAATGCGGATGAATTTTGTCCAGTCGGATTTTTAAAGTATACTAGAGTGGCCAGTAAACCTAGAATCCTGGAATTTAAAAATGTTTGAAACCTTGAAAAACCTCAACTTTTGTGCAAAATTTACCAAAAAACAGGGAATTTGAAACAATTTTTTACATTTTAAGTAGTTTAGTTTTCATTTGACACGATAAATATGTCATACAAATATTTCTTTTTCTGTCATTATCAAAGTTTTTAAGCAAAAGAAATTTAAGCAGCTCTTATACCAGGTGTCGGCAAAAAGCAGTCCGCGAGAAAATTTTTATTTTGAATGTAATGCAGTCCTCAAAAAAATCTGCGGCCTGCGACCATTTAAATTTTTACCACCGAACAAAACTTTTTTTAAGTGGATTTTTGTTTTGTTTTAATTGTGTAACTGATAATGTTTTTCTTTTTAGTCACTGGAAAACTTTTAATACCCATTCAAAAACTTTACTGCTTACACTTAACAATATAAAAAAAATAAATTGATTTTTTTCAGTGTTTTTTCTAAGTTTAGACAATTACTTACTTACTTCAACAGCAATTTGTGAACTAAAAACAAGTTTTAAAAGTACTTGGATTATTTATGTTATCTAAAGATATATGTTAAATAAATTAAGTACATGCGCATTCTTTCTACTTTTAACAAATGTAACAAACATTTATAAACTAAAGTTTAGTTCATTAATGTTTTTATTAGTTTTAATTAGTTTCAAGGTAAACACTTTTTTTTATTTTAGTATTTTAATGTTATCTATATTAAACTGATAAAAACACTAGGCATTAATAATTACAGAATTTTTGTTAAATAAAAGTATAGCTCTCGTTGCACATCTAACACAAAATACTCGTTTAGAATAAACGCATGATAAAATCGAGGATGAATAAATACATGTACAGAAAAGAACTTTTAAAATGGTCTGATAGGGAAGCGACTAGTATTAGAAAATTTTACAATAAAACTCGTTTCAAAAGTCCAAGTGGGAAAATATTTAAAATTCATTCTATGTACAAAATAAAGGAAAATAACGCAATCCATAATGATGATGCGAAAACTTTTAGATACCTCTACCAC
Source organism: Thalia democratica (assembly GCF_965202585.1). Lineage (NCBI taxonomy): Eukaryota > Metazoa > Chordata > Thaliacea > Salpida > Salpidae > Thalia > Thalia democratica. The sequence goes on from NC_139165.1 coordinate 85,463,397, forward strand.
GGTACAGAAGAGTCTAATGTAAATGAAATTCTAAGAAAAGGGTTCTTAGATGCAAAGACTACCAGTGGTTGCTGTGGATATAACGGTACATACTTCACACCTGTCAGTAGAGTTGCTTGCAAATATGGAAGAAATTTTTTTAACTCAGGATATAATTTGAGAAGAAGAAAAATTACCACGTGCATTTTTATCTGCGAAATACTTCAGTGCAAAATAACAGATGTCAGTGTTAAACGTAACTGTAACTGCAATGACAGAAAAAGGAAATATTCGGTCGAAAGATTTTCAGGTATGTGTTCAATGGAACTAAATAACTTCAATGATTTTGATGGAGATGATTATAAGACAAAGATGATCAAACTATACAAAAATAAAGGTAAAGTAGAACAATGTTGGCGGTTCGATAAATACTTAGTTTCACAAAAAGTTATAAAGCCTAAATATCTGCTTTATGTCTACACATATGAAAAAAAGGAAAAAAAAAATGGCTGAAGTTGTGTATATAGACTAGTTTTGAGTATATAGTCAGGTTATGAACCAATTGTATGATACTATTTTATAACGTGGGAGCTCTTATATTATATATATCTTAGTATTGAATTTCAAATTATTGATGTTAACTTTATATGAAACAAATTATTTATGACTTTAATATCGTATTTTTGATTTTTAATAAATCTTGTGTAACCTAAAGGTAGTTGTTTTTTACAAACTACTATCAATGTAGATATAATTTTATAACTTCTCGTGTATTTGAAACTATGTAGTTTTATACTTTTATGACATATTTTAATGCATTATTATTTAAACATTATTAAATTATTTAAGTAATTTTAAGCTTAAATTCCTATTAATAAAGTAAAAAATTATTAACTTTAAATTTAATTACGGAAAATAAATATTAGCTACAGCAACATCAACAAAGTTTTGTATGATGCTTTTAGTCATTGATAATAACATATATCTTCATCAAATGATCATTAACAACAACATCTGAAACGACCTATGACTGGTTTCTAAATTATTAGACCTGATGAGTCTTAATAAGGACAAAACCGGTTGAAAATTGTATCGAATCCTGTTGTTGTTAGTCGGGTGGTGAAGTGAGTTGTTAATTTTATTTACATCTATAAACTTAATTTTCAAGTACACAATTTGTATTTATTTGTTAAAGTTATCAGCTTGAGAAATGAAATCAAAATAAAGTAATAAATGAATACTTGTTGTTTAAAAACTTGTATGTTTATTTTCTTTTAGTGAGTTTTCAAATACTAATAACTTAAAAAAAATGTAGTTTAAAGTACCAAAATAGCTTTAAGTTTAGATTCATTTTAAGGAAGCTAATTTTAATCGTGACGTAATTACCAAAAAATTTAAATAATTATATGCTTGTAATAACTGAAAATTTGAAATTATGCATTTTATAAATAGTTTGAACTTTATGAAAAAAGTAGCTACATAAAAGCTTTTCAAGAGCTTGCATAAAGCCTATATTACAGGAAAGCTTAAGACTTAAGTTTAAGAAAAATTATTAAAACAGTAATAGTAAAAAGGTTTAAATAACCGTAGGTTAAAAACAAAATTATACTTAAGTTCAATACTTTTGGCTTATTTTAATACAGTGATCAAGTATAGATTTAATAATTCAATCAAACCGTTTATTTCTTCAAAAAAAAGCTCCATGTGTTTATACTATATAATGATATAAATAAACTAATAAATCATAATTCAATACTTTTACTTAAACTCGACATGATTGTATTGCACAATTTTATAAAATGTCTTTTATTTAATAAACAAAGTAGCTTAAATATTCAAATTTTACTTAATACATTATAAAATGCTAGCATATGGAAGAAACAATCAATTCAAGTTAGTTAATTAGATAACTAAGTGCATAATAATCAGAGTGAACAGAATTAAAAGTTTGCTATAACAAAATAAACAAGAAAAAATATTAAAGCTATAGAAATTGTTAAATACTGGAAACATCTGGCACATGACTAAATATTATTGATTGTTAAAAATGCAATAAACTTATATAAAAGGTAAACGAAAATCTTGAATAGAGATAAAAACATGAAATGAAACAAGGTTTTGGCAAATAGTTTCTAACAACCGTTGTAACTATTTAATTGTATACAAGAAAAAAGTACAATGATTCTTAAATTTTTTTTTATTAAATAAAAGGAAATTTAGTAACAATATTAAAAAAATTAAAACAATGAAAAAAAATTAAATGATCACATTAATATTTTTTTTTTTTAATTTTATATTTTCTTTAAACACAACAACAAAACTGTTCAATACAGTAGAAAAGTTTAAAATGAGAGGCAAAAACTGAAACTTATAGTTTCATCTTTGAATTATCAATTAATTTATTTAAATTAACAAAAATAAATAAAATTATCATTTAACATAAAAATCAAAACCATGTGCTCGGTTAATGTGTTGGTAACAGATTGTCAGACCATCTTTAAACATATTCAGCTGAAAAGTTTTTATAAAAATTACAAAAAGAATTGAGAATCTACAAGAAGTTCTAAAAAAGATATATAAAAACTGTATTTTAAAACTGCTTTTTAAGCAAAACTTTGATAGAACTTCTAATTAAATATTAGTTGTGGGTGCACGCCAATTCAATTTTTGAATTTTGTATACTAAAAAAAGAGTTTAAAGGTTTAAAATTTTATACATAACTAAAAATCGGTCGTAGGTCTAAACTAAGTACTACCTACAAAACTTTTATTTGAAATTAACAAGGTTTTGAGTTGTTTTTAGATACTGTTGAGCTCGTTTTAAAATATAGTAGTTATTAGTCTTTGTAAACATTTTAATACATATTCTATTTTCCTCTAATTATATCAATGAATCCTAGGTTTTTTTATTAATTGAGAGTTTCAATAAAAAAAGTGGTATTCATTTCATTAATTGGCGAAGTTTAAATTGTCCGAACTGTAATTTCATTATGACCATGTATTATAAAGTAGAAAACAAAGTAAATCATAAATAAATTACTGAAGTTTTATATAGTTCAATTAAGTTTAATTGAAAATGCAAAAAACTTTTTTATAATATAACATTCTCAAAATAAATAATTTACACCGAATTGTAGTTAAACAGACATATTTTTGATGTTTGTCAAAAAAAACTTATTATTTACGAGCTATTATTTCTGCTTTATGAATGTAATAAACTTTTTTATAATATAACATTCTCAAAATAAATAATTTACACCGAATTGTAGTTAAACAGACATATTTTTGATGTTTGTCAAAAAAAACTTATTATTTACGAGCTATTATTTCTGCTTTATGAATGTAATAAACTTTAAAAAACATTTTTAGCACAAGTTTTTAAAATGTAATGTAAAATAAAAATGATGACTTAGGAAAGCGTGAACGATTAAATTAAGATGACATAAAATGCAACAAACCATTAAACTTAAGCTTCTTGTATTTGTGCCATTCGCACAAATTTGTCGTTGTCGAAGTCTTCCTCCACCGTAAGTATGAATGAGAAAACTCATCATGAATTTCTTCATCATCAGCTTCGTAAGCAATTTCTTTCTCTGGGTCGACTCTGACGTTCACTTGTGTGTCAAACACAATATCATTATTTCCATCAACATAGTCCTCACTACTGTCATCTGATGAACTGTGATCTGCTAGGCTATCATATGATACCCTATTATGATTTAATAATAATGTTTTTTTTTTACTGAATAACTTATCTTCAATTTACTCTGACTAATTAACAAAGCTTCAAATAAGAATTTAAATTTTTTTGAAGTTTGAATTTTAGTAGTGTATATTTTAATAAAACTTAATATCGTAAATATATCGTTAACGTTCTTTATTTTGTTTGCACTAACATAAACAAAGTTTGAAAAAAGGTTAATGTTGCACTTTTAGTTATAAAATTGTTTATGATATTTATTTTTTAAATGCTACACAAAGTAAAATAAGTATTACCTCTGCCTCTATCTTTCTAATATCGAGTTGTTTTAAAAAAACTTTTAAAGTTGATCATAAATCTTTTTTAATTTTTTTCAAATCTATTGTTTGTTTAAGTTTTATATTTAGTTCGTTTTCGGAAAGTTCTTTAAAGAATTTATAACAGTATAAAAAAGCTAAGTACAGTTTCATATTATTTTTGAGAGTTTAATTTAATATTTAGCTTTTATACAGGACATATCTTAGCTTGTACATTGGTACATAACATAGTGATAAACTTTAATCGGTTAACAATAAAATTTCAATATTTTGCTTATTCTATATGTATATTCACATAAAAGCTTAAAATAAACTTTATAAACTAAAAATGAACATTGTATTTATTTTTGCGACACATAAATTTTGCCATAGTTAAGTACTTGAATGAATAACTTACTAACTGGCAAAGACCAATTTCTAAGTTAGTTGAATTTAACTCAGTAAACACTTCACTTTTTAATGAGGTTTAGACTATAAACAAAATGTTTTTCTTACTTAACTAAATTAAAGTGGTTTGAATTTTGTTAGTCTACAAACGTAATTTATATTTTTTTATTTATTTCTTTACATTTAGTCTTTTGAGTTAACTTTAATAAATTGTTTAAGGAGCATTAAAAAGTACAAACTAAAATTTAGTTTCTACAAATACAGTGCAACTAAATCTGACGCTAATTTTAGAACAACATAATCTAGACGATGTTAACTACTTTGTAAAAGCAACTAGTTTATGACCAATTACAGTTAAGTTGTACATCAAAATTTCAAATATAGACTTTCATACCTTTTTGTATCGCATGAAAATAAAACATCAATAGTTAAAAAAATTATTTAAAGTAGATAACGCAATTTTTTTATTTACTGACTTTATTTATTAACTTCACTTAATAGGTTATTAACGTTTACGCTTTAACTTGTAGGCATAGTATTTGGTATTTTTTTAAATTATTAATTTTTAAAATATTGATGAAACTTGACACTTATAATATTCAATGTTAATGAAAAAAATGTTCAAAGTCATTTGTGTTTTTATATTTCTGGTTCTACTAGCTTAAAACCAAAACAAGCTAAAAACTCAATAGTTCTACAAGTTAAAATTAAACTTTAATAACGACGAATACTTAGCTTGATTTAAGCAAAGTTTTGACAATAATTTTTGCTTTCTTTTACAATTACAATACAGTTGCGTAGAATTTCTTGTCACAAGTTTACCATTTGACCGGGTTTGTTTTTGTAATAAAACAAATTATATTATATAAACAATGGTTAAAACTTAAGTTAAAGCAATAAACATGTTTGAACTTTTTAAAGTCATGATGTGTGCATTAAAACAAAGATGGATAAACAAACACAGCTTGAACTAATAACTTTCTTCTCCTACAAAACATATAAAATTCAACTAAGGTTTTCGGATGTTTTGTATTATTTTTGTCTAAGGTGTAAAATTTTTGCTTACGGTTTTAAACTAATTATTTTTTAATTAGTGATAACATTAACAACAATACTACAATTTTCATTATTCGCATATTTTATTATACCTTTAAAAAATATATAAATATCTAAATCTTTAGTTCCGTAGGTGCTGTTTGCAAGGACTCATCACAGGAACATTATCTCCTACGACATTTTGTACAAAAAAATATATTTAGTAAATTTCTCATAACAGTAAAGATTTTAAATAAAAGATTTTTGGTAGAAACTAATTATAAATTTTAAAACTACTTCTAACAACATATTAATAATACTCATAAAATCTACATGGAATTAAGTAACTTTAAACTTTCATTAATACTCGATTTTAGTTAAAATATAAATCCTGTTGTTATAATGCTTAAATTTACAAATAAAATTAACGAATATATAAATACGAATAGTGACGTGCGGTGGCAACTTACAACAGCTTATATGAGCAAACTGGGTTGTTGTTTCACAAACCTATCAGCCTGCACTGGTGCGAAGGGTGGGGTGGCGTCCACTTGGTTCAAACGGACGTTACCCTGCTGGTACGCGACGGCGTCTTGGGCATGCATCGGGAGAACCGGGTCGTTTCTGTAAGGAAATTATTTGTTGACAGTTGTTTGCGTACAAAATAAACCGTAAAAGAATATTTTTAGTTTTTTGAAAACAATTAATAGATAAATACGTTTTAAGCTTTAAAAAAAAGCAATTTAATTATGAAGATTGTAGTAGTACTTACAATAACTAAAAAACTACCTATTACTAAACATTACGTACTTCTTAATTTAAATCAATAAAACAGTTGATTTTGACAAACAATTATTTTCCAATGAAAATTTTGGTTTGCCTGTCAAATAATGTAACTACAAAGGTTATAATTTAAAAAAGGTTAAGAAAATGTAATAAGTTTTGAAGTTGTTTATTCTACTAATTGTTACTTAAACAATGTACAAGTTAGTGAACTTGATTTTTTTTTAAATAGCTGCTATAAAAAAATATTAACAAATAATAATAGTTTTATATAAGTTTATACTACCCTGAAAATATAATAAATGAATAGTTTCTTCTGCAAAAACACTTGTAAAAATCTTGATATGCCAATTGAAACTTGTAAATAAGTATATATAATCATTTAAGCTTGTTTACTTTCTTTATTTTATGAAATCCTATTTTATTCTTTCGTAGTATTAAAATTTAATAAATTTTACATATATATTTTTTGAATTTAATTACCGCTTTTCTTTTTTCCAAACTATCACACCTACAATGACTATTATAAGGAAAACAATAGCACCAGCTATTCCACCAATCATCGCGTAATTGCTACCTTGCTGATCTAAAATTAATTTTATGCATAATAACTGTTGTTATACATGATTATTGTTTAGAAACTTATTTTAGAAGATTAATGATGTAATGTATTTTTTTAAAACTCACCTTTACTGCTATTACAGTAACACAAGATCCTAATGTTCACAATACATTCTTTATAGTTTTAAAACAAGTCATGGAGGAAAAAAAAACAAACTACCAAATAGCTACAAACTACTTAAAGACACTCAATAAATTAAATACTAGTTTTTAAACTTATAACATTTTTTAGCATTTTTTAGACTAAGGGTGTTAAATAATCAATTGCTAATAAAAAAAAAGAACAGTAGTTATAACGAGACTATAAGAGCATGTGAAAAGAATATATTAAGTTTCAAGAATAAAAAAGGTGAAATATGTATTTACAGTTTTTTTTTTCACACTTTTCAATCTTACAAAAAAATTCAAGTGGTAGAAGCATTTATTTTTTACAACATTTTTCAAACTAAGTTTTTAAATATAAGTATATAAACTTTCAATCTTTTTATATAGCTGTATAACTACTTAAGGTCTTAAAAAATGTTGAGTTTTACAAGATGAAAACTTTTATATAATTTTATTGTTGTTTAAAGCACTCGAAATATAGTGATATTAATTCAGTCAAATATATAATTAAACAGAAAAAAATTTATTTTATATTAAATTAGTTAAGTATTAAATGTTAAAAGTATCAATGTTTATTACTTTTTTACCTATAAAACACTATTCAAAAAATGGAAAAAAAAAAACATTTTTAATTCATTGAAATAAAAAATAGTTTAAGTCTACTGCTTTTTTATATTCTTATTTGAAGCTTAAAAGTTTAAATTTATATAATTTGTTTTCTTATAAATAGATACCTTTTTTTAACAACCTTTTAATGACTTTGCTATTTCAAAAATAAAAATCGATTTAAAGTATATGAACTTATTTAAATGTTTATACTAAGCATAACCTTACTGATTCTATATGAAGTCAATAGTTCATTATCACATGCAAAAGCAATTAAATGTCAATAGGTTTGAATAGCTGCCAAATAGTTTGTAACTTTAAATTATAAAAACTAAGCTTAAAATATAATCTAAATATAACTTTCACTTTTAAATTTTCACAGATGTTGTAGCACTGTTGTTTTAAGCTTTAAGATCTAAAATCTATTAAGTAACATCCATTTTAAATGGATAATTACTATACTTTGCATATTTTGATCTTAGTTTTCAAAAATACTAATCGATTATAAGAATAAAAATTAGTTTAAAAAAATTTAATTTTAAATCTTGACTTACATTTAACTTTACATCATAAAACAACTAACCATTTTGGATTCATACTTAGTAATGGAGATAATTTCTTTAGTTTGTATATAGATAGTTTACTTATTGCACTAAAGCACTACAAAGTATTATCGTACAAAAGCTAAACAATTTATTTCTAAAACATTAGTATTGCAATTATATTTAAATTCAACTTTTTTATTAAAATTGGCATAAGTTTTGAATAATAATTTTATTGTAGTTTTATAAAACAACTTGTAAGTATATAACTTTAAGTTAATTCGAGAAATTAATTAAGTTATTTATTTATTAAAAAAACAAAGTTTTATATGTGCTATGCATAAATTAAAACATATGAAATTTAAGTAGTTATACATACAGGTAAGTACAAAGTTTCCAAGTTTGAAATACCGTATTTTTAAAATAAACAAATTTAAGCTTACCTATAGTTTTTCCATTTTCACAGCTATGTTCGTAATTAAACTGTTTTCCAAGTAGGTTATATGAATGTCGAATGCAATGAGTTTCACATTTCTCATCGCAAAAGTTTTCTAAAAAATTAAAAAAAAATGTTTTTACGTTTCTATTATCAGCTTGCTGGCGTATTTATTTATTGATTTTTCCTTACAATATGGAGATAACTAATACAAAAATCTACTAACATAAGTAAAAGTCTTATACATTTTTGAAGTTATGATCTTTTGTTTTTTTATATATAACAAACAATTTTTCATCAAAAACCTATCAAATATTGTTAACTTATACTTTTAAAAGTTGATGAATGTTGCTAATATATTATATAATATATTTAGCAACGTCTAGAAATTTTTATTATTAACAAAATACAAACATAATAACTAAACTAACGCGAAATTATCTCCGTTTTTCGTTTTTGGCAACTAAAATTACTCTCAGGCTTGTAAGAACCAAGCGCTTTACTAGAATCATGAACACAAACTTCATTTGCCACATTGCACTTTGAGCAGCCAGGCTCTGATTCTAAAATTAAAAATGACGTACATAATTGATATGCGTTTAAGCTAAGAAAAAGTAACTACCATAAAAACGTTAGAGAACTAAAAAATTAAACTTAATTACTTTTTTATTTTAAATCAAGTTAATAAATAACACTGTTTTTTTACTTTTGTTAGAATACTATGAAAGTAGAACTTTTAATAAACAAAAATACTTGAAATCAACAAGTTAATTATTCAATTTAAAAACTATTAGCTTTTTAATAAGTCATACAATAAATACAAAAAATAGCTTACTCATTTGCTTAACCAGATCAACAGTATGACAAGCTGGCTTGCTTAAGAATCCCTTTGAGCACATCTGGTTTTTGCTACTGCAAGGTCCGCAGTACGAACTATCTGAGTCATTCTCTATGAAGACATCTGCAACATATTTTTTAAACATATTTAAAACATATTTTAAATGAAAAATATAATTATGTCAAGACGTGATGAACTCGCGAGAAAATGGCGATTATTATATCTGTCGTATAGTACTTTTTCTTTAACTTTATTGCTTAGTCTAACTTGCGTTTAATTAAAAATCAATACTTATATTCTTACTTGTTACGCTTCCTATGATGTAATCACATGTAGCTCCCGAAGCGGTCGTGCTTTTATTTATACGAAAGTAACATAATATAAACAAACTAACCATGCTGGCAAAGTTCACCGCTGTGGTGAGCATCGCAGTGGCATGAAGTTGAATTTGTTCTGCTGTCAATCGAACATGTGCCGGTGTTACATGGACTGATTGCGCATGTATCTGAAAATTAATTAAAATTTGAACAAATATTCAATAACACATTTTGAAGTTTATAGTTTTTACAGTTTTTAAAACTGAATGTCGGATAATGTTTAAGTAATACAGTAAAATAAACTATATTTTAAAACTGATTTAATATGTTAAGAAAACTTATACCATATATAAAATACTTGTAAATATAAAAAAAAAATTATAAGTATCAAAAATTAAGCTTTGAAGTTATTTTTTGCTCAATGTTATAAAACCGACACAGCTAATAAAGCAGCAATAAAAGTCAAAATCAAAGACCATCAAACAAAAGACATTTATTATTGTGTTTGTAACATAATTTTAGCTTTACTTCAAAAGGTTTTACAATTTTACATCTAAATAAATATAAATACTTAAACAAACAGCTACAAAAAAACATTTTCTTAAAGTGTATTGTTTTACTATCTAGCTTCATAAGTTATTACTTTTAAAACCTTGAACTCAAAATTGTAAGCAGAAATAAATATTCTTTTTAATTAAACAACCTTATAGTAAATTTTAACAACAAGGCTTTTGCTTAATGGTCTTAGGTATGACTCAATTGTTATTACGTATTACAAACACTGTATGTAATTACTGTTTACATAGATACAAAACGCACGTAGGATATTATTGAAGCTTAGTGTTTTTACAGTTTTGTATAAACAAATAAATAAATATAAATTATGTAATTTTGTTTAAACTATTACATACAAGATCATTTTTTCCAAACTAGTTAAAAAGTGTTAAATTAATAAAAGCTCATTATTATTCTTTGATGTTTATAATCAAAACTAAAAGTATTTGCTTAGATGTTTTAATTATTAATATAATTATTTTAATCACTTTTCAGTATAAACACTAAATAGCTAAATTATAAAGTGATAAGTATTGTCAGGTGAAAAGCTTTGAAAAATTAAACAAAATCATTTGTGTTGATTTAAATACTATATCAAATACTATACAGCAAACAGAATATCACTAAAAGTTCTTTATACAAAAAAATTGATTAAAACATTTGAAATTCATGGGAAAAACTTGTTAATTGAGCATTCAGTTGAAACATGAAACAAAAACAAACTATTATTTTGAGACAAAAGCTTAATAAATATAGTTGTAGCTAATGAACTAAATCGTACTTTCCAAACAGGAAATATGTGAAAAAACTTTGAATTTTTAAAACCTAAATAACTTTGTTAAATTTAGATATTTTTTCTTTAAAAAAAAATTAATATTTAATTAATTTATGACTTATATGTTCAAGTATATAAATACATTTATTGTGTTAGTATGAGATTTTACAACAGTTCATACAACTTAGTAATATTTAGAACTATTAACAGTGTTTTTTTATAGATTTAAGTTTTTTTATAAAGAAAAAAATTGTTTAATTTTTTAGGTTTTCTTCAAAATTTTCAATTTCTCGAGTTCGTTAAAATTTAACCTTATTAAAAATAGCGTCTTTATTTTGTTTGTAAACATAATTACCCCTTTGAGATAAAAATTTTTACTCTGTTTAATTTAATATTTTTAAGGCATGAGTTAAAAAAAAATGTTATAATTACTATTTTAATTAATTAATTATATTAAAATTATTAGCTATAAATTCTAATACATTCAATGTTATACATAAGCAGAAAACCACCGATTTTGTTATGAAAATTTCCGAATCAACAAGCCTTTTAGATATCAAAATAAGGTGTTGTAAAAAATAACACAAACTAAAAATAAAAAGCTTTAAAGTTAAATTTATGATACATACCATATTAACATATCAACACAACTGCAAAATTTTTATAGTTCAGAAACTAGTTTTTTTATTTTGACTGTGTAAGACTTAAATTATTAACTTAAAGAACTATAGTACAAAAATCATCTTTAAGTATAATTTAAATACCAAATTTAGGAAAACTAGATAAATTGTTTGAATTTATTTTATTTTTATATTAGAATTAAATTATAGCAATGATTATAATGAATATTCAAAAATATTTAATGCTTTTAATTTATATTAAAGACTTTTACAAATAAGAAAAGCAAAAATGCTTAGATAAACTAATGACAAAATAAATTAGTTGTAAAATAAAAAAAAATTATAAACTAAAGATTTTTGGCTTTAAACTTTAAGAAAAAAATCTTTTTCATTGATGTTTAGTGATAACCATACAATAAAATAGATAAAAACAGAAGTATAAAGACTTTAAAGACTTTAAATTTATGCACATGCTTTGATTAACTTTAAAAAAACAGCTCTAAAAATGCTATAAAATTTACAATCGCATGCTGTAAAACAAAAGTTTTGTATTTACTGTGTTTGTGTTACACATTAAGTGTTTAATTCAATATTTAAAAACAGTTGTATTTTTATAACTGGTTAACACGTTTTCTTAAACATACTAAATAAAAAATACTAAAACAAATGAACAAAATAAGTCGTATTTAACTGTGAAAATTAGTTGTCAGCTAATTAAATAAATGATAATACAAAATCGGTATTTAAAACTTGTAAAATATTTTAGCTATTGTTTTCGGATACGGGTCTAAATTGCACGAAGACAAAGTTGATCTAGGTTACTAAACTGCACGAGGGGACTAAATTTTACAAGAACAAATTCGACGAGGGCTCAAAATTGCACGAAGACGATTTTACACCAGTAAATTTTACACAGTTACATTTTTGCACAAGAGCAAAAAACTACAGGAAAAAATAAAAATAAATTTAATAATAAAAAAAAACTTACCTACCAAGGGTAAGCGTTAGGGGTAACAGTAATTGTAAAAAAAAACTAAATTTAAAATAATTAAATACAAATTAAACAACAATTAAAATTAAAATTAAATTAGCTGTGCAAAAGTGTCTTTTTGCAAAATCATCCCTTTGCGCAACAGAATCTTTGTGCAATTTTGTGCACTTGTTTAATTTTGTCCCTTCGTACAGTTTTGTACGCTCGTGTAATTAGACGGCTACCAATTGTTTTCATATGTTATAATTTTGATCTTTTTTAGTTTTTACTAAATGTGACTACTTCTTAAATGTAACTAAAACGATAAATGGAAATATTTAAAACTTCTTCTATTAGTGAAAAATAGAATACAAATGTAAAGGTTACTATTTTATCAATGCTTAAAAGTATAAAATGTTACATGCATGTTCAAACATTTGAAACCAAAAGTTTTAAACTAAAAAATTAAACAAACATTAAAAGACGTATAATAAAATACTGATAGAAAAAACAATAATAGAAAATCAGGGTTGTCAAATTTTTTTAGAAATTTATTATAGGTTTTCTTAACTTCTTCAAATATATTAAAATTACACGTTTTTAGATCTACTTCTATTTTATAATTAAATTTTAGGTTAAAAGCTGTGTTAGTGTTACACGACGTTTAAAGGTATTCGTGGTGTGCAGGCCGACAACCGAAAGGTTTTTTCGTGCACCAGGTCCTAGGACTAAATATTTTGAGCTTTTTTTCTTTTTCATCCAATAAACCATAGTATAACAACATTAAATATTAATGTCACACGCTACTTCAAATGCGTTTTTTAATGAAAATATTCTGATGATGACAATTTTTTTATCTATATGTTATATATTTTTTTGAAATTAAAATTCAATTATTAACATGCAAAAATTGTAAAAAAAAATCTAGGTTTTATAGTGATTTTTGTTCAAAGTTGCTATTTTTTCCTAAATTTAACAAATTCAGGGTTTTTACAGGTTTTTTAAGCCTAAAAATGTCATGTCCAGGTTTTTTCAGGATTCTAGGTTTGTTGGCAACCCCTTTACATAAGTTTACACTAGATCATCACATCTTAGATGGCAAATATTTTTGTTTAAAGGTTTGAAAGGTCTCAACAACAGCATTATGTAATAAAATTGTTTAAAAAAAGATAATTTATAACTCTAAATTTAAAGCCTATAAAAATTACTTTGATATTTAACAACTAGTTTACTATTTATAAACAGTTAACAAGTTTATATATTGTAGTACTATTGATAGTATTAAATAATAGTATCACAAATCATAAAAAAATAATAAGCGTATTTTATAAAAAAAATTTAAACTGTCTTATTGCTTTAACTTTTTCATAACTTAAGTTTTAAACATATATGATTAGTATATTAGCTAATATCAATATTTATAACGATATGCATTTATTGTTTATATGTAATAAAGCACTAAAATCCCTCACCTTAGAAGATTGCTATTTAAATAGTACTTTTAATATTAAAAACTATGGTATGAAGCAGGGACGTGTTTTATCTAGTTTTCTGTTTCCTAAGAACCCCTGAAAAAAACGAAAAAAAAAAAGAAAAAAAGGTTTCTTAGAATATCACAAAAATAGTTGTCTATTTACTTTGTTTTGGTTGTTTGATAAACTTTGAATAATGAATGTTGAATTTATAACACTGAGAGATTAAAAACTTTCCTTAACAAAAAATGCTCGTTTTTTTTTCAGCTAAAAAAGATTTTAAATAAAGTTTCAATTGTGACGTCATAATAGGTAAAAGTTTTAAAGTAGCATTTTCTTTCTAGAAAACTTTTTACTAAAATGCTCTTAGTTCTAACTATAAATTGATACAGTTGTGGTTTTGAACTATTAAGTACAACTTTACTTTAAAAATTTCCAATATAATCACTAAAATTTTATTTTACTTATTTGGTTGTATATAATAATGTTGTGAGAAGCTTTTGTACTTAGAAAATTATAATTTTTGTTTATGTATTAACCAACTAGGTTTAAACCTTGAAAAGTTCAATTTAGACAGTTTTCAAATTTATTTTTTTGGGCAATTTAATATACACCACCTGGCAGTTTATTATTTTATCAATTAATGGTATTTTAAATTTTTTTTAAGTTGTTTTATTTTTCTATATCTGTTGGCCACAAAATTAGTTTTTGATTTTTAGAAATTTATAAATCAGTGAGATCTTAAAATCATTATTAGAATTCCTCTACTATCAGGCAAACACTTAATTATAATTTAAAGATATTTTAGTTTATTTGTAAAAGTCTAAAAATTTTAATGTAAATACCCTACGATGATGTCGCATCAATATCAAGCTGAAATTATATTGTGTTTTATATCTTTTTGAACCATAATTTTAGGTACTTGTGTGATTGATCTAAAGTATAAAATTACACTTCGTTTTAAACAAGCTATATAAATACATAAGTAGTATTAAATTCATTTGTTATAAACTGAAATACTTTATTGAATTTATATTACAGTATAGTAATGTATATAAGTTATTGTATCATTTGCTTCATTTTAAATTTAAAATCAATTAAATGTTAAAATTTTATTGGTTTATGATAAATATGTTTTATTTATGTATTTATAAAATATAATTTTTAAGCCTATAACTATGGTAAAAAAAACATTGATTTTAATAGAATTTCAGTTTGATTTTGGTGCGACATCATCCTAGGTAATTACTCATTTTTTTAGTGAAACTTAAATGTTTATCGATTAAATTAGTTGAAAAAAATGTTTTTATTATAACTAATTTTTTACGGCTTTTGTAGTTTTAATTTATCTAAATTTAATACTGTATAATAAATAAAAAATACAATATTTTCTCATTACTACTTATTTTTTTTTTTTTCTTAGCAGAAAAAACCATTTTAAACGCAAAGTTTTACGGCTAAATATTGCGTACTTAACTGGCAGTGCATACTTCAGCAAGAAATAAAGAATAAAAAAAAATTGTGAACCCCCTTTTAAAAAAGTGTAGACACGCCCCTGGTATGAAGGTTATAAAACTGTTTAAAATCCGGAGTTTGTTTAACGGCTTTTTATTGTTCTCATACTTTTAATTCAGCAATCCAGCTTGAAATTTTAAAAAAATGCATTTTGTATACTTATTAACACTGAACAGCTATTTTCTTGTAATATAAAAATATAACTTAACAAAGCTTAAGTATTTACTAAATAGGTTTATAGTTCATTTATGTAAAAAACTAAATATTAACTTATTTAAATGTTTCCTTAATTCTTACAACTAAAACTTTTTTTTATGCTAAAATTTTAAATCAACATTCATTTAATAAGCTAATCAGGGTTGCCACTTATTGTTTCAAATTTTTTTCCAAGTTTTCCAAATTTCATACAGGTTTTTAAAAGTACACATTTTTGGGTCTAATTTTAGTTTTAAATTAATTTCTATTAAAAAATCTGTGTAAATTATAATAAAAGCATTGGAAAAGTACTGTAAAGTTACTTTAAATGTGTTTTTTAATAAAAATTTTTTGATGATGACAAAAAATTTTAATTATATGATAGATTTTTTGTGTCAAATCAAAATTCTACAGATGTAAATGTTAAAGTTATTAAAAATTCCAGATTTTTCCATGTTTTTTGATCGAATTTCCAAGTTTTTCAGTTTTTTTTCAAAATTTATCAAATTCTAGGTCTTTCAAAGTTATTTTAGCCTAAATTAACAAATTCCTGGTTTCCAGGTAAAGTGGCAACCCTGGCTAACATAAAATTCAAGGTTCAACTTTATAAATATATTAGTTCTTATCTAAATATCATTACTTTGTTTGAATCTCTAAATACTCAAGCTTATGTAAAAATGTGTGAGTTCACCTACAGAACTTAAAACACATCATTTACTTTCAAACATTCACACCTTCAAAAATTAAAATAACTAGAACTATGGTAAAAAGCAAATCTATCTGTTTTAACTACAGTGTTAAAACATTTTGATTATATGAAAAAATATGTTATAGCTATCAATAAAGTTTAATCAAAGTTTTCAACTATCTGTAAATGTTTACCTTGACCATTTGAATGCAAAAAGATAAATCAAATTTGATATAGTTAAGTTAATTAACTGATTTAAATAACTTATGTTAAATTAGAAAATTTTATAATTACAAGCAAAATATAAGTTAACAAATATTTAAAACAATTATTTTAAATGTAAAAAAAATAGTCAACAAACCTTGAGTTTTGGCCAATGTGCTACCAATAAATAAAATGCATACTAGCATAATTAAAAGCATTTTTGGTATTTTAAACATCTTATTTTTAAACAGTGTAAAGTTATATACAATTCTGTTTACAATATAAAACTTTAGATAGTATAACTACATTTTTCAAAATAGTAAAGTTATTATAAAAAAACATATTATTCTTTGTTCAAAACATGTCAGATAAAAATTACAGTAAAATTGTATATAAAACACAATAATTTACAAACAGAAATAAAGTTAAAATAAATAATGAAACACTTGAAAAAACAGATCTTTTTTTAAAACATCTTATGTTAAAATCAACTCAATATATTAAAAACAAAATTCTAAACTACTTACATAAAATAGGCTTAAAATAAAAAAACAATATACATTAAAACACAGAGCTGTTAAACACTAGTGCAGCTTACAGTAGTTGCATCAGCTTTTTTTTCAAATCAAAATTTAAGAGAGTACTAAAGTGTTCTTTTTTCTTTCTCAATACATATTGGTTTTATGAAGTTGATATTGATACAAAGATTGTCGGTAAAAAAAAATTTGGTTGTAAAATGTATTAACACATTATTAAGTTTATAAACAAGTGCAATTTAAAATATTACTTTAAAACAATATTAAAAAAAAAACTTGAACAAACAAAGAATACAACAATTTTTCTAGCTTAAAATCTTACGTACTTTAACGAAAATTAAACTAAAACTTTTACTTGTGATGTTAGATTTTCACAAACTAATAATTCTTAATGCTAAAAAAAAAGCTTGTTTTTTACTCCCAAATTATAATAAATGAAAGTTTATAATGGTTTATATTTAATATTATTGCAACTTTTTTTATTAGTGCTCCTTAATGTTTAACATTGTAAAAAATCTAATTTGGAAATTTATAGCAGTTAAAAAAGCAATCTGAACATAAAGGAACATTGATACATTTAACACTTAGCTAAGTTATTAAATGGTTTTATTAGCTTACATGTAAAGTAACTATTCTATGAATAAAATTAAACAAAAAAGTCTTGTAGCTTTGTTTCTTAGTTTAGTTTTTAAATATACAAACTATCCATTTAACGGAAATTAAACTCTCAGATAATGTGGTTTTTTAATGTTTAAAAATACTTCAAAAACTTGTAATTTTCTTAAAGTCGACTAGTAACTCGTTTACTTTTATTTTCTGCACTTAAACGAAATAAAAACTTGCACCTATCTTATTTTAAAACAATAAAATTTAAATAGCTCATTTTACTTTCTTTATTTATGGAATAAATGTTTTTCAAGAGGTTAATTGCAATACAGTCACATGCTTTTTAATTCACAATGTACAATTAAATTTGCTTACATACTTTTTAAGACCTTTTAAACTTAAATGTTTCAATATAAAGTATTGTAATTGTTAAGGTTAATAAAAACTCATAGAAACAATTTTAATAAATGTTAAATACAAAAATAACAGTTTTCTTAGCTACGATAAACTTTTTTTGTTAAACAACTATTTATGAACATTTTTTGATTTTTTTTTGTGTCAACAGAAAAACTTTTATCTTTACTTAAGCTGAATTTACTTGTTTAATTATCGAAACATAACTTTTACATTTTCTTAATAAATTGGTATTCTAATATCTATAAAACTTATGGTAAAAAATCTTGTAAAAAAATTTTCATATAAAAAAACAACTTTTAGTATTATCAAAATATCGTAGTAAAATTTATCAATTGACCTCAATTTATTTTCATAGCTTTTTTTTTTGTTAATTCCTAATTTTAGCATCTAATGCATATTTTTATTTTCTAAAATAAAACTTAAGCGAAAAGTTAATGCAATCCTCACTACACTTTTTTTTGTGAAAAACGGGAGTTAAAGAAACAATGCTTCAAGCAAAAGAAAATCCTAAACCTATATAACAAACTGAAGTTTGAAAAAAAGTTTGTTACTGAGTAACTTTATGAAATTAAGTACTTTTTATTATAAGTTTACATTAAGTTTTATCCGGTTTTAAATGTTTAACACTGTGAGCATACTCTATGTTTTATACGTAAATAAATGGTAAAACTAGATTACTTATATACACTCGTTTAATTATATATAACTTATCGTTCATACCTACAATGAGTAAAACAAGCAATAAATAGTAAAAAAATTACCGTTTTCATTTAACATATATTACTAAGCAACATAAAGTTCTACCGCTTGTTAAAATGATTAAATCAAAACAACACAACAAAAAACGTTTTGACAATTTTTTCTAATATAAATTTTTGCATTTTGTTTTAGAAATATGCAAAGTGTTTCTTTGAAATATTTTTGTGTATCTTGAGTTTATCGTTTTTTTAATTGTTCTACAACATGATTCTAAAAGCGTTTTATAGCACCATGTTTTAAGGAGTACGATATTTTACAACCGTTTTATTACTCTAAGTGAAGTTAAAACGTGCTTGTCGCAATCGGTTTTGACAATGTAAATCTTTACAACTAAAACAACTCGGTATTGAAACAAAGTAGTTTATCCGAACTGAACTAATCAGGATATATTCAACTATAATTTTTCAAAATTGATTGTTTAAGAAGTTTGTGTATAGTGTACGTTTTTTATAACTATTGCTTAAAGTCTTCTAGTTCGTATTACAAGCTTTAAATGAATAAAAATAACTATTTCTATTTTCTATGTTTTTTTTTCTAACATTTGCATGAATTAGATGAAGCTAATTATTACTGATCTTTTTGTTGAACTTTTATTTTGTATCATTTATTTAATGCTGAAATATTTTATTATATCGCTGCTTTTTTCAAAAAAAAAAGTAAATATAATTACAATGCCTTATTGTTTGGTAAAACTATAACTATTTTTATAATATTTAGAATTTAGTAAAACTAATAAGAAATTTTCATGCAGCATTTTATTGTTTTAAATTGAAACTATAGCAAACAGTATACAATTTTTCAATTTTTTGTTATAAATTTTGCAAACCTAGCTCGAATAAAAGGTAAGAGAAAATTATTTAAAAAGTATATTACAAATTAAAGTGCTTTTAATTTTTCCATGACATGACTTTAAACTGTATCCTGGTGTATGACTCGATAACCTAAAGGTTTCTTTGTATTCCTATGGGTTCCTATAACCTATGGGTTCCTTGGACCAAATATATGAACGCTTTTACGTTGTTAAATTAATGAAAATCTAAGTGTTTGAACTTATACTAAAATCTATATGGTTCTTCGTACACCAGGTAAATGATGAAATTTTTGAGCACTTTTTTATCGTTCAATAAATTTAAATATACAAACAAGATCATTTATATACGTTAATAACTTAATTTAATATCTTCTTAGCTACACTTTAAAAATCATCGAAAAAATTTGTTTAAAATATAGAAGCTTCTAGAAAATCATTAATGAATAAAAAAAAGAGTAAAAGTTGTTCGTTCTCTTAATGATATAAATATCTAACAAAAGTATGCTTTTATTTAAAAAGCTTGATGTGCTTTATTATTATCGTTTAGCTTATTCATATTTAAGCCCGAAAAAAGGTTTTTCAGTCATAGTTTAAAGAATAAACATACATTAACACAAATAAAAATTAATAGTAAAAGCTCAAGATAAATAAATTATTTATGATAAGTTAAAAAGTATTCTTATTTATATCTGTAGATCTAAAGAGTTAAATTTTTATTAATAAATTACAATGTATATATAAAACTACGATAAATAAAAAAAAATCATAAATTTTGTACTAGCAGTGTTTTTAAATATGAGCTTTTTATAATTTTTTACTAAATATAAGACTGAATTTAAGTTAATTCAAAATTTCAATGAAGTAGTGTATACACACACACAAACGCATATAATTAATTGCGAATATTTGAGTTTTAAGGAAAAGTACAAATGTTTCAACTAAGAAAAAAATAAAATAATTTAAGCAGTTTTATTGTTCTTTTTATATTCAATCAATTTGGAAAATACAATTAGAAAATGTCCAACCTATTCAAGTGAACGGCGTGAAAGGTGATTTTGTTTATCTAATTATAGTACTTTCTATAAAAATATACAACGAATATTGAAACGTTTTAAATAGATAATAGAATTAAATAAAACATTTAGCATTAATAGTGTCAAATAGAAAAATACTAAAAATTATATTTTTATGAACTATAATAATATTAGACTTACTTTAATGCTAATTACGACTTAATCTACCTGTGTTTTTTTTTCATTTAAGTTTGGTAGCCAAAAATGGAGTAAACTACTAAAGTCAGTAAGTAATTACAAATTAAGTATTAATTGTTTAACATCTAAATTAAATATTACTTGAAATGTTTGCAAATAGTTGAGTACTTATTTTTCAGATTTTCAGATTCTTATTTAGAGTACCATTTTCAAAATGTTAGGTTGATTAAAATTTTTCAAGGCTTAAAAAATAAAAATACAGTTTTAGTTGCAAAATAAATGTAATTTTTTAATTATATGCTGCTATAACTGAATTACTTAAATAAGTACGCTCTAATATTACAAACTAGAGCAGGGTTTCCCAAAGTGGGCGATATCGCCCCCCTGGGGGCGATTTTAGTAATTTGGGGGGCGATAATTAGTAAGGGGGCGAAAGGGTGGGCGATAACTAGTAAGGGGGCGAAAAGGGGGCGATTTTAAAATTTGGGGTTGTCATAAAATTTTTACTTTTTATCTTGCTATTTTACTAATTTTAGCTTGCTATTAAATATTTGACCCTGAGGTAAAACTTAAACAAAAAATTTAATTGTGTTTATGTAAAATATAGAAAAAAAAGTCAAGTACTTATGACTCCTACTTTCAAGTTAATTGCATATTTTCTTTCATATATTTTCTTATTTAACAATTTTATAGATCATAGACGATCGGAATTCCTCTCACTATTTTTTAACCTTACATATATGTTATTTAGGATCACAAATGGTTTGTAAAAATCTATGTTTTCTATATTAACTATCACCTCATGATATTTCCAATTGTTTTTTGAAAAGTCACTAAGTTAGACTTCGAAATAAAACTATACAGGGTTGCGAATTTACCTAGAAAAACCTGGAATTTGACAATTTAGACAAAAAAAATCTAAAAAATCTGGAATTTTTAACAATTTCAACATATTAAGTAGTAAAATTTCGATTTGACACAAAAAAGCTATTATATAGATAAAAATATGGATCCCTTCGTGGCAGATCTTTTTGAAGTAAACGACTCACAGGAAACCCTCTCAGACTTACAAACTGACCTTGAACTTAAAGTATTTTTTTTTCCAAAGAACGATATGAAAGCTTTTGGACTCAACAAAAACTAAGGCAAAAGTATCCAACCATTTGAGAGGAATTTAGATTATTGTGTATAGTTTTTCCTCCTAGCTATGTTGTTGAGAAAGCTTTCAGTTTAGTTATCAACATCTTAAGCAAAATATATAATCTAGATATTTGTAAAGGAGGTGACTTGAAGCGTTATTTGACTGATTTAGAATCAGATTAGAAACACTTGAACCTCATCCTTCGCATTATGTTAGAATTCAGTAGCAGACAATATTTTATGAAAGTTTCTATTTATTTATTTGATCTTTTAAAATACTTCTTATGTAACCTGGTTTGTATTGTACTTAAGTAGTCTTTTTATATTAAAAATTCTTTTAAGTTATTTATTCTATAACAGGTTTGCATAATGCCTAATAAATATTAATTACGGTAGACTTCCTCTTGAGTTCGCACTTTTTACCCAAAAAAAGTGCAAACTTATATTTTCTTAAATTTAACTTAAATAAAGTCTAATACTAACTAACTATTAATAAAACAAGAAATGCACAATATTTAATAGCTTTTATAGATTTCATTTTTTTCATGAATGTTTGTTTTATGTTTTAGTTGATTTCATGTTTATTCATAACGTTATTGCATATAACATATTTAAATTTAACATTTTGTAAAAAAAATAATAATAATTTTTGAGTGTAAACTTTTTGATTTTGTTCAAAGTGCGAACTGAAGAGGAAGTCTACTGTATTTATAAAATGGTTTGTGTTTTAAATATGTTAATAGCTTTGTTTTGACCTGGTTATTTTTGTAGTATATATTTGTCGAATTACATTACTTTAAAAGTTTTTATAGCATAGTAGTTAAAGTATATGCTTGAAAGAAATTTATTTGACATATTTTTGTTATTACTTGTTTAATCTGTATAAATAAAAAACACCTTGATATCAATTAAAGTTTTTATTTCAAAAATTATTTTTGATTTTAAAAGAGTATAGATTTGATATCTCTATTAGTATATAAATTTGATATAAAATGACTTCAAATTTTTCATTTAAAAGATTATTAAACTCAAATTTATTTTCTAGCTTGATTTATTATTGTTGTTTATTTTAATAGTTCAACACTAGCTTTTATTTTTTCACTATTTTCTTCTGGTAAATTATTATAGGCTAATAACTAGAGAAAAAATAAAATTAAACTGTATTAATTAATCCATCAAAAAGACTGCTACAGTTACAAAACAAAGTTTTAACATAATTAAAAGAACTTTTTAATTGAGTACTTTCTGTTCACAGAATTAACTGTAAAACATATGATTTTTTTGAATTTAAATTAAGAAAAAAAAAATTAAAATTAAGGTTTAGTTTCCTAAAGGTTATTCCGAGTCAAATACTATTTAATGGTGTTCTACTACAAAACATATAGTTTAAAAACTTCAAAATTATATTTTTAATTTTACAACTAACTTGCTTATAATATATCTTAGCATTAAAATTAATAATTTTACTACATTAACAGAAGCTATTGATATAACCCTTATTCATGAGATAATAAACCAGTCGGTCAAACTTCCTAAAACTATATAAGCAATGATGTTTTAATATTTATTTCATTATGTGTAAAATAAGCTGTTCATTCTTTTGTAGTTTTTTAATCTCTGGTATTTAGTTTTAGAATATGCCTATTTATAAAATAATTTAAGTATTTTGTGCGGCTTAAATAAGTTACTTAGTAATCGCTTCTAAATGTCCGAAATTCGTTAAATGAGAGATAGTTATAATGTCAGGTTTCAGTTAAGATTTCAGATGGGTAACGTAAGGTCCAGATCCAATCAAATTTCGACCCGCTAAGTAACTTGAAAACTACTTGTGCAAAGTAAACAAAATTTAGTTTTATGATGCTTATGATTTTGAAATACACATTAAATTTGGATTTCAGTTACTTTAGTATTTCCTAGATCACAATAATAGTAAATCATTTTATTACAATTTTGCTGGAGTTTTTAATTTTCATATTATTAATTTTTTTAATTATGCAGCCTGCAATTACATTTTTTACGAGTTGAAACTAGAAAAGATTTTTTAGTAAATATGAATTGCAGACTACAACAGTTGTCCACCACTACCCTAAAAGTTTAATTAGTTTTAAAACAATTCATATTTCATCAGGATTGATTACTGATTACACAAGGCTTTTTAATATTTAAGTATTTTAATACACTTTACTGGGCTTATAAGAAAAAAACAGTATCTTATTTTCTCAAGCCCTGTAAACTACTTTGAACACAGCCCAAAAGTGCGTGCATAAGAAATACCAGACTAAATTACATTTCGAACACAATTTTTTAGGCTCAAAAGTTTGTACTCAAGAGAAAAAATAGTTTTTAAAATCGTGGGGGGCGATTATTTTTCAGATTTCTAAAAAGGGGGCGATTTAGTAAATGAGTTTGGGAAACCCTGAACTAGAGGTTGTTAATCTTTTAATTTGACACTTTTAAATAGATAACAATTTAGTCTTAAATATCAACTACTTAGCAAAAAAAATGTTTTATTAACTTTAGGTGTGTCAAAATAAATTTAATTGCAAAATAAAGAATATCTTTTCTAGTATTAAAAATAGTGCTATTAAATGATCTAAATAGATTATCTAATGATTTTTTAAAATTTGCTCAAAAAACTTTAATAATGTTATATTTTAATACATTTTTTTGTTCAATAAAAAAAGCATTTTAAACGAACTAATGTATTCGTTAGACTATTAAATATGCGCATTTTATAAAATCCTCAAATTTTATATACAAATATTAGCTTTAAAAATTTATAAAACGTCTCTTAAATTTTGTAAGAAACTTTATCATTAATACATATTCTTAAAAAATAGTTATTTCTCATCAGTTATTCTATAACAAAAAAATAGTATTAATACCAATTAAAACAGGTGTACATTTGTAAATTGTTTTTTTATTGTAATCATGTATGCCATTGATGAATTTGAAGAAAAGCTAATTGTGATAATGAACGGAAGAGAACTGTTCATTAATCTCGGCAACAATAAAAGTTGTACCATAGGAGACCTGAAACATGCCATTTTTGAAGAATTCGGAATACCAGTGGATCAGCAGGTCTATTCTCACGACAAGAATCCACCGTATTTCAAAGAACTCGAGGACTACGTCCCGACGAGCGAGACGTCTCCATCACGTTATCCCGGCACGAAAGACCTGTACCTCAGCCTCAGAGATCCCTCCTTACAGTGGTCCGTGTTTTCAGTGTACGACGGTCAGAAATCTGGCGAGCCCAGAATGTTCAAGTTCCACAAACTCGACACGGTTCACGAGGTAAAGTGGAAAATTCTGACGAAAACGAAAATGATCGAGCGCGGCGCGCGGATGAAGCATGCAGAGCTGATGCACGACGGAAAAGAGTTGGAAAACGATCAGAACCTTTTCCAATGTCAAATCAAAGGAATTGCAGAAGTTCGATTTGAAGGGGAAGTTCCTAAATAGCGAACGTGTTGTGTGTCATTGTGAGCTTGTTAGGTGGAATTTGTTGTTTGGATTAATAGTTTTTAGCAGAATATTTGCTATTTGTGTGTTGTTTTGATAATATGTTTATAAAGTACAGCTTGGTGAGAACTGAGTTTTTTACTTTGCACACAAAGTTTAATAATAAACTACGTTTTATGAACTCTTCAAAGTTTATTTATTTTTAGTCAACTACGTAAAAAGACAGTTAATATCTAATAGACACTAATAATTTAGGGTTTTCATCTTTAAGTCAAAAATAGAAAATAAGGCTGTTATGTAAGCTAAATCAAGTAAACTATAATATATTACACTTTCAAATAGCTTTAGCAGATTGTAACAAAATGCCTCTTATAACCAAATTGATTGGGTGATTTTGTATTATTAATCGATAGCAGTCTAATACCGATAACTAAATTAGTTCTTACATTTGAGTTATGAAATATTTGAGATGAAATATTTATCGTAACAATTAATAATTAATAAATAATATTTTTTGAATCAATAACATAAATTATCTTGAACAAGTTTTTGTGACTGAATATAAAGGTGTAAATAAGTTTACATCTTGTTTTAATAAAATTATTTAATAAAACTTCTTTATTTAACAAATTTTTTTTAGATAGTAGAAATTTTTTAATTTATAAGGTAATTTTAACTGAGTAAAATTAAAATATAGTGTTTTATTTTGTATTAGTTGGCTTATAGATTTTTAATTTTAGACTTTAGTTAGTTTATTTAAGTTTACAGTATCCATAAAACTACATAAATATTTATTTTGTTTTTATCTTCAAAAAATTCTCAATTGTTTGTTCAAAATTTACATAAGAAATAATTATATAAATTATAAAAAATAAGTATATAAATTAAATTAAAAAATATGTATATAATTATAAGTATATAAATTAAAAAAAGTGTCATAAACGTTTGAGAATTTATAGGCCTAGCTAAGCCTAATTTGCATTTTTAAAACTTTTTTTGTTTTGTACCTAATAAATTAAACTTATGACTTTAAAAATGTTTTTTATTCTTTCATACGACAAAATTTTTTTAAATTTTTTTATAGTTTATTGAAACAGCCTTAAAAGTAAAAAAAAAGGTGTTTTATAGTTATGCATTAACGTTTACTTACATTAAGTTTATTTGTATAATTGATTTTAAGCAGTCTAAAATAATATTTATAGTTATTAAAATGATAAAAAATTAACATTAAATCAGCTTTTTATTTATTTTTTCAAAGTAAGTAAAATATTTATAAAATACACAAACAAAATGTTTAAATCAATTTGATACCGTTCACTTTAATTTACCACCTATGTGTGCCTTCACGGCAAATATCTTTCAAAATATAGATTATCAACTAAAATATTAAACAACAAAATTTCCACTTTCAACTTCGGTGGATTCAATTTTTTTATTAACCTTTGACAACAGTCATTAAAAAGTCATCAACATGACTTCAGCTCTATATAGCTTCGTTCTGACAATCATCAAATGAAATTTGTTCCAAGATGAGCAAAAACGTCGATAAGATTCTGATTTTGAATTAATAAGAAACGTACGTAAACATAAGTAAATCTGATTAACTGAACGTTCACAAAATAAACCAATTTTATATGGAAAATTAAAGCATTTTACAACAATTTTAAACAGAAACAAAATTAAGATACAGTGTTAGTCATATTTTTAAAGAACTTTGAAATTCACATTATTTTTAAACTCACATTTATCAAAATAATTATATTAAAAACTTTGGATTGCTATTTTTACTTTCAGATAAAAAACAATTACCATAGAATATAACTTAATTTCTACCGTAAAATAAAGGTTTGATTTATATTGTAAGTAAAAATATCGATTTTTTAATTAAATTACTACACAAAATGTTTTAAGTTTAACGCATATTACTAGTAAAAAACATTCAGTGTTTAAAAAAAAACATTAAAATAACTATCTACCGTTAATAATGTTAGATCAAATCATCGGAACGTTCATAAATAATTAGATTAAAAGAATTATTCAAACTTGACGAAGACTTTGATCTAGCTTTTGCTTTAGGATTTGATAATGTGTTATTGGATAACTTTTTTAGACTGTTAGTTTATGTAATTTATATTCAAAACTGTTACTTAGAACTGTGCTGAGTTAATTTAATTTTGTTGAGCTTTGTTTTAAATGTTACAAACAATAATTTTTTAAACCTTTAGCTTAATCAACTTTTTCGATTAATTAAAAATTGACAGAAACTACTTGGTTGTTAGATATGACTTAATTTAAGTTTTGTTATGTAAAGCAACATTGTTATGAAAATCACAAACTAAATGTTATTGATAGAAATGTAAAATACATCAATAAGAATTTTTTGTATGTACAATTAAGTGTATTTTACCAATTGCTTATCAATAAAGCTGGTAATTTAAATATTTAATTTTAAAAGTAGTTACCAAATGTTACTAATAAGCCTTCGAGTACATGTTTGAAAAAACTAGCTTACAATAAAAATAAATTAATATAAATAAATTGTTCTTTATTGTTTAAAGAATAAGTATAACAATTTTATTTGTTTGGAAAACAGATATTTTTGTAAAAACCACGTTGCTTTATATGTGGTTGAATGGAATATACAAATTTGAGTTAAATAGTTTTTTAAAACTTCAAGACTACTCAAAAATTTTGAGCCTACAAATTAATTACAGCTTAATAAAATTATTCGGAGTTTAATTAAGATTAAGTATTAACCAAAAAAGTATGATACCTTTAAAACTTTTTTTTTGTTATGATTCGTATACTTAGCTCTATATTTAAATGTTATAACTTAAAACCATAAAGATATCCAAAAAAGTAATAGTTTTGTATTTTTGTATACGAAATAGTCTGAAGTTCACACTAACTCCAAAGAGCTTCAAAAATTGTTCAGTCATATATGAAAACTTTTTTAACATCTTACTTCTTTTAATAATTGGAATTTATCGTTTATATAAACTGTTAAAATTTGACCGCTTGTAAGGGCTATGGAGAACTTTAAAAATTGATTTTAATTTAAACTTTCATCTAAACTAAATAATCTCATATTGATGTTAATTTTGTCACTAAAGTATGTAGCTTGAATGTTTTGGCTTAGATAATTGTTTTAGATTTTTGTTTGAAAGATGTGTATTAAAACTTTTTAACAACGGAATTTAAGCAAAACTATAAAACAGTAGTTTTTTTTCGTTATAAAAACTTTTTGTACTTAAAACGATGTAAAGTAAAAAACGCTAATTTTATTTATGTTAAAGAATTTTATTTATTTCAAATTACAACTTAAGTAAATTTAAATACAAAATACACGAAAAACAAATTGAAACTGACAATAAAAAAAAATTGTAAAGCATTTACACAGAAATAACGACTTTTAATAGCTTCATATAGTAAATCTAAAAGAAATATTCATTTAGCCATACTTAACTATACAGTCAATTAGAAAAAGTTGTATCGCTGGTTTAAAAGCTGTATGGTTAAATGATTTTAAAGTAAAACATTTTACATTTTTACTCGATGTGAATACTTTACACCTTACTTTTATTTTAGCTTAAGCAGTTTTATTGACTAAAAGTTTGATACAAGCTGTATTTTTAAATGTTCTAGTAAAATAACTTATCTTAAAAATTAAATCTCTACTTGACTTTCTTTGATGCAATTTATCAAAATTTCATTTAAAAATATCGATAAGCATTTGTTTAATACTAATTCAAAGTCAAAAATTTTTACTTTGTTTTGAAAACACTTCATACCAAAGAACTTTACTTAAAATGTTAATCATCATAACTAAAATTAAAAAATTAAAACATTCATTAACTAAAAACAATAAAAAAAAAACAGTAATATTCCTTTATTATACCAACATATGTTTCTGTCGAGGGTAGAAAAAAAAGTCGAGGCAAGAGTAAACTATTTGAATACTAAGTACATATAAGTTATAGGCTAAAAGTTTTTTATAATTATTAGCTTTGAATAGTTTCAAATAGCTCAAATTAATTTTATATTAAGTAATAGTTTAGAATTAATATTCGTTAACCCTTAATTTTTTAAAATGGTTTTGTTTAGGTATAAAATAATTATCTACTTAAATTAAACTTTTCCATTTGAAAATTTTAATTTCTAATGAATTGAAAATCTTTAAAATCTATATAAATTTAATAAAGATTTATTCACAATAAAGTTAGACAAAATCGAAGTATAACGCAAAATATTTTTAAGACATAAATTAGCTTTGTTAAAAGTTTCTTGACTTTTATAAATCAACTACTAAGTACAAGTGAAGATTAAATTTTAATCAAGATGAAGTTTTACAAAATAATTATATTAAATCTCTAAAACTATATAAGCTGAAATTAAACTCTGATTTTTATTTTAAAAATTTGTACTTTACTTTGTAAGTACTATTGAAAAAAACTCATTTATTTTGACAACACTCAAAAATGACAAAAGTATACTCGTGTAAAAGTAATACAAACGGGATGAAGTTGTGTAAATTACCATATTGTTGCAACATGTATAATTTATTTTGTGCTGTAAACAAACAGTAAAATTTAAACTTTTTTCAATTCTTGACTAGTTAAACTTATATATACACTAATTAAATATAAGATAGCATAAGCAGTTTAAAGGACTACAGTATAGTTTTGTTACAATTTCAATTCAGTTTAATTCGGAAAGATATTATTTTTAGGGTTGGGATAACTTTTATAGATTGAATATTTAGACCAGGGTTTTCCAAACTTTTTTCAAATAGCCCCTTTAGTTTGATTAAAAAATATATGGCCAACTTTAGAAAGATTACTCAAAAAACTGCCATTTAAATCACCTGAGACCTTTTTTTTTTGCTCTTCATTCTCCAGAACATCAAGTATAAGCTTCAAAATATGACTTCATGGCCCTCTGTGTCTTCTTTATTGGTCATGGCCCCCATGGGGGACACTTTTCCCACTTTGAAAACCCTGATTTAGACTAATAGATTGAGTATTTCTAAAACATTTAGTTTTTTCGGAATATTTGTTTTTTCGCAGCTGCCTTGCTTTTAGATATATTTAAAAAAATATACCTGTATACTTCTTTTTTTCGAAATATTTTTCTTTATATTGTTCAAAAAGTCCGAATGGAAGTTTTTTGACTATTTTTATGAAAAAAAAAATGATTACAAAGAATAACTATAGAAAAATTAACTTACAATAAAATTTAACTATTTAACAGAGTTATAATTTATAAATATTTATAATGCTATTCCAAACAACTAACAATTTCAGATATTTTTGTTTTAATAGTTTGTATCTAGTCTCAATATCAACGTTTGAATAGAAGCAAAAACTCTGCGTAAAATAGTTTAACTTTCGTCTAAACACTTAGAAACGGGTATTCACTTAACTTGAGATATTTATAAGCAATACTTTTAACGCTACTTTAATTCTAATGAGTAGAGTATTTTTTCTAATGTTCCTGATTGTTTACGCTCATACCGTAAATAAAATATTTAATCGCGTAGCACGAATTTAATACAAATTATTATTAGTAAGTCACAATATTAATCATACAAAATTTTCTTACACGGAAATTAAATAAATTATGAAACGAGATTTTCTTCAAGTGGAGCGGAAATTTAAAGTGTACCGTCATCTACCAATTGTCACCTTAATAGGACAGAATTTGACAACAAATCCGGACTTTGTCATTTTTCATTGTTGGTTTTTGCTAAGTATGTAAACTTTGATTGGTTTCAAAATTAAATAAAGCTTTCCTGTATAAAGTTAATTTGTATCAAAATAATCGACTGGTTTTTTTGTTTTCACACTTTATTTAATTAGTATTAAAACTGTGTATATATTTTGGTAACACAAGTTTACTAAGTTAATTTCTTTTATATCAATCTATTTTTTTTCGGTAGCTAAAGCAATATTTTAAAAAATTTGCGATACTTAGAGTGAACTTTAAAAACTATTAGTACTGTATTGACTTAATAAATCTTTGAAAGTTTTAATTCTTAATTTTATTTTTTATGTTGATATGAAAGAAATTTAAAACATGTAGTATTACAGACTAAGTAATTTATTAAAACTGTATGCAAGTTAAACCAGGTATGTTACAATTAAAGCTAACAATTTATAAAGTTTTAAATCAAAAACAAAATAAAACGAGTTCAAATAGCATATGTTTAACCGAAATCAAATTAAAATTTATTCAACATGACAAATTATGTTTAGTTTCTATTTGGACAGTTTTAATGGTTACACTGCACCACAAGTTGATAAAATTTGTGGTTTATTTACAAAAAAAAACTACATCCTAAGAGAACTACAAAATATTAAGTTTAATTTACGACATTAACAAATAGATTTTGATGTAAATCGCTGTCTTTTATATAAATAGTTAAAAAAGTTCAATCATTTTGACACTATAAAAAGGGCAAGGTGTTATACCCGTAAAGTAGTAATACAAATGGAATTCAAGTGTTTAAATTGCCAATTTGTTTTGCAACATGATTGATTTGTCATGTGTTGTAAACAAACATGACAATTGTAAATATTGTTTGTAAGATATCTACTATTTGTTGAAAATATTCAAAGAACACCTAAGACAAAGGGTTAATATTTGCCAGTTATAAAATAATTTAAGATATTTACTTTTCTTTCAATACATACCAATCTTAAATCATCTTATAAAAAGAACTATATTTGTTTTCTAATGGTTTGCTTATAGTTGTATTTAATTCTGTAACTATGAACTAGTTTGTTGAAAAAAAAGTAAAACTCATAATTAACTTTTATATTAGAAACAAAATTATGCCAGTTTGTACAGATCAAATCATTTTACTTTTCCAAAATATATAAGACATCAGGCTGATACAATCTAATAACTTTAGTTTACCTAAGTTTTAGAAGTTTGTACTCTCAAATATTAATTACTATTTACTATCAAGTAGAAACACTTAATTCTTTTTAGTTCTTGATTTTATGATAAAAAGTATTTTATAATTAAAAAAAAACATTTATTTACAACGAATATAAAACAAGCAAGGTTTGTAATAAAACGATGACCACATACGAAATTAAATTTATAAAGTAGAGTGTAAATAACTCTTATTTGGTATGAAAACACTTGTTCAAATTACAGCTTCTTCCCACAAGATAACAAATAACTGTAAACAAAAAGCACCTTGTAAGATATCACAAGATTTATTCATGAGTCATTTGTTTTATGAACAACTCCAAAGTATGGTACAGGCTATAGGTATTGAACAAAAACATTTTAATGGTCATTCTATGTTAATAAAAAAGTAAAAGCTCAAATAGTCTGCGGTTTAAAAATAGTTTTCATACACTGAAAATATTGTTTTCATAGTATAAAACAAAATTAATATATTACTTAAATTGATATTTGTCTAATTTTGTTTACTTAGATAGAAATTAAATTGTTATAGCTTTGTTATTAAACAAAAATTAAGAGCTTAATTTAATTTACAAGATTATTAAGCTTTGTTATGGTATTTCTACATTTCCTAAACATCTAAAAAATGTATGATTGTTTTAAAAAAGAAAAATTGAGTTTTTAAAATATTTTTTTTTTGGTAAGTTACAATAAACTTTAGTTTTTATTTTACTTGATAAGTAGGTAATATATGTAAAAAAATCTTCATTTTTAAATAAAAATAAAACACTTTACTTCTTTTACACCAAACAAATTTTAAAATTGATTGCTATCAATGGTAGTGCAATTTACATTTCTTTTAAATAATATTTTATTCTAAATATCAATATGTTTTTGTTTTTTCTCCAAAATAACTTTTTTAAGCATATCTAAAAACAAAACATTTAATTTTTATTCAATCAAAAGTATGTACACATTTATCAAAGTTTAATTTTATTGTAACGTAGAAACACTTACAGAAAACAAAGTAAGCTTCACACAAATTTTTTACAATATTTAATATCTTTGATTTCATTTTAATTTTATTGGCAGTATTAAAAATAAATATTAGTTATGTTTGTATATTAATTCTAAATTAATTTTTGTCAGATGAATTAAGAAACAAAAGATCAACAAAAGAAAATACATTACTAAGAAGTAGACGAAAAAAGTTTGAGGATAAGGAAGTAAAAAAGTTTATTTTGTTTATAAACTAATGTTTTCCTTGAAAAGCTCTTAAAAGGTTGATTTACAACCGAACGAAATGTTTAACTTGCAAAATTGTTTTGTAAAAATTCCCTCAGGAAAACGTTCGGGCTTAACATTTAAAAGACTTTTGACTCAATAAATTTAAGTTCAAAACTGTTTCTCATTTAAGTAGGTATCCTAAAATTTTTTAAGTCTTTTCTTTATTTTAATTGTTTGTTTACATTTATACAGCTTAAATTTTAACTTAAAATCGTCACTTATTTTGTTCTATAATTTAACAATAGTTTTACATATATACTATAAACTTTTATTAATATATATTATAGTATAATAAAAATCAAGAACTGTTTATTAAAACATTAATTTTTAAGTTCATAAAAATTGTTTTAAATTTTATATAGAAACTTTTTATTTTGAAACAAAAATTTAATGTTCGGTTTCAAGTCAAGTATACAAGTATTTTTGTTTTTTGTAGGTACTTGTTAAAAAGTTTTAAACAAAACTCTAAAATATTAACAAAAAAGAATAACATCTCGCAACTTGGTTTTACAGCTTTACAAGGGAAATAATTTAAAAAGGTTTTGTTTGCTAAGAAGTTTATTTTTGTCTTAAGTGATTTAAAATTTATTTTCTCATTTGTATAAAAACTTGTTAAACAATCGCACTACTTATTATATACTAATAAAGAAAACATTACCTAAGGAAGCTAGAACTAATAAGGGGATAATCTTCTTAATATTTTTTAACATTACCTGTATATTACAATAATGAATAAAAAATGCAATGTATTTAAATATTTAATTACAAAATAATCTTTTATATAACGAAACTTATTTTACAATCTTGTGTTTTTTACACATATTATAAACAATATTTTATCGAAAAATTTTTGATTTCTTAGAAAAATAGCATTACTTTTTTTTAATTAAACTTTAAATATTTCTAACAATAGACTTTTTTTTGTCTTAGATATATGTCAGTTTAAATTTTCAAGAAATATTTAGTTGGTAAACCAGGTTTTGTCTTGGTATAATATACATAAAAAAAACGTATTGATAACAGTCTGAGAATTCATACTGTAAGATAAAATGTTTCAGAATAAGCAAGTTTTTAACTTTACGTAAAAATTGTATGTGCCTAAACAGAAAGAATTAGTAATAAATGACAAATAGCACTGAGGTGCTAGTTTATGTTTTGATTTGAACTACCTTATGCTTTATATTTTATTAGGTGTGTGTAGTTTATAGTTTAAGATATAAGATATAGAGTTAAAGTTTTTTTTTAATGATTGTTTTTATTGGATTTGTGGAAATATGTTTTGAGTTTTATAGTATCTCAACTATTTTAAGTTCGTTATTGTTTTTGATTGGTATGTTTTTTAAGCTCTTTGGTAAAGTTAAGGTACTTGTCAAAATAACGCCTTTTCATAGGAATTAAAGTGTAAATATTATACAATTAAAAGTTAGCTAAATATTAATAAAAAAATAAAAAAAGTAATTTGAATTTATTTGTAGCTATTTGTTACAAATTTCTAACCGAACACCAAAATGTGTTCAAAAAATAAGTAGGCGAAATTTAAACGCATCTTACACTTAAGTTTTACAAGAAATACTACTTTAAAACGGTTTTGTTTTGTAAAAAGTATTTTTTGTATAACAGACTTAAGCTTTGTCATTTGTATTAAATTTTGTAAAACAACAGCACTACTTATTATATACGAGACTAAAATAGAAAACCTTAATTAAGGAAGCTAGATTTAATTAGGGGATAATCTTTTTAATTCTTTTTATTAAAAGCTCTACATAAAAACTAATAAAAAGACTAAATTTAAATCTAAATGTTTAGAACTAGAATAACTTCTTTTTTTATAACTTCTTCATATTTTTTATTGTATTTTTGCAGTCTTGTGTTAATCTATAGATATTTTTATATAGCAAGTTATAAAAAAAAATTACTTTTCTAAATAAAAATATTAGTACTAAGTTTTTTTGGTTGTCGTTAATATTTTAGCAAAAATGATTTATTTTTCCTTATTTTCGAGTTGTAATTAAGTGGTTTAACACAAATTATTCAGTTGTTTGAACAAGTTTTGCCCAGCTATAAAGTTAAATTAGAATAAAACAAATTGTAACATATATTGAGACAGTCTTAGGATTCTAAAATAATATGTTTCAGAATAAGCAAGTATTTACCTTAAGTAAGCATCGTATGTGCCTATCTAGTAAGTATTAGTAATATATGAAAATTAACACTGTAGTGCAGGCTTACGTTTTGTTTTAAATTATCTTTTGCTTTATGTCTTAGTTGGTATATGTTGTATACAATCTAAAATTTAATGTGTTTCAAATTATATTTAAAATTGTAGTTTTGTATACGAATACTTTTAAATTTTATATTATCTTACCAACTTTAAGTTTGATTTTGTTTTTGTTCGGTATGTATAAAAATATTGAGGTACTTTTCAGATTTAGTTATGTGTAATTATTATATGGTAAAATAATATTTTGTTTGATAATTATGACTTCGTTTTTTAATGTTGAACCGTTACTTAGCTTTGCATCTTTGTTTAGTTAAAAGAACATTAGAATATAGTGTTTACATACTATGAATTTACTATTGGCATTTTGTAAAAGATACGTAACTATTTTGTTAACAACTAATGAATTAAAAGAATTAAGAGCTCAGGCAGTTTAGTTTTAAGTAATTAAAAGTTAAATAAACAAAAATACTTATTTTTCAAATATTCTTAAATCATTAAAGGTAAAAATTTAAAACTAAATAGAAAGAAAATAGGGGTTTTAAGCTTCAGTGGTAAAATAAAACAAATTAGTTATAAAAGCTAACTGAAAATTTAATTGTTTAAACAATTTAAATTTTTAGGAATGTATCAACTACCTAATTATACTTTAAGCATTTAATATTATGTATATAATATCTGACTATAAGTTTTTTGAAAATTTCATTTAGTTTAGAAAACTTAATATTTGAGTAATTGACTTATTTGTTTATTTTTACGAATTATAAAGTATTTTTATACGTTTATTTGTAATTCAAAACACAGTTAAACTGCTATAATTGTTATAAGTTAGAACGTAACATATTTTTAATTATATAAAGTAGTCTTACTAAAACGTTTTTCTTTTTTTTGTTTTACATTTATTTTGAATAAAAAGCTAATTAATTTGTTCAATGAAAGATCTTTAATTAGTTTACAAAACGATAAAACTTTAATTATTAGTGTATTTCTTCTTTTTAATCTAGACAATAAAAAATGTTGTAATCTTGAATACATATTATGCTCGTACAAGTTTTTTCACTAGATTTATTTCTAAGAAAAAGGTTTTGCAATGTAATCTAAAGCATAATACAATTATTTTTTTTCGGCCGCTTAAGGTGCAAAAGAGTAATAAAAAAATATTTTTTAGGTTTTTTAAGCTCTCTCAGACTTTTTTTTAGAACGGTTTTCGCTAGAAGTTTCAGTTGAAATTTTAAAGCTTAGGAAAAGCTGGTTCAAATGTTAAGTTCTGAATTTTTATAACAAATTTCAAATATCTTGTGCAATTTTTGATAAGCAGTTTTATTAGATCATTTTTGTTTTATAATAAGTAGTTAAACATTTTTTAAGTTGTGT
This sequence comes from Thalia democratica, assembly GCF_965202585.1. Lineage (NCBI taxonomy): Eukaryota > Metazoa > Chordata > Thaliacea > Salpida > Salpidae > Thalia > Thalia democratica. Next base: position 85,500,798 of record NC_139165.1, read on the forward strand.
TTTTTTTTAGCTTTTACTTAAAAAAAACACCCTATTTCGAATCAATACAATATACTTGAGTACACACTTCTTGTAAATTCTTTTGCAAAAGTTAGCATTTATTTTTAACTGTTTTAATTTTACGTTTGGATATATTTCTTTTTTTTATGATTATGTTACAGAATATATGTAAAGTATTTATCAAGATATGCCGAGATTCAAACAGGAGCACCCGAAACAAATACCAAACTTGATGCAGAACTTTTGTGTTACGATGTCACATATACCCAAACAAGTGCCAAATATTACGTCACAATTGAACGACACTTCATCATCAGGTAATTTTTTTTTATGTATGCTGTATTAGTAATGTTTATTTAACTATAAACGAAAAATTTATCAAAAAAGTTTAGTCTAAGAACTCAGTGTATGAAAAAAACCTTTCGATTATTGAAAATACAGCACAAACTATTAGCAGTGTGTTATTCAAAAATGTTGTAGTTTAGCATATGCATTGGTTATCTACATATCAAAAACTTGGCTAATACTTAGTTAGTTACTAAGCAAGTTTTTGATTTCTTCAGTTTTACTTAATTAAGTTCTCTGTGAAACTAGTTTTACTTAATGTTTCTGCAAGTTATTATAGTTATTTCTAATATTAATAATTCATATACAATTTTGTTTGGTATAGACAATCAACGTGTGGTTTCAGAAACATAAGTTAAGCTTTCTTCTTAGAGTGATTTATAAATAATGTTACATCGAACTGCTTAAATTACATTTTAAGATAGTATCTTAAATAGAGGGAATTTGTTTAATTATATAGATAAGTTTGTGTCACAGTAAAAAATTTTTGATCTATCGAAAAACTATAATTTTTTGTACGTATAATACTTTAAAACTGTTTTCAAAAAAGTATAGCAGTTAAAGATTATAAATAGTTCAGCATAGGATAAAATTTATTAGAACTTCAAAAACTCAAAAGCTAAGACACATAAGATTGAAAAATTTATAAAGCTTAATATAAAAACTTAAGTTTTTCTTGATACAACTTCGTGAAAAACTTTTAAATAAGCTCGAGGGCTTACATTGTGTTATTTCATAAGTACTTTAAAATTAAACTTTGACAATCAAATACATTTAGTGACGCCCTATACAAGATGTTTTTATTTTCCGAAATTTTTGGCTTGAAGTAAAGATGAAATTTGTTTAATTTGTTATCGTTACTTTCAGTGCAAATCGGTACGCTAATTATAAATAGTGGTGTATTAATTAAAAAAGATGTTTTTTAAAGCTTTTCAAAATTGTTTAAAGAGATACTAGTTTAAGAAAGCTTTACTTATCAGCTTTTATCAATTTTTCCAATTATAATCTGTTAAGGTGATTACGTCAAAAATTAAAATTAGCTTGCTTAATAAACTTACTATGAATATAAACTTTATTTTCTGATACCTAGGCTTTTTCAAATTAATTTCTCCGTTTGAAACAATTGTTTTCTTGAAGCATTTTAAACAGTGTAAAAATAATATTAAAAACTTAAAAAAGAATTTGTGTTATTTTTATTCAAAAACCTTAAATTAGTATAAAGTTGCATCTTTAAAGAAAATATAACCTGCTTGTGGGTATAGAGTTGGGAAAAAATACTTCCATTTGCGCATATTAATTTTTATGTAAATTACATGGTTAATGATGCTTTAAATTGTCTTTCCTATCAAAAATAAAGTTTAACCAGGTGTTTGCTTATAACCTACTTTTGTATTTCCGTTGTAACTTTTAAACACCTTTAAAATAAACTATATAAGAACGGCAAAGTTTTACTGATTTAACATTTTCTCACAAACGAGATTTTATGTTTTGTATTAACAAATTTTCTTAAAAGTGAACTTAAATTTATCTTTTATTATCACTAAAAGTAATATTTTTGTTTGCAAAATTTTCACTTAAAGAATAAGTCTTACTCCTATAGTTGTTTTAAACGTAACTAGTTTAAATCAAACATTATCGTTCATGCAGCTCAAGTTTTATAATTTTTGTAACATTTTACAAGTTTATCTCAAACAATTCTTATAAATTTATATTAGCTTAAATTTAGGGAATTTTATATTATTGCTTCTGAATTTCATAGTAATTTTTTTATTTTGTTTTAAGAAACTTATTGTTTAAATAACTTTTACAAGTTCATACTTGAGTAAAAACCTTATGTAAACATTTTGGATTCGGTTTGACATCTTAGAACGGGTATTTATATAACTTGAAGTGTTTACAATCAAATCTCGGCTACTTAAAAATCGAAATGATGTTTCAAACTTTGAAAATACTATTTTACATCAAAGGCTGTTTAAAAAAAGCATTTAACACTGCTGCGAAATCTTGTCATTACGTCACAATATTTACCAGATAAAACTTCTTCAACTGAAAATCAAACTAACTCTGAAGCGGGATCTTCTTCAAGTGGAGCGGAAATCGAAAGTATGACGTCAACTAACAATTGCGTCTCAAAGAAGGAAATAGAAATGACGTCATCATGCAGTCAAGAATATTTGAAAACGAAAACTGATAATAAAACTAAAGTTTGATTTTTGTTTTTAACTATTTTCCAACAAAAAAAACGGCGTATGTTTTTATTTATAAACACAAAAAGTTTAAGTGAATACGTTTTAGATGGCTATAATAATATTATCATTAGCAGTGTTTTATTAACGTTATAAAGAAATCAAGTGGTTACATTACTCTGCTCATTTTCACAGATAAATTTAGAACACTTATTATATAAAGGAGTGACGGAAAGAGCAATCACTAATGACCACAACAAAACAGAAACACCCGAAGTTCAAGGTTAAATAAAAACTTAGTAATTTTAGTTAGACTTTCCGGGTTTACTGATACTAAAAAGTCTTGTTTCACCTAGTTTAAAGCATTTGTGTTGTTTTACTCTAATTTATGATGTAAAAAAAATGATCATGATTTTAACCAAAAGTTTAGCAATGAAGTTTAATGTATAAAATACTAAAGTTCAATAAAATTCCTGATGTGTTTTCAATTATTTTTTGCACTTTGTTGTATGACGTATTAAATCAATCATATTTTGATTAACACATGCTTATTGCTTTTTTTATAAAGAGTTGAGTATTTATCATTATAATGTTTATTAGAACTTTTAACTTTATTTTTTATTTTCATTACAAAAGTTTTTGAACTAAACGAAATAAGCTACTTTATCTCTAAATACAGATAAGTATTTTGACCATTCACACGATTTTTTTATTTAAGGTGGTATTTAAATTATAATGATTATATTTATGAAATACTTTCAAATAACGTTATAGTTTACAAGATTTTCAAAGTTTTAAGCAACAAAATTATAACTTTCAATAATCATTTTGCATATCTTACTTTAATGCTTTTGTTCTGATATAGTAATGTTTTAATGATTTACTAAAGTTACTAAAAATTATAATTTATTTTTCTGTTTGATTATAACAGTCTTACCTCTTTTTTATTAGGTGTAAATCTAAAAATATTATAAAAAACCTCACATAAACAAACTAAAGTTTTTTTTTCAGTTTCAGGTCAAAGAGAATTTACTTCAAAATCTAACGTACATACTCAAAAATATGAAGCGAGAAAATACAAACTAAAAACACAGCAGCAACAAAAAAGTTTTCAACATACAAATGGTTATCATTTGCCAACCAGTCAATTACAAAAGTTTTCATTGGCCAACCCGTTTTTGTACATGAGCAAACGAACAAACAGTGTATCGAGAATACAAGCCTTGTACGACAGTCAAATTAAATTGGCCTGCCTTAATAACTTTTACAGTCAAAGAAGACAACAATTGATGTATGCAGCATACATGGTTGCTCAAAACAACTTAAGACACAGTGAGTTACTACATAGTCAACAAAATGTTTGTAACTATATAAGGCCTCATCAAAACTTTGATGATCACAAGTACAATAGAACTAAGTTAAACGTTAAGAGTCAGACAAATAGGAACTTCTACCAATCAAAACATGAAAAATATACAACTAACAAAGTAAGAAGTAATACAACTAAAAACTTTCAAAGCAATGCTATTAACAAAAAATATTCAACGGAAAAGATGATTGCCTCAACAGAAAATTCTCACCATAAGAATGTCAAGCCTCATAATACAAATGTTAACGAATTAGAATTTACTTTGACGACAAATAATAAAAAAGAAATCAAACATATGCATTCTATGATCGCAGAATTCTCTAATAAAAATAAAACTTGTTCGTCAACTAAAGATACCTTGAGACATCTGGAAACTTTTCAAACAATCAATAATTCTTCAAATATAATTTCAATCAATATACCGGATACTTTTAAATCGTCTGGTTATCTAAACTTACCTCAGGGAAGACCCTCTTCAACAAATAATCAGATAATTGTTAGTGAAAAACATGCAGAAATGATAGTTAATCAGGTCAAAGAAGAAATGAGAGGCAGAGATCCTGAAAATATGTACATAAAATGTCCACTGTGTGAAAAACGAATAAAAAGGTAAATACTGTTTATTCTTGTAATTTTTTAAGCATACCGAACCGTCGTATTTTATCTTTAAGTGTCTTTAAAAGTACTAATTTGATTTTAATTTAAGTAATAATCTATAAATGTTAATTTAAAAAAATTATAAGTTTTTGAAAGAATATAAATATTTAATCAGACGTTATATTTAAGCACATTTAAAATTCTTTTTGTTTTTCAGATTGTATCATTTCCATCGTCATATGCGCATTCATCTGGGTAAAAAGGATCACAAATGTCCCCACTGTGATTACAGTTCCGTCAGAAAGGACAACCTCAAGTCCCATTTGAAGACCCATGACAAAAACATTGACCAATCAACAGCAAGGAAGCGAACAACGCCCACTAGTGACCTTTCCGCATTACTTGATTATAAACGATTTAAATCATCTAGATTCACAAATGTTGATACAAACAGAATCGAACCTCACAATCAATTGATATTGCATAACAATCAAGGTAATAACTACGCTCCTAACGTACTTTACCCACACATTCGCTCTAATCTATATGGTAACACGTTTCCACAACAATATACTTTTCCTTGCGATCAAATAGCTATTGTTAACAATCAGAGACATTGCGAAGAAAAATTTGATAAAAGCTGCAAAAAAATAACCGATATAACTGAAAAACAATGGAGTTGTAAACTAAAAAGAAGTGAAGAAAATAAATCTGTTTATAAACACCAACAATTTTCAACAGTTACTGTAAAGCGCAAAAATAAACCTGTAAACTTATTTCGTCCTTACGAAGATGTAAACAAAAAATGCTGCTAAAAACCTTAATAATATATTTTTTTATAAACAAAATTAATGCAACAAAATACAAAAAAGTTTGTTGTTTTGATATCTATTTTTGATATCACTTTATAAAAGTATATAAACAATTTGTATTGTTAATTTTGTAAACATTTATGTTTCGTTTTTAGAATTGTTATAATAGTTGTACTTGAATGACTTATACTTTTTTGCTAATAGCTTTTTGTAGTTATATTTTTCTACGTATAACATATAAAATGCTTCTACATCAACAAGTGTATAACATTAAGGGTGTTCAAAATCATTGATTATCATTTTAAATCGTGTGCATATTTACAATTACTTAACAAGAGTTTAATATTAAGGGTATTAAAAACAATTGATCATTATTTTGAATAGTATGCATATTTACAATTTTTTATGAGTTAAACCAAAAAGATCCTTAAGTGTATAATTGCAACAACGTTTAGAAATTTATTTCTACTACAAATTTTTTAATGTTATACTTTTAGTTCAAACCAAACAACAATAGTTCTGACCTTTTATATACACAAGGAGACATATTTTATAATTTAGTAGTACTATTAGTTTACCAGAGATAATTTTAATTTTTGTATTGATATAAGTATGTTTTATAGATTGCTTGTTAAAATAATCTTAAAAGCTTTTAAATTTATTGTTAATATCTAAATAACTCAAATTGCATTGGTTTTAAGCATAATGAAATCATAATATTTTTTTATTAGTTCTAGCTTTGTTTCTAGAAAGAAATAAACATCATTATTCAACAAAATGGCGTTATTTCACTTAATAAAAAACTTATGTATTTACTAAATAAATTTCGATTGTTTTACTTTCTGTCTAAAACGTTATAGTTTATTAAAAATATATAACATATAAAACACTGTTACAAAAACGTACGAAAGTTTTTAAAAAGCTTTAAGCAACTAATTTAGTAAAAAGCTATAAATAATTTTAGTAAATGCTTATAATAAGAAAATATAGTGTATTTTGTTTCTTTTACAAAACTTATAGCAAATCGTACTGAACTTTTGTATTATAGCCAGTGGCATGTAAAGAAAACTTCGTGAAATGTAATTCTAGCTCAACACAGTTTATTGGCATTATTATCATATTGTTTGGTTTCTCAAACAACTAAAGGTTTTCGAGAGAAATTTTTTTTTTCATTAAAGCGATGTTATAAAAACTGATATTATAAACAAACAAATGTTTTATCATTGTTGCGTTTTTTTATTTCAGACGTTTATTTAAAGTATGCGAAAATAAAGACAAACTAAGTTGCTTTTCTATTTATTTGTTAATTTTGATTATCACTGTTATTTAAATAAATTTTGATATTATAGGCTTAATAAGCATTTTAATTCAAAAGTATTACAAACAATACAATAAGATCGTTTAATCCAAAGTATTTTTTTATCTAAGTGTCATGGTTAACTTTGTGCTTAACTATTATTGAAGCAAAATCATCTAAAAAACTCGTGAACTAGACTATAAAACTTTAATTGATCAAAGTTTTTTGAAGTCGCAATTTTATGTGTATAAGTATCACTCATTTAACTCAAAATCTGTAATTTTGTTTTGTTTATAAATTTTGATTCGTTTCGATATAATTTAAAAATCATTAGACTATTCAAGTATGTACTATTTGAATAACAAAGTTTGTAGTACGTCAAATATTCTTGTTAAATACGTAAAACTTTAAGTTACTTCTATAAAACATCGTAATATAATTAAGCTTCCAATTTAATTGTACTAATTAATTTTAATTTAGTGCTTTTTAAAGTATTGTAAGCGTGTTTCAACTTGACGATCTTCAGCACTAATATCTACAATGCTCAAAATATTTTTTTATTAATTAACAGAGTCAGCTTTATTGTGACTCAACTGCATATTAATGCACTTCTAAATTACAACTTTTATAGAGTTTTTGTTAAGAGTCTAATTGTGAAATATAATAAATTAACAAAATTTATAGTACATACATACTATGGAACTAATTTCCATAAAATTTAATGAACAAAATCAAACAATTTTGAGAAAACTGTTGTGGTTATAGTACGTCACAAACAAAGTGTTATCATACTCTGAAGTTATTCGAAAAAACTGTGAAAATTAGTTATAAAAACCTGTATAAGTTTGCTTTAAACAAAGTTTGTAAGAAATCACTTTTGCTGTAAATCAACAACAAAGTGGCAAAAGTAGAATATTTACACAAAAAATACAAATATTAAGTATTTATTATTTTTTGAAATACGATATCTTTTATCTTGACTTACAAATAATTGTAAATAAGTAGCACCTTGAAAAAAAAATTCTCAAAGTTTTTATGGTTTCTTTTGTTTTAAGACAATTAACATCTAACACGTTGACATTATAAAAAACAAAGCCTCAAGTTTTTATTCATACACATATAATCTGTTTTAACGTCATTGTTGTTAAGAAGTTGTTGTGAGCAACACAATATAAGCCCTCAAGCTTTAACTAATGTTTCACATAAAGTTATTGAGAAAAACGAATAACAAAAGTCTCGCTAAAGAATCGGTTTCTTTTGTTTTATGACAACTTAAACCTGACACGGTTAAACTGAAAATTGAAAAAAGTATGATGGTTTCAAATATTTTTATAATTACACACAGTAATAATAATAAACTACTAGAATTGGCTTTAACCGTGATTTTGAGTTATTAATATATATTTATTATATTAATACTAATTTTAGATTCAAAGTTTAAAAACTTAAACTTGATATCTAAACTATTGGTCTAAAAATATATGGCAAACAACTGTACTTTTTGTTATTATTTTCAAACTTACTTCTCATATAGGTAGAAGCAAACTAGCTAAGTGAACAACAAAATAATTATCAATAACATTACTCCTCCACGTAAAACACTTTAATATAATTTTATTTTAAGTAGTTTAATAATTTACAAACTTTTAATTCTTAATAAACAAAAGTTGTATTTTTAGTAATCGAGAAGTAATTATCTACTAAAATAATTGGAACTCCTTTAAACTGCTTTAAAGCTAAACATTCCCGTTTTAAATACTACCTAATAGAGTCTTTAAACAATAAGTTTCTTTTTTTAGCTAATCTAATGAACTTTAATCTTTGTAAGTTTTTGAAGTTTACTTACAAGTGAACAAAGTTTTTCTAAATTTATAACATACTATTAACAACCTTAACATCTAAAATAATCTACAGTTCTGTATGAGTTTAAAATTATTTTACTGATTAAATCGTAAAGTCAGTATATTCAAAGGTTGCTAAGTTGTTTATGTTTTATTATTTTCGTATTTTTTTATAATTTTATACAAATTAAATTTTTTTTGACAAACAGAAAATGTGTTTACTTATCAATTAATTATTTTTTATACTTTTATGTGTGACTAACACTTACATTTTTTATCAGACAACAACTTCTATCAAAGTTTTCGTTTAATTTATTTGTTTATTAGTTAAGATGAAGAAACATCATATAAGTCTGTATATTTTACCGTAATAAGTTAACAAATTAACAAGTAATAAAACATTATAACAGTTGCACATGTAAATCGAAAGTAGTTTTGGTTGATATTTTTAAACGATCATTAATCAGCTAAAAATGTGATAATAATGTATTTACTTTATTTGGTTTTGCATTGCTTATTTCATTACCATTATTCGTAATCTAAACAATCTTTCTAGTTAACCTTTAAATGTACATAACTTTAGCTTTATATAAGTTTAAGTTAATTAAATTATATTAAACGTTATTTAAAATACTAAAACACAAAAAGTTAACGATTTTAAGTGGAATAATAACCATCTAAACAAATAGATTAGTATCGTTTGCTACAATACTTTTAGAACAGAAGCGACACTTATAAATGTTAAATAAATGGAAATTTTTAAAGAGTTTCAACAACTATGAAAGTTTATTATTAAATTATGAAAAGTACTGTTATGGTTACGAAGTAAATAAAACATTTTTTATTTAATACCTGAAAATTTAGGTCCTAACTATAATTTTCAAATGTGAAGCCAAATTGAAAAATTTAGTGTATTGTATATTAAATTGAACTATTAAACATTTTTCTTTGCTAGGATTTAATTGAAATACTATAAAAGTCAAAGTATTAGTTCTGCAACTTTATTTACCCATATTCAATTGTCAAGTTCTAAGTTTTTTTATTGTACTTATAACACCCTGATTTGTTTAAGCTTTAACTATCAAATGTATAAACATTGTATCAAGTTCTAGTATGAATTTTTGTAAAAAAAAAAATGTTTTCACTTGACTAGTTTTTTCTTGCAATTTTAAATCTTTTCAATTCTTCCCCACCCTACAGACTTAAACTTGGATTGTTCTTAAACAGTTTGCTTCGACAGTATTAAATATAAATACTTGTACGTGTCAAAATAAATGAAAACTAACATCTGAAAATATGACCTTTAAACGTTCTTGTTAAGTATTTATACTGTCTTTCTAAAACAATTTCATAAAAAAACTTTTTTTTCTTAAATATATTAACTGTTATTAAATTTTAAAAAAATGTAAAAACTATCTTTCCAAAGTTTCGTTTGTACAAGCTCGATATTTTTGACAGAAAGATTAGAAATAAAATTTATATCTATATTGAACTTAACACTTACAATTTGAGTCAGAGTTATAAATTTTTCTACTAAAAATCAATCAAGTGGATACCGGCTTGCAAGATCTACATTATAAATTAAAAGGTTATCGGCAAATATTTTTCTATCTAACTAAAAACATTTAAAAACTGTTTAAAAAACTTGACTAGTGTGTGTAAACCAACTACTTTTAACGGTACTCAAACAATTTTAGTTTGATAAGGTTTTGTCTTTGATAAACTTTAAAATGTTCAAGAAAAAGATAAATAAGGTATTTTTTAGTTGAAAAGTCTGAGAATTCAGATATAGACAACACAGGATAGCTTATAAACCGTTATTCTTGGATGTAAAAATTAAGGAATTTAGAAAATATGTTAATAATGTTTTACGTTTTTTTTGTAGTATAATCAAAAATTTACTAACTTTTAATCTTAAATTTTAATTATTTTTAATTTAATATTATGTTATCAATATTATCGTTTTTCAAAACCAAACTTAGAAATAACTATTTTAGGTTTTTGAAAACAGTTTTAAAACTAATATTAGTGATTCAAAACTGGTATTGTATAAATGTGTACAACTAAACGAAAATACAATTTTTAATGATAATTACTTTAATTGTTAGTTAGTAGTTTACGCATTTAAAAACTTACAAAAACGTATAAAAAGTTGTACATTTAAGTTTACAAGTGAAAATCAAAATTATAGCTAATACTATATTTCAAACAGTATAACAAACAGTTACTACGGTTAAATAAATTGTTATATTAATCATACCATGGGGCGTTTTAAATTGTATCTGCTAAATACTTCAAAGCAATAATATGATAAACGAGACAAAGGATCATTAATAACAACTCTTTCAAATAAACTTTGATTGATGTGATTTTCATTTTTTACTAAAATACTTAATACAACATATTTCTTATTTTTTTTACTCAAGCTTTTAAATAGTACAGTTAGAGTTATACGAAAAGTAAAGCTGATAATAAATCAAAAAAAATTATAACACGGATAGTGTAAGTTTTAAGTTTATTTTATAAAAAATTAATCGAAATTACCAAATCATCTGTTAAATTAACTTTAAAAGTATTTACTGTTAAATTAGAATTTGTTTATAACTGTGTTGACTTCTTTATAATTAAGATTTTGGTTGTTTTATTAAAGTTGTTTTACGTTTATTTCTGACAACCTACAAAACTTACAGTGGATGTGAATATTATTAAACAAACATAGTAAGTTTTTCATGACATCATTGTTTGTATTTTTAAAACTAATTATTCAAAACAACTTAGATAAAATAACATTGTTTGATGATAAAACATAAAATATTAGTAAAATTTATTTGAACTAAACTTTAAACAACTATAAACAGTTAAAAACATTAAACTATGATAAAAAATTAAAAGCTTCTGAACTTGTCCTCATAACAGAACTTAATCATTTTTACACTACGAAAAAGACACGTTTTAACCCGTGAAGTAGCAATATAAATGGAATTCAAATGTGTAAATTACAATTTTTATTTTGCAATGTGTACGGTTTGTTATGTATGGTTTTAAAAAAACATAATATTTGTCATTAAGAGTTTTTCTTTTTGGAATTCGACCGAATTAGTGAACTTTTATTCAACAAACTAAATAAAAGAAGTTAATAGAACTAATGTTAATAGTTACTCACGTGTACTTAGTGTTAAACAAACTTAGTTTATGTGCAACTGCTAATTCAATTATAAAATACAATTATTTGAAATATTTTCAAACAGTTGCATATTGCAATTGAAAAAAACAAAATCTTCACTGTTTAATTATCTTTAAATTACAGTGATTGATCGCATTAGTTAAAACTTAATCACTTCAATGTTTCAATGCGCAACGAAACTTTCAAAATGTCGAAAGCACGTGCAGTAAAACTTGTAAGCAATTGAGAAATTCTCAACGGTAATTCTCGTAAAAGCACGTTTTAGAGATTATAATTGTCGACAAGATCACATATATGATATTTGGTAAGAACTTGTTTTATATATAAATGCAACAAAACAAAGTTTAAAAATGTTGTATAAAATACATCAAAACCAAATTAAGTCGTATCCGGGTCAGAAAAAATCAAGTTATCTGTTATTTTAGACAGTTGTACAATTATATATACACCAATTTAAAATTTTCAGTGTAGCCTAAAATTATACTGTAATTATAATTATATACTAATGTGATAATCTTTGAAATGTAATAAATTGGGTTTATTTTGCAATATTTTATAGCTTTGTGGTTTTTTAAAATTTTATTATAGTTTTTCACTTAAAGTTCAGTTTATAGTTTTAATATTTGTTTCCTAAAAACATCCCTCCTTACTTTCATAAATTTTCCGATTATTAGGTGCTTAATGACTCTTTAAATTGTCTTTCAAATCAGTACAAATTTTACCAGGTGTTTGCTACATTACGATATATGTTGCATTTTTTTTAATGCTTGAGAAAACTTTGTTATTTCATCTATAACAAAAATATTAACAGCTTAATTGTTTTCCCACATCTCAAAAGTGTTAACCTTAAAACGAACTTAATTATTCAATAAAATATACTTTCAACTAGCTTACAACTAAGAAGTTGGTGTATAAATTTCAATAAATGTTTTTATATCAAATGTTAGTTTTACTTTTATTTAAGAATAAATAGACAACTATTTTATTCTCAAGACAAGATTTTGTATTAAATAAATCAGATCACTAAATAAATAGTTTCGCTTACCGTGCTACTTTGTAAATAAAACGGTTTAGTATCAAAATTATAAAAAAGTATCTAGCTTAATCAATATTCCTCAATAAAATATATTTCTTAAATCTTTTTTTTGAACTAAGCATCTATTTTTGTGTACAAATTGATGGCAGACTTTTATCAAATCTTATAATAAGTTTTACCTTTAAAATTTACAACTCGAAACAAAATAAGTTAATAACTTTTTAAATTATTATTTTCCCCTAATTGAACCTGAATAACATTTGAAACATAAATATAATGATAAAATTAAGTTTAAGATTTGTTCTTATGTAAGGCCTAATTACTTTTATTTTTTTTTAAATAATGTTTGTTTAAAGCAGTAGTTCCCAACATTTTTGGTGCCCCGCACCCCTAAAGTCTCTTAATTTGATGTCGCACCCCTAACACTATATGCTATAGTTATTTATTAATAATTTGATTATAAAACCATTGATTTCATTAATTAATAATTTGTATTTTAGTATTTATGATAGTGTACTATAATAACAAACATAAAATACTTGGAAATTTAAAAGCATAACAAACTATATTCGAACAAGTTTTATCTATTTTTTATAAGGTAGAAAACATCAGAACTCACTCTTCCTTCTGCAATGATAAACGATTTCTAAGATTTAAACTAACATTAGAAGTGAGAAAAAAGCACTAGAAAAGTAATAAATATTAGGCTTAAACTTAAAACTATACTTTTTATACATTTTGTTATAAATATATGTACTTGAAAATAAAAATCAGCTATTCTAAGTTAAGATTATGTAATGTTTTATTTTCGAAACTACTAGCGACTAGGAGGTTTCAAAATAATAAAGATTAGAGATAAGATTTTTAAAAGTTAAAAAATATTTAGTCTTAAATTGTACAAAGATATGTATAAAAGCAAATACAAGAAAAGTTTTTATGCTTACAACTTAAATAGAAAAATGTAGATTGAAAAAGGTAAACAGTTCAAGTTCAAAAAAGGAATGAATAGAAATAAAGTTGATGCATTGAATACTTTTGCTGATGTATAAAAATTGGTTTCACGGAAGCTAAAAACAATTTTTCTTAAATGTTATAACATACAGGAATTGCTGTGAACTTTACAATTTACTGATGTTAAATCTTTAAGCACCACTTTCTGTACAACTAAGCTAAATAAATGTATACATTATAAATGTAATAGACTTAACAGAACCTGTTCTTAACCGCTAATAAAAAGCCTGCTGAAGATACTAATTTACATCTAAGTATTTCAATTAAAACAGATGTTAGCTCAAAAACTGTTTTAAACAATTAATATCCAGTTAAGAAAATAAAACATTTAAAGAACAGATGATTAAAATTCACAGGTGTAAAACTCTAAGAAAGCTTTATTGAAATGTTAATTCTAAACTAACAGTTTTTAAATGAAATTAGTAAAATAAATTTATTATAGAATAGCGCTCTTGCTCTATGACGTATTAATATAATTAATTTATTCAGAAAATTAGCACCGACTTCTATTTATAACAAAAAGTACTTTTTAACTTTTTTAACTTTATCAGAGAGTGAAAATATCCTTATTCGTCATACAAAATAAAAATCTATCTCGCACCCCCTGGAATGCTGCCTCGCACCCCCAAGGGGTGCGAGCACCCCTGATTTAAAGCTTGAATGATGTTACGTAAATGTTATCTGAAACGTTCACATCTAGACAGGTTTAAAGTTTTAGTTTCATTCAAAACTCAATCAACTTTCCTTTATAGCGCTTATTTAAAGAAAAATTGTATAAAACAGTTATCTAATCCTTTATTTTTTAGTTGTATTCTGTATTTAAACTTCTATTTTGATTACACTAAGACTAAGTTATAAGTATATTTGAGTGACATATCCTTTTTTTAAGGTTGGCAATTTTAAGGTTGTGAATTAATACTTCAGGGCACAAAAAATATCTAGAGAAATATATTACTATTACTTTGAGATATAAATCAGATAAAACTCTCCTATTAGCAAAACTCAGTTAAACCTTTGGCAAACAAAACAGAAAACAAAGTCGAATCAAAAAATTGTTACGTCACAAACTATAACTATCCAACTATCATAAAAAATACTATAATAATATACGCCTAAATTATAGCAGCTTATAATTGTAATGCAATTAAAAAACAGCTTGTATTTTCTATATACATAACGAAAAAAAAAACTTTGTTTCTCAAAAAAGAAGCCTATTGATTATTTATGTTTCAATTTTCATAAGTTTTATTACTTTACATGTTAAAAACTAGAATACAAACAGTAAACCTATAGTTTTTTAAAACTAAATAGCTAAGACAAAAAAACAACAGTAAATGACAAATTTTTGAAATAGAAGCTCGTATTACCCTCGAAAAAAAATTAAATCACGTCCATTTTATGTTTAAGGTAATAAAGCATTTGTATTTTGATTGACAAGAGTTATACTACGCAGTGCCATAGGGGTTCATGGTATTTAGTCTATAAATTGTCATTAAACAAAACTTCAAATTTAAACTTATTTTTTGATACAACAAATAAAAATATATATATTGTCAACTTGTAAAAATCACTAAAATAATATTATAAACAGTATGTAGATAGACAAGTTGAATTTAACTAAATATTATTTCATGTATATCAGTCTAAAAATTATTTACTGATTTTTCTTTATATTTAAATTAATTAGACAGTTATAATACTAATTTTAATAAAAAACAGTTTATTAGCATTAAAAAAGATAATACATATTTTTCAATGTTATAAATAGTATGTACGTAACTTAGTTACGTGTTTTAACAGTTACTACCATTTTTAAAATGTTTAATAAAATTAAACTAGTTTTATTGTTTTACTTCTATTGCGTTACGATGTTTCCCTGTAGATAAATTCAAAAGACACAAACAAAAGTTGTAAAAAAATGCAGAGCGATAAACTAAAACATAAATAGACAATAGAGAAATACAATTCTATAAAGATTAATTTATTGCTGCTGTGTGTCATTGGAAGAGCTCGAACTTCAGCGAGCAAAGGCTTTTGCGTAAAAAAGCAGTTTGACTTTATTTTTCTCAAAGTAGACACTTCTTGCGTCTGCATAAGTAGTCGATTTCAAACTTTAAAACCATCATTTTTTTTAAACGCAAACTGTTTTATTTAAAGCAACTAAAGCATATTTTGTTTTTATGTATTGAATGTTAAATCTTTACTTATTTCACAGCTACTGGTTAAGTAAATACTTGTATTTTAACAGCGAGTTCAAAGGTTAACTTATTCCAGTTATAATGTTTTATAGTTATATATTTTTTGGTTCAATGTTGAATTTAGGCATATTTACCTTAATTTAAAGAACTTATCGGTATCCCTACCATTTATTTACTCTAATAAATTACCTTATGTTTGTTTTATCTCAGTAGAACTTATTCATAGTAAGTTTTCTATATACAAACATATCAATAACTCATTAAAAAATTTAGTATTGGAAACAGATTATGCGCAAATTTGTAGGTTTTTAATCATTTTTCTCAAATGTTATAACATTTTTAAGTAAACATTTTAAGACAATACCTAAATATTATTTAGGCACGAAAAAATTTATTGGAATAAAAATAACTATTGTTTTTACTGAGAACGTTAATAGTTAAAGTTTAGGGTTAACGTATTAAAAAAAAGGTTTATTTTAAATTGACACGTCCGAGTATTTACAACTAACACCTTAGTAATAAAACTTAATCCGCACTCTTATACTGTTGGGTGGGGAAGACTTAAATAAATCTATGTTTGCAAGTTAAACTTATTCAGGCGCAAACAAATACTTTTCAAACTAAAATCAAGCAAGAACTTGATACAGAGCTTTGAGTTTTAACATTCAGATTTTAATTAAATCAGGGTGTTTAAAACTATGTTTAAAACATTAAAAACTTGACCATTGAATATGAGAAATTAAAGTTACTAATGCAGTAAAGAAATACTGAAACTTTGTAATTTAAAATAATTATTTCATTTGCACTTTGTTTTTATTTAGAAGTAAGATAAGACATAATGTTTTTGATTTATTTTAATAAATTTTAAGTTGTAAGTTCACTTAAAATTATATTATTTTGTTTTTACTAAAGTGATCAAGAAATACGTTTTTAAAATACTTTATAACTATGTAGTATAACTATAAACAAAATAATAAACAAACAAAACTTAAAAACGTACAAAAAACTAAGTTATTACTATGCAAAAGTACAATAAGTTTATGACAAGTTAATCTTTAGTTTTAACTTTTATTACTAATACGCTTTAACTAGTCATTACAAATTATTTACAATAAATTTTGTCACTTGACAAGTTGTAGTTGTATAAATATAATGCAGCCTTTATGTCTCGTTAACAGTTATCGTGTCAAACACTACACCCCACAAAATGACCTCAATTTTTAATTTTTGATAGAATTTTTGCAGAAATATATTCTAGTATTTAATATAGTTAAAAAAAAACAAACATAATTAAAGTTTATGTTTTCTATGTTTAATAGCAGTGTTTAATAATAAACAGATTTTATTAAAAAATGGTACTTTTTATTAACTTTGAATTATATATATTTTTATAGTTTACAGTAATCTTTTTGTTTAGAGAGATGTTTCTTAATTTTTAGTCAGTTTATTCGTTTAAAAACAATTATTTACAATAATTTCATATTAATTTATTTAGATACCTATTAACTATTTATTTGTCAGGGGAACCGTTAACTTTACTTAAACATAGCACATTTTCAATTATAACAAACAAATAACTATAAGACTATAAAGTTTATCTTATAACGTTTGGCATTAAAAAAGATGAATTAACGATTTTAAATTAATTTTCTATCACAATTATATCCTGTTAAATAAAAAAGTTTAAGGCTTTGATATAAAATTAATGCGACTAGTTTAGTGTTTTTGATGTGAAACTTTATGGCGGGTTAAAAAAAAATAGCTGTATGGAAAATTAAAATTGTTTTTGATACGTTTTTAACATAAATAAGTAACAAATGTTTAATTATAATTTAATCTAAAAGAGTTGAAATGAACACATATGCTGATAAAATTTATGAGTTTAAAGGTTTTCTGAGATAACTTTGTCTTTAAAAATTTAACTTTTGCTTTTAATAAAACTAATGTTTATTTATCTGTATATGTTTACTTGAATAATATAGAAAATAGCTTATGTACTTTTTTTTTTAATTACATAAAACGATAAACAAGTTTTGCTTATAATGTTGAAGTTTGAGCTTTTTTATACATTTTTCGAAAATTATATTTTTATTTGGCTCGTTCACAATAGTTTTAATAAAATATAAATCATGAAGCAAACCACGTTTAATCATCGCTATAGATTTGCATGAAAACAGGTACTATAAGTATTATTAATCTTGATAGATCATTTTATATTATAGATGCTTTTTTGTCTACAGCTACAGGTAAAATAATTGTTTTTCAACGATTGCCTGTTAAACTCTCACTTGTTGTTAGAAAATGTTCGTCACAATCTTGTTTCTCGTGAAAGGTAAAACAGGGTTTTATCAATTAATCATCGACAAATCACTAGGGTGACATTTGTTATTTGACAGTTTTTATAAACAAAATGCAACTCTTTTGTCTTGTTTACAAATTTTATTTGATTTATTAAACCGCACATAGTAAGTTTACCTTATTTACAATTACTTTATTTGTAAAGCTTTAATTTTAACTAAGATTACATACAAAAGAAAGAGTTATGCTAAAAAATTTAAAAAAATTATGTTATAATTAGTATTCAAATATATTTTACTTCTACGTAAGAAACAATAAAAGTTCTATAGAAATAAAGTTTTTTTAAATTGTTTTTGTTACAGTTTTTTTCATTTACATATAATTTCTAATAAAAATTATAGTTTTAAAAAATGCATAGTTTATTTATTTATTTTTTTTTGCTATTGTTTAGATAGTTTTACAATGACTTTTTAGAACTTTCATTGAATTTTAAGTTTACTTGACAAAAATTCGGTTTTAGTAAATATTTCGTACAGCTAAATGAAAATAAACTCATATTAAAATCATTCATTCCTTTTAATCAATCAGTTGTATTAGTAGTACATTCCGGTAAATCAATTAATCTTAAACTTGTTTGCTAAACTGGTTTCCACATTGACATGTCGTTAGGAATATAAAGATACATCAAAACTTTTGGTTTTAGTATTAGTTATGCTTTTAAATTCTTTTTGTTGAAAAAGTCAAAAAAAGTAATAACTTTAATGCATTATTTTGTTACGTAAATTTTTATAAAAAAAACTATTTTTTAACTTATTTTGCTGATATAACACGTATAAAAGAAAATGCCCTTAATAATTAGCTTAAATTAAATTTAATGAACTTTGTCATTTGACACGTTTTATAAACAATTGCACGACCTCTGTCTTGTTATGATTTGTACTTGAATTTTAAAACAATCGATGTAGATTATAAAGTGCACTTTGTTTATACTAGTTATTGTTGTTATTCAACTAATTTTAAATTGTTTGTTCGCTTAAAAAATTTATTCTAAACTTAAAAACTTTCATGAAAAACATTTTTTGTTTTTAGAATAAAACTTAAGAACAAATTATTTTGATTGCATTTCTTTTGTATAAAAGCAAATCATTTCAACTTAGTTTAAGCGTACCTATCAAAAAGCTTCTTTTTTTTTCGAGTTAACAGTTTTGTAACCTAAGGAAAGTATAACTTTCATCCGTAAAATACTATAGTAAGTTTACTGCAAAACTGGTGAAAAGATTAAAATGTCTCATTATTTTTTTAGTTTTGCTTCAAATTACTGATGGTTTTTAAATTTACTATTTTGTCTTTAAAATTATTATTGTTGTTTTTTAAATTTTTTATTAAAAAGCTGTTTGAGAAATTTATGTTTAAATTTTTCTTTTAATGTTATCTTAGAACTGAAGATCCTACGTAAACATTTTCGATTCGGTCCGACTTCTTTAGAACGGGTATTTATATCACTTGAAATGTTTATAATCAAACCTTTTGCTTTTTTAAGACCGAAACGACATTTCAAACAATGCTTGGAAAATGACAACTTACCTTAAAAGCCGCTATATAAAATAAACTGTTTTAGAAGTTATCTATAAGCGTATAATTTTTAGATTTATTTAAATTTTAATAAATTTACTAATAAAAAGGAATTATAAGAACAACAGAAAATTTGTAAAGATTAATTCTAAAGCTATTTACTACCTAAAACTTAAAAGCAATCTAAGCTAGAGTTTTTATTTCATGTTTTTTTTTAAATGCAATAACATTAAAACAAAATTTATTAAAATTATAACGAATAAAACTATCCTTAAACTTTTTACAATTTAGTTAAAAAGTTTTCTAACAACGGATAAAACTTAAGTAATAAAAAGTAATGGTGATTATCTACATACTTTAGTTTGTTTTAATAATACTGTTTTTAAAAGTTTGTATTAGATAAACAATTGCTAGTACTATAACATTCTGAACTGAGACTGGTATAATTTCTGAAATAGTATTGAAAAAAACAAATATATCTTTATAAAGTATATTAAATCTATTATAGTGAAATTATAAGCATTTAAAAAATATTTATTTTGCGTACATCGATAAACAACTGCCCTTTCAAACAAAATAACAAAATTAGAAAAAATAAATAATTCTAAATAAAAAGTTTAAGAAAAGCGGCTTGAACAACAACTGTTTAACTGAATTAATGTTAAATAGTTGTTATATATCATACAACTCTTTTTACATCTACGAAGAAAGTCGTTTATGGATATAATATGTCAGAACATGTTATTTAAACATTAAATGAATTAGAAAAGAAGCTTGAATATTGTTTTTGGTCTTATTACTATTCGCGGTTTTACGTGTACATTTGGTTGCTAAGATGATTACTTCTTTTTTGGTTAAACTGTAGAAAATAAAACACAAACTTATGAAAAACTTTACAACCTAGTATGAAAGAAAGTATTTTTGCTGTAAAATACTGTCTGTTATCTGAATAGTTTACTGTACTCAATCATTTTGACATTCTAAAAGGGCAAATTGTTTTACCCGTAAGATAGTAATACAAATGGAGTTCAGATGTGTTAATTACTACTTTGTTTTGCAACATGTATGACTGTTATGTCTTGTAAACAAACATTGATTGTTTTTGTACAAAGTTTGTTTAAAAGGTTAAATTTCTACATATCTAAATTTTAGGATAGTATAAGCTACTTCACTACAAGCAATATTTTCACGTTTTCATTGCTACACACAAATCTGGCTGCTTTACCAATGTGATTAATTATTATGAATACGAGCTCCTAATTGCGTTAACAGACTTTATCAATTATTTTTATATTGATAGAATAGGTTAAAGAAAAATTTTAGATATTTCTGAATAGTTAATTTCTAATTAAAAATTTAATTATGCTTAGTTTAAGTAGGTAACATTACAATATATCCTAATAGTTTTCTCATTTTATTTTGAAAAAGCTTTATAAATATAAAAACTATCCTTGTACTTGAGTATTTCTATAAAAACTAACTTAAAAAAAATTTGTATAATGTATAACTTCTTGATAAGTTCAGACTAAAACTTAAAACTTAGTTTGTTTTACGTTTTAGTTTTCTAAGTTAAATATTTTTACTTAAATAACCAATTTATTAATAAAATTAGTTTTCAAAACTATGGATATAATTGTTCATAACCTGATTTAGCTAAAAGTTCTTTTAAGCCAGTGCTTTAAACTAAGTAAATTTTTTAATTTGTAAAGTGTATACAACTTCGAAAAGTTACTTTTCACTGTATGTTATTGTTATAAACAGTATTTATTCTACGAATTCTTAGTATGCAATGATTACAGTATATCAGCAAATTGTCTGTAAAAAGTAAACTATACTGAGAAAACGCCACAATTTTGTTATTTCGTATAAAAATAGCTGTGCAACTATGGCAATATTTAGTCAATTTACAGAATGAAAGACGAAAATTCCTAAAATACGTCACGATGTTATAAATATTAATAGAAAATACTTGTGAAATTTTACAATAATTTTACAATTTTTAATAAAAAACCATTATAACAATATTATCTACAATATACTACTTTATAAAAGAACTCTTAAATAATTTAATGTTTCTTTTTAAGACCATATACCGAGTATAATGATAAACAAATATGTTAAACCCAACTAGTAGTTTACTAGTAATATGTACAACTTCAACTTCAAACAATATTCTTATCTAAATATCAGAACTTAAGAAAATTAACTTTCAATTTAGTGACGTTAGTAACTTTTAAGCTCGTCATATTCGCTAAAATCTCAAAACAAAATACTGAGTAGTGAAGAAAGAGTTTAAAAACAAGATTCTCAAAAGTCAATTTTGTTTACGACTTCATGTTTTCCTTGAAAACCACTTAAAAGGGTGGATTATATGGGAACAACCTTTTAAGTTTCTCTAAGAAAATTTCCCTCATATAAACGTACGGATTTAACATTTAAACGACTTTTTGACTCAGTTAGTTGAAGCCGGACAAAGGTTCTTTTTTACTTTATTTAAACTTTAAGCTGCAACCTTAAAAAAATTTAGAAATCCTTAAACATTTCAGCAATTATTTTACAATTATCGTATATAAATGAAATGTGTTTAAACAAAAATTTAGTGTTGACCATGTCTTCGTTTACTTTTAGTAAAGTTTTATTTAACGCTATAAACTAAATAAAAACATTTTAAGTAGGTTTAGTTTTTTATGTAATATTTAACTTAAGTATATATGGATACAAAGTATAGATACTTATTAAAGTAACAGTAAATTTAAGTCCATACAAGTATAGTAGTTTTAATATTTAGTATTCACAGTGTTTAACAGTTTTATCATTTTAATAGCATCGGTGAAACATTTAAAACTATTAATTATGTTTATAGTACAAGTAGATATTTTTTGAGTGTTATTTTTACAGTATATAGTACTAATTTTTTAAAAAAACTTAAACAAAATACTGTAGTTTTATGATTAAAATACATATCCAATAACATTTATGTGTTTAATACAGTATAAAACTTTAAGTTAATTCGGTTTATTTTGGAATTAGAACAAAGTTTCTAATCAACACAATTTTTTAATGAAACATAATGGTTTATTATACTTTACATAAATTTATAACTCGAAAACTAAACAAATTATTTACTGAAAAAAAACAACGAAACTTAATTACTACTTAATAAAAAAATTGTGTTGAAGTTTTAGAAAAATTTATTTTAGCTAGTTTTAAACTTATGCATGATATCGTTAAAGAAGTTCTTTTCAAGGTTTTTTTTTGTGAAAATAAGTTCTACAAAAAAATAACAACAAATTATTTTTTGGAAACAGAAGAGAATTTTTTTTCCACCCATATTCCCAAAAACCTCCAATTAATTTAACTATTACTTAGTTAATGATGCTTTAAATTGTTTATACCATCAAAAAAAGTTTAACCAGGTACTTGTTAATAGACAGTTTATGTGTTTTTGTACTATATTTTAAGTTTTAAAGAACTAAATTAACTTTGATTAAACTTAAACTTTAATTACCTGTGACTTTTTATAGTACAGTTAATATTTCTCTCAGTTGACATTTATTTTTCTCTCTTAACTGCATTAAATAGTTTTACTAAACTTTCACTTAACATTAGTTTAGACAAGCTTTTTAACATAAATAACAGTACAGTTTTTAAATCATTAATATTTTATTAGTGTTTTTTTTTTATCATTTGAGATTGTATAAGAAAATTGTTTCCGACGACTAAGATCAATTTATATTTTATTTTCGTTATCATTGTTTAATGGATGTTTTATTTAAAAATCATAAGTAATTTTATTTCAGTTACTACGATCATCTACGAAACAATGATTTTTCTAACCAAATAAAACTTCCTCAACTGAGTCTTAAAAAAGTTCTCTATCGGGAGTAATTACAATTGGTGCGAAAATGTTAAGTGTGACGTCATAAAAGTATTACAACGCCATAATAAAAGAAAACATTGGAGTTCAAATATTAATTTTAGAGTAGTGTTTTACATTGTACGTTACAAACCTCCAACAAGAAAAAAAAATGATAGATTAAAATCTCATTGTATTTTTATTAATTTTGTTTTATAGAAATATATTTTTGTAATCATATTAATCTACGATATAAAAGAATATATAATTACTTGATAACTTTAATAGAAAGATAGCTTTAACAAAGAAAAAAATTACTACTTTTAATATCAATGCTAAAATGTTCAAACAATTAATTTTTTAAAGTACTTCGTTAACTACAAAATCTAAATATTAAAATCTTTCTATAAAATTCGAACTGTGAAAACAAAAAAAAAGTTGTTTTCACTTTATTAAAGTCATTTATATTTTAATTTACAAGAAAAATTAAAGTGGCGATATCTAAAACTTTACATTATATCGCCTACATTAAAAAAAAATACAAGTTGTGTTTAACATAAAAAATAATTAGGTTATATTTAGTTTTGTAAATAAATAATTATAACGAATTTACTAATGTAATGTCAACAGTTTTTAAGACTCCAATAGAACTTTAAAATACTTATATTATAGTGAAAATAAATTTTTGTTCTATTTTGCAATTTTTTTCTATTCAATGTCTATCAGTTCATCATACGACCAAACATTCTAACTTTACTTTAGATAGTATATAATACGAATAACTTAAATAAATTCAATATAAAACAAATTGCAAAATTAAACTTTAAAACGAAAAAAAGTCTTAAAATCTTTTTAATTGCAAAAACAATTTGTTAATAACTAATAAATAAAACCTAAAAGTACTTTAAAACATAAGTTTTTATTTGAAAAACGTTAAAACAAAAAAAAAAACTATAGTAGGTTTTAAACTTTTTATTGATATAAGATACCATACGGCGCTTTTAAGTAAATATTGTTTAAGTTTTTTCATATTTCAGTTTAGAATGTATCTAATGCTACAAATTAATAAGAACATGATTGATTTAAAGTTTACATTATACATGTATGCGGTTTTTGGTTTACGTTTTAGTGAAAGCAAGATTTAACTAAATCTCTTTTAATAAATGACAAGCGTTCGCACTGAAATCCGTAATATAAAATAAGATGTAAGTACTTAAATATCTTAGCTAACTTTTTAAAACATAAACATATTTTATGTGAACTTAGCTCCAATATAACACAATATCTGTATTATATTAAAAATATAGTTATACAAAGAACAATTTTAACTGCTTTTAATATCAATGCTAAAACTTTAAAACAATTTACTTTTTATAGTACTTCGCTTAGAACAAAAACTAAATATTAAAATTTTTTATCAAGTAATAGTGCGAATTTTGAAAAAAAAAAGTATTATATCGCCTACATTGTAAATTAAATAAAAGTTTTGTTATAAATAAAAAAAACTAGTTTTATTTTGTTTTGCAACTAATTAACTAAAACGAATTAGCTAATGTGCTGTCAAAATTTTTTTTGGCTAAAAAAGAACTTTAAAAAACTCATATTAATGGTAAAAATAAGTTGTTGTTAAACTTTACAATTTTTTTCTATTCTATGTCTATCTGTTCATAATATGACTAAACATTCTAACTTCACATCTAAAAACAAATTATAATAAAAACTTAAATTAATTCACTCTACAACAAAGCGCTAAATTTTAGTATTTTTAATAATTTATTATTATTATTATTATTATTATTAAGTTTATTGTCCAACGAAGGACCTAGGCATTAAAACCTAAGCCGCTTAAACTGAAAGACACTAACATAAAAAGAAAAATCAAATTACAGTGATTAAATAAACATAAACATAAAACTTATACAAGGCAAAAACTGAATAAATTAAAACTTTCACAACAAAATATTCAACAATTCCAAAGTCACCAATCTCCAATTATACGTTCCAAAGCAAAAAATCCCTGTAACAAGCATTTCTGTCAAATCTTCAGAAGCTGTCTTCATCTTGCAGAACATTCATCTCAGGTACTATTTGCCACTCGTTATGACGGCAAATTCAGTCAAAAATCACTTCAAAAATTTGGCAGCAACACTTCACAAATCTAGCTTAGGAATCAACTGAATATCCAATAATTTCAAAATCTAAAGCCCAAAGCACATTAACAACAGCCCTTCCAAAAATTTTAACAAAAAGAAGTCTAAACTTTTTTCTAGTTGCGAAAATCGTTTGTTAATAACTACGAAGAAGACCTTAAAATACTTTAAAATATAAATATATACTTAAAACACTTTAAAACCAAAAAAACTAACTTACTCTTAAAACATTTAGGTTGATAAACGATACCACGAGGAACTTTTAAGTAACTTTTTTTTTAAATTTTTTCAAACATTAGTTTAAAATATATCTAATGCTACACATTTATATGAGCATGATTGATTTAAAATTTACATTATATTTGTTTGTGGTTTTTGATTTAGGTTAAGTGTATGCAAAAATTTAACTAAAGCTTACTTAATAAATGACTAGCGTTTGCAATTAAATGTGTGGTATAAAATAAGATGTTAGTACTTAAAAACCTTAGCTAACTTTTTAGAATTTAACTATATTTTAAGTGAACTTAGCTCCAATATAACACTATCCCTCTATTTTAGTAAAACCAAAAAGGATAGCTAAATTAGTTATTAAAAAATTCATAAACTATTACAAAAAATAAGTAAAATTAACTTATTTAAATTGTTTTAATATATGTGTTAGAAAATTATGTAAACATATTTAATCAAAAATACTGTATCGGTTTTTTTTTTTAGTAATATATTAAAATGCCAATAATTTTTATCTTTACATTAAAGGCGTTAAACACCAATTAAAAAAATAATATAAATTGAATTATTATTCAACAACAAGTGACCAAAAAAAAAAAGAACTATAGCTTTGAGGATCTACTGTCAACTTTTAAATAAGTTCAAAAAGCATAAATAATCTTGTAAATTTTAGAAACATTAAAAAAAACAAAAGATCTTTGTAATAAAATTCAACTTGGGCGGTAAAATTTGTTAATAAGATAAATGAGTTACATTATGTTTATAAAATTTTTCTAAAATAAAAGTTCAAAACGGTCAAATTTAATAACTAATCAATATCCCTATTTTATATATATTTATCTGTTATACATGTTAATCATTATTTATTTTAAATTGCTCTAAGTAAAATCATTCAAATATTTACAATATTCAAACTTATTAGGAACATTAACTTTTCTTTACAATTAAAAACACTAGTTAGAAAGAAGACATGTACAACTAACTTAAATTAAAATAAAGAAAAGTAATAATTTAAGTTAGATCTTATAATTAAACTATTTTAAATAAGTAAATACTTTTAACTTCTTAACCTTTTACTTATATTTGAGCGACAAATATATTTTAAATTTAGATATATAAATGCATTAGTAAAAAGAACATTAAACTAAGTTTAAGTTTTTAAATTGTTATATTATACTTTTCTTGAAAGTTTTAATCAAATAAACAGCTTGAATCGTATTTAAATCTTTTCAATTTTTAAATAAACCTTTTTGACAAACAAACTTTAACACATTGTCAAAGTAACATCATACAAGTTAAAGCATGATTGTAGGACTAGTTAAATTAAAAGATTCTAATACTATACTACTAACATAATATCGTTATGTAAATAATTGAAAACTTGTGACATGATCCTTACTAAAACTTCTGTTTTCAGAAATTAATATAATTTAAGCTCAAAATTGACCAATGTAAAGATAAAAAACTAGTCGTACGGTTATTTGAAATAAACTTTCTTGGAAATACAAAATTAATTTATACGTCAAAACATTAAGTTTTTAAAATTACAAAGTTAACTGTCAAGTTTTTCAGCTGTACTTGAACTTCACAACTCATATTTAAATTTTGTGTAGAAATAAAATAATAACTTATTCGAAAATTTTTTAAGTTTTGTGCAATTCTAACTTTTATTAAGTGAGGTATAGTTTTAAAATCCATAAAAATCAACAAAAATTGATTCTAAAATAAAAATAATCAAATTCTATTGTTAAAGTTTACCAAGTTTAAACCAAAATGACCGTGTAAGTAAAATATTATTTAGTGCCATAAAAATAATTTTCAAAAACTTATATAAAGAGCGTATAGACGCCATTTTCTTGAGTAAAGTATTTCATAACTGTTAAATGGATTGTTTATAAACTTTTCCACAAAATTAAATTAACAAAAAATAAGTATATCGGTATTTTAGATAAAATGAGCATTTTATTTAAAACATTTAAATCTTAAATTTATATTTAAGCTTTCGTTAATATGAAATATATAATAAGAACTGTTAAGGTTTATTTAATAACTTTGAGAACAAGGTAATTTGATAACTGATAAAATTTGGAATAAAATTTCTGATTATAAAAAAACTTAAAAGAATGTACATGTTTTCAAATGAAAAAGTAACTATTTTATGGCATAAAATGTATTCAAATCGGTTCGTATTTTACAAATTAGATTTATAAAATATAATTGGAGTGTTTAACTAATAGAAAAAACTTAAAATATGTCAACTACAATCATAAATTTTCAAATTTAATCAATATTGATTATAAAGTTTAAAATTTCATAACAAATTAGTTTTCAAATATTGAAACAAAACCAGTTTTTAGTTTTACGGTTGTTTTTAGCTAAGTTAACAGTTTTTTGTAACAATATCTTCATATGGGCGAAATAAATTATTATACTTTTTACTGCTTTTCTCAATAGCTGTTGATATTTTTTGCTGTGTACTCATAGAATTATCATTTACATTTTGGTCAGTTTCCATTCTTGTTTGTTGTTCGGAAATATCATTTATTTTAGCAGAGCTTTTATTTTCTAGTTGTTTTTCAAACCGTCTTCGCTTTATAAGGGGAGCTAATGGGTCGTAAGGAAAAGTGTATTGTTGTGGAATATCCATAAAACTAGAGTTAGTTGATGGGTAAAAACTGTTAAGGGAGTAGTTGAGTTCCAAACTTTTATGAAATTTCACTTGATTGTAAAAATAATTTCTGTTTTTGTCATTATTTTTAAATACTGGTAGACTAAATTGTTGATGATTGAGAAACGTTGGCAGATCACTAGTGGGCGTTGTTCGCTTCCTTCTTGTTGATTGGTCGTTATTTTTGTCATGGGTCTTCATATGGGACTTGAGATTGTCCTTTCTAACGGAACTGTAGTCACAGTGGGGACATTTGTGGTCCTTTTTACCCAGATGAATACGCATATGACGATGAAAATGATATAATCTGAAAAATTTAACTTAATAAGTACAAGTGTGCAAGTTCAAATCTAACATTTTATTTACACAAATAAAATAACACATCTTATTTTTATTTATTTTGTGCAGAATTTTAGTTTTGTTGTTCATGGAATTTAAATTAAAAAAGCTAACACCAAATTATTATATTAATAACCTTCAATAACATTTAATATTTATATATATAAAAAGTGTTTACCTTTTTATTCTTTTTTCACACAATGGACATTTTATGTACATATTTTCAGGATCTCTGCCTTTCATTTGTTCTTTGACCTGAGTAACTATCAATTCTGCCTGTTTTTTAGTGACAATGATCTGATTATTTTTTGAAGATGTACTTACGGGAGATAAGTTTAGATGACTTGATGGTATGTAATTTTTTGGTAGACTAATTGAAGTTACGTCTGAAAAATTTGAACTACTTGGAATTTTTGTTGGATTATTTGATGTGTAGTTATCAAAGAAATTTTTATTCTTTTTGTTAGAAAAGTCTGAACTCATAGATTTTATGCTTTCACTAACTTTTTTATTATTTGTAGATGCAGTATTTTCTAAAGTAGTGTTCATTGTACTTAGCAAACTTTTCTGATTTTGTTGTCTTGTCGGTATTGATTCATTTAGTTTTCCTTTATATGAACGTTTGTTAATAACATCACCTATAGTCTTATCACTTGCATTACCTTTTACTTTATTAGTTGTAATGTTTTTAAGTTTTGGTTTACCGTAAATATTGTATCTCTGGTTGTAAACGTGAATCATGTTATTACTAAAGTTCTGCTGTGACATAAAATAGCTGTTAACATGTTGCTGATTTTGTAACAATCTACCTTGATTTATGTTATTTTGTGTCATCATGTAAGCTGCATACATCAGTTGTTGTCTTCTTTGATTGTAGAAATTGTTAAGACAAGCCCATTTCATTTGGTTTTCGTAGAAAGCTTGCATTTTTGCTACATTATTTGTTTGCTTATAAGTTGATGTAAAAGGGTTACTCATTGAAAACTTCTGTAGTTGCCTATGTGGCAAATGATAACCGTCGTTTTGATGAAAACTTTGTAGTTGTTGCTTTGTGCTCAGCTTTGTGTTTTTCGCATTATCGTTTTGAGTGGTTATGTTCTTTGTTGAAAACAATTTTGTTTGGTCTGAATGAAAAAATTGTAATTAACTTAATTTTATTGATACTAGTGTATATACTTAAACGTAGCAATAGTACAGCAACAAAAACAAAAACACATTGCTACTATTAGAATAACTTACGTTAATAACAATAATTTTAGCAAGTTATTTTTAAGTTATACTTTTATAATGTATATTAATTTTACAATGTTGTATTATTTATCAGTAAGTAAAAACATTTAAAACAAAATAGTTATTTAAAGATCATACAAATTTAAATTGCCTTATCATTACACTTTAATTATTATAGTAATTTTATATAAATCTAAAACAATATAAAGCCTATATATATTTATAGCTAAATGCTACTTAATAATATACAGATGTTTATACTTATTCTTTCAAGACTTTATTATGCAAACTTAGTTTCGGTCAAACTTAACAGATGTTTTAATAAATTTAGAAAACAAATTTCCATCGCAGAATTTACAAATATCAAACTCTTACCTTTAACTTTGGGTGTTTCCTTGTTGTTGTGCTTATTACTGATAGCTGTATTCATCACTTTTTGGTGCGATAAGTTTTCCAATTTTATCTGTGAATTGATAAAATTCTAAAAACCCACTGCCTATTTTTTCTTACTTTATCTATTTAAAAATATATAACTTATTTTTAATTTCATTAAAACGTAGCTTTTGGAATAACTTCAGTCAGTAAAATAAAAAGAAAAAATAAAAGAACCAGTTTTTTTAAAGCTTAATTCACAAGGAATGATAAATATTACAAAAAAAACTAAGTATTTAACATCAACTTTTTTAAATTGTAACTAGTACAAAAAATCAAGAATTATCTAACGAAATAAAAACAGTTGTATATGTAAATAGAATTAAAAACGATTAAATGTAATCTGCAAAACTTAAAGTAACTAATTTTATCTATAAACTGAGCGTTCAAGTATTGCTACAAAAAGCCATAATCATAAAAAGTAGTTTGATAAAGTTTATTTAAGTTTATATAAGTTTATTTTTAATTGTGCTAAGTTGGGTGGTTATAAGTTAGAACGAATAATATTATAGATAAATTTTTTTTTTCTAACTAACAATCGAACTAGAATTGGCTTATAAAAGCTAAATCTTTAATTAAATAGTAATAACACCACAGTGTTAAATAATATAATAAAATACACAATTATCACAATTGAAATTAAAACAAGGATACACACTATATATTTGCAACTAATTCATATTGTTTTTTTAATAAAAAACATATCTTTAATTACAAAACATACTTCAAATTCTAAATTTCAAATATTAATAGTAAAGCAAAACTCGATCGCCTTATTTCTTTTTGAAGAAATATTATTGAGTTCACAAATATACTTTTAAGTATAATTAAAATAGATTTTTATATAATAAAATATTTTAGTTTTTGAACTAATACTTGCCTAGGCAATACTTTTTAATTAAGAAACTAAATAAACAGCAAACCTCCGTAAATTCATGGTTACGGCTGCTAAATGACGTGATAGTTTCATTTACATTCTTTGTGACACAATTGCTTGATGACGTCATACTTTCAGTTTCCGCTCCACTCGAAGATGATCCCGCTTCAAAGTTTGTTTGAATTTAGTTGAGGAAGTTTTATTTTATAAATATTGTGACGTAGTATAAATTGTTTAAAGAAAAATTTTTGCATAAAAACTACCATAGCAAATTTTATGATTTAGACTTTTATAGTGAAGTAATTTTTTTAAATATTATTAGAAACTACAACATTAGCGTTTTAAGTAGCCGAGACTTGATTATAAACATTTCAAGTGATATAAATACCCGTTCTTAAAATGTCGGGCTGAATTCAAATTGTTTACACTAATTACTTTGCTAAAGTATAAGTTTAAGAAGTTTGTTTAGTAAAGGTCGCATAACAAAAGTAAGTTGTAAGATAGTAAATTTCCGAACTGGATGCTTTTATTTTATAAGGTAAGAATACATAAAATTAATAAGCAACTAAAAACTGCAGTAAACATTTAATTAATAGTTAAAACATAACCAACATTGTTGTTAACTATCCAAATTAGTATAGTAATATATTTTTTTTTATATATATATCCATTTTAGATATTATTAAGTATATGTTTTAAAATATGATATTTACTAAACAAATTAAAAAAAAACAAATAAATTTGATAGTAAACAACAATTAATAAAACAAATAAAAGTTGTTTTTTTATGTGAGAAAACAGTAATTCCGTAAATTTATTGCTTTTATTCAGTATAAGTATTTTAAAGGTGTTTAAAAGTTATAACGGAAACAAAAATATAGATCATAAGCAAACACCTGGTTAAAAATTATTTTGATAGGAAAGTCAATTTAAAGCATCATTAACCACGTAATTTACAAATAAAATACGCACATAGGAGTTTTTTTTCAACAGTGTTATTATGAATTTTTCAACAAAATTTTGTTACTTTTGTTTAAAAAAAGGTTTTTTAAGTTTAAACCTCGGTTAATTTCATATAAGTAAAATTAAAATAAATACGAATTGCAAACTGTTTAATATTTTTGTCTTACTAAACATAAAAAAAAGTTCAAAAATGTTTAAAATTAAATTTAATCATTTGCTATAAAGTCTTTTACCGTTGTTCGGGAGATATTATGAATCTGTACTATAATAGTTTTAGTTTATGCGTTTTCTACTTTTAGATGTACCATATATTTTTTATGTCATAACTGTCTTAACTTGTATGTAAAGTGTAACGTTCTAAAACTAAAGCAAAATAGATTTAAGATTTTAGGATTAAGAGGCTGTTTTAAAATTATTTACCTCAGTTGCAATTTATTAGCGCTTAATAATTTTCTATTACCCTGTGTACAAGTTAAAATGTTGGTCTAAAGTAAACCTTCGATATTAAAAAAAATACGGCTAGTAAAAACATAGTTATTATTAAAATCAAAGTAACAAATTTAATTCTTTGAGTATACCTGTTATGAAAAACTTTATCTATTTGCTTTTAATGTTTAAAGAAGCTAAAAGATACTTATTAAAACGAAATTATTTAAAATAAGCAAATCAACTTGAAATGTCAGTAACGATAATAAGTTAAATAAATTGTAACTTTTGCTACAAGCAAAAATATGCCTACGAATAAGAACACCTTATACAGGGCGTCACTAGATCTATTTCATTATCAAATTATTTAAAAAGTACTTGTAAAACTTTACACAGTAAGCCCTCGAGCTTATTTTAAAGTTTTTCGCAAAGTTATAGCAAGAATTTTTTTTGATACATAGTTTTTACGGCTTATAAATCTAATATGTCTGAATTTAACACTTCTTTTAATTTCTAAGACATTTAAGTCGTTGCTTTATCATTTAAAAATAGTTTGAAAGTATTTGTTTATATTTAAAATAATTATTATTTTTATTATTAAAAAGCTTCAATAATAGTAATTATGGCGAACTTTACTTTTATATTCTAAGAATTTCACTTTCTTTACAACTTTAACTTTAAATGTATTTTAGGTAGCTAGATAAAACTTTATTATAAAAACACTGGAAAAACAAAATAAAAGTTAAACATACAATCTATATCTGAAACTAAACGTTGTTTGGTCTTACAAATAGTTTTTTTTTTGTTTTATTATAGTATTAATAAAAATAACGAAAATAATTTCCAGGTACAGCGAATAAATACAGTGTTTAAGGAAGATCTATAAAACAAAAACTAATGAATTAAATAATTTCAGACTAGATAAATGTTTTAAAAACTATTTATATTATCTAGTACTAACCAAATGTATACGGAAACACAAAAAAGTTATAAATATTAAAAGGAGTTAATAGCTTGTAGTCATAAACAAAAAGATTAATTCATACACCAGGTCCTTAGTCCTGACTTGTTTTGCTGTTTTCTTTTATAATTCAATAATAAATACTAATACAGCATGCATCAAAAATCACTTACCTGATGATGAAGTCTCGTTTAATTGTGACGTCATATGAGGCAATTGATTAGGCAGTTGTGACGTCATAACACAAACATTTTGCTCTAAATTTGGAATTTGTTTCGGGTGGTCCTGCTTGAATCTAGGCATGTCTTGATTTATATTTTACAAATATTCTATAAAACAAACAATTTTAACAAAACTATTATCAAAAATAAAACACAAATTTTTATTAAAAGTCTAAATTTTTTTGAAAAAAACTATTAAATTTGTTTACTAAAGTTTACTACTTGAACTAAAGGTATGTATAAGCTAAATTTAAAACTAAAAATATTGCTATATAACTGATTTTTAAATAAAGCTTAAACTTATATAAAAACACTGCTTATCAAAAACTATAAAAACATGAAAGCTTAAATGAAAATTAAAACTTAAAAAAACACTATACTTAAGTACTAGAACACGTTTGTACTTGTCTGGAAAATCTAACTAAAAATTACTAACAATCCATCTCTACAAAATCTGAGAGAACTTAGAAAAAGCAACCTTTTTTTGTCAGTACTCTTTAGCACGTTAAGCAACCAAACAAAAACTTTGTTTTATGGCGACTGATCACCTTGAAGTATATTTTGTTAAAAAACAGTTTGATAAAAAACAATTTTAATTACTTAAATGATCTTGATTTACAAAACAACATACACTTTTTGTGCTATGGAGTAATGTGTTATCGTTGAAGCACCGTCTTAAAATACAGTTTAGCTAAAAAACAAAACTGTTTGATTTAAAATAATAAGAAAACAACGGAAAAATAATTTACGAAGACTACTTAA
Organism: Thalia democratica; assembly: GCF_965202585.1. Lineage (NCBI taxonomy): Eukaryota > Metazoa > Chordata > Thaliacea > Salpida > Salpidae > Thalia > Thalia democratica. The sequence goes on from NC_139165.1 coordinate 85,535,657, forward strand.
AAGTACTTAGAAAGTTGTTAAAGTTCTAATTTATATCAAATTTATTAGTTAAACTATATATAACTTCAACAAAAATACGTAAAAGATTAATTTAAAAGTTTTAAAACCAAAGTAAGTAAGTTAATAACCAAAACTCTAGATTTTCTCAATGAAATTAAAGTTAAAAAAAAACTTGAAGTTAGAAATTATATACAGAAAACAAAATACAAAAAATATAATTAGATGTTTTGTTTAATCCTAAAAAACTACAGTAGTTTAAACAGTTAACATACTAAATTAGCTTTTATGACTAATTTGTATTATTTTATTAATGCCAGCGTAGAAACCCTAATTATTTTGTTTTTATAGTTACTTTAAATGCTTATGAGCAATGATTTAACTAAAATTGAAGTTAAAATATATATCTGTTTACTGTTCTAAATGTTAAATTAAACCAGTCGCTAAATATAACTATCTAAATGACTTCATATCTATAATCTTAAGCTTTTAGAAATCGTGTGTTATTAACTAGTTTTTTAACGTGCTTCTTATAATAAACTCATAACAAAAAATTAATAAGTATTAATTATACTTCTAGCATTTTTACAATAAAATAAGAAATACAAAGCTTCATATGCTTTGATATTTTTAAAATCTTATTAAAAGTATATAAAGAATTATATTTTAGAACTATATAATTTTTACACGCTTTATTTTAAATGAAAAAAAATTGCTCTGACAAGTAACTTAACTTTATTAAAGAGCTTAAAAGTACTGATCAATCAAAAACAAAAACGAAATTAAAATAGTTTAGACAATACAAAACTCAAAACTTTCTCGTAAAACTTAATGAAAACAATCATTTAAAAATAACTAAATCTTAAACGCTTAACAACATATACCAACTAAAATATTAACACAAACTAGTTCAAAACAAAACGTAAGGTAGCACCTCAGTGCTATTTGTCATTTATTACTAATTCTTACTAGTTAGACACATACACTGCTTACGTGAGATAAATACTTGCTTATTCTAAATATTTTTTTTAAACCCTTAGCCTTTTTTAGTATAAGTTAACAGTTGTTTTATTTTTGAACTTTATAAATTGTACTTTATAAATAATCAACAACTGCTATAACAACTGATTAATTTATGTTAAACCATTTACATACAACTCTAAAATTAGAAAAAAAAATTCAACTATTTGTAAAATACTAACTATAAATAAAATACCAAATACTAACATGTTTATACATAAAAACCAAAACGTTTAATAATTTTCTGTATAAATATATCTAAAGATTAACACAAGACTAAAAAACTCATTCTAAAAATATCAGAAGTTTTACTAGTTTTAAATATTTAAAAGAAATGTTTAATTAAATAGATTTTATGTAGAGCTTTTAATGAAAAGTTTTAAGAGATTATCCTTATTTTAAATCTACCTTCTTTGATTAAACTTTTCTCTTTTAGTCTTTAACTAATGAGTGGTGCTTTTGTTTAACGAAATTTTTTACAAACAAAAAAGCTTTAAATCAGTAATACTAAAGATACTACTCACTAAACAAAACCGCTTAAACTTTTTCCCTTAAAAAACTGTAAAACTAAAGTGTAAAATGTGTTTATTTTCCGCCTACTTATTTTTTCTTTACATTTTAGTGTTTTGTTAAAAATTCTAGACAAATAGCTACAAATGAATTCAAAGTGTGTATGTTTTTCAGTTACTTTTATACAAAGTATTAAATTTTTCTTTCATTATTATTATTTCTAAAAAAGTCTATTTTTATTAAGTAAAACTTTATTTTTAGAAATGTTATTCTTAATGTTTACTTTAAATCTACAAACATTTGTAAAAAAATGTTTTTAAGTGAAACTTTGTTAAAATAAATGTATTACAATTATCAAACAAAAAAGGGCATTCAAAACTTTTAGTTAAGCTTTTTGGATGAAAAATGTATATGAACTTTATCTAACTCAAACAATAAATGTTTAAACCGCCCTTTATTTATAGTTAACAACGAAAACATTGGTGAAAGTCTACACAGCTGAATCCTTACGTATGGCGTGAGACAAGATAAAGTTAATATAAGTTTAATTATACCAGTTTAACCAATACCAGTTATTTATTTTTCAAAGAGGGATAGTGTATGAAGGTAAAATATTTTGTTAGTATTTAATTTTTTTACTGTTGTTTTTGCTGCTTGTCAAACCAAATCTAAACAAGCCTTAATTATAAAGTGCTAAACGCATAAAAACTATACTACTAGTGCATAAAAGTTTTTGTAAACTGCAGACTGTTCAAGCATCTACTTTCGAATTTGTATAGAATGACCATTAAAATGTTTTTGTTCAAAACTCGTTGCTTGTAATAAAGTTTTGCGATTACTCTCAAGACAAATTAATCTGCAATAAATCTTGTGACATCTTACAAGAATCTTCATATTTACAGTTTTGTGTTAACTTAAGAGAAAAAATTTTTACTTGAACATTAACTATAACTATTTACGCACTAAACAAGTAATGTTATCGTTTTTTTAATGAAATGTTCTTTTCGAGGGTTTATTGCTTAGTTGCAAATCATGCCTATTAAAAATTAAAATAAAAAAGCTTTATTTTTTTTACAATTAAAAAAATTTCAGCTGAAAGCCTAAATTGTGTGTAAACATAAAGACTTTGAAGATACTATTTCGTTGTTTTCTTAAACTGTTCTATAAATTCAAAAAACAGCATTAGTTATCAAATAAAATTATTCTAGATAGCTATATATTTTTTTAACCTTTATGTTAAAATACAATAAGTTTTATTGTTTAAAATATACTTAAACTTTTTCAATAAACTGTTTTTGTTTAATAATTTGCCCAATGTGTGTTTTTTAAGTAAAGATTTTTTTTAATTAATTCACATAAATTTTTTTTTTTTTCAATTTACTATTTTTTTATCAGCTGTTTATAAGAACGTGATTAATCATTTAAAGTATTTGTTCCCAGCTCCTACTAGTTGCTACTTTAATTGCACTTTGATTTATGTATATACCGTTTTTAAAACGTGTAAATAACTTTAAATGCTTATAATTTTGATTTTTGATATTAATTTTTAAAACTAGCTAATTGGTTATAACCTTTTATTAATATTTATCAAATTTGAAAGGTTAATCAAAATATTCTAATATTTTTTTCCTGTCTTAATTTAAAATTATTTTTGGTTGTTTAAACTTTGACAAGTGTTGGCTTACTGTAATAAAGTTGATGATTATAAATAATAGTTTAAAGAAAAAAACTGTCAACTCGAAACTTCTTTTCGTAGCTCTTAATTTTTTTTTTTCTTTTTATAAAATTAAAAAGTATTTTTTGTAAAATCTTAAATCTTTCTTTAACTTTTTGTTAACATCCAATCTTCTGAACTACATACTAAAGCCTATAATTTTATAGCAACTAATAGTACTTACCTATAACTTAAAAAAAAACTTTTGGATTCGCTTTATAAGTAGTCTGAAAATAAATTTAGCAATTAACACATTCTCCTCACAGCCTAAAAAATAACTGTAAACAAGAAGCATCGCATAAGAAGTCACAAGATTTCTTTCAGCGTCGTTTTTAAGAATATTTGTATACTGAACAATGCAAGCCCTCGAGCTTAATTAAACTTTCACATAAACGTATTAATATAAATCTCGATTTTTTTGTTTCATCACAATTAACACCTAATATGGTAAACTAGTGTACTGAAGTATTTATGATAAATTATTAATTATTGAGAGAAAAAAAATTGTATAAACAACTTTTTAAATTGACTTCTATATAACAAGTTTATTCAAGCTAACTTTAACTTGTTATAGTTTAAAGTTTATGCAAACAAAAAAGTTTAAATAAAGAAAAACAATAAAAAACGACAGCTTTAAGATTTTTTTGTTTTACTAGGTTTGGTAGATACGTTATTTGTTTGATAGACACATTTTGAAACAAAAGTTATTTTTAGTAAAAAGCACGTAGTTAGTACATTATAATTTATTGAAAAGCATTATTGTTATCTTGTTATATATTTTACAATTTATTCAATTTCAGTTTGTAACAATGAATTTTAGAGCTTTTTAATATTTTTAGAATATGTTTGAAAACGTTCAAGTCTAGCTGAAATTAAAAAAAAAATTTCTTTCATCGCTTGGTAACATAGTCAAAACTTGTTTTATTAAAAACGTTTTGTTTTTATAATTAGTTTTTTTATTTCAATAACATTTAGTTGGTTGAAATAAAAAATACATTTTAGAACTACTTCCTCTAGATTTCAACCAGCTATTTATTATTTCCTTTTACCTTACAAACGCACTACATTTTTTAAATTACTTCCGAAATAGTGATATTATAGTGATACAAATTGAAAAATGCTTCAAAATGTTTTTCAACTTTGCACAACTTGATACTGAAAAATAAAATGTTTACACGTAGTTTTTTATAAATTAAATTAAAATAATTATACTAGTCATTTGCGATACATACTTAAAATTGTTATCAATATTGAACTTCGACAAATATTTAATCTAGTTTGAAAAAAAAAGTTTGAATTTTTGTGTACAGTAAAGTTGTTTATTTATACACCATTGCGTATACTGTCAGAAAATCAGATTTAACTTTCAAGTATTTCAATTTCAACATAAAAAATTACATTGGTTTACTTAAAATTTCAATGTAAAGCTATTTTATACAACGTCATAAACTATAAATCTAAAGTTTTGTTTCTTAATTACCTGTTGATAAAGTCTTTTTCATTTGTGACGTAATAACACGTAATTTACGCAACATATTTTGTACTTGTTTACAGTTTTGCTTAATCTTGGCATTTCTTATTAAAAATGGTAACATTCTAAAACAACGTATGAGTAATATCTAGTTTTTTATTGTATTTCAAAGGTTTATTTCAAGATAAAGTTGTTATAAAAATTATTGTTTTTTTTTTAAACACTAATTATAATATTAAACTACAATTAAACAAACCTTTAATACTACAAAAAACGTTGCAAAAAACTCCAAGTAGGACAGTTTTAGTAAACATTTGAAATTAATTTATAGATAACAATAAAAATAAATAATTTATTTTATTATAGTTGTTATAATTAATTACAACTGATGTTAAAAATTGCTTATTTGTAGAAATTAAACACCATCTAACATCAACAAATTATATTTACAAGCTAAATTAATATGTAAGATGTGTATTTTCTGGTAAGAGAAAAAAAACTAGGTGGTTGAAAAAACAAAAAAAATAAAAATGTCTGGCTTATTTAAGTGAGCAATACACAATAGACATTAAATTACTAATATCACAAAATTTAGTTGTAATTAAAAGCGGCATCGATCAAGGTTTATTTGAAATAGTAGTTTTAAATGCTCCTGGTCTCATTCATCATAAGCAGTTTTGAAGTATTAAGCAGATACAATTTAAAAACGCCCTTTGACTTGATTAATCTAACGTGGTTATATTAAATTTAGCAACTTTTTTATAAAATTTTCACAATCAAATTGTGTTATAATACTGATTTACACTTGTAAACTTAAATTTTTTATAACTATTACTATATCGTTAGTTTTCTAATGTTTTAAGTAATAGCAAACAACTTTAAAATACACTATTATAAAAATGTTTTTTGATTTACATGCAAATAATTTATCGTTAAAATTACTTTTTAAACGTTTGTCAAAACATCAAGATAATCGATACGAAAGATGAAAATAAGTTCTAACATAAAAAAAAATTTCAATTCATTAACCATAACTATATAAAAAACTAAGTTATTTTTCTTAAGAGATTTCATTACAAAAAGTTCTTTTAGTAAAAGCATTCAAAGGTAGTTCAGAATTAAAATAAAAGCGTTGAATGTAAAATTTGGTTCATTTCTCACGTCCAAGTATTTATTTTTAATACTGAAGAAGCAAATTGTTTAAAAATAATCCAAGTTTAAGTCTCTAGGGTGGGAAAGATTTAAAATTGCAAAAAAAGCTAGTCAAGTGAATACAAAATATTATTTTAACTAATGTTATATTAAAACCTAACATAAAGTTTATACTTATTATAGTTAAAGCTTAAACAAATCAGGGTGATAAAAAATACAATTAAAAAACTAAGAACTTGACAATTCATTATAAGAAAAATAGATTGCAGAACTAATACTTTAACTTATATGGATTTTAATTAAATCCTAGCAATAGAAAAAATATTTCTATTAGATTATTACACCACTATAAACATCATAGCTTTGAATTAGATTTTTTACGTAAAGCTTACAATTACGTCAATTCTGACAAACACTAAAAAATAAATTGTGTTACTTAATAACTCTTAGGTAATATTGAAGATTTATTTTTTATAGTCCTTTTTAAAAATTTTGAATGATAATTTATCTAACATTAACAAATAACGATACTTATATTTAAGAAGGAAAACAAAACTCTTTTAGTAAGTTTAGAGATTTAGATGCTAAAAATGTAAGACTGTACAATTTTTCTTTGTAATAATTATTTTTAAATTTAAACGAAATAAAACAACTTAAACTTACAACGAAGTAAAACAATTAGCATTAAATAATTTAATTAAGACAAATTGTCTAAATTGAATTTATTAATGACATCAATATGCAGAATCAAACATTTTTATATCGTATTTTCAACTAGAAAATATTTGTTAAAAAATATATATCCTTATTACTTTTTTTTTTTTTTTTTCCAAACGGATATTAATATAAATTTTAATGCTGAAATGAAATCACATCAACTTTGAAAAAAAATTCGTTTGATACAAAGTTAACTTGATATAAACCGACGAATACCAAAGGATTGCCATCATATTAGTTGGTATTATGGTACTAGTTTCGGCATTTCCACTAAGCAAACTGTAAGTTGCTGTTAAAAACATAACGTATATTACCTATTTTTTTTAGTAAAATAGTATAAACATATGTTTCGAATGATTTTAAAGAATTTGTATAAATATTTAAAATTAGCAATCAGAAAACTGTACTTAAAGCTGAAAAAATACTTTATTTAACCTTAATAATGTTTTCCAAAAGTCTATAACATTTAAATAGTTGTTTTACTTTAATTGTGGTAGACTAATCAAAAATTCATGAACTTTTTTTCTAACTTTTAACTACTTATAACTTAATATTATGGTGTTCAATTAAAAACTTATAAATAACTACTTAAGGTTTTTGAAAATAGATTTATTACTAAACTTAGTGATTTAAAACTGGTATAATTTAAGTATATACAACTAAAAAAAAAGATTATAACTTTGTAACTTTTACGATTGATGGAATGTATTTTATGCATTTGAAAACTTAAGAAATCAAAACAAAATAATATGTTTAAGTTTACAAGATTAAATAAGAAATAGAGCTATATATTTTTTCAAGCTGTTTTAGAATAATTTCCATTTTTAATAAAACGAATTTTGATTAATTAAACCACAGGGCGTTTTTAAACTGTATCTAACTAATACTTCAGAACAGCTTATGATAAATGAGATTAAAGAGGTTTTAAAACTGCTTTTCAAATAAACATGGATCGATGTGATTTCTATTTTCCGCAAAAATAATAACAATAAATTAATAAAAAAATTGTTCAAGTCATTACACTTAAATGTTTCACTAACGTGTCATTTATTTAAGTCAAGTCTAGTAACTTTTTTTGTAACTGCTCTAAATAGTGTAAAATAAAAAGTTTAACCTAGAAATATTATTAGAAAGAAAATTATCTTTCTGGTATTAAAAAGGTTTACATTACACAACCTGCATGTTATTGTTCAAGACTTATATTTTGTCCCTTTTTAGTATTTTCCAAGCTAATTTGTACTTCATGGTTACATTTGTTAATTTGAGTATCATTGTTGAAAATTCAGTTGCTTGTTTGTACTGGAGGTAGTGTTTGTCCTTTGGTTTGCTTTTAATTGTGGTATTTTGTGTTGCTATACGATTTTTTAAGTGGTTGGCACTTAGTCCAATGTATATTTTTGATTAATTATCTGTTTTTATTTAGATAAAATTTTCTGACCTACATTCTTCTTCTTATAATGCAATTATCTTTGAATAAGTTACTTTTTCTCCTATACTCTTAGATTATTAGCGTCTAAAACAAAAATATTTGATTAAACTAAGAATTAGTATTTACGAAACTTAATAAAAGTTTAAAACTAACAATAAGAATATTAAGTTAACGTTTAAATTTACTTATATATAATTTATGATAAACATATCTAGTTTAAGTGCAACTGCCGTTGATAACGTTACATTAAGGTGAAGCTAAATAAAGCCATGATTAAAACATTCGGAACCTTTTGCTTGATGTAATTGAAACAATCAGCAATACAGATTTATTGCTTAACTAACTTTTAAAGTTATAGTAATTGATTGCATTAATTTAAACACTTCAGTGTTGCAAGTTGCAAAAAAATTTTAAAAACATTGGTTACAACTGTGATAATTGTTTAAAAGTTTTTTTTAGTTTTGTATGAGGTTTTAGTAAAATTATTTATTCAAGTGTTTAAAAAAAAAAAATAATGACTTTGTTTTAACCACTTTACCAGCTTGAAATATTTTTAAAAATATGTTTGTTTAGTCTTTGAGCCTTTCTATCAAAGTTCAATTTACAGTTAAAACACTTGTTCCTAAAAAAAATTCCCAATTTTCATCGATTTTCCGATTATTAGATGGTTAATGATGCTTTAAATTATTTTTCAAATTGGGATAAATTTTTACTAGGTGTTTGCTAATAAGCTTAATTTTATTACTGTTGCGTAAAAATGCCTAAAAAATCTTGTTGAATAACTTTAAACATTTGTTTTTTACACATCTCAGAAGTCTTTTTTTAAAGTTTTTGTGACACATTTAAATGTAACCTTCAAATAACTCGCATAACCAAGAACCACGCCAAAATGGTTACAGATAAGTAGTTACTGAATTTAAATTGATAGTTGTTTTAGAAATATTGATTAAACTTTAGTTTAAGAATAGTTAGACAGCTACTTAGTTCTACAGAATTGATATGATTTTTTATAGATATCAAGTTACGTATTTATATAAGAAAATTCGCTACACGCCGTAATTTGTCGAGTTATACACAAAAAAATTTAAAATCTTAAGCAAAAAAAAATCATAAAAAAGTATAAGGCTAGTTTAACAAAAATCACAAGTGTGCAATGCATTTCATTTAATATTAAATATAAATTTTTGTACAAGTTGCGGGCAGTATGTTAAAGCTTTAAAACATGAATTTGAAAATTGAGGTTTTACAATAAGCTAATTAACTTTAAATTTATTTTGTTTTTTTAATCGAACAAAATTAACCTTTAAAAAAGAAGTATTTATAGTTTTAAACTATATGTACAGAAAAGTAAGTTTAAGTTTTGCTATTATGTAAAGCTTATATATATTTTTTTATGTTCGAAAATATCATAACTAAAATAGTATTATGGTGTTACGTAATCGATATACAAAATTGTTAATTAGTTTTAAATTGCTAGTGGTAACTCTAAAATGCTTTAATTAGTAGCGGTTAATTCTTTGAAATTTAAGAATAGCTAACTAATCTGATATTGTGTTAATCGTAAGCTGCATTTCTTTTACTAAACTAAATTCGAAGAACACTCAGTAATGCATACTCATTTAAGTTTGATAAATATTAAGCTCGTGACTATATAAGTAAAAAATGATTATTCCCAAATGTTTAATTACTACGTCAAAATATATATGAGTTAATGCTTTTTCTATTTTTAATTAAATTTAGTTGAGACTTTAGCAAAAAAAAAAAGGAATACATAGTTATCACGCAACTGTTGATTAATAAGCTATAAGATACCGACAATATTCATAAATCTTATACACCTAAAGCTCATGCAGTTTTATAAACTTCAATGAAAGTGAGTTTTTTTTGACTATAAAGCAATCCATTATCATCAACTAAGCAAATAAGATTTTTTTTGTTTCAATGTTCATATTTTTTCTTAAAAATTTCACTAAATAATACCAAAATTGAAACTCTTATACCTAACGTTTGAAAACGCTAGTAGTACTATAGCTAAAAAGTGAATTACAGGAAGTCAATGATTAGAATAGAAGCTCTTATTACCTTAAAAAATAATTAAATTACGTCACTTGATTACATGACGTAATGACGTAATAGAGCAATTGTATTTTGATTGACAAGAGTTATATTATGCAATGCCTTAGGGGTTCATTGTACTCTAACTTTTTAGATTTTCAATCAATTAAACTTTTGATTGAACTCTCATTATTTGAAAAAAAAATCAAAATGTTATAAATCGGGAACTTGCTATGGTTACTGGTTAGTTACATTAAATTTTTATTAAATTTTAGTAAATTAAGTAAATTTTAAAGTTTGTATTGTTAGGTGTATCTCGGCTCGACAACAAAAATTATCTCTACTATAAATTTAAATATAAACTTTATATTTAAACAAAATTTTATCTATAAACAAGTTTATTAGTGTTTAAAAAAATATTTTAAAGAATGAGAAAAAAAGACTACAATTTTTCCTACTTATTTTATTAGTTAATAAATTTTAAATAAATTCTATATATAAATATATATATATTAATAAACGATACTTTATTTCGTTATTCCGAAGCTGGTACTTCATGAGTTTACACTGTCAACTAGTTTCGAAATTTCAAACGTCAAAATAAATTGTTTTTAAACGAAGCATATTTTGCTTAACTTAAAAGAATACGCATTAGAAAACAAAATACACTGAGTTTGATTTACTGCATTAACTGTTAGGTATTTTAGATAATACTACCGGTTACGTACGCTTTTGTGTATCTTAAAAACAAATTCTATTGGAAACTTTTATATTAACCTTTAGGTAATCTTATTTGTCTCAAAAGTTTAAGATATATTTTTTGCTTTAGTTCAAGCTATATTCTTGAAATAAAGACCTTAACGATTTTCCTTCAGTATATCATAAAAAATGTATAATATGATTGATTAAATTAAAAAAATAAACTACTTTTTATACGACCACAGCTGTTTTCAACGGAATTATAAAAAAAAAATAATAACAAAGTACATGAAAAAATATTTCACAAATTTTATGCTAAAAAGTTAATCGAAATAAAGAAAAACTATTTATTTTACTGGACTTTTAAACTTTTAAACGTTTAAAAGACACACTCTAGGGTTAAGGTATTAAATAAAACTTTTCGTTTAAACTGACACCTCCGACTGTTTACAATTATCACCTTGGTAATAAAAGTCTACATGCGCTTTAAATCTGTTGGGTGGGGAAGAATTAAATAAAATCTATCCTTGCAAGTAAAACTTATTCGAGAGCAGGAAATAAACTTTTACCAACAAAATACAACCTATAAATTTATACAAAACTTGCTTTTTGATACTTGGAGCTCAAACAACTTAGGTTATTTAAAAGTGCAATTTAAACATTTAGAAACTAAAAAAATTAGTATGGTACAGCTGCAGAACTAATAGTTGATTTCTACAATTAGTTTTAAAAGTTATAAATTATAAAACTTTTTATTGTGATATAATATTGTAAACTATAAAAAGAAATAAATAAGAAAAGTTTATAATAAAGATTATAGAATGTAGTAATTTAAAACTAATTTTAGACTTGCAATTTTTGTAATTTTATTATACTTTAAATGACAGTTAGAAGATTTTAGTATCAGTATATCTTTCAACTTTTATTGTTCGAAAAACTTACTTATTTAAAGTATTATCAAAATAACCGATTATTACATCTTTAAAACTAGCTTGCTAACATGATATTTTATAGTATTTTATAACTGAATAATGTAAGTAGAAACAAAACAATCTACATATAAAACTTAAACACTTCAAACTAATAGTAAAATAATTTTTTGCAGTTATTTAAATGCAATATTACAACACTTTTATGATGAATCAGTGTTTAGTTGTAGCATCTAGATCTAACACGCTTTATTAACTAATCGTTACAAATTGTTTACAATAATTTTTTTCACTTGACAAGTTTTATAAACAAAATGCAGCCCTTTTGTCTCGTTAACAGTTTTCGTGTGATATAGTAAACCACACAAAGTGACCTCAATGTTTCTTCAGATACTATTGTAGTTGAAATTTATTTCGGAATTTAATGTAATATATACTTGATACAAACACGATAAAATTTTATGTTTTGTAGTAGGTTTAAAAAAATTTGAATGATACTTAAATATTACTTTTGATTATTATTTTTAGTTTAAGAAATTAAATTTGTTTTAATTTCAACTCTACTTGATAACAGTTTAGCATTAGTAAATATTTTGTACAGCTAAATGACATTAAACTCATATCAAAGTCATTTATTAAAATATTAAACAATTTTCGAAATATATTTTTTTAATCAATCACTTGTATTAGAAGTACATTCTGGTATATCAATTGATCTTAAACGTGGTTGTTTCATAGATTTTCACAAAAAATGTTTAAGAAAATATATCAAAATTTGTGGTTATAATATTACTTATGCTTTAAACTTACTTTATTAAAAAGTTCAAAAAACTAGTTTTTTGAAATCTTCGTTACAAATTTAAAAGCTTTTTTTTTTCTTTCAAAATGTCATTTTTTTCAATTACATCAATTTGAATTATACTTAGTAAAAATAAAAAACTATAACTTTATCTTGAAAAAAAGTTCAATAAATAAATGCTATAAGAAAGATCATTATTACAAATAGGCATAACTTAACATTTTATTTTAAAAAACAGCAATTTTTCAATTTTTAGATCAATTAAATTATTTTTTAACTATAAATTTAAACATTTTAAATTATGATGAAAAAAAGCTTATAGAAACAACTAGGTAGATTTATGCAAACGAACGGTTATTTTTTGCAAAAAAGTCGATTACAGAAGTTTTCAATGGTCACTCCATATTTAACAATGTGCGTTAATAATTCACCAACAATTTAAGCTTTGTACGAGATTCAAATGAAATGGACTTGTCTTAATAAGACAGCAAATGTTATATAAATTGTATATGGGAGCTCAAAACAACTTGAAACATAGTGGATGACGCAAAATTAGCAAAAATATAGTAACAAATTTGCGCCAAACAACAATTAATATATGTTTAACTTTAGTAGCTTGAGTGAAAAAAGTTTTAGATATAAGTATAAAGACATTAGATATTTCAAAGTAACTGAAAATTCTATTAAAACCATACCAAATAAGAACCTTAAGACAAATTTTGATAAAGATAAGAATTTAACTCAATTAATTTTAACTAACCAGAATAATATTAAGCCTCTATTTCCTAAAACTTTTATTTTAAAAGTACAGCTACAAATAAAAGCAACATAATTGATTAATTACTACAATATTTTAATCCATCAAAGTTCTTTTTAAGTTGTAATGTTAGGTCCAAAATAAAACGTATTTATCTTAAAATAAGCGGTTTTATCTTATTAAGTATTTTTACGCCTTTACAAATATCGTTTCTCTAACGTTTTTCAAAAGTATTATTTAAGCTTTAAGAGCTTTATTTAAAAAAAAAAGTAAGTTTAATGAAACCGGTATTATCAGCTTTAAACACAACAAAACTTAATCAAACGAAACTAAAATTAAACGTTAATACCAAGTATCTTATTTTATATTTAGAAGCAGATATCTACATGAAACCTACAAACATCGCTATTTACGGTATCAAAATGCTTTTTAAGTATGTTAAATGGAAGATTTATTCGGTAGCTTAAATTTAAAAAACATTTATTAGCTATTCGGTAGCTTATATATTGAAATTTAGTCTATTAATCTATTTTAATTTCATGTTCTAAAAAAACTGATTATTTTAGCTTGTTTATCTGAAAAAGAATTATACCTGATACTTCTTCTAAAAGCTATAAATCTTGATTTTAACTTATATGTTGAAAGAAACTAAGTATATAGAAAATAGTATTACAAATAAATTAATTTACTATAATTGTTTGAAAATCGAATCTGGTATATTACAATTTAAGTTGAAAGTTTATGAAGTTTTAATTTCTATTACAAAAAGAAAGGAATTAAAACAGCAAATATTTAACTAAAACTAAATTGAAATTTTGTAAAACAATAAATCATGTTTAGTTTATATTGGGATAGTTTTTATGGCTATACTGCACCTCTTATTTAAAAACTTAGTACGTTATTTAGGTAAAAATATATCTATAAAAAACTGTAAAAATCTATTTTAAATTCTCTCAGTAACAAAATGATTTTGATATAAATCACTGTCTTTTATATGAATTATTAAAAAATTTCAATCATTTTGACACTACTAAGGGCAAATTGTTTTACCCATAAAGTAGTAGTACAAATGGAATTCAAATGTTTTAATTACCAATTCGTTTTGCAACACGTATAATTTGTTATGTGTTGTAAACAAACATGACAATTGTTAAAAGTCTTTGCAAGATATATACTATTTGTTGCAAATATCTAAAGAACATTTAAGACACAAGGATTAAATGTGCCAGTGATATAGTGATTAAAAAGATTTACATTTCATTCAATAAATACAAATCTTAGATCAACTATTTACGCGAACTTAATTGTTTTTCAAAAGGTTTGCTTATAACTGCACCAATATCTGTAAGATGTAAATAAATTTATTGAAAAAATTAAAACTCATGCTTAACTTTTTTTTTAGAAATTAAATTATGTTAGTTTTTAAAAGATTAATAGAATTTCTAGAACATATAACTTTGTTTTTTCAAACAATATATATTATCAAGCTGATAAAGTCTAATAAATTAAGTTTACCTAAGTTTTAGAAGTGTGTACTCTCATATAACAAATTATCATTAGAATGTATAGAAACAATTAATTATTTTTAGTGTTTGATTTTGTGATGAAAAGTAACTTCTAATTTAAAAAAGCTATTGTTCACAACAAACAAAAATAAGCAAGGCTTGTAACAAAACGATGACCACATACGAAATTAAATTTATAAATTAGAGTGTAACCAACTCTTATTTGGTGTAAAAACACTTGCTCAAATTACAGCTTCTTCCCACAAGATAACAAAAGACTTTAAACAAAAAGCACCTTGTAAGATATCACAAGATTTATTCATCGTCATCTGTCTTATGAACAATTCAAAACTTTGGTACAGGCGGTAGGTATTAAACAAAAACATTTTAATGGTCATTCTATGTTAATAATAAAGTATAAGTCTGAATAGCCTGCGGTTTAAAAATAGTTTTCATACACTGAAAATATTATTTTTATAATATAAAATCAAACTAGTGTATTACTTAAATTGAGATATGTCTAATTTTGTTTATTTAGATAGAAATTTAATTGTTAAAGCTTTGTTATTAATCAAAATTAAGAGCTTAATTTCATTTCAAGATTATTAAGCTTTGATATGGTATTTCTACATTTCGTAAACATCTAAAAAATGTATGATTGTTTTAAAAAAGAGAACTTGAGTTTTTAAAATATTTTTTTTTGGGCAAGTTACAATAAACGTTTATTTTTATTTTACTTGATTAAGTAGGTAATATATGTAAACAAATCTTCATTTTTAAATAAAAATAAAATACTTTACTTTTTTTACTCGAAACTGATTTTAAAATTGATTGCTATCAATGGTAGTGTAATTTACATTTCTTTTAAATAATATTTTATTCTAAATATCAATATATTCTAGTTTTTTCTCCAAAATAACTTTTTTATGCATATCTAACAGAAAACATTTAATTTTTATTTAATCAAAATAATAAAGACATATATTAAAGTTTTTTTTTTTATTGTAACGTATAAACATTTACACAAAAAACAATGTAAGTTTCACACATTTTTTTTTACAATGTTTAATGTCTTTGATTTCATTTTAATCTTATTCGCAATAACAAAAAAAATACAAGTTTCGTTTGTAAATTAATTCTAAACTAATTTTTGTCAGATGAATTGAGAAATGTTTTGCTCAACAAAAAAAAAATACATTACTAAGAAGTAGACGAAAATGTTTGAGGATAAAGAAGTAAAAGTTTTTTTGTTTATAACCTTTTTCCTTGAAAAGCTCTTAACAGGTTGATTTACAACCGAACGAAATGTTAAACTTGAAGAATAGTTTTGTAAAATTTCCCTCTGGAACGCAATCGGACTTAGCATTTAAAAGACTTTTGACTCAATAAATTGAAGTTCAAAAACGTTTTTCATTTAAGTAAATTTACAATAAATACTTAGTTGGTAAAGCAGCTTTTGTCTTGGTATAACATACAGTAATAAAAATAAAATAAAAAATATATCGGTAACCAAAAATTGTATGTTTTAGAATAGATTGGTATTTTACCAATCGTAAGTATTGTAAGTGTCTAACTAGTAAGAATTAGTAGTAAATGACAAATTACACTGAGGTGCTAGTTTACGTTTTGTTTTGAATAACTTTGTGTTTATGTTTTAGTTGTTGTGTTTAGTTTAGAGTTTTAGATATATTTTTGAATGATTTTTATTATTGGAATGTTTGGAATTTGCTTTGAGTTTTATTATATCTCAACTATGTTTGGTTCGTTTAATTTTTTTGATTGTTCTTTTTTTTATTTTCAAGCTCTTTGATAAAGTTAATATATTTGTAAGATTAATGTCTTTTCATTTGGAACCAAACGTGTAAATATTACTAACTAAAAAATATAAGTTATCTAAATATTAATAAACTAATTAAAACAGTACTTTGAATTTATTTGTAGCTACTTGTTAGAATTTTAAATAAAAAACTAAAATATGTACAAAAAATGAGTAGGCTGAAAATAAACGCATCTAAAATTTTAGTTTTACAGCTTTACATTTTAAGAAGGTTTAGTTTGGTATTTTTTCTATAACTGACTTAATCTTTCTCATTTGTATTAACTTTATAAAGCAATAGCACTACTTATTGTTTACCAAACTAAAAGAGAAAAGCTTAATTAAGGAAGCTTTATTTAAAAAGGGGATAAATTTTGATACTATTTATTAAAGCTTTAAATAAATACTATTAAAAAAACTACATTTTTAATTAATATTCAGAACAAGAATAACTTCTATTAATCTTAAAATATGTTTTTGCAGTCTTGTGTTAATCTATAGATATTTTTATATAACATGGTATGACATTTTTTGTTTATTTTATAAAAATATTAATACTAAATTTTCTTGGTGTTAGTTTGTATTTTACTTAATTTTGATTTATTTTCTTAATTTTAAATTTGTATTTAAGCAATTTAACACAAATTAATCAATTGTTTAAACAAGTTATGCCTAGTTAAAAAGTTCGGTTAAAAAAAAACGTTAACATATATTCAGATAGTCTTAGGGTTCATCTATAAAACAAAAAGTGTTAAAGAAAAAGCAAGTATACTATGTATGTGCCTAACTAGTAAGAGTAAGTAATAAATGACAAATACAACTAAGGTACTAGTTTTCGTTTTGTTTTGAATTATTTTTGCTTTATGTCTTAGATGGTATATGCTGTATATAACTTAAGATTTAGCATATTTTAAATAACTATTAATTGTAGTTTTGTATTATTACTTTTAAATTTTATATTATCTTATAAGTTTTAAGTTTGCTTTTGTTTTCGATAGATTTGTATATTTTGAGATTTACAAAAATATTGAGGTACCTGTCAGATTTAATTATGAATAATTGTTGTATGAAAAAAGAATATTTTGTCGGATAATTATAATTTTGTTTATTAATGTTAAAAAGTTACTTAGCTTTGCATTTTTAGTTTAGTTAATCGAACATTAGAATATATTTATTACATAGCATTTATTTATTATTGGAATTTTATAGAAGATACGTAATCAAATTTGTTAACAGCTTATAATTGATAAAAATTAAGAGCTCAGAAAATTTAATATAAAGTAATTTGGAAATTAATTTTTAACAACTGGCTCATTTTTTTACTTATATTAGTACACAGAAGCACTTATTTTTCAAATATACTTAAATCATTGCAGATTAACACTTAAACATAAATAGAAAGAAAATAGGGGTTTTATGCTTCAGTATAAAAAGTTCAAATTAGTCATAAAAGCTAACTGAAAATGTTAATTGCTTTAACTACTGGAATTTTATAGGACTAAACCAACTACCTAATTATGTTATAAACATTTGAAATTCTGTATATAAAATCTGACTTTGAGTTTTTTAAGCCTTTTTATTTTGTTTCGAAAACTTAATACCTCAGTAACTGACTTATTTGTTTATTTTCACGAACTTCATAGTACTTTCTTACGTTTAATTGAAACACTTTGCATAGTTAAGCTGCTATAAAAATTTTGATTTAACTCTGATATATTTTTACTTCATGAAGAAACTTTTATTTTTGTTTGTTAAAAAATTCAAATGTACTATTTTGAAACTAATTACCTTATTAAAGGTAACAGTTTTAATGGGCTTCCAAGGTAACAAAACGTTAACTATCAGTGTACTTCTTTTTGTAAATATAAATCATCAAATTATTTTTGTCATCTCGAAAACATAGTATGTTACCAAAAGTCTTGCACTAGATTGATTTCTAACAAGTAGGTTTTGCAATGTGATGTAAAACATAACACAAAGATTTTCTTTGGCCGCTTAAGGTGCTAAAGAGTAATAAAAAAAAAAAGCTTTGCTTTTTTTAAGCTTTCTTAATTTTTTTTCGAGAATGATTGTCGCTAAGAATTTTAGTTGAATTCTTTTAGCTTATGGTAAACTGGTTCAAATGTAAAGTTCTAATATATTTTAACAAATTTTATTTATATTGTACAGTTTTTAATAACTATTTTTCTAATTAGAATTTTGGTTTGAAATTGGTAGTTTAATTGTGTTATTAGCATATACATAAATGACATTGATTTCCAATTGAACCTTCAGTACTGGATTTCTCAAAATTTGTTTTTGAAAAGTATAATTTATTATTTTTTTTTTAATGTTTGAATGTAATTTTAAAAAAAAAATTAAGTTATAGAATATATGAAAAAAAAATCATCTAGACATGCCGAGGTTCAAACAAGAACACCCGAAACAAATACCAAATTTGATGCAAAACTTTTGTGTTATGACGTCACATCTACCCAATCAATTTCCCAGTGTTACTTCACAATTGAACAAGACTTCATCATCAGGTAAGTGGTTTTTATGCATGGTGTATACGACTCGATAACCAAAAGTATCCTTCGTACACCTTACAACAAATTTTTTAGCGCTTTTTTATAGTTCAATAAACAGTATATATTGGTTTTGTTTATTGAACCATGAAAGAAAAACTTTCAAAAAGTTTAGATAAGGACTTGGTGTACGAAAAAAAACCTTTTGGTTAACGAAATATTCAGCACAAACTATTAACCGGAAAACCGCTCATTTCCAACTAACGATCAAATCCCTACCGGTCAAATTCGAGAAACACTTACCGAACAAGAGTAGGGTTAGGGATAACAGTGATAGTAAAAAAAAAGTAAATAAAAACAAAACAAATAATTAAAAATAAAAAGAAATAAATAGAGAATTTTTTTTTTAATTGAGTGGGATTTGATCGGTAGGGAAATGTCAGTATACTATTAGCAGTATGTTTATTCAAAAGTATTTCATGTAAGTATTTACGTTGAATACTTTAATAGTAAAACTATTTTTCATAAACGTTTTGCAAATACTGTTTTACTTAGCAAGTGTTTAATTTCCCAGTTTTATTTAATCGAGTTTCCTGTAAAATTAATTTTACCCAATGTAACTGCATATTATTATTGTTACTTCTATAAGTATTAATAGATAAATATTTTTTCTGCTGTAAAACTTAACAACGTGTAGTTTTAGAAATAGCTTTCAAGTTTTCTTCTTAGTGTTACTTCAAAAAACGTTACTTTGAACTACTTGAATTAAATTTTAAGATAGTTTTTTAGAATAACGGATTTTTCTTAACTGTATAAATAAGTTCCAACAAAATTAAAGCTATTTAAGTTAACGAAGAACAATCGTTTTAATTACAAATAAAACTCTAAAATTGTGTTCGGAACATTTTAATATTTATATACTATAAATAGTTTAGCAAAGGATAAAACTTTATAGCATCTTTAAAAGTTAAAGACTAAGAGACAAAAGATTAATAAACTGTAAAACGCTTTATCAAATATCAGAAGTTTTTCTTGCGAAAACTTCGTGAAAACTTTAACTTTAACTTAAAACATAACTTAAACTATACAATATTTTCTTACTTACAGAAATTTTTTGGCTTAAGTGAAGGTGGTATTTGTTTAATTTATTATCGTTACTGACAGTGCAAATCGGTACGCTAATTATAAATAGTGGTGTATTAATTAAAATAGATGTTTTTAAAGCTCTTTAAAATTGTTTAAAAGAGATACTAGTTTAAGGAAGCATTACTTATCTGCTTTTATTAATTTTTCCAGTTAATAATCTGTTAAGATGATTACGTCAAAAATTCTAATTAGCTTGCTCAATAAACTTACTTTGAATAAAAACTATATTTTCTGAAATCTAGGCTTTTTTTAATTAATTTCACCATTTAAAACAATTTTTTTATGAAGCATTTTAAATGTTTACAAATTATGTAAAAAACTTAAAAAAGAATTAGTGTTATTTTTATTCAAAAATATTACACAAGTATAAAGTTGCACTTTTAAAGAAAGTAAAATCTGCTTATAGGTATACAGTTGGGAAAAAACTTACATTTGCGCATATTAATTATTTATGTAAATTACGTGGCTAATAATGCTTTAAATTGTCTTTCCTATCAAAATTATTTTTGATCAGGTGTTTGCTTATGACTTACTTTTGTATTTCCGTTGAAAATTTTAGATAACTTTAAAATAAACTATACAAGAATAGTATAATTTTACGGATTAATTATTTTCTCATAGACGAGATTTTATGTTTTGTATAAATAAATTTTCTTTAAAGCGAACTTAAATTTATTTTTTATTATCACTAAACGTAATAATTTTGTATCAATAAATTTTTCTAAAAGTGAACTTAAATTTATTTTTTAAAATCACTAAAATTAATATTTTTATTTGCAAAATTTTCACTTAAAGAATAAGTCTTACTCCTATAGTTGTTTGAAAAGTAACTAGTTTACATTATATAGTTTAAATCAAACATTATTGTTAATGCAATTCAAATTTTATGCTTTCTCTAATATCTTACAAGTTTATCTCAAACAATTTTTAATATTTTATATTAGTTTAAGCTTAGGAAATTTCATATTATTGCTTCTGAATTTCATGATTACCTTTTTTAGTTGTTTTAAGAAACTTATTTTTTAAATATATTTTTACAAGTTCATACTTGAGTAAAACCTTATGTAAACATTTTGGATTCGGTTTGACATCTTAGAACGGGTATTTATATCAGTTGAAGTGTTTATAATCAACTCTCGGCTACTTTAAAATCGAAATGATATTTCGAACTTTGAAAATACTATTTTACTTCAAAAGCCTTTTGAAAAAAGCATTTAACACTGCTGCGAAGTTTTTTTACGAAATCTGGTCATTATTACGTCACAATTTTTATCAGATAAAACTTCTTCAACTGAAAATCAACCTAACTCTGAAGCGGGATCTTCTTCAAGTGGAGCGGAAATCAAAAGTGTGTCGTCATCATACAATTGCGTCACAAAGAAGGAAATAGAAATGACCTCATCATGCAGTCAAGTATATTTAAAAACGAAAACTTAAAATAAAACTTAAGTTTTTTTTTTTAACTTTTTTCCAACAAAACAAAACTGCGTATGTTTTTCTTTATAAACACAAAAAGTTAAAGTGAATGCGTTTTTGATGGCTATAAGAATGTTATCATTAGCAGTTTTTTATTAACGTTATAAAGAAATCAAGTGGTTACATTACTCTGCTTATTTTCACAGATAAATTCAGAACACTTATTTTATAAAGGAGTGACGGAAAGAGCAATCAGTAATGACCGAAACAAAACAGATACACCCGGAGTTCAAGGTTAGATAAAAACTAATAAATTTTAATGTGACTTTCCGGGTTTACTTCTATTAAAAAGTCTTGTTTAACGCATTTGTGTTGTTTTACCCCAAAATTAAGTTTATGATTTAAAACAAATGTTCATAATTTTAACCAAAAGTTTTAGCATTGAAATTAGATGTATAAAATACTAAAGTTCAATAAATTCTTGATCTGTCTTAAATTATTTTTTGCACTTTGTTGTATTAAATATTAAATCAATCATATTTTGATTGAAATATGTTTTATTGCTTTTTTTATAAAGGGTTGAGTATTAAACGATTATAATGTTTATTGAAATTTAGAACTTTATTTTTTTATTTTCATTACAAAAAAGTTTTTGAACTAAACGAAATAAGCTACTTTAGTTCAAAACATAGATAAGTATTTTAATCATTCAGATAATATTTTTATTTAAGGTAGTATTTAAATTATAATGAATATATTTATGAAATACTTTCAAATAACGTTATAGTTTGAAAGATTTTAATAATTTTAAACAACAAAGTTAGAGCTTTCTATAATCATTTTGCATATCTTACACTAATGCTTTGTTCTGATATACTAATGTATAATAATTTACTAAAGTTATTAAAAGTTATAATTTATTTTTTTATCTGTTCGATTATAACAGTCTTACCTTTTTTTTATAAGTTAAAATCTAAAAATATTATAAACAATCTCACATAAACAAACTAAAGTTTTTTTTTTTCAATTTCAGGTCAAACAGAGTTTACTTTAAAAGCTAACGTACATACTCCAAAATATGAAGCGAGAAAATACAAATTAAAAACACAGCAGCAACAAGAAAGTTTTCAACATACAAATGGTTATCATTGGCCAGACAGTCAGTCACAGAAGTTTTTATTGGCTAATCCGTTTTTGTGCAGTAAAGAAACAAATAATGTAGTGCAAGCCTTGTACGAGAATCAAATTTAATGGGCTTGTCTTAATAATTTTTACAATCAAAGAAGACAACAACTGATGTATGCAGCATATATGGTTGCTCAAAACAACTTAAGACACAGAGAATTACTACATAGTCAACAAAATATCAGTAACTGTATAAGGCCTTATCAAAACGTTGTTAATCATAAGTACAATAGAGCTAAGTTAAACGTTAACAGTCAGACGAATAGGAGCTTCTACCAATCAAAACATGAAAAATATACAACTAACAAAGTCAGAAGTAATACAATTAAAAACATTCCAAGCAATGCTCTTAATAAAAATAATACAAGGGAAAAGATGATTGCTTCAACAAAATATTCTCAGCACAAGCATGTCAAGCCTCATAATACAAATGTTAACGAATTAAAATGTACTCCGACCACGAACAATAAAAAAGAAATCAATTATATGCAAGCTATGATCGCAGATTTCTCTTATAAAAATAAAACTTGTTCGTCAATAAAAGATACCTTGAAGCATCCGGAAACTCTTCAATCTATCAATAATTCTTCGGACATAATTTCAGTCAATATACCGGAGACTTACAAATCGTCTGGTTATCTGACCTTACCTCAGAGAAGAGCATCTTCAACAAATAATCAGATAATCGTAACTGAAAAGCAGGCAGAAATGATAGTCAATCAGGTCAAAGAAGAAATGAGAGGCAGAGATCCTGAAAATATGTACATAAAATATCCACTGTGTAAAAAAACGAATAAAAAGGTAATACTCTTTGATCTTGTAATTTTGTAAGCATACTGAACCGTCGTATTTTATCTTTAAGTATCTTTAAATAATATTTTATTTTAAATTTAAGTAACAATCTATAAATGTTCATCAAAAAAAAAACATAAGTTTTTAATAGAATATAAATATTTAATTAGATGTTTTATATTTCAACACATCTAAAATTCTTTTTTTAGACTGTAGCATTTCCATCGTCATGTGCGCATTCATCTGGGTAAAAAGGACCACAAATGTCCCCACTGTGACTACAGCTCCGTCAGAAAAGACAACCTCAAGTCCCATATGAAAACCCATGACAAAAATAACGACCAATCAACGACAAGGAAGCGAACAACGCCCACTAGTGACCTTCCCGCATTACTTAATTATAAACGATTTAAATCATCTAGATTCACAAATGTTGATACAAACAGAATCGAACCTCACAATCACTTGATAATGCAAAACAATCAAGGAAACAACTACGCTCCTAACGGACTTTACCCACATATTCGCTCTAGTCTATATGGCAACACGTTTCCACAACAATACAGTTTTGCTTTCGATCAAATAGCTACTGTTAACAATCAGAGACATTGCAAAGAAAAATTTGAAAAAAACTTGGAAAAAATAACCGATATAACCAAAAAACAATGGAAATGTAAACTAAAAATTACTAAAGAAGATAAAACTGTTTATAAACACCAACAATTATCGACAGTTACTGAAAAGCGCAAAAATAAACTTGTAGATTTATTTCGTCCTTACAAAGATGTGAACAAAAAATGCTGCTAAAAACCTTGATAATTTTTTATCAACAAAAACAAGGATGTTTTGATATTTGACTTTAAAAAAGTATACAAACAATTTGTATTGTTAATTTTGAAATTATTTGTATTTCGTTTTTAAAGTTATTATAATAGTTGTACTTGAATGATTTTGTACTTTTTTGCTAATAGTTTTTTATAGTTATCCTTGACTATGTAAAATGTATAAAGTGCTTCTACATCAACAAGTGTATAATGTTAATGGTGTTCAAACCATTGATTCTTATTTTAAATAGTATGTATATTTACAATTTTTTATGAGTAGAACCTTGAAAATTCTATGTTTGTAGTTGCAACAACGTTAAAAAGATTAATTCTTTTACAAATTTTATAATGTTATACTTTTAGTTCTAAAACTAAAAAATAATAGATATGACCTTTTATATACACAAGGAGACACATTTTATAATTTAGTAGTACCATTAGTTTACCAGAGATAATTTTGCTTTTAAAAAAATAATTAATTTTTTCAAGTATGTTTTATAGATTGCTTGTTAAGGTATTCTTAAAATCTTTTAAATTTATTATTTATATTTATATAACTCAAATTGTTTTGGTACTAAGCTTCATGAAAGCATAATATTTTTTTATTAGTTATAGCTTTGTTTCTAAAAAGATATAAACATCATTAATCAAAAAAATGGCGTAATTTCGCTTAATATAAAAGTTATGTCTTTACTAATTAAATTTCGGTTGTTATTTCTGTCTAAAACGTTATAGTTTATTAAAAGTATATAACATATAAAACACTGTTACAAAGATGTACGAAATGTAAAATAAAGAGCTATAAGCAACTGATTTAGTAAAAGCTTTAACTCAAGTAAGTGCTAATAATATAAAAGATAGTGTATTTTGTTTCTTTTACTAAACTTATAGCATATCACACTGAATTTTTTTGTTATTGTCAGTGGCATGTAAAAAAAAAGAAATGTAAAACTAGGTCAACAGAGTTTAGTAGCATAATAAAATTATTTTTCAATTGTTTATTGTAAAGTAAAGGGTTTTTGAGAGACAATTTTGTACATATAAGCAATGCTATAAAAACTTATAATATAAACAAACAAATGTTTTTTCTTAGTTGTATTTTTTGTTTCAGACATTTATTTGAAGTATGCGAAAATAATATTATACTAAAATACTTTTCTATTTATTAGTTAACTTTGATTATTATTGTAATTTAAGTAAATTTTGATGTTTTAGGCTTAAAAAACATTTTAATTTAGACGTATTATATATGGTACAATAAGATCTTTTAATTCAAACTATTTATTTTTATCAAGTGTTGTGATTAACTTCGTGGTTAACTATTATTGCGGCAAAGTTATCTAAAAAACTCGTAAAGTTGTCTACAAAACTTTAATCGATCAACCTTTACTTGAAGTCGCAATTTTAGGTGTATAAGCAAACTCATTCAACTCAAAATCAGCATTTTAGTTTTGTTTATAAAATTGCGACTTCAAGTTTAATGCAGCTCTAAACTACAATTTTCATAGACTTTTTGTTAAGAGTTTATTCGAGAAAATAAAATAAATTAATAAAGTTTATAGCATGTAGTTACTAAGGAACTAATTTCTATTAAATTTAATGAGTAAAATCAAACAATTTTGTGAAAACTTTTGCGGTTATACTTACTAAAATAAAGTACGTC
This sequence comes from Thalia democratica, assembly GCF_965202585.1. Taxonomy (NCBI): domain Eukaryota; kingdom Metazoa; phylum Chordata; class Thaliacea; order Salpida; family Salpidae; genus Thalia; species Thalia democratica. The sequence continues at coordinate 85,561,760 of NC_139165.1, forward strand.
ACAAACAAAGTTTTATCATAATATGAAGTTAGTAAAACCTTTAAAATTATTTTTGAAAAAATTGTATAAGTTTGTTTAAAACAAATTTAGTAAGAAGTCACTTTTGCTATAAATCAACAACAAAGTGACAAAAGTAGAATATTCACACAAAAAACAATTATTAAAAGTTTATCATTTTCTAAAATACGATAACTTCATTTTTATCTTAACTTACAAATAATTGTAACCAAGAAGCACCTTGTAAGTATGTAAACACCATACTAAGAAAATATTCTCACAATTTTTATGGTTACTTTTGTTTAAAGACAATTTACGCCTAACACGTTGACATTATAGTATACCAAGCAACAAGTTTTTATTCACACACGTACGATCTATTTTACCTTCATTGTTGTCGAGAAGTTGTTGTGAGCAACACAATATAATCAAGCTTTAACTAATGTTTCACACAAATAAATTGCAAAAAACGTAAAACAAAAGTATCGCTAAAGAATTGGTTTATTTTGTTTTATGACAACTATAACTAAAATATTCATTTACTACATTAATACTAATTTTATATTAAAAGCCTTAAAAACTTAAAGTTTATATGTAAACTATTGGTCTAAAAATATATGGCAAAACAACTATATTTTTTGTTATTATTTTCAAACTTACTTCTCATATAGGTATAAGCAAACTAGCTAATTGAACAACAAAATAATTATCAATAACATTACTCCTCCACATAAAACACCTTAATATAATTTTATTTTAAGTAGTTTAATAATTAACAAACTTTTAATTCTTAATAAACAAAAGTTGTATTTTTAGTAATTGAGAAGTAATTATCTACTAAAATAATTGGAACTCCTTTAAACTGCTTTAAAGCTAAACATTCTCGTTTTAAATACTACCTAATAGAGTCTTTAAACAATAAGTTTCTTTTTTTAGCTAATCTAATGAACTTTAATCTTTGTAAGTTTTTGAAGTTTACTTACAAGTGAACAAAGTTTTTCTAAATTTATAACATAATAAAAATTTTTTTTACACTACTATTAACAACCTTAACTTCTAAAATAGTCTACAGTTCTGTATCAGTTTAAAATTATTTTACTGATTAAATCGTAAAGTCAGTATATTCAAAGTTTGCTATTTCGTAATTATGTTTATGTTTATGTTTATTATTTTCGTATTTTTTTGTAATTTTATACAAATTAAATTTTTTTTGACAAACAGAAAATGTGTTTACTTATCAATTAATTATTTTTTATACTTTTATGTATGACTAACACTTACATTTTTTATCAGACAACAACTTCTATCAAAGTTTTCGTTTAATTTATTCGTTTATTAGTTAAGATGAAGAAACAACATATAAGTCTGTATATTTTACCGTAACAAGTTAACAAATTAACAAGTAATAAAACATTATAACAGTTGCACAAAAACTGTAAATCGAAAGTAGTTTTGGTTGATATTTTTAAACGATCATTAATCAGCTAAAAATGTTATAATAATGTATTTACTTTATTTAATTTTGCATTGCTTATTTCATTACCATTATTCGTAATCTAAACAATCTTTCTAGTCAACCTTTGAATGTACATAACTTTAGCTTTTTATAAGTTTAAGTTAATTAAATTATATTAAACGTTATTTAAAATACTAAAACACAAAAAGTTAACGATTTTAAGTGGAATAATAACCACCTAAACAAATAGATTAGTATCGTTTGCTACAATAGTTTTAGAACAGTAGCGACACTAAAAATGTTAAATAAATGGAAATTTTTAAAGAGTTTCAACAACTATGAAAGTTTATTATTAAATTATGAAAAGTACTGTTATGGTTACGAAGTAAATAAAACATTTTTTATTTAATACCTGAAAATTTAGGTCCTAACTATAATTTTCAAATGTGAAGCCGAATTGAAAAATTTAGTGTCTTGTATATTAAATTGAACTACCAAACATTTTTCTTTGCTAGGATTTAATAGAAATACTATAAAAGTCAAAGTATTAGTTCTGCAACTCTATTTTCCCATATTCAATTGTCAATTTCTAAGTTTTTTAATTGTACTCATAACACTCTGATTTGTTTAAGCTTTAACTATCAAATCTATAAACATTGTATCAAGTTCTAGTATGAAATTTTGTAAAAAAAAATGTTTTCACTTGACTAGTTGTTTCTTGCAATTTTAAATCTTTTTTATTCTTCCCCACCCTACTGACTTAAACTTGGATTAAATTTAAACAACTTTCTTCGGCAGTATTAAATATAAATACTTGGACGTGTCAAAATAAATGAAAACTAACATTTGAAAATATTACCTTTAAACGTTCTTGTTAAGTAGTTATACTGTCTTTCTAAAACAAACTCATAAAAATTTTTTTTTTTTCTTAAATATATTTACTGTTATTAAATTGAAAAAAAAAAGTAAAAACTATATTTCCAAAGTTTCGTTTGTACAAGCTCGATATTTTTGACAGAAAGATTAGAAATAAAATTTCTATTTCTACTGCACTTAACACTTACAATTTGAGTCAGAGTTATAAATTGTTCTACTAAAAATCAACCAAGTGGATACAGGCTTGCAAGATCTACATTATAAATTAAAAGGTTATCAGCAAATATTTTTCTATCTTACTGAAAACATTTAAAAATTGTTTAAAAAACTTGATTAGTGTGTATAAACCAACTACTTTTAACTGTACTCAAACAATTTTAGTTTGATAAGGTTTTGTCTTTGATAAACTTTAAAATGTTCGAGATAAAGATAAATAAGGTAAATTTTAGTTGAAAAATCCGAGAATTTAGATATAGACAACACATGATAGCTTATAAACCGTTATTCTTCGATGTAACAATTAAGGAATTTAGAAAATATGCTAATTATACTTTTACGTTTTTTTTTGTAGTATAATCAAAATTTACTAACTTTTAATCTTAAATTTTAATTGTTTTTAACTTAATATTATGTTATCAATATTACCGTATTTCAAAACCAAACTTAGAAATAACTATTTTAGGTTTTTGAAAATAGTTTTAAAACTAATCTTAGTGATTTAAAACTGATATTGTATAAATGTGTACAACTAAACAAAAATACAGTTTTTAATGATAATTACTTTAATTGTTAGCAAGTAGTTTACGCATTTAAAAACTTACAAAAACGAAAAAGTTTTACATTTAAGTTTACAAGTGAAAATCGAAATTATAGCTAATACTATATTTTCAAACAGTATAACAAACAGCTACTACGGTTAAATAAAATGTTAGATTAATCATACCATGGGGCGTTTTAAATTGTATCTGCTTAATACTTCAAAGCAATAATATGATAAACGAGACTAAATATCATTAAAAACAACTCTTTCAAATAAACTTTGATTGATGTGATTTTCATTTACCACTAAAATACTTAATACAAATTGTTTTTAATATTTTTTTACTCAAGCTTTTAAATAGTACAGTTAGAGTTATACGAAAAGTAAAGCTGATAATAAATCAAAAAAAAAATTATGACACGGATAGTGTAAATTTTAAGTTTTTTTATAAAAAATAAATTGCAGATACCAAATCATCTGTTACATTAACTTAAAAAGTATTTACTGTTAAATTAGTATTTGTTTATAAACTGTTTTGACTTCTTTATAATTAAGATTTTGTTTGTTTTATTATAGTTGTTTTACGTTTATTTCTGATAACCTACAAAACTTACAATGGATGTGAATCTTATTAAACAAACATAGTAAGTTTTTCATGACATCATTGTTTGTATTTATAAAACTAATTAGTTAAAACAACTTAGATAAAATAACATTACTTGATGTTAAAACCTCAAATATTAGTATATTTAATTTGAACTAAAATTTAAACAATTATAAACAGTTAAAAACTTTTAACTATGATAAAAAATTAAATGTTTCTGAACTTGTCCTCATAACAGAACTTAATCATTTTTACACTACGAAAAAGACACGTTTTAACCAGTGAAGTAGCAATATAAATGGAATTCAAATGTGTAAATTACAATGTTTGTTTTGTAATATGTACGGTTTGTTATATATGGTTTAAACAAAACATAATATTTGTCATTTAGAGTTTTTTTTTTTTTGAATTTGACTGAATTAGTGAACTTTTGTTCAACAAACTAAATAAAAGAAGTTAATAGAACTAATGTTAATAGTTACTCACGTATACTTAGTGTTAAAAAAACTTAGTTTGTGTGTAACTTCCAGTTTAATTATAAAATAAAATTATTTGAAATATTCTCAAACAGTTGCATATTGCAATTGAAAAAACAAAAACATCATCGTTTAGTTATCTTTTAATCACAGTGATTGATCGCATTAGTTAAAACTTAATCACTTCAATGTTGCAATGCCCAACGAAACATTCAAAATGTCAAAGGCACGTGCAGTAAAACTTGTAAGCTATTGAGAAATTCTTAACGATAATTCTCGTAAAAGCACGTTTTAGACATTATAATTACCGACAAGATTACAGATATGATATTTGTTAAGCATTTGTTTTATATATAAATTCAACAAAAAAAAGTATAAAAAATGTTGTATAAAATACATCTAAAATCAAATTAAGTCGTATCTGGATCAAAAAAAATCCAATTATCTGTTATTCTAGACAGTTGTACAATTATATCTACACCAATTCAAAACTTTCAGTGTAGCCCAAAACTATATTGTGATTATAATTATATACTAATAATTGTAATGTGATAATCAGAAATGTATATAATTTGGGTATATTTTGCAATTTTTTATAGTTTTGAGATTTTATAAAATTTTATTTTAGTTTTTCAGTTAAAGTTCAATTTATAGTTTTAATATTTGTTTCCTAAAAACATCCCTCCTTACTTTCATAAATTTTCCGATTATTAGGTGCTTAATGACTCTTTAAATTGTCTTTCAAATCAGTACAAATTTAACCAGATGTTTGCTACATTTAGATATATGTTGCATTTTTTTTAATGCTTGAAAAATCTATACTATTTCATATTTAACAAAAATATTAACAGTTTAATTGTTTTCCCACATCTCAAAAGTGTTAACCTTAAAACGAACTTAATTATTCAATTAAATATCTTTTCAACTAGCTTACAACTAAGAAGTTGGTGTAATTTCAGAAAATGGTTTTATAACAAATGTTAATTTTACTTTTATTTAAGAATAGTTAGACAACTACTTTATTCTCAAAACAAGATTTTGTAGAAAATACGTCAGATCACTAAATTAATAGTTTCGCTTACCGTGCTAATTTGTAAATAAAACGGTTTAGTATTAAAATTATATAAAAGTATCTAGCTTACTCAATATTCCTCAATAAAATAAATTCCTCAAATCTTTCTTTTGAACTAAGCATTTATGTTTGTGTACAAGTTGCTGGCAGACTTTTATCAAATCTTATAATAAGTTTTACCTTTGAAATTTACAACTCGAAACAAAATAAGTCAATTACTTTTTAAATTATTATTTTCCCTTAATTAAACTTGTATAACCTTTGAAAAATAAACATAATGATAAAATTAAGTTTTATATTTGTTCTTATGTAAGGCCTAATTACTTTTCATTTTTTTAATAATGTTTGTTTAAAGCTTGAATATGTGTTATGATGTTACGTAAATGTTATCTAAAACGTTCACAACTAGACAGGTTAAAAATTTAAGTTTCATTCGAAACTCAATCAACTCTCCTTACTAGCGCTTAATTAAAGTAAAATTTTATAAAACGGTTATCTAATCCTTTGTTTTTTAGTTGTATTCTGTATTTAAACTTTTACTTTGATTACACTAAGACTAAGTTATAAGTATATTGAGTGACATATCCTTTTTTTAAGGTTATTAAATGTAAAGTTTGTGAATGAATATTTCAGAGCACAAAAAATATCTAGAGAAATATATTACTATTATTTTGAGATATAAATCAGATAAAACTCTCCTATTAGCAAAACTCAGTTAAAACTTTGGCAATCATAACAGAAAACAAAACCGTATCAAAAAATTGTTACGTCACAAACTATAACTATCCAATTATCATAATAAATACTATAATAATATACGCCTTAATTTATAAAAGCTTGATAAATCAAAATGCAAGTAAAAAACAGCTTATATTTTTTATATACATAACGCAAAAAAAACTATGTTTCTCAAAAAAGAAGCCTATTGATTATTTATGTTTTAATTTTCATAAGTTTTATTATTTTACATATTAAAAACTAGAATACGAACAGTAAACCTATAGTTTTTTAAAACTAAATGGTATTTATAGCTATGACAAATAAACTACAGTAAGTGACAAATTTTTGAAATAGAAGCTCGTATTACCCTCAAAAAAATAATTAAATCACGTCCATTTGATGTATAAGGTAATAAAGCACTTGTATTTTGATTGAAAACAGTTATACTACGCAGTGCCTTAGGGGTTCAAGGTATTTAGTCTATAAATCGTCATTAAACAATACTTCAAATTTAAACTTATTTATTGATACAACAAATAAAAATTTATATATTGTCAACTTGTAAAAATCACTAAAATAATATTATAAACAGGTTGTATATAGTCAAGTTGAATTTAACTAAATCTTATTTCATGTATATCGGTCTAGAAAATAATGTATTTTTTTTTTTTATATTTAAATTAATTCGACAGTTACAAAATTAAATTTAATAAAAACCAGTTTATTAGTATTCAAAAAGATTATACATATTTTTCAATGTTATAAATAGTATGTACGTAACTTAGTTACGTGTTTTAACAGTTACTACCATTTTTAAAATGTTAATAAAATTAAACTAACTTTATTGTTTTACTTCTATTGCGTTACGATGTTTCCCTGCAAAGAAGTTCAAAAGACACAAACAAAAATTGTAAAAAAAATACAGAGCGATAAACTAAAACATAAATAGACAATAGAGAAATACAATTCGTTAAAGATTAATTTATTGCTTCTGTGTGTCATTGGAAGAGCTCGAACTTCAGCGAGCAAAGGCTTTTGCGTATAAAAGCAGTTTGAGTTTATTTTTCTCAAAGTTGACACTTCTTGCGTCTGCAATAGTAGTCGATTTCGAACTTTTAAACCATAATTTTTTTTAAATGCAAACTGTTTTATTTAAAGCAAACAAAGCATATTTTGTTTTAATGCATTGAATGTTAAATCTTTCCTTATTTCACAACTACTGGTTAAGTAAATACTCGTATCTTAACATCGAGTTCAAAGGTTAACTTGTTCCAGTTATAGTGTTTTATAGTTATATATTTTTTGGTTCAATGTTGAATTGTAGGCAGATTTACCTTAATTTAAAGAACTTATCGATATCTCTACCATCTATTTACTTTAATAAATTACCTTATGTTTGTTTTATCTCAGTTAAACTTATTTATAGGAAGTTTTCTATATTCAAACATATCAATAACTAATTTAAAAATTTAGTATTGGAAACAGATTATGTGCAAATTTGTAGATTTCTAATTATATTTCTCAAATGTTATAACATTTTTAAGTAAACATTTTAAGACAACATCTAAATATTATTTAGGCACGAAAAATTAATTGGAATAAAATTGTTTTTACTGAGAACGTCAAAAGTCAAAGTTTAGGGTTAACGTATTAAAAAAATGTTTATTTTAAGTTGACACGTCCGAGTATTTACAACTAACACCTTAATAATAAAACTTAATCCGCACTCTTATACTGTTGGATGGGGAAGACTTAAATAATTCTATGTTTGCAAGTTAAACTTATTCAGGCGCAAATAAAAAACTTTTCAAACAAAAATCAAGCAAGAACTTGATACAGAGCTTTGAGTTTTAATATTCAGATTTTAAACAAATCACTTGTTTTAAAACTATGTTTAAAACATTAAAAACTTGACCATTGAGTATGAGAAATTAAAGTTACTAATGCAAAAAAGAAATACTAAAACTTTGTAACTTAAAATAATTATTTCACTTACACTTTACATAATGTTTTTAAATCATTTTAATAAATTTTAAGTTGTAAGTTCATTCAAAATTATTTTATTTAGTTTTTACTAAAGTAATCAAGAAATATGTTTTTAAAACACTTTATAACTGTATAGTATATCTATAAACAAAATAATAAACAAACAAAACTTAAACACGTACAAAAAACTAAGTTATTACTATGCAAAAGTACAATAAGTTTATGACAATTTAAACTTTAGTTGTAACACTTATTACTTATACGCTTTAACTAGTCATTACAAACTATTTACAATAAATTTTGTCACTTGACAAGTTTTATAAATATAATGCAGCCTTTATGTCTCGTTAACAGTTTTCGTGCTAAATAGTAAACCCCACAAAGTGACTTCAATTTTTTCCTTTTGATTGAATTTTAGCAGAAATTTATTTTAGTATTCAATATAGTTTATTATAAAAAATTATTATTATAAACATAGTTAAAGTTTATGTTTAGTAGCAGTGTTTATCTACTTAACAGATTTTATTAAAAAACGGTATTTTTTGTTAATTTTGAATAATATATATTTTTAAAGTTTACAGTAATCTTTTTGTTTAGAGAGATGTTTCTTAATTTCAATCAGTTTATTGGTTTAAAAACAGTTATTCTTAATATTTTCATATCAACTTATTTATACCTATAAAATATCTATTTGTCAGGAGAACCTTAAACATTACTTAAACATAGCATATTTTCAATTATACCAAACAAATAACTATAAGACTATAAAGTTTATTTTATAAACTTTTGCATTAAAAGAGATGATTTAACTGTTTAAATAAACTTTAAAGCACAATTATATCCTGTTTATCAAAAAATTTTAATGCTTTGATATAAAATTAATTTGACTAGTTTAGTGTTTTTGTTGTAAAAGTTTACAGCCGGTTTCGATAATTTAGCTCTGTAAAAAAGTGTAAGTGTTTTTGACAAGTTTCTAGCGTAAATGAATAACTGGTGTTTAATTTAAAAGAGAAGTAATGAAAACATATGCTGATAAAATTTATAAGTTTAAAAATTTTCTGAGATAACTTTGTCTTTAAAATTAAACTTTTGATTTTAATAAATTTAATGTTTATTTATTTTGCACATTTACACTTGAATAATATAGAAAATAGCTTATGTACTTTTTTTTTGTTACATAAAACGATAAACAACTTGTGCTTATAATGTTGAAGTTTGAGCTTAAGTAAACATTTTTCGAAAAAAATATTTTTATTTGGCTCGTTCACAATATTTTTTATAAATTATTTATCATGAAGCAAAACACGTTTAATCACTGCTATAGGTTTGCATCAAACACAGGTAGTATAAGTAATATTAATTTTGATAGATCATTTAATAATATAAATGCTTTTCTGTCTACAGCTAAAACATTTGTTTTTCAATGTTTGCCTGTTAAACTCTCATTTGTTGTTTGAAAATGTTCGTCACATTCTTGTTTCTCGTGAAAGGTAAAACAGGGTTTTATCAATTAATCATCGACAAATCACTAGGGTGACCTTTGTTATTTGACAATTTTTATAAACATAATGCAGCTCTTTTGTCTTGTTTACAACTTTTTGTGTGAATTATTAAACCACACATAGTAAGTTTACCTTTTTTACAATTACCTTATCTGTAAAGCTTTAATTTCAACTAAGATTACATACAAAAGAAAGAGTTATGCTAAAGAATCTAAAAAATTTCTATCATAATTAATATTCAATTATGTATAACTTCTACGTAAGAAACAACAAAAATTCAATTTAAATAAAGTTTTTTTAGATAGTTTTTTTACAGTTTTTTTTCATTTACATATAATTTCTAATTAAAATTAAAGTTTTAAAAAATGCATAGTTTATTTATTTATATTTTGCTAATGTATTGATAGTTTTACAATGAATTTTTAGAACTTTCATTGAATTTCAAGTTTACTTGACAAAAATTTAGTTTTAGTAATATTTCGTACTGCTAAATGAAAATAAACTCATATTAAAATCATCCATTCCTTTTAATCAATCAGTTGTATTAGTAGTACATTCCTGTAAACCAATTAATCTTAAACTTGTTTGCTAAACAGGTTTTCACATTAAAATGTCCTTAGGAATATAAAGATACATCAAAATTTTTGGTTTTAGTATTAGTTATGCTTTTAACTTCTTTTTGTTGATAAAATCGAAAAAAGTAAAACTTTAATGCATTATTATTTTACTTAAATTTTTATAAAAAAAACCATTTTATAACTTATTTTGCAGATATAACACGTATAAAAGAAAATGCCCTTAATAATCAGCTTAAATTAAATTTAATGAACTTTGTCATTTGACAAGTTTTATAAACAACTGCAGCACCTCTGTCTTGTTATGATTTGTACTTGAATTTTAAAACAATTGATGTAGATTCTAAAGTGCACTTTGTTTATACTAGTTATTGTTGTTATTCAACTGTTTTTAAATTGTTTGTACGCTTAAAAAAATTATTTTAAACTTAAGAACTTTCAAGAAAAATATTTTTGCTTTTAGAAAATACTTAAGAACATATTATTTTGATTGACTTGCTTTTGTATAAAAACTAATCATTTCAACTTAGTTTAAGCGTACTTACCTAAAAATCTTGTGTTTTTTTTGATTAAGTGGAAATTTTCGTAACTTAAGGAAAATACTTAAGTGGGTTTACTGCAAAACTGGTTAAAAGATTAAACTGTTTAAACATTTTGTAATTTTGCTTCAAATTACTGGTGGTTTTCAAATTTAAGTTTATTTTATCTTCAATACTTTTTGTTGCTTTTTAAACTTTGTATTAAATACCTGTTTAAGCAATTTGTGATTAAAATTATTTTCTAATATTATAACTAAAGAACCTACGCTACGTATACAATTTCGATTCTATCCGATTTCTTAAGAACGAGGTTTATATCACTTGAATTGTTTAGAATCAAACTTCGACTACTGTAAGACCGAAATGACATTTCAAACAATATTTGGAAAATAAAAACTTACTATATCAGCAGGTATAAATAATAAAATATTTCATTTCTAATGTAGAAGCGAAAATTTGCTACGTAACATATTTTTACGTCACGATAAATATTCATCATTTAAAAATTAAACAAGTTTTAAGCGGAGCAGAAAATAAAAATAAAATGATTTTTAACATGTAAAGGCAAAAACTGAATACAAAAATTGGGTTCATAAATTTTTCGATACACAGTAACAAAAATGTTATAAATTTTAAGATTTGTCTTAATATCAATAAATTTATTAATGAAAAGAAATTATAAGAATAACAGAAAGTTTGTAAAAATTAATTCTAAATTCATTTACTAACTAAGACTTAAAACTACTTTTAGGTTGAGTTTTTATTTGAAGTTTATTTAATTAAATGCAATAACATTTAAACAACATTTAGTGAGATTATCAATAATAACATTAACTTTAAGCTTTTTACAATTTACAGAGATAGTTTTTAAACATAAGCATAAAACTTAATTTTTAAAAAGTAATTGCGGTTATCTACATGCTTTAGTTTGTTTTAATAATACTATTTATAAAAGTACTTATTAAATTTTTAATAGCTAGTACTGTGTTATTCTAAACTGAGACTGATACAATGTCATAAATTACTTTTAAAAATATCATATGTATCTTTAATAACATTATATTAAATTCATTTTAGTTAAAGTATATCACTTTTAAAGTATATCTATTTTGCGTACATCGATAAAATACTGTTTTGTCAAACCAGATAACTGACAACAAAAGTTGACAATTTAAACGTTTCTATTAAAAAGTTCAAGAAACGCTTTGAACAACATCGGTTTAACCGATTAATGTTAAAATAGTTGTTATTATTATACAACTATTTATATAGTAATGAAGACACTCGCTTATGGGTATTTTATGTCAGAAAAATGTTGTTTAACTAGTCATTGAGTTAGAAAAACGCTTGAATATTGTTTTCAGTCTTATAACTTTTCGAGAATTTACGTGTACGTATGGTTGCAAAGATGATTTCTTTTTTTTTTCGATTAAACTATAGAAAAAACAAAAAACAAGCGTATGAAAAACTATACAACCTAGTATAAAAGAAAGTATCTTTGCTGCAAAATACTATCTTTTATCTGAACATTTTACTGAACTCAATCATTTTGAAACTTTAAAAGGGCAAGTAATTTTACCCGTAAGGTAGTAATACAAATTGAATTCAGATGATTTAATTACCACTTTGTTTTGCAACATGTATGATTGTTATGTCTTGTAAACAAACATTAGTTGTTTTAGTACAAAGTTTGTTTAATAGTTAAATTTCTACATATCAAAATTTTAGGATAGTATAAGCTACTTCACTACTAAAGCAGTATTTTTACATTTGCATTGCTAAACATAAGTTTGGGCTGTTTTGCAAAATGTGATTAATTATTATGAATACTAGCTCCTAACTGTGTTAAGACACTCCATCTATTATTTTTATATTGATAGAATAGGTTAAAGAAAAGTTTGAGATAATTCTGAATATTTATTTTTTAAATAAAAATCTAATTATGCTTTGTTTAAATAGATAACATAACAGTATTTCATAATAGTCTTCTCATTTTATTTCGAAAAAGCTTTGTGAATATATAAACTATCTTTTTTCTTTAACTAAGTACTTCTATAAAAACTAACTTAAAAAAATTTTTGTATAATGTATAACTACTTGATAAGCTCAGACTAAAACTTAAAACTTAATCTGTTGTAAGTTTTAGTTTTCTAAGTTAAATATATTTACTTAAATAACCAGTTTATTACTAAAATTACATTTTAACATTCATGGATAATAATGTTCATAGCCTGATTAAACTAAAAGTGCTTTTCAACAACTGCTTTAAACTAAGTAAAGTTTTTAATTTGTAAAGTGTATACGAATTCAAAAAATACTCTTTCTTGTATGTTACTGCTAAAAACAGTAGTTATTCTACGAATTCTAAGTATGCAATTATTACAGTATATCAGCACATTGTCTGTAAAAAATAAACTATACTGAGAAAATGCTATAAGTTTGTTATTTTGTATAAAAACAGTTGTGCAACTATGGCAATTTACAAAATGAATTTGTTAAAAAAAATCCTAAAATACGTCTCATTGTTTTAAATAGCGTCATTAGAGGTTATGACATTTTCGATAAATTTACAATTTTTAACAAAAAACCATTATAACAATATTATCTAAAATAATCTACTTTATAAAAGAATTCGTAAATAATATAATGCTTCTTTTATATACCAAATATAATAAAAAACAAATATGTTTAACCCAACTAAAACTTTACTAGTGTTATGTACATCTTTTAAACAATTTTTTTATCTAAAAGTCAATACTTAAGAAAATTAACTTTCATTTTAGTGAAGTTAGTAACTTTTAAGCTCGTCATATTCGCTAAAATTTCAAAACAAAATACTAAGTTTTGAAGAAAGAGTTTAAAAACAAGATTCTAAAAAGTCAATTTTGTTTACGACTTCATGTTTTCCTTGAAAACCACTTAAAAGGGTAGATTATATGGGAACGACCTTTAAAGTTTCTTTCAGAAAATTTCCCTCATATAAACGTCCGGATTTAACATTTAAACGATTTTTTGACTCAGTTAATTGAAGCCTGACAAAGTTTTTTTTTTTACTATATTTAAACTTTAAGCTGCAACTTTAAAAAAAATAGAAATTCTTAAACATTTTAGCAATTATAATGGAATTATCGTATATAAATTAAATGTGTGTAAACAAAAATTTTGTGTTGACCATGTCTTTGTTTAATTTTAGTAAAGTTTTATTTAACGCTATAAGCTAAATAAAAACATTTTAAGTAGGTTTAGTTTTTTATGTAATATATAACTTAAGTTTATATGGATACAAAGTATAGATACGTATTAAAGTATCAGTAAATTTAAGTCCATACAAGTTAAGTAGTTTTAATATTTAGTATTCACAGTGTTTAAAAGTTTTATCATTTTTTTAGCATCGGTGTAACATTTAAAACTATTAATTATGTTTAAAGTAAAAGTAAATATTTTTTGAGTGTTATTTTTACAGCAATAGTACTAATTGGTTTAAAAAATATTAAACCAAATACTGAAGTTTTATGATTGAAATACATATCCAAAAACATTTATGTGTTTAATATAGTATAAAACTTTTAGTTAATTCGGTTTATTTTGGAATTAGAAGAAAGTTTTCAATCAACACCATTTTTTAATGAAACATAATGGTTTATTATACTTTACATAAATTTCTATCTTGAAAACTAAACAAATTATTTACTGAAAAAAAAACAACGAAACTTAATAACTACTTAATAAAAAAATTGTGTTGAAGTTTTAAAAAACTTTATTTTAGCTAGTTTTAAACTTATCATGATATCGTTTAAGAAGTTCTTTTCAAGTTTTTTTTGTGAAATAAGTTCTACAAAAAAAAAATAATAAATTATTTTCTGGAAACAGAAGAGAATAATTTTTTACACGCATATTCCCGAAAACCTCCAATTAATTTAATTATTACTTAGTTAATGATGCTTTAAATTGTTTTTACCATCAAAAAAAGTTTGACCAGTTGCTTGCTAATAGACAGCTTATATTTTTTTGTACTATTTTTTTTAGTTTTAAAGAACTAAATTAACTTTGATTAAACTTAAACTTTAATTACCTGTGACTTTCTATAGTACAGCTTATATTTCTCACAGCTGACATTTATTTTTCTCTCTTAAATGTATTAAATAGTTTTACTAAACTTTCATTTTAATATTAGTTTAGACAAGCTTTTCAGCATAAATAACAGTACAGTCTTAAATTACCAATATTTTATTAGTGTTTTTTTTTATCATTTGAGATTGTATAAGCAAATTGTTTCCGACGACTAAAATCAATTTATATATTATTTTCGTTATCATAGTTTAATGGGTGTTTTATTTAAAATTGTAAGTTATTTATTTCAGTTACCACGATCATCTACGAAACAATGATTTTTTTACAAAATAAAAATTACTCAACCGAGTATTAAAATAGTTAAAGCATCGGATTAATTACAATTGGAGCAAAAATTTAAAGAGTGACGTCATACAAGTAGTACACCACAAAGATAAGAGAAAACATTGATGTTTGATTATTAATATTAGAGCAGTATCTTAGATTACAAATCTCCAACAAGAAAAAATATTTTTTGATAGATAAAAATCCCATTGCATTTTCACTAGTTTTATATTATAGAAAAATATTTTTTATAAAAATACTAATCTACCATATAAAATAAATATATAAATGTTTGTTATACTTGTTATAAACATAGTTTTACAATGAAAAATTTTTACTGCTTTTAATATCAATGAAATTAATTTAAACTTTATTAATGATATCAATTGATATCAACTTTAAAACAATTAACTTTTTATAGTACTTTGCTTAAAACAAAAACTAAATATTAAAATTTTTAATCAAGTAATAGTGCAAATTTTGAAAAAAAAAGTATTATAACGCCTACATTGTAAAATAGATAAAAGTTGTGTTATAAGTAAAAAAAACTAGTTTTATTTTTTTTTGCAACTAATAAACTAAAACGAATTAGTTAATGTAATGTCAAAAATTTATAGACTTAAATAAAACTTTAAAAAACTTATATTAATGAAAAAAATAAATTGTTGTTAAACTTTACAAACAACGTCTATTTGTTCATTATATGACTAAACATTCTAACTTTACATCTAATAATAAATTATAATAATAACTTAAACAAATTCAATCTATAACAAATCGCAAAATTTAAACTTATTTATTAATTTTAACAAAAAGAAGCCTAAAATTTTTTGTAGTTGCAAAAATCATTTGTTAATAATCACTAAGAAGACCTTAAAATACTTTAAAACATAAATTTGTACTTGAAACACTTTAAAACCAAAAAAAACTAAAGTAGTCTTAAAATATTTAAGTTGAAAAACGGTACCATCAGGTACTTTTAAGTAACTATTTTTTAAATTTTTTCAAACATCAGTTTAAAATATATTTAATCCTACACATTTATATGAACATGATTGATTTAAGGTTTACAATATATTTGTTTGTGTCTTTTGCTTTAACTAAAGCTTACTTAATAAATGACCAGCGTTTGCAATTAAATTTGTGGTGTAAAATAAGATGTAAGTACTTAAATACCTTAGCTGACTTTTTAGAATTTAACTATATAACTTAGCTCCAATATAACACCATCACTCTATTTTAGTAAAACCAAAAGGATAGCTAAAATAACTATCAATAAATACATAAACTCTTACTAAAAATAATTAAATTGTTTTAAAATATGTGTTAGAAAAGTATGTAAACATATTTAAACAAATAAAATAATATATAATAATAATTTAATAATAATCAAAAAAATAATAATGCTGTATTTTCATTTTGTTTAATTTTTTTTGCTCTTTTATTAAAAAGCCAATAATTTTTACTTTTTTTAAATTAAATTCGTTAAACACCAATTAAACTAATAATATACATTTATTATTATTCAACAACAAGTGACCGAAAAAAAACTATAGCTTTGAGAATATACTGTCAACTTTTAAATAAGTTTAAAAAGCATAATTAATCTTGTCAATTTTGGAAAAATTGAAAAGGCCAAAAAATCTTTGTAATAAAAATCAACTTGGGCGGTAAAATATGTTAATATGATAAATGAGTTGCACTTTGTTTATAATTTTTTTCTTAAATAAAAGTTCAAAATGGTTAAATTTAATAGTTAATCAATATCCCTATTTTATATATTTAATTTGTTATACATGTTAACCATGATTTATTTGAAATTGCTCGAAGTAAAATCATTTAAAGATTTACAATATTCAAGTAAGTGTATAAAGAGATTTCTAAACAATTAACTTTACTAATTTATATACAAGACTGTTCACTTTAAACTTATTAGGAACATTACTTACTTTTTACAATTAAAATATAATAAAAAGAAAGAAGACATGTACAACTAATTTAAATTGAAGTAAATAAAAATATTAATTTAACTTAAATTTTATAGTTAAACTATTTTAACAAGTAAATACTTTTTACTTATTAACCTTTTATTATATTTTAGCGACAACAATATTTTTTATTTAGATATATAAACGCATATAGTAAATAGAATATTAAATTAAATTCAAGTTTTTAAATTGTTATATTATACTTTTCTTGAAGGTTTTAATTTAAAAAGCAGCTTGAATCGATTAAATTTGTATTCACATACAGTTTTTAAAAACATTTTGCCTTTAAAAAAAACCTTATTGTATACAAATCTCTTAAATTTTTAAGTAAACCTTTTTGATAAACAAAAAAACTTTAACACATTATCAAAGTAACATCATACAAATTAAAGCATGATTGTATGACTAGTTAAATTAAAAGGTTCTAATAATTTACTACTAACATAAGATCGTTATGTAAATAATTGAAAACTTGTTAAATGATCCTTAAATATTAAAAGTACACTAATACTTCTGTTTTCAGAAATTAATTTAATTTAAGCTTCAAATTAACCAATGTAAACATAAAAAACTAGTTGTACGGTTATTTGATTTAAACTTTCTTTTAAATACAAAATTGATTTGTACGTCAAAAATTACTTTTTTTAAATTACAAAGTAAACCTTTAAATTTTTAAGTAATACTTAAACTTCACAAATCATTTTTTAAATTACGTTTAGAAAGAAAACCGAAACTTAATCGAAAGTTGTTGAAATTTTGTGCAACTCTAATATTTAATAAGTGTGGATATATTTTAAAGTTAATAAAAATCAACAAAGTTTGATTTTAAAGTAGAAACAATTAAAATTCTATTGTTATAGTTTACCAAGTTTAAACTAAGTTGACTCTATAAGTAAAACTTTTTTAAGTGTCATAAAACTAATTTTTAAAAATTTTGCAAAGAGCGTAGAGACGCCATTTTCTTAAGTAAAGTATTTTTAACAGCTAAAATCAAGTGTTTTAAAAGTTGTTCCACAAAAAAAAATCAAATATATAATCATGTTTTGATAGTTTAAGCATTTCAATTAAAATATTTAAATATTAAATGTATATCAAAGCTTTCGCTAGTATGAAATAAAAAAATAAAAAATTAAAGTTTATTTAACAACTTTTAAAAACAAGGTAAATTGAAAACTGATAAAATTTAAAATGAAACTACCGTTAAAATCTAAAAGACAATTCAAAACAAAAGTACATATTTTTAATAAAAAAAACGTAGAATTTTTTTTATCCAAAATTTTTTTAAACTGGTTCGTATTTTAAATAATAGATTCAAAAATTATAACTGGAATATTAAACTAATTAAAAAACTTAGAATATATCAACTATAATCCTAAAATTTTATATTTAATCTATATTAAAAATAAGTTAAAAGTTTCATAACAGACCAAAAATTTTACGGTTATTTTATTTAAGTTAACAGTTTTTTGTGACAATGTCTTCATATGGGCGAAATTAAAAGTTATGCTTTTTACAGCCTTTTTCAATAGCTGGTGATGTTTTTTGCTGTGTATACATAGACTTATCTTATACATTTTGCTCAGTTTCTATTCTTGTTTGTTGTTGTGTAATGTCAGTTATTTTAGCGGAACGTTTGTTTTCTGTTTGTTCTTCAAACTGTCTTCGCTTTATAACGGGAGCTAGTGGGTCGTAAGGAAAGTTGTATTGTTGTTTAATGTACTGGAGACTAGAGTTGGTTGATGGGTAAAATATGTTGGGGGCGTAGTTGTGTTGCAAACTTTTTTGAAATTTCACTTGATTGTAATAATGATTTCTGTTTCTATCACTATTTTTAAATATTGGTTAACTAAATTGTTGATGATTGATAAACGTTGGCAGATCACTAGTGGGCGTTGCTCGCTTCCTTGTCGTTGATTGGTGGTTGTCTTTGTCATGGGTCTTCATATGGGATTTGAGGTTGTCCTTTCTGACGGAACTATAGTCACAGTGGGGACATTTGTGGTCCTTTTTACCAAGATGAATACGCATATGACGATGGAAATGATACAGTCTGAAAAAATTAAACTCAGTAAGTACAAAGATACAATTTCAATTTTTGCATTTTATTTACACAATACAAAATAAACATCTTATTTTTATGTATATTGTGCTAAATTTAAGTGTGTAATGTCTATTTAAACTAAAATTCAACAAGTTAAGACTAAATTCTTAAACTACTAACTATCAATATTTTTTTATATTAGATATATAAACTGTTTACCTTTTTATTCTTTTTTTACACAATGGACATTTTATGTACATATTTTCAGGATTTCTGCTTCTCATTTCTTCTCTAACCTGAATGACTATCAATTCTACCTGTTTTTCAGTGACAATGATCTGATTATTTGTTGTAGATGTACTTACGGGAGATAAGTTAAGATAACTTGATTGTTTGTAAGTTTTTGGTAGACTAACTAAAATTACGTCAGAAGAATTTGAACTACTTGGAAATATTTTTTGAGTATTTCTTGTGTAGTTGTCTAAACAATTTTCATTCGTTTTGTTAGAGAAATCTGAAATCATAGTTTTTATGTTTTCCATCGCTTTTTTATTATTAATAGTTGTAGTATTTTTTAAAGTAGTGTTCCTTGTATTTAGTTAACTTTTCTGATTTTGTTGACTTGTCGGTATAGATTTATTCAGCTTTCCAACATAAGAACGTTTGTTAATAACACCATCTATAGTCTTATCAGTGGCATTACCTTTTACCTGATTAGTTGTAATGTTTTTAAGTTTCGATTGACAATAACTGTTGTATCTCTAATTGTTAACATAATTAATGTTATTACTAAAGTTCTGCTGTGATATAAAATAGCTGTTAACATTTTGCTGATTTCTTAGTAATCTACCTTGTTTTGTGTTATTTTGCGCCATCATGTAAGCTGTATACATCAGTTGTTGTCTTCTACGACTGTAGAAATCATTAAGACAAACCCACTTCATTTGGTTTTCATACAAAGCTTGCACTCTCGCTTCATTGTTTGTTTGCTTACAAATCGATGAAAAAGGACTAGTCATTAAAAACTGCTTAAGTTGCCTATATGGCAAATGATAACCTTCGTTTTGCTGAAAGATTTGTGGTTGTTGCTTTTTGCTCAGCTTCGTTTTTCTCGCATTATCGTTTTGAGTAGTTATGATCTTTGTTGAAACTAATTTTGTTTGGCCTGATAGTAAAAATTGTAATTAACTTATTTCTATTGATAATATTTTATTTACTTAAAATCAGCAATAGTACAACAACAATAAAATACTAAAAACATATTGCTGCTATTAGAATAACTTAAGTAAATAACAATAATTTTAGCAAATTACTATTAAGTAATACTTTTATGATGTATTTTAATGTTATAATGTTGTATTGTTTATCATTAACTACAAAAAACATTATAAGAAAATAATTAATAAAAGATTATTTAATTTAATTTGATTTTAATAAAAATTCCCAAGTCATTACACTTTAATTATTAAAATAATTTTATATAAACTTAAACGAGTTTAAAATATTAAGACTTTATTATGCAAACTAAGTTTCGGTCAAACTAAACAGATGATTTAATAAATTTAGAAAACAAATTTCCATAGCAAAATTTACAAACATCCAACTCTAACCTTGAACTTTGGGTGTTTCCTTTTTGTTGTGCTCATTACTGATAGCTGTTTTTATCACTTTTTTGTGCAATAAATATTCCAATTTTGCCTATTAATTGATTTTATTTTAAAGATTCACTGTCTGATTTTTTGAATCAAATACATAATTACTTTATTTATTCAAAAAATCTTTAATTTTAGTTTTAATTTTATTAAAACATAGGTTTCGGAATAACTTTAGTAAAAAATGTATAAAAGAACCACTTCTTAAAAAACTTAATTCACATGGAATCATAAGTATTTCAAACAATCAAGTGTTTAACAATAACTACTTTGAATTGTAACCTGTACAAAATATCAAGAATTATCTAAAAAATAAAAATAGTTGCATATATACATAGAATTTAAAACGATTAATTGTAACATGCAAAGATGAAAGTTATTAATTTTATCTAAAAGGTTCAAGTATTGCTACATAAGGCCTTCATAATAAAAAGTATATTAATAATGTTTATTTAAATTTATATAAATTTATTTTTAAGTTTGTTAGGCGGGGTGGTTATAAATTACATCAAACAATAATACAGATCAACGTTTTGTTTTATAACTAACAATCGAACTAGAACTGGCTTATAAAGGCTAAATCTTTACTTAAATAGGAATAGTTTAATAAATAAGTAATAAGTAATAAAATAATATAATAAGATACTTGATTTCACACTTAAAGTTAACATAAGGATACAAACTATACTTTAGCTACTAATTTATATTTTATTAAAAAAAAACATAGTTTTCATCAAAAAACAAAACTTCAATATTAACTTTCAAACATTGTTAGCGAAGCAAAACTTATTCGCCTAATTTCTTGGTAAAGAAATATTATTAAGTTAACAAAAATATTTTTTTAAGTTTAATTAAAACAGTTTTTGTTTTAATAAAATATTTTTGTTTTCAAACAACTACTTGTCTAGGCAATATATTTAATAAAAAAATTAAAAAAAAAAAACAACAAACCTCCGTAAATTCATGGTTACGGCTGCAAAATGACGTAATATTTTCTAATTCCTTCTTTGTGACACAATTGCTTGATGACGTAACACTTTCAATTTCCGCTCCACTCGAAGATGATTCTGCATCAGAGTTTGTTTGATTTTCAGTTAATGAAGTTTTATCTGGTAAATATTGTGACGTTAAATAAATTGTTTATAGGAAAATTTTTGCAAGAAAAATACCATGGCAAATTTTATGATTTAGACTTTTATAATGAAGTAATTTTTTCAAATATTATTAGAAATTACGATACTAGTGTTTAAAGTAGTCGAGACTTGACGATAAACATTTCAAGTGATGTAAATACCCGTTCTTAAAATTTCGGGCCGAATTCAAATTGTTTACAAAAATTACGTTGCTCAAGTATAATATTGGAAAATTTGTTTAGTGAAAGTTGCATAAAATCACAAGTTGTAATATATTAAATTACAGAGCAGTTTGTAAATTGCTACAAGTTTATAATATAAAAATACATTAAAATTAAGATTAAAGTTAAAACTGCAGTAAGCAATAGGTTAGTAATTAAAAACTACCTTGTTGTTAGCTATCAATATTCAATTTTTGTTAAATAATTTATAATAGTACAGTCGAAAAACTCCCAAACGCACAAATTTTTTTGTAAATTACGTGGTTAATGATGCTTTAAATTGTCTTTCCTATCAAAATGAGTTTTGACCAGGTGTTTGCTTATGACCTACTTTTGTATTTCCGTTGGAACTTTTAAATACCTTTAAATACCTTTATCAAAAATAATAAAAACGAAATATGAAAAAAAGTTCTAACATTTAAAAAATGTTTTTAATTCATTAACCATAAATATATAAAAAACTAATTCATTTTTCAAAAGAGATTTCATTACAAAAAGTTCTTTTAGTAAACGCATTTAAAAGTAGTTCAGATTTAAAATAAAAGCGACGAATGTAAAATTTGTTTCATTTCACACGTCTAAGTATTTATTTAAAATACTGAAAAGCAAATTGTTCAAAAATAATCCAAGTTTAAGTAAGTCTCTAGGGTTAGAAAGATTTCAGAAAGATTTAAAATTGCAAGAAAAGCTAATCAAGTGAATACAAAGTATGATTTAAAAAAATATTAGAATAAAACCTGAAACAAAGTTTATATTTATGATAGTTGAAGCTTAAAAAAATCAGGGTATTGAAAAACATAATTAAAAAACTAAGAACTGGACAATCAAACATAAGAAAAATAAATTGCAGAATTAATATCTTCACTTAAATGGATTTTAATTAAATCCTAGCAATAAAATAATATCTTTTATTAGATTTTTACATAACTATAAACACCATTGCTTTGAATTATACTATTTTACGTAAAGCTTACAACTACGTCAATTCTTACAAACATTTAGAAAAATTTGTTTTACTTAATAACACCTAAATGATATTGAACACTTATTTTTTATAGTCGTTTATAAAATTTCGAATGATGATTTATCTTACATTAACAAATAACGATAATTATTTTTAAGAAGGAAAACAAAACTGATTTAGTGTGTTTAAAACTTTATATTCTAAAAAAGTAAAATTATACATTTGTTCTTTGTAGTAACTATTCATTTAAATGTAAACAAAATAAAATAACTTAAATCTAGAACGAAGTAAAAGAATTAAAATTAAATAAATTAGTTAAGAAAATTGAATTTACTAATGACCTTATTTTGCTGAACTAAAAATTTTATATTGTATTTTTCAACTAGTAAATAATCGTTGAAAAATAACTACTCTTATCTTTTTTTTTTTTTTTATTAAAAAAAATCTTAATATAAGTTTAAATGCTGAAATAAACTCACACTAAACTAATAAAAAAGTTGTTTGAAACCGACGAACATCAAAGGATTGTCAATATTTAGTATTAGCTTCGGCATTTCGACTAAGCGAACTGTAAGTGGCTGTTAAAATCAAAAGATATATTGATTAATTTGGTTTTAGTAAAAATATATAAAAATGTTTTTCAAAGGTTTTTAAAGAATTTATTTAAGTATTTTAAATTAGCAATAAGGAATAAGTACTTGAAGCTGAAAAATACTTTATTTGAACCTTAATTATGTTTTCCGAAAGCCTATAAAATTTAAATAAATATTTAACTTTAATTGTAGTAGACTATTTAATAATTCCTAATTTTTTACTTTTAATTTTTAACTAATTATAACTTAATATCATGATTTTACTTTTATGGTGTTCAGAAAAAAAACTTATAAATAACTACTTAAGGTTTTTGAAAAAGTTTTCATACTAAACTTAGTGATTTAAAACTGGTATAATTTAAGTATATTCATTTAAACATAAAAAAGTTTTATAATGGTAACTTTTAAGATTGTTAGCAAGTATTTTATGCATTTGAAAACATAAGAAATCGAAAAAATAATAAAATGTTTAAGTTTACAAGATTAAATCAGAATTAATGCTATATATTTTTTCAAACTGTTTTAAAATTATTGCTACACTTAATAAAACCACGTTCGATTAATTATTTCGTAGGGCGTTTCTTAAATATATATATCTAATACTTTGGAACAGTTAATAATAAATGAGATTAAAAATCATTTAAAGCTGTTGTTTCAAATAAACCTTGATCGATGTGATTTTCATTTACCGCTAAACTCATAACAAAAAAAATTGTTCTAGTCAGTTACTTTTACTAACATAACTTTAACGTGTCATTTATTGACTTCAAGTCTAGTAACTTTTTTTTTGTAACTGCTTTTGATAGTATAAAAAAATGAGCATTGACAAATATTCTTAGAAAGAAAATTAGCATTCAAGTATTAATAAAGCTTATTTTAAACACAACCTGCATGTTGTTGTTCAAGAATTGATTTTTTATCCCATTTTAGTATTTTCTAAGTTAATTTGTTTTTCTTTCTTTTATTTGTTAATTTGAACATTAGTTTTGAAGATCAGTTGCTTATTTGTACTGGAGGTAGTTTTTGTCATTTGGTTTGCTATTAATTGTGTTTTTGTGTGTTGCTACAAAATTTTTTAGCTGGTTGGCACTTAGTACAATGTATATTTTGATAAATTGATAAGCCTTCGGTTTTAATTGTTGCTTGATAAATTTCTGCCCTACATTCTCCTCCTTATAGTGCATTTTCTTTGAATAAATTATTTTCTTATCCTTTACTGTTAGATTATAAGCGTCTTAAACAAAACCATTTGATTTAAGTAAGATTTAGTATTCATGAAACAGATTATTTTTTTATAAGAATAAATAAACAAGTCTAGTTTAAGTGCAAGTGCCGTTGATACAGTAGTATTAAGGTAAACATATTTATGTAAAGCCAAATTTAGTACGACTGGAAACATTTCCTGATGAATTTAAAATAATCAGCAATTCAGATATTTTGCTTAATTAACTTTTAAAATTATAGTGATTAATTGCATTAATTACTTTAGTGTTGCAAGTTGTAACAAAAAAATTGACATTTCTAAACCAAAGCAAGTGAAGCAAAAATGTATGTTGTTAAGAAACTTTGAACAGCAATTCTCGAAAAGTGCACGTTTTTGAGATCATTGTCATCGAAAAGATTACAACTATTGAGTTTGTTCAAAAGTTTTTTAGTTTTATATGAGATTTTAGTAAAATTATTTCCTGAAGTGTTTAAAATAAATAATTTTACTGACTTTGTTTTAACTACTTTACCAGCTTGAAATATTTTTAAACATATGTTTGTTTAATCTTTGAGCATTTTATCGAAGTCAATTTACAGTTAAAACACTTATTCCAATAAAAAAAACCCTATTTTTATAAATATTCCGATAATTAGAGGGTTAATGATGCTTTAAATTATCTTTCCAATCGGGATAAATTTTTACAAGGTGTTTGCTAATAAGCTTAAATTTATCACTGTTGCGTAAAATGCCTAAAATCCTTGTTGAATAACTTTAAACATTTTTTTTTTTACACATCTTAGAAGTCTTTTTTTAAAGTTTTTGTGACACATTTAAATGTAACCTTGAAATATATCGCATAACCAAGAACCACTATCAAAATGGTTACAGATAAGTAGTTACTGCATTTAAATCGATAGTTGTTTAATAAATATTGATTAAACTTTAGTTTAAGAATAGTTAGACAGCTACTTAATTCTGCAGACTTGATATGATTGTTTTATAGATATTAAGTTATATATTTTTATAAAAACATTCGCTACACGCCGTAATTTGTCGAAGTATACACAAAACAATTTAAAATCTTAAACAAAAAACAAAAACAAAATCATAAATAAGTTTAAGGCTAGTTTAACAAAAATCACAAGTATATAATGCATTTCGTTTAAAATTAAATATCTATTTTTGTGTTCAAGTTGCGGGCAGTATGTTAAAGCTTTAAAACATGAATTAGAAAATTGAGGTTTTACAATAAGTTAATTAACTTTAAATTTATTTTGTTTCTTTGATCGAACCAAAAATAACCTTTGAAACGAAGTATATATAGTTTATAACTATATGTACAGAAAAGTAAGTTTAAGTTTTGCTCTTTTGAAAACTTGTATATATATTTTTTTTTAATATTATACAATAATAGTATTATGGTGTTACGTAATCGATATCCAAAATTGTTAATTAGTTTAAAATTGCTAGTGGTAATCAAAACTCTAAAATGCTTTCACTAGTAGCGCTTAATTCTTTAAAATTTAATAATAGTTAACTATGTAATCTGATAATGTGTTAATCGCAAGCTGCATTTCTACCACTTTTACTAAACTTAATTCGAAGAACACTCAGTAATGCATACTCATTTAAGTTTGCTAAATATTAAGCTCGTGACTATAGAAGTACAAAATGATTATTCCAAAATGTTTAATTGCTACGTCAAAATATATATGAGATAAATCTTCTTCACTTATTAATTAAATTTAGTTGAGACTTTAGCAAAAAAAAAATTGAATACATAGTTTTCAAGCAACTGTTGATTTATAAGCTATAAGATACCGGAAGTCTTCATAAATGTTATACACCTAAAGCTCATGCAGTTTTATAAACTTCAATGCAAGTGAGTGTTTTTTTGACTAGAAAGCGATCCATTATTATTAAAACAAGCAAATAAGTTTTTTTTTTTGTTTTAATTTTTATAGTTTTTCTTAAAAATTTCACTAAATAAGTACCAAAATTGAAACTCTTATACCTAACGTTTGAAAAACGCTAGTAGTACTATAGGTAAAAAGTGAACTACAGGAAGTCAATGATAAGAATAGAAGCTCTTATTACCCTCAAAAATAATTAAATCACATCACTTGATTACATGACGTAATGACGTAATAGAGCAATTGTATTTTGATTGACAAGAGTTATATTATAAAATGCCTTAGGGGTTCATTGTACTCTAACTTTTTAGATATTCAATCAATTAACTTTCGATTAAACTCTCATTATTTGAAAATAAAATCAAAGTTTTATAAGTCGGGAACTTGCTATGGTTATTGGTTAGTTACATTAAATTATTATTTAATTTTAATAAATTAAGTTAATTATAAAGTCTGTATTGTTAGGTGTATCTCGGTTCGCAACAAAAAATTATCTCTTCTATAAATTTAAATAAAAACTTTATATTTAAACAAAATTTTATCTATAAACAAGTTTATTAGTGTTTAAAAAAACATTTTAAAGATTGAGAAAAAAAAGACCACAATTTTTCTTACTTATTTTATTAGTTAAATAATTCTAAATAAATTTTATATATAAATATATATATATTAGTAAACGATACTTTATTTCGTTATTCCAAAGCTGGTTCTTCATGAATCTGCACTACCAACTAGTTTAGAAATTTTAAACGTCAAAATAAATTGTCTTTAAACGAAGCATATTTTGTTTAACTTAAAAGAATACGCATTAGAAAACAAAATATACTGAGTTTGATTTACTGCATTAACTGTTAGGTATTTTAGATACTACTACCGGTTGAGTACGCTTTTGTGTATCTTAAAAACAAATTCTATTGGAAACTTTTAACTTATCCTTTAGGTAATCTTTTTTGTCTCAAAAGTGTAAGGTATATTTTTTGCATTAGTTTAGCTTTAGTTTATACTTTAAATAAAGACCTTACCGATTTCCCTTCAGTATATCATAAAAAATGTATAATATAATTGATGAAATTAAAAAAATAAACTACTTTTCATACGACCATAGCTGTTTTTAACAGAATTATGAAAAAAAAAATAATAAAAGATTAACTAAGTACATGAAAAAATATTTCACAATTTTTTTGTTAAAGTTAATCGAAATAAAGAAAAACTATTTATTTTACTAGACTTTTAAACTTTTAAACGTTTACAATTATCACCTTGATAATAAAAGTCTCCATGCGCTTTAAACCTGTTAAGTGGGGAAGAATTAAATAAAATCTAGCCTTACAAGTTAAACTTATTCGAGAGAAGGAAATAAACTTTTACAAACAAAAATCAACCTATAAATTTATACAAAGCTTGCTTTTTAATGTTTAAAGCTCAAACAAGTTAGGTTATTTAAAAGTGCAATTTAAACATTTAGAAACTAAAAATTTAGTATGGTAAAGCTGCAGAACTAATAGTTGTTTTCTACGATTTGTTTTAAACATTCTAAATTATAAAACTTTTTATTGTAATATAATATTGTAAACTATAACAAGAAATAGGGAAGAAAAGTTTATAATAAAGATTATAGAATGTACTAATTTAAAACTAATTTTAGACTTGCAATTTTTGCTAATTTTATTATACTTTAAATGACAGTTAGAAGATTTTAGTATCAGTATGTCTTTCAACTTTTATGTTCCGAAAAACTTACTTATTTAAAGTATTATCAAAATAGCCGATCATTACATCTTTAAAACTAGTTTGCTAACATGATATTTTATAGTATTTTATAACTGAATAATGTAAGTATACAAAACAATTATATATAAAACTTAAACACTTCAAACTAATAATAAAAAATTTTTCTTGCAGTTATTTAAACGCAATATTACAACACTTTTATGATGAATAAGTGTTTAGTAGTAGCACCTAGATCTAACACGCTTTAACTAATCGTTACAAATTGTATGGAATTAATTCTTTCACTTGACAAGTTTTATAAACAAAATGCAGCCCTTTTGTCTCGTTAACAGTTTTCGTGTGATATAGTAAACCACACAAAGTGACCTCAATTTTTTCTTTAGATATTATTGTAGTTGAAATTTATTTCAGCATTTAGTGTAATATATACCTTGATACAAACACCATTAAATTTTATGTTTTGTAGTAGGTTTGAAATAATTTGAATGATATTTAAAAAATACTTATTGATTATTATTTTTAGTTTAGGAAATTAAATTTGTTTTAATTTCAAGTTTACTTGATAACAGTTTAGCATAAGTAAATATTTTGTACAGCTAAATGACATTAAACTCATATCAAAGTCAATTATTAAAATATTTAACTATTTTTAAAATATACAGTTTTTTTTATCAATCACTTGTATTAGTAGTACATTCTGGTATATCAATTGATCTTAAACGTGGTTGTTTCACAGGTTTTCACATAAAATGTCCTAAAAGATATATCAAAATTTGTAAATATAATATTACTTATGCTTTAAACTTACTTTATTAAAAAGTTCAAAAAAATAGTTTTTTTGAAATCTTCGTTACACATCTAAAAGATTTTTTTTCCTTCAAAGTTTTTTTTTTTAATTACATCAACTTGAATTATACATGGAAAAAATAAAAATATATAACTTTATCTTGAAAAAAAAATTCAATAAATAAATGCTATAAGAAAGATCATAATTACAAATAGGCTTAACTTAAAATTTTATTTTATAAAACAGCAATTTTTCTATTTTTAGATCATATCAAATATTTTTCAACTAAGAATTTAAACATTTTAAATTATGATGAAAAAAAAGCCTATGGAAACAACTAAGTAGATTTATACAAACGATCGGTTATTTTTGGCCAAAAAGTCGATTACAGAAGTTTTCAATGGTCACTCCATATTTAAAAATGTGCGTTAATAATTCACCAACAATTTAAGCTTTGTACGAGACTCAAATGAAATGGACTTGTTTTAATAAGACAGCAAATGTTATATAAAGTATATATGGGAGCTCAAAACAACTTGAAACATAGTGGATGACAGACAATCAGCAAAAATATAGTAACACATTTGCGCCTTAACAAAATTTAAACATTCTAAACTAATGTCCAAATGTATGTACTTTTAGAAGCAAGAGTGAAAATAGTTTGAGATAACAGTATAAAGACATTAGAAATTTCAAAATAACTAAAAATTCTACTAAAACCATACCAAATAAGAACCTAAAGACAAATTTTGATAAAGATAAAAATTTAACTCGGTTATTTATAACTAACCAGAATAATATTAAGCCTCTATTTCCTAAAACTTTTATTTTAAAAGTACATCTAAAAATAAAAGCAACAATATTGATTAATTAGTACAATATTTTAATCAATCAAAGTTCTTTTTAAGTTGTAATGTTAGGTCCAAAATAAAACATATTTATCTTAAAATAAGCAGTTTTATCTTATTAAGTATTTTTACGCCTTTACAAATATCGTTTCTCTAGCATTTTTTTAAGTATTATTTAAGCTTTACGAGCTGTATTTACAGAAAAAAGTTCAATGAGACTGGTATTATTAGCTATAAACAAGGCAAAACTTAATCAAACAAAACTAAAATAAACCTTAATACAAATTATTTAAGTTTATACTTAGAAACAGAATATCTACATGAAAAATTCAAAGATCGCTATTTATGGTTTTAAAAATTTTACGTTAAATACGTACGTTAAATGAAAGATTTATTCAGTAGCCTAAATTTAAAATAAATTTTATCACTTAAACTTAGTCTTTTAATCCATTTTAATCTCATACTTTACAAAAACTGATTAGGTTTGTTTTAGTTATTTTGTTAATTGCTATAAATCTTGTTAAATTTGTTAAATGCTATAAATCTTGATTTAGTCTTTTTATGATGATAGGAAACTATTTTAAAGAAAAATGCACTATGGACAAAGTTATTTTTATGAATTGTAAGCAATTCTTTCCTGGTATATTATATTTTAAGTTAACAATTTATAAAGTTTTTATTCAAAAACAAAAACAAACGAGTTAAAACAGCACGTGTTTATTCGAAACTAAATTAAATCATGCTTAGTTTATATTGGGATAGTTTTTATGGCTATACTGCACTACTTGTTTAACAATTTAGTACGTTATTTACGTAAAAACACATCACAAGAGAACTGTAATTATTTTATTTTAATTTCTATCAGTAACTAAATTATTTCGATATAAATCACTGTCTTTAAATGAACAATGAAAAAGTTCAATAATTTTGACGCTATCAAAAGAGCAAACTGTTTTACCCGTAAGGTAGTAATACAAATGGAATTCATATTTGTAAATTACCAATATTTTTGCAACATGTATGATTTGTTGTGTGTTGTAAACAAACATGACAATTGTCAAAAGTGTTTACAATATATATGTTATTTGTTGGAAATATTCAACGAACACCTAAGACACAAAGATATTTTAATCCAATGTTAAAATAAATTCAAACATTTATTTTACTTTAATTACATACAACTCTTACATCAGCTTTATAATAGAATTTTATTTGTTTTTCAATGGTTTGCTTATAGTTAAACTAATTTATGAAAACTTCAAAACAGTTTATTGAATAAACGTAATACTCATAAATAGCTATTACTTTATGAACAAAACTATGCAAGTTTTTAAACGATATATACATTTTATTAAACGTATATTTTTAATTTTTCAAACAATAAATAATATCAGGCTGATACAATCTAATAAAATACTTAAATATATTAATTTATCATTGAAAATTATAGAAATACTTAGTTCTTTTGAGTATTTGATTTTTTGATGAGAACTAGTTTCTAAATTAAAAAATATGTGTTTATAACAAATATAAAATAAGTAAAGTTTTAATAAACGATAACCACATACGGAATTGAATTTATAAAGTAAAGTGTAACCACTACTCATTTGTGTGAAAACACTTGTTCATTTTACAAATTCATCTCACAAGATAACAAATAACTGTAAACAAAAAGCACCTTGTAAGATGTCACAAGAATTATTTCATCGTCATTTGTCTTATGAACTTTTCAAAACTTTAGTACAGGCTATAGGTATTAAACAAAAATAATTTGATTGTCATTCTATGTCAATTAAAATGTAGAAGTCTGAATAGTCTGCGGTTTATAAATAGTTTTCATACACTGAAAATATCATTTTTATTATATATAATCAAATTAATATATTACTTAAATTGAGATTTATCTAATTTTGTTTATTAAGATAGAAATTTAATTTTTATATTTTTGTTATTAAACAAAAATTAAGAGATTAATTTCATTTACAAGGTTATTAAGCTTTGATAAAGTATTTCTACAACTCGTAGATATTTAAAAAATGTATGATTGTTTCAAAAAAGAGAACTTGAGTTTTTATAATAATATTTTTTGTTGGGCAAAATACAATAAACTTTTGTTTTTATTTTTCTTGTTAAGTAGGTAATATATGTAAACAAATCTTCATTTTTAAATATAAATAAAATACTTTACTTCTTTCACCAAACCGATTTTTAAATTGTTTGCTATCAATGGTAGTGCAATTTACATTTCTTTTAAATAATATTTTGTTCTAAATATCAATATATTCTAGACTTTTCTCCAAAATAACTTTTTTAAGCATATCTAAAAACAAAACATTTAATTTTTGTTTAATCAAAAGTATGAAAACATTTATAAAAGTTTTATTTTTTTGTAACGTAGAAACATTTACAGAAAACAAAGTAAGTTTAACACAAATTTTTTACAATATTTAATATCTTTGATTTCATTTTAATTTTATTCGCAATAACAGAAAAATATTAGTTCTGTTTGTATATTAATTCGAAATTAATTTTTGTCAGATGAATTGAGAAATGTTTCGATCAACAAAATAAAAGACATTATTAAGAAGTAGACGAAAAAGTTTGAGGATAAGAAAGTAAAAAAGTTTATTTTGTTTATAAACTATTGTTTTTCCTTGGAAAGCTCTTAAAAGGTTGATATACAATCGAACGAAAAATTAAACTTGCAAAGTTGTTTTGTAAAAATTCCCTCAGGAAATCGTTCGGGGTTAACATTTAAAAGACTTTTGACTCAATAAATTGAAGTTCAAAACCGTTTCTCATATAAGTAAGTATCCTAAAAATTTTTAAGTATTTTCTTTATTTTAATTTGTTGTATACATTTATACAGCTTAAATTTTAACTTAAAAAATTCATTTTTTCTATAATTTAACCATAATTTTACATAAAAACAATAAACTTTAATTAATATATATTATAGTGTAATAAAATTCAACAATTGTATTTTATAACATTAATTTTTAAGTTCATAAAAATTGTTTTAAATTTCGTATAGAAATTTTTTATTTTGAAACAAAAATTTAATGTTCGGTTTCAAATCAAGTATACAAGTATTTTTGTTTTTTTGTAGGTACTTGTTTAAAAGTTTTAAACAAAACTCTAAAATATTAACAAAAAAGAATAACATCTCGCAACTTGGTTTTATAGCTTTACAAGGGAAATAGTTTAAAAAGGTTTAGTTTGGTAAGAAGTATACTTTTGTCTTAAGTGATTTAAAATTTATTTTCTCATTTGTATAAAAACTTGTTGAACAATAGCACTTTTTATTATGTACTAATAAAAAAAAATTACCTAAGTAAGCTAAAATTAATAAGGGGATAATCTTCTTAATACTCTTTAACATTACCTGTATATTAAAACAATGAATATGAATACAATGTATTTAAATATTTAATTACAAATAATCTTTTATATAACGAAACTTATTTTACAATCTTGTGTTTTTTACACATATTATAAACAATATTTTATCGAAATAATTTATTTTTGTAGAAAAATATTATTACTTTTTTTAATTACACTTTAAATATTTCTAACAACAGACTTTTTTTTGTCTTAGATATATATATCAGTTTTAATTTTCAAGAAATATATAGTTAGTAAAGCAGGTTTTGTCTTAGTATAATATACATAAAAAAAAACGTATTGATAACAGTCTGAGAATTCATACTGTAAGATAAAATGTTTTCAGATCAAGCAAGTATTTTTTTTACGTGAAGATTGTATGCCTAAACAAAAAGAATGAGTAATAATTGACAAACAGCACTGAGGTGCTAGTTTACGTTTTGTTTTGATAACTTTATACTTTATATTTCAGTTAGTGTGTTTAGTTTAGAGTTTAAGACATAGTTACTTTTTAATGATTGTTTTTATTGGATTTTTGGAAATTTGTTTTGAGTTTTATAGTATCTTAATTATTTTAAGTTCGTTTTTGTTTTAGATTGGAATGTTTTTTTAAGCTTTTTGATAAAGTTAAGGTACTTGTAAAAATAATGCCTTTTTATTAGAAATCAAACTGTAAATATTATACGAAATTCATAGTTAGCTAAATATTAATAAATAAATAAAAAAATAATTTGAATTTATTTGTAGCTATTTGTTACAAATTTCTAACCAAACACCAAAATGTGTACAAAAAATAAATAGGCGGAAATTAAACGCATCTTACACTTTAGTTTTACAAGGAAAATACTTTAAAACGGTTTTGTTTTAATTTTGTAAGAAGTATTTTTTGTATAACAGGCTTAGCTTTCTCATCTGTATAAACTTTTTAAAACAATAGCACTACTTATTATTTACGAGACTAAATGAGAAAACCTTAATTAAGGAAGCTAAATATAAACAGGGGATAACCTTTTTAATACTTTTTATTAAAAGCTCTACATAAAAACTAATAAAAAGACTACATTTAAATCTGAATGTTTAGAACTAGAATAACTTCTTTTTTTATTATTTTTTCATATTTTTTATCGTGTTTTCGCAGTCTTGTGTTAATCTATAGGTATTTTTATATAGCAAGTTATAAAATATTTGCATTTTTTTAATAAAAATATTAGTACTAAGTTTTTTTGGTTGTCGTTAATATTTTAGCAAAAATGATTTATTTTTCCTAATTTTCGAGTTGTATTTAAGTTGTTTAACACAAATTATTGTTAGTTGTTTGAACAAGTTTTGCCCAGCTATGAAGTTAAGTTAAAAATAAAACAAGTTATAACATATATTGAGACAGTCTTAGTATTATGAAATAATATGTTTCAGAATAAGCAAGTATTTACCGTAAGTAAGCATCGTATGTGCCTACCTAGTAAGAATTAGTAATAAATGACAAATAACACTGTGTTGCTAGTTTACGTTTTGTTTTAAATCATCTTTTGCTTTATGTCTTAGTTGGTATATGTTGTATACAATCTAAGATTTATATATATCAAATTATATTTAAAATTGTAGTTTTGTATACGAATACTCTTAAATTTTATAGTCTCTTACCAACATTAAGTTTGTTTTTGTTTTTGTTCGGTTTGTATAAAAATATTGAGGTACTTGTCAGATTTAATTATGTGTAATTATTTTATGGTAAAATAATATTTTGTCGAATAAACCATAACTTCGTTTATTAATGTTAAAAAGTTACTTAGCTTTGAATCTTTGTTAAGTTAATAGAACATTAGAATACAGTTATTACATACTATGAATTTATTATTGGCATTTTATAGGAGATACATAATCATTTTGTTAACAACTAATGAATTATAAGAATTAAGAGCTAAGGGAGTTTAGTTTTAAGTAATTCGGTAAGTAACTTTTTAACAACTGGCTCATTTTTTGCTTAAATTAGTACACAAAAATACTTATTTTTCAAATATTATTAAACCATTAAAGAAAAAAATTTAAAACTAAATAGAAAGAAAATAGGGGTTTTAAGCTTCAGTAATAAAATAAAACAAATTAGTTATAAAAGCTTACTAAAAATTTAATTGTTTAAACTACTTAAATTTTTAGGATTATGTTAACTACCTAATTATACTTTAAGCATTTAATTTTAAGTATATAAAATTTGACTATAATAAGTATAATAAGTAATAATGACTATAAGTTTTTTGACTTTCATTTAGTTTAGAAATCTTAATATTTGAGAAATTGACTTAATTGTTTATTTTTACGAATTATAAAGTATTTTCTTACGTTTATTTGTAATTCTAAACACAGTTAATCTGCAATAATTGTTATAAGTTAGAAGGTAACATGTTTTTAATTATATAAAATAGTCTTACTAAAACGTTTGTTATTTCACATTTATTTTAAATAAAAAGCTAATTATTTTGTTCAATAAAAGATCTTTAATTAGTTTACAAAACGATAAAACTTTGATTGTTAGTGTATTTCTTCTTTTAAATCTAGACCATAAAAAATGTTGTAATGTTGATTACATATTATGCTAGTACAAGTTTTTTTCACTAGATTGATTTCTAAGAAAAAGGTTTTGCAATGTAATCTAAAGCATAATACAAAGTTTTTTTTGGCCGCTTAAGGTGCAAAAGAGTAATAAAAAGATATTTTTTAGTTTTTTTAAGCTCTCTCAGACTTTTTTTTAGAACGATTTTCGCTGAAGTTTCAGTTGAAATTTTTAAGCTAAGGATAAGCTTGTTCAAATGTTAGGTTCTGAATTTTTATAACAAATTTCAAATATCTTGTGCAGTTTTTGATAAGCAATTTTATCAGATCAATTTTTGTTTTATAATAAGTAGTTAAACATTTTTTAAGTTGTGATTTTTTTAGCTTTTACTTTAAAAACACCTTATTTCGAATCAAAACAATATACTTGAGTACACACTTCTTGTAAATTCTTTTGCAAAAGTTAGCATTTATTTTAACTGTTTTAATTTTACGTTTGGATATATTTCTTTTTTTAATGATTATGTTACAGAATATATGTAAAGTATTTATCAAGGTATGCCGAGATTCAAACAAGACCACCCGAAACAAATACCAAACTTGATGCAGAACTTTTGTGTTACGACGTCACATATACCCAAACAACTGCCAAATAAAACGTCACAATTGAACGAAACTTCAT
Organism: Thalia democratica; assembly: GCF_965202585.1. Taxonomy (NCBI): domain Eukaryota; kingdom Metazoa; phylum Chordata; class Thaliacea; order Salpida; family Salpidae; genus Thalia; species Thalia democratica. Next base: position 85,598,409 of record NC_139165.1, read on the forward strand.
CATCAGGTAAATTATTTTTATGTATGCTGTATTAGTAATGTTTATTGAACTATAAACGAAAAATTTTCAAAAAAGTTTAGTCTAAGAACTTAGTGTATGAAAAAAACCTTTCGGTTATTGAAAGTACAGCACAAACTATTAGCAGTGTGTTATTCAAAAATGTTGGAGTTTAGCATATGCATTGGTTATCTTAATGGTTACATTTCAAAAATTTGGCTAATATTTAGTTAGTTACTAAGCAAGTTTTTGATTTCTTGAGTTTTACTGAATTAAGTTCTCTGTGAAACTAGTTTTACTTAATGCTTCTGCAAATTAACATAGTTATTTCTAATATTAATAATTCATACACAATTTTGTTTGGTAAAGACAATCAACGTGTGGTTTCAGAAACATATTTTAAGCTTTCTTCTTAGAGTGATTTATAAATAATGTTACATCGAACTGCTTAAATTACATTTTAAGATAGTATCTTAAATTGAGGAAATTTGTTTAAGTATATAGATAAGTTTGTGTCACAGTTAAAAATTTTTGATCTATCGGAAAAATATAATTTTTTGCACGTATAATACTTTAAAACTGTTTTCAAAAAAGTATAGCAGTTAAAGATTATAAATAGTTAAGCATAGGATAAAATTTCATAGAACTTCAAAAACTCAAAAGCTAAGACACATAAGATTGATAAACTTTATAAGGCTTAATATAAAAACTTAAGTTTTTCTTGATTCAACTTCGTTAAAATCTTTTAAATAAGCTCGAGGGCTTACATTGTTTTATTTCATAAGTACTTTAAAATTAAACTTTGACAATCAAGTACATTTAGTGACGCCTTATACAAGATGTTTTTATTTGCCGAATTTTTTGGCATGAAGTAAAGATGAAATTTGTTTAATTTATTATCGTTACTTTCAGTGCAAATCGGTACGCTAATTATAAATAATGGTGTATTAATTAGAAATTTGTTCTTAAAGCTTTTCAAAATTGTTTAAAGAGATATTAGTTTAAGAAAGCTTTACTTATCTGCTTTATCAATTTTTCCAATTATAATCTGTTAAGGTGATTACGTCAAAAATTAAAATTAGTTTGCTTAATAAACTTACTATGAATATAAACTATACTTTCTGATATCTAGGCTTTTTTAAATTAATTTCACCATTTAAAACTTTTTTTTTTCCTGAAGCATTTTAAAAAGTGTACAAATAATTTTTAAAACTTAAAACAGAATTTGTGTCATTTTTATTTAAAAATCTTGAATTAGTATAAATTAGCACTTTTAAAGAAAATATAACCTGCTTATAGGTATACAGTTGGGAAAAATACTTCCATTTGCGCATATTAATTTTTTTGTAAATTACGTGGTTAATGATGCTTTAAATTGTCTTTCCTATCAAAATAAAGTTTGACCAGGTGTTTGCTTATGACCTACTTTTGTATTTCCGTTGTAACTTTTAAATACCTTTAATATGAACTATACAAGAACAGTAAAATTTTACGGATTAAATATTTTCTCACAGACGAGATTTTATGTTTTGTATTAATAAATTTTCTTAAAATAGAACTAAAATTTGTCTTTTATTATCACTAACAGTAATATTTTTATTTGCAAAATTTTGACTTAAAGAATAAGTCTTACTTCTATAGTTGTTTTAAATATAATAAGTTAACATTATATAGTTTAAATCAAACATTATTGTTCATGCAGCTCAAGTTTTATGCTTTCTTTAATATCTTACAAGTTTATCTCAAACAATCCTTATTATTTAATATTAGTTTAAGTTTAGGTAACTTTATATTATTAATTCTGAATTTCATGATTACCTTTTTTAATTGTTTAAAGAAACTTATTCTTTAAATATTTTTTTACAAGTTCATACTTGAGTAAAAACCTCATGTAAACATTTTGGATTCAGTTTGACATCTTAGAACAGGTATTTATATCACTTGAAGTGTTTATAATCAAACTTTCGGCTACTTTAAAATCGAAATGATATTTCAAACTTTGTAATACTATTTTATTTCAAAAGCTGTTTAAAAAAAGTATTTAACACTGCTGCGAAGTTTTTTCTACGAAATCTGGTCATTACGTCACAATATTTACCAGATAAAGCTTCTTCAACTGAAAATCAAACTAACTATGAAGTGGGATCTTCTTCAAGTGGAGCGGAAATCGAAAGTGTGACGTCACCAAACAATTGCGTCACAAAGAAGGAAATAGAAATGACCTCATCATGCAGTCAACAAAATTTAAAAACAAAAACCGAAAATAAAATTAAAGTTTGTTTTATTTATAAACACAAAAAAAAACTACATATATTTTTATTTATAAACACAAAAAATTAAAGTGAATGCATTTTGGATGGCTATAAGAACGATATCATTAGGAGTGTTTTATTAACGTTATAAATAAATCAAGTGGTTACGTTACTCTGCTCATTTACACAGATAAATTCAGAACACTTATTTGATAAAGGAGTGACGGAAAGAGCAATCAGTAATAACCACAACAAAACAGAAACACCCGAAGTTCAAGGTAAGATAAAAACTAAGTAATTTTAGTTAGACTTTCCGGGTTTAATGATACTCAAAAGTTTTGTTTAACCTAGTTTAACGCATTAATGTTTTTTTACCCCAAAATTAATTTTATGATGTAAAACAAAGATCATGATTTAAACCAAAAATTTTAGCAATGAATTTAGATGTTAAAAATATTAAAGTTCAATAACATTCCTGATCTGTCTTTAATTATTTTTTGTACTTTGTTTTATGACGTATTAAATCAATCATATTTTTAATGACATATATTTCATTGCTTTTTTTAAGGATTGAGTATTAAAAGATTATAACTTTTATTAAAATTTATAACTTTTTTTTTTCATTACAAAATTTTTGAACTAAACGAAATAAGCTATTTTTGCTTTAAATATGGATAAGTATTTTAACCACTCAGATAATTTTTTTATTTAAGGTAGTATTTAAATTATAATGAATATGTTTATGAAATTCTTTCAAATAACGTTATAATTTGAAAGATTTTCAAAACTTTAACCAACAAAATTATAACTTTCATTTAATATTTTGCATATCTTACACTAATGCTTTTGTTCTGATTTACTAACGTTTAAATGATTTGCTAAAGTTACTAAATGTTATAATTTATTTATTTGTTTGTTCGATTATAACAGTCTTACTTTTATTCATTAGGTTAAAATCTAAAAGTATTATAAAAACCTCACATAAACAAACTGGAGTTTTTTTTCAATTTCAGGTCAAATAGAATTTACTTCAAAAGCTAACGTACATGCTCCAAAGTATGAAGCGAGAAAATACAAACTAAAAACACAGCAGCAACAACAAAGTTTTCAAAATACAAATGGTTATCATTTGCCAACCAGTCAATTACAGAAGTTTTCATTGACTTAACCGTTTTTGTATATGAGCAAAGAAACAAACAGTGTATCGAGAATACAAGCCTTGTACGAGAGTCAAATGAAATGGGCTTGCCTTAATAATTTTTACAATCAAAGAAGACAACAATTGATGTATGCAGCATACATGGTTGCTCAAAACAACTTAAGACACAGAGAGTTACTATATAGTCAACAAAATATCAGTAGCTATACAAGGCCTTATCAAAACTTTGATAATCACATGTACAATAGAACTAAGTTAAACTTTAACAGTCAGACAAATAGGAGCTTCTACCAATCGAAACATGAAAAATATACAACTAACAAATTAAGAAGTAATACAACTAAAAACATTCAAAGCAATGCTCTTATCAAAAATTATACAAGGGAAAAGATAATTGCTTTAACAAAAAATTCTCAGCACAAGCATGTTAAGCCTCATAATACAAATGTTAACGAATTAAAATGTACTCCGACCATCAATAATAAAAAAGAAATCGAACATATGCAAGCTATGATCGCAGACTTCTCTAATAAAAATAAAACTTGTTCGTCAACTAAAGATACCTTGAGGTATCTAGAAACTCTTCAAACTATCAATAATTCTTCGGACGTAATTTCAATCGATTTACAAATCGTCTGGTTATCTGAACTTACCTCAGGTAAGAGCCTCTTCAACAAATAATCAGATAATCGTTACTGAAAAGCAGGCAGAAATGATAGTTAATCAGGTCAAAGAAGAAATGAGAGGCAGAGATCCTGAAAATATGTATATAAAATGTCCATTATGTGAAAAACGAATAAAAAGGTAAATGCTCTTTATTCTTGTAAATTTTTAAGCATACCGAACCATCGTATTTTATCTTTAAGTATATTTAAACATTTAAAAATATTTTTTTTTTAGGAAACAATCTAGATAGAACTGCTTAAAAATGTTAATCAAAAAAATTTCCAAAGTTTTTTTTAATAGAATATAAATATTTAATTAGACGTTATATTTCAATATATCTAAAACTCTTTTTTTTTTTTCAGACTATACCATTTTCATCGTCATATGCGTATTCATCTGGGTAAAAAGGACCACAAGTGTCCCCACTGTGACTACAGCTCCGTCAGAAAAGACAACCTCAAGTCCCATATGAAGACCCATGACAAAAATAACGACCAATCAACAACAAGGAAGCGAACGACGCCCACTAGTGACCTTCCCGCATTACTTAATTATAAACAATTTAAATCATCTAGATTCACAAATGTTAAAACAAACAGAATCGAACCTCACAATCACTTGATAATGCATAACAATCAAGGAAATAATTACAGTTCTGACAAATTTTACCAACAAATTAACTCCTGTCTACATGGCAACACGTTTCCACAACAATATACTTTTCCTTACGATCAAATAGCTACTGTTAACAATCAGAGACATTGCGAAGAAAAGTTTGATAAAAACTGCGAAAAAATAACCGATATAATTGAAAAACAATGGAGTTGTAAACTAAAAAGAAGTGAAGAAGATAAAACTGTTTCTAATCACCAACATTTATCGTCAGTTACTGAAAAGCACAAAAATAAACTTGTAGATTTATTTCGTCCTTACGAAGATATGAACACAAAAGGCTGCTAAAACATTGATATTATTTGCTATATCAACAAAACTAATGCAATAAACTACAAAAAAAGTTTATGTTTTAATATCTTATTTTGATATTAGATTTTATTTAAGAATATAAACAATTTGTATTGTTGATTTTGTATAAGTTTATGTTTCATTTTAGATTTGTGATATTAGTTGTACTTGAATGATTTTGTACTTTTTTGCTAAAAGTTTTTTATATTTATATGTTTTTATGTATGATGTATAAATTGTTTATACATCAACAAGTGTTTAACATTTAGGGTGTTCAAAACTATTGATCATTATTTTGAACAGTATGCATATTTACAATTTTTTATTAGTAAAAGCTTTAACTTTATTAGGTTATAGTAGCAAAAACGTTTGAAATTTTAATTATACTACAAATTTTGTAATTTTATACTTTCAGTTCTAAACTAAACAATAATAATTCAGACCTTTTATATACACAAAGAGACACATTTTATAATTTTATAGTACAATTTTTTTTCAGAGAAAACTTTGCTTTTCAAATATCATTTTAATTTTTTTAAGTTTTTTTTATAGGTCGCTTGTAAAGATACTCCTAAAAGCTTTTAAAATTATTTTTTTATAGATAACTAAAATTGGTTTGGTATTAAGCATAATATTTATTCATTAGTTATAGCTTAATTTCTAGAAATGTATAAACATCTTTAACTAAAAAAATGGCGTGATTTCGCTTAATAGATGAGTTATGTATCTACTAAATAAATTTCGATTGTTGTTCTGTCTAAAACGTTATATTTTATTGAAAGTATATAACACTGTTACAAAATTTTAAAAAGTTTTAAAAGAGCTATAAACAACTAACTTAGTAAAACTTAGTATAAATAACTATAGTAAAGACCAATAATAAGAAATAAAGTCTATCTTTTTTCTTTAATCAAACTGATAGCGTATCTCACTATTTTTTATTATTATTGTAAGTTTCATGTAAAGAAAAATTAATGAAATGTAATACTAGGTCAACACAGCTTATTACCTTAACATAATTAATTTTTTATTGTTTACAAACAACTAACAGTTATTTAGAGTAAAATATTTTGTACATTAAAGCATGTTATAAAAACTGATATTATAAACAAACAATTTTTTTTTCATAGTTGTATTTTTTTATTTCATAATTTATTTAAAATGTGAAAAATAAAATTAAACTTAATTATTTTTTTTTTGTCAACTTTGATTATTATTATAGTTTAAGTATGTTTTCAAACTTTAAGCTTAATAAACAATTTAATTGAGAAGTATTATAAATAGTACAATAAATGTAACTACAGTACAATAAGATGCTTTAGTATAAACTGTTTATTTTTATTTAAGTGTTGTAATTAAATTTGTTGTTAACTGTTATTGCAGCAAAATCATTTAATAAACTTAGGAAGGTGACTATAAAACTTTAATCGATCATAGTATACTTGAAGTCGCAATTTTTGGGTAAAAATTAAATCATATAATTCAAAATCAGTATTTTTTTTTTGTTAAAAACTCTTACTCGTTTTAATTTACTTAAAATATTATTAGACTAGTTAAGGATGTATTATTTTTATAATATAGTTTGTAGTACGTCAAATATTCTTGTTAAATACGTAAAACGTTAAGTCACTTGTATCAAATACCTAGATATAATTAAGCTTCCAATTTAGTTGTATTAAATACTTTAAATTTCTTTTTAAAGTATTATAAGCGTGTTTCAACTTGACTATCTACAGTCCTACTATCTTCAGTTCAATTCTTCAAAATAATTTTTATTAAGTAACAAAGTCAGCTTTTATTGTAACTCAACCGCATTAAGGGTTTAATGCAGCTCTAAATTACAAGTTTTATACACTTTTTGTTAAGAGTTTAATTGTAAAAATAAAATAATTTAATAAAAATTATAGTACTTACTATGGAACTAATTTCCATTGAATTTATTAAATAAAATCAAACTATTTTGAGAATAATTTTGTGATTATAGTACGTCATTAACAAAATTACATCATACTATGAAGTTTTTCGGAAAAACTGTTAAAATTAGTTATGAAAACCTGTATAAGTTTGCTTTAACAAAGTTAGTAAAAAATCACTTTTGCTATAAATCAACAACAAAGTGGCAAAAGTAGAATATTTAACAAAAAAAAAAACGAATATTAAGTATTTATAATTTTTTAAAATACGATATCTTTTATCTTGACTTACAAATAATTGCAAATAAGTAGCACCTTGTATGTCGTTACTTAAGAAAAAAGTTCTCACAGTTTTTATGGTTTCTTTAGTTTTAAGACAATTTACACCTAACACGTTGACATAATAAAAAACAAAGCCTCAAGTTTTTATTCATACAAATATGATTTATTTTGACGTCATTATTGTCGAGAAGTTGCTGTGAGTAACATAATAAAAGCCCTCAAGCTTTTAAAAATGTTTCACATAAAATTATTGAGAAAACGTATAAGAAAAGTTTCGCTAAATAATTGGTTTCTTTTGTTTTGTGACAACTAAAACCTGACACGATTAAACTGAAAATTGAAAATGTATGATTGTTTCAAATATTTTAATAATTATACACGGTTATAATAATAAACTACAAGAACTGGCTTTAACCGTAATTTTAAGTTACTAATATATATTTATTATATTAAAACTAATTTTAGATTCAAAGTTTAAAAACTTAAACTTGATATCTAAACTATTGGTCTAAAAATATATGGCAAACAACTGTACTTTTTGTTATTATTTTCAAACTTACTTCTCATATAGGTAGAAGCAAACTAGCTAATTGAACAACAAAATAATTATCAATAACATTACTCCTCCACATAAAACACCTTAATAAAATTTTCTTTTAAGTAGTTTAATAATTTAAAAACTTTTAATTCTTAATAAACAAAAGTTGTATTTTTAGTAAATCGAGAATTATGGATAATTATCGAGAAGTAATTATCTACTAAAATAATTGGAACTCCTTTAAACTGCTTTAAAGTTAAACATTTCCGTTTTAAATACTACCTAATGGAATTTTTAAACAACAAGTTTATTTTTTTTGCTAATTTATTGAACTTTAATCTTTGTAAGTTTTTGGAGTTTACTTACAAGCGTAAAAAGTTTTTCTAAATTCATAACATAATAATTTTTTTTGTTATACTATTAACAACGTTAACATCTAAAATGATCTACAGTTCTGTAGGCGTTAAAATTATTTTACTGATTAAAGTTCAAATCGTAAAGTTAGTATATTTAAAGTTTGCTAATTCGTTTATGTTTTATTATTTTTGTATTTTTTTAAATTTATTACATATGAAAATTTTTTGACAAACAGAAAATGTGTATATTTATTAATTAATATTTTTTATATTTATATGTGTGTCTAACACTTACATTTTTTGTCAGACAACTACTTCTATTAAAGATTTCGTTTAACTTATTTGTTTATTACGGTATTTAGTTCTACATTGCTTATTTCATTACCACTATACGTAATTTTAACAATCTTTCTAGTTCACCTTTAAATGTACATAGCTTTAATTTTTTGTAAGTTTAAGTTAATTACATTAAATAAATTGTATTTAAAATACTAAAACAAAAAAAGTTAACGATTTTAAGTGGAATAATAACCACCTAAACAAATAGATTAGTATCGTTTGCTACAATAGTTTTAGAACAGTAGCGACACTTATAAATGTTAAATAAATGGAAGTTTTTAAAGAGTTTCAACAACTATGAAAGTTTATTATTAAATTATGAAAAGTACTGTTATGGTTACGAAGTAAATAAAACATTTTTTATTTAATACCTGAAAATTAAGGTCCTAACTATATATTTCAAATGTAAAGCCGAATAGAAAAATTTAGTGTCGTGTTATTAAATTGAACTACCAAACATTTTTCGTTGCTAGGATTTAATTGAAATACTATAAAAGTCAAAGTATTAGTTCTGCAACTTTATTTTCCCATATTCAATTGTCAAATTATAAGTATTTCAATTGTACTTATAACACCCTGATTTGTTTAAGCTTTAACTATCAAATGTATAAACATTGTATCAAGTTCTAGTTTGCATTTTTGTTAAAAAAAATTGTTTTCACTTGACTAGTTTTTTCTTGCAATTTTAAATCTTTTCAATTCTTCCCCACCCTACTGACTTAAACTTTCATTAAATTTAAACAATTTGCTTCGGCAGTATTAAATATAAATACTTGGACGTGTCAAAATAAATTAAAACTAACATTTGAGAATATGACCTTTAAACGTTCTTGTTAAGTAGTTATACTATCTTTGTAAAACAATTTCATAAAAATACTTTTTTTTAATATATTTACTGTTATTAAATTGAAAAAAAGTTAAAAACTATTTTTCCAAAGTTTCGTTTGTATAATCTTGATATTTTTGACAGAAAGATTCGCAACAAAATTTCTACCTATACTGCACTAAAACACTTACAATTTGAATCAGAGTTATAATTTGTTCTACTAACAATCAATCAAGTGCATACAGGCTTGCAAGACCTACATTATAAATTAAAAAGTTATCGTCAAACATTTTTCTATTTAACTGAAAACATTAAAAAATTGTTTAAAAAACTTGTCTAGTGTATGTAAACTAACTACTTTTAATGTACTCAAAAAATTTTATTTTTATAAGGTATTGTATTTGATAAACTTTAAAATGTTCGAGATAAAGATGAATAAGGTATTTTTTAGTTGAAAATTCTTAGAATTCAGATACAGACAACAAAGGATAGCTTACAAACCGTTATTCTTGACTGAAACATTTAAGCAAACTAAAATGATTAATCTTAAATTTTAACTACTTTTAACTTAATATTATGTTATTAATATTATCGTTTTTCAAAAAAAAACTTATAAATAACTGTTTTAGGTTTTTGGAAATAGTTTTAATACTAAACTTCGTGATTTAAAACTGGTATTATATAAATGTACACAACTAAACAAAAAAATTTTGTAATGGTAATTTCTAAAATTGTTAGCAAATAGTTTACGCATTTCAAAACTTACGTTAATAAAAAAGGTTTATATTTAGGTTTACAATATTTAATAAAAATTATAGCTATGTTATATTTTTAAACAGTTTTACAAAAAGTTGCTACATTAAAAAAATGTTAGATTAATCAAACCGTGGGGCGTTTTAAATTGTATCTGATTAATACTTCAAAGTAATAATATGATAAACGAGACTAAGGACTACACTACAAACGAGACTACATTAAAAAACTACTATTTCAAATAAACTTTGATCGATGTGATTTTCATTAACCACTAAAATACTTAATCAAAATGTTTCTGTAAATTTTCAACTCAAGCTTTTAATTAGTACAGTTACTGGTTATACGAAAATAAAAGCTTAAAATAAATGTAAAAACTTTATAACACGGGAAATGTAAATTTAATTTTTTTTTTATAAAAAGTAATTCGAAAATGCCAAATCATCTGCTACACTAACTTTAAAAGTACTTACTATTATGTGAGTGTTTGTTAATAAACCGTGTTGACTTCTTTATAATGAAAGTTTTGGTAATGTTATTATAGTTGTTTTACTTTTTTTTTCTGATAACCTACAAATCTTACAAGCGATAATAACCTTACTAAACAAACATAGTAAGTTTAGCATGTCATTTTTGTTTTTATTTGTTGAAACCAATTAGTAATAAAAAAATTAATAAAATAACATTATTAGATGTTAAAACCTCAAGTATTAGTATATTAGCTTTTAACTAAACTTTAAACAACTACAAACAATTTAAACACTTAAATATTAAAAAAAATTGAAAACTTGCGAAGTTGTCCTCGTTACAGAACTTAATCATTTTGAGATTAAGGCAATTTTTAACCCGTTAATTAGTAATGCAAATGAAATTCAGATGTGTAAATTACAATTTTTTGTTTAGCAATATGTACGATTCATTATATTTGTTTTAAACAAATCATATTATTTTAATGTTTACCTACGTATAGTTAGTGTTAAACAAACTTAATTTATGTGCAACTGCCATTAATAAAATAAAACTAAGTTAACAAACTATTCTATAAACCAAACTAATATATACAGAAACAGTTTCATAACGTAATTGACCTAACGAGAAACCAAAACCAATATTGCTTAACTGTTTTTAAATTTAATTGATTGATTGCATTAAAATTTAAACACTTCAATGTTGCAATGCGCAACGAAACTTTCAACATTCCAAATACAAGCACGTGTAGCAAGATTTGTATATTATGGAGAAATTTTTTAACAGTAATTCTAAGAAAAAGCACGATCACTGTTATCGACAAGATTACAGCTATGTTGTTTGTTTAGAATTTGTTTGTATATTGAAATGCTATACAAAAAATTATATACAAAATACATATAAAATCAAATTAAGCCGTATCCGGGGTGAGAACAAAATTCAGTTGTCTGTTATTTTAGACAGTTGTATACATATATCAATTCAAAATAGCAACTAGAGCTCAAAAATATATTGTAATTATATTTATTTACTGATGTAATGATCAGAACTGTATATAATTTGGGTATTATTTGTAGTTTTTAACAGCTTTAAGATTTTTACAACGTCTTATTTTGAAAAAAAAACGATTTTTAGTCAAAGTTTAATTTATAATTTCGATATTTCTTTTTTGAAAATATCCCTCATAACTTCATTAATTTTCCGATTATTAGGTGGTTAATGATGCTTTAAATTGTCTTTCCAATCAGAATAAATTTTAAACAGGTGTTTGCTAATATACTACATTTATATACATGTTGCAAGTTTCTTAAATTTTGCCTAAACTAAAAGTATTAATAGTTTAACTATTTTCCCACATCTCAAAGGTATGTTTTTAATTTTTTTGGTTTGCATTTCAGTAATATCTTAAAACGAACAAAACTATCAAATAAAATAAATTGTCCAGTAGCTTACAACTAAGAAGTTAAATAAAAAACGAAAAAATAGTTTAATATTAGGTATTAATTGTACTTAAGTTTAAGAATATTTAGGCAACTGCTTTAGGCAACTATATTTTGAAAAAAATATTTCGCTCACCGTCGTGTTTTGTTAAGTTATAAATAAAACGCTTTAACATCTAAATTGAGAAATAAAGTCTAGTTTACTTTAAATCAATTATATTTCTTGCATTTAATTTTAAACAAAATTTTATGCAAATTGTATATTTTATTCGCGACCGGTTTCGGTGGCAAGAGATTGCGACCTTTTCAAGCAAAAATAAAATATGAAACTGCGTATAACAATGTTAGGTAATTATACTTTTGTTAAAAAATATAGTATAACTACAAACAAAACAATAAACAAATAAAATTAAACATGTTCAAAAAATTAAGTTAGTTTTTTGCAAAAGTACCATAAGCTTAAAACAAGTTAATCTTTAGTTGTAAAACTAATTACTAATACGCTTTAACAAGTCATTACAAATTATTTACAATAAATTTTGTCACTTGACAAGTTGTATAAATATAATGCAACCTTTTTGTCTCGTTATCGGTTTTCTTGTCAAATAGTAAACCCCACAAAGTGACCTCCTTTTTTAATTTTGGTAGAATTTTAGCAGAAATTTATTAATGTGTTTAATATTGTTTATAATTTAAAAAAAAGATAGTTAAAGTTTATTTTTAGTAGCAGTATTTATTTACATAACAGATTTTATTAAAAAACGGTATTTTTTATTATTTTTAAATAATATGTATTTTTTAGTTTACAGTAATCTTTTTATTTAAAGAGATGTTTCTTAATTTTTTGTCAGTTTATTGGTTTAAAAACAGTTATTCTTAATAATTTCATATTATCTCGTTTATATACTTATAAAGTATTTATTTGTCAGGAGAACCTTAAACTTTAGTTAAACATAGCACATTTTTAATTATACCAAACAAATAACTATAAGACTTTATTATTGATTTATAAAAGAGATGAATTAACGGTTTTAAATTAATTTTATAGCACAATTATATCCTGTATAATAAAAAAGTTTAAGGCTTTGATATAAAATTAATGCGACTAGTTTAAATTTTTGATGTGAAACTTTATAGCGGGTTAAAATGATTTAGCTGTGTGGAAAATTATAATTGTTTTTGATAGGTTTTTAACGTAAATAAATAACAGATATTTAACTATAATTTAATTTAAAAGAGTATAAACGAAAAAATATGCTGATAAAATTTATGAGTTTTAAGTTTTTCTAAGATAACTTTGTTTTTAAATTTTTTTTTTTTCTTTAAATAAAATGAATGGTTTTTTATTTGTATATTTTTACTTGAATAATATTAAAAATAGCTTATGTACTTGTTTTTTAATTATATAAAACGACAAACAAGTTTTGCTTATAATGTTGAAGTTTGAGCTTTTGTATATATTTTTCGCAAATAATATTTTTATTTGGCTCGTTCACAATATTTTAAATAAAATACAAATCGTGAAGCAAAACACGTTTAATTACTGCTATAGATGAGCATGAATTACAGGTAATATAAGTATTATTAATTTTGATAGATCATTTTATAATATAGATGCTTTTCTGTTTACAGCTACAGCTAAATTAACTGTTTTCCAACGTTTGCCTGTTAAACTCTCACTTGTTGTTAGAAAATGTTCGTCACAATCTTGTTTCTCGTGAAAGGTAAAACAGGGTTTTATCAATTAATCATCGACAAATCACTGGGGTGACCTTTGTTATTTGACAATTTTTATAAACAAAATGCAGCTCTTTTGTCTTGTTTACAACTTTTATGTGAATAATTAAACCACACATAGTAAGTTTACCTTGTTTACAATGACCTTATCTGTAAAGCTTTAATTTTAACTAAGATTACAATTAAAAGAAAGAGTTATGCTAAAGAGTTTAAAATTTTTATGTTATAATTAATATTCAAATATGTTTTACTTCTACGTAAGAAACAATAAAAATTCAATTTAAATAAAGTTTTTTTAAAAAGTTTTTGTTACAGTTTTTTTCAATTACATATATTTTCTAATAAAAATTATAGGTTTTAAAAATGCATAGTTTATTTATTTTTTGCTAATGAATTGATAGTTTTACAATGACTTTTTAGAACTTTCATTGAATTTCAAGTTTACTTTACAAAAATTCAGTTTTAGTAAATATTTCGTACAGCTAAATGAAAATAAAATCATATTTAAATCATCCATTCTTTTTAATCAATCAGTTGTATTAGTAGTATATTCCTGTAAATCAATTAATCTTAAACTTGTTTGCTAAACAGGTTTTCACATTAATATGTCCTTAGGAATATAAAGATATATAAATTTTTTTTGTTTTAGTATTAGTTATGCTTTTAACTTCTTTTTGTTGAAAAAGTCGAAAAAAGTAATAAATTTAATCCATTATTATGTTACGTAAATTTTTATAAAAAAACTATTTTTTAAATTATTTTGCAGATATAACACGTATAAAAGAAAATGCCCTTAATAATCAGCTTAAACTAAATTTAATGAACTTTTTCATTTGACAAGTTTTATAAACAATTGCAGCACCTCTGTCTTGTTATGATTTGTACTTGAATTTTAAAACAATTGATGTAGATTCTAAAGTGCACTTTGTTTATACTAGTTATTGTTGTAATTCAACTGTTTTTAAATTATTTTTACGCTTAAAAAATATTTTAAACTTAAGAACTTTCAAGAAAATTATTTTTTGTTTTTAGAAAATACTTAAGAATAAATTATTTTGATTGCCTTGCTTTTGTATAAAAACTAGTTATTTCAACTTAGTTTAAGCGTACTTACCTAAAAAGCTTGTGTTTCTTTTGATTGAGTGGAAATTTTCGTAACCTAAGGAAAATACTTAAGTGGGTTTAATGCAAAACTAGTTAAAAGATTAAAATGTTTAAACATTTTGTAATTTTGCTTCAAAATACTGGTGGTTTTCAAATTTAAGTTTATTTTATCTTAAATACTTTTTTTTGCTTTTCTGACTTTGTATTAAACACCTATTTAAGTAATTTATGCTTAAAATTATTTTCTAATGTATAAAGAACCTACGTATACAATTTTGATTCTGTCCGATTTCTTGAGAACGAGGTTTATATCACTTGAAATGTTTATAGTCAAACTTCGACTACTGTAAGACCAAAATGACATTTCAAACAATACTTGGAAAATAACAACTTACTATATCAGCAAGTATAAATAATGCAATATTTTATTTTTAATGTGGAAGCGAAAATTAATTTTCTACGTAAAATATTTTTACGTCACGACAAATCTTCATCACTTAAAAATTAAACAAGTTTTAAGCGAAGCGGAATAAAAATAATAAAATGATTGTTTACATGTAAAGGCAAAAACTGAATTCAAAAATTGGGTTCATTGTTTTTCCGATTCACAGTAAAGAAAGAGTTATAAATTTTAATATTTGTCTTAATATTAACAAATTTATTTATGAACAGAAATTATAAGAATAATAGAAAGTTTGTAAAAATTTATTCTAAAGATATTTACTAACTAAGACTTGAAACTACTTTTAGCTTGAGTTTTTATTTCAAGTTCATTTTATGAAATGCAATAACATTTAAACAAAATTTAGTAAGATTATCAATAATAAAACTAACCTTATACTTTATATAATTTACAGAGAGAGTTTTTAAACATATGCATAAAACGTATTAAGTAAAAAGTAATCGCGGTTATCTCAAGCTTTAGTTTGTTTTAATAATACTGTTTATAAAAGTGTTTATTATATTTTTAATGGGTAGTACTATATTATTCTAAAGTGAGACTGATACAATGTCTAGAATAGCTTTGAAAGAATCAAATCTATCTTTTATAACATTATATTAAATTAATTTTAGTTAAAATCTTTTACTTTAAATTATAACTATTTTGCGTACATCGTTAAAAAACTGTTTTGTCAAACTAGATAACTGACAACAAAAGTTGACAAATTAAGTATTTATATTTAAAAGTTCAAGAAAACGCCTTGAATAACATCGGTTTAACTGATTAATGTTAAAATAGTTGTTATTATCATACAACTATTTATATAATAATGAAGACACTCGCTTATGGGTATTTTATGTCAGGAACATGTTATTTAACTAGTCATTGAGCTAGAAAAAACGATTGAAATTTTTTTTTTGGTCTTATTACTATTCGAGAATTTACGTGTACATATGGTTGCAAAGATGATTTCTTCTTTTTCAATTAAACTATAGAAAAAACAAAAAACAAACTTATGAAAAACTATACAACCTAGTATAACAGAAAGTATCTTTGCTGCAAAATACTGTCTTTTATCTGAACAATTATTGAACTCAATCATTTTGACACTTTAAAAGGGCAAGTGATTTTACCCGTAAGGTAGTAATACAAATGGAATTCAGATGTTTTAATTACCACTTTGTTTTGCAACATGTATGCTGGTTATGTCTTGTAAACAAACATTAATTGTTTTTGTACAAAGTTTGTTTAAATGGTTAAGTTTCTACATATTTAAATTTTAGGATAGTATAAGCTACTTCACTACAAAGTAGTATTTTTACGTTTTCATTGCTAAACACAAATTTGGGCTGCTGTACCAAATGTGATTAATTATTATGAATACTAGCTCCTAACTGCGTTATCACACTTCATCTATTATTTTTTTTCATAGAATAGGTTAAAAAAAATTTGAGATAATCCTGAATAGTTAATTTCTAAGAAAAAATCTAATTATGCTTTGTTTAAATAGGTAACATTACAATATTTCCTAATAGTTTTCTCATTTTATTTTGAAAAAGCTTTGTGAATATATATACTATCCTATGTACTTTAACTAAGTATTTCTATAAAAACTAACTTAAATAAATTTTTGTATAATGTATAACTACTTGATAAATTCAGACTAAAACTTTAAACTTAATTTATTGTAAGTTTTACTTTTCTAAGTTAAATATTTTAACTTAAATAATAAACTTATTAATAAAATAAGATTTTAACAACTATGGATATTAATTTTCATAACCTGATTTAATTAAAAATGCTTTTAAACCAGTGCTTTAAACTAAGCAAAATTTCAATTTGTAAAGTGTATACAAAATCCAAAAGTAACTTTTCACTGTATCTTATTGCTAAAAAACTAATTAAAATTTATATCAGCAAATTGTCTGTAAAAAGTAAACTATACTGAGAAAACGCTAAAAGTTTGTTATTTTGAATAAAAACACTTGTATAACTATAGGAATAATTAGTCAGTTTACAAAATGTAAATAAAAATTCCTAAGATACGTAACCATGCTTTAAAATAGCGTCATTAGAGAGTATTTATAATTTTTACAATAATTTTACAATTTTAAAGAAAAAACCATTATAACAATATTATCTACAATAAACTACTTTATAAAAGAAGTCTTAAATAATTTAATGTTTCTTTTTAACACCATATAGCAAGTATTCTGGAAAAAAAAAATATGTTTTATCCAACTAATAGTTTACTAGTAATATGTACATCTTTTAAACAATATTTTTATCTAAATATCAGTACTAAGGAAAATTAACTTTCATTTTAGTGAAGTTAGTAACTTTTAAGCTCGTCATATTCGCTACAATCTCATAACAAAATACTGAGTAGTGAAGAACGAGTTTAAAAACAAGATTCTAAAAAGTCATTTTGTTTACGACTTCATGTTTTCCTTGAAAACCACTTAAAAGGGTGGATTATATAGGAATGACCTTTAAAGTTTCTTTCAGAAAAATTCCCTCATATAAACGTCCGGATTTAACATTTAAACGACTTTTTGACTCAGTTAATTGAAGCTTGACAAAGTTTTTTTTTTACTTAATTTAAACTTAAAACTAAGCCTTTAAAATTTCACAAATCCTTAAAATATTTAGCAATTATAATACAATTATCGTATAAAAATGAAATAAGAGTAAACAATAATTCTGTGTTAACCATGTCTTCGTTTACTTTTAGTAAAATTTTATTTAACGCAATAAACTAAATAAAAACATTTTAAGAAGGTTTAGTTTTTTATGTAATATATAACTTAAGTTTATACATAAGTATAACAAAGTATAAATACGTATTAAAGTATCAGTAAATTTAAGTCTATACAAGTTTAGTAGTTTTAATATTTAGTATTCACCGTTTTTAATAGTTTTATCATTTTAATAGTATCGGTGTAAAATTAAAAGTTTTTAATAACGTTTAAAATACAAGTAGAAAAATTTTTGATAGTTATTTTTACAGTATATAGTAGTAAAAAGTTTAAATAAAAATTAAACAAAATACTGAAGTTTTATGAGTAAAATACATTTCCAATATTATTAATGTGTTTAATACAGTATTAAACTTTTAGTAATCCGGTTTATTTTAGAATTAGGATAAAGTTTTTAATCAACACTATTTTGTAATGAAACATTTTAATTTAATACACTTTACATAACTTTACAACTAAAAAACTAAACAAATCATTTACTTAAAAACTACAAAAAAAAATTATTTCCAACTTAGTAAAAAATCTGTGTTTTAAAAACTTTATTTATCTAGTTTTAAACTTGTGCATGATATCGTTTAACAAGTTGTTTTCAATGTTTTTTTTATGTGAAAATAAGTTCTACAAAAACAAACAACAATAAACTATTTTTGGAAATAGATGAGACAAAGGAAATTACTTTTACAACACATATTCCCGAAAACTTCAAATTAATTAAATTATTACTTGGTTATTAACGTTTTATTTTTTTTTCCATCAAAATAAAATTTGATCAGGTGCTTGCTAATAAGCAACTTCTGTGTTTTTGTACAATTTATTTTTTTTAAAGAATTAAAGTAACTTTGATTTAACTTTAAATTTAGATGTCCTATGAATTTCTAAAGTACAGATTATATTTCTCACAGCTGACATTTTTTTTCTCTTAACTGCATAAAATAGTTAACTAAACTTTCATTTTAACATTAAATTGACAAACTTTTTAACATAAATATCAATACAGTTTTTGATTCACCAATATTTTTTAAAAGTTTTTTTGTCATTTGCGATTGTATAAGCAAATTGTTTTCGACAACTAAAATAATTTTATATATTATTTTTGATTATATTGTTTTTAAGCTTACTGAGTGTTTTATTTAAGATTCGAATGTAACTTGATTTAATTACCACGATTATCTACAAAACAATGATTGTTGTAAACCAAATAAAACTTCCTCACTGAGTATTAAAAACGTTTTCTATCGGTAGTAACTAGAATTGGATCTAAAATTAAATTGCGACGTAATAAAAGTATCACGCTACACAGATAATAGAAAACAACTAAGATAATTAATAATTTTAAAGCAGTGTTTTACAATGCACATTACAAACCTCCTACAAGAAACAAATATTTTTTGATAGGTTAAAATCCCATTACAGTTTCACTTTTTTTTATCTTATAGAAAGATAATTTTTAAGATCATTTTAATCTACGATATAAAAAAAATATATAAATGTATGATAGTTTTATTTAAAAAATAGTTTTAACAATGAACATGAATTACTGCTTTTAATCTCAATGGTAAAATTTTAATACAATTAATTTTTCATAGTATTTTATTTATAATAAAAAAATAAAATTATTTTTTTTTATTAAGTTGTACTTCGAATTATGAAAATAAAAATAGTTGTTATAATTTAGCTAAAGTAACTTATACACTAAATTGCAATAAAAAAAAATGGAGATACTTAAATTTTTATATTATACGCCTAAATTGTTAAAAATTAAATACAAGTTGTGTTTTAAGTAGAAAAAATAGTTATATTTTGTTTTGCAAATAAATAATTAAAACGAACTAAATAATGTAATGTCAACAATTTTTAGACTCCAATAGAACTTATAAAAACTTATATTGATTGTAAAAGTAAATTGTTTTTCAACTTTATAATTTTTTTTATTCAATGTCTACCAGTTCATTATATTACTAAATATTCTAACTTTAGATCAAATTGTAAATTATAAAAATAATTTAAATAAATTCAATTTAAAACAAATTGATAAACTTTACTTTTTTTAATAACATAAACAAAATGAAGTCTCAATTTTTTTCGTTGCAAATGTAATTTCTCAATTACTATTAAATAAGACCTTATGATGCTCTAAAACTTAAATTTGTACTTCAAAACAAAAAAAAAACTTAAGTAGTTTTTAAACATTTAAGTTGATAAACGATTCCATACGGCACTTTTAAGTAAATATTGTTTAAATTTTTTCATACATCAGTTATAAATATACCTAATGCTTACATCAATATGATTGATTGAAAATTTACATTATACCTGTTTGTGTTTTTTGCTTCGCAAGACTTGAACTAAAGCTAATATGATAAATGACATGTGTTTGCAATTTAATCAGTGATATAAAATAAGATACTTAAATACCTTAGCTAACTTCTAAAAATATAAACATAAATAAACTATATAAACACTAAGTTCTAATGTTATAAAAAATGTTGTAGATTTATAATTTTTTTTTAATTTATACAAAAATTTAGTGTTTAGTATTAAAAATCAAGTAAACTAGTATTTTTTGTTTTTTATAGGTACTTGTTTAGAATTTTAAAACTAAACTCAAAAATATAAACAAAATATAAACACATCCGAGTTTTACAGCACTATAAGGAAAATAATTTAAAGAGGTTTAGTTTGGTAAAAACATTTTTTTGTTTTATATAATTTAAAATTTATTTTCATTTGTATTAAAGTTTGTTGAACAGTAGCATTACTTATTATGTACTAATGAAGAAAACATTAACTAAGAAAGCTAGATTTAATAAGGGGATAATCTTATATATTATATTTTTTTATTAAATATAGATTAGAATATTGTAAAAAAGTACGATATATTGAAATTTTAAACTTTCGAATAATCTTTTATATAACGAAAGTTTATTTACAATCTTCTGTTTACACAGACGTACTAAATAATGTTATATCGAAATGTTTTTACTTGTGTAGATGAAGAGTATTGTTTCTGAATTACACTATAAATTTTTTAACAATATACTTTTTTTAATCTTAGATATGTTGAAAATTTAATTTAGAAAAAATATTTAGTTGTTAAAGAAACTTTTTTCTTAGTATAATATACAGTTATAAAAAAATCATTTTGGTAACAGTCTGAGGGTTCAAACTATAAAAAAGTAGGTTTTAGAATAAGTTGATATTTTACCCTACATAAGTATTGTATGTACCTAACTAATAATAATAAGTAATAAATGACAAATAGCACTGAGGTGCTAGTTTAAGTTTCATTTTGAATTAACGTTTGGTTTATATTTCAGTTGGTATTTTTAGTGTAGAGTTTAATGTGTAGACATTTTAAACAGTTATAATAAATTTAAATGATTGTTTTTATTGGGTTTTTAGGAATTAGTTTTGAGTTTTATAATATCACAACTATTTTAGGTTCGTTTTTTTTTTGATTGTTTTCCTATTTTTAAGCTTTTTGATAAAGTTAGAGTACTTTTTAGAATAATATATTTTCATTTGGAATCAAATGTGTAAATATCATATAATTAATAGCCAAATAAATATTAACAGACTAAATGAAATAGTACTTTGAATTTATTTGTAGCTATTTGTTAAGAATTTTTAACAAAACACAAAATGTAAACAAAAAATAAGTAAAAAAATAAACGAAACTTACACTTTAGTTTTACAGCTATAAAAGGGAAGTAGTTTAAAACGATTTTGTTTAGTAAGAAGTTTTTTTGTATTACCGATTAAGCTTTCTCAATTGTATTAAGTTATCTTAAACAATAGCATTACTTATTATTTACGATACTCAAAAATAAAGCCTTAATTAAGGAAGCTATTTTAAATAGGGGATAATCTTTTAAATACTCTTTATGAAAAGCTCTAAATAAAAAGTAAAAAAAAAACTACAAATTATTTAAATTTTAGAATCTAATAATCATTAAAATTTATTTTTGCAGGGTTGTGTTAATCTATAGTTATTTTTATATAGCAAGTTATGACATTTTTTTTAAATAATATTAGTACTAATTTTCTTTTGGTTATAATTAATACTTTACTAAAAATTGATTTGTTTTTTTATAATTTTAGAGTTGTATTTAAGCGGTTTAACACAAATTAAACAATTGTTTAAACAAGTTTTGCCTAGTTATAAATTTCAATTAAAAATAAAAAAATTATAACATATATTGAGATAGTCTTAGGGTTGATCTATAAAATAAATGTTAAAGAATAAGCAAGTGTTCAATGTATGTGCCTAACTAGTAAGTGTAAATAATAAATGACAAATAGCACTAAGGTACTAGTTTACGTTTTGTTTTGAATTATTTTTGCTTTATGTCTTAGTTGGTATATGTTGTATATAACTTAAGATTTAGTACATTTTATTGTTATAAGATTATTATTTAATGATTATTTATTGTAGTTTTGAAAAAGAATTACTGTTAAGTTTTATATTATCTTATAAGTTTTAGTTTTGTTTTTGATAGATATGTATATTTTGAGGTTTAGAAAAATATTGAGATACCTGTCAGATTTAATTATGTTTAACTGTTGTATGGTAATATAATATTTTTTAGAACAATTATAACTTCGTTTATTAATGTTAAAAAGTTACTTAGCTTTGCATCTTTAGTTTATCTAATAGAGCATTAGAATGTATTTAAACTTAGCATATATTTGTTATTTGCATTTTGTAGAAGATACGTAACTGAAGTTGTTAACAGCTTATAAGTTATAAAATTAAAGAGCTCAGAATATTTAATTTAAACTAAATTGGTAAGAAATTTTTAACCAACTGGCTCATTTTTGCGCTTAAATTAGTAAACAGAAACACTTATTTTTCAAATGTACTTAAATCATTGTAGATTAACACTTAAACATATATAGAAAGAAATTAGGGGTTTTATGCTTCAGTAATAAAACATTCAAATTAGCTATTAAAGCTAACTGAAAATGTTACTTGCTTTAATTAGTGGAATTTTATAGGACTAAACCCACTACCTAATTATGTTATAAACATTTGATATTCTGTATATAAAGTCTGACTTTAAGTTTTTTAAAACTTTTATTTTGTTTTGAAAACTTAATACCTCAGTAACTGACTTGATTGTTTATTTTCACTAATTATATAGTATTTTCTTACGTTTCATTGAAATACTTTGCATAGTTAAGCTGCTATAAAAGTTTTGATTTAAGTCTAAAATATTTTTGTTCGTGAAGAAACTTTTATAGTTTATTTTTGTTTGTTAAAAATTCTAATGTATTATTCTAAAACTAACTACTTTATTAAAGGTAACCGTTTTAAATGAGCTTGCAAAGTAACAAAACATTAACTATCAGTGTATTTCTAATTGTAAATATAGATGATAAATATATTTTTGTCATCTAAAAAATGTACTATGTTACTAAAAGTATTGCACTATATTGATTTCTAACAACTAGATTTTGCAATGTAATGTCAAACATAACACAAAGATTTTCTTTGGCCGCTTAAGGTGCTAAAGAATCATAAAAAAAACATTGCTTTTTAAAGCTCTCTCAATTTTTTTCGACAAAGATTGTCGCTAAGAATTTTAGTTGAGTTCTTTTAGCTTAGGATAAGCTGGTTTAAATGTAAAGTTCTAATTTATTATAACAAATTATATTTATATTGCACAGTTTTTAATAACCGATTTTCTAATTAAAATTTTCGTTTGAAATTAGTAGTTTAGTTGTGTTATTAGCATAAACATAAATAACATTGTATTTCGAATTGAAATAATATACTTTAGTACACAATTTTTAAAAATTTGTTTTGAAAAAGTTGAATTTATTTATTTTTTTTATTGTTTTATAACTGAATGTAAATTTTTTAAAACTGTTTAAGTTATAGAATAAATGAAAAATATTCATCAAGACATGCCGAGGTTCAAACAGGAACACCCGAAACAAATACAAAATTTGATGCAAAATTTTTGTGTAATGACGTCACATCTACCTAATCAATTGCCCAGCTTTACGTCACAATTGAACGAGACTTCATCATTAGGTAAGTGATTTTTATGCACGCTGTATACGACTCGTGGTGTACGACTCGATAACCAAAAGTATCCTTCGTACACCTTAGACCAAGCTTTTTAGCGCTTTTTTTATCGTTTAATAAACAATATATATATATATATATATATATATATATATTGGTTTTGTTTATTGAACGATATAGGAAAAACGTTAAAAAGTTTAGATAAGGACTTGGTGTACTAAAAACACCTTTTGGTTATCGAAATGTTCAGCACGAATATTAAGAGGAAAACCGCTCATTTCCAACCCACGATCAAATCCTCCCGGTCAAATCCGAGAACCGCTTACCGAACAAGGGTAAGGGGTAACAGTGATAGTAATAAAAAATAAATAAAAACAGAACAAGTATTTAAGAATATAAAGAAATAAATAGTGAAAAATTAAAAAAAATTGAGTGTGATTTGTACGTCGATTGAATTTGATCGATAGGTAAATGTCAGTATACTACTAGCAGTATGTTTATTCAAAAATATTTCATGTAAGCATATACGTTAAAAACATTAACGGTTAAACTATTTATCTTACTATGCAACTGTTTAATATCCTCAGTTTTTTTTTAACACAAGTTCTCTGTGAAACAAATTTTACTCAATGTATCTGCATATTTTTATTTATACTTCTATAAGTAATAATAGATAAATATTTTATTCTGTTGTAAATCTAAACAACGTGTAGTTTAATAAATAGCTTTCAAGTTTTCTTTTTAGTGTTACTTCGAAATAACGTTACTGTGAAATGCTTAAATTCAATTTTAAGATCGTTCTGAAGAGTAAGGGAGTTTTGTGAATTATATAAATAAGTTTGTATAAAATTAAAGCTATTTAAGTTAACGAAGGATAATCGTTTCAGTTACAAATAAAACTTTAAAATTGTGTTTAAAACATTTTAATATTTATATATTATAAGTAGTCAAGCAGAGGATAAAATTTCATAGCATCTTTAAAAGTTAAAAACTAAGAGACATAAGATTAATAAACTGTAAAACGCTTTATCATACTTCATAAGTTTTACTTGCAAAAACTTCGTGAAAAACTTTAATTTAAGCTCGAAGGCTTATGTTGAGATAATTTACAAGTACTTTTAAATAAAAGGTTGACTATAAAATACATTTAGTGACGCCCTATACAATGTTTTCTTACTTACAGAAATTTTTCGGCTTTATCTAAAGGTGAAACTTGTTTAATTTGACAGCGCAAATTGGTACGCTAATTATAAATAGTGGTGTATTAATTAAAATAGAGGTTTTTTAAAACTCTTTAAAATTGTTTAAAAGAGATACTAGTTTAAGGAAGCTTTACTTATCTGCTTTTATTAGTTTTTCCTGTTATTAATCTCTTAAGATGATTACGTCATAAATTAAAATTAGCTTGCTTAATAAGCTTACTGTAAATATAAAATATATTTTCTGATATCTAGGATTTTTAAACTAATTTCACCATTTAAAACAATTTTTTTCTTTAAGCATTTTAAAAGTGTACAAATAGAGTTAAAAACTTAAAAAAGAATTCGTGTTATTTTTATTCAAAATCTTAAATTAGTATAAAGTATTAGTATATATTAGTATAAATCTTTTTTGTATTTCCTTTGTAACTTTTAAAATCCTTTAAAATTAACTATATAAGAACGGTAAAGTTTTACGGATTAAACATTTTCTCACAGACGAGATTTTATGTTTTGTATTAATAAATTTTCTTAAAAGTGAACTTAAGTTTATCTTTTATTATCACTTAAAGTAATATTTACATAATTATCACTTAAAGAATAAGTCTTACTCCTATAGTTGTTTTAAACGTAACTAGTTTACATTATATAGTTTAAATCAAACATTATTCTTCATGCAGCTCAAGTTTTATGCTTTCTTTAATATCTTACAAGTTTATCTCAAACAATTCTTATTATTTGTTATTAGTTAAAGTTTAGGGAGTTTTTTATTATTTCTTCTGAATTTCATGATTACCTTTTTTAATTTTTTTAAGAAACTTATTGTTTAGACATTTTTTTACAAGTTCATACTTAAGAAAAAAAAACTTATGTAAACATTTTGGATTCGGTTTGACATCTTAGAACGGGCATTTATATCACTTAAAGTGTTTATAATCAAATCTCGGCTACTTAAAAATCGAAATGATATTTTAAACTTAAAAAATACTATTCAACTGTTAAAAAAAGCATTTAACATTGCTGCCAAGTTTTTCTACGAAATCTGGTCATTACGTCACAATGTTTACCAGATAAAACTTCTTCAACTGAAAATCAAACTAACTCTGAAGCGGGATCTTCTTTAAGTGGAGCGGAAATCGAAAATATGACGTCATCAAACAACTGCGTCACTAAGAAGAAAATAGAAATGACCTCACCATGCTGTCAAGAATATTTAAAAACAAAAACTGAAAATAAAACTAAAGTTTGTTTTTTTGTTTTTAGCTATTTTCCAAGAAAAAAAAAACTACGTATGTTTTTATATACAAACACAAAAAGTTGAAGTGAATGAGTTTTGGATGGCTATAAGAACATTATCATTAGCAGTGTTTTATCAATGTTATAAAGAAATCAAGTTGTTACATTACTCTGCTCATTTTCACAGATAAATTCAGAACTCTTATTTTATAAAGGAGTGACGGAAAGAGCAATTAGTAATGACCACAACAAAACAGAAACACCCAAAGTTCAAGGTTAGATAAAAACTAAGTAACTTTTGTGTGACTTTCCGGGTTTACAAATACTAAAAATTCTTGTTTCACCTAGTTTAACGCATTAATGTTGTTTTATCCCAAAATTAAGTTTGTGATGTAAAACAAACAATCATGATTTTAACCAAAAGTTTTAGCAATGAATTTAGATGTTTAAAATACTAAAGTTCAATAAAATTCCTGATCTGTTTTAAATTATTTATTGCACTTTGTTGTATGACGTATTAAATCAATCATATTTTGATTGACATTTTTTTATTGCTTTTTTATAAAGAGTTGAGTATTAAACGTTTATAATGATTTTTTAAATTTATAACTTTATTTTTTTATTTTCATTACAAAATTTTTAAACTAAACGAAATAAGCTACTTTAGCTCTAAATATAGATAAGTATTTGACCATTCAGATCATTATTTTATTTAAGTTAGTTTTTAAATAATATTGAATATATTTATGAGATACTTTCAAATAACGTTAAATTTTGAAAAATTTTCATAATTTTGAGCAAAAACATTATAACTTTCAATTATTATTTTGCATACCTTACACTAATGCTTTTGTTCTGATACACTTATGTTTTAATGATTTACTAAAGTTACTAAAAATAATAATTTATTTTTTTCTCTGTTCGATTATAACAGTCTTACCTTTTTTTTTTATTAGGTTAAAATCTAAAAATATTATAAAAAACCTTACATAAACAAACTAGAGTTTTTCTTAAATTTCAGGTCAAATAGAATTTACTTTATAAGCTAACGTACATACTCCAAAATATAAAGCGAGAAAATACAAACTAAAAACACAGCAGCAACAACAAAGTTTTCAACATGCAAATGGTTATCATTCGCCAACCAATCAATTACAGAAGTTTTCATTGGCTAACCCGTTTTTGTACATGAGCAAACAAACAAACAGTGTAGCGAGAGTACAAGCCTTGTACGTGAGTCAAATTAAATGGGCTTGTCTTAATAATTTTTACAATCAAAGAAGACAACAATTGATGTATGCAGCATATATGGTTGCTCAAAACAACTTAAGACACAAAGAGTTACTACATAGTCATCAAAATATTAGTAACTATATAAAGCCTTATCAAAACGTTGATAATCATAAGTGCAATAGAACTATGTTAAACATTAACAGTCAGACAAATAGGAACTTCTACCAATCAAAACATGAAAAATATACAACTAACAAAGTAAAAAGTAATACAACTAAGAACATTCAAAGCAATGCTCTTAATAAAAATTATACAAGGGAAAAGATGATTGCTTCAACAAAAAATTCTCAGCAAAAGCATGTCAAGCCTCATAATACAAATGTTAACGAATTAAAATGTACACCAACGACGAATATTAAAAAAGAAATCGAACATATACAAGCTATGATCGCAGACTTCTCTAATAAAAATAAAACTTGTTCGCCAACTGAAGATACCTTGAGGCATCTGGAAACTCTTCAAACTATCAATAGTTCTTCAGACGTAATTTCAATCGATATACCGGAGACTTACAAACCGTCTGGTTATCTGAACTTACTTCAGGGAAGAGCCTCTTCAACAAATAATCACATAATTGTCACTGAAAAGCAGGCAGAAATGATAGTTAATCAGGTCAAAGAAGGAATGAGAGGCAGAGATCCTGAAAATATGTACATAAAATGTCCACTTTGTGAAAAGCTAATTAAAAGGTAATTACTCTTTATTCTTGTAATTTTTTAGCATACCGAACCGTCGTATTTTATCATTAAGTATCTTTAAACATTTAAAAATAATAATTTGTTTATAATTTAAGTAACAATCTATAAAAGTTAATAAAAAAAAATTCTTAATAGAACATCAATATTTAAATAGACGTTATATTTCAATACATCTAAATTTTTTTTTTTAGATTGTATCATTTCCATCGTCATATGCGCATTCATCTGGGTAAAAAGGACCACAAATGTCCCCACTGTGACTACAGCTCCGTCAGAAAAGACAACCTCAAGTCTCATATGAAGACTCATGACAAAATTAATAACCAATCAACAACAAGGAAGCGTACAACGCCCACTAGTGACCTTCCAGCATTACTTAATTATAAACGATTTAAATCATCTAGATTCACAAATGTTGATACAAACAGAATCGAACCTCACAATCACTTGATAATGCATAACAACCAAGGAAATAATTACGCTCCTAACGTACTTTACCCACATAATCGCTCTAATCTATACGGTAACACGTTTCCACAACAATACAGTTTTACTTGCGATCAAATAGCTACTGTTAATAATCAGAAACATTGCGAAGAAAAATTTTATAAAAACTGCGAAAAAATAGCCGATATAACCGAAAAACAATGGAGTTGTAAACTAAAAAGAAGTGAAGAAGAAAAAACTGTTTATAAACTACATTTATCGTCAGTTACTGAAAAACACGAAAATAAACTTGTAAATTTATTTCGTCCTTACGAAGATATGAACATAAAAGGCTGCTAAAAACGTTGATAATTTTTTTTTTTATTAACAAAATTTATGCACTAATATACAAAAGAAAATTTGATGATTTTATATCTAATCTTGATATTTGACTTTATAATAGTATATAAACATTTTGTATTGTTAGTTTTGTAAAATTTTCTGTTTTGTTTTTAGAATTGTTATAATAGTTGTACATGAAAGATTTTGTACTTTTTTGCTAATAACTTTTTATACTTATATTTTATACGTATAGTATATAAAGTGCTTTTACATCAACAAGTGTATAACATTAAAGGTGTTCAAAACCATTGATTATTATTTTAAATAGTATGCATATTTACAACTTTTTAAAAAAGAGTTCTAACATTTAAGGTGTTCAAAACCGTTGATCATTATTTTGAATAGTATAGATGTTTACAATTTTTTTTCTGAGTGAAACCTTTAAAATTATTAAGTTTATAGTTGCAACAACGTTTAGAAATTCAATTCTACTACAAATCTTATAATGTTATACTTTTAGTTCTAAACTTAATATTAATAGTTCTGACCTTTCATATACTTAAGGAGACACATTATATAATTTAGTAGTACTATTAGTTCATAAGAGATAATTTTGCTTTTGAAAAAATAATTAATTTTTTAAAGTATGTTTTATAGATTGCTTGTTAAGATTCTTTTAAAAGCTTTTTAATTTATATTTTGTATTCAAATAACTAAAATTGGTTTGGTTCTAAGCATAATGAAAGCTTAATATTTTTTTATTAGTTATAGCTTTGTTTCTAGAAAGATATAAACATCATCAATCAAAGAAAATGGCGTTTTTTCGCTAAATACAAAAATAATTTATTTACTAAATAAATTTCGATTTTTGTTTTTTCTGTACAAAATATTATAGTTTATTGAACATGAAAATATATACCATATAAAACACTGTTACAAAAATGTACGAAATGTAAAACAAAGAGCTATAAGCAATTAACTTAGTAAAAAGCTGTAAATATATCTAGTAAATTCTAATAATAAAAAAAAATAGTGTATTTTGTTTCTTTTACTAAACTTATAGCATATCTCACTGAACTTTTTTATTATAATCAGTAAGCATGTAGATAAAACTAAGTGAAATGTAATACTAGGTCAACACAGTTTATTAGCATAATACAGTTATTTTTTTAAACAGTTTTTTAAATTGTTTACAAACACTTAACGTTTTTTGAGAGACAAATATTTTGTACATTAAAGCAAAGTTATAAAAACTAATGTTATAAACAAACAAATGTTTTTTTTCTCAGTTGTATTTTTTTATTTAAGACACTTATTTGAAGTTGACTATAAAACTTTAATCGATCAAAGTTTATTTGAAGTCGCACACTTAGGTGTAAAACTAAACTCATTTAACTCAAATTCAGCAATTTTGTCTTATTTATAAACTTTTATTCGTTTTGGTATAATTTAAAAATCATTAGACTGTTCAACTATTTTAATAACAACGTTTGTAGCTCTGAATTACAATTTTTATACACTTTTTGTTAAGAGTTTAACCGAGAATATAAAGAAAATTAATAAAGTTTATAGTACTTACTCTGGAAATAATTTCCATTAAATTTAATGAGTAAAATCAAGCAATTTTGTGAAAATTTTTGCGGTTATAGTACGTCACAATCAAATTTTATCATAATATGAAGTTGTTCGAAAAAATCGTAAAAACTAGTTTTAAAAAAGTTGTATAAATTTGTTTAAAAAAAGTTAGTAAGAAGTCACTTTTGCTATAAATTAACAACAAAGTGGTAAAAGTAGAATATTCAGACGAAAAACAAATATTGAGTATTTAGTTTTCTTTTAAATACGATAACTTCATTTTTTATCTTAACCTACAAATAATTGTAAATACGAATCACCTTGTAAGTAGTCATTTAAGAATATATTCTCATAGAACTTACGGTTTCTTTTGTTATAAATCAATTAACACCTAACACGTTGACATAATAAAAAACAAAACCTCTAGTTTTTGTTCATACACGTATGATTTATTTTAGCGTCATTGTTGTCGAAAAGTTGTTGAGTGTAACATAATATAAGCCCTCGAGATTTAACTAATGTTTCACATAAAGTTATTGAGAAAAACGTATAACAAAAGTCTCGCTAAACAATTAGTTTCTTTTGTTTTATGACAACTAGAACCTAACATCGTTAAACTGTAAACGAGAATTGTAATATGTAATATATTGTAATATGATTATTTCTAGTACATACTTTGTTAGATACACAAGATAATTCTAAAATTACTTAAAGTAGCTTTAACTGCAATTTTAAGCTAAACAATGTTTACTTATTATATTAAGACTAACTTTATATTCAAAGTCTAAAAAATAGAATTTGATACGTAAACTATCAGTATAAAAATATATGACAAAACAACTGTTTTTTTTTCTTTTCAAAAACTTAGATCTTTTATAGGTAGTTGCAAAATAACCAATTAAAAAACTGAATAATTATGAATAAAATTACACCTCCTAACAAGACATTATATAATAATCATCTTTTATATTGTTTAGAAATTTTGAACTACTTAATGAACAAAAATCTACTTTTAGTAATTGAGACGTAATTCTCTATTAGATTAACTCATTTAATTAAATGTTTTAAAGTAAAAAAAAACTCATTCTAAATTCTATCTGACAAAACCTTGAAACAATAAGTTTTATGTTTTATTTTTTTGTTAGTTTAATACTTTTATCTAAAAAGTCTTTGTAAGTTATTTGAGTTTAGTTATAAATAAAAAAAGTTTTTTTTAGGTTTATAACTTTATGTTATGAAAATGTATTTAAAACTACTAACTACAATCTTAACATTTAAAACAGTATATAATTCTGTAGATGTTGAAATTAGCTTTTCTTATTTAAATTAAATAGTAAGTTAGTATATTTAAAGTTTGATAACTCTTTAATGTTATATTATTTTCGTTTGTTTTATTTTTTACTTGTATAAAAGTATTTGACAGTCAGAAATTACAATTTTTACAAATTTATAATCGTTTATACTTTTATGCGTGTCTAACACTAACTTTTTTTGTTAGACAAATTACTTTTTCAAACGTTTTGTTTAATTTATTCGTTTGTTAGCTAAAATTAAAAAATAATGTATAAGTCTGTAAATTTTACCGTAATAAGTTAGTAGTTTATCTAAACGAGTGACACAAGATTTTTACTGTAATAACAGTTGCATATAAAACCTCAAATCGAAAGTAGTTATGGTTGATATCTTTAAACGATCATTAATCAATTGAATATATAATATTAATATGTATATGGTATATACTCTGCATTACTTAATTGATTACTACAGTTCGTAATCGAAACTAATTTTACTAGTTAACCCTTGAATGTGCATAGCTTTAGTTTTTTGTAAGTTTGAGTTATTTACTTCAAACAAAACGAAATTTGAAGTACTAAAACAAACAATGTAAACGATTTTACTTGGAATAATAACAATCTAAACAAATAGATTATTATCGTTAACTAGAATTGTTTTCGAATAGCATCGATACTTATTAATGTTAAACAAAATTAAATATTTTAAAAACTTTTTACAATTATCAAGTTTTATCATTAAAATACAATAATACTATTATTCTTACTAAGTTAAAATAACTTAAAAAAGTATATTATAAAATTACCTAAAATTTTAGGTCCTAACTAAGGGGTGAGCAGCCTTAGTGACTTGTGGGCTATTTTTATAAAAAAATTGCTCGCAGCCTGTACTATTTAGGAAAAAGTCTTCGAGGGCCGTACTTATTATGAAAAATTGTAATAATCGCTATAAAAGTACTGTTTTAAACCTAAAATTATTAAATAAGCAATAATAAAGCATTAAAAAGAGTATTTATTGAACTAACAGTCAAATTCTAAAATTTTGTTAGAAACCCTTAAATTATATTGTTTTTAAAAAATATGTTTTAAGCTAAAAAGTACCTTGGGGGCCGCATATTTTTGCTTTGAAGGCCGCATTTGGCCCGAGGGCCGCACCCCTGTCCTATGTGGATTTTTTTTAATGTAAAGCTAAATGAAAAACTTTTTGTCGTGTATATAAAACTGAATTACCAAAACTTTTTCTTTGCTAGGATTTAATTGAAATACCATAGAAGTAAAAGTATTAGTTCTGCAACTTTATTTTCCCATATTCAATAGTCAAGTTCTAAGTTTTTTAATTGTACTTTTAACACCCTGATTTGTTAAAGCTTTAAATATCAACAGTATAAACTTTGTATCAAGTTCTAGTAAGAATTTTGTTAGAAAGAAATATTAGTTTTCACTTGACTAGTTTTTTCTTGCAATTTAAAATCTTTTAAATTTTTCCCCACCCTACTGACTTAAACTTGGATTAAATTTAAACAATTTGCTTCGACAGTATTAAATATAAATACTTGGACGTGTCAAAATAAATGAAAACTAACATTTAAAATATGACCTTTAAACGTTCTTGTTAAGTAGTTATACTGTCTTTTTAAAACAATTTCATACAAATATTTTTTTTTAATATATTTACAACTATTAAATTGAAAAAAAAAAGTAAAAACTATCTTTCCAAAGTTTCGTTTGTATAAGCTTGATATTTTTGACAGGTATAATAGAAAAAAAATTTATATCTATACTGCACTAAAACACTTACAATTTGAGTCAGAGTTATAATTTGTTCTACTAAGAATCAATCGAGTGCATACAGCATGGTTTCCCAAAGTGGGCGATATCGCCCCCCTGGGGGCGATTTTAGTAAGTTGGGGGGCGATAATTAGTAAGGGGGCGAAAGGGTGGGCGATAACTAGTAAGGGAGCGATTTTAAAATTTTGGGCTGTCATAAAATTATTACTTTTTATATTGCTATTTCACTAATTTTAACTTGCCATTAAATATTTGACCCTGAGGTAAAACTTAAACAAAAAAGTTTATTTTGTTTATGTAAAATATAGAGAAAAAAATCAAGTACTTTCTCCTACTTTCAAGTAAGCTACATATTTTCATTCATATATTTTCTTATTTAACAATTACATAGATTATAGACAATCGGAATCCCTCTCACCAATTTATAACCTGACATATATGTTACTTTGGATCATAAATAGTTTGTAAAAATCTATGTTATATATTATTGAATTTCTAGGTAAACTGGCAACCCTGTATACTTTTATTTTTATTGGAAATATCTTGAGGTGATAGTCATATTACCTCATGGTATTCTCAATTGGTTTTTTGAAAAGTCACTAAGTTAGACTAAGAAATAAAACTATACAAGGTTTTATTTACCTAGAAACCTGGAAAATCCTGGAATTTGACAATTTAGGCAAAAAATAAACCTAAAAAATTGTGAATTTTAACAATTTCAACATATTAAGTAGTAAAATTTCGATTTGACACAAAAAAGCTATCATATAGATAAAAATATAGATCCTTTCGGGGCAGATCTTTTTAAAGTAAACTACTTATAGGAAACCTTCTCAGACTTACAAACTGACGTTGAACTTGAAGTAAACTTTTCCAAAGAACGATATGAAAGCTTTTGGACTCAACAAAAACTAATGCAAAAGTATCCAATCACTTGAGAGGAATTTAGATTGTTGTCTATAGATTTTCCTTTTAGCGATGTTGTTGAGAAAGCTTTCAGTTCAGTTATCAACATCTTGAGCAAAAGATCTTATCTAGATATTTGTAAAGGAGACTTTATTTTACTGATTAAGAATGAGTTTAGAAAAAATTGCAAGCAGTCATTAATCTCATCCTTCACATTATATTAGACTTTAGTAGCAGATATTATTTTATAAAAGGTTTTTTATTTTATTTGAATTTTTTAAATACTTCTATTTAACCTGGTTTGTATTGTATTTAAGTAGTCTTTTTATAATAAAAAATTCATTAAGTTATTTATTCTACAATAGATTTGCATAATGCCTAATAAATATTAATTACGGTAGACTTCCTCTTAAGTTCGCACTTTTTACCCAAAAAAAAGTGCAAATTTATATTTTCTAAAATTAAAGTTAAATAAAGTCTATTACTAACTAAGTATTAATAATAAAACAAAAGATACATAATATTTTAAGCTTATATAGATCTATTTCTTTAATGAATGTTTGTATTATGTTTTAGTTAATTTCATGTTTATGTATAACGTTATTGCATATAACATATTTAAACTTATCATTTTGTAAAAAAAAAAAAAGTAATAATTTGTGAGTTTGCTCATTTTTATTTTGTTCAAAGTTCGAACTCAAGCGGAAGTCTACTGTATTTATTAAATGGTTTATGTTTTAAATCCGGTAATAGTTTTATTTTGACCCGGTTAGTTTTGTAGTTTATATTTGTCGTTTTACATTACACTAAAAGTTTTTATAGCATAGAGATTAAAGTATTTGTTTGAAAGAAATTTATTTGATATATTTTTGTTATTGCTCGTTAAATCTGTATAAATAAAAAGTCTTGATAACCATTAAAGTTTTATTTCAAATTTTTTTTTGGTTTTGAAAGAGTATAAATTTTAGGTCTCTATTTAAAATGATTTCAAATTTTTCATTTAAAAGATTCTTAAACTTAATTTTATTTTCTAACTTGATTTATTATTGTTAAAAAATCTATATATTAAGGAACTTTGAACTATTAATACAATTGTTTTTTTTTCGTTTTGTCTTAATTTCTAATATATTAGCAATTAGAATGTGTTGTTTATTTTAACAGTTCGACATTATCTTTTAGTTTTTCACTTTTTTCTTCTAGTAAATTATTATAGGCTAATAACTAGAGAAAAAATAAATTTAAACAGTATTAAATAAACCATCAAAAAGACTGCTACAATTACAAAACAAAATTTTAACCTAATTAAAAGAATGTTTTAATCGATTACTTTCTGTTCACAGAATTAACTGTAAAACTTTTGATTTTTTTTATCAATTTAATTTAATAAAAAAGAAAATGTTAAAGGTTTAGTTTTTAGTAAATAACTTGCTTATAATATATCTTAGCATTGAAATTAATAATTTTACTGCATACTAAAGCTGTTGATGAAACCACTTTTCATGTAAGTTAATCAACCTGTCGATCAAACTTCCTTAAACTAGATCAGAAATTATGTTTTAATATTTAATTTGTTAGGTGTAAAATAAACTGTTCATTTTTTTTTAATCTCTGGTATAGTAATTTTAGAATATGCCTATTTATACAATAATTTAAGTATTTTGTGCGGCTTAAATAAGTTACTTAGTATTAACTTCTAAATATCCGAAATTCGTTGTTAAGAGATTATTATAATGTCAGGTTAAAGTTAAAATTTTAGATGGGTAACGTACGGTTAAAATCTAGTCAAATTTCGACCCGCTGAGTAACTTGAAAACTACTTGTGCAAAGTAAACAAAATTTAGTTTTTTGATACTTAACATTTTTAAACACACTTTTAATTTGGTTTTTAGTTCACAATAGTATTTCCTAGATCACAATAATACTCAATAATTTTATTACAATATTGCTCGAGTTTTTTAATTTTCATATATGTTATTTTTTAAATTATGCAGCCCGCAATTAAATTTTTTAAACGACTTGATACTAGAAAATATTTTTTAGTAAATATGAATTGCTGACTACAAAAGTTGTCCACCACTACCCTTAAAGTTTCATTAGTTTCAAAATAACTCATATCTAAACAGGATTGATTAAAGATTACACAAGGCTTTTTAATATATAAGTATTTTAATACACTTTACTGGGCTTATAGGAAAACAAATGTATCTTATTTTCTCAACCCCTGTAAACTACTTTGAACACAGCCCAAAAGTGCGTGCATAAGAAGTACCAGACTAAATTACTTTTCGAACACAACATTTTGGGCTCAAAAGTTTGTACTCAAGAGAAAAACTTCTTTGTAAAATTGTGGGGGGCGATTATTTTTCAAATTTCTTAAAAGGGGGCCATATAGAAAACGAGTTTGGGAAACCCTGGCATACAGGCTTTCAAGATCTACATTATAAATTAAAAGGTTATCGGCAAATATTTTTCTATTTAACTGAAAACATTAAAAAATTGTTTGAAAAACATGTCTAGTGTGTGTAAACTAATACTTTTAGCTGTACTCAAGCAATTTTAGTTTTATAACGTCTTGACTTTGAAAAACTTTTAAATGTTCGAGAAAAAGATGAATAAGGTATTTTTTAGTTGAAAAATCCGATAATTCAGATATAGACAACACAGGATAGCTTATAAACTGTTATTTTTGACTGTAAAAATTAAGGATTTGGAAAATATATTAATAATATTTGTTTTTTTTTTGTAGTATAATTAAAAATTTATTAACTTCTAATCTTAAATTTTAACTACTTTTACTTAATATTTTGTTATCAATATTATCGTTTTTCAAAAAAAAACTTACAAAATACTATTTTAGGTTTTTGGAAATAGTTTTAATACTAAACTTAGTGATTTAAAACTGGTATTATACAAATGTATACAACTAAACAAAAATACAGTTTTTTAATGGTAACTACTAAAATTGTTAGCAAGTAGTTTAAGCATTTAAAAACTTACGAAAACGAAAAAGTTTTACATTTAAGTTTACAAGTGAAAATCAAAATTATAGCTGATACTTTATATTTGTTAGCAGTAAAACAAACAGTTACTACGGTTAAATAAAATGTTAGATTAATCATACCATGGGGCGTTTTTAAGTTGTATCTGCTTAATACTTTAAAACAACTTATGAAAAATTATACCAAAGACCATTAAAAACAACTCTTTCAAATAAACTTTTGTTTGTTTGAAATAGTTGTTTTTAATGGTCTTTGGTATAACTTTTCATAAGTTGTTTTAAAGTATGAAGCAGATACAACTTTGATTGATGTGATTTTCATATACCTCTAAAATATTTTATATAAAATGTTTGTGAAATCGGTCTACTCAAGCTTTTACTTTTTACAGTTACGGGCTATAACTTAATGTATTTCATAGGAAAAGTAAGGGTATTAATGAATATAAAAGTTTTATAACAAGGAAAAAGTCAATTTAAAAAATATTATTACAAAAATTACTTAAAATCACCAAATTTTTTGTTATAACTAACTTTTTACAATCAAAAATATTCAAGATTAAATTAGTGTTTATTTATAAAGCGTGTCGACTTCTTTGTAATTAATATTTATGCTTATGTTATTTTTAGTTTTTTTCGTATATTTTTTTGATTATCTACAACATTTAAATGAAAATGAACCTTATAAATAAACAAAGTTAATTTTGCATGACATTATAATTTTAAATGATAAAAGTAATTAGTATTAAAAATTTAGATGAAATATTACTTCTCGGTGTTAAACCTTGAGCATTAAGTATATTTGCTTTTATATAAATTTTAAACAACTACAAATATAAAAAACATAAAATATAAAAAAATATCTCAAAACTTTCGAAGTTGTCCTCGTTACACAACTTAATCATTTTGACACTTTTAAACGAACGGTAAGTTTTAATACAAATGGAATTCAGATGTCTTAATTACCATTTTGTTTCGCAACATGTATGGTGTGTTATGTATTGTAAACAAATCATAAAATACGAAGATATTAATAACATAATATTAAGTTGAAAGTAGTTAAAATCTAAGATTTGCCTTTTATAGCTTATTTTCGTTTTCAACATCAATAAATTATTTGTTTTGTAAAAATACCTTTGATTTAGTTAACTGTTATTTAACATTTAGAATAAAAGAGACTGACTAGTATTAATGTTACTTACATATAATAAACATTAATTAATAATAGTTGATAACATACTTAGTTTATGTGCAATTGCCAATAATAGAATAAAATTAAATTTAACAAACATTTTAATAAGCCAAATTAACATATAAAGAAACAGTTTCATAACGTAATTGGCCTAACGAGAAAAAAAACAATATTGCTTTATTAGTTTTCAAGTTATATTGATTGATTGCATTAATTTAAACTTAAACACGTTATGTTGCAATTCGCAACAAAATTTTCAACATTTCAAACACAAGCACGTGTAGTAGAATTTTATGTATTGAGAAATGCTTAACAGTATATCTCGCAAAAGCACATTTTAAGATCATAATTATCGACAAGATTACAGCTATGATGTTTGGTCAGAACTTATTTTATATCGAAATGCAATAAAAAAAAGGGTAAATTTTTTTATATTAAATATATGTAAAATCAAATTAAGCCGTGTCCGAGGTCAAAAAAAAGTTCCGTTACATGTTATTTTAGACAGTTGTACAACTGTATATCAATTTAAAATTGCTAGTAAAGCTCAAAATTGTATCTTAATTTTATTTATGTACGTATGTAATGATCAAAATTATATAAAAATAGAGTATTTTTTAGTAGTAATAATTATTTTTACAAAGTTTTATTTTGGAAAAAAAAACGTTTTGTTGTATTAATTAATTTGTAAAAACTTAATTAACAGTTTTAAAACTTGTTCTCGAAAAAATCCCTCCAGACTTTCATTAATTTTCCGATTGTTAGGTGGTTAATGATGCTTAAAATTATCTTTCCAATCAGATAAAACTTTGACCAGGTGTTTGCTAGTAAGCTACATTTTTACATTCATTGCGGATTCGTTAAATGCTTAAAAAAACAATATTGTTTTATCTAAACTAAAAATATAAACGGCTTAATTGTTTTCTCACATCTTAAAAGTGTTTTTATTTTATTTTTTGACTTACAGTTCAGTGTTAACCTTAAAACGAACATAATTATTTAGTAAAATATATTTTCAATTAGCCTACAACTAAGAAGTAAGTATACAAACTTAAATAAGTATTTTTATATCAAATAATAGTTGTACTTTGATTTACCGATAGTTAAGTAATTGATTTAGTCCTCAAACAAAGTGGTCGTAAATAATAAGTCAAACTACTAAAAACCGCTCACTGTCGTGTTTTGTTAACTAAACTTTTTTAGTAAATGTTTTAAATAAAACGGTTTAACCTATAAATTATTAAAAAAATGTCTAGTTTACTCAAAGTAAAAAATATTTCTTGTTTTTAATTTTGAACTAAGTTTCTATTTTTGTGTAGAAGTTGATGGCAGTCTTTTATCAATACTTATGATAATTTACACTGAAACCTTTTGCACAAACTTTTGTACAAAAGAACTTTAAAAAAATCAATTAACAATAAAGTTATTTTGTTTCCTTAATTGAACTTAGATAACTTTTTTGAACATAAGTAGGAAGATGAAAGTAAGTTTAGATTTTGTTTTTATGTGAATACTATTTTCTTTTATTTTTTGTTTATCAAAAAAAGTACATAAACTTTGTTTAAAGCTTGTATAAGTATTATGTTGTTACGTAATTGATATCCAAAACCTTTAACCCAAGACAATTTAAAATTTTTAGCTTATTTTAAAATTCAATAAATTTTCCTGCATTGCGCTTAATTGAACGGAATTTATAAAAGGGTTAACTAATTTGTTGTTTTATTTGTATTCTATATTAAGACTGTCACTTTGATTAAACGAAATTATAGGCATATTTGAATGACATATCCTTTTTGTAAGGTTGCCAAGTTTTAGTTTCTTGAATTAATATTCAGATCAGAAAAATTATTTTAAGAAATATATTATTA
The DNA here is from genome assembly GCF_965202585.1 of Thalia democratica. Taxonomy (NCBI): domain Eukaryota; kingdom Metazoa; phylum Chordata; class Thaliacea; order Salpida; family Salpidae; genus Thalia; species Thalia democratica. The sequence continues at coordinate 85,639,246 of NC_139165.1, forward strand.
TTATTACTTAAAGATATAAATCAGATAAAACTCCCCTGTCAGTAAAATTCAATTAAATCGTTAACTAGCAACACAGTAAATAAAACCGTATCAAAAAAATTGTTACATCGCAAACTATAACTACGCATGCAACTATCATAATAAAGAGATACGACTAAATTTTCAGCAATTTAACAATTTAAATGCAAGTAAAAAATAGCGTACAGTTTTTGTTAACTGTAAAGCAACAAAAATACTGTGCTTCGTAAAAAAGAAGCCTATATATTAATTATGTTTTAATTTTTGTATGTTTTATTGATAAAAGAAATTAAAAACTAGAATGTAAACTTTAAACAGTATAGTAATTTAAAGCTAAATGGTACCTATAGCTAAGAAGATAAATTACAGGAAGTGAATAATATTTGTAATAGAAGCTCATATTACCCTCAAAAACAACTAGGTCACATCTATTGATTATGTGACGTAAAGACGTAATAGAGAAATTGTATTTTGATAGACAAGAGGTATATCATGCAGCGCTTTTGGGTTTCGTTGTATCTAACTCAACAAACCTTCACTCAACAATATTTTAAATTAAACTTGTTTTATAATAAAACAAATAAAATTTCAACATTGTCAACTTGTTAAAATAACTAAAATAATATTTTAAACTGTTTTCTAATGCATAATTAATATTATTTTATGTTTGTCGGTCTAAAATAGAATCCAAATTTTTTTATGTTTAGCTCAATTAAAAAGCAATTAAAAAATTTTTAACTAAAGCATGTTTATTAGTTTTTAAAAAGATAATAAACATTTTTCAATGTGATAAATAAAATGTACGTAACGTATTAACGTGTTTTAACAGTTATTATCACTAAAAAATTGTTATTAAATTTAAACTAAGTTCATTTTTTTATTTTTTTTTGCGCTGTTTCCCTGCAGAGCATTTCATCAAACACAAACAAAAGCTGTAAAACAAAAATACAGAGCCACAAATTAAAATAGAAATATACAATAAAAAATAAAACTCTATAAAGATTAATTGATCGCTGCTTTGCGTCATGATGCACATTGAAAGAGCTTGATTTTTGTGAGCTAAGGCTTTTGGGTAAAAAAGCAGCTTGAGTTTTTTTTTTTAATGTTGACACTTGTTTAGACTACAATAATATTTAATTATTAGCGTTTGAATCATTAAATTATGTTTGTTTAAATCAAAAAAAAGTGTATTTTGTTTTAGTGCGTTAAATGTAAAATGTTTAATTATTTTACAGCTACTGGTTAAGTAAATACTTATAACTTAAGTGAGTTCAAATTTTAGTTTATTCGAGCTAATATGTTTTTTAGTTTTATATTTATGGTTTCTTCCTATATAACATTGTTGATTTGTAGGCAGTCTTACCTTGATTTAAATTACTTGCCGGTATCCCTAAAACTTATTTTTTTATAAATTACTTAATGTTTGTTTTATCTCAGTATAGATTATTAATAGGAAGTTTTATATATATAAACATATCAATAAGTCATTTAAAAATGTAGTATTAGAACTAGTATATGCACTAATTTGTAGCTTGTTATGCTAGTTTTATTTCAATATTATAAAATCTTTAAGTAAACATTTTAAGAAACTACCTAAGTAATATTTATGCACAAAAAAAATTATCGAAATTAAAATAATTATTTTTCCTTTATTTTTCTTTTATATGTGTATTTTTATTTTCCAATTCATCGCTGTGTATACTTTTTTTTCAGCTTTTTTTAGCGTCTGATGAACTGCTCTGCAGCGAAACGGCGTAACGCAATAAAAGTTTAACAATAAATTTACATAGTTATTTATTTTTACTGAGAACGTTGAAAGTCATAGTTTAGGGTTAAGGCATTAAAATAGGCATTATTTTAAATTGAAACGTCCGTATATTTATAACTAACACCTTAGTAACAAAGCTTAATTTGCACTCTTATACTGTTGGGTGGGGAATACGTAAAAAAATCTATGTTTGCAAGTAAAACTTACTCATGCGCAAACAAACACTATATCAAACAGTTTTATTCTGTTATAGTTTTTTATAACAAGATCAAGCTAGAACTTGACACGAAGCTTAGAGTTTTAATATTCAGATCTTAAACAAATCAGGGTGTTTAAAACTATATTTAAAACGTTTAAAACTTTACAATTGAATATGGGAAAATAAAGTTGCAGAACTAATGCTTTTTTTATTTTGTATTAAATTAAAAACACTAGCAACAAAATGTTTTTATTTTATATTGTATAACAGAAAAAAAATAAGTATTACAATATGCAATGCAGAATACTAAAATGTAGTTATTTAAAATACATTTTTCACTTGCACTAGAGTAAATTTTTTAGAAATAAAATAAAATACAATTTTTATTATTATTTTAATAAATTATAGTTTGTAGGTTTGCTCAAACTTAAGTTATTTAATCTTTACTAAAATGATCAAAAAATACGTTTTCAAAACACTTAATAACTTTATAGTATAAATATTAACAGAAAAATAAAGAATAAAACTTTAACACTTACAAAAAAAATCTAGTTAATACTATGCAATAGGTTAAAAGAACTTAGTTTAAGAAAAATTATAACTGTTTTTAATAAGTTTGTAACCTTAATAAATAAAAGATGTAAATTATAGTTTAATTGAAAAGAGTAGAAATAAAAGCATATGCTGAAAAAAGTTATAAGTTGAAAGATTTTCCGAGATAGCTTTGTCTTTAAAATGTAATTTTTGATTTTAATAAAGTTGATGTTTATCTTTTATGTACATTGTCGTTTGAATAACATATAAGATAATTTGTGTACCTTTTTTTGATAACATAAAAAGATAAACAATTTTCGCTTATAAAAAAAATCGAGTATGAGCTTTAGTAACGTTTTACGAAAATATGTCTGGCTCGTTCACAATAATTTGAATAAATTATAAATTTTCAAATAAAACACGTTTAATCATTTCTAAAGATTTGCATCAAACACAGCTAATATAAGTGTTGTAATTTTTAATTGATCATTTTGCAATATAAATGATTTTCGCCACTTGCACTGATACAGCTTTTACATTTGCTTTTTAATGTTTGCCTGTTAAACTCTCACTTGTTGTTATAAAATGTTCGTCACAATATTGTTTCTTATGAAAGGTAAAACAGGGTATTATCAATTAATCATCGACAAATCACTAAGGTGACCTTTGTTATTTGACAAATTTTATAAACAAAATGCAGCCCTTTTGTCTTGTTTACAACTTTTTATGCGAACTTTGAAACCACCCATACAAAGTTTACTTTTTGTGTAAAGTTTTAATTTTAATGGCGTTTTATTTTAACTAAGACTACATACGAAAGAAAGAGTTTTGCAAAAGTATTTATAAAATTAAACTAGTTCAAAACTTATATCATAATTAATACTCAAGTATATTTTATTTTACATAAGAAAGGATAAAAGTTCGATTTAAATAATGTTTTAAAAATTATTTTTGTCACAGTTTTTCATAGAAAAATGTATTTTTTTTTTTTAAATTGTAGTTAAAATAAATGTATAGTTAATTTATAGTTTTATATATTTTTTGCTAATGTATTGATAGTTTTATAATGACTTTTTGAAACTTTTATTAAATTTTAAGTTTATTTGACAAAGATTTAGCTTTAGTAAATAATTTGCACAGCTAAATAATAATAAACTCATATTAAAATTATCCATATATTTTAATCAATCATTAAATTAAAAGTAATTTTCGGTTAATAAATTGATCATATACTTGTTTGTTTAACAGGTTTTCACATTAAAATGTCCTTAGGTTTTAAACGATACATCAAAATTTGTAGTTTTTATATTAATTATGCTTTTCATTTTTTTTTATCAAAAAAATACAAAATAATATATAACTTTAATGCATTATTTTGTTAAGTAAGTTGTTATTAAAAAATTACTTTTCAATTTATTTTGTAGATATAACACGTATAAAAGAGAATTTCCTTATTGATCAGTTTAAGTTTTTTTTATTAAACTATATTATAATGAAACTATACTATATTGTGCATAAAATGAGAAAGTCATTAATCCGCTGAATTTAATTATAATGAACTTTGTCATTTGACAAGTTTTATAAACAATTGAAGCCCTCTGTCATGTTTATGGTTATATTTGAAATTTATAACAATCGGTTTAGATTGTAACGTGAACTTTGTTTATGCTAGTTATTGTTCTTATTTAACTATTTTAAAAGTTGTTTGTTACCAAAAAATAATTTTAAACTTAAAACTTTCATGAAATAAACTCCTTTTTCTTTATTTTTAGTCAAAAATATTTCTATTAAGAAAGTATATTTTGACTCATTAAAAAAAATTCGTTTTAAAACATTAAATGCAAATGCTTTTAGCTTTTAACAACAATACGAAAATACTATTACAAAGACAAACTGAAGAATCATGAACAAAAGCTAAAAAAGTTGAATCACAAAACTGTCAATTAAATCAAAAGTTATAGACACGAAGTTCATAAAACACCTTGATAATCGGTTTAAATTAAATGCCAATTTATCAAACACAAAGTTAAAACATTAAAGTTTTGTGGTTATATCTAGTCACTAACACACTAAAATATAAACTATAATTACAAATTTATACGACTGAAATTAAATACTTTAAAATAATCTCTCGACTCATTAAAAATTACAAATTCTCTTGTATACAAAAATGTATTTTTTTCAGAACAAAAATATTTAAGAATAATTTAAAATTAAACTCAACTTATTAGTTTGTAAAAAAAAACACTACATATAAACAAAATTCTTTTATAATAAATTTGAAGTAAAATTATTTTAAAAACTTAAATTAATGACTTTTAACTTAACAAAAATAAAAATTAACGTTAAAATTAAAAACATAGCCTTATGTTGATTTTTTTTAATCAATATATTGATAACTGTTTATATTAAGCTTTTTTAGTAGTTTAATTATAAAAACGTCATTTGACAAAAACCGCTTGTTCATTGTTTTGTTTTTTTGTAAAACTTATTATTTGAGTTATTATCACAAAAATTAATTAAATTGTAAATTATTAAAAGGGCAATCTTTTTACCCATGAGGTAGTAATATAAATGGAGTACAAATCTATAAATGAACAGTTTGTTTTGAAGTATTTTCGATCTGGAAGTAAATATTAAACTTATAATTTTATTTTTTTTAAGTTCTAACTGTTGAGCTTTTATGATTCATACATATCTTCGATACTTAGCGGTTGACTAAAAATATTCGTATTATCGATAGAACTTATTCAAAGTTTCATGACTTGAATTAAAAATTATTTAAAAAGATTACTTGATAGAAGTGACTTTTAAGTTTTTTATTAAAAATTCCCAATCAAACGTCTGATTTTAACATTTAAATGGTTTTATGACTACATTAATTGTAGTTTAAGGATTTTTGTTCTTTAAATGATTAAACGTTTAAAATTATAACGAAGCATTTGACTATAATACATTTATACAAACTAAATGATAGTGTTTAAAAAAAAAGACTTTTTATTGTTAGAAGATACTTAAAAAAATATTTTAATTACCTTGCTTTTATATAAAAACAAATCATTTCAACTTAGTTTAAGCGTACCTACCTAAAAAGCTTCGTTTTTTTTTCGAGCGAGTAGAAATTTTCGTAGCCTAAGGAAAATATAACTCAAACCATCGGTAAAATACTATAGTGAGTCAACTGCAAAACTGGTAAAAAGATTAAAATTGTTGAACATTTTGTAAGCTTGTTTAAAAGTACTGATGGTTTTCAAAATTACACTTTTTTTATCATGAAAACTTTTTTGTAATGTTTTATAAACTTTAAGTTTAAGACCTGCTTAGAAAATATGTTTTCTTTATATGTTTTTCTAATGTTTTACTAGAACTTAAAAACTTATGTAAGCAGTTTGGATTAGGCCTGACATTTTAAGAACGCGTATTTATATCACTTGAACTGTTTATAATTAAACCTTCGGCTACTTATAACCGAAATTATATTTGAACTAATGCTTGAAATACTATATAAGCCGGTAAAAAAATTAAATATTTTCTTACTCATGTAGAAGCGAAACATATTTACGTCACGATAAAACTTTATTATACTTCAAAATTAAACAAGATTTAAGCGGGCGGAAAATTTAAGTGTAGCTTAATAAAACAATTGTTAACATGTAGAGGAAAAAACTGAAAAATTCGGTTTGTTGTTTTTCCGATTCGAAGTATTGAAAAAGTTATAAACTTTAAGATTTATGTAAACATCAATAAACTTATTAATGAAAAAACATAATGAGAACAACTGTAAGTTTGTAAAGATTAGTTTTTAAGTTATTTACTACTTTAAACTTAAAACTACTTTTAGCTAGAGTTTTCATTTCAAGTTTATTTTATTAAATGCAATAACATTTAAACCAAATTTAGTAAGATTATCAATAATAAATTTAACCTTAAACTTTTTACAACTTAGTTAGAAAGTTTTTAAACATACACATAAAACTTAATTAATAAAAAGTAATCGCGGTTATCGACATATTTTAGTTTGTTTAAGTGTTACTATTTAGAAATGTTTTGATTATATTTTCAATGGCTATTACTATGTTATACTAAACTGAGACTGATACAATGTCTTAAATAGCTTTGAAGAAATTAAGTATACCTCTTATAAAATTATATTAGACTCATTTTAGTTAAAATATAATACTTTTCAAATATATCTTTTTTGCGTACAACGATAAAAAACTGCCCTGTCAAACAAGATAACTGACAACAAAAGTTGACAGTTCTAAATAAAAAAGTTTAAGGAAAGCGGCTTGAACAACATCCATTTTGAATTATTGTTAAAATAGTTGTTATTTACCATACCTCTATTTATACATTTATGAAGACAGTTGTTTATGGATGTTTTATGAAAGAGACAAGTTATTTAATCATTCAAAGAATTAAAAAAAAAGCTTTAATATTGTTTTTGTCTTATTACTTTTCGAGGTTTTACGTGTACATTTGGTTGCAAAGATGATTACTTCTTTTTCGATTAAACTATTAAAAAAACAAAAACAAACTTATTAAGACTATAAAACCTAGTATAAAAGAAAGTATCTTTTATAAATTTCTTTGCTGTAAAATACTGTCTTTTATCTGAATAATTTACTTAACTCAATCATTTTGACATTCTAAAAAGGCAAATTTTTACCCGTAAGGTAGTAATACAAATGGAATTCAGATGTGTTAATTACCACTTTGTTTTGCAACATATATGATTGTTATGTCTTGTAAACAAACATTAATTGTTTTTGTACAAAGTTTGTTTAAATGGTTAAATTTCTACATATCTTATTTTTAGTATAGTATAAGCTACTTCACTACTTAAGCAGTATTTTAACGTTTTCATTGCTACACACAAATCTGAGCTGCTTTACCAAATGTGATTAATTATTATGAATACTAGCTCCTAACTGCGTTAACACACTTCATCTATTATTTTTATTTTGATAGAAAGGGTTAAAGAAAAATCTGAGATAATTCTGAATATTTAATTTCTAAGTAAAAATCTAATTATGCTTTGTTTAAATAGATAACATAACAATATTTCATGATAGTCTTCTCAATTTATTTCGAAAAAGCTTTGTGAATACATAAACTATCCTTTGTATTTTAACTAAGTATTTCTATAAAAGCTAATTTAGATAAATTTTTGTATAATGTATAACTACTTGATAAGGTCAGACTAAAACTTAAAACTTAATTTGTTTTAAGTTTTAGTTTTCTAAGTTAAATATCTTTACTTAAATAACCAATTTATTAATAAAATAAGTTTTCAAAACTATGGATATTAATGTTCATAACCTGATTTAACTAAAAGTTCTTTTAAGCCAGTGCTTTAAACTAAGTAAAGTTTTTAATTTGTAAAGTGTATAAAAATTCAAAAAGAAAACTTTTCACTGTATGTTATTACTAAAAACAGTAGTTATTCTACGAATTCTAAGTATGCAATGATTACAGTATATCAGCACATTGTCTGTAAAATATAAACTATACTGAGAAAACGCTAAAAGTTTGTTATTTTATATAAAAACAGTTGTGTAACTATGGCAATATTTAGTCAATTTACAAAGTATTAATAAAAATTCCTTAAATACGTCACAATGAATTAAATAGCGTCATTAAAAATGTTTGTGAAATTTTAAGATGAGTTTACAATTTTTAACGACAAACCATTATATCAATATTATCTACAATAAACTACTTTATAAAAAAAGTCTTAAATAACTTAATGTTTCTTTTTAAGACTATATACCGAGTATAATAAAAAACAAATATGTTTAACCCAACTAATAGTTTACTAGTAATATGTACAGCCTTTAAACATTATTTTTATCTAAAAATCAGTACTTAAGAAAATTAGCTTTTAATTTAGTGACTTTAGTAACTTTTAAGCTCGTCATATTCGCTAAAATCTCAAAACAAAATACTAAGTTGTGAAGAAAGAGTTTAAAAACAAGATTCTCAAAAGTCAATTTTGTTTACGACTTCATGTTTTCCTTGAAAACCACTTAAAAGGGTGGATTATATGAGAACGACCTTTAAAGTTTCTTTTAGAAAATTTCCCTCATATAAACGTCCGGATTTAACATTTAAACGACTTTTTGACTCAGTTAATTGAAGCTTGACAAAGATTTTTTTTATTTAATTTTAACTTAAAACTGCAATCTTAAAAATTTTACAAATCCTTAAAAATTTTAGAAATTATAATACAATTATCGTATAAAAATTAAAGGTGTGTAAGAAAATTCTATGTGTTAGCCATGTCTTCGTTTACTTTTTATAAAGTATTTAATTTCTATAAATAAAAATAAAAACATTTTATGTAGGTTAATTTTGTATGTAGTATTTAACATAAGTTTATATGAATAAACATTATAAATACGTATTAAGTATCGGTATATTTAAGCCTATAAATGTTAAGTAGTTGTAATATATAGTATTAACAGTGTTTAATAGTTTTATTTTAATAGCATCAGAGTCACGTTTAAAACTATAAATTATGTTTAAAATTAAGTAGAATGCTTTTAGTGTTTTTTCTACAAAATATAGTACTAGTAGGTTTAAAAAAAGTTAAACAACAAACTGGAGTTTTATGATTAAAATACTTATCAATATTATTTATGTCTTAGTATAGTATAAAACTTTTAGTTAAGTCGGTTTATTTTAGAACTAAAACAAATTTTCTAATCTACACTATTTTGTAATGAAGTATATTGGTTTATAAAACTTAACAAAATTTTACAACTAAAAAACTAAACGGATCATTTACTAAAAAAAAAAAAATATTATTACCTAAGAAAAAAAAAATGCTTAAGTTTTTCAAAATTATTTTAGCTAGTTTTAAATTTGTGCATGATATCGTTTAAGAAGTTCTTTTTAAGGTTTTTTTTTTGTGAACATTAGTTTTACTAAAACAAATTACAATAACTTATTTTTTGGAAACAGATGAGACAAAGAATTTTTTTTTAAAACACATATTCCCGAAAACCTCCAATTAATTTAACTATTATGTGGTTAATGGTGATTTAAATAATTTTTCCATCAAATAAAGTTTGACCAGTTGCTTGCTAATAAATAACTTCAGTGTTTTTGTACTATTTTTTTAAATTAAAGAACTAAAGTAACTTTGATTAAAATTTAAACTTTGACTACCTGTTAATTTCTATAGTGCAGTTTATTTTTCTTTTAACTGCATAAAATAGTTTACTTAACTTTCATTTAAACATTAGTTTAGACAAACTTTCTAACATAAATAACAGTACAGTTTTGATTTACCAACATTTTATTAATGTTTTTATATCACTGAGATTGTATAAGCAAATTGATTCCGACGATTAAAATCAGTTTATATATTATTTTCGACATCAATGCTTTTTAAGCTTACTGAGTGTTTTATTAAGAATCGGAACTAATTTTATTCAGCTATCACGATCATCTACAAAAAATTATTTTATTTAACCAAATAAAACTTACTCAACTGAGTATTAAAATAGTCTTAGCATCTGAGTAATTAAAATTTGAGCAAAAATTCAAAGTGTGACGTCATTCAAGTATTACACCACAAAGATAAGAGAAAACATTGAAGTTTGATTATTAATATTAGTGCAGTGTTTTAGATTTTACATTAAAAAACCTCCTACAATAAACAAAAGTTTTTTGATAGATAGACCCAATTGCATTTTCAATAACTTTATCTTATAGATAGACATTTTATAAACATACTAATCCACGATTTAAAAAAAAATATAAATTTTTGTTATACTTATTATAAAAATTGTTTCACAAAGAACAACTTTTACTGCTTTTAATATCAATGGTGAAACTTTAAAATAATTAACTTTTTAAAGTATTTTGTTTAAAACAAAGACTAAATATTATTTTTTTTATCGAGTAATAGTTCGAACTTTGAAAATAAAAAAATGTCTTATATCGCCTACATTGTAAATTAAGTACAAGTTGTGTTTTAAGTAACAAAAAATTGTTTTATTTTGTTTTGCAACTAACTAACTAAAACAAATTAGCTAATGTAATGTCAACAGTTTTTAGACTTAAATAGAACTTTAAAAAACTCATATTAATGGTAGAATTAAATTGTTGTTAATCTTTACGATTCTTTTCTGTTCAATGTCTATCCTTTCATTTTACGACTAAACATTCTAACTTCATACTAATAATGAATTATATTATAAACTTAAATAAATTCGATCTAAAACAAATCGCTAAATTTTAATTTATTTAATAATTTTAACAAAAAAAAGTCTAAAAATTTTTCTAGTTGCAAAAATCGCTTGTTAATAACTACTAAGAAGACCTTAAACAACTTTAAAACATAAATTTGTACTTAAAACACTTTAAAACCAAAAAAAAAACTAAAGTAGTCTTAAAACATTCAAGTTAATAAACGATACTATAAGGCAATTGTAAGTAACTATTTTTTTAATTTTTTCATACATCAGTTTAAAATATATCTAACGCTACAAATTTATATGAACATTGTTGATTTGAAGTTTACATTATATGTGTATGCGGTTTTGCTTAAGGTTAAAGTGTATGTAAAACTTTAACTCTTACTTAATAAATGACAAGCATTTGCAACTAAATTTGTCGTATAAAATAAGGTGTAAGTACTAAAAGACCTTAGCTAACGTTTGAGAATTTAACTATATTTTAAGTAAACTTAGCTCCAATAGAACACCATCCCTCTTTTTTAGTAAAACCAAAATGGATATTTAAAATAATTATCATGAATACATAAACTATTATTAAACTTAATAAATTGAACTTATTTAAATTGTTTTAAAGTATTTGTTAAAAAAGTATGTAAACATATTTAAACAAATACACTGTATCTTCTTTTTGCTTTTTTTTTTTGCTATTTTACTAAAATGCCAATAATGTTAACTTGTTTTACATTAAAGGCGTTAAACACCAATTAAACTAATAATGTTCACTGAACTATTATTTAACAACAAGTGAACGAAATAAAAACTATAGCTTATAGAATATACTGTCAACTTTTAAATAAGTTTAAAAAGCACAAATAATCTTACCAATTTTAGAAACATTTCAAAAAGACAAAAGATCTTTGTAATGCAAATCAACTTGGAGGTAAACGTTGCTAACAAGATAAATGAGTTACATTTTGTTTATAGAATGTTTCTTAAATAAAATTTCAAAATGGTTAAATTTAATTATTATTCAACATCCCTATTTTATATACTTCATCTGTTATACATGTTAACCATGATTTATTTGAAATTGCTCTAAGTAAAATAAAGTGAGTATTGTAAAGATTTAGAATATTCAAGTAAGCGTATAAAGAGATTTTTTAAATAATTAACTTTACTAAGTTACATACAAGACTGTTCACTTTAAACTTATTGAGAACATTTACTTTTCTTTACAATTAAAAAAAAACAGTAAGAATAAAGTCATGTACAACTAATTTAAATTGAAATAAAGAAAAACATTAATTTAAGTTAAATTTTATGACTAAACTATTTTAATTAAGTGAATACTCTTAACTTGTTAACCTTTTATTTATATTTGAGCGACAAGTATACTTTTAATTAGATACATAAATGCATATAGTAAAAAGACCATTAACTTAAATATAAGTTTTTAAATTGTTATATTTTACTTTTGTTGAAGGTTTTAATCAAAAAAGCAGTTTGAATCGTTTGAATTGGTATTCACATATAATTCTTTAAACATTTTGCTGTTAAAAAAATATTCTTATACTATTTAGAATTTTCACTTTTTAAGTAAAAGTTTTTGACAAACAAACAAATTCTAACACATTATCAAAGTAACATCATACAAATTAAAGCATGACTGTATGAATAGTTAAATTAAAAGATTATAATACTTTATTACTAACATAAGATCGTTATGTAAACAATCGAAATATTGTGAAATGTTCCTTAAATATTTAAAGTACACTTAAACTTTTGTGTTGAGAAATTAATTTAATTAAAGCTTAATATATATCTATCTAAACATATAAAACTAATTGTACGGTTATTTGATTTAAACTTGCTTTTAAATAAAAAATTGATTTGTACGTCAAAACTTTAATTTTTTAAATTACAAAGTTAACTGTTATGTTTTTTAGCTCAACTTGAACTTCACAACTCACTTTTTTAATTTTGTGTAGAAATAAAAAAATAACTTATTCGAAAAATGTAGAAATTTTGTGCATTTCTCACTTTTATTCAGTAAGGTATACTTTTAAAACCAATAAAAATCAACAAAGATTGATTCTAAAATAAAAATAATTAAGATCTGTTGTTATAGTTTACCAAGTTTGAACAAAAATGACTGTGTAAGTAAAATATTATTTAGTGCCATAAAACTAATTTTAAAAAACTTCTATAAAGAGCGTATAGACGCCATTTTCTTAAGTAAAGTATTTTTTAACAGATAAATGAAATGTTTTTAAGTTTTTCCATAAAATTAAATTAACAAAAAATCAAGTATATAGGGTATTTTTTAATAATATGAACATTTTACTTGAAAGATTTAAATCTTAAACTTATATCTAAGCTTTCGTTAATGTGTAATATATAAAAAACTGTTAATTTTTATTTAAAACTTTGAAAAACAAGATAATTTGATCACTGATAAAATTTGGTATAAATTTTTTGATTAATAAAACTTAACTTAAAAGAAAATGTACATATTTTTAAATAAAAAGTAACTATTTTATGGCCAAAAATGTGTTAAAATTTATTTGTATTTTACAAATTAGTTTTATAAATTATAATTGGAATATTAAACTAGTTGAAAAAACTTAAAACATATCAACTAAATCATAAATTTTCAAATTTAATCTATATTGATTTAAAAGTTTATAATTTCATAACAAATTAGTTTTTAAAATATTGAAACAAAACCAGTTTTTAGTTTTACGGTTGATTTTAGTTAAGTTAACAGTTTTTTGTAACAATATCTTCATATGGGCGAAATAAATAATTATGCTTTTTACTGCTTATCTCAAAAGCTGTTGATATTTTTTGCTGTGTACTCATAGAATTATCATTTACATTTTGGTTAGTTTCCATTCTTGTTTGTTGTTCGGAAATATCATTTATTTTAGCGGAGCTTTTATTTTCTAGTTGTTTTTCAAACCGTCTTCGCTTTATTAGGGGAGCTAATGGGTCGTAAGGAAAAGTGTATGTTTGGGGTATTTCCTTAAAACTAGAGTTAATTGATGGATAAAATCTGTTAGAGGCGTAATTGAGTTCTAAACCTTTATGAAATTTCAATTGATTGTAAAAATTATTTCTGTTTTTGTCATTATTTTTAAATACTGGTAGACTAAATTGTTGATGATTGAGAAACGTTGGCAGATCACTAGTTGGCGTTGTTCGCTTCCTTGTTGTTGATTGGTCGTTATTTTTCTCATGGGTCTTCATATGGGACTTGAGGTTGTCCTTTCTGACGGAACTGTAGTCACAGTGGGGACATTTGTGGTCCTTTTTACCCAGATGAATGCGCATATGACGATGAAAATGGTATAATCTGCAAAAATTTAACTTAATAAGTACAAGGATACAAGTTCAAATAAAGCATTTTATTTACACAAATAAAATAATACATCGTATCTTTATTAAGTTAACATCAAATTATTATTTTACTAACCTTCAATAATATTTTATTTATATATAAATATATAAATTGTTTACCTTTTTATTCTTTTTTCGCACAATGGACATTTTATGTACATATTTTCAGGATCTCTGCCTCTCATTTGTTCTTTGACCTGTTTAACTATCAATTCTGCCTGTTTTTCAGTGACAATGATCTGATTATTTGTTGAAGTTGTACTTACGGGAGACAAGTTAAGATAACTTGAAAGGTTATAATTTTTTGGTAGATTAATTGAAATTACGTCTGAAGAATTTGAACTACTTGAAATTTTTCTTGGATTATTTGTTGTGTAGTTATCAAAATAGTTTTTATTCTTTTTGTTAGAAAATTCTGAACTCATAGATTTCATGCTTTTAATAGCTTTTTTGTTATTTGTAGTTGCAGTATTTTCTAAAGTAGTGTTCATTGTACTTAGCGAACTTTTCTGCTGATTTTGTTGACTTGTCGGTATAGATTTATTTAGTTTTCCTTCATAAGAACGTTTGTTAATAACATCACCTATAGTCTTGTCAATGGCATTACCTTTTACTTTATTAGTTGTAATGTTTTTAAGTCTCGGTTGACAGTAAATATTGTATTTCTGATTGTAAACGTGAATCATATTATTACTAATTTTCTGCTGTGATAAACAATAGCTGTTAACGTTTTGCTGGTTTCTTAATAATCTACCTTGCTTTATGTTGTTTTGTGCCATCATGTAAGCTGCAAACATCAGTTGTTGTCTTCTTTGATCGTAGAAATTATTAAGACAAGCCCATTTCATTTGATTCTCGTACAAAGCTTTCATTGTTGCTACATGGTTTGTTTGCTTATAAGTTGATGAAAAAGCATTAGCCATTGAAAACTGCTGTAGTTGACTATTTGGCAAATGATAACCGTCGTTTAGTTGAAAACTTTGTGGTTGTTGCTTTGTGCTCACCTTTATGTTTCTCGAATTATCTTTTTGAGTAGTTATGATCTTTGTTGAAAATAACTTTGTCTGGTCTGATAGAAAAAATTGTAATTAACTTATTTTTATTGATACTGATGTATTTACTTAAACATAGCAATAGTACAGCAACAAAAACAAAACCAAACATACATTGCTACTATTAGAATAACTTAAGTTAATAAAAATAGTTTTAGCAATTTGTTATTAAGTAATACTTTTTTAATGTAAATTAATATTACAATGTTGTATAATTTATCATTAAGCATGAAAAACATTTAAATCAAAATAGTTATTTAACTATTTAGTACTACATATCTTGTACAGAAATCTAAGACAAAATTCATTCAAAAACATCTTTATTTAAGCAACAAACAAGTAAAATCGATTACGGCTAACGCTTTTCAACTACTTTTGTTAGCAACTAATTTTAAGATTAAATTTTGATTATATAAATAGTTAGAGGTTACATCAGAAAAGTCAGAAAAATCAATTAACACTAATTAGCATAATTGAGCAAAAATTAATTAGACATTCACAATTCTTAAATGCATATATAAAACAGTTGATCAGTAATTTAGCTAAGATAAGCAACACTAAAAATAAAAAATAAGCGACAAAATTCAAATAAAATCTATAACAACTTATAAAGATTAGATATAAATAATATAAATAAAGTAAATATATATATATATATATATATAGTACAATAAATAATATATGTATAACTTATAAAATAGTTGTTAAAAGATTATACAAATTTTAAATTGCCTAGTGATTGCACTGTAATTATTATAATAGTTTTATATAAATCTAAAACAATATAAAATCTATATATTTTTATAGCTAAATTTTACCTAGTACTATACAGATGTTTATACTTATTCTTTTAAGACATTATTATGCAAACTTAGTTTCGGTCAAACTTAACAGATGTTTTAATAAATTTAGAAAACAAATTTCTATCGCAAAATTTACAAATATCAAACTCTTACCTTGAACTTTGGCTGTTTCCTTTTTGTTGTGCTTATTACTGAGAGCTGTATTCATCACTTTTTGGTGCGATAAGTTTTCCAATTTTATCTGTGAAATAATATTATTCTAAAAACCACTGCCTCCTTTTCCTTACTTTATCTATTTAAAAATCTATAACTTACTTTTAATTTCATTTAAACGTAGCTTTTGGAATAGCTTCAATAAGTAAAATATAAAAGAACCACTTCTTTTAAAGCTTAATTCACAAGGAATCATAAACATTTAAAAAAAATTAAGTATTTAACATCAACTTTTTTAAAATTGTAACTAGTACAAAAAATCAATAATTATCTAACGAAATAAAAACAGTTGTATATATACATAGAATTTAAAACGATTAAATGTAATCTGCAAATTGAAAGTAATTAATTTTATCTAAAAACTGAGCGTTCAAGTACTGCTAAAAAAAGCCTTAATCATAAAAAGTAGTTTGATAAAGTTCATTTAAATTTATATAAGTTTATTTTTAAGTGTGCTAGGTTGGGTGGTTATAAATTAGAACGAATAATACTATATATCAATTTTTTTTTATAACTAACAATCGAACTAGAATTGGCTTATAAAGGCTAAATCTTTAATTAAATAGTAATAACCACAGTGTTAAATAATATAATAAAATACACAATTATCACAATTGAAATTAAAACAAGGATACACACTATATCTTTGCAACTAATTCATATTGTTTTTTTTTTTACTAAAAAACATATCTTTCATTACAAAACATACTTAAAATATTAAATTTCAAATATTGATAGTAAAGCAAAACTCGATCGCCTAATTTCTTGGTGAAGAAATACTATTGAGTTAACAAAAATAATTTTTTAAGTATAACTAAAATAGATTTTTATATAATAAAATATTTTGGTTTTCGAACTAATACTTGCCTAAAAAATATTTTTTAATTAAAAAACTTAAAAAACAGCAAACCTCCGTAAATTCATGGTTACGGCTGCTAAATGACGTGATAATTTCTACTACATTCTTTGTGACACAATTGCTTGATGACGTCATACTTTCAGCTTCCGCTCCACTCGAAGATGATCCAGCTTCAGAGTTTGTTTGATTTTCAGTTGAGGAAGTTTTATCTGATAAATATTGTGACGTAGTATAAATTGTTTAAAGAAAAATTTTTGCATATAAACTACCATAGCGAATTTTATGATATAGACTTTAATAGTGAAGTAATTTTTTTAAATATTATTAGAAACTACAACATTAGCGTTTTAAGTAGCCGAGACTTGATTATAAACATTTCAAATGATATAAATACCCGTTCTTAAAATGTCGGGCTGAATTAAAATTGTTTACACAAATTACTTTGCTCAAGTATAGGTTTGGAAAGTTTGTTTAGTAAAGGTCGCATAACAAAAGTAAGTTGTAAGATAGTCAATTTCCGAGCTGGATGCTTTTATTTTATTAGGTAAGAATAAATAAAATTAATATGCAACTAAAAACTGCAATAAACATTTAATTAATAGTTAAAACATAACCTACATTGTTATTAACTATCCAAATTAGTATAGTAACACTACTTCTTTATATATATATATATCCATTTTAGATAATATTAAGTATATGTTTTAAAATATGATATTTACTAAACAATTAAAAAAAAACAAATAAATTTTATAGTAAACAGCAATTAATAAAACGAAATAAAAGTTACTTTTTTATGTGAGAAAATAGTAATTCCGTGAGTTTACTGCTTTTATTCAGTTTAAGTATTTTAAAGGTATTTAAAAAGTACAACGGAAACAAAAATATAGGTCATAAGCATACACCTGGTTAAAAGTTATTTTGATAGGAAAGACAATTTAAAGCATCATTAACCACGAAATTTACAAAAAAAAAATGTGCTTTTACGAGTTTTTTCCGACTGTATAATTTTGAATTTTTCAACAAACTTTTGTTATTTTTGTTAAAAAAAAGGTTTTTTAAGTTCAAACCTCGGTTAACTTCATATAAGTACAATTAAAATAAATACGAATTGCAAACTTTTTAATATTTTGTCTTACTAAATTTTAAAAAAATTCATAAATGTTTAAAAATAATTTTAATCACTTGCTATAAAGTTTTTTACCGTTGTTCGGGAAACATTATGAAGCTGTACTATAATAGTTTTAGTTTATGCGTTTTCTACTTTCAGACATACCATATATTTTTTATATCATAACTGTCTTAACTTGTATGTAAAGTGTAACGTTCTAAAACTAAATCAAAATAGAATTAAGATTTTAGGATTAAGAGGCTGTTTTGAAATTATTTACCTCAGTTGCAACTTTTTAGCGCTTAGTAATTTTTTATTACCCTGCGTACAAGTTAAAATATTGGTCTAAAGTAAACCTTCAATATTAAAAAAAATACTTCTTAGAAGTAATAAATTTAATTCTTTGAGTATATCTGTTATGAAAAACTATATTTATTTGCTTTTAATGTTTAAAGAAGCTAAAAGATACTTATTAAACGATACTATAACTTTACTTTTATATTCTAAGAATTTCACTTTCTTTACAACTTTAACTTAAAATGTATTTTAGGCAGCTAGATAAAACTTTATTTTAAAACCACTGGAAAAAACAAAATAAAAATTACATCTATATCTGAAACTACACTTTGTTTGGTCTTACAAATAATTTTTTTGTTTTATTATAGTATTAATAAAAATAACGATAATAATTTCGTGGTACAGCGAATAAATACAGTTTTTAAGGAAATTCTATGAAACAATAAGTAAATAATTAAATAATTTCAGACTAAATATATGTTTGCAAACCGTTTATATTATCTAATGTTAACTAAAAGTATATGGTAACAAAAAGTAGTTATAAATATTAAAAGGAGTTAATAGTTTGTAGTGATAAACAAAATATTAATTCATACACTAGGTATTTAGTTCTAACTTCTTTTGCGGTTACTTTAGACTTCAATAATAAATACTAATACAGCATGCATCAAAATTCACTTACCTGATGATGAAGTCTCGTTTAATTGTGACGTCATATGAGGCAATTGATTGGGTAGATGTGACGTCATAACACAAAAGTTTTGCTTTAAATTTGGTATTTGTTTAGGGTGGTCCTGCTTAAATCTCGGCATGTCTTAACCTATATTTTACAAATACTCTATAACATAAACAGACTTAACAAAACTATTATCAAAAATAAAACACAAGATTTTTTTAAAGTCTTTTTTTTTAAACTATTAAATTGGTATACTAAAGTTTATTACTTCAATTTGAAATAAATGTATGTATAAGCTAAAAGTAAAACTAAAGTTATTTCTATAAAACTCGTTTTTCAATAAACCTCAAGTTTATATAAAACACTGATTATCATAAATTATAAAAGCATTAAAGTTTGTTATGAAAAATAACTTCGAATGACACTAAACTTGAACATTAAAACATAATTGTCCTTGCCTAAAAAATTTAACTAAAAATTACTAACAATCAATCTCTACAAAATCTGAGAGAACTTAAAAAAAGCAACCTTTTTTTTTGTCAGCACTCTTCAGCACCTTAAGCAATCAAAGAACAATGTTTTATGGCGGCTAATCACTTTAAAATTTATTTTTTTTAGAAAACAGCTTGATAACAACAATTTTAATTACATAAACGATCTTGATTTACAAACGACATATACATCTAGTAAATGTATAAACATTAAAGCACCTTTCTTTTAAAATTAGTTTAGTTGAAAAGCTAAACTGTTTGAATTAAAAAAAAAAAACAAAAAACTTTTACTAAGACTACTTAATAGAACAAAAAAAATATTAAAGTTCTAACTTATATCAAACTTGTTAGCTTAAATTTACACACTTTAATCAAAAATACGTAGAAGAATATTTTATAAGTTTTAAAATCAAAATAAATAAGTCAATGATTAAAGTTCTAAGTTTTCTCAACAAAACAAAAGTTTTAATAAAGCTTGAAATTAGAAACTATATACAGAAAAAAAATCAAAAAATATAGTTAGATGTTTTGTTTAATCCTAAAAAACTACAGTAGTTTAAATAGTAAGCATACTAAATTAGTTTCTATGGCTAATTTGTTTTATTTTATTAATGCCAACGTAGAACCCCTAACTATTTTGTTTTTATAGTTACTTTAAATGCTTATATGTAATGATTCCACTAAAATCTAAGTAAAAAATATAATTATGTTTACTATCTAAGTATTAAATTAACTAGTTGCTAAAAATAATTATCTAACTGACTTTGAATCAAACATCTTAAGTCTTTAGTTTTTAGAGTTTGTGTATTACTAATTAGTTTTTTAACGTGTATCTTATTATAAAGCTCATAACAAACATTTAATGAGTTATAACTATATTTCTACTTTTGGTACTAGTAAAATAAGAAATTCGAAATTATATGATGCTTTAATATTTTTAATATTTAATTTAAAGTATAAAAAGTATCTTATTGTATAACTATATAATCTTTAAATAATTATTTTAAATGAAAAAAATATAGTTCTGACAACTACCTTAACTTTATAAAATAGTTAAAAAAAGCAAACCAATCAAAACAAAAACGAACTCAAATAGTTGAGAAAATACAAAACTCAATAAAAACAAACACTCAAAAATAACTGCATCTTAAACGAATAACAACGTATAAAAACTAGAATATGAAACAAAAAGTAATTCAAAACAAAAAGTAAACTAGCACCTCAGTGCGATTTGTCATTTACTACTGAATCTTACTGTTTAGGCAAATACACTGCTAAGGTATAGTAAAATAATTGCTAACTCTAAAACATATAATTTTAAATTCAACCCAAAGACTGCATTCAATTTATTTTATCACTTGTTTTATTTTTAACTGTACTTAAAATATATTCAACAATCGCTTAAAAAACTAATTAATTTATTTAAAACGCTATTATACATGTCTAAAATCAAAGTAAAATCTGTTTTATATAACATTAATCAAATCGAAAAAAAAAACTAAGTATTAATACTTATATAGATAAAAATCGAAACACTTTGCTTTAATTCAAAAAAAAAAAAAAACACTTTACCTCGTTATATAAAAGTATTTTATAGATTAACACAAAACTTCAAATACATATTTTAAAATTAGAATTTTTTTTAGTTTTAAATGATTAAATAAAATGTAGTTTTTTTAACAATACTTTTTATCTAAGCTTTTAACAAAGAGTATTTAAAAGATTATCCCCTATTTATTTCTGGCTTCCTTCATTAGCTTTTCTCTTTTAGTTTCGCAAATAATAAATAGTGCTATTGTTTAGAAAAATTAAATAAAAATAAAAAAGCTTTAATTCAGTAAAACTAAAGATACTATTTACAAAACAATACGGTTTTAAACTTTTTCCCTTGTAAAGCTGTAAAACTAAAGTGTAAGATGCGTTTATTTTCTGCCTATTTATTTTTTTAATATTTTTATGTTTAGCTAAAAATTCTAAACAAACAGCTACAATTGAATTCAAAATATTACTTTTAATTATTTTTATACCAAGCATTAATTTGTCTTTAATTATTATTATTTCTGAAAAAAGTTAAAGTCTATTTTTATAAAGCTAAACTTAATTTTCGGAAATATTTTATTTAATATTTACTTTAAACCTACAAACTTGTAAAAAAATGTTTTGAAGTGAAGTTTTACTAAAATTAATTTATTACAATTATTAAACAAAAAAAAACCCTAAAATTGTTAGTTTAGCTTTTTAGATGAAAAACGTATACGAACTTAACAAACTGAAACAAAAATGTTTAAACTGCCTCATATTTATCACGAACAACAAAAACATTGTCGAACATGTACAGAGTCGAAGTCTTTCGTATGGCGTGAGACATGCTAAAGTTAACATAAGGTTTGATTATACCAATTCAACGAAAAAAAAGTTATTTATTTTACAAAGAAAGATAGTGTTAAAAAGTAAAATATTTTGTTATCATTTATTTTTTACTACTTTTTTGCTGCTTGTGAAACCAAATCTAAACAAGCTTTAATTATAAAGTGCCGAATGCATAAAAACTATACTATTAGTGAACTATACTATTTAAACCGAAGAATATTCAAGCATTTACATTCCAATACACTGACTATAAGAAAGTTTTGTTCAAAAATTGTAGCTTGTAATAAAGTTTTGCAATTACTCTCAAGACAAACGATTCTTTAATAAATTTTGTGACATCTTACAAGGCGTTTTACTTTCACGGTTTTTTGTTATGAGATAAATGTAATATTTCAACAGCTTCTATATTGTTTACACAACAAATAAGAAAAGCTATTAATTTGTTAAATGGAATGTTATTTTCGTAGTTTTTTTGTTTGGTTAAAATTAAACCTTGCTTATTTTAAATTAAAAAAAAACAACAGTTTTTTACAGTTTAAACATAATATTAGTTATGAAACCAAATTATTTCAAAACTTTTTTAATTTTATTGTTTTAAAATGTACTTAAACTTATTCAACAAACTTTAACTTAATAGTTTTTTATGTTTTTTCTTTGAGGTTAATAATTGAAATTAGTAACAATTTCTCATTAAATAAAACTTTTTCAAATTTTTGATTTATGATTTCGATATGTAGTTGAACAGATCTGTAGTTTAGAATTACCGTATTTTTATCATCTGTTTAAAAAATGTGATTAATCATCTAAAGTATTTTTTTTAGCTCCTACTAGTTGCTGCTTTAATTTCGTTCTTAATTGCATTTTCATTTATATATATGACAATTTGAAAATGTGATATTTTATTAAAATTTAAAACTACCTTATTGGTAATAACTTTTAATTGTTGTATATTAAGTTTCAAAGGTTAATTAAAACATATTAAGACTTTTTTTTATAGTTTAATTTAATTTTGTTTTTGTTGTATTAAACTTTGAAAACTGTTAGCTTACTGTAGTTACGTTTAAAAAAATTAAATAATAATTTAAACAAAAAACTTACCTTTAAATATACTGTCACTCAGAAACTTTTTTTGTTGTTCTAGAAACTTTTTTTTTTAATTAAAATATGTTTTTATATAATACCTTAGAACCTTCCTTAATTTTTGTTTTAATATAAAATCTTTCAACCACATACTCAAATCTATAAATCTATAGTAACTAAAAGTACTTACTTCTAATGTTTCGTAAAAAACTAAAAATGCATCATCATTTCAGACAGAAATCACGATCGGTCAGAATAATGTAAAGTTTGCTTCGTATTTAGTTTGAAAACACTTTTGCAATTAACACATTCTTCGCACAGCCTAAGACATTCTTAAACAAAAAGTATCTCATAAGACGTCACGCAATATTTTTTTTCATTGTCATTTTTGAGAATATTTGTGTACTTAACAATGCAAGCCTTCGAGCTTTATCAAACTTTCACATAAAGTATTAATATAAATATCGATTTCTGTCTATTCATGACAATTAACACCTAATATGGTAAATATATGTGTCGATATAATTATGATACTTTTGATAACTTTTTAATAGAAAATAAATGTAAATACAAATGTTAAGATTGACTAGTTTATTGTAAGTTTATTCAAACTAACTTTAACTTGTAATAAGTTAAAGTGTATGCAAACCAATGAATTTAAAGTTAATTATACATAAAGAAAACGACGACTTTAAGAAACCTTTATGTATTACTACGTTAGATAGATACTTTATTAAGAACATTTTGAAAACAAAGCCTGTTTTTAGTAAACTACACGTCGTTACTACATATTTAATTAATTTTACAGATTTATTGTTATCACACTATGTATTTTTAATTCTATCTAACTATAGTTTGTAAGAAATAAAAATCTAATTTTTTATTATACTTGGAACATGTTCAAAAATATTTACGTCTAGCTAAAGTTATTTTAATACCTTCCTTTTAACATTTGATAACCTAGTTAAAACTTGTTTTAAAAAAATTGTATTTCTTCATACTTTTTAAATTTTATATAAAAAAAAATTGCTTAGTTGAAAAAATGTATACGTTTAAAACTACTTCCTTTGGTTATATCAATCATTTGTTCATTATTTCCTTTCAGTGAACGAACGCACTGCACATTTCAAATTACTTCCTAAACAGTAATACTAGAGTGATACAAATTAAAAGAATGCTTTTTTTAACTCTGCACAACTAGTTAACGAAAACAAAAATGCATACACATATTTTTTTTTGTAATTAACAATAAAATCATTTTTGTGTTTTTTTTGTGTTACATACTTAAAATAGTTATCAAAATTGAACTCCTCAAATTGAACTCTTTAGTTTATTTCGAAAAAATTTTTAGAATTGCTATTTACAGTAAAGTCGTTTATATATACACAACTGCGCATAATGTTAAAAAATTCAGAATTTGTTTTTAACTATTCTAATTTCAACAAAAAACTTGTTTCGATGTAGTTAAAAAGTTCAAGATAAATTTAGATTATACAACATTATGAATTATAAATTCAAAGTTTTTTTTCTTACTTACCTGTTGTTAAAGTCTTTTTAATCTGTGATGTAATAATACAAAATTTCTGCATCATATTTGTAAATTTTTTGGGGTGCTCCTGCTTAAATCACGGCATTTCTTATCAAAATTGTTAAAACTATAAAACAACGCATTAATAGTATGTAGTTTTTCTATTGTACTTTAACGTTTTATCGCATGATAAAGTTGTTAAAATTTTGTTAAATTCTTTTTAACTTTAAAAACATATTATAATATTAAACTAAATTTTAACAAATTCAAATTCTTAAATGTTGCAAAAAATCTTTGTAGTATCATTTTTAGTTTTCTATTTAAATAAGTTATTTATTATTTTTTCGTAATGTTCCAATTGTTATAATTAATTATAATTTAAGTAAAAAGTGCTTACTAATAAAATTAACAATCTTACATTTAAAGTTTGTATTTACAAGTTCAGATGGTATGTAAGACGTTTATTTTAACGGCAAGAGAGATAGTTGAAAAAAAATCTAGTTTTTTGCTTCCAAAATTGAGCAATACACAATCGACAACTAATTACTAATATCCCATAAATTTTATGTTTTTCTAATAATGTTTTTGCATCAGCTTTTTAAGTTAATCGTTGTTTTATATTATGTTGTAACTTCTTATAATAGAATTTTTCTTTAAAATTCAATAGAAAAAAGTAAATTCATTGTATCTTATTTTGTATACGTAAGTATATAAACGTGATTTAAAAATGAAATGAATTTTAATTGATGATTTTTTAGGATACTTTATTTTGATTTTAAATCTTAAAACTGTAATATGAAAGTTTGACTGTTTGATAAATTAAAAAACTTTTTAAGCGATAAAATTTGACAAACTAGTTTATTATGTTATACGACTGAACAAACGTAAACTTAAAAAAAATATAAAACAAAAGTAAACTTGAATTGAAGCTTAATTTAAAAAAAAATCATTTAAGAATTTTTTACTTATTTGTATTGAAGTAAATTACTTAGCGTTTAGTAATTAAATTTTTAACTTAAATTATATAAATAGTTTTTTATTTTTTAAATTGTTAGTAAAATCTAAAACAGCTAAAAACTGACCATATGATTTTTTGCATGCCATATATACTCTTAAGCTTGTTTAAACAAGATTTCAAACGCATTTAAAATTTAAATTTAATACTAATCTCTACATAATGCTAATATAGGACAGTAACTAAATTGTTTTCTTTGTTTTTAAAATTACAACGATAGAATTATTTGCAACTTAAAGGTTTTTTTGAAAAATGGGGGTTTAAAACGATCCTAGTTTTAAATATTAATTTTAATATTGAAAATCTTTGGATATAAAAAATATCAGAAACATTTGTTATATAAAGTATTCGTTGTAAATAAAATTTGCATCGATCAAGGTTTATTTAAAATAGTATTTTTTAAATGCTCTTAGTCTCATTCATCATAAGCCGTTTTGAAGTATCAAGCAGATACTAAAATTTAGCAACAATTTTTATAAAATGTTCACAAATAAATTGTGCTATAATACTGATTCAAACTTGTAAACTTAAATTTTTAATATCTAACATTTTATCGTAAGTTTTCTAATGTATAAAATTATAGCAAACAATTTTAACGAGCACTATTATAAAAATGATTTTAGGTTTGCATGCAAATAATTTATCTTTTAATTCACTTTTTAGAAATTTTGTTCCAACATCAAGATAGTAAAAACCAAATATAAAAAAGAGTTCTAACATTAAAAAATGTTTATAATTCATTAATTTTAGCCTTATAAAAACCAGTAATTTCTGTAAAAAGATTTTAATACGAAAAGTTCTTTTAGTAAAAGCATTTAAAGGTAGGTAATATTTTAAAGTATAAGCGTTAAATGTTAAAATTGTTTCATTTTACACGTCTAAGTACTTATTTTTAATACTGAAGAAACAAATTGTTTGAAAACAATCCAAGTTTAAGTCTTTAGGGTGGGAAAGATTTAAGAAAGATATAAATTGCAAGAAAAGCTAGTCAAGTGAATACAAAATATTACTTTAACAAATGTCAAAATAGAACCTGATACAAAGTTTATACTTTTGGTAGTTGAAGCTTGAACAAATCAGGGTGTTAAAAAAAACAATTAAAAAACTAAGAAGTGGACACTAAAACATAATAGAAATAGACTGCAGAACTAATACCATCACTTATATGGATTTTAATTAAATCCCAGCAATTAAATGATGATAATTTATCTATCATTGACAAATAACGATAACTATTTAAAAAAAGAAAACAAAACTGTTTTATTGGGTTTAGAATTTTAGTAATAAAAATGTAAGACTATAGAATTGATTTTTGAGTAGTTTTTTTTTTAATTTAAACAAAATAATGTTGCTTGTTAAATAATATTGTCTCCTCCTTGAATTGAAATATTTTTGAATAAATTGTTTTCTATTCGTATACTGTTGTTAGTAGCGTCTTAAAAAATAAAATTTGATTGTAATTACACTTTATATTTACTAAACAGAATAAACGATTATAACTAAAAAAGGGAATAACTAGCTAGTGTTTACATTTACTTATACACAATTTAAGACAACAGATTTAGCTTAAGTGCAACTGCCGTTGATAGAGTAATATTAAGGTAAACTAATTATGTTAAGCCAAAATTAAAACATTCGGAAACTTTTGCTTCATGCAATAAAAATAATGAGCAATATAAACTTATTGCTTAATTAACTTTAAAATTATAGTGATTGATTGCATCAATTTAAACACTTCAGTGTTGCAACTTGCAACAAAATTCTCAACTTTTCTAAACCAAAGCACGTGAAGCAAAAATGTAATAAAATGTATTGAGAAATTTTGAAAAGCAGTTGTCGTAAAAGCAAGTTTTTGATATCATTGTTGTTGACAAGATTAAAATTATGAAGTTTAATTTGAATTTTTTTTCAGTTTTATATAAATTTCTGGTAAGAATATATCCTAAAGTGTTTAAAATAAGTAAATTTAATGACTATGTCTTAACAATTGAACCAGCTAAGAATGTTTTTTAACATATTTTTATTTAATATTTGAGCTTTTCTATCAAAATTCAGTTTGCAAATAAAACACTTGATTCCAAAAAAAATCCCTTTTTTCATCAATTTTTCGATTATTAGGTGGTTAATGATGCTTTAAATTATCTTTCCAATCGCAACAAATTTTGACCAGGTGTTTGCTAATAAGCTTCATTTTATTATCATTGCGAATAAATGCCTAAAAACCATTCTTGAATAACTTTAAACAGATTTTTTTACACATCTCAGAAGATTTTTTTTTGATTTTTTGTGACACATTTAATGCATTTATAAAATAAATTGCATCACTAAGATTTATCACTAAAATAGTTACAGATAAGTTGTTTCTGTATTTAAATCGATAGTTGTTTCTGAAAAATTAATTAAACCTCGATTTAAAAATAGATAGGCAGCTTCTTAAGTCTATAGACTAGATATTGTTTTTTTTTATAGATAAAATGTCATACTAGTATAAAAGATATTTTTACACCGCCGTTATTTTGTAAAGTTATACAAAAAACAATTAAACATCTTAACCAAGAAAAAATAATCATTTAAAAGTAGAAGTCTAATTTAATCAAATCACAAATATGCTTTGTTTTAATTTAATATCAATTACACATCTTTTGTGTACAAGTTGCGGGCAGTATGTTAAAGTTTTGAAACGTAGAATTAGTTTTTAGAATAAGCTTATTAACTTTAAAATTGTTTTGTTTGTTTAATTTAACCTAGAACAACCTTTGAAATTGAAGTATACATAGAAAAGTAAGTTTAAGTTTTGGTCTTATGTAACATTTATATACTTGTTTTTGTTTTCAAAATATAGTAACTAAATTAGTACAAAGCTTGCATAAATGTTATGGTGTTGAGTAATCGATATCCAAAATAGTTAATGCTAGACAGTTTAAAGATTTTAATGGTATTTGAAACTCAAAAATGTTTCATAAGTAGCGCTTAGTTGTATTAAAAAAATTAAGAATAGTAAACTAATCTCTTAATCTGTTAATCGTAACCTGCATTTTGACTATTATTTTGACTAAACTATGTTCTAAGTATATTCAAGTAATATTTACTTTTCTATACAGTTTGCTAAATATTATAATCGTGACTGTGGAAGTACAAAATGACTATTTTCAATTGCGTAATTACTACGTCACAATATTTTCAAAAACTTTCAAATTCAGTTGATTATTTGTCAAAAAAATGGAATACTTAGTTATTAAGCAACTGTTGATTCTTAATTTATAAGCTACT
Organism: Thalia democratica; assembly: GCF_965202585.1. Taxonomy (NCBI): domain Eukaryota; kingdom Metazoa; phylum Chordata; class Thaliacea; order Salpida; family Salpidae; genus Thalia; species Thalia democratica. Next base: position 85,668,118 of record NC_139165.1, read on the forward strand.
GACCATCATAAAAAGTGTAATATACCTAAAACTCATGCAATTTCATAAACTTCACTGAAAGTGAATATTTTTTTTATAAAGCAACCCGTTATTATCAAAACAAGTTAATAAGTAAGTTTTATTTTAACTTTCATATCTATTCTCTAAACTTTCACTAAAGAAGTTATTAAATTTAAACTTTGATACCTAACGTTTTAAAAAGCTAATGGTACTATTGCTATAGAGCAAATTACAGGAAGTCTATGATTTAGAAAAGAAACTCGTATTACCCTCAAAAACAATCAAATCACGTCACTTGATTATGTGACGTAACAGATCAATTATATTTTGATGACAAGAGTTATATTATGTAGTGCCTTAGGGGTTCATTATACTTTAACTTTTTAGATAATCACTCAATAAAATTTTCAATCAAACTCTCATTTTTTGAAACAAAATAAAATGTTAGAAATTGGCAACTTGCAATGGTTAGTTACATTATATTTAATTCATTTACTCTAAATAAGTTCAGTTAAATGTGAATTTTAAATTATTATGTGTATCTCAGATAGATAATAAGTATATATCTATTCTTTAAATTTAAGTATAAAATGTAAAAAATATACAACAGTCCAATTGGTAACAAGTTTATTAGTTTTTAGAAAATAAAAATTTTTTAAAAGATGACAAACAAAAACTACGTTTTTGATGACTTGTTTTAGCAGTTAATTAATTCTAAACATATTTTATAAAGTAACAATGTTATCAAAATGACCAATAATAACATTTTTTAAATTAATGTTTTCAAATAGTATTTTATAATATTTTATAACTGAATAATGTAAATAGAAACTAAACAATCTTCATGTAAAACTTAAAGACCTCGAAAGAGCAAAGTAAATTTCTTTGAATTATTACAATGTAGTAGCACTTGATCGACGAACAAACTTTCTATATTTTAAAAGTAACTAGAGTTAAATAATTATTTTTTTTTTAACTAACTTAGATATGTGTTAAGTGATACAATCGTCAGCAAATCCGCAAATCTTAGTTAAACATAGCGTATGTATTTTTATATCGACAAAAATAACCATAAAACTCTTAAAAAGTAAAAACTGTTAAGACTATTAAAATTTATATCAGATAAATTTACTGATTCAAATTAGGGTATTAAAAAGGTTGTATATTGTTTTAAATTAACAAATAAAAACTTTGATTCTTTTAACTTTAGGTTATTGATAACAGTTTTTTATTGTTGGTCAAATTAATTATTAATCAAAGCTAGTTATATGGGCTTAACTGTTTAAGAATATTTAATTATTTTAGTAAAGTTCGAATGTAAATCAAAATAGTTATATACTTAATATTTGATTCAAAATAGTTAAACTATTAAAAAAAATACAAAAAGTATTCAAACATTGTTGATGATTGTTGCTTAAAAAAGAATAAACATTGGATTGTAATTCTTTAGTCCATATAAAAATAAACAAGTTTTGTATATTTAAACTTCAAGTAAAATTTTTACGAGGAAAATCTTATCAGCTCTGTCCATAACTTTATTATCTAGTACTTTTACTTTAAATAAGTAATAAATCTTGTAGCAAAACAAGTTTACTCACCGCTATAAATTGTAATAAAAACAAATAATATCGAATGTTTATATTAATCGCTATACAATTTAAATGTTATTCTTATTTCGGTACAGAGTTCTGCAAGAAAAACTTTTCATATTGATTTTTAACCTCTAACGTGTAATTAGATTTTGTTCGTCACTAACTTCTTTCTTATGAAAAGTTAAATAAGGGAATATCAATTAATCATCTACTAGTCACTAAGGTGACCATTGTTATTTGACAGATTTTATAAACAAAATGCAGCCCTTTTGCCTGTTTACAAATTTTATGTGAGATTATAAACCACCCATACTGAGGTTTACCTTACGTACATTAGTATGTTTTGTATTAAACATTGTTTTTTTAACCTAAGTTTAATTGATAACTAAGATTATATTCAAAATCTAAAACAGTTTTGCAAGATTCTCAATTTAAACAAACTTTTAACTTATCTACAAACTTAAAACTAATTTTAAATTTAAAGTTTTACATTTTTTACATTATAAACAAAGAAGATTTAAACTTTGGTATGAACAAACGTTTGTAAAACTATTTATTTTTTTTTATAAAATAAAAGTATATTTAATAATATTCGTGGTTAAAAAGAGGTTTTATTTGTACAATGAGCTTTTTATAAAAGTTTTTAACTTTTAGGTATTCATTGATAGTGCAAAATAACTTTTTAGAATTTATTTAAATATTAAGGCGTCTTAATTAAAATTAAACATTAGTTTACATTTTGTACCGCTAAATAAAGTTATACTCATATCAAAATCATATACTATTATTACTTATTTTTAATATTAACATTATTTTAATCGGTCACTTGTATTTGTTGAACTTTTGGTAAATCGATTGATTTTAAACTTGGTAGTTTAACAGATTTACACATTTAAACGCTATTAGGAATAAATATATACATCAAAGTTTGAAGTGTTGAAAATAGTCTTGTATTGGACAATGCTTGTCATAATGCTTTGTTTTATAAAAAATAATATTGTGTAGATAGTTTTGCATTCATTTCACTTTCAGTAGAGCTTATAGTATAAAAACTATATCTTTTATTTTATCTAAAATGATGAGTTTTATAATTAAACTATAAAGTTTAACAGTTAAAACGTTTTAAAACTATAAATTTACTTTAATTGCTTTTAATAATATGTAAAATATAATTAACATAATCTTAAGTTAATTAAAACGTTTTCATATGATATATCAAACAGTAATTTAAATAGAAACATTAATAATAATTTATTTATTGTAAGCTTCATTTTAAAAAATTAAAACTTTGAACCTAATACTTTGTTTTAAGTCAAAAGCTAAATTACCGATCGTTGTTGTATATATTTGGTTTTTTGCCGCTAGTAATGCTAAAGATAACTGTCACTCAAAATTTTTAAATATATTTTGTACTATCTCACTGATCGTTAGTGCTTCTATAAAATTAAAAAAAAACCTCCATACTAGAAACTTTTTTAGTTATTAGAAAAAAGATAAAATTTAAAATAGAATAAAAAATAAAAAGACATAAATAAAACTGTTGACTGTAGAACAATAAATCGATTTTAATAGTAAACACAACACATTTTTTTTTATTAAAAAATACTTAAAATGTAAACTATTTAAGCAATATGCTTTTATATAAATAATTATTTGAAATTATTCATAGTTTACATTCATTTTAAGTTGATTTTCATAACATAATTTTTTATCTTGAAAAGTTTATTAGTCGTTATATAAATTTCGTGTTTTAGATCATCTTTTAAAACAATTTACACTTAAAATGTTTATAATCAAACCTTCGGCTACTTTAAGACCGAAACGACATTTCAGATAATTGTTGGAAAATACCATATTTGTAGACAAGCCGTATTAAAAATAAAACTCAGTAAAATTTTTATGATAGAAAAGTTTTTCTATAATTTTTTTTCGCCACAATAAAACTTCATCACTTAAAAATTAAGATAAAATCTAAGCGGAGTAGAAGTGGAAAGTATAATTTTATTAAATGATCGTCGACCTATTAAGAAAAATCTAAAAACAAATTAAGGCTTTTTGTGATTTAAATCCGAAGTATAAAAAGTAAAACTAGTTAAGTTTGTGTAAATATAGGTAAGTTTAATTATGAAAGAAAATTTTTAAGTCTTAAGGAATTTTGTATAAGTAAATTCTAAAGTGTTCATTCATTTACACGACTTTTTTTTTTTTTACAACTCAATGCGTTTGCACTTGACCGATTTACCTATTTAATTTTACATTTAATTTAAAACTTCTATAACTAAACCAAATAACTGACAGTCTTAGTTATCCAATAAAATATTTCTAAATTAAAAGTTCAAGAAAAGCGGCTGAAATAGTTATTTTACCTATTTTTTCTTTATTTTATAAAATTCTACGAATAGTCTTAAATGGTCTTTATATGTCATTAACAAAGCATATCATTTAATCAATCTTTCATTAAGCTTAAATATTACGATTGGTCTTAGTACTTTTGGAATTTTAACGTGTATGTTTGATTCAAATGATACTTATATCGTTTTAAATTAAAATACCAAAGTTAAAACAAAACAAAACCTAATAGAGTTTAAAAGTATTTTCTAATAATTTTAAAACAAAATTAATTTGCTAAAAACACTGGTATTTTAAATAAATAATTACAGAATTCAATCAACTTGACAATTTCAAAAAGGCAAATTGTTTTACCCGTAAAGTACTAATACAAATGGAATTCAGAATTTTAAATTACCGTTTTTTTGCAACATGTTTGATTTGTTATGTTTTGTAAACAAACATTAATAACTTTTGTGCAAAGTTGTATAAATAGTTGAACGTAGATATATCTAAAATCTGAGATAATATGAGCTACTTGATCGTTAAGGTAGTTTATTTTAAATTTCTACTAACAAAATTAAACTGATTTAACGAATGTGATTAATGATTTCGATTACTTCCTCTTAGCTGCGTAACCGCTTTAAAATATTTTAAAACTTTTATTTTTAATGATCATCCTAAATAAAACTTCATTCAAAATAATTAAAATTAAAAACAAAATGAAAAAAAACTTAATTTGCTTACTAAACAAATATGCAAATTAACTTGCCACCTCGTGCATATTTTTTCAATATTTTTTAAGCTACCCATATTTATTACTCTAAACTAAGCTATAAATAAGAACTTATAGCATTTTGACCGAATAATTTACGAAACAATTTGAAAAATCATAATTTTTAGCTTAAAAGATAAACGAAAGCAGATAACTTGGCACAATTTCAACTGACTTTAAATTAATGAAATTTAAGCTAATGAAAAAAAAATAACAATTCTGAGGATATTTTATGATACGTCATAAAACATCACAATGTGTACAATATAATACGACTGTAAACGTCAACTTTAAAACTCTACAGAAACTTGTATAAAACAAGGTAAAAAATAAATATCTTCTGCTATAAATCACTGTCTTTTATAACAATAATTTACAGAACTCAATCATGTTTAACCTACTAAAATCGTAAAAGTTATACCCGTAAGGTAATACAAACAGAATCGAAATGTTTAAAACAAGAGTTTTTTTTTTGGTTTTTCTTATTTTGTAATGTAATCAAAAATTGAAAGTGTAATTAGTTTTATTAAGAATTGTATTATTAGTTGGAAATAATAAAGGTTATACAAGCCATAAGGACTATATAGTATACTTTTTAGACGATCTATAATTGTTAGGCTTTTTTAAGCCTTGCAACTTGATTATAAAAACTTCTGTTCTTTTAGATATCTTAATTATCTTGATAAGTGTAAAAACTCTTAAGAAAGTGTCTTATAGTAAACTTAAAGTTGTAAAAACATTAGTTTTTCGGCAAATAAAATAAGCAAAGCTTTTGATAAAAGTTTCAAAACCTGCGAAATGAGAAATTGTTAAATCTGTTAAAATTATTTCTAATTTCGTACTCAAAAATTGTTCATTAAACAATTTTTTTTTTCATTTTTTCAGCGTAGGTTTACTTTAAGTAATAATTGTGAAAATCTTAGAAAACAAAAACAACATTTTTTGTGAATAATATTTAATTTTTTAGTATAAGTTACGGGTTTAAAAAAAAGCATTTTCATAATCATTCTCAATTAGTTTAAAAGTAAAAGTCTGAATAGCCTGCGGTTTACTTTGTTAAAAAAAGTTCTCATGTACAAAAATTGGTATTTTTATGATATACCAGAAAATTGTTTTAACAATGTAATTAAAATTTCTTTAGATTTTGATTATTCAAAAAACAAAATTAAAAAAATTATTAAAACGTTTATAAATTTTTGATAATATGAGATAAATATTAAGTGAGACTTCTAATAGAAAAAAAAATTAAATCAATAAAAACTCAATTTAAATATTCCCTTAAAACTTATTTAAACTATCCTTTGTAAAATTCTTTGCAAAGCTTAACACTATATACAACAAATAAGCGGGTGAAAATAAACGCATTTTACATTTTAATGTTACAGCTTAACAAGGGAAACAGTTTAAAACGTTTGTGTTTGGTAAGAAGTATTTGTTGTAATAAGCGATTTATAGTTTTCTCAATTGTATAAAATTTGTTAAACAATAGGTCTATAAACTGTATACAAGACTTAAGAAAAACATTAATTAAGGAAGTTTGATTTAAATAAGGGATAATCGTTTAAACACACTTTAACAAAGAAGTAGATTAAAAAACAGTAAAAAAGCTTATTTTTATTAAATTTTGAAGTCTAGAATTACTTCTTTTAAAACATGTTATTTACTGTTGTGTACTTTTGCAGATGTTTTATAAAATAAAGTACTGAAAATTTTTTTTTAATGTTTAAAAGTAGTTGTGTTTTTAGCTTACACTTATTTTTATGTTAACAATGCTTAATCTTTCATTTTCCTAAAGACGTGTAAAAGCTCATTAAAATAAAGAAGTTTGCTGTTTAAGCATATTTGAACTTTGAGTATTTAAAATAATAACAAATAGAAATATAAAATTTCTAACAAATGATGGTAACAGCCTAAGGTTTAGAATTTAAAATAGTATGTTTTAGAGTAAGCAAGTATTTTACCATACATAAGCATTGTATGTGCCTAACCAGTAAGAATTAGTAATAAATGACAAATAACACTGAGGTGCTAGTTTAAGTTTTGTTTTGCATTAGCTTTTGCTTTATAATTTAGTTAGTGTATGTAATAAAGAAGTTAAGTTTAAGTTAAGATTGAGCGAATTTTTGAGGGTATTATTTATTTTATTTTTGAACTTTTAGGTTGAAGATTTCGTTTAGTTACTATAAAACTTTCGTTTTTTTTTTTTACTTTAATTAACAGATTCTTAAACAAATACTAATTTAATTTCCAGACTATTTTAAGCATTTATTTGTTGTTTGCAATTGACAAATAGATAAATAAAATGACTAACAGTTTAAAATTTTTGAGAAAAATAAGGTCAAAAGAAGTAAAATACAATGGTTTAGTGAAACATTTTATACATTTTATTTTGTTACCTAAGTTATTAGATAAAGTCATCATTAGTTTAAGATGCTGTTTAAATCATTGCTAATAAATGTTATAGTTAGCAAAAAACAATTAGGGTTCTATGCTTATAGTAATAAAATAAGACTCATTAGTCGTAAAAGCTTATTGTATGTTAACTATCTAAAATACTAGAATTCTAAGGACTAAACTAACTACATAAATAAGTTTTTAACATTTTTCTATCTATATAAAGCTTCAGTTCAAACTTTTCAAAACTGTTGTTTAATTCAAAACATTACTTAAAAACTATTTTTAATTCTTTCATTGGAGAATTTTTATTTTTGCTCAACTTATCTATAATACAAAAGGGTTTAAAATAAATTTTATCACAACTATTAAAACAGATAGAAAAGTGCTTATGTTATAATAATCTACTTTATAACAAAAATTTTCATCAAAATAAATAATTCGACCCATAACATAAATTTTTACTCAAGCCGCTTAAGGTGAGCTAACAAAAAAGGTTTGCTTTTTTTTTGGCTCTCTCAGATTTTGTAAAGAATATTTGTCGCTTGAGTTTATCATTTATAACTTTCTTACCAAGCATAAGCTGACTTAAACGTTCAAGCTTTGAGTAATTCGAAGTTTTCATTCAGAATGACAAACTTTTATACTTTCTATAATTAAAATAATCAGTGTTTTTTTAATAGTGTTTAAATTTAAATTGCTAGTTTAGGTATCGTTTAAGTTTTTTTATGCTTATATATAACAAAGCTTAATGTTCTAATTAAAATCTGTAGTTTGTCATTTATATACTTTACTCAGCAAAATTTATGTTTTGTTTTAGTTAGGTTGATCTTATTACTGTAAATGATTTTTTAGAACTTTTTTTTTCTTAGAATATATCGAAAAAGTTTTTAATTATGCCAAGATTCAAGCAGGACCAACCAAAACAAATACCAAATTTGATGCAGGATTTTCGTATTATGAAGTCACATCTACCCAATCAATTGCACCATATGATATCACAATTGAACAATACTTCATCATCAGGTGAATAAATATATTCAATAAGTAAAGGTATATAATTTAAATTACGTTAATTCATCTTATAATTAAGTTTAATTTAATTTAGTGAGTAAATACCATAATTGTTTATAATCATACTTTTCACTAAGCATTTAATTTATAAACCTTGTTTAAAAAATTTACTTTGTGTTTAAATTCCTTGTAAATGCAGTTTATTGTAGTAATTTTTGTTTACTTAATCGAGTATATATTTTATTTTTCATGAAGCGAAATAACACAGTTACTGAAATATTATGAACTTCGAATTTAAGTTTTAAAGTTTTTTTAAAAACAGTTTTTTAATGAACTGCTTAAAGTTGATACTAACATTTTATCATTAAAAAAGGGAGTTGAAGTAAACTTATAAATAAAATCGCAATTATTACTAAAGATGAAATTTTTATAGTAAAAACAAACACATTTATTTTAATTATAAAGAAATAGTTTAAAAAGTCTATTAGGTACGATACTTTTGATATGATTGTCATAAATAGCTTAGAAAAATTCGAAAACTTACAAAAAAAGAAGGTTTATAAAATAAAAAAAACTTCCTTATATGATAGCAGTTTTTCTTGCTAAAACTTCTTAAAAAATTCAAATTAAGCTCGAGGGCTTACATTGAAAAATTTCACAAGTACTTTTTTTGATAAATTGACAAGGAAATAAGTTTTTGTGACACCTTATACAAGGTGCTTCTTATTTACAGATATTTGTTTGCTTGAAGATAAATAGATATAAGACAATTCATTATCATATTTAACTGTGTAAATTACTATGCTATATTTGAGTTGTCGTATATTAATAAGTTATATATTTTTTGAAGATATTTAAAGTATGTAAATAAGTAAGAGATACTAATTTAAATCAGTTCACTTAAAACACTCAGTTTTAATGTTTCAGTTATAAAAATATCAAGGTGAAAAATAAGGTTTAATTATGTTTAATACAGCTGATATTTCAACTTGTATCTAGTATAAAAACGTTCATTACGCGCTGAAATCTTACAATCAAACTTTTGAAACAGCTGCCTATTTTTTTTTTTGTTATTTTAATCGTTTTCAAAACATTGTATTAGTTAAAATATGAGTTTTTTTTATAAAATATATATAATTCGTTTTATAAATAGACTACTTAAGAAAATTATCAGAATTTAAAAAAGTATACATGTATTTCTACGTTTTTCAAAACAATCATTGGTTTAACTATGTAAAGTTTTAGTACAAAACTGTTTACCACTTTTTAAGCAGATAAGCTACAAAAGTCAAAAATATACTCAAAAAAATACTCAAAAATAATAAGTTAGGAATATAACTCCCGTTTGCGCATTTTATTTGTAAATTACGTGGTTAATGATGCTTTAAATTGTCTTTCCTATCAAAAAAAAAATTTGACCAGGTGTTTGCTTATAACTACTTTTGTATTTCCGTTAAAATTTTTAAATACCTTTAAAATACTTGAAATGTTCAAAAACAGTAAAGTTTTACGAAAAGGTTTTTTCTTACAAAATATAGTTATTTTTCGTTTGTATAAATGTTTTTAAACTAACTTCAACAAAAAAAAAATCGTTAGTTCAAGTGTTGAAGTTATTATTATAGACTTGCATTATTTCAAAATTTAAGTTTTTGGCTTTTAAAGTTTCTATTATATTTTTTAGTATTTGAAGCTACTAGTACTTTGATATTTTTTCTACAACACTTTTTTCGAAGTTGGATAAAAAAAACTTATGCAAACAATTTCGATTCGGCCCGATTTCTCAAGAGCGGGTATTTTTATAACTTGAAATGTTTATAATCTAACCTTCGGCTTCTTTAAAAATCATATTGACATTTAAAATAATATTTGGAAAACACAAAGTTACTATAAAAGAGGATATCTTATAAATATTTTACGAAGTACTTCAACGAAATCTTTTAGTTACGTCATAATGTTTATCAGATAAAACTTCCTTACCTGAAAATCAACTCTCTGAAACGGGATCTTTTTCAAGTAGATCAGAAGTTGAAAGCGTGACGTCATCAAAAAATTGCGTCACAAAGAAGAAAATAGAAGTGGCGTCAAAATGTAGTCAGGAACATTTAAAGACGGAAACTAAAATTGAACCTAAAGTTTGTTGTTTATTTTTAATTAAAAAACTAATAGTTTGAGCAGATACGTTTCTAATGGCTAGTAGATTTTAAACATTAGCAAGGTTCTGTCAATGCTTTAGGAAACAAAAAGAGTCATAATAGTTAACTTAGTTTGTTTTACAGTTAAACTTGAAAAAGTTATCGCACAAAGAACTAATGAAAAAACCTATCATTAACGACCATGATAAAAAAAATACACCCGAAGTTAAAGGTTAGATAAACTTTTAATATTTTTTGTAAAATTTAAATTTTAATTTTTTTAAAACAGTAAGTTGCATAAAAAAATAAATAGTTTAGCTCTAAATATAGGTTACTGTTTTAAACTTTTAAGTTAGTTTTTACAATTAAGATTATGTTTACAGTGTAAAAATTAACATTAAAAAATTTAAGAAAACGTTATAGCTAAAATACTTTCATTAATTCAAGCAACAATTCAAAATACTTAAGTATTAATTTATACATTTTACAATAATTGTTTTGTTATAATACACTAGTATCCAAATTTTTTACTTAAGTTAATAATTTTTTAAAAATAAAAGTGCATATAAATATATTTTATATATAATGCAATTATATATTTTTTTTTCAATGTTAAAACATAAAACATACTGTAAAAATGAATATTATATCAACAAACTAGAAATTTTTTATACATTTCAGACCAAATAAATTTTGCTTCAACGAAAAATGTAAACATTTCAAAGGATGAAGCGTGTAAAAGCTCACAAAAAACACAGCAAAAACAACAAAGTTTTCAACAATCATTTGATTATAATTTGCAAACCAGTCAATTACAGCAGTTTTCATTTGCTAACCCGTTTTTGTACATGAGCAAAGAAATAAATAACGTTGCAAGATTAAAGGCCTTGTACGAGAATCAAATGAAATGGGCTTGTCTCAATAACTTTTACAATCAAAGAAGACAACAACTGGTATATGCAGCATACATGGTTGCTCAAAACAACTTAAGACAAAGAGAGTTTATGCATGTTCAACAAAATTTTAGTGACTGTATGATACCTCAACGAAACCCTGATAATGTTAAATGCAATCAAAATATGTTCAACCTTTGCAACAAGACATACAACAGGTTTTATCAATCTAAACGTAACAATGGGACAACTAACAAAGTAAGGAGTAATGCCACTAAAAACATTAACGGTAATGCTATTCACAAAAGTTCTAGTCAGGAAGAACTGTTTAATTCATTAAAACAAGCTCATCGAATAAACGATAAGCGTACAAAAACAAATGGTTTAAAGTGTACACAAACTACGAACAATAAAATAGAAAATAAACATATACAAGCTATGATTGTAGACTTTTCTAATATAAATAAAACTAGTTCGTTAAGTAAAGATACTTTGAACAGTCTTAGAACTCTTCCAATTAGTAAAAAGTCTTCAGATGTAATTTCCATCAGTCTACCAGAAAATTACAAATCATCAAGTTATCAAAATTTATCTCAGGGGAGTATGTCTTCAGCAAGCCATCAAATAATCGTCAATGAAAAACAAGCAGAAACGATAGTTAATCAGGTCAAAGAAGAAATGAGAGGCAGAGATCCTGAAAATATGTACATAAAATGTCCATTATGTGAAAAACGAATAAAAAGGTAAACACTATTTCACCTATCAAACTGGAAACATACTACATCATAATACTTTATGTTTAACTTCTTAAAGATTAAATTATATTTTTTAATCAAATTAAACAACTAGTTAAATAATATATAAATTTAAACAAATTAAATTTTGAAGTTTAACCAAAAAAAAATTAACATTGAATAACATGTTGTAATAAAATACTTAATAAGTTTAATTTTTCAGATTATACCATTTTCACCGTCATATGCGTATTCATCTGGGTAAAAAGGACCACAAATGTCCCCACTGTGACTACAGTTCCGTCAGAAAAGACAACCTCAAGTCCCATATGAAGACCCATGACAAAATTAACAACCAATCAACGACAAAAAAGCGAACAACGCCCACTAGTGACCTTCTTAATTCTGTCAATTATCAGCAAACTACTTTCCCGAGGCTGACAGCAGCCAGTCAGAGCACAAATTTTATTAATGGTGATCCAATTAGAAAGAGCTTTTACAATCTCGAAACATTAAAAAGTAATTTTGGACATAACCACACTTCAATCGAGTTCGACCTGTCAATGCAACAATGCTTACAAGGGAACATTTTCCCAGGGCAAAGTACGTTTTCTTACGACCAAATGGCTCCACTTACGAAGCAGAGGCGTTATGAAGATGTTACAACGAATAAGAACAGCGCAAAAATAACGGATATTACTGAAAAACAATTGAGTTGTAGTATGGAAACTAACCAAAATCTTAAAGATAAGTTTGCAAACAAACAGCAAAACATATCAACAGAAACTAGAAAGCGCAATAAAAAGCATATTAGTTTATTCCGCCCATACGAATACCTTGTCACAAAAAATGCTAATTTTTAAAAATCAAAAACTGTTTCTGTAATAATGTTCTACTAGAGTTTTTCAGTTCATAAAGTATACAGAAAATCTTTCATTCTTTTGTTTTTAGCATCGTTATTACAAACTTTATACAAGTTATAAAGTTTTCATTATATGTACCTGTTAACATTTGTATGATAAATTTTATACGAAGTTTTATTTTTTAACTAGGAGTTTTTATACTTGAGTATTGATGTTAAGTTATCTGAAATTTGTTTGGTAATTAAAGTACATTGTTATTTATAACAACTAACTTTTTTACGCTTAATTTTTTTTTCTAATTTAAACCTAATATGTAAAATCTATTATATTTCAAGTGTAATTTTAATATGGATATTTTGATATTATAAAAAAACAAAAACAAAATTGTTTAATACTAATTTTAAATAAGCTTGATACATTTGTTTAAGAATAATCACAAAGGTTTACTGTCAACTTAAAAACCCTTTACTGGTTTATAATTTGCAAAACTCTGCTGAAAATTTATGAACATGCTTAATTTATTAAAAATAGTTTTGATTTACTCTTAAAACCCTATGTCTATTGACAGCCTTAAAAAGAATTCTACATTTTAGTTTGTCAACTTTATCGATATTTCGAAACGTTTACTTAGCCAACTTAGAATTAAAGTTTTAAAATAAACGATTTTTAGTTACTAAAGATTAAGTTTAGTATATTTTTATATCAAACTTTAGTACAACAACTAAACAAATTATTAACTACACACTATGTTCACAACATTATTTTTGATTTACGTTTTACCATTTTTTATTTCAATAAAACATTTTAAAAATTACAACTTAAATGTTTTATAAAGTTTTTCGTGCTACTAGTATTTTTTTTCAAAATGGCGTAGCAACGTTTTTTTAAGGATTAAAGCTGCTATCTGTTTAAATTCAGTTTTTTACTTTGTAGCAAAATGTTTGTCACTTCTGTAAAAACTAAATGGAAGCTAAAATAACGTCAATTGAATAAATATACTACTCATATTTATAATTTATGTCATTATCAGTAAGTTAGTTACTTGGTTTATTTTTACACTAATATTAAACTTTGGATAAAAAAGTTACTTTTAGATTATTAATCTTATATAATAACTTTGTGAGCAGTATATTTTATTCTAATTTTGTCACTCGAAATACTTAACAAAAATCATTTGCCTGAAATAAAAAAATATATGCGTAGTAACTTATGTTCAATTTTAACTTTTAGATTGATTGTTTTTAATATTTTTTTTATGCAAAACTTTATATATATATTTATTTATTACATTTTTAGTTCATAACGATGAACACAATGAACTTAAACATTTTTTTTTTGCTCAGCATTTCTTGTTTTAAGACTTGTACATAGAGTTATTTTTATTAACAATTATCACAACTAGAAAGTTAACTTTAAAATTTGACAAATAGAACGAACAATATACTGCATTTTGTTTATTGTTCTTGAAAGATGAAGAAAGCAATACAAGTTGTTAATTTTTTTTTATGCTTTTTGAGTAAAAATACTTTTATTTATAAATATTAGTTTTATTACAATGCTAAATGACAAAAATATATTTACAGTCTTGGTGCTTCAAACTATTTTATTAAAAGGGTTAATTTATTACTTTAACTCACTATTTCTATAAACTAAGAATTTTGTTTTACAAAAACGTAACATGTTATTAAAAACAAACTACTAATTTGTATAAAAATAGTTTATATAAACTTGTACAAACTGTTTGAATACTATAACCCGTAAGTGTACTACATAAAAATTTTGAAAAATGTAAACAGTATGAAATTAATATAAACTAATGTTGTGTTAGCAGCAAATTTTCTATTGATTGTGCTTTACCTGGATTCATAGTTGTATATCTTCCTAAAATACATTTATCTTGAACATCGTTTTATTTTGAAGTATTAAATTTATATCATTTATAAATTTTTTGTGGCTTTATTAATCATTATGGTCATATTATATATTTAAATTGATTATAGTTTATTTATTTATCAATTAGCTTAACCACTCCTAATTTAATACATATAATATGAAAAAAAAAACCGATTAATAATAAGTTTATTATATTTATTTACATTTATAAAAATAGTCATAAAAAATAAAAATTAATAATTAATACTTTTATATTGTTTTAGTTTACTATTCTTTAAGTCAATTGATTAAACTATTTGTGTATTACAAGATGTAATTTTTTATTTTAAACTTCCATTTTCTTCTTAAATTCCCTATAGTTTTCTGAAACATATTTTTCAATATTGCATGATAAGATTACACGAAGCTTCATAGTTTTAATCTTGTCGAAGTAAACGATTTAGACATCTCCAAAACGTGCTTTTACGAAATATACTGACAAGAATTTCTCAATAATGTACAACTAGAACGACACGGCTCGTATTTAAAATTTTGTTGCAAATTTCAAAATGAAATGTTCAAATTAATTTATTTTTTTTTATATGTGCTAGTTAAGTCAAATACATTTAACTATTTTTAGTTTATGCTATTATTTCTATAGCTTTCCAACAACTAAAATTATATAAACAGATTATAAAAAAGTAATCATCATTTTATTATAAAAATGTTACTAAGCAACACAAACTTATAAAAATAGTTTTAAAAAATTGACATAACTGTAGGTTTATATGAAAATTTTCGTGTGAATAGTGGTTTAGCAATATTTTTTATTGCTAGGACTAAATAAAAATCCATAGAAGAAATAGTATTAGTTCTGCAACTTTATTTTTCCATATTCATTTGTAAAGTTCTAAGTATTTCAATTGAACTTTTAAACACCCTGACTTGTTTAAGCTTTTACTATGAAATGTAAAAACTTTGTATCAAGTTATAGTTTAACTTTTGCTAGAGAAAAATCTTTGTTTTTAAATGACTAGTTTTTTCTTGCAATTTTAAATATTTTTAATTCTTTTCCACCCTACAGACTTCAACTTGGATTATTTTTAAACAATTTGCTTCGAAAGTATTAGATATAAATACTTGGACGTGCAAAATTAAATAAAAGTTTCTGTTCAACGCTTTTGCCCTATTGTTTTACTTATAACTATTGTTTTTTTAAAAAAATATTTATCAGATAAATAATTTTGATTTTTGTATAACTACCGTTAATGGACTGAACATATTTTCTCAATAATAATAAAAATTTAATTTTAATATCTAGATGTTTTCACACGATTCTAAAAACTAAGTTAAAAGGTAATTTATTCATATTTACATTTATAAAACATTTTTATAATGGTAAGTGTCAAGATTAATTGCTAATATTTTATACATTAGAACAATTACGATAAATTAATAACTATAAAATATTCAAGTTTACAAGCTTAAATCAGAATAAAAGCAAAAATTGTTTTGGAAAATTTTATATAAACAGCTGCTATACTCATTATAACCACGTTAGATTAATCAAACCATAGGGCGTTTCATATAATATCTACTTAATACTTGAAAATGCTTATAATATGATAAACGAGATAAAGGAACATTTAAAATTTCTTTTTCAAATAAACATAGATCGATGTGTTTTTCACTTACCACTAAAGTAGTTTATTAAATATACTTCTGATATTCTTCTAACGTAAGTTTTTTAAAAATAAAGTTATTAGTTACAACTTGGACTACTTTTAAACCTATTTTTTTCTAAAACTTTTAAAAAAAATTTGTCTTCATTACATACAAATCTGTCGTTGTAGTTAAAAAAAATAACAAACATTTAGTTACTGTCCTACATCAGCTTTAGATAAAAAATTGTATTAAAGTTAAAGTATAAATGCGTTTGAAACGCCGTCTTAAAAAAGTTAAAGATGTATAAGGCTAGCAGAAAATTAAAGGGTGAGTTATCTGCTGTTTAAAAACGTTTTACTATCAACTTATTTCAAAAAATGCATCTAACTAAACTACGTTAAAATGTATTCTACTGAGTGCTAATTAAATTTTATGAATACAAAACAGTAAACCATTCTTTATCAAGTTCAGTGTAACTAATCTTAAAAATAAGGTTACTTGTGAATTATAAACATTTTAAATTTACGTTTGTTCAATCAAAAATCATTATAGATTAGTTTTTCAAATTTTAAAGGTTGAAAAATTTTTTCAACTAATCAAACAACCATACTTTCTAGTAAAACTTTAAGATTAAAAACTACTGAGCTACGTTGCTACAAGTGTTAACAATAACCATTAATAAAAATAAATTTTCCGTAGAAATATTGATTTTATATTTTTCTACGTAAAGTTAAAGGTACAAAACTCGCTTCTTTCTATTAGATTATTTAAAGACAAAATTCTATTGCAAGAAGTTTAAATGTAATATAAAACAATATTTGATCAGTTTTAGGAGCTAACGCAAAACACTTCTTAATTTAAACAAAATTTATGCGATACTATTAATTTTTTGTCGAGGTTGCTAACTTGTGTAAACGAGAAAATAGAATTTTTCATCTTTTTTAACCATCTCTCTTAGCATTAAAATATACATCTTACATATAACCTGAGCTTGTAAATAAAAACCTCAAATATAAGATAGTGCTTTTTTATAAAAAAGCATTTTTAACTAAAGTTATTCTAAATCATAATAGTTTTGGTATATCAAAGATTTTATATTTTAATATTTAGGTAAAGTAGCTTTAACAGTGTACCTAATCATGATACTATAAAAAAATTTGCAAAATTGAAGTATTAAAATTTATTTAAGTATAGTATGATATTTTAATTGGTGTTTAAAGTTGTAAAAAAAAGTTAGCATACTTTTTATACAACTTTAATTTGTAAAAAATCGATAAAAAATAGCTAAAGACACAAATATTGTTAATGCTTTGTTTTTAAATGTTATCATTTTTAATAAGAAATGACGAAATTAAAGCATGAGCATCTTAAACAAATATCAAGTATGATGCAGAAGTTTTGTATTTTTACGTCACCAATGAAAAAGATTTAATCAACAGGTAAATAAGAAAAAAAACTTTAAATTTATAATTCATAATGTTGTAATGCTTTAGATTAAAAACTTACATCGATTTAGTTAAAAAGTTTTCATCTCAAAGGTAAAATACTTGAAAAATAATTCTTATTGTCTGACAGTATGCGCAGTTGTGTATATAAAAAAGGTTTTATTTACACAGCATTCAAAAAGTTTTATTTTTTAAAAGTTTAGAGTTTTGTTCTAGTGTAATTTTGATTGCTAATTTAAGTTTGTATCACAAATAAACACATGAATTATTTTATTGTTAATTGTATAAAATAATCTGTATACAATTTGTTTTCATTAACTAGTTGTGCAGAATTGAAAAATGATTGTGAAGCATTGTTGTAATTTGAATTACTAGTACTATAGTATCACTATTTAGGAAGTAATAGAAAATATATAGCGTGTACGTTAACTACTAGGAAATAATAAATAACTGACTGATATCTACAGAGGAAGTAGTTATAAAACGTATAAATTTTTCAACTGACTAAATATATTTGATATGAAAAAAAATTATAAAAGAAAAAAAATGTTAAAACAAGTTTTTACTATGTTATTAAACGATAAAAGAAAGGAATTTTAATAACTTTAGCTAGTCTTAAACGTTTTTAATGTAATATGCGTTAAATTGTATGTATTTAAGCGTTTCAGCACAAATTAATCAGTGGTTCACGCAGTTTTTTACCAGTTATAAAGTACAGTTGAAACAAACAAGTTGTAACATACATTTAAAACTTTCCAAGGGTTTAAATATAAAAATCCTTTTATAACATACAAGCATTTTATTTTAAGTAAGCATTATGTATGCTTAACTATGAACTAGTAATAAATGACAGGTAACACTGGGGTGCTAGTTTACGTTTTGTTTTGAATTACCTTTTGGTTTATATTTTAGTTAGTGTATAAAGTTTAAAATTTATGATACAGTTATTTTCAATGTTTGTTTTTATTTAGCTTTTAATTTTTTTGTTACTTTTTATTTTTATTAAATGGTAAATAAGTTCAGTTCGTTTTTTTAGTAAATTATACTTGTTTAGTTTCTTAATAGTAAAGTTACGTTAATTATAATAATCTAAAAAGTTTTAAAACAACCTATTATTAATTAAAATATATTCTAGTTTCAAAATAAATAAATTTCAATAACAAAAATTCTGTACAATTTTGATAAATGTTTGAATAATAAAATTTAAGTTCTTTTTTAACTGTTTTATAAGCATTTAGCACTATACAATGTGCTTAAAACGATTAAAACATTGTATACTCGTTTTAAACTGATAGTTCAAACCTTACACTGAAGCTTTTAAACTATAAAAAAATAATTTAACTAAATATTAAAACTACATAACTTGTATTAAATTAAGTTTACTTATAATGAATACGTATTTATACCTTGTAAATATAATAAGTACTATCTACAAAACTAACTACATTTGAAATGTAATGATATAATTCTAAGTATTAAAAGTATACTATAAAAATATATATATATAAAAAAACGAAAACATGCTAAACACAAAACTTTTGTTTACAAACATTTTATTCAAATACGATAATTGTACTACAGTTATCTAAAGTTTCAAGGATTTCCAAAAATCTTAAGGTTCAAGTTTTAAGTAAAAAATCTTTTTCAAGCTACAATTAACTGAGTCAAAAAATCGTTTAAATGTTAAATTTGGAGTTTTATGAGGGAAATTTTCTAAAAGAAACTTAAAAGGTCGTTCCCATATAATCCGGCCTTTTAAGTGGTTTTGAGGTGAAAATCAAGTTGTAAAAAAAATAGACTTTTAAAAGATCTTATTTTAAAACTTTTTTTTGAATTTTTTAAGTAATGAGAAGATGTTTACTTATTGAGTTTTTAGCAAGCATGACAAGCTTAAAAGTTAGCAAAGCCAATAAAATGAAAGGTAATGAACTGATTTTAAAACGGAAGTAAAACTTGTACACTGTACATATTACTTGTAAACTAATTGTTGGGTTAGACAAATCAATTTTTTTAATCTATGGTATACATTTTGAAAACGAAATATTATACTATTTTTAGACTTCTTTAATGAGTGTAGTATGTGATATCAATGTTGAAATGTTTTTTGTTTAAAATTGATTTGTTTTAATGTAAAAATTCAAAAATATGTCTAATGACGCTATTAAAAATATCGTGACGTAAACTTTAGGAACTTTTTTTTAACACTTTTAGATAGAATTTAAAAATTCGCCATAATTAAAGAACTGTATTTATACAAAATAACAAAATTTTCGCATATTTTCAAAATATTTTACTTTTTTATTGACTATTTACTGATATAAAATATCATTTAATACTTATAAATGAAAGAACAACTACTGTTGTGAACAATAACATATTATGAATAAATTGCTTCTGGCATTTGCATACGCTTCACAAATAAGAACCTTTACTTCTTCAGAGCAACAGTTTAAAAACAATTTACGTTAAAACAGATGACCAATATTAAACTCTTTATTTGTTAAGGATAACGTTATTAAAAGTTTATATGTTATTTATTAAAACTAACGAAATTTTGCTGATAAAACTAAAACTTGCAATAAATTTAGTCTTAAGTACAAGTTTGAAATAATCAAATAGCTATAGATTATATAAAAAACTGTTATAGTTAATATTCTAAAAATACTAAGTTAAAGTACAAAGTATATTCTATTTTTTAAAAATTATTACAAAAAATAAGTAAAGGAAGCAATGACATGTTACCTATTTCAACAAAGCATGTTTAAGTTTTTATTAAGAAGTTAACAATTAACAATGATCTCAAATTTTTCTATAAGGTGATCTATCAAAAAAAATAAATATATAAATGAAGTGTGTTAACGCACCTAGGAGCTAGTAATTATAATAATTAATCACATTAAGTAGCCTTGGTTTGTATGTAGCAATGAAAACATAAAAACACTACTTGCAAAAGTAACTTAAGTAGCTTATATTTTCCTAAAATTTAGATGTATAAAATCAACCATTTAAAGAAACATTGTACAACAATAATTAATGCTTATTTACAAGACATAACAACCAGACATGTTGCAAAACAAATAGTAATTAACACATCTGAATTCCTATTGTATTACTGCCTTACGGGTAAAATCACTTGCTCTTTTAGAATGTCAAAATGATTAAGTTCAGTAAATTATTCTTACGAAATACATTTCACCGCAAAGATACTTTAAAGTCAGACAAACAAACTTTTGTTTAATTTTTAGTTTTTTTCATTTACATGTTTCCAATTATTTTATGAAATTATACTTTTAATTCCTGCACTACTTAGAATCTGTTTTATTTTTAGGTGATATGGTATTATGATGACGAAACATTATGTTTCTAATAAAAACTTCGTTTTTACTTTAAATTCCGTGTTTCGGAACAGTTTTTAAATTGCTGAATTACAAAAATAAAACTAAATGAAAAAAAAATACAACTATCTTTTATCAAATAAGTTAGTTTAGCATATTTCTAGTCTCATTTAAAACTTTATTAAAACATATTTTTTAAAACAACTATAAGACTTTTATCTTGTTTGTTAACTTATGTAAAATATTGAAAACTTTTTTATGAAAATTAATATATGCTTCTTTTTTAAACTTTGTTAAAAAATATTCAATATTTGTGGTTCTCAAAGTTTTCTTCACTATTAAATATGTACTTATCTAATATTTTATATAGTTTTTTATATTGTATGAGAATATAAAACTAAATTAAGACTAAACTTTTAGTTGTAATTTTTTCGATAATTTTAATTTTTAAAACGTGCTTTTATGCGAGAAGTACTGTTAAGAATTTCTCAATAGCATGTAAGTATAACTACACGTTTTTGGATTTAAAGTGTTGACTATTTGGGTACAACTTGAAACACTGAGATAGTTATAATAAATATACTATTATCAATCACTTTGTCTATCCTTTTGGTTATTTTAGTTATATTAAGCAGCTGTTGATGTAACTGCTAAATTTGACTTTAATAAATTGTGTTGAAGTTCAACTGATGTTTTTCTATTATTAACAGCAGTTGAAAAAAAAAATTATAAAACTTGACTTTATATAAACGACACATTAGTAAAATTTTGAGTTAAGTATAACTAATTTAAACAATGTTTATTTAATTTTCTTGATTTAAAAAAATGTAAACTTTGTGTTATAGTTTGCTTCAGTTTAATACGAAAACAATTCATAATTATGCGATTACAACTATTTTTCTAAAAATTCACATGCATAGAGTATTTTGGTTACAAAAATACAAAGTTATTATATATCACATAACTAATCAAATATGTCAGGTAATCAAATATTAACTTTTTTAAAACCTTGAATTTATTTGTATTAGTATTTTACGAGTATTTTTTAAGTTTGTGCTACTGCAGTGTAAAATGGTAGATTTCTTTAAGTTGTGCCGTAAAGGACAAATTTTGTTTTAACAACGCTTATTTGTTTTTCTTTATTCTATTTTAATATTTTACTTCTTACAGATTCAATAAATTATAAACATATAAATACTTTGATTTAATAATAAAAACAAAGTTCGAGTTTTAAAAGAAATTTCCTTAGAACATTTTCAAATCTGAACAAAATAAGTTATTTTGTAAAAAAATTATTCAAGTTAAAATAAACAATCTACAGGAAAAAATGTTTTTAGACAAACATAATTCAACTAAAAGTTTTTGACTTAAAGACCTCAACTATACTTCATTGCTATAATAAAAAAGCCTTTACAAACAAAAAACTAAAGCGTTCATTTAAGTTGAATCGGTTGCGATTGTAAACTTTTAAAGATAATTTTTTTTAGTATTCTCAGTGTATTTCGTTTCGTTAACTGATTTATCTTACGTTAAAATAAGTTTTGCTTTGAACTTTTTTTATGATAGTTTTAGTAAAAGATAACAAAAAAGTTAATTTATATATCGTTTTAAATTATGCATAACAGAATAAAAGAAGTTTTTCAAAAGCTGAAAACTAAATTTAAAATATTATACTAAAACTTGGATTATGATTTGATTTAAAATCAAAATAACTTGCTTAATTTTGCATCAAATTTTTCTACTTAAATGCAGCTAAGTTAATCCAAAATTAAACATAGTAAGATGTTAAAAAATAAAATAACAAAATGAATTATTACTGTTTATATCAGTTTGAATAGTAAATTTAATTAGCATTTACTTGAAAAAAAACTGTAAATAGTTTAAGTTAGATCTACTTTTGAAATAAGTTTACAGTATAATTTATCTAAACGGCAATAAAACATTTCCTTCGATTGTACTTCATGCTTTAATTTTTTAAGGTCAATTACAGCGTTAAAAATGCATTATAATTTAAACTCAAAAAGAAAACGCTATCTAAAAAGCTAATATAGAATAATATTTAATAATATTTAACAGTTAGTAGAACACGGACGAAAGATTGTTGTTCATTCGAATTAATAATATAAAAAATTTAAACATATAATTACAAATAGAGTGCTATAGTTTATTTTGTTTAACAACAGCTGTTTCGAAAGACAGATAGTGAATCTCTTCAGGCTTCAACAAAATAAGAATAAGCACGTTTTAGGCAACTATTAACAAATAAAAAATAACTATTCATGCGTAAAAAGAAAGTAAATGAAAGTAAAAAGAGAGAGAAAAAAAGAGAGAGAAAAAAGAGAGAGAGAAAGTAGAAATACTTTTTGTTAATTATTTTGATTAGATTAAGTTAGCAATTAGAAAAATATATTGTATTGTAGTTATAATAATAGTAATATCACAATGTTTGATTATAGTTAAAGGTTTTGGCAAAAGGATTGGCTTTAATTCTTAATATACTTCGAAATAAAACAAAACATTAAAAAGCAATATATTAACTAGTAATGGTTAAAAACAACAAACTATTATAAATTGAACAAAAATTAATACATAAAATTAAAGGAAAATTCCATCAGAAAAACATACAAAAAGAACAATTATACTGTAATTGACAATATAAATAAGGAAGCTAAACAAATAGTCAAAAAATTAAAGCTTGATAAGAAGCTAATCAACCAACTACCATTAAAAGATTGTTATGTAACACTCAAAGACCACAAAGACAACTTCTTCTCAAAGCCAGAAACAAGACTAATAAATCCATCAAATTCAGACATTGGACAAATCAGCAAAATTATAGTTGAAAAGGTCAACAAATCAATCAGAAGAACAAAAGAATTTAACCAATGGACTAGTACAGAAGAAGTACTGAAGTGGTATAAAAATTTGGAAAAGAACAGATACAAGTTAATGAAATTTGATATTAAAGATTTCTATCCCAGCATAACCAAAGCACTTATAAATAAAGCAATTGAATTTGCAAGCAACTACGAAACAATCACTGAACAAGATAAATCCATAATAGACAATGCTGCAAAATCTGTTTTAGTAGACAAAGAAAAATTTGGACAAAACAAAGCATAAGTGAAAAAGATAATGAGCTGTTTGACATAACAATGGGGAGCAGACATGGAGCTGAAATAAGTGAACTAGTTGGACTTTATATACTCCAAGGCCTAAAGCAAACACTACCTGATAAAATAATAGGAATCTATAGAGATGATGGACTAATAGCTTTAGACAAATCAACAAGC